>NW_026870947.1:1462287-2924574 GCF_033118175.1 Dama dama
ATCCTGGGACTCCTATCCATTTTCAAGAGGTGTCAGGCATCGTCTCCTTTGGAAGCATTGATCTCCGCGGACCTCTCGAGTTTTCAAATGATGTGAGGCCTCCGGTCGCAATGAGGCGGAGAACTAGGTCTTTCTCTGTGGACTCCACAGGGGATTCAGACATCCCTTCGTCTTGTGAGATGCAAGACGAGCCTGCATTCAATTCACTGCAGGGATATCCGGCCTTACTTCGAGTCAGAGCATCTCGGTGTCCATTCTACTTGAGGCCACAAACTCCGGGTCCCTCTCACATACCTGTAGCTGAGAGAAGCCTCTTCTTGAGGTGCTTGTGGAAAGTTGGTATTCCTCTTGACTCGAAGCCAGGGACTAAGCTCTCATCTCGAGTTGATTTGGGGTGCACGGAGCCCTTTAGTGTTGCTCCAGTGACCTCAGGATCCCTCTAGACTTGAGACAGTGATCTTGGGTTTTCTCTGGAGTGCCATCAAGGAAATCAAGTGTCCTTTCACGTTTGATGTGGAACACGGAATTGCTCTGCACGCAGAGCAAGGGAATCGGGCCTCATCTCACGGCGAGGGGGAAGTCTCATGGTTTTTCTCGAGTTGCGGCCGGAACCTGGGGTATATTCTCGAGTTACGACGGGGAGGGCCCTTCCAGACACGTGTTTGTTCAGCGACGTCAGGACTCCTGCCTAGGTGCGAGGACACCTCGGGATTCTCCTCGAGTCTTGGCATGGCAATGGGGACGCGTCTCCACGTGAGGCGGGAGCCCCAGTGTCCCTTTCCACGTGCCACAGTGATCCTGGGACTCCTATCCATTTTCAAGAGGAGTCAGGCATCGTCTCGTTTGGAAGCATTGATCTCCACGGAAATCTCGAGTTTTCAAAGGATGTGAAGCCTCCGGTCGCGATGAGGCGGAGAATTAGGTCTTTCTCTGTGGTCTCCACACGGGATTCAGACATCCCTTCGTCTTGGGAGATGCAAGACGAGCCTGCATTCAATTCACTGCAGGGATATCCGGCCTTACTTCGAGTCAGACCATCTCGGTGTCCATTCCACTTGAGGCCAGCAACTCAGGGTCCCTCTCACATACCTGTAGCTGAGAGAAGCCTCCTCTTGAGGTGCTTGTGGAAAGTTGGTATTACTCTTGACTCGAAGCCAGGGACTAAGCTATCATCTCGAGTAGATTTGGGGTCCACCGAGAACTTTCGTGTTGCTCCAGTGACCTCAGGATCCCTCTAGACTTGAGACAGTGATCTTGGGTTTTCTCTGGAGTGCCATCAAGGAAATCAAGGCTCCTTTCACGTTTGATGTGGAACACGGAATTGCTCTGCACGCAGAGCAGGGGAATCGGGCCTCATCTCACGGCGAGGGGGAAGTCTCATGGTTTTTCTCGAGTTGCGGCCAGAACCTGGGGTATATTCTCGAGTTACGACGGGGAGGGCCCTTCCAGACACGGGTTTGTTCAGCGACCTCAGGACTCCTGCCTAGGTGTGAGGGACACCTCGGGATTCTCCTCGAGTCTTGGCATGGCAATTTGCACGCGTCTCCACGTGAAGCGGGAGACCCAGGGTCCCCGTCCATGTGGACAGGGATCCTGGGACTGCTAACCATTTTCAAGAGGAGTCAGGCATCGTCTCCTTTGGAAGCATTGATCTCCGCGGACCTCTCGAGTTTTCAAAGGATGTGAGGCCTCCGGTCGCGATGAGGCGGAGAACTAGGTCTTTCCCTGTGGTCTCCACAGGGGATTCAGACATCCCTTCGACTAGGGAGATGCAAGACGAGCTTGCATTGAATTCACTGCAGGGATATCCGGCCTTACTTCAAGTCAGAGCATCTCGGTGTCCATTCCACTTGAGGCCACAAACTCAGGGTACCTCTCACATCCATGTAGCTGGGAGAAGGCTCCTCTTGAGGTGCTTGTGGAAACTTGGTATTCCTCTTGAGTCGAAGCCAGGGATTAAGATCTCATCTCGAGTTGATTTGGGGTCCACGGAGCCCTTTCGTGTTGCTCCAGTGACCTCAGGATCCCTCTAGACTTGAGACAGTGATCTTGGGTTTTCTCTGGAGTGCCATCAAGGAAATGAAGGCTCCTTTCACGTTTGATGTGGAACACGGAATTGCTCTGCACGCAGTGCACGGGAATCGGGCCTCATCTCGCGGTGAGGGGGAAGTCTCATGGTTTTTCTCGAGTTGCGGCCGGAACCTGGGGTATATTCTCGAGTTACGACGGCGAGGGCCATTCCAGACACGTGTTTGTTCAGCGAGGTCAGGACTCCTGCCTAGGTGCGAGGGACACCTCGGGATTCTCCTCGAGTCTTGGCATGGCAATTGGGACGTGTCTCCACGTGAGGCGGGAGACCCAGGGTCCCTTTCCAAGTGCCACAGGGATCCTGGGACTCCTATTCATTTTCAAGAGGAGTCAGGCATCGTCTCCTTTGGAAGCATTCATCTCCGCAGACCTCTCGAGTTTTCAAAGGATGTGAGGCCTCCGGTCGCGATGAAGCGGAGGACTAGGTCTTTCTCTGTGGACTCCACAAGGGATTCAGACTTCCCTTCGTCTTAAGAGATGCAAGACGAGCCTGCATTCAATTCACTGCAGGGATATCTGGCTGTACTTCGAGTCAGAGCATCTCGGTGTCCATTACACTTGAGGCCACAAACTCAGGGTCCCTCTCACATACCTGTACCTGAGAGAAGCCTCCTCTTGAGGTGCTTGTGGAAAGTTGGTATTCCTCTTGAGTCGAAGCCAGGGACTAAGCTCTCATCTCGAGTTGATTTGGGGTCCATGGAGCCCTTTCTTGTTGCTCCAGTGACCTCAGCATCCCTCTAGACTTGAGACAGTGATCTTGGGTTTTCTCTGGAGTGCCATCAAGGAAATCAAGGCTCCTTTCATGTTTGATGTGGAACACGGAATTGCTCTGCACGCTGTGCAGGGGAATCGGGCCTCATCTCGCGGCGAGGGGGAAGTCTGATGGTTTTTCTCGAGTTGCGGCCGAAACCCAGGGTACATTCTCAAGTTACTACGGGGAGGGCCCTTCCAGACATGTGTTTGTTCAGCGACGTCAGGACTCCTGCCTAGGTGCGAGGGACACCTCGGTATACTCCTCGAGTCTTGGCATGGCAATTGCGACGGGTCTCCACGTGAGGCGGGAGACCCAGTGTCCATTTCCACGTGCCACAGGGATCCTGGGACTCCTATCCATTTTCAAGAGGAGTCAGGCATCGTCTCCTTTGGAAGCATTGATCTCCGCGGACCTCTCGAGTTTTCAAAGGATGTGAGGCCTCCGGTCGCGATGAGCCGGAAAACTAGGTCTTTCTCTGTGGTCTCCACAGGGGATTCAGACATCCCTTCGTCTTGGGAGATGCAAGACGAGCCTGCATTCAATTCACTGCAGGGATATCCGGCCTTTCTTCGAGTCAGAGAATCTCGGTGTCCATTCCACTTGAGGCCACAAACTCAGGGTCCTTCTCAATACCTGGGGCTGAGAGAAGCCTCCACTTCAGGTGCTTGTGGAAAGTTGGTATTCCTCTTGAGTCGAAGCCAGGGACTAAGCTCTCATCTCGAGTTGATTTGGGGTCCACGGAGCCCTTTCGTGTTGCTCCAGTGACCTCAGGATCCCTCTAGACTTGAGACAGTGATCTTGGGTTTTCTCTGGAGTGCCATCAAGGAAATCAAGGCTCCTTTCACGTTTGATGTGGTACACGGAATTGCTCTGCACGCAGTGCAGGGGAATCGGTCCTCATCTCGCGGCGAGGGGGAAGTCTCATGGTTTTTCTCGACTTGCGGCCGGAACCTGGGGCATATTCTCGACTTACGACGGGGAGGGCCCTTCCAGACACGTGTTTGTTCAGCGACATCAGGACTCCTTCCTAGGTGTGAGGGACACCTCGGGATTCTCCTCGAGTCTTGGCATGGCAATTGTGACGCGTCTCCAAGTGAGGCGGGAGACCCAGGGGCCCTTTCCACGTGCCACAGGGATCCTGGGACTCCTATCCATTTTAAAGAGGAGTCAGGCATCGTCTCCTTTGGAAGCATTGATCTCCGCAGACCTTTTGATTTTTCAAGGATGTGATGTCTCCGGTCGCGATGAGGCGGAGGACTAGGTCTTTCTCTGTCGTCTCCACAGGGGATTCAGACATACCTTCGTCTTGGGAGATGCAAGACGAGCCTGCATTCAATTCACTGCAGTGATATCCGGCCTTAATTCGAGTCAGAGCAACTCGCTGTCCATTCGACTTGAGGCCACAAACTCAGGGTCCCTCTCACATACCTGTAGCTGAGAGAAGCCTCTCTTGAGGTGCTTGTGGAAAGTTGGTATTCCTCTTGAGTCGAAGCCAGGGACTAAGCTCTCATCTCGAGTAGATTTGGGGTCCACGGAGCCCTTTCGTGTTGCTCTAGTGACCTCAGGATCCCTCTAGACTTGAGACAGTGATCTTGGCTTTTCTCTGGAGTCCCATCAAGGAAATCAAGGCTCCTTTCACGTTTGATGTGGAACACGGAATTGCTCTGCACGCAGTGCAGGGGAATCGGGTCTCATCTCGCGGCGAGGGGGAAGTCTCATGGTTTTTCTCGAGTTGCGGCCGGAACCTGGGGTATAATCTCGAGTTACGACGGGGAGGGCCCTTCCAGACACGGGTTTGTTCAGCGACCTCAGGACTCCTGCCTAGGTGTGAGGGATACCTCGGGATTCTCCTCGAGTCTTGGCATGGCAATTGGGACGCGTCTCCACGTGAGGCGGGAGACCCAGGGGCCCTTTCCACGTGCCACAGGGATCCTGGAACTCCTATCCATTTTCAAGAGGAGTCAGGCATCATCTCTTTTGGAAGCATTGACCTCCGCAGACCTATCCAGTTTTCAAAGGATGTGATGCCTCCGGTCGAGATGAGGCAGAGGACTAGGTCTTTCTCTGTGGTCTCCACAGCGGATTCAGACATCCCTTCGTCTTCGGAGATGCAAGACGAGCCTGCATTCAATTCACTGCAGGGATATCCGGCCTAACTTCGAGTCAGAGCATCTCGGTGTCCATTCCACTTGAGGCCACAAACTCAGGGTTCGTCTCACTTACCTGTAGCTGAGAGAAGACTCCTCTTGAGGTGCTTGTGGAAAGTTGGTATTCCTCTTGAGTCGAAGCCAGGGACTAAGCTCTCATGTCGAGTTGATTTGGGGTCCACGGAGCCCTTTCGTGTTGCTCCAGTGACCTCAGGATCCCTCTAGACTTGAGACAGTGATCTTGGGTTTTCTCTGGAGTGCCATCAAGGAAATCAAGGCTCCTTTCATGTTTGATGTGGAACACGGAATTGCTCTGCATGCAGTGCAGGGGAATCGGGGCTTATCTCGCGACGAGGGGGAAGTCTCATAGTTTTTCTCGAGTTGCGGCCGGAACCTGTGGTATATTGTCGAGTTACGATGGGGAGGGCCCTTCCAGACACGTGTTTGTTCAGCGACGTCAGGACTCCTGCCTAGGTGCGCGGGACACCTCGGGATTCTCCACGAGTCTTGGCATGGCAATTGGGACGCGTCTCCACGTGAGGCGGGAGACCCAGGGTCCCTTTCGACGTGCCACAGGGATCCTGGGACTCCTATCCATTTTCAAGAGGAGTCAGGCATCGTCTCCTTTGGAAGCATTGATCTCCGTAGACCTCTCTAGTTTTCAAAGGATGTGAGGCCTCCGGTCGCGTTGAGGCGGACTACTAGGTCTTTCTCTCTGGTCTACACAGGGGATTCAGACATCCCTTCGTCTTGGGAGATGCAAGATGAGCCTGCATTCAATTCACTGCAGGGATATCCGGCCTTACTTCGAGTCAGAGCATCTCGGTGTCCATTCCACTTGAGGCCACAATCTCAGGGTCCCTCTCACATACCTGTAGCTGAGAGAAGCCTCCTCTTGAGGTGCTTGTGGAAAGTTGGTATTCCTCTTGAGTCGAAGCCAGGGACTAAGCTCTCATCTCGAGTTGATTTGGGGTCCACGGAGCCCTTTCGTGTTGCTCCAGTGACCTCAGGATCCCTCTAGACTTGAGACAGTGATCTTGGGTTTTCTCTGGAGTGCCATCACGGAAATCAAGGCTCCTTTCACGTTTGATGTGGAACACGGAATTGCTCTGCACGCAGTGCAGGGGAATCGGGCCACATCTCGCGGCGAGGGGGAAGTCTCATGGTTTTTCTCGAGTTGCGGCCGGAACCTGGGGTATATTCTCGAGTTACGACGGGGAGGGCCCTTCCAGACACGTGTTTATTCAGCGACGTAAGGACTCCAGCCTAGGTGCGAGGGTCAACTCGGAATTCTCCTCGAGTCTTCGCATGGCAATTGGGACGCGTCTCCACGTGAGACGGGAGACCCAGGGTCCCTTTCGACGTGCCACAGGGATCCTGGGACTCCTATCCATTTTCAAGAGGAGTCAGGCACCGTCTCCTTTGGAAGCATTGATCTCCGCGGACCTCTCAAGTTTTCAAAGGATGTGAGGCCTCCGGTCGCGATGAGGCGGAGAACTAGGTCTTTCTCTGTGGTCTCCACAGGGGATTCAGACATTCCTTCGTCTTGGGAGATGCAAGACGAGCCTGCACTCAATTCACTGTAGGGATATCAGGCCTTACTTCGAGTCAGAGCATCTCGGTGTCCATTCCACTTGAGGCCACAAACTCAGGGTCCCTCTCACATACCTGTAGCTGAGAGAAGCCTCCTCTTGAGGTGCTTGTGGAAACTTGGTATTCCTCTTAAGTCGAAGCCAGGGACTAAGCTCTCATCTCGAGTTGATTTGGGGTCCACGCAGCACTTTCATGTTGCTACAGTGACCTCAGGATCCCTCTAGACTTGAGACAGTGATCTTGGGTTTTCTCTGGAGTGCCATTTAGGAATTCAAGGCTCCTTTCACGTTTGATGTGGAACACGGAATTGCCCTGCACGCAGTGCAGGGGAATCGGGCCTCACCTCGCGGCGAGGGGGAAGTCTCATGGTTTTTCTCGAGTTGTGGCCGGAACCTGGGGTATATTCTTGAGTTACGACGGGGAGGGCCCTTCCAGACACGTGTTTGTTCAGCGACGTCAGGACTCCTGCCTACGTGCGAGGGACACCTCGGGATTCTCCTCGAGTCTTGGCATGGGAATTGGGTCGCGTCTCCAGGTGAGGCGGGAGACCTAGGGTCCCTTTCCACGTGCCACAGGGATCCTGGGACTCCTATCCATTTTCAAGAGGAGTCAGGCATCGTCTCCTTTGGAAGCATTGATCTCCGCGGACCTCTCGAGTTTTCAAAGGATCTGAGGCCTCCGGGCGCGATGAGGCGGAGGCCTAGGTCTTTGTCTGTGGTCTCCACAGGGGATTCAGACATCCCTTCGTCTTGGGAGATGCAAGACGACCCTGCATTCAATTCACTGCAGGGATATCCGGCCTTACTGCGAGTCAGAGGACTTCGAGTCCTTTCCACTTGAGGCCACAAACTCAGGGTCCCTCTCACATACTGTAGCTGAGAGAAGCCTCCTCTTGAGGTGCTTGTGGAAAGTTGGTATTCCTCTTGAGTCGAAGCCAGGGACTAAGCTCTCATCTCGAGTTGATTTGGGATCCACGGATCCCTTTCGTGTTGCTCCAGTGACCTCAGGATCCCTCTAGACTTGAGACAGTGAACTTGGGTTTTCTCTGGAGTGCCATCAAGGAAATCAAGGCTCCTTTCACGTTTGATGTGGAACACGGAATTGCTCTGCAAGCAGTGCTAGAGTATCGGGCCTCATCTCGCGGCGAGGGGGAAATCTCATGGTTTCAATCGAGTTACGGCCGTAACCTGGGGTATATTCTCGAGTTACGACGGGGAGGGCCCCTCCAGACACGTGTTTGTTCAGCGACGTCAGGACTCCTGCCTAGGTGCGAGGGACACCTCGGGATTCTCCTCAGGTCTTGGCATGGCAATTGGGACGCCTCCTCATGTGAGGCGGGAGACCAGAGTCCCTTTCCACGTGCCACAGGGATCCTGGGACTCCTATCCATTTTCAAGAGGAGTCAGGCATCGTCTCCTTTGGAAGCATTGAGTTCCGCAGCCTCTCGAATTTTCAAAGGATGTGAGGCTTCGTGTCGCGACGAGGCGGAGAACTAGGTCTTTCTCTGTGATCTCCACAGGGGATTCACACATCCCCTCGTCTTGGGAGATGTAAGACGAGCCTGCATTCAATTCACTGCAGGGATATCCGGCCTTACTTCGAGTCAGAGCATCTCGGTGTCCATTCCACTTGAGGCCACAAACTCAGGGTCCCTCTCACATACCTGTAGCTGAGAGAAGCCTCCTCTTGAGGTGCTTGTGGAAAGTTGATATTCCTCTTGAGTCGAAGCCAGGGACTAAGCTCTCATCTCGAGTTGATTTGGGGTCCACGGAGCCCTTTCGTGTTGATCCAGTGACCTCAGGATCCCTCTAGACTTGAGACAGTGATCTTGGGTTTTCTCTGGAGTGCCATCAGGGAAATCAAGGCTCCTTTCACGTTTGATGTGGAACACGGAATTGCTCTGCATGCAGTGCAGGCGAATCGGGCCTCATCTCGCGGCGAGGGGGAAGTCTCATGGTTTTTCTCGAGTTGCGGCCGGAACCTGGGGTATATTCTCGAGTTACGACGGGGAGGGCCCTTCCATACACGTGTTTGTTCAGCGACGTAAGGACTCCAGCCTAGGTGCGAGGGACAACTCGGGATTCTGCTCGAGTCTTACCATGGCAATTGGGACGCGTCTCCACGTGAGGCGGGAGACCCAGTGTCACTTTCCACGTGCCACAGGGATCCTGGGACTCCTATCCATTTTCAAGAGGAGTCAGGCATCGTCTCCTTTGGAAGCATTGATCTCCGCAGACCTCTCGAGTTTTCAAAGGATGTGAGGCCTCCGGTCGCGTTGAGGCGGAGGACTAGGTCTTTCTCTGTGGTCTCCACAGGGGATTCAGACAACCCTTCGTCTTTGGGAGATGCAAGATGAGCCTGCATTCAATTCACTGCAGGGATATCCGGCCTTACTTCGAGTCAGAGCATCTCGGTGTCCATTCCACTTGAGGCCACAAACTCAGGGTCCCTCTCACATACCTGTAGCTGAGAGAAGCCTCCTCTTGAGGTGCTTGTGGAAAGTTGGTATTCCTCTTGACTCGAAGCCAGGGACTAAGCTCTCATCTCGAGTTGATTTGGGGTCCACGGATCCCTTTCGTGTTGCTCCAGTGACTTCAGGATCCCTCTAGACTTGAGACAGTGATCTTGGGTTTTCTCTGGAGTGCCATCAAGGAAATCAAGGCTCCTTTCACGTTTGATGTGGAACACGGAAATGCTCTGCACGCAGTGCAGGGGAATCGGGCCTCATCTCGCGGCGAGGGGGAAGTCTCATGGTTTTTCTCGAGTTGCGGCCGGAACCTGGGGTATATTCTCGAGTTACGACGGGGAGGGCCCTTCCAGACACGTGTTTATTCAGCGACTTCAGGACTCCTGCCTAGGTGCGAGGGACACCTCGGGATTCTCCTCGAGTCTTGGCATGGCAATTGGGACGCGTCTCCACGTGAGGCGGGAGACCCAGGGTCCCTTTCGACGTGCCACAGGGATCCTGGGACTCCTATCCATTTTCAAGAGGAGTCAGGCATCGTCTCCTTTGGAAGCATTGATCTCCGCGGACCTCTCGAGTTTTCAAAGGATGTGAGGCCTCCGTTCGCGTTGAGGCGGAGGACTAGGTCTTTCTCTGTGGTCTCCACAGGGGATTCAGACAACCCTTCGTCTTGGGAGATGCAAGACGAGCCTGCCTTCAATACACTGCAGGGATATCCGGCCTTCCTTCGAGTCAGAGCATCTCGGTGTCCATTCCACTTGAGGCCACAAACTCAGGGTCCCTCTCACATACCTGTAGCTGAGAGAAGCCTCCTCTTGAGGTGCTTGTGGAAAGTTGGTATTCCTCTTGAGTCGAAGCCAGGGACTAAGCTCTCATCTCGAGTTGATTTGGGTTCCACGGAGCCCTTTCGTGTTGCTCCAGTGACCTCAGGATCCCTCTAGACTTGAGACAGTAATCTTGGGTTTTCTCTGGAGTGCCATCAAGGAAATCAAGGCTCCTTTCACGTTTGATGTGGAACACGGAATTGCTCTGCACGCAGTGCAGTGGAATCGGGCCTCATCTCGCGGCGAGCGGGAAGTCTCATGGTTTTTCTCGAGTTGCGACCGGACCCTGGGGTATATTCTCGAGTTACGACGGGGAGTGCCCTTCCAGACACGTGTTTGTTCTGCGACGACAGGACTCCTGCCTAGGTGCGAGGGACACCTCGGGATTCTCATCGAGTCTTGGCATGGCAATTGGGACGCGTCTCCACGTGAGGCGGGAGACCCAGGGTCCCTTTCCACGTGCCACAGGGATCCTGGGACTCCTATCCATTTTCAAGAGGAGTCAGGCATCGTCTCCTTTCGAAGCATTGATCTCCGCGGACCTCTTGAGTTTTCAAAGGATGTGAGGCCTCCGGTCGCTTTGAGGCGGAGGACTAGGTCTTTCTCTGCGGTCTCCACAGGGGATTCAGACAACCCTTCGTCTTGGGAGATGCAAGACGAGCCTGCATTCAATTCACTGCCAGTATATCCGGCCTTAGTTCGAGTCAGTGCATCTCGGTGTCCATTCCACTTGAGGCCACAAACTCAGGGTCCTCTCACATACCTGTAGCTGAGAGAAGCCTCCTCTTGAGGTGCTTGTGGAAAGTTGGTATTCCTCTTGAGTCGAAGCCAGGGACTAAGCATTCATCTCGAGTTGACTTAGGGTCCATGGAGCCCTTTCGTGTTGCTCCAGTGACCTCAGGATCCCTCTAGACTTGAGACAGTGATCTTGGGTTTTCTCTGGAGTGCCATCAAGGAAATCAAGGCCCCTTTCACGTTTGATGTGGAACACGGAATTGCTCTGCACGCAGTGCAGGGGAATCGGGCCTCATCTCGCTGCGAGGGGGAAGTCTCATGGTTTTCCTCGAGTTGCGGCCGGAACCTGGGGTATATTCTCGAGTTACGACGGGGAGGGACCTTCCAGACACGTGTTTGTTCAGCGACGTCGGGACTCCTGCCTAGGTGCGAGGGACACCTCGGGATTCTCCTCGAGTCTTGGCATGGCAATTGGGACGCGTCTCCACGTGAGGCGGGAGACCCAGGGTCCGTTTCCACGTGCCACAGGGATCCTGGGACTCCTATCCATTTTCAAGAGGAGTCAGGCATCGTCTCCTTTGAAAGCATTGATCTCCGCTGACCTCTTGAGTTTTCAAACGATGTGAGGCCTCCGGTAGCGTTGAGGCGGAGGACTAGGTCTTTCTCTGCGGTCTCCACAGGGGATTCAGACAACCCTTCCTCTTGGGAGATGCAAGACGAGCCTGCATTCAATTCACTGCCGGGATATCCGGCCTTACTTCGAGTCAGAGCATCTCGGTGTCCATTCCACTTGAGGCCACAAAATCAGGGTCCCTCTCACATACCTGTACCTGAGAGAAGCCTCCTCTTGAGGTGCTTGTGGAAAGTTGGTATTCCTCTTGAGTCGATGCCAGGGACTAAGCTCTCATCTCGAGTTGATTTGGGGTCCACGGAGCCCTTTCGTGTTTCTCCAGTGACCTCAGGATCCCTCTAGACTTGAGACAGTGATCTTGGGTTTTCTCTGGAGTGCCATCAAGGAAATCAAGGCTCCTTTCACGTTTGAAGTGGAACACTGAATTGCTCTGCGCGGAGTGCAGTTGAATCGGGCCTCATCTCGCGGCGAGGGGGAAGTCTCATGGTTTATCTCGATTTGCGGCCAGAACCTGGGGTATATTCTCGAGTTACGACGGGGAGGGCCCTTCCAGACACGTGTTTGTTCAGCGACGTCAGGACTAGTGCCTAAGTGCGAGGGACACCTCGGGATTCTCATCGAGTCTTGGCATGGCAATTGGGACGCGTCTCCACGTGAGGCGGGAAACCCAGGGTCCCTTTCGACGTGCCACAGGGATCCTGGGACTCCTATCCATTTTCAAGAGGAGTCAGGCATCGTCTCCTTTGGAAGCATTGATCTCCGCGGACCTCTCGAGTTTTCAAAGGATGTGAGGCCTCCAGTCGCGATGAGGCGGATGTCTAGGTCTTTCTCTGTGGTCTCCACAGGGGATTCAGACATCCCTTCGTCTTGGGAGATGCAAGACGAGCCTGCTTTCAATTCACTGCAGGGATATCCGGCCTTACTTCGAGTCAGAGCATCTCGGTGTCCATTCCACTTGAGGCCACAAACTCAGGGTCCCTCTCACATACCTGTAGCTGAGAGAAGCCTCCTCTTGAAGTGCATGTGGAAAGTTGGTATTCCTCTTGAGTCGAAGCCAGGGAATAAGCTCTCATCTCGAGTTGATTTGGGGTCCACGGATCCCTTTCGTGTTGCTCCAATGACCTCAGGATCCCTCTAGACTTGAGACAGTGATCTTGGGTTTTCTCTGCAGTGCCATCAAGGAAATCAAGGCTCCTTTCACGTTTGATGTGGAACACGGAATTGCTCTGCATGCAGTGCAGGGGAATCGGGCCTCATCTCGCGGCGAGGGGGAAGTCTCATGGTTTTTCTCGAGTTGTGGCCGGAACCTTGGGTACTTTCTCGAGTTACGACGGGGAGGGCCCTTCCAGACACGTGTTTGTTCAGCGACGTCAGGACTCCTGCCTAGGTGCGAGGGACACCTCGGGATTCTCCTCGAGTCTTGTCATGGCAATTGGGCCGCGTCTCCAGGTGAGGTGGGAGACCCAGGGTCCCTTTCCACGTGCCACAGGGATCCTGATACTCCTGTCCATTTTCAAGAGGAGTCAGGCATCGTCTCCTTTGGAAGCATTGATCTCCGCGGACCTCTCGAGTTTTCAAAGGATGTGAGGCCTCCGGTCGCGATGAGGCGGAGAACTAGGTCTTTCTCTGTGGTCTCCACAGGGGATTCAGACATCCCTTCGTCTTGGGAGATGCAAGACGAGTCTGCATTCAATTCACTGCAGGGATATCCGGCCTTACTTCGAGTCAGAGCATCTCGGTGTCCATTCCACTTGAGGCCACAAACTCAGGGTCCCTCTCACATACCTGTAGCTGAGAGAAGCCTCCTCTTGAGGTGCTTGTGGAAAGTTGGTATTCCTCTTGAGTCGAAGCCAGGGACTAAGCTCTCATCTCGAGTTGATTTGGGGTCCACGGAGCCCTTTCGTGTTGCTCCAATGACCTCAGGATCCCTCTAGACTTGAGACAGTGATCTTGGGTTTTCTCTGGAGTGCCATCAAGGAAATCAAGGCTCCTTTCACGTTTGATGTGGAACACGGAATTGCTCTGCACGCAGTGTAGGGGAATCGGGCCTCATCTCGCGGCGAGGGGGAAGTCTCATGGTTTTTCTCGATTTGCAGCCAGAACCTGGGGTATATTCTCGAGTTACGACGGGGAGGGCCCTTCCAGACACGTGTTTGTTCAGCGACGTCAGGACTAGTGCCTAGGTGCGAGGGACACCTCGGGATTCTCATCGAGTCTTGGCATGGCAATTGGGACGCGTCTCCACGTGAGGCGGGAAACCCAGGGTCCCTTTCGACGTGCCACAGGGATCCTGGGACTCCTATCCATTTTCAAGAGGAGTCAGGCATCGTCTCCTTTGGAAGCATTGATCTCCGCGGACCTCTCGAGTTTTCAAAGGATGTGAGGCCTCCAGTCGCGATGAGGCGGATGTCTAGGTCTTTCTCTGTGGTCTCCACAGGGGATTCAGACATCCCTTCGTCTTGGGAGATGCAAGACGAGCCTGCTTTCAATTCACTGCAGGGATATCCGGCCTTACTTCGAGTCAGAGCATCTCGGTGTCCATTCCACTTGAGGCCACAAACTCAGGGTCCCTCTCACATACCTGTAGCTGAGAGAAGCCTCCTCTTGAAGTGCTTGTGGAAAGATGGTATTCCTCTTGAGTCGAAGCCAGGGAATAAGCTCTCATCTCGAGTTGATTTGGGGTCCACGGATCCCTTTCGTGTTGCTCCAATGACCTCAGGATCCCTCTAGACTTGAGACAGTGATCTTGGGTTTTCTCTGGAGTGCCATCAAGGAAATCAAGGCTCCTTTCACGTTTGATGTGGAACACGGAATTGCTCTGCATGCAGTGCAGGGGAATCGGGCCTCATCTCGCGGCGAGGGGGAAGTCTCATGGTTTTTCTCGAGTTGTGGCCGGAACCTTGGGTACTTTCTCGAGTTACGACGGGGAGGGCCCTTCCAGACACGTGTTTGTTTAGCGACGTCAGGACTCCTGCCTAGGTGCGAGGGACACCTCGGGATTCTCCTCGAGTCTTGGCATGGCAATTGGGACGCGTCTCCACGTGAGGCGGGAGACCCAGGGTCCCTTTCCACGTGCCACAGGGATCCTGGGACTCCTATCCATTTTCAAGAGGAGTCAGGCATCGTCTCCTTTGGAAGCATTGATCTCCGCGGACCTCTCGAGTTTTCAAAGTATGTGAGGCCTCCGTTTGCGTTGAGGCGGAGGAGTAGGTCTTTCTCTGTGGTCTCCCCAGGGGATTCAGACAGCCCTTCGTCTTGGGAGATGCAAGATGAGCCTGCATTCAATTCACTGCAGGGATATCCGGCCTTACTTCGAGTCAGAGCATCTCGGTGTCCATTCCACTTGAGGCCACAAACTCAGGGTCCCTCTCACATACCTGTAGCTGAGAGAAGCCTCCTCTTGAGGTGCTTGTGGAAAGTTGGTATTCCTCTTGAGTCGAAGCCAGGGACTAAGCTCTCATCTCGAGTTGATTTGGGGTCCACGTATCCCTTTCGTGTTGCTCCAATGACCTCAGGATCCCTCTAGACTTGAGACAGTGATCTTGGGTTTTCTCTGGAGTGCCATCAAGGAAATCAAGGCTCCTTTCACGTTTGATGTGGAACACGGAATTGCTCTGCACGCAGAGCAGGGGAATCGGGCCTCATCTCACGGCGAGGGGGAAGTCTCATGGTTTTTCTCGAGTTGCGGCCGGAAACTGGGGTATATTCTCGAGTTACGACGGGGAGGGCCCTTCCAGACACGTGTTTGTTCAACGACGTAAGGACTCCAGCCTAGGTGCGAGGGACTACTCGGTATTCTCCTCGAGTCTTCGCTGGGCAATTGGGACGCGTCTCCACGTGAGGCGGGAGAGCCAGGGTCCCTTTCCACGTGCCACAGGTATCCTGGGACTCCTATCCATTTTCAAGAGGAGTCAGCCATCGTCTCCTTTGGAAGCATTGATCTCCGCAGACCTCTCGAGTTTTCAAAGGATGTGAGGCATCCGGTCGCGTTGAGGCGGAGGACGAGGTCTTTCTCTGGGGTCTCCACAGGGGATTCAGACATCTCTTCTTCTTGGGAGATGCAAGACGAGCCTGCATTCAATTCATTGCAGGGATATCCGGCCTAACTTCGAGTCAGAGCATCTCCGTGTCCATTCCACTTGAGGCCACAAACTCAGGGTCCCTCTCACATACCTGTAGCTGAGAGAAGCCTCCTCTTGAGGTGCTTGTGGAAAGTTGGTATTCCTCTTGAGTCTAATCCAGGGACTAAGCTCTCATCTCGAGTTGATTTGGGGTCCACGGAGCACTTTCGTGTTGCTCCAGTAATCTCAGGATCCCTCTAGACTTGAGACAGTGATCTTGGGTTTTCTCTGGAGTGCCATCAAGGAAATCAAGGCTCCTTTCACGTTGGATGTGGAACACTGAATTGCTCTGCACGCAGTGCAGTGGAATCGGGCCTCATCTCGCGGCGAGGGGGAAGTCTCATGGTTATTCTCGAGTAGCGGCCGGAACCTGGGGTATATTCTCGAGTTAAGACGGGGAGGGCCCCTCCAGACACAAGTTTGTTGAGAGACCTCAGGACGCCTGCCTAGGTGCGAGGGACACCTCGGGATTCTCCTCGAGTCTTGGCATGGCAAATTGGGACGGGTCTCCACGTGAGGCGTGAGACCCAGTGTCCCTTTCCACGTGCCACAGGGATCCTGGGACTCCTATCCATCTTCAAGAGGAGTCAGGCATTGTCTCCTTTGGAAGCATTGATTTCCGCGGACCTCTCCAATTTTCAAAGGATGTGAGGCCTCCGGTCGCGATGAGGCGGAGAACTAGGTCTTTCTCTGTGGCCTCCACAGGGGATTCAGACATCCCTTCGTCTTGGGAGATGCAAGACGAGCCTGCATTCAATTCACTGCAGGGATATCCGGCCTTACTTCGAGTCAGAGCATCTCGGCTTCCATTATACTTGAGGCCACAAACTCAGGGTCCCTCTCACATACCTGTAGCTGAGAGAAGCCTCCTCTTGAGATGCTTGTGGAAAGTTGGTATTCCTCTTGAGTCGAAGCCAGGGACTAAGCTCTCATCTCGAGTTGATTTGGGGTCCACGGAGCCCTTTCGTGTTCCTACAGTACCTCAGGATCCCTCTAGACTTGAGACAGTGATCTTGGGTTTTCTCTGGAGTGCCATCAAGGAAATCTAGGCTCCTTTCACGTTTGAGGTGGAACACGGAATTGCTCTGCACGCAGTTCAGGGGAATCGGGCCTCATCTCACGGCGAGGCGGAAGTCTCATGGTTTTCACGAGTTGTGGCTGGAACCGGGGGTATATTCTCAAGTTACAACGGGGAGGGCCCTTCCAGACACATGTTTGTTCAGCGACGTCAGGACTCCTGCCTAGGTGCGAGCGACACCTCGGTATTCTCCTCAGGTCTTGGCATGGCAATTGGGACGCCTCTCCATGTGAGGCGGGAGACCCAGAGTCCCTTTCCACGTGCCACAGGGATCCTGGGACTCCTATCCATTCTCACGAGGATTCAGGCATCGTCTCCTTTGGAAGCATTGATCTCCGCCGACATCTCGAATTTTCAAAGATGTGAGGACTCCGGTCGCGATGAGGCGCAGATCTAGGTCTTTCTCTGTGGTCACCACAGGGGATTCAGACACCCCTTCGATTTGGGAGATGCAAGAAGAGCCTGCATACAATTCACTGCAGGGATATCCTGCCTTACTTCGAGTCAGAGCATTTCGGTGTCCATTCCACTTGAGGCCACAAAATCAGGGTCCCTCTCACATACCTGTAGCTGAGAGAAGCCTCCTCTTGAGGTGCTTGTGGAAAGTTGGTATACCTCTTGAGTCGAAGCCAGGGACTAAGCTCTCATCTCGAGTTGATTTGGGGTCCACGGAGCCCTTTCGTGTTGCTCCAGTGACCTCAGGATCCCTCAAGACTTGAGACAGTGATCTTGGGTTTTCTCTGGAGTGCCATCAAGGAAATCAAGGCTCCTTTCACGTTTGATGTGGAACACGGAATTGCTCTGCACGCAGTGCAGGGGAATCGGGCCTCATCTTGCGGCGAGGGGTAAGTCTCAAGGTTTTTCACGAGTTGCAGCCGGAACCTGGGGTATATTCTCGAGTTACGACGGGGAGGGCCCTTCCAGACACGTGTTTGTTCAGCGACGTCAGAACTCCTCCCTAGGTGTGAGGGACACCTCGGGATTCTCCTCGAGTCTTGGAATGGCAATTGGGACGCGTCTCCACGTGAGGCGGGAGACCCAGGGTCCCTTTCCACGTGCGACAGGGATCCTGGGATTCCTATCCATTTTCAAGAGGAGTCAGGCATCGTCTCCTTTGGAAGCATTGATCTCCTCGGACCTCTCGAGTTTTCAAAGGATGTGAGGCCTCCGGTCGCGATGAGGCGGACAACTAGGTCTTTCTCTGTGGACTCCACAGGGGATTCAGACATCTCTTCGTCTTGGAAGATGCAAAACGAGTCTGCATTCAATTCACTGGAGGGATATCTGGCCTTACTTCGAGTCAGAGCATCTCGGTGTCCATTCCACTTGAGGCCACAAACTCAGGGTCCCTCTCACATACCTGCATCTGAGAGATGCCTCCTCTTGAGGTACTTGTGGAAAGTTGGTATTCCTCTTGAGTTGAAGCCAGGGACTAAGCTCTCATCTCGAGTTGATTTGGGGTCCACGGAGCCCTTTCTTGTTGCTACAGGGACCTCAGGATTCCTCTAGACTTGAGACAGTGATCTTGGGTTTTCTCTGGAGTGCCATCAAGGAAATCAAGGGTCCTTTCACGATTGATGTGGAACACGGAATTGCTCTTCACGCAGTGCAAGGGAATCGGGTCTCATCTCTCGGCGAGGGGGAAGTCTCATGGTTTTTCTCGAGTTGCGCCCGGAACCTGGGGTATATTCTCGAGTTACAACGGGGAGGGCCCTTCTAGACACGTGTTTGTTCAGCGACCTCAGGACTCCTGCCTGGGTGCGAGGGACACCTCGGGATTCTCCTCGAGTCTTGGCATGGCAATTGGGACGCCTCTCCACGTGAGGCAGGAGACCCAGGGTCCCTTTCCACGTGCCACAGGTATCCTGGGACTCCTATCCATTTTCACCAGGAGTCAGGCATCGTCTCCTTTGGAAGCATTGATCTCCGCGGCCCTCTCGAGTTTTCAAAGGATGTGAGGCCTCCGGTCGCGATGAGGCGGAGAACTAGGTCTTTCTCTGTTGCCTCCACAGGGGATTCAGACATCCCTTCGTCTTGGGAGATGCAAGACGAGCCTGCATTCAATTCACTGCAGGGATATCCGGCCTTAATTAATCAGAGCATCTCGGTGTCCATTCCACTTGAGGCCACAAACTCAGGGTCCCTCTCACATACCTGTAGCTGAGAGAGCCTCCATTGGGGTGCTTGTGGAAACTTGGTATTCCTCTTGAGTCGAAGCCAGGGACTAAGCTCTCATCTGGGGTTGATTTGACGTCCACGGGGCCCTTTCTTGTTGCTACAGTGTCTTCAGGATCCCTCTAGACTTGAAACAGTGATCTTGGGTTATCTCTGGAGTGCCATCAAGGAAATCAATGCTCCTTTCATGTTTGATGTGGATCACGGAATTGCTCTGCACGCAGTGCAGGGGAATCGGGCCTCACCTCCCAGCGAATGGGAAGTCTCATGGTTTTTCTCGAGTTGCGGCCGGAACCTGGGGTATATTCTCGAGTTACGATGGGGAGGGCCCTTTCAGACACGTGTTTGTTCAGCGACGTCAGGACTCCTGCCTAGGTGCGAGGGACACCTCGGGATTCTCCTCGAGTCTTGGCATGGCAATTGGGACGCCTCTCCATGTGAGGCGGGAGACCCAGAGTCCCTTTCCACGTGCCACAGGGATCCTGGGACTCCTATCCATTCTCACGAGGAGTCAGGCATCGTCTCCTTTGGAAGCATTGATCTCCGCGGACCTCTCGAGTTTTCAAAGGATGTGAGGCCTCCGGTCGCGATGAGGCGGAGGAGTAGGTCTTTCTCTGTGGTCTCCACAGGGGATTCAGACATCCCGTCGTTTTGGGAGATGCAAGAGGAGCCTGCTTTCACTTCACTGGAGGGATATTCGGCCTTATTTCGAGTCAGAGCATCTCGGTGTCCATTCCACTTGAGGCCACAAACTCAGGGTCCCTCTCACATACATGTAGCTGAGAGAAGCCTCCTCTTGAGGTGCTTGTGGAAAGTTGTTATTCCTCTTGAGTCGAAGCCAGGGACTAAGCTCTCATCTCGAGTTGATTGGGGGTCCACGGAGCCCTTTCCTGTTCCTCCAGTGACCTCAGGATCCCTCTAGACTTGAGACAGTCATCTTGGGTTTTCTCTGGAGTGCCATCAAGGAAATCAAGGCTCCTTTCACGTTTGATGTGGAACACAAAATTGCTCTGCACGCAGTGCAGTGGAATCGGGCCTCATCTCGTGGCGAGGTGGAAGTCTCATGGTTTTTCTCGAGTTGCGGCCGGAACCTGGGGTATATTCTCGAGTTACGACGGGGAGGGCCCTTCCAGACACGTGTTGGTGCAGCGACATCAGGACTCCTGCCTAGGTGCGAGGGACACCTCTGGATTCTCCTCGAGTGTTGGCATGGCAATTGGGACGCGTCTCCACGTGAGGCGGAAGACCCAGGGTCCCTTTCCACGTGCCACAGATATCCTGGGACTCCTATCCATTTTCAAGACGAGTCAGGCATCGTCTCCCTTGGAAGCATTAATCTCCGCGGACCTCTCCAGTTTTCAAAGGATGTGAGAACTCCGGTCGCGATGAGGCGGAGAACTAGGTCTTTCTCTGTGGTCTCCACAGGGGATGAAGTCATCCCTTCGTCTTGGGAGATGCAAGACGAGCCTGGATTCAATTCACTACAGAGATATCCGGCCTTACTTCGAGCCAGAGCATCTCGGAGTCCATTCCAATTGAGGCAACAAATTCAGGGTCACTCTCACATACCTGTAGCTGAGAGAAGCCTGCTCTTGTGGTGCTTGTGGAAAGTTGGTATTCCTCTTGAGTCGAAGCCAGGGACTAAGCTCTCATCTCGAGTTGATTGGTGGTCCACCAAGCCCTTTCATGTTGCTACAGTGACCTCAGGATCCCTCTAGACAAGAGACAGTGATCTTAGGTTTTCTCTGGAGTCCCATCAATGAAATCAAGGCTTCTTTCACTTTTGATGTGGAATACAGAATTGCTCTGCACGCAGAGCAGGGGAATCGGGCCTCATTTCGCGGCGAGGGGGAAGTCTCATGGTTTTTCTCGAGTTGCGGCCGGAACCTGGGGTATATTCTCGAGTTACGACGGCGAGGGCCCTTCCAGACACGTGTTTGTTCAGCGACGTCAGGACTACTGCCTAGGTGCGAGGGACACCTCGGGATTCTCCTCGAGTCTTAGCATGGCAATGGGGACGCGTCTCCACGTGAGGCGGGACACCCAGGGTCCCTTTCCATGTGCCACAGGGATCCTAGGACTCCTATCCATTTTCAAGAGGAGTCAGGCATCGTCTCCTTGGAAGCATTGATCTCTGCATACCTCTCGAATTTTCAAAGGATCGGAGGCCTCCTGTCGCGATGAGGCGGAGGACTAGGTCTTTCTCTGTTGTCTCCACAGCGGATTCAGACATCCCTTCGTCTTGGGAGATGCAAGACGAGCCTGCATTCAAATCACTGCAGGGATATCCGGCCTTACTTCGAGTCAGAGCATCTCGGTGTCCAGTCCACTTGAGGCCACAAACTCAGGGTCCCTCTCACATACCTGTAGCTGAGAGAAGCCTCCTCTTGAGGTGCTTGTGGAAAGTTGGTATTCCTCTTGAGTCGAAGGCAGGGACTAAGCTCTCATCTCGAGTTGATTTGGGGTCCACGGAGCCCTTTCGTGTTGCTCCAGTGACCTCAGGATCCCTCTAGACTTGAGACGTGATCGTGGGTTTTCTCTGGAGTGCCATCAAGGAAATCAAGGCTCCGATCACGTTTGATGTGGAACACGGAATTGCTCTTCACGCAGTTAAGGGGAATCGGGCCTCATCTCGCGGCGAGGGGGAAGTCTCATGGTTTTTCTCGAGTTGCGGCCAGAACCTGGGGTATATTCTCGATTTACGACGGGGAGGGCCCTTCCAGACACGTGTTTATTCAGCGACGTCAGGACCCCTGCCTACGTGCGAGGGACACCTCGGGATTCTCCTCGAGTCTTGGCATGGCAATTGGGACGCGTCTCCACGTGAGGCGGGAGACCCAGGGGCCCTTTCCACGTGCCACAGGGATCCTGGGACTCCTATCCATTTTCAAGAGGAGTCAGGCATCGTCTCCTTTGGAAGCATTGATCTCCGCGGACCTCTCGAGTTTTCAAAGGATGTGAGGCCTCCGCTCGCGATGAGGCGGAGAACTCGGTCTTTCTCTGTCATCTCCACAGGGGATTCAGACATCCCTTCGTCTTGGCAGATGCAAGACGAGCCTGCATTCAATTCACTGCAGGGATATCTGGCCTTAATTCGAGTCAGAGCATCTCGGTGTCCATTCCACTTGAGGCCACAAACTCAGGGGCCCTCTCACATACATGTAGCTGAGAGACGCCTCCTCTTGAGGTGCTTGTGGAAAGTTGGTATTCCTCTTGAGTCGAAGCCAGGGACTAAGCTCTCATCTCGAGTTGATTTGGGGTCCACGGAGCCCTTTCATGTTGCTACAGTGACCTAAGGATCCCTCTAGACTAGAGACAGTGATCTTGGGTTTTCTCTGGAGTGCCATCAAGGAAATCAAGGCTCCTTTCACTTTTGATGTGGAATACGGAATTGCTCTGCACGCAGGGCAGGGGAATCGGGCCTCATCTCGCGGCGAGGGAGAAGTCTCATGGTTTTTCTCGAGTTGCGGCCGGAACCTGGGGTATATTCTCGCGTTACGACGGGGAGTGCCCTTCCAGACACGTGTTTGTTCAGCGACGTCAGGACTCCTGCCTAGGTGCGAGGGACACCTCGGGATTCTCCTCGAGTCTTGGCATGGCAATTGGGAGGCGTCTCCACGTGAGGCGGGAGACCCAGGGTCCCTTTCCACGTGCCACAGTGATCCTGGGACTGCTATCCATTTTCAAGAGGAGTCAGGCATCGTCTCCTTTGGAAGCATTGATCTCCGCATACCACTCGAAATTTCAAATGATATGAGGCCTCCGGTCGCGATGAGGCGGAGGACTAGGTCTTTCTCTGTCGTCTCCACAGCGGATTCAAACATCCCTTCGTCTTGGGAGATGCAAGACGAGCCTGCATTCAATTCACTGCAGGGATATCCGGCCTTACTTCGAGCCAGAGCATCTCGGTGTCCATTCCACTTGAGGCCACAAACTCAGGGTCCCTCTCACATACTGTAGCTGAGAGAAGCCTCCTCTTGAGGTGCTTGTGGAAAGTTCGTATTCCTCTTGAGTCGAAGCCAGGGACTAAGCTCTCATCTCGAGTTGATTTGGGGTCCACGGAGCCCTTTCGTGTTGCTCCAGTGACCTCAGGATCCCTCTAGACTTGAGACAGTGATCTTGGGTTTTCTCTGGAGTGCCATCAAGGAAATCAAGGCTCCTTTCACGTTTGATGTGGAACACGGAATTGCTCTGCATGCAGTGCAGGTGAATCGGGCCTCATCTCGCGGCGAGTGGGAAGTCTGATGATTTTTCTCGAGTTGCGGCCGGAACCTGGGGTATATTCTCGAGTTACGACGCGAGGGCGCTTCCATACACGTGTTTGTTCAGCGACGTCAGGACTCCTGCCTAGGTGCGAGGGACACCTCGGGATTCTCCTCGAGGCTTGGCATGGCAATTGGGACGCGTCTCCACGTGAGGCGCGAGACACAGGGTCCCTTTCCACGTGCCTCAGGGATCCTGGGACTCGTATCCATTTTCAAGAGGAGACAGGCATCGTCTGTTTTGGAAGCATTGATCTCCGTGGACCTCTCGAGTTTTCAAAGGATGTGAGGCCTCCTGTCGCGATGAGGCGGAGAACTAGGTCTTTCTCTGTGGTCTCCACAGGGGATTCAGACATCCCTTCGTCTTGAAAGATGCAAGACGAGCCTGCATTCAATTCATTGCAGGGATATCCGGCCTTACTTCGAGTCAGAGCATCTCGGTGTCCATTCCACTTGAGGCCACAAACTCAGGGTCCCTCTCACATACCTGTAGCTGAGAGAAGCCTCCTCTTGAGGTACTTGTGGAAAGTTGGTATTCCTCTTGAGTCGAAGCCAGGGACTAAGCTCTCATCTCGAGTTGACTTGGGGTCCACGGAGCCCTTTCATGTTGCTACAGTGAACTCAGGATCCCTCTAGACTTGAGACAGTGATTTTGGGTTTTCTCTGGAGTGCCATCAAGGAAATCAAGGCTCCTTTTTTGTTTGATGTGAAACATGGAATTGCTCTGCACGCAGTGCAGGGGAATCGTGCCTCATCTCGCGGCGAGGTGGAAGTCTCATGGTTTTTCTCGAGTTGCGCCCGGAACCTGGGGTATATTCTCGAATTTCGAAGGGGAGTTCCCGTCCAGACACGTATTTGTTCAGCGACGTCAGGACTTCTGCTTAGGTGCGAGGGACAACTCGGGATTCTCCTCGAGTCTTGGCATGGCAATTGCGAGGCCTCTCCACGTGAGGCGGGAGACCCAGGGTCCCTTTCCACGTGCCAAAGGGATCCTGGGACTCCTTTCAATTTTCAAGAGGAGTCAGGCATCGTCTCCTTTGGAAGCATTGATCTCCGCGGACCTCTCGAGTTTTCAAAGGATGTGAGGCCTCCGGTCGCGATGAGGCGAGAACTAGATCTTTCTCTGTGGTCTCCACAGGGGATTCAGACATGCCTTCGTCTTGGGAGATATAAAACGAGCATGCATTCAATTCACTGCAGGGATATCTGGCCTTATTTCGAATCAGAGCATCTCGGTGTATATTCCTCTTGAGGCCACAAATTCAGGGTCCCTCTCACATACCTGTAGCTGAGAGAAACCTCCTCTTGAGGTGCTTCGAAAGTTGGTATACCTCTTGAGTCGAAGCCAGGGACTAAGCTCTCATCTCGAGTTGATTTGGGGTCCACGGAGCCCTTTTGTGTTGCTACAGTGACTTCAGGATCCCTCTAGACTTGATACAGTGATCTTGGGTTTTCTCTCGAGTTACAACAAGGAAATCAAGGCTCCTTTCACGTTTGATGTGGACACGGAATTGCTCTGCACTCAGTGCAGGGGAATCGGGCCTCATCTTGCGGCGAGGGGGAAGTCTCATTGTTTTTCTCGAGTTGCGACCGGAACCTGGGGTATATTCTCGAGTTACGACGGGGAGGGCCCTTCCAGACACGTGTTTGTTCAGCGACGTCAGCACTCCTGCCTAGGTGCGAGGGACACCTCAGGATTCTCCTCGAGTCTTGGCATGGCAATTGGGACGCGTCTCCACGTGAGGCGGGAGACCCAGGGTCCCTTTCCACGTGCCACAGGAATCCTGGGACTCCTATCCATTTTCGAGAGGAGTAAGGCATCTTCTCCTTTGGAAGCATTGATCTCCGCGGACCTCTCTAGTTTTCAAAGGATGTGAGGCCTCCTGTCGCGATGAGGCGTAGAACTAGGTCTTTCTCTGTGGTCTCCACAGGGGATTCAGACATCCCTTCGTCTTGGGAGATGCAAGACGAGCCTGCACTCAATTCACTGCAGGGATATCTGGCCTTACTTCGAGTCAGAGCATCTCGATGTCCATTCCACTTCAGGCCACAAACTCAGTGTCCCTCTCACATACCTGCAGCTGAGAGAAGCCTCCTCTTGAGGTGCTTGTGGAAAGTTGGTATTCCTCTTGAGTCGAAGCCAGGGACTAAGCTCTCATCTCGAGATGATTTGGGGTCCACGGAGCCCTTTCGTGTTGCTCCAGAGACCTCAGGATCCCTCTAGACTTGAGACAGTGATCTTGAGTTTTCTCTGGAGTCCCATCAAAGAAATCAAGGCTCCTTTCACGTTTGATGTGGAACACGGAATTGCTCTGCACGCAGTGCAGGGGAATCAGGCCTCATCTCGCGGCGAGGGGGAAGTCTCATGGTTTTTCTCGAGTTGCGCCCGGAACCTGGGGTATATTCTCGAGTTTCGAAGGGGAGTTCCCGTCCAGACACGTATTTGTTCAGCGACGTCAGGACTTCTGCTTAGGTGCGAGGGACAACTCGGGATTCTCCTCGAGTCTTGGCATGGCAATTGCGAGGCGTTTCCACGTGAGGCGGGAGACCCAGGCTCCCTTTCCACGTGCCAAAGGGATCCTGGGACTCCTTTCAATTTTCAAGAGGAGTCAGGCATCGTCTCCTTTGGAAGCATTGATCTCCGCGGACCTCTCGAGTTTTCAAAGGATGTGAGGCCTGCGGTCGCGATGAGGCGAGAACTAGGTCTTTCTCTGTGGTCTCCACAGGGGATTCAGACATGCCTTTGTCTTGGGAGATGTAAAACGAGCATGCATTCAATTCACAGCAGGGATATCTGGCCTTACTTCGAATCAGAGCATCTCGGTGTATATTCCTCTTGAGGCCACAAATTCAGGGTCCCTCTCACATACCTGTAGCTGAGAGAAGCCTCCTCTTGAGGTGCTTCGAAAGTTGGTATACCTCTTGAGTCGAAGCCAGGGACTAAGCTCTCATCTCGAGTTGATTTGGGGTCCACGGAGCCCTTTTGTGTTGCTACAGTGACTTCAGGATCTCTCTAGAATTGAGACAGTGATCTTGGGTTTTCTCTGGAGTTACAACAAGGAAATCAAGGCTCCTTTCACGTTTGATGTGGAACACGGAATTGCTCTGCATGCAGTGCAGGGGAATCGGGCCTCATCTCTCGGCGAGGGGGAAGTCTCAGGGTTTTTCTCGAGTTGCCGCCGGAACCTGGGGTATATTCACGAGTTATGACGGGAGGGCGCTTCCAGACACGTATTTGTTCAGCGACGTCAGCACTACTGCCTATGTGCGAGGGAAACCTCAGGATTCTCCTCGAGTCTTTGCCTGGCAATTCGGACGCGTCTCCACGTGAGGCGAGAGCCCCAGGGTCCCTTTCCACGTGCCACAGGGATCCTGGGACTCCTATCCATTTTCAAGAGGAATCAGGCATCGTCTCCTTTGGAAGCACTGATCTCCGCGGCCCTCTCGAGTTTTGAAAGGATGTGACGCCTCCGGTCGCGATGAGGCGGAGAACTAGGTCTTTGTCTGTGTTCTCCACAGTGGATTCAGACATCCCTTCGTCTTGGGAGATGCAAGACGAGCCTGCATTCAATTCACTGCAGGAATATCCGGCCTTAATTCGAGTCCGAGCATCTCTGTGTCCATTCCACTTGAGGCCACAATCTCAGGGTCCCTCTCACATACCTGTAGCTGAGAGAAGCCTCCTATAGGTGCTTGTGTAAATTTTGGTATTCCTCTTGAGTCGAAGCCAGGGACTAAGCTCCCATCTCGAATTGATTTGGTGTCCACGGAGCCCTTTCGTGTTGCTACAGTGACCTTAGGATCCGTCTAAACTTGAGACAGTGATCTTGGGTTTTCTCTGGAGTGTCATCAAGGAAATCAAGGCTCCTTTCACGTTTGATGTTGAACACGGAATGTCTCTGCACGCAGTGCAAGGGAATCGGGCCTCATCTCGCGGCGAGGGGGAAGTCTCATGGTTTTTCTCGAGTTGCGGCCGGAACCTGGGGTATATTCTCGAGTTACGACGGGGAGGGCCCTTCCAGACACGTGTTTGTTCAGCGACGTCAGGACTCCTGCCTAGGTGGGAGGGACACGCGGGATTCTCCTCGAGTCTTTGCATGGCAATTGGGACGCGTCTCCACGTGAGGCGGGAGACCCAGTGTCCCTTTCCACTTGCCACAGGGATCCTGGGACTCCTATCCATTTTCAAGAGGAGTCAGGCATCGTCTCCTTTGGAAGCATTGATCTCCGCAGACCTCTCGAGTTTTCAAAGGATGTGAGGCCTCCGGTCGCGATGAGGCGGAGAACAAGTTTTTTCTCTGTGGTCTCCACAGGGGATTCAGACATCCCTTCCTCTTGGGAGATGCAAGACGAGCCTGCATTCAATTCACTGCAGGGATATCTGGCCTTACTTCGAGTCAGAGCATCTCGATGTCCATTCCACTTCAGGCCACAAACTCAGGGTCCCTCTCACATACCTGCAGCTGAGAGAAGCCTCCTCTTGAGGTGCTTGTGGAAAGTTGGTATTCCTCTTGAGTCGAAGCCAGGGTCGAAGCTCTCATCTCGAATTTATTTGGGGTCCACGGAGCCCTTTCGTGTTGCTCCAGTGACCTCAGGATCCCTCTAGACTTGAGACAGTTATCTTGGGTTTTCTCTGGAGTGCCATCAAGGAAATCAAGGCTCCTTTCACGTGTGATGTGGAACACGGAATTGCTCTGCACGCAGTGCAGGGAAATCAGGCCTCATCTCGCGGCGAGGGGGAAGTCTCATGGTTTTTTTCGAGTTGCGGCCGGAACCTGGGGTATATTCTCGAGTTACGACGGGGAGAGCCCTTCCAGACACGTGTTTGTTCAGCGATGTCAGGACTTCTGCCTAGGTGCGAGGGACACCCGGGATTCTCCTCGAGTCTCGGCATGGCAATTGGAACGCGTCTCCACGTGAGGCGGAAGACCCAGGGTCCCTTTCCACGTGCTAAAGGGATCCTGGGACTCCTATCAATTTTCAAGAGGAGTCAGGCATCGTCTCCTTTGGAAGCATTGATCTCCGCGGACCTCTCGAGTTTTCAAAGGATATGAGGCCTCCGGTCGCGATGAGGCAAGAACTAGGTCTTTCTCTGTGGTATCCACAGGGGATTCAAACATGCCTTCGTCTTGGGAGATGTAAGACGAGCCTGCATTCAATTCACTGCAGGGATATCTGGCCTTACTTCGAATCAGAGCATCTCGGTGTATATTCCTCTTGAGGCCACAAATTCAGGGTCCCTCTCACATACATGTAGCTGAGAGAAGCCTCCTCTTGAGGTGCTTGTGGAAATTTGGTAATCCTGTTGAGTCGAATCCAAGGACTAAGCTCTCATCTCGAGTTGATTTGGGGTTCACGGAGCCCTTTCGTGTTGCTCCAGTGACCTCAGCATCCCTCTAGACTTGAGACAGTGATCTTGGGTTTCCTCTGGAGTGCCATCAAGGAAATCAAGGCTCCGATCACGTTTGATGTGGAACACGGAATTGCTCTGCACACAGTGCAGGGGAATAGGGCCTCATCTTGCGGCGAGGGGGAAGTCTCATTGTTTTTCTCGAGTTGCGGCCGGAACCTGGGGTGTATTCTCGAGTTACGACGGGGAGGGCCCTTCCAGACACGTGTTTGTTCAGCGACGTCAGCACTCCTGCCTAGGTGCGAGGGACACCTCGGGATTCTCCTCGAGTCTTGGCATGGCAATTGGGACGCGTCTCCACGTGAGGCGGGAGACCCAGGGTCCCTTTCCACGTGCCACAGGGATACTGGGACTCCTATCCATTTTCGAGAGGAGTAAGGCATCTTCTCCTTTGGAAGCATTGATCTCCGCGGACCTCTCTAGTTTTCAAAGGATGGGAGGCCTCCTGTCGCGATGAGGCGGAGAACTAGGTCTTTCTCTGTGGTCTCCACAGGGGATTCAGACATGCCTTCGTCTTGGGAGATTGAAGACGAGCCTGCATTCAATTCACTGCAGGGATATCTGGCCTTAATTCGAGTCAGAGCATCTCGGTGTCTATTCCACTTGAGGCCACAAACTCAGGGTCCCTCCCACATACCTGTAGCTGAGAGAAGCCTCCTCTTGAGGTGCTTGTGGAAAGTTGGTATTCCTCTTGAGTCGAAGCCCGGGGCTAAGCTCTCATCTCGAGTTGATTTGGGGTCCACGGAGCCCTTTCGTGTTTCTCCAGTGACCTCAGGATCCCTCTAGACTTGAAACCGTGATCTTCCTTTTTCTCTGGAGTGCCATCAAGGAAATCAAGCTTCCTTTCACTTTTGATGTGGAACACGGAATTGCTCGGCACGCAGTGCAGGGGAATCGGGCCTCATCTCGCGGCGAGGGGGAAGTCTCATGGTTTTTCTCCAGTTGGGCCGGAACCTGGGGTATATTCTCGATTTACGACTGGGAGGGCGCTTCCATACACGTGTTTGTTCAGCGACGTCAGGACTCCTGCCTAGGTGCCAGGGACACCTCGGGATTCTCCTCGAGTCTTGGCATGGCAATTGGGACGCGTCTCCACGGGAGGCGCGAGACCCAGGGTCCCTTTCCACGTGCCTCAGGGATCCTGGGACTCCTATCCATTTGCAAGAGGAGTCAGGCATCGTCTCCTTTGGAAGCATTGATCTCAGCGGACCTGTCGAGTTTTCAAAGGATGTGAGGCCTCCGTTAGCGTTGAGGCGGAGGACTAGGTCTTTCTCTGTGGTCTCCACAGGAGATTCAGACATCCCTTCGTCTTGGGAGATGCAAGACGAGCCGGCATTCAATTCACTGCAGGGATATCCGGCCTTACTTCGAGTCAGAGCATCTCGGTGTCCATTCCACTTGAGGCCACAAACTCAGGGTCCCTCTCACATACCTGTTGCTGAGAGAAGCCTCCTCTTGAGGTGCTTATGGAAAGTTGGTATTCCCCTTGAGTCGAAGCCAGGGACTAAGCTCTCATCTCGAGTTGATTTGGGTTCCACGGAGGCTTTTCGTGTTGCTCCAGTGACCGCAGGATCCCTCTAGACTTGAGACAGTGATCTTGGGTTTTCTCTGGAGTGCCATCAAAGAAATCAAGGCTCCTTTCAGGCTTGATGTGGAACACGAAATTGCTCTGCACGCAGTGCAGGAGAATCGGGCCTCATCTCGCGGCGAGGGGGAAGTCTCATGGTTTTTCTCGAGTTGGGTCGGAACCTGGGGTATATTCTCGAGTTACGACGGGGAGGGCCCTTCCAGACACGTGATTGTTCAGGGACGTCAGGACTCCTGCCTAGGTGGGAGGGACACCTCGGGATTCTCCTCGAGTCTTGGCATGGCAATTGGGACGCGTCTCCACGTGTGGCGGAGACCCAGGGTCCCTTTCCACGTGCCTCAGGGATCCTGGGACTCCTATCCATTTGCAAGAGGAGACAGGCATCGACTCCTTTGGAAGCATTGATTTCCGCGGACCTCTCGAGTTTTCAACGGATGTGAGGCCTCCGGTCTCGATGAGGCGGAGAACAAGGTTTTTCTCTGTGGTCTCCACAGGGGATTCAGACATCCCTTCCTCTTGGGAGATGCAAGACGAGCCTGCATTCAATTCACTGCAGTGATATCTGGCCTTACTTCGAGTCAGAGCATCGATGTCCATTCCACTTGAGGCCACAAACTCAGGGTCCCTCTCACATACCTGTAGCTGAGAGATGCCTCCTCTTGAGGTGCTTGTGGAAAGTTGGTATTCCTCTTGAGTTGAAGCCAGGGACTAAGCTCTCATCTCGAGTTGATTTGGGTTCCACGGAGCCCTTTCGTGTTGCTCCAGTGACCTCAGGATCCCTCTAGACTTGAGACAGTGATCTTGGGTTTTCTCTGGAGTGCCATCAAGGAAATCAAGGCTCCTTTCACGTTTGATGTGGAACACGGAATTGCTCGGCACGCAGTGCAGGGGAATCAGGCCTCATCTCGCGGCGACGGGGAAGTCTCATGGTTTTTCTCGTGTTGCGCCCGGAACCTGGGGTATATTCTCGAGTTACGACGGGCAGGGCCCTTCCAGACACGTGTTTGTTCAGCGATATAAGGACTACAGCCTAGGTGCGAGGGACACCTCGGTATTCTCCTCGAGTCTTGGCATGGCAATTGGGACGCGTCTCCACGTGAGGCGGGAGCCCCAGGGGCCCTTTCCACGTGCCAAACGGATCCTGGGACTCCTATCCATTTTCAAGAGGAGTCAGGCATCGTCTCCTTTGGAAGCATTGATCTCCGCGGACCTCTCGAGTTTTCAAAGGATGTGAGTCCTCCAGTCGCGATGAGGCGGAGGACTAGGTCTTTCTCTTTGGTCTCCACAGGGGATTCAGACATCCCTTCGTCTTGGGAGAGGCAAGACGAGCCTGCATTCAATTCACTGCAGCGATATCCGGCCTTACTTAGAGTCAGAGCATCTCGGTGTCCATTCAACTTGAGGCCACAAACTCAGGGTCCCTCTCACATACCTGTAGCTGAGAGAAGCCTCCTCTTGAGGTGCTTGTGGAAAGTTGGTATTCCTCTTGAGTCGAAGCCAGGGACTAAGCTCTCATCTCGAGTTGATTTGGGGTCCATGGATCCCTTTCGTGTTGCTCCAATGACCTCAGGATCCCTCTAGACTTGAGACAGTGATCTTGGGTTTTCTCTGGAGTGCCATCAAGGAAATCAAGGCTCCTTTCACGTTTGATGTGGAACACGGAATTGTTCTGCATGCAGTGCAGGGAAATCGGGCCTCATCTCGCGGCGAGGGGGAAGTCTCATGGTTTTTCTCGAGTTGCGGCTGGAACCTGTGGTATATTGTTGAATTACGACGGGGAGGGCCCTTCCAGACACGTGTTTGTTCAGCGACGTCAGGACTCCTGCCTAGATGCGAGGGACACCTCGGGATTCTCCTCGAGTCTTGGCATGGCAATTGGGACGCGTCTCCACGTGAGGCGGGAGACCCAGGGTCCCTTTCGACGTGCCACAGGGATCCTGGGACTCCTATCCATTTTCAAGAGGAGTCAGGCATCGTCTCCTTTGGAAGCATTGATCTCCGTAGACCTCTCGAGTTTTCAAAGGATGTGAGGCCTCCGGTCTCGATGAGGCGGAGGACTAGGTCTTTCTCTGTGGTCTACACAGGGGATTCAGACATCCCTTCGTCTTGGGAAATGCAAACGAGCCTGCATTCATTTCACTGCAGGGATATCCGGCATTACTTCGAGTCAGAGCATCTCGGTGTCCATTCCACTTGAGGCCACAAACTCAGGGTCCCTCTCACATACCTGTAGCTGAGAGAAGCCTCCTCTTGAGGTGCTTGTAGAAAGTTGGTATTCCTCTTGAGTCGAAGCCAGGGACTAAGCTCTCATCTCGAGTTGATTTGGGGTCCACGGAGCCCTTTCGTGTTGCTCCAGTGAACTCAGGATCCCTCTAGACTTGAGACAGTGATCTTGGGTTTTCTCTGGAGTGCCATCAAGGAAATCAAGGCCCCTTTCACGTTTGATGTGGAACGCGGAATTGCTCTGCACGCAGTGCTGGTGAATCGGGCCTCATCTCGCAGCGAGGGGGAAGTCTCATGGTTTTTCTCGAGTTGCGGCCAGAACCTGGGGTATATTCTCGAGTTACGACGGGGAGGGCCCTTCAAGACACGTGTTTGTTCAGCGACGTCAGGACTCCTGCCTAGGTGAGAGGGACACCTCGGGATTCTCCTCCAGTCTTGGCATGGCAATTGGGACGCGTCTCCACGTGAGGCGGGAGACCCAGGGTCCCTTTCCACGTGCCACAGGGATCCTAGGACTCCTATCCATTTTCAAGAGGAGTCAGGCATCGTCTCCTTTGAAAGCATTGATCTACGCGGACGTCTCGAATTTTCAAAGGATATGAGGCTTCCGGTCGCGATGAGGCGGAAATTTAGGTCTTTCTCTGTGGTCTGCAAAGGGGATTCAGACATCCCTTCGTCTTGGGAGATGCAAGACGAGCCTGCATTCAATTCACTGTAGGGATATCCGGCCTTACTTCGAGTCAGAGCATCTCGGTGTCCATTCCACTTGAGGCCACAAACTCAGGGTCCCTCTGACATACCTGTAGCTGAGAGAAGCCTCCTCTTGAGGTGCTTGTGGAAAGTTGGTATTCCTCTTGAGTCGAAGCCAGGGACTAAGCTCTCATCTCGAGTTGATTTGGCGTCCACGGAGCCCTTTCATGTTGCTCCGGTGACCTCAGGATCCCTCTAGACTTGAGACAGTGATCTTGGGTTTTCTCTGGAGTGCCATCAAGGAAATAAAGGCTCCTTTCAAGTTTGATGTGGAATACGGAATTGCTCGGGATGCAGGGCAGGGGAATCGGACCTCATCTCGCGGCGAGGGGGAAGTCTCATGGTTTTTCTCGAGTTGCGGCCGGAACCTGGGGTATATTCTCGAGTTACGACGGGGAGGGCCCTTCCAGACACGTGTTTGTTCAGCGACGTCAGGACTCCTGCCTAGGTGCGAGGGACACCTCGGGATTCTCCTCGAGTCTTGGCATGGAAATTGGGATGCGTCTCCACATGAGGCGGGAGACCCAGGGTCCCTTTCCACGTGCCACAGGGATCCTGGGACTCCTATCCATTTTCAAGAGGAGTCAGGCATTGTCTCCTTTGGAAGCATTGATCTCCGAGGACCTCTCGAGTTTTCAAAGGATGTGAGGCCTCCGGTCGCGATGAGGCTGAGGACTAGGTCTTTATCTGTGGTTTCCACAGGGGCTTCAGACATCCCTTCGTCTTGGGAGATGCAAGACGAGCCTGCATTCAATTCAATGCAGGGATATCCGGCCTAACTTCGAGTCAGAGCATCTGGGTGTGCATTCCACTTGAGGCCACAAACTCAGGGTCCCTCTCACATACCTGTAGCTGAGAGAAGCCTCCTCTTGAGGTGCTTGTCGAAACTTGGTATTCCTCTTGAGTCGAAGCCAGGGACTAAGCTCTCATCTCGAGTTGATTTGGGGTCCACGGAGCCCTTTCGTGTTGCTCCAGTGACCTCAGGATCCTTCTAGACTTGAGACAGTGATCTTGGGTTTTCACTGGAGTGCCATCAAGGAAATCAAGGCTCCTTTCACGTTTGATGTGGAACACGGAATTGCTCTGCACGCAGTGCAGGGGAATTGGGCCTCATCTCCCGTCGAGGGGGAAGTCTCATGGTTTTTCGCGAGTGGCGGCCGGAACCTGGGGTATATTCTCGAGTTACGACGGGGAGGGCCCTTCCAGACACGTGTTTGGTCAGCGACCTCAGGACTCCTGCCTAGGTGCGAGGGACACCTCGGGATTCTCCTCGAGTCTTGGCATGGCAATTGGGACGCGTCTCCACGTGAGGCGGGAGACACAGGGTCCCTTTCCACGTGCCACAGGCATCCTGGGACTCCTATCCATTTTCAAGAGGAGTCAGGCATCGTCTCCTTTGGAAGCATTGATCTCCGCAGACCTCTCGAGCTTTTAAAGGATGTGAGGCCTACGGTCTCGATGAAGCGGAGGACTAGGAATTTCTCTGTGGTCTCCTCAGGGGATTCAGACATCCCTTCGTCTTGGGAGATGCAAGACGAGCCTGCATTCAATTCACTGCAGGGATATCCGGCCTTACTTCGAGTCAGAGCATCTCGGTGTCCATTGGACTTGAGGCCACAAACTCAGGGTCCCTCTCACATACATGTATCTGAGAGAAGCCTCCTCTTGAGGTGCTTGTGGAAAGTTTGTATTCCTCTTGAGTCAAAGCCAGGGACTAAGCTCTCATCTCGAATTGATTTGGGGTCCACGGAGCCCTTTCATGTTGCTCCAGTGACCTCAGGATCCCTCTAGACTTGAGACAGTGATCTTGGGTTTTCTCTGGAGTGCCATCAAGGAAATCAAGGCTCCTTTCACGTTTGATGTGGAACACGGAATTGGTCTGCACGCAGTGCAGGGGAATCGGGCCTCATCTTGCGTCGAGGGGGAAGTCTCATGGTTTTTCTCGAGTGGCGGCCGGAACCTGGGGTATATTCTCGAGTTACGACGGGGAGGGCCCTTCCAGACACGTGTTTGTCCATTGACCTCAGGAATCCTGCCTAGGTGCGAGGGGCACCTCGGGATTCTCCTCGAGTCTTGGCATGCAATTGGGACACGTCTCAACGTGAGGCGGGAGACCCAGGGTCCCTGTCCACGTGCCACAGGGATCCTGGGACTCCTATCAATTTTCAAGAGGAGTCAGGCATCGTCTCCTTTGGAAGCATTGATCTCCACAGACCTCTCGAGTTTTTAAAGGATGTGAGGCCTACGGTCGCGATGAGGCGGAGGACTAGGTCTTTCTCTGTGGTCTCCACAGGGGATTCAGACATCCCTTCGTCTTGGGAGATGCCAAACGAGCCTACATTCAATTCACTGCAGGGATATCCGGCCTTACTTCGAGTCAGAGCATATCGGTGTCCATTGCACTTGAGACCACAAACTCAGGGTCCCTCTCACATACATGTATCTGAGAGAAGCCTCCCCTTGAGGTGCTTGTGGAAAGTTGGTATTCCTCTTGAGTCGAAGCCAGGGACTAAGCTCTCATCTCGAGTTGATTTGGTGTCCACGGAGCCCTTTCGTGTTGCTCCAGTGACCTCAGGATCCCTCTAGACTTGAGACAGTGATCTTGGGTTTTCTCTGGAGTGCCATCAAGGAAATCAAGGCTCCTTTCACGTTTGATGTGGAACACGGAATTGTTCTGCACACAGTGCAGGGGAATCGGGCCTCATCTCGCGGCGAGGGGGAAGTCTAATGGTTTTCCTCGAGTTGCGGCCGGAACCTGGGGTATATTCTCGAGTTACGACAGGGAGGGCCCTTCCAGACACGTGTTTCTTCAGCGACGTCAGGACTCCTGCCTAGGTGCGAGGGACACCTCGGTATTCTCCTCGAGTCTTGGCATGGCAATTGGGACGCGTCTCCACGTGAGTCGGGAGACACAGTGTCCCTTTCCACGTGCCACAGGGATCCTGGGACTCCTATCCATTTTCAAGAGGAGTCAGGCATCGTCTCCTTTGGAAGCATTGATCTCCGCGGACCTCTCGAGTTTTCAAAGGATGTGAGGCCTCCGGTCGCGATGAGGCGGAGGACTACGTCTTTCTCTGTGGTCTCCACTCGGGATTCAGACATCCCTTCGTCTTGGGAGATGCAAGACGAGCCTGCATTCAATTCACTGCAGGGATATCCGGCCTTACTTCGAGTCAGAGCATCTCGGTGTCCATTCCACTTGAGGCCACAAACTCAGGGTCCCTCTCACATACCTGTAGCTGAGAGAAGCCTCCTCTTGAGGTGCTTGTGGAAAGTTGGTATTCCTCTTGAGTCGAAGCCAGGGACTAAGCTCTCATCTCGAGTTGATTTGGGGTCCATGGATCCCTTTCGTGTTGCTCCAATGACCTCAGGATCCCTCTAGACTTGAGACAGTGATCTTGGGTTTTCTCTGGAGTGCCATCAAGGAAATCAAGGCTCCTTTCACGTTTGATGTGGAACACGGAATTGCTCTGCACGCAGTGCAGGGGAATCGGGCCTCATCTCGTGGCGAGGGGGAAGTCTCATGGTTTTTCTCGAGTTGCGGCCGGAACATGGGGTATATTCTCGAGTTACGATGGGGAGGGCCCTTCCAGACACGTGTTTGTTCAGCAACGTAAGGACTCCAGCCTAGGTGCGAGGGACCCCATCGGGATTCTCCTCGAGTCTTCGCATGGCAATTGGGACGCGTCTTCACGTGAGGCGGGAGACCCAGGGTCCCTTTCCACGTGCCACAGGGATCCTGGGACTCCTATCCATTTTCAAGAGGAGTCAGGCATCGTCTCCTTTGGAAGCATTGATCTCCGCGGACCTCTCGAGTTTTCAAAGGATGTGAGGCCTCTGCTCGCGATGAGGCGGAGAACTCGGTCTTTCTCTGTCATCTCCACAGGGGATTCAGACATCCCTTCGTCTTGGGAGATGCAAGACGAGCCTGCATTCAATTCAATGCAGGGATATCCGGCCTAACTTCGAGTCAGAGCATCTCGGTGTCCATTCCACTTGAGGCCACAAACTCAGGGTCCCTCTCACATACCTGTAGCTGAGAGAAGCCTCCTCTTGAGGTTCTTGTGGAAACTTGGCATTCCTCTTGAGTCGAAGCCAGGGACTAAGCTCTCACCTCGAGTTGATTTGGGGTCCACGGAGCCCTTTCGTGTTGCTCCAGTGACCTCAGGATCCCTCTAGACTTGAGGCAGTGATCTTGGGTTTTCTCTGGAGTGCCATCAAGGAAATCAAGGCTTCTTTCACGTTTGATATGGAACGCGGAATTGCTCTGCACGCAGTGCAGGGGCATCGGGCCTCATCTCGGGGCGAGGGGGAAGTCTCATGGTTTTTCTCGAGTGCGGCCGGAACCTGTGGTATATTCTCGAGTTACGACGGGGAGGGCCCTTCGAGACACGTGTTTGTTCAGCGACGTCAGGAGTCCTGCCTAGGTGCGAGGGACACCTCGGGATTCTCCTCGAGTCTTGGCATGGCAATGGGGACGCGTCTCCACGTGAGGCGGGAGACCCAGGGTCCCTTTCCACGTGCCACAGGGATCCTGGGACTCCTATCCATTTTCAAGAGGAGTCAGGCATCGTCTCCTTTGGAAGCATTGATCTACGCGGACGTCTCGAATTGTCAAAGGATGTGAGGCCTCCGGTCGCGATGAGGCGGAAATTTAGGTCTTTCTCTGTGGTCTCCACAGGGGATTCAGACATCCCTTCGTCTTGGGAGATGCAAGACGAGCCTGCATTCAATTCACTGTAGGGATATCCGGCCTTACTTCGAGTCAGAGCATCTCGGTGTCCATTCCACTTGAGGCCACAAACTCAGGGTCCCTCTGACATACCTGTAGCTGAGAGAAGCCTCCTCTTGAGGTGCTTGTGGAAAGTTGGTATTCCTCTTGAGTCGAAGCCAGGGACTAAGCTCTCATCTCGAGTTGATTTGGCGTCCACGGAGCCCTTTCATGTTGCTCCAGTGACCTCAGGATCCCTCTAGACTTGAGACAGTGATCTTGGGTTTTCTCTGGAGTGCCATCAAGGAAATAAAGGCTCCTTTCAAGTTTGATGTGGAATACGGAATTGCTCGGGATGCAGGGCAGGGGAATCGGACCTCATCTCGCGGCGAGGGGGAAGTCTCATGGTTTTTCTCGAGTTGCGGCCGGAACCTGGGGTATATTCTCGAGTTACGACGGGGAGGGCCCTTCCAGACACGTGTTTGTTCAGCGACGTCAGGACTCCTGCCTAGATGGGTGGGACACCCGGGATTCTCCTCGAGTCTTGGCATGGCAATTGGGACGCGTCTCCACATGAGGCGGGAGACCCAGGGTCCCTTTCCACGTGCCACAGGGATCCTGGGACTCCTATCCATTATCAAGAGGAGTCAGGCATCGCCTCCTTTGAAAGCATTGATCTCCGCGGACCTCTCGAGTTTTCAAAGGATGTGAGGCCTCCGGTCGCGATGAGGCGGAGGACTAGGTCTTTCTCTGTGGTCTCCACTCGGGATTCAGACATCCCTTCGTCTTGGGAGATGCAAGACGAGCCTGCATTCAATTCACTGCAGGGATATCCCGCCTTACTTCGAGTCAGAGCATCTCGGTGTCCATTCCACTTGAGGCCACAAACTCAGGGTCCCTCTCACATACCTGTAGCTGAGAGAAGCCTCCTCTTGAGGTGCTTGTGGAAAGTTGGTATTCCTCTTGAGTCGAAGCCAGGGACTAAGCTCTCATCTCGAGTTGATTTGGGGTCCATGGATCCCTTTCGTGTTGCTCCAATGACCTCAGGATCCCTCTAGACTTGAGACAGTGATCTTGGGTTTTCTCTGGAGTGCCATCAAGGAAATCAAGGCTCCTTTCACGTTTGATGTGGAACACGGAATTGCTCTGCACGCAGTGCAGGGGAATCGGGCCTCATCTCGTGGCGAGGGGGAAGTCTCATGGTTTTTCTCGAGTTGCGGCCGGAACATGGGGTATATTCTCGAGTTACGATGGGGAGGGCCCTTCCAGACACGTGTTTGTTCAGCAACGTAAGGACTCCAGCCTAGGTGCGAGGGACCCCTCGGGATTCTCCTCGAGTCTTCGCATGGCAATTGGGACGCGTCTCCACGTGAGGCGGGAGACCCAGGGTCCCTTTCCACGTGCCACAGGGATCCTGGGACTCCTATCCATTTTCAAGAGGAGTCAGGCATCGTCTCCTTTGGAAGCATTGATCTCCGCGGACCTCTTGAGTTTTCAAAGGATGTGAGGCCTCCCCTCGCGAAGAGGCAGAGAATTAGGTCTTTCTCTCTAGTCTCCACAGGGGATTCAGACATCCCTTCATCTTGGGAGATGCAAGACGAGCCTGCATTCAATTCACTGCAGGGATATCCGGCCTTGCTTGGAGTCAGAGCATCTCGGTGTCCATCCCACTTGAGGCCACAAACTCAGGGTCCCTCTCACATACCTGTAGCTGAGAGAAGCCTCCTCTTGAGGTGCTTGTGGAAAGTTGGTATTCCTCTTGAGTCGAAGCCAGGGACTAAGCTCTCATCTCGAGTTGATTTCGGGTCCACGGAGCCCTTTTGTGTTGCTCCATGACCTCAGGATCCCTCTAAACTTGAGACAGTAATCTTGGGTTTCCTCTGGAGTGCCATCAAGGAAATCAAGGCTCCTTTCCCATTTGATGTGGAACACGGAATTGCTCTGCACGAAGTGCAGGGGAATCGGGCCTGGTCTCGCGGCGAGGGGGAAGTCTCATGGTTTTTCTCGAGTTGCGGCCGGAACCTGGGTTATATTCTCGATTTACGAGGGGGAGGGCCCTTCCAGACACGTGTTTGTTCAGCGACGTCAGGACCCCTGCCTAGGTGCGAGGGACACCTCGGGATTCTCCTCGAGTCTTGGCATGGCAATTGGGACGCGTCTCCACGTGAGGCGGGAGACCAGGGTCCCTTTCCACGTGCCACAGGGATCCTGGGACTCCTATCCATTTTCAAGAGGAGTCAGGCATCGTCTCCTTTGGAAGCATTGATCTCCGCGGACCTCTCGAGTTTTCAAAGGATGTGAGGCCTCCGCTCGCGATGAGGCGGAGAACTCGGTCTTTCTCTGTCATCTCCACAGGGGATTCAGACATCCCTTCGTCTTGGGAGATGCAAGACGAGCCTGCATTCAATTCAATGCAGGGATATCCGGCCTAACTTCGAGTCAGAGCATCTCGGTGTCCATTCCACTTGAGGCCACAAACTCAGGGTCCCTCTCACATACCTGTAGCTGAGAGAAGCCTCCTCTTGAGGTGCTTGTGGAAACTTGGCATTCCTCTTGAGTCGAAGCCAGGGACTAAGCTCTCACCTCGAGTTGATTTGGGATCCACGGAGCCCTTTCGTGTTGCTCCAGTGACCTCAGGATCCCTCTAGACTTGAGGCAGTGATCTTGGGTTTTCTCTGGAGTGCCATCAAGGAAATCAAGGCTTCTTTCACGTTTGATGTGGAACGCGGAATTGCTCTGCACGCAGTGCAGGGGCATCGGGCCTCATCTCGCGGCGAGGGGGAAGTCTCATGGTTTTTCTCGAGTGCGGCCGGAACCTGTGGTATATTCTCGAGTTACGACGGGGAGGGCCCTTCGAGACACGTGTTTGTTCAGCGACGTCAGGACTCCTGCCTAGGTGCGAGGGACACCTCGGGATTCTCCTCGAGTCTTGGCATGGCAATTGGGACGCGTCTCCACGTGAGGTGGGAGACCCAGGGTCCCTTTCCACGTGCCACAGGGATCCTAGGACTCCTATCCATTTTCAAGAGGAGTCAGGCATCGTCTCCTTTGGAAGCATTGATCTCCGCGGACCTCTCGAGTTTTCAAAGGATGTGAGGCCTCCGGTCGCGATGAGGCGGAGAACTAGGTCTTTATCTGTGGTCTCCACAGGGGATTCAGACATCCCTTCGTCTTGGGAGATGCAAGACGAGCCTGCATTCAATTCACTGCAGGAATATCTGGCCTTACTTCGAGTCAGAGCATCTCAGTGTCCATTCCACTTGAGGCCACAAACTCAGGGTCCCTCTCACATACATGTAGCTGTGAGAAGCCTCCTCTTGAAGTGCTTGTGGAAAGTTGGTATTCCTCTTGAGTCGAAGCCAGGGACTAAGCTCTCATCACGAGTTGATTTGGGGTCCACGGAGCCCTTTTGTGTTGCTCCAGTGACCTCAGGATCCCTCTAGACTTGAGACAGTGATCTTGGGTTTTCTCTGGAGTGCCATCAAGGAAATCAAGGCTCCGTTTACTTTTGATGTGGAACACGGAATTGCTCTGCACGCAGTGCAGGGGAATTGGGCCTCATCTACCGTCGAGGGGGAAGTCTCATGGATTTTCGCGAGTGGCGGCCAGAACCTGGGGTATATTCTCGAGTTACGACGGGGAGGGCCCTTCCAGACACGTTTTTGTTCAGCGACCTCAGGACTCCTCCATAGGTGCGAGGGACACCTCGGGATTCTCCTCGAGTCTTGGCATGGCAATTGGGATGCGTCTCCACGTGAGCGGGGAGACCCAGGGTCCCTTTCCACGTGCCACAGGCATCCTGGGACTCCTATCCATTTTCAAGAGGAGTCAGGCATCGTCTCCTTTGGAAGCATTGATCTCCGCGGACCTCTCGAGTTTTCAAAGGATGTGAGGCCTCAGGACGCGATGAGGCGGAGACCTAGGTCTTTCTTGTGGTCTCCACAGGGGATTCAGACATCCCTTCATTTGGGAGATGCAAGACGAGCCTGCATTCAATTCACTGCAGGGATATCCGGCCTTACTTAAGTCAGAGCATCTCGGTGTCCATGCCACTTGATGCCACAAAATCAGGGTCTCTCTGACATACCTGTAGCTGAGAGAAGCCTCCTCTTGAGGGGCTTGTGGAAAGTTCGTATTCCTCTTGAGTTGAAGTCAGGGACTAAGCTCTCATCTCGAGTTGATTTGGGGACCACGGAACCCTTTCGTGTTGCTCCAGTGACCTCAGGATCCCTCTAGACTTGAGACAGTGATCTTGGGTTTTCTCTGGAGTGCCATCAAGGAAATCAAGGCTCCTTTCACGTTTGATGTGGAACACGGAATTGCTCTGCATGCAGTGCAGGGGAATCGGGCCTCAACTCGCGGCGAGGGGGAATTCTCATGGTTTTTCTCGAGTTGCGGCCGGAACCTGGGGTATATTCTCGAGTTACGACGGGGAGGGCCCTTCCAGACACGTGTTTGTTCAGCGACGTCAGGACTCCTGCCTAGGTGCGAGGGACACCTCGGGATTCTCCTCGAGTCTTGGCATGGCAATTGGGACGCGTCTCCACGTGAGGCGGGAGACCCAGGGTCCCTTTCCACGTGCCACAGGGATCCTGGGACTCCTATCCATTTTCAAGAGGAGTCAGGCATCGTCTCCTTTGGAAGCATTGATCTCCGCGGACCTCTCGAGTTTTCAAAGGATGTGAGGACTCCCCTCGCGATGAGGCGGAGAATTAGGTCTTTCTCTCTAGTCTCCACAGGGGATTCAGACATCCCTTCGTCTTGGGAGATGCAAGACGAGCCTGCATTCAATTCACTGCAGGGATATCCGGCCTTACTTCGAGTCAGAGCATCTCGGTGTCCATTCCACTTGAGGCCACAATCTCAGGGTCCCTCAAATATACCTGTAGCTGAGAGAAGCCTCCTCTTGAGGTGCTTGTGGAAAGTTGGTATTCCTCTTGAGTTGAAGCCAGGGACTAAGCTCTCATCTCGAGTTGATTTGGGGTCCACGGAGCCTTTTCGTGTTGCTCCAGTAACCTCAGGATCCCTCTAGACTTCAGGCAGTGATCTTGGGTTTTCTCTGGAGTGCCATCAAGGAAATCAAGGCTCCTTTCACGTTTGATGTGGAACACGGAATTGCCCTGCCCGCAGTGCAGGGGAATTGGGCCTCATCTCACGGCGAGGGGGAAGTCTCATGGTTTTTCTCGAGTGGCTGCCGAAACCTGGGGTATATTCACGAGTTACGACGGGGAGGGCCCTTCCAGACACGTGTTTGTTCAGCGACGTCAGGACTCCTGCCTAGGTGCGAGGGACACCTCGGGATTCTCCTCGAGTCTTGGCATGGCAATTGGGACGCGTCTCCGCGTGAGGCGGGAGACCCAGGGAACCTTTCCACGTGCCACAGGGATCCTGGGACTCCTATCCATTTTCAAGAGGAGTCAGGCATCTTCTCCTTTGGAAGCATTGATCTCCACAGACCTCTAGAGTTTTCAAAGGATGTGAGGCCTACGGTCGCGATGAGGCGGAGGACTAGGACTTTCTCTGTGGTCTCCACAGCAGATTCAGACATCCCTTCGTCTTTGGAGATGCAAGACGAGCCTGCATTCAATTCACTGCAGGGATATCCGGCCTTACTTCGAGTCAGAGCATCTCGGTGTCCATTCCACTTGAGGCCACAAACTCAGGGTCCCTCTCACATACATGTATCTGAGAGAAGCCTCCTCTTGAGGTGCTTGTGGAAAGTTGGTATTCCTCTTGAGTCGAAACCAGGGACTAAGCTCTCATCTCTAGTTGATTTGGTGTCCACGGAGCCCTTTCGTGTTGCTCCAGTGACCTCAGGATCCCTCTAGACTTGAGACAGTGATCTTGGGTTTTCTCTGGAGTGCCATCAAGGAAATCAAGGCTCCTTTCACGTTTGATGTGGAACACGGAATTGCTCTGCATGCAGTGCAGGGGAATCGGGCCTCATCTCGTGGCGAGGGGGAAGTCTCATGGTTTTTCTCGAGTTGCGGCCGGAACCTGGGGTATATTCTCGAGTTACGACGGGGAGGGCCCTTCCAGACACGTGTTTGTTCAGCAACGTCAGGACAACTGCCTAGGTGCGAGGGACACCTCGGGATTCTCCTCGAGTCTTGGCATGGCAATTGGGACGCATCTCCATGTGAGGCGGGAGACCCAGGGTCCCTTTCCACGTGCCACAGGGATCCTGGGACTCCTATCCATTATCAAGAGGAGTCAGGCATCGCCTCCTTTGAAAGCATTGATCTCCGCGGACCTCTCGAGTTTTCAAAGGATGTGAGGCCTCAGGACGCGATGAGGCGGAGACCTAGGTCTTTCTTGTGGTCTCCACAGGGGATTCAGACATCCCTTCATTTGGGAGATGCAAGACGAGCCTGCATTCAATTCACTGCAGGGATATCCGGCCTTACTTAAGTCAGAGCATCTCGGTGTCCATGCCACTTGATGCCACAAAATCAGGGTCTCTCTGACATACCTGTAGCTGAGAGAAGCCTCCTCTTGAGGGGCTTGTGGAAAGTTCGTATTCCTCTTGAGTTGAAGTCAGGGACTAAGCTCTCATCTCGAGTTGATTTGGGGACCACGGAACCCTTTCGTGTTGCTCCAGTGACCTCAGGATCCCTCTAGACTTGAGACAGTGATCTTGGGTTTTCTCTGGAGTGCCATCAAGGAAATCAAGGCTCCTTTCACGTTTGATGTGGAATACGGAATTGCTCTGCATGCAGTGCAGGGGAATCGGGCCTCAACTCGCGGCGAGGGGGAATTCTCATGGTTTTTCTCGAGTTGCGGCCGGAACCTGGGGTATATTCTCGAGTTACGACGGGGAGGGCCCTTCCAGACACGTGTTTGTTCAGCGACGTCAGGACTCCTGCCTAGGTGCGAGGGACACCTCGGGATTCTCCTCGAGTCTTGGCATGGCAATTGGGACGCGTCTCCACGTGAGGCGGGAGACCCAGGGTCCCTTTCCACGTGCCACAGGGATCCTGGGACTCCTATCCATTTTCAAGAGGAGTCAGGCATCGTCTCCTTTGGAAGCATTGATCTCCGCGGACCTCTCGAGTTTTCAAAGGATGTGAGGACTCCCCTCGCGATGAGGCGGAGAATTAGGTCTTTCTCTCTAGTCTCCACAGGGGATTCAGACATCCCTTCGTCTTGGGAGATGCAAGACGAGCCTGCATTCAATTCACTGCAGGGATATCCGGCCTTACTTCGAGTCAGAGCATCTCGGTGTCCATTCCACTTGAGGCCACAATCTCAGGGTCCCTCAAATATACCTGTAGCTGAGAGAAGCCTCCTCTTGAGGTGCTTGTGGAAAGTTGGTATTCCTCTTGAGTTGAAGCCAGGGACTAAGCTCTCATCTCGAGTTGATTTGGGGTCCACGGAGCCTTTTCGTGTTGCTCCAGTAACCTCAGGATCCCTCTAGACTTCAGGCAGTGATCTTGGGTTTTCTCTGGAGTGCCATCAAGGAAATCAAGGCTCCTTTCACGTTTGATGTGGAACACGGAATTGCCCTGCCCGCAGTGCAGGGGAATTGGGCCTCATCTCACGGCGAGGGGGAAGTCTCATGGTTTTTCTCGAGTGGCTGCCGAAACCTGGGGTATATTCACGAGTTACGACGGGGAGGGCCCTTCCAGACACGTGTTTGTTCAGCGACGTCAGGACTCCTGCCTAGGTGCGAGGGACACCTCGGGATTCTCCTCGAGTCTTGGCATGGCAATTGGGACGCGTCTCCGCGTGAGGCGGGAGACCCAGGGAACCTTTCCACGTGCCACAGGGATCCTGGGACTCCTATCCATTTTCAAGAGGAGTCAGGCATCTTCTCCTTTGGAAGCATTGATCTCCACAGACCTCTAGAGTTTTCAAAGGATGTGAGGCCTACGGTCGCGATGAGGCGGAGGACTAGGACTTTCTCTGTGGTCTCCACAGCAGATTCAGACATCCCTTCGTCTTTGGAGATGCAAGACGAGCCTGCATTCAATTCACTGCAGGGATATCCGGCCTTACTTCGAGTCAGAGCATCTCGGTGTCCATTCCACTTGAGGCCACAAACTCAGGGTCCCTCTCACATACATGTATCTGAGAGAAGCCTCCTCTTGAGGTGCTTGTGGAAAGTTGGTATTCCTCTTGAGTCGAAACCAGGGACTAAGCTCTCATCTCTAGTTGATTTGGTGTCCACGGAGCCCTTTCGTGTTGCTCCAGTGACCTCAGGATCCCTCTAGACTTGAGACAGTGATCTTGGGTTTTCTCTGGAGTGCCATCAAGGAAATCAAGGCTCCTTTCACGTTTGATGTGGAACACGGAATTGCTCTGCATGCAGTGCAGGGGAATCGGGCCTCATCTCGTGGCGAGGGGGAAGTCTCATGGTTTTTCTCGAGTTGCGGCCGGAACCTGGGGTATATTCTCGAGTTACGACGGGGAGGGCCCTTCCAGACACGTGTTTGTTCAGCAACGTCAGGACAACTGCCTAGGTGCGAGGGACACCTCGGGATTCTCCTCGAGTCTTGGCATGGCAATTGGGACGCATCTCCATGTGAGGCGGGAGACCCAGGGTCCCTTTCCACGTGCCACAGGGATCCTGGGACTCCTATCCATTATCAAGAGGAGTCAGGCATCGCCTCCTTTGAAAGCATTGATCTCCGCGGACCTCTCGAGTTTTCAAAGGATGTGAGGCCTCAGGACGCGATGAGGCGGAGACCTAGGTCTTTCTTGTGGTCTCCACAGGGGATTCAGACATCCCTTCATTTGGGAGATGCAAGACGAGCCTGCATTCAATTCACTGCAGGGATATCCGGCCTTACTTAAGTCAGAGCATCTCGGTGTCCATGCCACTTGATGCCACAAAATCAGGGTCTCTCTGACACACCTGTAGCTGAGAGAAGCCTCCTCTTGAGGGGCTTGTGGAAAGTTCGTATTCCTCTTGAGTTGAAGTCAGGGACTAAGCTCTCATCTCGAGTTGATTTGGGGACCACGGAACCCTTTCGTGTTGCTCCAGTGACCTCAGGATCCCTCTAGACTTGAGACAGTGATCTTGGGTTTTCTCTGGAGTGCCATCAAGGAAATCAAGGCTCCTTTCACGTTTGATGTGGAACACGGAATTGCTCTGCATGCAGTGCAGGGGAATCGGGCCTCAACTCGCGGCGAGGGGGAATTCTCATGGTTTTTCTCGAGTTGCGGCCGGAACCTGGGGTATATTCTCGAGTTACGACGGGGAGGGCCCTTCCAGACACGTGTTTGTTCAGCGACGTCAGGACTCCTGCCTAGGTGCGAGGGACACCTCGGGATTCTCCTCGAGTCTTGGCATGGCAATTGGGACGCGTCTCCACGTGAGGCGGGAGACCCAGGGTCCCTTTCCACGTGCCACAGGGATCCTGGGACTCCTATCCATTTTCAAGAGGAGTCAGGCATCGTCTCCTTTGGAAGCATTGATCTCCGCGGACCTCTCGAGTTTTCAAAGGATGTGAGGACTCCCCTCGCGATGAGGCGGAGAATTAGGTCTTTCTCTCTAGTCTCCACAGGGGATTCAGACATCCCTTCGTCTTGGGAGATGCAAGACGAGCCTGCATTCAATTCACTGCAGGGATATCCGGCCTTACTTCGAGTCAGAGCATCTCGGTGTCCATTCCACTTGAGGCCACAATCTCAGGGTCCCTCAAATATACCTGTAGCTGAGAGAAGCCTCCTCTTGAGGTGCTTGTGGAAAGTTGGTATTCCTCTTGAGTTGAAGCCAGGGACTAAGCTCTCATCTCGAGTTGATTTGGGGTCCACGGAGCCTTTTCGTGTTCTTCCAGTGACCTCAGGATCCCTCTAGACTTCAGGCAGTGATCTTGGGTTTTCTCTGGAGTGCCATCAAGGAAATCAAGGCTCCTTTCACGTTTGATGTGGAACACGGAATTGCCCTGCCCGCAGTGCAGGGGAATTGGGCCTCATCTCACGGCGAGGGGGAAGTCTCATGGTTTTTCTCGAGTGGCTGCCGAAACCTGGGGTATATTCACGAGTTACGACGGGGAGGGCCCTTCCAGACACGTGTTTGTTCAGCGACGTCAGGACTCCTGCCTAGGTGCGAGGGACACCTCGGGATTCTCCTCGAGTCTTGGCATGGCAATTGGGACGCGTCTCCGCGTGAGGCGGGAGACCCAGGGAACCTTTCCACGTGCCACAGGGATCCTGGGACTCCTATCCATTTTCAAGAGGAGTCAGGCATCTTCTCCTTTGGAAGCATTGATCTCCACAGACCTCTAGAGTTTTCAAAGGATGTGAGGCCTACGGTCGCGATGAGGCGGAGGACTAGGACTTTCTCTGTGGTCTCCACAGCAGATTCAGACATCCCTTCGTCTTTGGAGATGCAAGACGAGCCTGCATTCAATTCACTGCAGGGATATCTGGCCTTAATTCGAGTCAGAGCATCTCAGTGTCCATTCCACTTGAGGCCACAAACTCAGGGGCCCTCTAACATACATGTAGCTGTGAAAAGCCTCCTCTTGAAGTGCTTGTGGAAAGTTGGTATTCCTCTTGAGTCGAAGCCAGGGACTAAGCTCTCATCACGAGTTGATTTGGGGTCCACGGAGCCCTTTCGTGTTGCTCCAGTGACCTCAGGATCCCTCTAGACTTGAGACAGTGATCTTGGGTTTTCTCTGGAGTGCCATCAAGGAAATTAAGGCTCCTTTCAGGTTTGATGTGGAACACGGAATTGCTCTGCACGCAGTGCAGGGGAATCGGGCCTCATCTCGCGGCGAGGGGGAAGTCTCATGGTTTTTCTCGAGTTGCGGCCGGAACCTGGGGTATATTCTCGAGTTACGACGGGGAGGGCCCTTCCAGACACGTGTTTGTTCAGCGACGTCAGGACACCTGCCTAGCTGCCAGGGACACATCGGGATTATCCTCGAGTCTTGCCATGGCAATTGGGATGCGTCTCCACGTGAAGCGGGAGACCCAGGGTCCCCTTCCACGTGGACAGGGATCCTGGGACTCCTATCCATTTTCAAGAGGAGTCAGGCAATGTCTCCTTTGGAAGCATTGATCGATGCGGACCTCTCGAGTTTTCAAAGGATGTGAGGCCTCCGGTCGCGATGAGGCGGAGAACTAGGTCTTTCTCTGTGGTCTCCACAGGGGATTCAGACATCCCTTTGTCTTGGGAGATTCAAGACGAGCTTGCATTCAATTCACTGCAGGGATATCCGGCCTTCCTTCGAATCAGAGCATCTCGGTGTCCATTCCACTTGAGGCCACAAATTCAGGGTACCTCTCACATACAAGTAGCTGAGAGAAGCCTCCTCTTGAGGTGCTTGTGGAAAGTTGGTATTCCTCTTGAGTCGAAGCCAGGGACTAAGCTCTCATCTCGAGTTGATTTGGGGTCCACGGAGCCGTTTCCTGTTGCTCCAGTGACCTCAGGATCCCTCTAGACTTGAGACAGTGATCTTGGGTTTTCTCTGGAGTGCCATCAAGGAAATTAAGTCTCCTTTCAGCTTTGATGTGGAACACGGAATTGCTCTGCACGCATGCAGGGGAATCGGGCCTCATCTCGCGGCGAGGGGGAAGTCTCATGGTTTGTCTCGAGTTGCGGCCGGAACCTGGGTTATATTCTCGAGTTACGACGGGGAGGGCCCTTCCAGACACGTGTTTGTTCAGCGACGTCAGGACTCCTACCTAGGTGCGAGGGACACCTCGGGATTCTCCTCGAGTCTTGGCATGGCAATTGGGACGCGTCTCCACGTGATGCGGGAGACCCAGAGTCCATTTCCACGTGCCACAGGGATCCTGGGACTCCTATCCATTTTCAAGAGGAGTCAGGCATCGTCTCCGTTGGAAGCATTGATCTCCGCGGACCTCTCGAGTTTTCAAATGATGTGAGGCCTCCGGTCGCAATGAGGCGGAGAACTAGGTCTTTCTCTGTGGACTCCACAGGGGATTCAGACAACCCTTCGTCTTGTGAGATGCAAGACGAGCCTGCATTCAATTCACTGCAGGGATATCCGGCCTTACTTCGAGTCAGAGCATCTCGGTGTCCATTCCACTTGAGGCCACAAACTCCGGGTCCCTCTCACATACCTGTAGCTGAGAGAAGCTTCCTCTTGAGGTGCTTGTGGAAAGTTGGTATTCCTCTTGACTCGAAGCCAGGGACTAAGCTCTCATCTCGAGTTGATTTGGGGTACACGGAGCCCTTTAGTGTTGCTCCAGTGACCTCAGGATCCCTCTAGACTTGAGACAGTGATCTTGGGTTTTCTCTGGAGTGCCATCAAGGAAATCAAGTCTCCTTTCACGTTTGATGTGGAACACGGAATTGCTCTGCACGCAGAGCAGTGGAATCGGGCCTCATCTCACGGCGAGGGGGAAGTCTCATGGTTTTTCTCGAGTTGCGGCCGGAACCTGGGGTATATTCTCGAGTTACGACGGGGAGGGCCCTTCCAGACACGTGTTTGTTCAGCGACGTCAGGACTCCTGCCTAGGTGCGAGGACACCTCGGGATTCTCCTCGAGTCTTGGCATGGCAATGGGGACGCGTCTCCACGTGAGGCGGGAGCCCCAGTGTCCCTTTCCACGTGCCACAGGGATCCTGGGACTCCTATCCATTTTCAAGAGGAGTCAGGCATCGTCTCGTTTGGAAGCATTGATCTCCACGGAAATCTCAAGTTTTCAAAGGATGTGAAGCCTCCGGTCGCGATGAGGCGGAGAATTAGGTCTTTCTCTGTGGTCTCCACAGGGGATTCAGACATCCCTTCGTCTTGGGAGATGCAAGACGAGCCTGCATTCAATTCACTGCAGGGATATCCGGCCTTACTTCGAGTCAGACCATCTCAGTGTCCATTCCACTTGAGGCCAGCAACTCAGGGTCCCTCTCACATACCTGTAGCTGAGAGAAGCCTCCTCTTGAGGTGCTTGTGGAAAGTTGGTATTCCTCTTGAGTCGAAGCCAGGGACTAAGCTATCATCTCGAGTAGATTTGGGGTCCACCGAGAACTTTCGTGTTGCTCCAGTGACCTCAGGATCCCTCTAGACTTGAGACAGTGATCTTGGGTTTTCTCTGGAGTCCCATCAAGGAAATCAAGGCTCCTTTCACGTTTGATGTGGAACACGGAATTGCTCTGCACGCAGAGCAGGGGAATCGGGCCTCATCTCACGGCGAGGGGGAAGTCTCATGGTTTTTCTCGAGTTGCGGCCAGAACCTGGGGTATATTCTCGAGTTACAACGGGGAGGGCCCTTCCAGACACGGGTTTGTTCAGCGACCTCAGGACTCCTGCCTAGGTGTGAGGGACACCTCGGGATTCTCCTCGAGTCTTGGCATGGCAATTTGCACGCGTCTCCACGTGAAGCGGGAGACCCAGGGTCCCCGTCCATGTGGACAGGGATCCTGGGACTGCTAACCATTTTCAAGAGGAGTCAGGCATCGTCTCCTTTGGAAGCATTGATCTCCGCAGACCTCTCGAGTTTTCAAAGGATGTGAGGCCTCCGGTCGCGATGAGGCGGAGAACTAGGTCTTTCCCTGTGGTCTCCACAGGGTATTCAAACATCCCTTTGTCTTGGGAGATTCAAGACGAGCTTGCATTCAATTCACTGCAGGGATATCCGGCCTTACTTCGAGTCAGAGCATCTCGGTGTCCATTCCACTTGAGGCCACAAATTCAGGGTACCTCTCACATACAAGTAGCTGAGAGAAGCCTCCTCTTGAGGTGCTTGTGGAAAGTTGGTATTCCTCTTGAGTCGAAGCCAGGGACTAAGCTCTCATCTCGAGTTGATTTGGGGTCCACGGAGCCGTTTCCTGTTGCTCCAGTGACCTCAGGATCCCTCTAGACTTGAGACAGTGATCTTGGGTTTTCTCTGGAGTGCCATCAAGGAAATTAAGTCTCCTTTCAGCTTTGATGTGGAACACGGAATTGCTCTGCACGCAGTGCAGGGGAATCGGGCCTCATCTCGCGGCGAGGGGGAAGTCTCATGGTTTGTCTCGAGTTGCGGCCGGAACCTGGGGTATATTCTCGAGTTACGACGGGGAGGGCCCTTCCAGACACGTGTTTGTTCAGCGACGTCAGGACTCCTACCTAGGTGCGAGGGACACCTCGGGATTCTCCTCGAGTCTTGGCATGGCAATTGGGACGCGTCTCCACGTGAGTCGGGAGACCCAGGGTCCCTTTCCACATGCCACAGGGATCCTGGGACTCCTATTCTTTTTCAAGAGGAGTCAGGCATCGTCTCCTTTGGAAGCATTGATCTCCCTGGACCTCTCGAGTTTTCAAAGGATGTGAGGCCTACGGTCGCGATGAGGCACAGAACTAGGTCTTTCTCTGTGGTCTCCACAGGGGATTCAGTCATCCCTTCGTCTTATGAGATGCAAGACGAGCCTGCATTCAATTCACTGCAGGGATATCCGGCCTTACTTCGAGTCAGAGCATCTCGGTGTCCATTCCACTTGAGGCCACAAACTCAGGGGCCCTCTCACATACCTGTAGCTGAGAGAAGCCTCCTCTTGAGGTGCTTGTGGAAAGTTGGTATTCCTCTTGAATCGAAGCCAGGGACTAAGCTCTCATCTCGAGTTAATTTGGGGTCCACGGAGCCCTTTCGTGCTGCTCCAGTGACCTCAGGATCCCTCTAGACTTGAGACAGTGATCTTGGGTTTTCTCTGGAGTGCCATCAAGGAAATCAAGGCTCCTTTCACGTTTGATGTGGAACACGGAATTGCTCTGCACGCAGTGCAGGGGAATCGGGCCTCATGTCGGGGCGAGGGGGAAGTCTCATGGTTTTTCTCGAGTTGCGGCCGGAACCTGGGGTATATTCTCGAGTTACGACGGGGAGGGCCCTTCCAGACACGTGTTTGTTCAGCGACGTCAGGACTCCTGCCTAGGTGCGAGGGACACCACGGGATTCTCCTCGAGTCTTGGCATGGCAATTGGGACGCGTCTCCACGTGAAGCGGGAGACCCAGGGTCCCTTTCAACGTTCCACAGGGATCCTGGGACTCCAATCCATTTTCAAGAGGAGTCAGGCATCGTCTCCTTTGGAAGCATTGATCTCCGCGGACCTCTCGAGTTTTCAAAGGATGTGAGGCCTCCGGTCGCGAGGAGGCGGAGAATTAGGTCTTTCTCTGTGGTCTCCACAGGGGATTCAGACAACCCTTCGTCTGGGGAGATGCAAGACGAGCCTGCATTCAATTCACTGCAGGGATATCTGGCCTTACTTCGAGTCAGAGCATCTCGGTGTCCATTCCGCTTGAGGCCACAAACTCAGGTTCCCTTTCACATACCTGTAGCTGAGAAAAGCCTCCTCATGAGGTGCTTGTGGAAAGTTGGTATTCCTCTTGAGTCGAAGCCAGGGACTAAGATCTCATCTCGAGTTAATTTGGGGTCCACGGAGCCCTTTCCTTTTGCTCCAGTGACCTCAGCATCCCTCTAGACTTGAGACAGTGATCTTGGGTTTTCTCTGGAGTGCCATCAAGGAAATCAAGGCTCCTTTCATGTTTGATGTGGAACACGGAATTGCTCTGCATGCAGTGCAGGGGAATAAGGCCTTATCTCGCGGCGAACGGGAAGTCTCATGGTTTTTCTCGAGTTGCGGTCGGACCCGGGGTATATTCTCGAGTTACGACGGGGAGGGCCCTTCCAGACACGTGTTTGTTCAGCAACGTCAGGACTCCTGCCTAGGTGCGAGGGACACCTCGGGATTCTCCTCGAGTCTTGGCATGGCCATTGGGACGAGTCTCCACGTGAAGCGGGAGACCCAGGGTCCCCGTCCATGTGGACAGGGATCCTGGGACTGCTAACCATTTTCAAGAGGAGTTAGGCATCGTCTCCTTTGGAAGCATTGATCTCCGCGGACCTCTCGAGTTTTCAAGGGATGTGAGGCCTCGAGTCGCGATGAGGCGGAAAACTAGGTCTTTCTCTGTGGTCTCCACAGGGGATTCAGACTTCCCTTCGTCTTAAGAGATGCAAGACGAGCCTGCATTCAATTCACTGCAGGGATATCTGGCTGTACTTCGAGTCAGAGCATCTCGGTGTCCATTCCACTTCAGGCCACACACTCAGGGTCCCTCTCACATACCTGTACCTGAGAGAAGCCTCCTCTTGAGGTGCTTGTGGAAAGTTGGTATTCCTCTTGAGTCGAAGCCAGGGACTAAGCTCTCATCTCGAGTTGATTTGGGGTCCATGGAGCCCTTTCCTGTTGTTCCAGTGACCTCAGGATCCCTCTAGACTTGAGACAGTGATCTTGGGTTTTCACTGGGGTGCCATCAAGGAAATCAAGGCTCCTTTCATGTTTGATGTGGAACACGGAATTGCTCTGCACGCTGTGCAGGGGAATCGGGCCTCATCTCGCGGCGAGGGGGAAGTCTGATGGTTTTTCTCGAGTTGCGGCCGAAACCCAGGGTACATTCTCAAGTTACTACGGGGAGGGCCCTTCCAGACATGTGTTTGTTCAGCGACGTCAGGACTCCTGCCTAGGTGCGAGGGACACCTCGGTATACTCCTCGAGTCTTGGCATGGCAATTGCGACGGGTCTCCACGTGAGGCGGGAGACCCAGTGTCCCTTTCCACATGCCACAGGGATCCTGGGACTCCTATCCATTTTCAAGAGGAGTCAGGCATCGTCTCCTTTGGAAGCATTGATCTCCGCGGACCTCTCGAGTTTTCAAAGGATGTGAGGCCTCCGGTCGCGATGAGCCGGAGAACTAGGTCTTTCTCTGTGGTCTCCACAGGGGATTCAGACATCCCTTCGTCTTGGGAGATGCAAGACGAGCCTGCATTCAATTCACTGCAGGGATATCCGGCCTTTCTTCGAGTCAGAGCATCTCGGTGTCCATTCCACTTGAGGCCACAAACTCAGGGTCCTTCTCAATACCTGGGGCTGAGAGAAGCCTCCACTTCAGGTGCTTGTGGAAAGTTGGTATTCCTCTTGAGTCGAAGCCAGGGACTAAGCTCTCATCTCGAGTTGATTTGGGGTCCACGGAGCCCTTTCGTGTTGCTCCAGTGACCTCAGGATCCCTCTAGACTTGAGACAGTGATCTTGGGTTTTCTCTGGAGTGCCATCAAGGAAATCAAGGCTCCTTTCACGTTTGATGTGGTACACGGAATTGCTCTGCACGCAGTGCAGGGGAATCGGTCCTCATCTCGCGGCGAGGGGGAAGTCTCATGGTTTTTCTCGACTTGCGGCCGGAACCTGGGGCATATTCTCGACTTACGACGGGGAGGGCCCTTCCAGACACGTGTTTGTTCAGCGACATCAGGACTCCTTCCTAGGTGTGAGGGACACCTCGGGATTCTCCTCGAGTCTTGGCATGGCAATTGTGACGCGTCTCCAAGTGAGGCGGGAGACCCAGGGGCCCTTTCCACGTGCCACAGGGATCCTGGGACTCCTATCCATTTTCAAGAGGAGTCAGGCATCGTCTCCTTTGGAAGCATTCATCTCCGCGGGCCTCTCGAGATTTCAAAGAATGTGAGGCCTCCGGTCTCGATGAGGCGGAGAACTAGGTCTTTCTCTGTGGTCTCCACAGGGGATTCAGACATCCCTTCGTCTTGGGAGATGCAAGAGGAGCCTGCATTCAATTCACTGCAGGGATATCTGGCCTTACTTCGAGTCAGAGCATCTCGGTGTCCATTCCACTTGAGGCCACAAACTCAGGGTCCCTCTCACATACCTGTAGCTGAGAGAAGCCTCCTCTTGAGGTGCTTGTGGAAAGTTGGTATTCCTCTTGAGACGAAGCCAGGGACTAAGCTATCATCTCCAGTTGATTTGGGGTCCACGGAGCCCTTTCGTGTTGCTCCAGTGACCTCAGGGTCCCTCTAGACTTGAGAAAGTGATCTTGGGTTTTCTCTGGAGTGCCATCAAGGAAATCAAGGCTCCTTTCACGTTTGATGTGGAACACGGAATTGCTCTGCACGCAGTGCAGGGGAATCGGGCCTCATCTCGCGGCGAGGGGGAATCTCATGGTTTTTCTCGAGTTGCGGCCGGACCCTGAGGTATATTCTCGAGTTACGACGGGGAGGGCCCTTCCAGACACGTGTTTGTTCAGCGACGTCAGGACTCCTGCCTAGGTGCGAGGGACACCTCGGGATTCTCCTCGAGCCTTGGCATGGCAATTGGGACGAATCTCCACGTGAAGCGGGAACCCTGGGTCCCCGTCCATGTGGAGAGGGATCCTGGGACTCGTAACCATTTTCAAGAGGAGTCAGGCATCGTCTCCTTTGGAAGCATTGATCTCCGCGGACCTCTCGAGTTTTCAAAGGATGTGAGGCCTCCGGTCGCGATGAAGCGGAGGACTAGGTCTTTCTCTGTGGTCTCCACAAGGGATTCAGACTTCCCTTCGTTTTAAGAGATGCAAGACGAGCCTGCATTCAATTCACTGCAGGGATATCTGGCTGTTCTTCGAGTCAGAGCATCTCGGTGTCCATTCCACTTCAGGCCACACACTCAGGGTCCCTCTCACATACCTGTACCTGAGAGAAGCCTCCTCTTGAGGTGCTTGTGGAAAGTTGGTATTCCTCTTGAGTCGAAGCCAGGGACTAAGCTCTCATCTCGAGTTGATTTGGGGTCCATGGAGCCCTTTCCTGTTGCTCCAGTGACCTCAGGATCCCTCTAGACTTGAGACAGTGATCTTGGGTTTTCTCTGGAGTGCCATCAAGGAAATCAAGGCTCCTTTCATGTTTGATGTGGAACACGGAATTGCTCTGCACGCTGTGCAGGGGAATCGGGCCTCATCTCGCGGCGAGGGGGAAGTCTGATGGTTTTTCTCGAGTTGCGGCCGAAACCCAGGGTACATTCTCAAGTTACTATGGGGAGGGCCCTTCCAGACATGTGTTTGTTCAGCGACGTCAGGACTCCTGCCTAGGTGCGAGGGACACCTCGGTATACTCCTCGAGTCTTGGCATGGCAATTGCGACGGGTCTCCACGTGAGGCGGGAGACCCAGTGTCCCTTTCCACGTGCCACAGGGATCCTGGGACTCCTATCCATTTTCAAGAGGAGTCAGGCATCGTCTCCTTTGGAAGCATTGATCTCCGCGGACCTCTCGAGTTTTCAAAGGATGTGAGGCCTCCAGTCGCGATGAGCCGGAGAACTAGGTCTTTCTCTGTGGTCTCCACAGGGGATTCAGACATCCCTTCGTCTTGGGAGATGCAAGACGAGCCTGCATTCAATTCACTGCAGGAATATCCGGCCTTTCTTCGAGTCAGAGCATCTCGGTGTCCATTCCACTTGAGGCCAAAAACTCAGGGTCCTTCTCAATACCTGGGGCTGCGAGAAGCCTCTACTTCAGGTGCTTGTGGAAAGTTGGTATTCCTCTTGAGTCGAAGCCAGGGACTAAGCTCTCATCTCGAGTTGATTTGGGGTCCACGGAGCCCTTTCGTGTTGCTCCAGTGACCTCAGGATCCCTCTAGACTTGAGACAGTGATCTTGGGTTTTCTCTGGAGTGCCATCAAGGAAATCAAGGCTCCTTTCACGTTTGATGTGGTACACGGAATTGCTCTGCCCGCAGTGCAGGGGAATCGGTCCTCATCTCGCGGCGAGGGGGAAGTCTCATGGTTTTTCTCGACTTGCGGCCGGAACCTGGGGCATATTCTCGACTTACGACGGGGAGGGCCCTTCCAGACACGTGTTTGTTCAACGACATCAGGACTCATTTCTAGGTGTGAGGGACACCTCGGGATTCTCCTCGAGTCTTGGCATGGCAATTGTGACGCGTCTCCAAGTGAGGCTGGAGACCCAGGGGCCCTTTCCACGTGCCACAGGGATCCTGGGACTCCTATCCATTTTAAAGAGGAGTCAGGCATCGTCTCCTTTGGAAGCATTGATCTCCGCAGACCTTTTGATTTTTCAAAGGATGTGATGTCTCCGGTCGCGATGAGGCGGAGGACTAGGTCTTTCTCTGTCGTCTCCACAGGGGATTCAGACATCCCTTCGTCTTGGGAGATGCAAGACGAGCCTGCATTCAATTCACTGCAGTGATATCCGGCCTTAATTCGAGTCAGAGCAACTCACTGTCCATTCGACTTGAGGCCACAAACTCAGGGTCCCTCTCACATACCTGTAGCTGAGAGAAGCCTCTCTTGAGGTGCTTGTGGAAAGTTGGTATTCCTCTTGAGTCGAAGCCAGGGACTAAGCTCTCATCTCCAGTTGATTTGGGGTCCACGGAGCCCTTTCGTGTTGCTCCAGTGACCTCAGGATCCCTCTAGACTTGAGACAGGGATCTTGGGTTTTCTCTGGAGTGCCATCAAGGAAATCAAGGCTCCTTTCATGTTTGATGTGGAACACGGAATTGCTCTGCATGCAGTGCAGGGGAATCGGGGCTTATCTCGCGACGAGGGGGAAGTCTCATAGTTTTTCTCGAGTTGCGGCCGGAACCTGGGGTATATTCTTGAGTTACGACTGGGAGGGCCCCTCCAGACACGTGTTTGTTCAGCGACGTCAGGACTCCTGCCTAGGTGCGAGGGACACCTCGGGATTCTCCTCGAGTCTTGGCATGGCAATTGGGACGCGTCTCCACGTGAGGCGGGAGACCCAGGTTCCCTTTCCACGTGCCACAGGGATCCTGGGACTCCTATCCATTTTCAAGAGGAGTCAGGCATCGTTTCTTTTGGAAGCATTGATCTCCGCAGACCTCTCGAGTTTTCAAAGGATGTGAGGCCTCCGGTCGCGTTGAGGCGGAGGACTAGGTCTTTCTCTGTGGTCTCCACAGGGGATTCAGACAACCCTTCGTCTTGGGAGATGCAAGAAGAGCCTGCATTCAATTCAATGCAGGGATATCCGGCCTTACTTCAAGTCAGAGCATCTCGGTGTCCATTCCACATGAGGCCACAAACTCAGGGTCCCTCTCACATACCTGTAGCTGAGAGAAGCCTCCTCTTGAGGTGCTTGTGGAAAGTTGGTATTCCCCTTGACTCGAAGCCAGGGACTCAGCTCTCATCTCGAGTTGATTTGGGGTCCACGGAACCCTTTCGTGTTGCTCCAGTGACCTCAGGATCCCTCTAGACTTGAGACAGTGATCTTGCGTTTTCTCTGGAGTGCCATCAAGGAAGTCAAGGCTCATTTCACGTTTGATGTGGAACACGGAATAGCTCTGCACGCAGTGCAGGGGAATCGGGCCTCATCTCGCGGCGAGGGGGAAGTCTCATGGTTTTTCTCGAGTTGCGGCCGGAACCTGTGGTATATTGTCGAGTTACGGTGGGGAGGGCCCTTCCAGACACGTGTTTATTCAGCGACGTCAGGACTCCTGCCTAGGTGCGAGGGACACCTCGGTATTCTCCTCGAGTCTTGGCATGGCAATTGGGACGCGTCTCCACGTGAGGCGGGAGACCCAGGGTCCCTTTCGACGTGCCACAGGGATCCTGGGACTCCTATCCATTTTCAAGAGGAGTCAGGCATCGTCTCCTTTGGAAGCATTGATCTCCGCAGACCTCTCGAGTTTTCAAAGGATGTGAGGCCTACCGTCGCGTTGAGGCGGAGGACTAGGTCTTTCTCTCTGGTCTGCACAGGGGATTCAGACATCCCTTCGACTAGGGAGATGCAAGACGAGCTTGCATTGAATTCACTGCAGGGATATCCGGCCTTACTTCAAGTCAGAGCATCTCGGTGTCCATTCCACTTGAGGCCACAAACTCAGGGTACCTCTCACATCCATATAGCTGGGAGAAGCCTCCTCTTGAGGTGCTTGTGGAAACTTGGTATTCCTCTTGATTCGAAGCCAGGGACTAAGCTCTCATCTCGAGATGATTTGGGGTCCACGGAACCCTTTCGTGCTGCTCCAGTGACCTCAGGATCCCTCTAGACTTGAGACAGTGATCTTGGGTTTTCTCTGGAGTGCCATCAAGGAAATGAAGGCTCCTTTCACGTTTGATGTGGAACACGGAATTGCTCTGCACGCAGTGCACGGGAATCGGGCCTCATCTCGCGGCGAGGGGGAAGTCTCATGGTTTTTCTCGAGTTGCGGCCGGAACCTGGGGTATATTCTCGAGTTACGACGGCGAGGGCCATTCCAGACACGTGTTTGTTCAGCGAGGTCAGGACTCCTTCCTAGGTGCGAGGGACACCTCGGGATTCTCCTCGAGTCTTGGCATGGCAATTGGGACGCGTCTCCACGTGAGGCGGGAGACCCAGGGTCCCTTTCCAAGTGCCACAGGGATCCTGGGACTCCTATTCATTTTCAAGAGGAGTCAGGCATCGTCTCCTTTGGAAGCATTCATCTCCGCAGACCTCTCGAGTTTTCAAAGGATGTGAGGCCTCCGGTCGCGATGAAGCGGAGGACTAGGTCTTTCTCTGTGGTCTCCACAAGGGATTCAGACTTCCCTTCGTCTTAAGAGATGCAAGACGAGCCTGCATTCAATTCACTGCAGGGAAATCTGGCTGTACTTCGAGTCAGAGCATCTCGGTGTCCATCCCACTTGAGGCCACAAACTCAGGGTCCCTCTCACATACCTGTACATGAGAGAAGCCTCCTCTTGAGGTGCTTGTGGAAAGTTGGTATTCCTCTTGAGTCGAAACCAGGGACTAAGCTCTCATCTCGAGTTGATTTGGGGTCCATGGAGCCCTTTCCTGTTGCTCCAGTGACCTCAGGATCCCTCTAGACTTGAGACAGTGATCTTGGGTTTTCTCTGGAGTGCCATCAAGGAAATCAAGGCTCCTTTCATGTTTGATGTGGAACACGGAATTGCTCTGCACGCTGTGCAGGGGAATCGGGCCTCATCTCGCGGCGAGGGGGAAGTCTGATGGTTTTTCTCGAGTTGCGGCCGAAACCCAGGGTACATTCTCAAGTTACTACGGGGAGGGCCCTTCCAGACATGTGTTTGTTCAGCGTCGTCAGGACTCCTGCCTAGGTGCGAGGGAGACCTCGGTATACTCCTCGAGTCTTGGCATGGCAATTGCGACGGGTCTCCACGTGAGGGGGGAGACCCAGTGTCCCTTTCCACGTGCCACAGGGATCCTGGGACTCCTATCCATTTTCAAGAGGAGTCAGGCATCGTCTCCTTTGGAAGCGTTGATCTCCGCGGACCTCTCGAGTTTTCAAAGGATGTGAGGCCTCCGGTCGCGATGAGCCGGAGAACTAGGTCTTTCTCTGTGGTCTCCACAGGGGATTCAGACATCCCTTCGTCTTGGGAGATGCAAGACGAGCCTGCATTCAATTCACTGCAGGGATATCCGGCCTTTCTTCGAGTCAGAGCATCTCGGTGTCCATTCCACTTGAGGCCACAAACTCAGGGTCCTTCTCAATACCTGGGGCTGAGAGAAGCCTCCACTTCAGGTGCTTGTGGAAAGTTGGTATTCCTCTTGAGTCGAAGCCAGGGACTAAGCTCTCATCTCGAGTTGATTTGGGGTCCACGGAGCCCTTTCGTGTTGCTCCAGTGACCTCAGGATCCCTCTAGACTTGAGACAGTGATCTTGGGTTTTCTCTGGAGTGCCATCAAGGAAATCAAGGCTCCTTTCACGTTTGATGTGGTACACGGAATTGCTCTGCACGCAGTGCAGGGGAATCGGTCCTCATCTCGCGGCGAGGGGGAAGTCTCATGGTTTTTCTCGACTTGCGGCCGGAACCTGGGGCATATTCTCGACTTACGACGGGGAGGGCCCTTCCAGACACGTGTTTGTTCAGCGACATCAGGACTCCTTCCTAGGTGTGAGTGACACCTCGGGATTCTCCTCGAGTCTTGGCATGGCAATTGTGACGCGTCTCCAAGTGAGGCGGGAGACCCAGGGGCCCTTTCCACGTGCCACAGGGATCCTGGGACTCCTATCCATTTTCAAGAGGAGTCAGGCATCGTCTCCTTTGGAAGCATTGATCTCCGCAGACCTTTTGATTTTTCAAAGGATGTGATGTCTCCGGTCGCGATGAGGCGGAGGACTAGGTCTTTCTCTGTCGTCTCCACAGGGCATTCAGACATCCCTTCATCTTGGGAGATGCAAGACGAGCCTGCATACAATTCACTGCAGTGATATCCGGCCTTAATTCGAGTCAGAGCAACTCGCTGTCCATTCGACTTGAGGCCACAAACTCAGGGTCCCTCTCACATACCTGTAGCTGAGAGAAGCCTCTCTTGAGGTGCTTGTGGAAAGTTGGTATTCCTCTTGAGTTGAAGCCAGGGACTAAGCTCTCATCTCGAGTAGATTTGGGGTCCACGGAGCCCTTTCGTGTTGCTCTAGTGACCTCAGGATCCCTCTAGAGTTGAGACAGTGATCTTGGGTTTTCTCTGGAGTGCCATTAGGAAATCAAGGCTCCTTTCACGTTTGATGTGGAACACGGAATTGCTCTGCACGCAGTGCAGGTGAATCGGGCCTCATCTCGCGGCGAGGGGGAAGTCTCATGGTTTTTCTCGAGTTGCGGCCGGAACCTGGGGTATATTCTCGAGTTACGACGGGGAGGGCCCTTCCAGACACGTGTTTGTTCAGCGACGTAAGGACTCCAGCCTAGGTGCGAGGGACAACTCGGGATTCTCCTCGAGTCTTCGCATGGCAATTGGGACGCGTCTCCACGTGAGGCGGGAGACCCAGGGTCCCTTTCCACGTGCCACAGGGATCCTGGGACGCCTATCCATTTTCAAGAGGAGTCAGGCATCGTCTCCTTTGGAAGCATTGATCTCCGCGGACCTCTCGAGTTTTCAAAGGATGTGAGGCCTCTGTTCGCGATGAGGCGGAGGACTAGGTCTTTCTCTGTGGTCTCCACAGGGGATTCAGACATCCCTTCGTCTTGGGAGATGCAAGACGAGCCTGCATTCAATTCACTGCAAGGATATCCGGCCTTACTTCGAGTCAGAGCATCTCGGTGTCCATTCCACTTGAGGCCACAAACTCAGGGTCCCTCTCACATACCTGTAGCTGAGAGAAGCCTCCTCTTGAGGTGCTTGTGGAAAGTTGGTATTCCCCTTGACTCAAAGCCAGGGACTCAGCTCTCATCTCGAGTTGATTTGGGGTCCACGGATCCCTTTCGTGTTGCTCCAGTGACCTCAGGATCCCTCTAGACTTGAGACAGTGATCTTGCGTTTTCTCTGGAGTGCCATCAAGGAAGTCAAGGCTCCTTTCACGTTTGATGTGGAACACGGAATAGCTCTGCACGCAGTGCAGGGGAATCGGGCCTCATCTCGCGGCGAGGGGGAAGTCTCATGGTTTTTCTCGAGTTGCGGCCGGAACCTGTGGTATATTGTCGAGTTACGATGGGGAGGGCCCTTCCAGACACGTGTTTGTTCAGCGACGTCAGGACTCCTGCCTAGGTGCGAGGGACACCTCGGTATTCTCCTCGAGTCTTGGCATGGCAATTGGGACGCGTCTCCACGTGAGGCGGGAGACCCAGGGTCCCTTTCGACGTGCCACAGGGATCCTGGGACTCCTATCCATTTTCAAGAGGAGTCAGGCATCGTCTCCTTTGGAAGCATTGATCTCCGCAGACCTCTCGAGTTTTCAAAGGATGTGAGGCCTCCGGTCGCGTTGAGGCGGAGGACTAGGTCTTTCTCTCTGGTCTGCACAGGGGATTCAGACATCCCTTCGACTAGGGAGATGCAAGACGAGCTTGCATTGAATTCACTGCAGGGATATCCGGCCTTACTTCAAGTCAGAGCATCTCGGTGTCCATTCCACTTGAGGCCACAAACTCAGGGTACCTCTCACATCCATGTAGCTGGGAGAAGCCTCCTCTTGACGTGCTTGTGGAAACTTGGTATTCCTCTTGAGTCGAAGCCAGGGACTAAGCTCTCATCTCGAGTTGATTTGGGGTCCACGGAACCCTTTCGTGCTGCTCCAGTGACCTCAGGATCCCTCTAGACTTGAGACAGTGATCTTGGGTTTTCTCTGGAGTGCCATCAAGGAAATGAAGGCTCCTTTCACGTTTGATGTGGAACACGGAATTGCTCTGCACGCAGTGCACGGGAATCGGGCCTCATCTCGCGGCGAGGGTGAAGTCTCATGGTTTTTCTCGAGTTGCGGCCGGAACCTGGGGTATATTCTCGAGTTACGACGGCGAGGGCCATTCCAGACACGTGTTTGTTCAGCGAGGTCAGGACTCCTGCCTAGGTGCGAGGGACACCTCGGGATTCTACTCGAGTCTTGGCATGGCAATTGGGACGCGTCTCCACGTGAGGCGGGAGACCCAGGGTCCCTTTCCAAGTGCCACAGGGATCCTGGGACTCCTATTCATTTTCAAGAGGAGTCAGGCATCGTCTCCTTTGGAAGCATTCATCTCCGCAGACCTCTAGAGTTTTCAAAGGATGTGAGGCCTCCGGTCGCGATGAAGCGGAGGACTAGGTCTTTCTCTGTGGTCTCCACAAGGGATTCAGACTTCCCTTTGACTTAAGAGATGCAAGACGAGCCTGCATTCAATTCACTGCAGGGATATCTGGCTGTACTTCGAGTCAGAGCATCTCGGTGTCCATTCCACTTGAGGCCACAAACTCAGGGTCCCTCTCACATACCTGTACCTGAGAGAAGCCTCCTCTTGAGGTGCTTGTGGAAAGTTGGTATTCCTCTTGAGTCGAAACCAGGGACTAAGCTCTCATCTCGAGTTGATTTGGGGTCCATGGAGCCCTTTCCTGTTGCTCCAGTGACCTCAGGATCCCTCTAGACTTGAGACAGTGATCTTGGGTTTTCTCTGGAGTGCCATCAAGGAAATCAAGGCTCCTTTCATGTTTGATGTGGAACACGGAATTGCTCTGCACGCTGTGCAGGGGAATCGGGCCTCATCTCGCGGCGAGGGGGAAGTCTGATGGTTTTTCTCGAGTTGAGCCGAAACCCAGGGTACATTCTCAAGTTACTACGGGGAGGGCCCTTCCAGACATGTGTTTGTTCAGCGACGTCAGGACTCCTGCCTAGGTGCGAGGGACACCTCGGTATACTCCTCGAGTCTTGGCATGGCAATTGCGACGGGTCTCCACGTGAGGCGGGAGACCCAGTGTCCCTTTCCACGTGCCACAGGGATCCTGGGACTCCTATCCATTTTCAAGAGGAGTCAGGCATCGTCTCCTTTGGAAGCATTGATCTCCGCGTACCTCTCGAGTTTTCAAAGGATGTGAGGCCTCCGGTCGCGATGAGCCGGAGAACTAGGTCTTTCTCTGTGGTCTCCACAGGGGATTCAGACATCCCTTCATCTTGGGAGATGCAAGACGTGCCTGCATTCAATTCACTGCAGGGATATCCGGCCTTTCTTCGAGTCAGAGCATCTCGGTGTCCATTCCACTTGAGGCCACAAACTCAGGGTCCTTCTCAATACCTGGGGCTGAGAGAAGCCTCCACTTCAGTTGCTTGTGGAAAGTTGGTATTCCTCTTGAGTCGAAGCCAGGGACTAAGCTCTCATCTCGAGTTGATTTGGGGTCCACGGAGCCCTTTCGTGTTGCTCCAGTGACCTCAGGATCCCTCTAGACTTGAGACAGTGATCTTGGGTTTTCTCTGGAGTGCCATCAAGGAAATCAAGGCTCCTTTCACGTTTGATGTGGTACACGGAATTGCTCTGCACGCAGTGCAGGGGAATCGGTCCTCATCTCGCGGCGAGGGGGAAGTCTCATGGTTTTTCTCGACTTGCGGCCGGAAACTGGGGCATATTCTCGACTTACGACGGGGAGGGCCCTTCCAGACACGTGTTTGTTCAGCGACATCAGGACTCCTTCCTAGGTGTGAGGGACACCTCGGGATTCTCCTCGAGTCTTGGCATGGCAATTGTGACGCGTCTCCAAGTGAGGCGGGAGACCCAGGGGCCCTTTCCACGTGCCACAGGGATCCTGGGACTCCTATCCATTTTCAAGAGGAGTCAGGCATCGTCTGCTTTGGAAGCATTCATCTCCGCGGACCTCTCGAGATTTCAAAGAATGTGAGGCCTCCTGTCTCGATGAGGCGGAGAACTAGGTCTTTCTCTGTGGTCTCCACAGGGGATTCAGACATCCCTTCGTCTTGGGAGATGCAAGAGGAGCCTGCATTCAATTCACTGCAGGGATATCTGGCCTTACTTCGAGTCAGAGCATCTCGGTGTCCATTCCACTTGAGGCCACAAACTCAGGGTCCCTCTCACATACCTGTAGCTGAGAGAAGCCTCCTCTTGAGGTGCTTGTGGAAAGTTGGTATTCCTCTTGAGTCGAAGCCAGGGACTAAGCTATCATCTCCAGTTGATTTGGGGTCCACGGAGCCCTTTCGTGTTGCTCCAGTGACCTCAGGGTCCCTCTAGACTTGAGAAAGTGATCTTGGGTTTTCTCTGGAGTGCCATCAAGGAAATCAAGGCTCCTTTCACGTTTGATGTGGAATACGGAATTGCTCTGCACGCAGTGCAGGGGAATCGGGCCTCATCTCGCGGCGAGGGGGAATCTCATGGTTTTTCTCGAGTTGCGGCCGGACCCTGAGGTATATTCTCGAGTTACGACGGGGAGGGCCCTTCCAGACACGTGTTTGTTCAGCGACGTCAGGACTCCTGCCTAGGTGCGAGGGACACCTCGGGATTCTCCTCGAGCCTTGGCATGGCAATTGGGACGAATCTCCACGTGAAGCGGGAGACCCAGGGTCCCCGTCCATGTGGAGAGGGATCCTGGGACTCGTAACCATTTTCAAGAGGAGTCAGGCATCGTCTCCTTTGGAAGCATTGATCTCCGCGGACCTCTCGAGTTTTCAAAGGATGTGAGGCCTCCGGTCGCGATGAGGCGGAGAACTAGGTCTTTCTCTGTGGTCTCCACAGGGGATTCAGACAACCCTTCGTCTTGGGAGATGCAAGACGAGCTTGTATTCAATTCACTGCAGGGATATCCGGCCTTACTTCGAGTCAGAGCATCTCGGTGTCCATTCCACTTGAGGCCACAAACTCAGGGTCCCTCTCACATACCTGTACCTGAGAGAAGCCTCTTCTTGAGGTGCTTGTGGAAAGTTGGTATTCCTCTTGACTCGAAGCCAGGGACTAAGCTCTCATCTCGAGTTGATTTGGGGTGCACGGAGCCCTTTAGTGTTGCTCCAGTGACCTCAGGATCCCTCTAGACTTGAGACAGTGATCTTGGGTTTTCTCTGGAGTGCCATCAAGGAAATCAAGTCTCCTTTCACTTTTGATGTGGAACACGGAATTGCTCTGCACGCAGAGCAAGGGAATCGGGCCTCATCTCACGGCGAGGGGGAAGTCTCATGGTTTTTCTCGAGTTGCGGCCGGAACCTGGGGTATATTCTCGAGTTACGACGGGGAGGGCCCTTCCAGAGACGTGTTTGTTCAGCGACGTCAGGACTCCTGCCTAGGTGCGAGGACACCTCGGGATTCTCCTCGAGTCTTGGCATGGCAATGGGGACGCGTCTCCACGTGAGGCGGGAGCCCCAGTGTCCCTTTCCACGTGCCACAGGGATCCTGGGACTTCTATCCATTTTCAAGAGGAGTCAGGCATCGTCTCGTTTGGAAGCATTGATCTCCACGGAAATCTCGAGTTTTCAAAGGATGTGAAGCCTCCGGTCGCGATGAGGCGGAGAATTAGGTCTTTCTCTGTGGTCTCCACACGGGATTCAGACATCCCTTCGTCTTGGGAGATGCAAGACGAGCCTGCATTCAATTCACTGCAGGGATATCCGGCCTTACTTCGAGTCAGACCATCTCGGTGTCCATTCCACTTGAGGCCACAAACTCAGGGTCCCTCTCACATACCTGTAGCTGAGAGAAGCCTCCTCTTGAGGTGCTTGTGGAAAGTTGGTATTCCTCTTGACTCGAAGCCAGGGACTAAGCTATCATCTCGAGTAGATTTGGGGTCCACCGAGAACTTTCGTGTTGCTCCAGTGACCTCAGGATCCCTCTAGACTTGAGACAGTGATCTTGGGTTTTCTCTGGAGTCCCATCAAGGAAATCAAGGCTCCTTTCACGTTTGATGTGGAACACGGAATTGCTCTGCACGCAGAGCAGGGGAATCGGGCCTCATCTCACGGCGAGGGGGAAGTCTCATGGTTTTTCTCGAGTTGCGGCCAGAACCTGGGGTATATCCTCGAGTTACGACAGGGAGGGCCCTTCCAGACACGGGTTTGTTCAGCGACCTCAGGACTCCTGCCTAGGTGTGAGGGACACCTCGGGATTCTCCTCGAGTCTTGGCATGGCAATTTGCACGCGTCTCCACGTGAAGCGGGAGACCCAGGGTCCCCGTCCATGTGGACAGGGATCCTGGGACTGCTAACCATTTTCAAGAGGAGTCAGGCATCGTCTCCTTTGGAAGCATTGATCTCCGCGGACCTCTCGAGTTTTCAAAGGATGTGAGGCCTCCGGTCGCGATGAGGCGGAGAACTAGGTCTTTCCCTGTGGTCTCCACAGGGGATTCAGACATCCCTTCGACTAGGGAGATGCAAGACGAGCTTGCATTGAATTCACTGCAGGGATATCCGGCCTTACTTCAACTCAGAGCATCTCGCTGTCCATTCCACTTGAGGCCACAAACTCAGGGTACCTCTCACATCCATGTAGCTGGGAGAAGCCTCCTCTTGAGGTGCTTGTGGAAACTTGGTATTCCTCTTGAGTCGAAGCCAGGGACTAAGATCTCATCTCGAGTTGATTTGGGGTCCACGGAGCCCTTTCGTGTTGCTCCAGTGACCTCAGGATCCCTCTAGACTTGAGACAGTGATCTTGGGTTTTCTCTGGAGTGCCATCAAGGAAATCAAGGCTACTTTCACGTTTGATGTGGAACACGGAATTGCTCTGCACACAGTGCAGGGGAATCGGGCCTCATGTCGCGCCGAGGGAGAATTCTCATGGTTTTTCTCAAGTTGCGGCCGGAACCTGGGGTATATTCTCGAGTTACCACGGGGAGGGCCCTTCCAGACACGGGTTTGTTCAGCGACCTCAGGACTCCTGCCTAGGTGTGAGGGACACCTCGGGATTCTCCTCGAGTCTTGGCATGGCAATTGGGACGAGTCTCCACGTGAAGCGGGAGACCCAGGGTCCCCGTCCATGTGGACAGGGATCCTGGGACTGCTAACCATTTTCAAGAGGAGTCAGGCATCGTCTCCTTTGGAAGCATTGATCTCCGCGAACTCTCGAGTTTTCAAGGGATGTGAGGCCTCCAGTCGCGATGAGGCGGAAAACTAGGTCTTTCTCTGTGGTCTCCACAGGGGATTCAGACATCCCTTCGTCTTGGGAGATGCAAGACGAGCTTGCATTGAATTCACTGCAGGGATATCCGGCCTTACTTCGAGTCAGAGCATCTCGGTGTCCATTCCACTTGAGGCCACAATCTCAGCGCACCTCTCACATACCTGTAGCTGAGAGAAGCCTCCTCTTGAGGTGCTTGTGGAAAGTTGGTATTCCTCTTGAGTCGAAGCCAGGGACTAAGCTCTCATCTCGAGTTGATTTGGGGTCCACGGAACCCTTTCGTGTTGCTCCAGTGACCTCAGGATCCCTCTAGACTTGAGACAGTGATCTTGGGTTTTCTCTGGAGTGCCATCAAGGAAAGCAAGGCTCCTTTCACGTTTGATGTGGAACACGGAATTGCTCTGCACGCAGTGCACGGGAATCGGGCCTCATCTCGCGGCGAGGGGGAAGTCTCATGGTTTTTCTCGAGTTGCGGCCGGAACCTGGGGTATATTCTCGAGTTACGACGGCGAGGGCCATTCCAGACACGTGTTTGTTCAGCGAGGTCAGGACTCCTGCCTAGGTGCGAGGGACACCTCGGGATTCTCCTCGAGTCTTGGCATGGCAATTGGGACGCGTATCCACGTGAGGCGGGAGACCCAGGGGCCCTTTCCACGTGCCACAGGGATCCTGGAACTCCTATCCATTTTCAAGAGGAGTCAGGCATCGTCTCCTTTGGAAGCATTGACCTCCGCAGACCTATCCAGTTTTCAAAGGATGTGATGCCTCCGGTCGAGATGAGGCCGAGGACTAGGTCTTTCTCTGTGGTCTCCACAGCGGATTCAGACATCCTTTCGTCTTCGGAGATGCAAGACGAGCCTGCATTCAATTCACTGCAGGGATATCCGGCCTAACTTCGAGTCAGAGCATCTCGGTGTCCATTCCAATTGAGGCCACAAACTCAGGGTTCCTCTCACTTACCTGTAGCTGAGAGAAGACTCCTCTTGAGGTGCTTGTGGAAAGTTGGTATTCCTCTTGAGTCGAAGCCAGGGACTAAGCTCTCATCTCGAGTTGATTTGGGGTCCACGGAGCCCTTTCGTGTTGCACCAGTGACCTCAGGATCCCTCTAGACTTGAGACAGGGATCTTGGGTTTTCTCTGGAGTGCCATCAAGGAAATCAAGGCTCCTTTCATGTTTGATGTGGAACACGGAATTGCTCTGCATGCAGTGCAGGGGAATCGGGGCTTATCTCGCGACGAGGGGGAAGTCTCATAGTTTTTCTCGAGTTGCGGCCGGAACCTGTGGTATATTGTCGAGTTACGATGGGGAGGGCCCTTCCAGACACGGGTTTGTTCAGCGACGTCAGGACTCCTGCCTAGGTGCGAGGGACACCTCGGTATTCTCCTCGAGTCTTGGCATGGCAATTGGGACGCGTCTCCACGTGAGGCGGGAGACCCAGGGTCCCTTTCCACGTGCCACAGGGATCCTGGGACTCCTATCCATTTTCAAGAGGAGTCAGGCATCGTCTCCTTTGGAAGCATTGATCTCCGCAGACCTCTCGAGTTTTCAAAGGATGTGAGGCCTCCGGTCGCGTTGAGGCGGAGGACTAGGTCTTTCTCTCTGGTCTGCACAGGGGATTCAGACATCCCTTCGTCTTCGGAGATGCAAGACGAGCCTGCATTCAATTCACTGCAGGGATATCCGGCCTTACTTCGAGTCAGAGCATCTCTGTGTCCATTCCACTTGAGGCCACAATCTCAGGGTCCCTCTCACATACCTGTAGCTGAGAGAAGCCTCCTCTTGAGGTGCTTGTGGAAAGTTGGTATTCCTCTTGAGTCGAAGCCAGGGACTAAGCTCTCATCTCGAGTTGATTTGGGGTCCACGGAGCCCTTTCGTGTTGCTCCAGTGACCTCAGGATCCCTCTAGACTTGAGACAGTGATCTTGGGTTTTCTCTGGAGTGCCATCACGGAAATCAAGGCTCCTTTCACGTTTGATGTGGAACACGGAATTGCTCTGCACGCAGTGCAGGGGAATCGGGCCACATCTCGCGGCGAGGGGGAAGTCTCATGGTTTTTCTCGAGTTGCGGCCGGAACCTGGGGTATATTCTCGAGTTACGACGGGGAGGGCCCTTCCAGACACCTGTTTGTTCAGCGACGAAAGGACTCCAGCCTAGGTGCGAGGGACAACTCGGTATACTCCTCGAGTCTTGGCATGGCAATTGCGACGGGTCTCCACGTGAGCGGGAGACCCAGTGTCCCTTTCCACGTGTCACAGGGATCCTGGGACTCCTATCCATTTTCAAGAGAAGTCAGGCATCGTCTCCTTTGGAAGCATTGATCTCCGCGGACCTCTCGAGTTTTCAAAGGATGTGAGGCCTCCGGTCGCGATGAGACGGAGAACTAGGTCTTTCTCTGTGGTCTCCACAGGGGATTCAGACATCCCTTCGTCTTGGGAGATGCAAGACGTGCCTGCATTCAATTCACTGCAGGGATATCCGGCCTTTCTTCGAGTCAGAGCATCTCGGTGTCCATTCCACTTGAGGCCACAAACTCAGGGTCCTTCTCAATACCTGGGGCTGAGAGAAGCCTCCAATTCAGGTGCTTGTGGAAAGTTGGTATTCCTCTTGAGTCGAAGCCAGGGACTAAGCTCTCATCTCGAGTTGATTTGGGGTCCACGGAGCCCTTTCGTGTTGCTCCAGTGACCTCAGGATCCCTCTAGACTTGAGACAGTGATCTTGGGTTTTCTCTGGAGTGCCATCAAGGAAATCAAGGCTCCTTTCACGTTTGATGTGGTACACGGAATTGATCTGCACGCAGTGCAGGGGTATCGGTCCTAATCTCGCGGCGAGGGGGAAGTCTCATGGTTTTTCTCGACTTGCGGCCGGAACCTGGGCATATTCTCGACTTACGACAGGGAGGGCCCTTCCAGACACGTGTTTGTTCAGCGACATCAGGACTCCTTCCTAGGTGTGAGGGACACCTCGGGATTCTCCTCGAGTCTTGGCATGGCAATTGTGACGCGTCTCCAAGTGAGGCGGGAGACCCAGGGGCCCTTTCCACGTGCCACAGGGATCCTGGGACTCCTATCCATTTTCAAGAGGAGTCAGGCATCGTCTGCTTTGGAAGCATTCATCTCCGCGGACCTCTCGAGATTTCAAAGAATGTGAGGCCTCCGGTCTCGATGAGGCGGAGAACTAGGTCTTTCTCTGTGGTCTCCACAGGGGATTCAGACATCCCTTCGTCTTGGGAGATGCAAGAGGAGCCTGCATTCAATTCACTGCAGGGATATCTGGCCTTACTTCGAGTCAGAGCATCTCGGTGTCCATTCCACTTGAGGCCACAAACTCAGGGTCCCTCTCACATACATGTAGCTGAGAGAAGCCTCCTCTTGAGGTGCTTGTGGAAAGTTGGTATTCCTCTTGAGTCGAAGCCAGGGACTAAGCTATCATCTCCAGTTGATTTGGGGTCCACGGAGCCCTTTCGTGTTGCTCCAGTGACCTCAGGGTCCCTCTAGACTTGAGAAAGTGATCTTGGGTTTTCTCTGGAGTGCCATCAAGGAAATCAAGGCTCCTTTCACGTTTGATGTGGAACACGGAATTGCTCTGCACGCAGTGCAGGGGAATCGGGCCTCATCTCGCGGCGAGGGGGAATCTCATGGTTTTTCTCGAGTTGCGGACGGACCCTGAGGTATATTCTCGAGTTACGACGGGGAGGGCCCTTCCAGACACGTGTTTGTTCAGCGACGTCAGGACTCCTTCCTAGGTTTGAGGGACACCTCGGGATTCTCCTCGAGTCTTGGCATGGCAATGGGGACGCGTCTCCACGTGAGGCGGGAGCCGCAGTGTCCCTTTCCACGTGCCACAGGGATCCTGGGACTCCTATCCATTTTCAAGAGGAGTCAGGCAACGTCTCGTTTGGAAGCATTGATCTCCACGGAAATCTCGAGTTTTCAAAGGATGTGAAGCCTCCGGTCGCGATGAGGCGGAGAATTAGGTCTTTCTCTGTGGTCTCCACACGGGATTCAGACATCCCTTCGTCTTGGGAGATGCAAGACTGCCTGCATTCAATTCACTGCAGGGATATCCGGCCTTACTTCGAGTCAGACCATCTCGGTGTCCATTCCACTTGAGGCCAGCAACTCAGGGTCCCTCTCACATACCTGTAGCTGAGAGAAGCCTCCTCTTGAGGTGCTTGTGGAAAGTTGGTATTCCTCTTGACTCGAAGCCAGGGACTAAGCTATCATCTCGAGTAGATTTGGGGTCCACCGAGAACTTTCGTGTTGCTCCAGTGACCTCAGGATCCCTCTAGACTTGAGACAGTGATCTTGGGTTTTCTCTGGAGTGCCATCAAGGAAATCAAGGCTCCTTTCACGTTTGATGTGGAACACGGAATTGCTCTGCACGCAGAGCAGGGGAATCGGGCCTCATCTCACGGCGAGGGGGAAGTCTCATGGTTTTTCTCGAGTTGCGGCCAGAACCTGGGGTATATTCTCGAGTTACGACGGGGAGGGCCCTTCCAGACACGGGTTTGTTCAGCGACCTCAGGACTCCTGCCTAGGTGTGAGGGACACCTCGGGATTCTCCTCGAGTCTTGGCATGGCAATTTGCACGCGTCTCCACGTGAAGCGGGAGACCCAGGGTCCCCGTCCATGTGGACAGGGATCCTGGGACTGCTAACCATTTTCAAGAGGAGTCAGGCATCGTCTCCTTTGGAAGCATTGATCTCCGCAGACCTCTCGAGTTTTCAAGGGATGTGAGGCCTCCAGTCGCTATGAGGCGGAAAACTAGGTCTTTCTCTGTGGTCTCCACAGGGGATTCAGACATCCCTTCGTCTTGGGAGATGCAAGACGAGCTTGCATTGAATTCACTGCAGGGATATCCGGCCTTACTTCGAGTCAGAGCATCTCGGTGTCCATTCCACTTGAGGCCACAATCTCAGGGCACTTCTCACATACCTGTACCTGAGAGAAGCCTCCTCTTGAGGTGCTTGTGGAAAGTTGGTATTCCTCTTGAGTCGAAGCCAGGGACTAAGCTCTCATCTCGAGTTGATTTGGGGTCCACGGAACCCTTTCGTGTTGCTCCAGTGACCTCAGGATCCCTCTAGACTTGAGACAGTGATCTTGGGTTTTCTCTGGAGTGCCATCAAGGAAATGAAGGCTCCTTTCATGTTTGATGTGGAACACGGAATTGCTCTGCACGCAGTGCACGGGAATCGGGCCTCATCTCGCGGCGAGGGGGAAGTCTCATGGTTTTTCTCGAGTTGCGGCCGGAACCTGGGGTATATTCTCGAGTTACGACGGCGAGGGCCATTCCAGACACGTGTTTGTTCAGCGAGGTCAGGACTCCTGCCTAGGTGCGAGGGACACCTCGGGATTCTCCTCGAGTCTTGGCATGGCAATTGGGACGTGTCTCCACGTGAGGCGGGAGACCCAGGGTCCCTTTCCAAGTGCCACAGGGATCCTGGGACTCCTATTCATTTTCAAGAGGAGTCAGGCATCGTCTCCTTTGGAAGCATTCATCTCCGCAGACCTCTCGAGTTTTCAAAGGATGTGAGGCCTCCGGTCGCGATGAAGCGGAGGACTAGGTCTTTCTCTGTGGTCTCCACAAGGGATTCAGACTTCCCTTCGTCTTAAGAGATGCAAGACGAGCCTACATTCAATTCACTGCAGGGATATCTGGCTGTACTTCGAGTCAGAGCATCTCGGTGTCCATTCCACTTGAGGCCACAAACTCAGGGTCCCTCTCACATACCTGTACCTGAGAGAAGCCTCCTCTTGAGGTGCTTGTGGAAAGTTGGTATTCCTCTTGAGTCGAAGCCAGGGACTAAGCTCTCATCTCGAGTTGATTTGGGGTCCATGGAGCCCTTTCCTGTTGCTCCAGTGACCTCAGGATCCCTCTAGACTTGAGACAGTGATCTTGGGTTTTCTCTGGAGTGCCATCAAGGAAATCAAGGCTCCTTTCATGTTTGATGTGGAACACGGAATTGCTCTGCACGCTGTGCAGGGGAATCGGGCCTCATCTCGCGGCGAGGGGGAAGTCTGATGGTTTTTCTCGAGTTGCGGCCGAAACCCAGGGTACATTCTCAAGTTACTACGGGGAGGGCCCTTCCAGACATGTGTTTGTTCAGCGACGTCAGGACTCCTGCCTAGGTGCGAGGGACACCTCGGTATACTCCTCGAGTCTTGGCATGGCAATTGCGACGGGTCTCCACGTGAGGCGGGAGACCCAGTGTCCCTTTCCACGTGCCACAGGGATCCTGGGACTCCTATCCATTTTCAAGAGGAGTCAGGCATCGTCTCCTTTGGAAGCATTGATCTCCGCGGACCTCTCGAGTTTTCACAGGATGTGAGGCCTCCGGTCGCGATGAGCCGGAGAACTATGTCTTTCTCTGTGGTCTCCACAGGGGATTCAGACATCCCTTCGTCTTGGGATATGCAAGACGAGCCTGCATTCAATTCACTGCAGGGATATCCGGCCTTTCTTCGAGTCAGAGCATCTCGGTGTCCATTCCACTTGAGGCCACAAACTCAGGGTCCTTCTCAATACCTGGGGCTGAGAGAAGCCTCCACTTCAGGTGCTTGTGGAAAGTTGGTATTCCTCTTGAGTCGAAACCAGGGACTAAGCTCTCATCTCGAGTTGATTTGGGGTCCACGGAGCCCTTTCGTGTTGTTCCAGTGACCTCAGGATCCCTCTAGACTTGAGACAGTGATCTTGGGTTTTCTCTGGAGTGCCATCAAGGAAATCAAGTCTCCTTTCACGTTTGATGTGGTACACGGAATTGCTCTGCACGCAGTGCAGGGGAATCGGTCCTCATCTCGCGGCGAGGGGGAAGTCTCATGGTTTTTCTCGACTTGCGGCCGGAACCTGGGGCATATTCTCGAGTTACAACGGGGAGGGCCCTTCCAGACACGTGTTTGTTCAGCGACGTCAGGACTCCTGCCTAGGTGCGAGGGACACCTCGGGATTCTCCTCGAGTCTTGGCATGGCAATTGGGACGCGTCTCCACGTGAGGAGGGAGACCCAGAGTCCCTTTCCACGTGCCACAGATATCCTGGGACTCCTATCTATTTTCAAGAGGCGTCAGGCATCGTCTCCTTTGTAAGCATTGATCTGCGCAGACCCCTCGATTTTTCAAAGGATGTGATGTCTCCGGTCGCAATGAGGCGGAGGACTAGGTCTTTCTCTGTCGTCTCCACAGTGGATTCAGACATCCCTTCGTCTTGGGAAATGCAAGACGAGCCTGCATTCAATTCACTGCAGGGATATCCGGCCTTAATTCGAGTCAGAGCATCTCGGTGTCCATTCCAATTGAGGCCACAAACTCAGGGTCCCTCTCACATACCTGTAGCTGAGAGAAGCCTCCTCTTGAGGTACTTGTGGAAAGTTGCTATTCCTCTTGAGTCGAAGCCAGGGACTAAGCTCTCATCTCGAGTAGATTTGTGGTCCACAGAGGCATTTCGTGTTGCTCCAGTGACCTCAGGATCCCTCTAGACTTGAGACAGTGATGTTGGGTTTTCTCTGGAGTGCCATCAAGGAAATCAAGGCTCCTTTCACTTTTGATGTGGAACACGGAATTGCTCTGCACGCAGTGCAGGGGAATCGGGCCTCATCTCGCGGCGAGTTGGAAGTCTCATGGTTTTTCTCGAGTTGCGGCCGGAACCTGGGGTATATTCTCGAGTTACGACGGGGAGGGCCCTTCCCGACACGTGTTTGTTCAGCGACGTCAGGACTCCTACCTAGGTGCGAGGGACACCTCGGGATTCTCCTCGAGTCTTGGCATGGCAATGGGGATGCGTCTCCACGTGAGGCGGGAGACCCAGGGTCCCTTTCCACGTACCACAGGGATCCTGGGACTCCTATCCATTTTCAAGAGGCGTCAGGCATCGTCTCCTTCGGAAGTATTGATCTCCGAGGTCCTCTCGAGTTTTCAAAGGATATGAGGCCTCCGGTTGCGTTGAGGTGGAGGACTAGGTCTTTCTCTGTGGTCTCCACAGGGGATTCAGACAACCCTTCGTCTTGGGAGATGCAAGACCAGCCTGCATTCAAATCACTGCAGGGATATCTGGCCTTACTTCGAGTCAGAGCATCTCGGTGTCCATTCCACTTGAGGCGACAAACTCAGGGTCCCTCTCACATACCATTAGCTGAGAGTAGCCTCCTCTTGAGGGGCTTGTGTAAAGTTGGTATTCCTCTTGAGTCGAAGCCAGGGACTAAGCTCTCATCTCGAGTTGATTTGGGGTCCATGGAGCCCTTTCGTGTTGCTACAGTGACCTCAGGATTCCTCTAGACTTGAAACAGTGATCTTGCGTTTTCTCTGGAGTGCCATTAAGGAAATCAAGGCTCCTTTCACTTTTGATGTGGACCACGGAATTGGTCTGCACGCAGTGCAGGGGAATCGGGCCTCATCTCGCGGGGAGGGGGAAATCTCATGGTTTTTCTCGAGTTGCGGCCGGAACCTAGGGTATATTTTCGAGTTACGACGGGGAGGGCAATTCCAGACACAGGTTTGATCAGCGACGTCAGGACTCCTGCCTAGGTGCGAGGGACACCTCGGGATTCTCCTCGAGTCTTGGCATGGCAATTTGGACGCGTCTCCACGTGAGTCGGGAGACCCAATGTCCCTTTCCACGGGCCACAGGGATCCTGGGACTCCTATCCATTTTCAAGAGGAGTCAGTCATCGTCTCCTTTGGAAGCATTGATCTCCGCGGACCTCTCGAGTTTTCAAAGGATGTGAGGCCTCCGGTCGCGATGAGGCGGAAAACTCGGTCTTTCTCTGTGGTCTCCACAGGGGATTCAGACATTCCTTCGTCTTGGGAGATGCAAGACGAGCCTGCATTCACTTCACTGCAGGGATATCCGGCTTTACTTCGAGTCAGAGTATCTCCGTGTCCATTCCACTTGAGGCCACAAACTCAGGGTCCCTCTCACATACCTGTAGCTGAGAGAAGCTTCCTCTTGAGGTGCTTGTGGAAATTTGGTATTCCTCTTGAGTCGAAGCCAGGGACTAAGCTCCCATCTCGAGTTGATTTGGGGTCCACGGAGCACTTTCGTGTTGCTCCAGTGACCTCAGGATCGCTCTCGACTTGAGACAGTGATCTTGGGTTTTCTCTGGAGTGCCATCAAGGAATTCAAGGCTCCTTTCACGTTTGATGTGGAACACGGAATTGCTCTGCACGCAGTGCAGGGGAATCGGGCCTCATCCAGCTGCGAGGGGGAAGTCTCATGGTTTTTCTCGAGTTGCCCCCGGAACCTGGGGTATATTCTCGAGTTCCGACGGGGAGGGCCCTTCCAGACACGTGTTTTTTCAGCGACATCAGGACTCCTGCCTAGGTGTGAGGGACACCTCGGGATTCTCCTCGAGTCTTGGCATGGCAATTGGGACGCGTCTCCACGTGAGGCGGGAGACCCAGGTTCCCTTTCCAAGTGCCACAGGGATCCTGGGACTCCTATCCATTTTCAAGAGGAGTCAGGCATCGTCTCCTTTGGAAGCATTGATCTCCGCGGACCTCTCGAGTTTTCAAAGGATATGAGGCCTCCGGTCGCACTGAGGTGGAGGACTAGGTCTTTCTCTGTGGTCTCCACAGGGGATTCAGACAACCCTTCCTCTTGGGAGATGCAAGTCGAGACTGCATTCAATTCACTTCAGGGATATCCGGCCTTACTTCGAGCCAGAGCATATCGGTGTCCATTCCACTTGAGGCCACAAACTCAGGGTCCCTCTCACATACCTGTAGCTGAGAGAAACCTCCTCTTGAGGTGCTTCTGGAAAGTTGGAATTCCTCTTGAGTCGAAGCCAGGGACCAAGCTCTCATCTCGAGTTGATTTGGGATCCACGGAGCCCTTTCGTGTTGCTCCAGTGACCTCAGGATCCCTCTAGACTTGAGACAGTGATCTTGGGTTTTCTCTGGAGTGCCATCAAGGAAATCAAGGCTCCTTTCACGTTTGATGTGGAACATGGAATTGCTCTGCACGCTGTGCAGGGGAATCGGGCCTCATCTCGCGGCGAGGGGGAAGTCTCATGGTTTTTCTCGAGTTGCGGCTGGAACCTGGGGTATATTCTCGAGTTACGACGGGGAGGGCCCTTCCAGACACGTGTTTGTTCAGCGACGTCAGGACTCCTGCCTAGGTGCGAGAGACACCTCGGGATTCTCCTCGAGTCTTGCCATGGCAATTGGGACACGTCTCCACGTGAGGCGGGAGACCCAGGGTCCCTTTCCACGTGCCACAGGGATCCTGGGACTCCTATCCATTTTCAAGAGGAGTCAGGCATCGTCTCCTTTGGAAGCATTGATCTCCGCGGCCCTCTCGAGTTTTCAAAGGATGTGAGGCCTCCGGTCGCGTTGAGGCGGAGGACTAGGTCTTTCTCTGTGTTCTGCACAGGGGATTCAGACATCCCTTCGTCTTGGGAGATGCAAGATGAGCCTGCATTCAATTCACTGCAGGGATATCCGGCCTTACTTCGAGTCAGAGCATCTCGGTGTCCATTCCACTTGAGGCCACAAACTCAGGGTCCCTCTCACATACCTGTAGCTGAGAGAAGCCTCCTCTGGAGGGGCTTCTGGAAAGTTCGTATTCCTCTTGAGTTGAAGCCAGGGACTAATCTCTCATCTAGAGTTGATTCGTGGTCCACGGAGCCCTTTCGTGTTACTCCAGTGACCTCAGGATCCCTCTAGACTTGAGACAGTGATCCTGGGTTTTCTCTGGAGTGCCATCAAGGAAATCAAGGCTCCTTTCACGTTTGATGTGGAACACGGAATTGCTCTGCATGCAGTGCAGGGGAATCGGGCCTCAACTCGCGGGGAGGGGGAAGTCTCATGGTTTTTCTCGAGTTGCGGCCGGAACCTGGGGTATATTCTCGAGTTACGACGGGGAGGGCCCTTCCAGACACGTGTTTGTTCAGCGACGTCAGGACTCCTGCCTAGGTGCGAGGGACACCTCGGGATTCTCCTCGAGTCTTGGCATGGCAATTTGGACGCGTCTCCACGTGAGGCGGGAGAAACAGGGTCCCTTTCCACGTGCCACAGGGATCCTGGGACTCCTATCCATTTTCAAGAGGAGTCAGGCATCGTCTCCTTTGGAAGCATTGATCTCCGCGGACCTCTCGAATTTTCAAAGGATGTGAGGCCACTGGTCGCGATGAGGCGGAAAATTAGGTCTTTCTCTGTGGTCTCCACAGGGGATTCAGACATCCCTTCGTCTTGGGAGATGCAAGACGAGCCTGCATTCAATTCACTGCAGGGATATCCGGCCTTACTTCAAGTCAGAGCATCTCGGTGTCCATTCCACTTGAGGCCACAAACTCAGGGTCCCTCTCACATACCTGTAGCTGAGAGAAGCCTCCTCTTGAGGTGCTTGTGGAAAGTTGGTATTCCTCTTGAGTCGAAGCCAGGGACTAAGCTCTCATCTCGAGTTGATTTGGGGTCCACGGAGCCCTTTCGTGTTGCTCCAGTGACCTCAGGATCCCTCTAGACTTGAGACAGTGATCTTGGGTTTTCTATGGAGTGCCATTAAGGAAATCAAGGCTCCTTTCACGTTTGATGTGGAACACGGAATTGGTCTGCACACAGTGCAGGGGAATCGGGCCTCATCTCGCGGGGAGGGGGAAGTCTCATGGTTATTCTCGAGTTGCGGCCGGAACCTGGGGGATATTCTCGAGTTACGACGGGGAGGGCCCTTCCAGACACGTGTGTGTTCAGCGACGTCAGGACTCCTGCCTAGGTGCGAGGGACACCTCGGGATTCTCCTCGAGTCTTGGAATGGCAATTGGGATGTGTCTAAACGTGAGGTGGGAGACCCAGGGTCCCTTTCCACGTGCCACAGGGATCCTGGGACTCCTATCCATTTTCAAGAAGAGTCATGCATCGTCTCCTTTGGAAGCATTGATCTCCGCAGACCTCTCGAATTTTCAAAGGATGTGATGCCTCCGGTCTCGATGAGGCGGAGGACTAGGTCTTTTTCTGTGGTCTCCACAGGGGATTCAGACATCCCTTGGTCTTGGGAGATGCAAGACGAGCCTGCATTCAATTCACTGCAGGGATATCCGGCCTCACTTCGAGTCAGAGCATCTCGGTGTCCATTGCACTTGAGGCCAGAAACTCAGGGTCCCTCTCACATACCTGTAGCTGAGAGAAGCCTCCTCTTGAGGTGCTTGTGGAAAGTTGGTATTCATCTTGAGTCGAAGCCAGGGACTAAGCTCTCATCTCGAGATGATTTGGGGTCCACGGAGCCCTTTCGTGTTGCTCCAGTAACCTCAGGATCCCTCTAGACTTGAGACAGTGATCTTGGGTTTTCTCTGGAGTGCCATCAAGGAAATCAAGGCTTCTTTCACGTTTGATGTGGAACACGGAATTGCTCTGCACGCAGTGCAGGGGAATCGGGCCTCAACTCGAAGCGAGAGGGAAATCTCATGGTTTTTCTCGAGTTGCGGCCAGAACCTGGGGTATATTCTCGAGTTACGATGGGGAGGGCCCTTCCAGACACGTGTTTGTTCAGCGACGTCAGGACTCCTGCCTAGGTGCGAGGGACACCTCGGGATTCTCCTCGAGTCTTGGCATGGCAATTGGGAGGCGTCTCCACGTGAGGCGGGAGACCCAGGGTCCCTTTCCACGTGCCACAGGGATCCTGGGACTCCTATCCATTTTCAAGAGGAGTCAGGCATCGTCTCCTTGGGAAGTATTGATCTCCGCGGACCTCTCGAGTTTTCAAAGGATGTGAGGCCTCCGGTCGCGTTGAGGCGGAGGACTAGGTCTTTCTCTGTGGTCTCCACAGGGGATTCAGACATCCCTTCGTTTTTGGAGATGCAAGACGAGCCTGCATTCAATTCACTGCAGGGATATCCGGCCTTACTTCGAGTCAGAGCATCTCGGTGTCCATTCCACTTGAGGCCACAAACTCAGGGTCCCTCTGACATACCAGTAGCTGAGAGAAGCCTCCTCTTGAGGTGCTTGTGGAAAGTTGGTATTCCTCTTGAGTCGAAGCCAGGGACTAAGCTCTCATCTCGAGTTGATTTGGGGTCCACGGAGCCCTTTCATGTTGCTCCAGTGACCTCAGGATCCCTCTAGACTTGAGACAGTGATCTTGGGTTTTCTCTGGAGTGCCATCAAGGAAATCAAGGCTCCTATCACGTTTGATGTGGAACATGGAATTCCTCTGCAAGCAGCCCAGGGGAATCGGGCCTCATCTCGCGGCGAGGGGGAAGTCTCATGGTTTTTCTCGAGTTGCGGCCAGAACCTGGGGTATATTCTCGAGTTACGACGGGGAGGGCCCTTCCAGACACGTGTTTGTTCAGCGACGTCAGGACTCCTGCCTAGGTGCGAGGGACACCTCGGGATTCTCCTCGAGGCTTGGCATGGCAATTGGGACGCGTCTCCACGTGAGGCGGGAGACCCAGGGTCCCTTTCCACGTGCCACAGGGATCCTGGGACTCCTATCCATTTTCAAGAGGAGTCAGGCATCGTCTCCTTTGGAAGCATTGATCTCCGCGGACCTCTCGAGTTTTCAAAGGATGTGAGGCCTCCGGTCGCGTTGAAGCGGAGGACTAGGTCTTTCTCTGTGTTCTGCACAGGGGATTCAGACATCCCTTCGTCTTGGGAGATGCAAGATGAGCCTGCATTCAATTCACTGCAGGGATATCCGGCCTTACTTCGAGTCAGAGCATCTCGGTGTCCATTCCACTTGAGGCCACAATCTCAGGGTCCCTCTCACATACCTGTAGCTGAGAGAAGCCTCCTCTTGAGGGGCTTGTGGAAAGTTCGTATTCCTCTTGAGTCGAAGCCAGGGACTAAGCTCTCATCTCGAGTTGATTTGGGGTGCACGGAGCCCTTTCGTGTTGCTCCAGTGACCTCAGGATCCCTCTAGACTTGAGACAGTGATCTTGGGTTTTCTCTGGAGTGCCATCAAGGAAATCAAGGCTCCTTTCACGTTTGATGTGGAACACGGAATTGCTCTGCACGCATTGCAGGGGAATCGGGCCTCATCTCGCGGCGATGGGGAAGTCTCATGGTTTTTCTCGAGTTGCGACCGGAACCTGGGGTATATTCTCGAGTTACGACGGGGAGGGCCCTTCCAAACACGTGTTTGTTCAGCGACGTCAGGACTCCTGCCTAGGTGCGAGGGACACCTCGGGATTCTCCTCGAGTCTTGGCATGGCAATTGGGACGCGTCTCCACGTGAGGCGGGAGACCCAGGGTCCCTTTCCACGTGCCACAGGGATCCTGGGACTCCTATCCATTTTCAAGAGGCGTCAGGCATCGTCTCCTTTGGAAGCATTGATCTCCGCGGACCTCTCGAGTTTTCAAAGGATGTGAGGCCTCCGGTCGCGATGAGGCGGAGGACTAGGTCTTTCTCTGTGGTCTCCACAGGGGATTCAGACATCCCTTCTTGTTGGGAGATGCAAGACAATCCTGCATTCAATTCACTGCAGGGATATCTGGCCTTACTTTGAGTCAGAGCTTCTCGGTGTCCATTCCACTTGAGGCGACAATCTCAGGGTCCCTCTCACATACCATTAGCTGAGGGTAGCCTCCTCTTGAGGTGCTTGTGGATAGTTGGTATTCCTCTCGATTTGAAGCCAGGGACTAAGCTCTCATCTCGAGTTGATTTGGGGTCCACGGAGCCCTTTCGTGTTGCTCCAGTGACCTCAGGATCCCTCTAGACTTGAGACAGTGATCTTGTGTTTTCTGTGGAGTGCCATCAAGGAAATCAAGGCTCCTTTCACGTTTGATGTGGAACACGGAATTGCTCTGCACGCAGTGCAGGGGAATCGGGCCTCAACTCGCGGCGAGGGGGAAATCTCATGGTTTTTCTCGAGTTGCGGCCCGAACCTGGGGTATATTCTCGAGTTACGACTGGGAGGGCCCTTCTAGACACGTGTTTTTTCAGCGACGTCAGGATCCTGCCTAGGTGCGAGGGACACCTCGGGATTCTCCTCGAGTCTTGGCATGGCAATTGGGACGCGTCTCCACGTGATGCGGGAGACCCAGGGTCCCTTTCCACTTGCCACAGTGATCCTGGGACTCCTATCCATTTTCAAGAGGAGTCAGGCATCGTCTCCTTTGGAAGCATTGATCTCTGCAGACCTCTCGTGTTTTCAAAGGATGTGAGGCCTCCGGTCACGATGAGGCGGAGGACTAGGTCTTTCTCTGTGGTCTCCACAGGGGATTCAGACATCCCTTCGTCTTGGGAGATGCAAGACGAGCCTGCATTCAATTCACTGCAGGGATATCCGGCCTTACTTCGAGTCAGAGCATCTCGGTGTCCATTGCACTTGAGGCCACAAACTCTGGGTCCCTCTCACTTACCTGTAGCTGAGAGAAGCCTCCTCTTGAGGTGCTTGTGGAAAGTTGGTATTCCTCTTGAGTCTAAGCCAGGGACTAAGCTCTCATCTCGAGTTGATTTGGGGTCCACGGAGCCCTTTCGTGTTGCTCAAGTGACCTCAGGATCCCTCTAGACTTGAGACAGTGATCTTGGGTTTTCTCTGGAGTGCCATCAAGGAAATCAAGGCTCCTTTCACGTTTGATGTGGAACACGGAATTGCTCTGCACGCAGTGCAGGGGAATCGGGCCTCATCTCGCGGCGAGGGGGAAGTCTCATGGTTTTTCTCGAGTTGCGGCTGGAACCTGGGGTATATTCTCGAGTTACGACGGGGAGGGCCCTTCCAGACACGTGTTTGTTCAGCGACGTCAGGACTCCTGCCTAGGTGCGAGAGACACCTCGGGATTCTCCTCGAGTCTTGCCATGGCAATTGGGACACGTCTCCACGTGAGGCGGGAGACCCAGGGTCCCTTTCCACGTGCCACAGGGATCCTGGGACTCCTATCCATTTTCAAGAGGAGTCAGGCATCGTCTCCTTTGGAAGCATTGATCTCTGCGGCCCTCTCGAGTTTTCAAAGGATGTGAGGCCTCCGGTCGCGTTGAGGCGGAGGACTAGGTCTTTCTCTGTGTTCTGCACAGGGGATTCAGACATACCTTCGTCTTGGGAGATGCAAGATGAGCCTGCATTCAATTCACTGCAGGGATATCCGGCCTTACTTCGAGTCAGAGCATCTCTGTGTCCATTCCACTTGAGGCCACAAACTCAGGGTCCCTCTCACATACCTGTAGCTGAGAGAAGCCTCCTCTGGAGGGGCTTGTGGAAAGTTCGTATTCCTCTTGAGTTGAAGCCAGGGACTAATCTCTCATCTAGAGTTGATTTGTGGTCCACGGAGCCCTTTCGTGTTGCTCCAGTGACCTCAGGATCCCTCTAGACTTGAGACAGTGATCTTGGGTTTTCTCTGGAGTGCCATCAAGGAAATCAAGGCTCCTTTCACGTTTGATGTGGAACACGGAATTGCTCTGCATGCAGTGCAGGGGAATCGGGCCTCATCTCGCGGCGAGGGGGAAGTCTCATGGTTTTTCTCGAGTTGCGGCTGGAACCTGGGGTATATTCTCGAGTTACGACGGGGAGGGCCCTTCCAGACACGTGTTTGTTCAGCGACGTCAGGACTCCTGCCTAGGTGCGAGAGACACCTCGGGATTCTCCTCGAGTCTTGCCATGGCAATTGGGACACGTCTCCACGTGAGGCGGGAGACCCAGGGTCCCTTTCCACGTGCCACAGGGATCCTGGGACTCCTATCCATTTTCAAGAGGAGTCAGGCATCGTCTCCTTTGGAAGCATTGATCTCTGCGGCCCTCTCGAGTTTTCAAAGGATGTGAGGCCTCCGGTCGCGTTGAGGCGGAGGACTAGGTATTTCTCTGTGTTCTGCACAGGGGATTCAGACATCCCTTCGTCTTGGGAGATGCAAGATGAGCCTGCATTCAATTCACTGCAGGGATATCCGGCCTTACTTCGAGTCAGAGCATCTCGGTGTCCATTCCACTTGAGGCCACAAACTCAGGGTCCCTCTCACATACCTGTAGCTGAGAGAAGCCTCCTCTGGAGGGGCTTGTGGAAAGTTCGTATTCCTCTTGAGTCGAAGCCAGGGACTAAGCTCTCATCTCGAGTTGATTTGGGGTCCACGGAGCTCTTTCGTGTTGCTCCAGTGACCTCAGGATCCCTCTAGACTTGAGACAGTGATCTTGGGTTTTCTCTGGAGTGCCATCAAGGAAATCAAGGCTCCTTTCACGTTTGATGTGGAACACGGAATTGGTCTGCACACAGTGCAGGGGAATCGGGCCTCATCTCGCGGGGAGGGGGAAGTCTCATGGTTATTCTCGAGTTGCGGCCGGAACCTGGGGGATATTCTCGAGTTACGACGGGGAGGGCCCTTCCAGACACGTGTTTGTTCAGCGACGTCAGGACTCCTGCCTAGGTGCGAGGGACACCTCGGGATTCTATTCGAGTCTTGGCATGGCAATGGGGACGCGTCTCCACGTGAGGCGGGAGACCCAGGGTCCCTTTCCACGTGCCACAGGGATCCTGGGACTCCTATCCATTTTCAAGAGGAGTCAGGCATCGTCTCCTTTGGAAGCATTGATCTCCGCGGACCTCTCGAGTTTTCAAAGGATGTGAGGCCTCCGGTCGCATTGAGGCGGAGGACTAGGTCTTTCTCTGTGTTCTGCACAGGGGATTCAGACATCCCTTCGTCTTGGGAGATGCAAGACGAGCCTGCATTCAATTCACTGCAGGGATATCCGGCCTTACTTCGAGTCAGAGCATCTCGGTGTCCATTCCACTTGAGGCCACAAACTCAGGGTCCCTCTCACATACGACTAGCTGAGAGAAGCCTCCTCTTGAGGTGCTTGTGGAAAGTTGGTATTCCTCTTGAGTCGAAGCCAGGGACTAAGCTCTCATCTTGAGTTGATTTTGGGTCCACGGAGAACTTTCTTGTTGCTCCAGTGACCTCAGGATCCCTCTAGACATGAGACAGTGATCTTGGGTTTTCTCTGGAGTGCCATCAAGGAAATCAAGGCTCCTTTCACGTTTGATGAGGAACACCGAATTGCTCTGCATGCAGTGCAGGGGAATCGGGCCTCATCTCGCGGGGAGGGGGAAATCTCATGGTTTTTCTCGAGTTGCGGCCCGAACCTGGGGTATATTCTCGAGTTACGACGGGGAGGGCCCTTCCAGACACGTGTTTGTTCAGCGACGTCAGGACTCCTGCCTAGGTGCGAGGGACACCTCGGGATTCTCCTCGAGTCTTGGCATGGCAATTGGGACGCGTCTCCACGTGAGGCGGGAGACCCAGGGTCCCTTTCCAGGTGCCACAGGGATCCTGGGACTCCTATCCATTTTCAAGAGGAGTCAGGCATCGTCTCCTTTGGAAGCATTGATCTCCGCGGACCTCTCGAGTTTTCAAAGGATGTGAGGCCTCCGGTCGCATTGAGGCGGAGGACTAGGTCTTTCTCTGTGGTCTCCACAGGGGATTCAGACATCCCTTCGTCTTGGGAGATGCAAGACGAGACTGCATTCAATTCACTGCAGGGATATCCGGCCTTACTTCGAGTCAGAGCATCTCGGTGTCCATTCCACTTGAGGCCACAAACTCAGGGTCCCTCTGACATACCAGTAGCTGAGAGAAGCCTCCTCTTGAGGTGCTTGTGGAAAGTTGGTATTCCTCTTGAGTCTAAGCCAGGGACTAAGCTCTCATCTCGAGTTGATTTGGGGTCCACGGAGCCCTTTCGTGTTGCTCCAGTGACCTCAGGATCCCTCTAGACTTGAGATAGTGATCTTGGGTTTTCTCTGGAGTGCCATCAAGGAAATCAAGGCTCCTTTCACGTTTGATGTGGAACATGGAATTGCTCTGCACGCTGTGCAGGGGAATCGGGCCTCATCTCGCGGCGAGGGGGAAGTCTCATGGTTTTTCTCGAGTTGCGGCTGGAACCTGGGGTATATTCTCGAGTTACGACGGGGAGGGCCCTTCCAGACACGTGTTTGTTCAGCGACGTCAGGACTCCTGCCTAGGTGCGAGAGACACCTCGGGATTCTCCTCGAGTCTTGCCATGGCAATTGGGACACGTCTCCACGTGAGGCGGGAGACCCAGGGTCCCTTTCCACGTGCCACAGGGATCCTGGGACTCCTATCCATTTTCAAGAGGAGTCAGGCATCGTCTCCTTTGGAAGCATTGATCTCCGCGGCCCTCTCGAGTTTTCAAAGGATGTGAGGCCTCCGGTCGCGTTGAGGCGGAGGACTAGGTCTTTCTCTGTGTTCTGCACAGGGGATTCAGACATCCCTTCGTCTTGGGAGATGCAAGATGAGCCTGCATTCAATTCACTGCAGGGATATCCGGCCTTACTTCGAGTCAGAGCATCTCGGTGTCCATTCCACTTGAGGCCACAAACTCAGGGTCCCTCTCACATACCTGTAGCTGAGAGAAGCCTCCTCTGGAGGGGCTTCTGGAAAGTTCGTATTCCTCTTGAGTTGAAGCCAGGGACTAATCTCTCATCTAGAGTTGATTCGTGGTCCACGGAGCCCTTTCGTGTTACTCCAGTGACCTCAGGATCCCTCTAGACTTGAGACAGTGATCCTGGGTTTTCTCTGGAGTGCCATCAAGGAAATCAAGGCTCCTTTCACGTTTGATGTGGAACACGGAATTGCTCTGCATGCAGTGCAGGGGAATCGGGCCTCAACTCGCGGGGAGGGGGAAGTCTCATGGTTTTTCTCGAGTTGCGGCCGGAACCTGGGGTATATTCTCGAGTTACGACGGGGAGGGCCCTTCCAGACACGTGTTTGTTCAGCGACGTCAGGACTCCTGCCTAGGTGCGAGGGACACCTCGGGATTCTCCTCGAGTCTTGGCATGGCAATTTGGACGCGTCTCCACGTGAGGCGGGAGAAACAGGGTCCCTTTCCACGTGCCACAGGGATCCTGGGACTCCTATCCATTTTCAAGAGGAGTCAGGCATCGTCTCCTTTGGAAGCATTGATCTCCGCGGACCTCTCGAATTTTCAAAGGATGTGAGGCCACTGGTCGCGATGAGGCGGAAAATTAGGTCTTTCTCTGTGGTCTCCACAGGGGATTCAGACATCCCTTCGTCTTGGGAGATGCAAGACGAGCCTGCATTCAATTCACTGCAGGGATATCCGGCCTTACTTCAAGTCAGAGCATCTCGGTGTCCATTCCACTTGAGGCCACAAACTCAGGGTCCCTCTCACATACCTGTAGCTGAGAGAAGCCTCCTCTTGAGGTGCTTGTGGAAAGTTGGTATTCCTCTTGAGTCGAAGCCAGGGACTAAGCTCTCATCTCGAGTTGATTTGGGGTCCACGGAGCCCTTTCGTGTTGCTCCAGTGACCTCAGGATCCCTCTAGACTTGAGACAGTGATCTTGGGTTTTCTATGGAGTGCCATTAAGGAAATCAAGGCTCCTTTCACGTTTGATGTGGAACACGGAATTGGTCTGCACACAGTGCAGGGGAATCGGGCCTCATCTCGCGGGGAGGGGGAAGTCTCATGGTTATTCTCGAGTTGCGGCCGGAACCTGGGGGATATTCTCGAGTTACGACGGGGAGGGCCCTTCCAGACACGTGTGTGTTCAGCGACGTCAGGACTCCTGCCTAGGTGCGAGGGACACCTCGGGATTCTCCTCGAGTCTTGGAATGGCAATTGGGATGTGTCTAAACGTGAGGTGGGAGACCCAGGGTCCCTTTCCACGTGCCACAGGGATCCTGGGACTCCTATCCATTTTCAAGAAGAGTCATGCATCGTCTCCTTTGGAAGCATTGATCTCCGCAGACCTCTCGAATTTTCAAAGGATGTGATGCCTCCGGTCTCGATGAGGCGGAGGACTAGGTCTTTTTCTGTGGTCTCCACAGGGGATTCAGACATCCCTTGGTCTTGGGAGATGCAAGACGAGCCTGCATTCAATTCACTGCAGGGATATCCGGCCTCACTTCGAGTCAGAGCATCTCGGTGTCCATTGCACTTGAGGCCAGAAACTCAGGGTCCCTCTCACATACCTGTAGCTGAGAGAAGCCTCCTCTTGAGGTGCTTGTGGAAAGTTGGTATTCATCTTGAGTCGAAGCCAGGGACTAAGCTCTCATCTCGAGATGATTTGGGGTCCACGGAGCCCTTTCGTGTTGCTCCAGTAACCTCAGGATCCCTCTAGACTTGAGACAGTGATCTTGGGTTTTCTCTGGAGTGCCATCAAGGAAATCAAGGCTTCTTTCACGTTTGATGTGGAACACGGAATTGCTCTGCACGCAGTGCAGGGGAATCGGGCCTCAACTCGAAGCGAGAGGGAAATCTCATGGTTTTTCTCGAGTTGCGGCCAGAACCTGGGGTATATTCTCGAGTTACGATGGGGAGGGCCCTTCCAGACACGTGTTTGTTCAGCGACGTCAGGACTCCTGCCTAGGTGCGAGGGACACCTCGGGATTCTCCTCGAGTCTTGGCATGGCAATTGGGAGGCGTCTCCACGTGAGGCGGGAGACCCAGGGTCCCTTTCCACGTGCCACAGGGATCCTGGGACTCCTATCCATTTTCAAGAGGAGTCAGGCATCGTCTCCTTGGGAAGTATTGATCTCCGCGGACCTCTCGAGTTTTCAAAGGATGTGAGGCCTCCGGTCGCGTTGAGGCGGAGGACTAGGTCTTTCTCTGTGGTCTCCACAGGGGATTCAGACATCCCTTCGTTTTTGGAGATGCAAGACGAGCCTGCATTCAATTCACTGCAGGGATATCCGGCCTTACTTCGAGTCAGAGCATCTCGGTGTCCATTCCACTTGAGGCCACAAACTCAGGGTCCCTCTGACATACCAGTAGCTGAGAGAAGCCTCCTCTTGAGGTGCTTGTGGAAAGTTGGTATTCCTCTTGAGTCGAAGCCAGGGACTAAGCTCTCATCTCGAGTTGATTTGGGGTCCACGGAGCCCTTTCATGTTGCTCCAGTGACCTCAGGATCCCTCTAGACTTGAGACAGTGATCTTGGGTTTTCTCTGGAGTGCCATCAAGGAAATCAAGGCTCCTATCACGTTTGATGTGGAACATGGAATTCCTCTGCAAGCAGCCCAGGGGAATCGGGCCTCATCTCGCGGCGAGGGGGAAGTCTCATGGTTTTTCTCGAGTTGCGGCCAGAACCTGGGGTATATTCTCGAGTTACGACGGGGAGGGCCCTTCCAGACACGTGTTTGTTCAGCGACGTCAGGACTCCTGCCTAGGTGCGAGGGACACCTCGGGATTCTCCTCGAGGCTTGGCATGGCAATTGGGACGCGTCTCCACGTGAGGCGGGAGACCCAGGGTCCCTTTCCACGTGCCACAGGGATCCTGGGACTCCTATCCATTTTCAAGAGGAGTCAGGCATCGTCTCCTTTGGAAGCATTGATCTCCGCGGACCTCTCGAGTTTTCAAAGGATGTGAGGCCTCCGGTCGCGTTGAAGCGGAGGACTAGGTCTTTCTCTGTGTTCTGCACAGGGGATTCAGACATCCCTTCGTCTTGGGAGATGCAAGATGAGCCTGCATTCAATTCACTGCAGGGATATCCGGCCTTACTTCGAGTCAGAGCATCTCGGTGTCCATTCCACTTGAGGCCACAATCTCAGGGTCCCTCTCACATACCTGTAGCTGAGAGAAGCCTCCTCTTGAGGGGCTTGTGGAAAGTTCGTATTCCTCTTGAGTCGAAGCCAGGGACTAAGCTCTCATCTCGAGTTGATTTGGGGTGCACGGAGCCCTTTCGTGTTGCTCCAGTGACCTCAGGATCCCTCTAGACTTGAGACAGTGATCTTGGGTTTTCTCTGGAGTGCCATCAAGGAAATCAAGGCTCCTTTCACGTTTGATGTGGAACACGGAATTGCTCTGCACGCATTGCAGGGGAATCGGGCCTCATCTCGCGGCGATGGGGAAGTCTCATGGTTTTTCTCGAGTTGCGACCGGAACCTGGGGTATATTCTCGAGTTACGACGGGGAGGGCCCTTCCAAACACGTGTTTGTTCAGCGACGTCAGGACTCCTGCCTAGGTGCGAGGGACACCTCGGGATTCTCCTCGAGTCTTGGCATGGCAATTGGGACGCGTCTCCACGTGAGGCGGGAGACCAAGGGTCCCTTTCCACGTGCCACAGGGATCCTGGGACTCCTATCCATTTTCAAGAGGCGTCAGGCATCGTCTCCTTTGGAAGCATTGATCTCCGCGGACCTCTCGAGTTTTCAAAGGATGTGAGGCCTCCGGTCGCGATGAGGCGGAGGACTAGGTCTTTCTCTGTGGTCTCCACAGGGGATTCAGACATCCCTTCTTGTTGGGAGATGCAAGACAATCCTGCATTCAATTCACTGCAGGGATATCTGGCCTTACTTTGAGTCAGAGCTTCTCGGTGTCCATTCCACTTGAGGCGACAATCTCAGGGTCCCTCTCACATACCATTAGCTGAGGGTAGCCTCCTCTTGAGGTGCTTGTGGATAGTTGGTATTCCTCTCGATTTGAAGCCAGGGACTAAGCTCTCATCTCGAGTTGATTTGGGGTCCACGGAGCCCTTTCGTGTTGCTCCAGTGACCTCAGGATCCCTCTAGACTTGAGACAGTGATCTTGTGTTTTCTGTGGAGTGCCATCAAGGAAATCAAGGCTCCTTTCACGTTTGATGTGGAACACGGAATTGCTCTGCACGCAGTGCAGGGGAATCGGGCCTCAACTCGCGGCGAGGGGGAAATCTCATGGTTTTTCTCGAGTTGCGGCCCGAACCTGGGGTATATTCTCGAGTTACGACTGGGAGGGCCCTTCTAGACACGTGTTTTTTCAGCGACGTCAGGATCCTGCCTAGGTGCGAGGGACACCTCGGGATTCTCCTCGAGTCTTGGCATGGCAATTGGGACGCGTCTCCACGTGATGCGGGAGACCCAGGGTCCCTTTCCACTTGCCACAGTGATCCTGGGACTCCTATCCATTTTCAAGAGGAGTCAGGCATCGTCTCCTTTGGAAGCATTGATCTCTGCAGACCTCTCGTGTTTTCAAAGGATGTGAGGCCTCCGGTCACGATGAGGCGGAGGACTAGGTCTTTCTCTGTGGTCTCCACAGGGGATTCAGACATCCCTTCGTCTTGGGAGATGCAAGACGAGCCTGCATTCAATTCACTGCAGGGATATCCGGCCTTACTTCGAGTCAGAGCATCTCGGTGTCCATTGCACTTGAGGCCACAAACTCTGGGTCCCTCTCACTTACCTGTAGCTGAGAGAAGCCTCCTCTTGAGGTGCTTGTGGAAAGTTGGTATTCCTCTTGAGTCTAAGCCAGGGACTAAGCTCTCATCTCGAGTTGATTTGGGGTCCACGGAGCCCTTTCGTGTTGCTCAAGTGACCTCAGGATCCCTCTAGACTTGAGACAGTGATCTTGGGTTTTCTCTGGAGTGCCATCAAGGAAATCAAGGCTCCTTTCACGTTTGATGTGGAACACGGAATTGCTCTGCACGCAGTGCAGGGGAATCGGGCCTCAACTCGCGGCGAGGGGGAAATCTCATGGTTTTTCTTGAGTTCCGGCCGGAACCTGGGGTATATTCTCGAGTTAAGACGGGGAGGGCCCTTCCAGACAAGTGTTTGTTCAGCGACGTCAGGACTCCTGCCTAGGTGCGAGGGACACCTCGGGATTCTCCTCGAGTCTTGGCATGGCAATTGGGACGCGTCTCCACGTGAGGCGGGAGACCCAGGGTCCCTTTCCACGTGCCACAGGGATGCTGGGACTCCTATCCATTTTCAAGAGGAGTCAGGCATCGTGTCCTTGGGAAGTATTGATCTCCGCGGACCTCTCGAGTTTTCAAAGGATGCGAGGCCTCCGGTCGCGTTGAGGCGGAGGACTAGGTCTTTTCTGTGGGCTCCACAGGGGATTCAGACAACCCTTCATCTTGGGAGATGCAAGACGAGCCTGCATTCAATTCACTGCAGGGATATCCGGCATTACTTCGAGTCAGAACATCTCGGTGTCCATTCCACTTGAGACCACAAACTCAGGGTCCCTCTGACATACCTGTAGCTGAGAGAAACCTCCTCTTGAGGTGCTTGTGGAAAGTTGGTATTCCTCTTGAGTCGAATCCAGGGACTAAGCTCTCATCTCGAGTTGATTTGGGGTCCACGGAGCACTTTCGTGTTGCTACAGTGACCTCAGGATCCCTCTAGACTTGAGACAGTGATCTTGGGTTTTCTCTGGAGTGCCATTAAGGAAATCAAGGCTCCTTTCACCTTTGATGTGGAACACGGAATTGGTCTGCACTCAGTGCAGGGGAATCGGGCCTCAGCTCGCGGGGAGGGGGAAGTCTCATGGTTTCTCTCGAGTTGCGGCCGGAACTTGGGGTATATTCTCGAGTTACGAAGGGGAGGGCCCTTCCAGACACGGGTTTGTTCAGCGACGTGAGGACTCCTGCCTAGGTGCGAGGGACACCTCGGGATTCTCCTCGAGTCTTGGCATGGCAATTTGGACGCGACTCCACGTGAGGCGGGAGACCCAGGTTCCGTTTCCACGTGCCACAGGGATCCTGGGACTTCTCTCCATTTTCAAGAGGAGTCAGGCATCGTCTCCTTTGGAAGCATTGATCTCCGCGGACCTCTCGAATTTTCAAAGGATGTGAGGCCACCGGTCGCGATGAGGCGGAAAATTAGGTCTTTCTCTGTGGTCTCACAGGGGATTCAGACATCCCTTCGTTTTTGGAGATGCAAGACGAGCCTGCATTCAATTCACTGCAGGGATATCCGGCCTTACTTCGAGTCAGAGCATCTCGGTGTCCATTCCACTTGAGGCCACAAACTCAGGGTCCCTCAAATATACCTGTAGCTGAGAGAAGCCTCCTCTTGAGGTGCTTGTGGAAAGTTGGTATTCCTCTTGAGTCGTAGCCAGGTACTAAGCTCTCATCTCGAGTTGATTTGGGGTCCACGTAGCCCTTTCGTGTTGCTCCAGTGACCTCAGAATCCCTCTAGACTTGAGACAGTGATCTTGGGTTTTCTCTGGAGTGCCATCAAGGAAATCAAGGCTTCTTTCACGTTTGATGTGGAACACGGAATTGCTCTGCACGCAGTGCAGGGGAATCGGGCCTCATCTCGCGGCGAGTTGGAAGTCTCATGGTTTTTCTCGAGTTGCGGCCGGAACCTGGGGTATATTCTCGAGTTACGACGGGGAGGGCCCTTCCCGACACGTGTTTGTTCAGCGACGTCAGGACTCCTACCTAGGTGCGAGGGACACCTCGGGATTCTCCTCGAGTCTTGGCATGGCAATGGGGATGCGTCTCCACGTGAGGCGGGAGACCCAGGGTCCCTTTCCACGTACCACAGGGATCCTGGGACTCCTATCCATTTTCAAGAGGCGTCAGGCATCGTCTCCTTCGGAAGTATTGATCTCCGAGGTCCTCTCGAGTTTTCAAAGGATATGAGGCCTCCGGTTGCGTTGAGGTGGAGGACTAGGTCTTTCTCTGTGGTCTCCACAGGGGATTCAGACAACCCTTCGTCTTGGGAGATGCAAGACCAGCCTGCATTCAAATCACTGCAGGGATATCTGGCCTTACTTCGAGTCAGAGCATCTCGGTGTCCATTCCACTTGAGGCGACAAACTCAGGGTCCCTCTCACATACCATTAGCTGAGAGTAGCCTCCTCTTGAGGGGCTTGTGTAAAGTTGGTATTCCTCTTGAGTCGAAGCCAGGGACTAAGCTCTCATCTCGAGTTGATTTGGGGTCCATGGAGCCCTTTCGTGTTGCTACAGTGACCTCAGGATTCCTCTAGACTTGAAACAGTGATCTTGCGTTTTCTCTGGAGTGCCATTAAGGAAATCAAGGCTCCTTTCACTTTTGATGTGGACCACGGAATTGGTCTGCACGCAGTGCAGGGGAATCGGGCCTCATCTCGCGGGGAGGGGGAAATCTCATGGTTTTTCTCGAGTTGCGGCCGGAACCTAGGGTATATTTTCGAGTTACGACGGGGAGGGCAATTCCAGACACAGGTTTGATCAGCGACGTCAGGACTCCTGCCTAGGTGCGAGGGACACCTCGGGATTCTCCTCGAGTCTTGGCATGGCAATTTGGACGCGTCTCCACGTGAGTCGGGAGACCCAATGTCCCTTTCCACGGGCCACAGGGATCCTGGGACTCCTATCCATTTTCAAGAGGAGTCAGTCATCGTCTCCTTTGGAAGCATTGATCTCCGCGGACCTCTCGAGTTTTCAAAGGATGTGAGGCCTCCGGTCGCGATGAGGCGGAAAACTCGGTCTTTCTCTGTGGTCTCCACAGGGGATTCAGACATTCCTTCGTCTTGGGAGATGCAAGACGAGCCTGCATTCACTTCACTGCAGGGATATCCGGCTTTACTTCGAGTCAGAGTATCTCCGTGTCCATTCCACTTGAGGCCACAAACTCAGGGTCCCTCTCACATACCTGTAGCTGAGAGAAGCTTCCTCTTGAGGTGCTTGTGGAAATTTGGTATTCCTCTTGAGTCGAAGCCAGGGACTAAGCTCCCATCTCGAGTTGATTTGGGGTCCACGGAGCACTTTCGTGTTGCTCCAGTGACCTCAGGATCGCTCTCGACTTGAGACAGTGATCTTGGGTTTTCTCTGGAGTGCCATCAAGGAATTCAAGGCTCCTTTCACGTTTGATGTGGAACACGGAATTGCTCTGCACGCAGTGCAGGGGAATCGGGCCTCATCCAGCTGCGAGGGGGAAGTCTCATGGTTTTTCTCGAGTTGCCCCCGGAACCTGGGGTATATTCTCGAGTTCCGACGGGGAGGGCCCTTCCAGACACGTGTTTTTTCAGCGACATCAGGACTCCTGCCTAGGTGTGAGGGACACCTCGGGATTCTCCTCGAGTCTTGGCATGGCAATTGGGACGCGTCTCCACGTGAGGCGGGAGACCCAGGTTCCCTTTCCAAGTGCCACAGGGATCCTGGGACTCCTATCCATTTTCAAGAGGAGTCAGGCATCGTCTCCTTTGGAAGCATTGATCTCCGCGGACCTCTCGAGTTTTCAAAGGATATGAGGCCTCCGGTCGCACTGAGGTGGAGGACTAGGTCTTTCTCTGTGGTCTCCACAGGGGATTCAGACAACCCTTCCTCTTGGGAGATGCAAGTCGAGACTGCATTCAATTCACTTCAGGGATATCCGGCCTTACTTCGAGCCAGAGCATATCGGTGTCCATTCCATTTGAGGCCACAAACTCAGGGTCCCTCTCACATACCTGTAGCTGAGAGAAACCTCCTCTTGAGGTGCTTCTGGAAAGTTGGAATTCCTCTTGAGTCGAAGCCAGGGACCAAGCTCTCATCTCGAGTTGATTTGGGATCCACGGAGCCCTTTCGTGTTGCTCCAGTGACCTCAGGATCCCTCTAGACTTGAGACAGTGATCTTGGGTTTTCTCTGGAGTGCCATCAAGGAAATCAAGGCTCCTTTCACGTTTGATGTGGAACATGGAATTGCTCTGCACGCTGTGCAGGGGAATCGGGCCTCATCTCGCGGCGAGGGGGAAGTCTCATGGTTTTTCTCGAGTTGCGGCTGGAACCTGGGGTATATTCTCGAGTTACGACGGGGAGGGCCCTTCCAGACACGTGTTTGTTCAGCGACGTCAGGACTCCTGCCTAGGTGCGAGAGACACCTCGGGATTCTCCTCGAGTCTTGCCATGGCAATTGGGACACGTCTCCACGTGAGGCGGGAGACCCAGGGTCCCTTTCCACGTGCCACAGGGATCCTGGGACTCCTATCCATTTTCAAGAGGAGTCAGGCATCGTCTCCTTTGGAAGCATTGATCTCCGCGGCCCTCTCGAGTTTTCAAAGGATGTGAGGCCTCCGGTCGCGTTGAGGCGGAGGACTAGGTCTTTCTCTGTGTTCTGCACAGGGGATTCAGACATCCCTTCGTCTTGGGAGATGCAAGATGAGCCTGCATTCAATTCACTGCAGGGATATCCGGCCTTACTTCGAGTCAGAGCATCTCGGTGTCCATTCCACTTGAGGCCACAAACTCAGGGTCCCTCTCACATACCTGTAGCTGAGAGAAGCCTCCTCTGGAGGGGCTTCTGGAAAGTTCGTATTCCTCTTGAGTTGAAGCCAGGGACTAATCTCTCATCTAGAGTTGATTCGTGGTCCACGGAGCCCTTTCGTGTTACTCCAGTGACCTCAGGATCCCTCTAGACTTGAGACAGTGATCCTGGGTTTTCTCTGGAGTGCCATCAAGGAAATCAAGGCTCCTTTCACGTTTGATGTGGAACACGGAATTGCTCTGCATGCAGTGCAGGGGAATCGGGCCTCAACTCGCGGGGAGGGGGAAGTCTCATGGTTTTTCTCGAGTTGCGGCCGGAACCTGGGGTATATTCTCGAGTTACGACGGGGAGGGCCCTTCCAGACACGTGTTTGTTCAGCGACGTCAGGACTCCTGCCTAGGTGCGAGGGACACCTCGGGATTCTCCTCGAGTCTTGGCATGGCAATTTGGACGCGTCTCCACGTGAGGCGGGAGAAACAGGGTCCCTTTCCACGTGCCACAGGGATCCTGGGACTCCTATCCATTTTCAAGAGGAGTCAGGCATCGTCTCCTTTGGAAGCATTGATCTCCGCGGACCTCTCGAATTTTCAAAGGATGTGAGGCCACTGGTCGCGATGAGGCGGAAAATTAGGTCTTTCTCTGTGGTCTCCACAGGGGATTCAGACATCCCTTCGTCTTGGGAGATGCAAGACGAGCCTGCATTCAATTCACTGCAGGGATATCCGGCCTTACTTCAAGTCAGAGCATCTCGGTGTCCATTCCACTTGAGGCCACAAACTCAGGGTCCCTCTCACATACCTGTAGCTGAGAGAAGCCTCCTCTTGAGGTGCTTGTGGAAAGTTGGTATTCCTCTTGAGTCGAAGCCAGGGACTAAGCTCTCATCTCGAGTTGATTTGGGGTCCACGGAGCCCTTTCGTGTTGCTCCAGTGACCTCAGGATCCCTCTAGACTTGAGACAGTGATCTTGGGTTTTCTATGGAGTGCCATTAAGGAAATCAAGGCTCCTTTCACGTTTGATGTGGAACACGGAATTGGTCTGCACACAGTGCAGGGGAATCGGGCCTCATCTCGCGGGGAGGGGGAAGTCTCATGGTTATTCTCGAGTTGCGGCCGGAACCTGGGGGATATTCTCGAGTTACGACGGGGAGGGCCCTTCCAGACACGTGTGTGTTCAGCGACGTCAGGACTCCTGCCTAGGTGCGAGGGACACCTCGGGATTCTCCTCGAGTCTTGGAATGGCAATTGGGATGTGTCTAAACGTGAGGTGGGAGACCCAGGGTCCCTTTCCACGTGCCACAGGGATCCTGGGACTCCTATCCATTTTCAAGAAGAGTCATGCATCGTCTCCTTTGGAAGCATTGATCTCCGCAGACCTCTCGAATTTTCAAAGGATGTGATGCCTCCGGTCTCGATGAGGCGGAGGACTAGGTCTTTTTCTGTGGTCTCCACAGGGGATTCAGACATCCCTTGGTCTTGGGAGATGCAAGACGAGCCTGCATTCAATTCACTGCAGGGATATCCGGCCTCACTTCGAGTCAGAGCATCTCGGTGTCCATTGCACTTGAGGCCAGAAACTCAGGGTCCCTCTCACATACCTGTAGCTGAGAGAAGCCTCCTCTTGAGGTGCTTGTGGAAAGTTGGTATTCATCTTTAGTCGAAGCCAGGGACTAAGCTCTCATCTCGAGTTGATTTGGGGTCCACGGAGCCCTTTCGTGTTGCTCCAGTAACCTCAGGATCCCTCTAGACTTGAGACAGTGATCTTGGGTTTTCTCTGGAGTGCCATCAAGGAAATCAAGGCTTCTTTCACGTTTGATGTGGAACACGGAATTGCTCTGCACGCAGTGCAGGGGAATCGGGCCTCAACTCGAAGCGAGAGGGAAATCTCATGGTTTTTCTCGAGTTGCGGCCAGAACCTGGGGTATATTCTCGAGTTACGATGGGGAGGGCCCTTCCAGACACGTGTTTGTTCAGCGACGTCAGGACTCCTGCCTAGGTGCGAGGGACACCTCGGGATTCTCCTCGAGTCTTGGCATGGCAATTGGGAGGCGTCTCCACGTGAGGCGGGAGACCCAGGGTCCCTTTCCACGTGCCACAGGGATCCTGGGACTCCTATCCATTTTCAAGAGGAGTCAGGCATCGTCTCCTTGGGAAGTATTGATCTCCGCGGACCTCTCGAGTTTTCAAAGGATGTGAGGCCTCCGGTCGCGTTGAGGCGGAGGACTAGGTCTTTCTCTGTGGTCTCCACAGGGGATTCAGACATCCCTTCGTTTTTGGAGATGCAAGACGAGCCTGCATTCAATTCACTGCAGGGATATCCGGCCTTACTTCGAGTCAGAGCATCTCGGTGTCCATTCCACTTGAGGCCACAAACTCAGGGTCCCTCTGACATACCAGTAGCTGAGAGAAGCCTCCTCTTGAGGTGCTTGTGGAAAGTTGGTATTCCTCTTGAGTCGAAGCCAGGGACTAAGCTCTCATCTCGAGTTGATTTGGGGTCCACGGAGCCCTTTCATGTTGCTCCAGTGACCTCAGGATCCCTCTAGACTTGAGACAGTGATCTTGGGTTTTCTCTGGAGTGCCATCAAGGAAATCAAGGCTCCTATCACGTTTGATGTGGAACATGGAATTCCTCTGCAAGCAGCCCAGGGGAATCGGGCCTCATCTCGCGGCGAGGGGGAAGTCTCATGGTTTTTCTCGAGTTGCGGCCAGAACCTGGGGTATATTCTCGAGTTACGACGGGGAGGGCCCTTCCAGACACGTGTTTGTTCAGCGACGTCAGGACTCCTGCCTAGGTGCGAGGGACACCTCGGGATTCTCCTCGAGGCTTGGCATGGCAATTGGGACGCGTCTCCACGTGAGGCGGGAGACCCAGGGTCCCTTTCCACGTGCCACAGGGATCCTGGGACTCCTATCCATTTTCAAGAGGAGTCAGGCATCGTCTCCTTTGGAAGCATTGATCTCCGCGGACCTCTCGAGTTTTCAAAGGATGTGAGGCCTCCGGTCGCGTTGAAGCGGAGGACTAGGTCTTTCTCTGTGTTCTGCACAGGGGATTCAGACATCCCTTCGTCTTGGGAGATGCAAGATGAGCCTGCATTCAATTCACTGCAGGGATATCCGGCCTTACTTCGAGTCAGAGCATCTCGGTGTCCATTCCACTTGAGGCCACAATCTCAGGGTCCCTCTCACATACCTGTAGCTGAGAGAAGCCTCCTCTTGAGGGGCTTGTGGAAAGTTCGTATTCCTCTTGAGTCGAAGCCAGGGACTAAGCTCTCATCTCGAGTTGATTTGGGGTGCACGGAGCCCTTTCGTGTTGCTCCAGTGACCTCAGGATCCCTCTAGACTTGAGACAGTGATCTTGGGTTTTCTCTGGAGTGCCATCAAGGAAATCAAGGCTCCTTTCACGTTTGATGTGGAACACGGAATTGCTCTGCACGCATTGCAGGGGAATCGGGCCTCATCTCGCGGCGATGGGGAAGTCTCATGGTTTTTCTCGAGTTGCGACCGGAACCTGGGGTATATTCTCGAGTTACGACGGGGAGGGCCCTTCCAAACACGTGTTTGTTCAGCGACGTCAGGACTCCTGCCTAGGTGCGAGGGACACCTCGGGATTCTCCTCGAGTCTTGGCATGGCAATTGGGACGCGTCTCCACGTGAGGCGGGAGACCCAGGGTCCCTTTCCACGTGCCACAGGGATCCTGGGACTCCTATCCATTTTCAAGAGGCGTCAGGCATCGTCTCCTTTGGAAGCATTGATCTCCGCGGACCTCTCGAGTTTTCAAAGGATGTGAGGCCTCCGGTCGCGATGAGGCGGAGGACTAGGTCTTTCTCTGTGGTCTCCACAGGGGATTCAGACATCCCTTCTTGTTGGGAGATGCAAGACAATCCTGCATTCAATTCACTGCAGGGATATCTGGCCTTACTTTGAGTCAGAGCTTCTCGGTGTCCATTCCACTTGAGGCGACAATCTCAGGGTCCCTCTCACATACCATTAGCTGAGGGTAGCCTCCTCTTGAGGTGCTTGTGGATAGTTGGTATTCCTCTCGATTTGAAGCCAGGGACTAAGCTCTCATCTCGAGTTGATTTGGGGTCCACGGAGCCCTTTCGTGTTGCTCCAGTGACCTCAGGATCCCTCTAGACTTGAGACAGTGATCTTGTGTTTTCTGTGGAGTGCCATCAAGGAAATCAAGGCTCCTTTCACGTTTGATGTGGAACACGGAATTGCTCTGCACGCAGTGCAGGGGAATCGGGCCTCAACTCGCGGCGAGGGGGAAATCTCATGGTTTTTCTCGAGTTGCGGCCCGAACCTGGGGTATATTCTCGAGTTACGACTGGGAGGGCCCTTCTAGACACGTGTTTTTTCAGCGACGTCAGGATCCTGCCTAGGTGCGAGGGACACCTCGGGATTCTCCTCGAGTCTTGGCATGGCAATTGGGACGCGTCTCCACGTGATGCGGGAGACCCAGGGTCCCTTTCCACTTGCCACAGTGATCCTGGGACTCCTATCCATTTTCAAGAGGAGTCAGGCATCGTCTCCTTTGGAAGCATTGATCTCTGCAGACCTCTCGTGTTTTCAAAGGATGTGAGGCCTCCGGTCACGATGAGGCGGAGGACTAGGTCTTTCTCTGTGGTCTCCACAGGGGATTCAGACATCCCTTCGTCTTGGGAGATGCAAGACGAGCCTGCATTCAATTCACTGCAGGGATATCCGGCCTTACTTCGAGTCAGAGCATCTCGGTGTCCATTGCACTTGAGGCCACAAACTCTGGGTCCCTCTCACTTACCTGTAGCTGAGAGAAGCCTCCTCTTGAGGTGCTTGTGGAAAGTTGGTATTCCTCTTGAGTCTAAGCCAGGGACTAAGCTCTCATCTCGAGTTGATTTGGGGTCCACGGAGCCCTTTCGTGTTGCTCAAGTGACCTCAGGATCCCTCTAGACTTGAGACAGTGATCTTGGGTTTTCTCTGGAGTGCCATCAAGGAAATCAAGGCTCCTTTCACGTTTGATGTGGAACACGGAATTGCTCTGCACGCAGTGCAGGGGAATCGGGCCTCATCTCGCGGCGAGGGGGAAGTCTCATGGTTTTTCTCGAGTTGCGGCTGGAACCTGGGGTATATTCTCGAGTTACGACGGGGAGGGCCCTTCCAGACACGTGTTTGTTCAGCGACGTCAGGACTCCTGCCTAGGTGCGAGAGACACCTCGGGATTCTCCTCGAGTCTTGCCATGGCAATTGGGACACGTCTCCACGTGAGGCGGGAGACCCAGGGTCCCTTTCCACGTGCCACAGGGATCCTGGGACTCCTATCCATTTTCAAGAGGAGTCAGGCATCGTCTCCTTTGGAAGCATTGATCTCTGCGGCCCTCTCGAGTTTTCAAAGGATGTGAGGCCTCCGGTCGCGTTGAGGCGGAGGACTAGGTCTTTCTCTGTGTTCTGCACAGGGGATTCAGACATACCTTCGTCTTGGGAGATGCAAGATGAGCCTGCATTCAATTCACTGCAGGGATATCCGGCCTTACTTCGAGTCAGAGCATCTCTGTGTCCATTCCACTTGAGGCCACAAACTCAGGGTCCCTCTCACATACCTGTAGCTGAGAGAAGCCTCCTCTGGAGGGGCTTGTGGAAAGTTCGTATTCCTCTTGAGTTGAAGCCAGGGACTAATCTCTCATCTAGAGTTGATTTGTGGTCCACGGAGCCCTTTCGTGTTGCTCCAGTGACCTCAGGATCCCTCTAGACTTGAGACAGTGATCTTGGGTTTTCTCTGGAGTGCCATCAAGGAAATCAAGGCTCCTTTCACGTTTGATGTGGAACACGGAATTGCTCTGCATGCAGTGCAGGGGAATCGGGCCTCATCTCGCGGCGAGGGGGAAGTCTCATGGTTTTTCTCGAGTTGCGGCTGGAACCTGGGGTATATTCTCGAGTTACGACGGGGAGGGCCCTTCCAGACACGTGTTTGTTCAGCGACGTCAGGACTCCTGCCTAGGTGCGAGAGACACCTCGGGATTCTCCTCGAGTCTTGCCATGGCAATTGGGACACGTCTCCACGTGAGGCGGGAGACCCAGGGTCCCTTTCCACGTGCCACAGGGATCCTGGGACTCCTATCCATTTTCAAGAGGAGTCAGGCATCGTCTCCTTTGGAAGCATTGATCTCTGCGGCCCTCTCGAGTTTTCAAAGGATGTGAGGCCTCCGGTCGCGTTGAGGCGGAGGACTAGGTATTTCTCTGTGTTCTGCACAGGGGATTCAGACATCCCTTCGTCTTGGGAGATGCAAGATGAGCCTGCATTCAATTCACTGCAGGGATATCCGGCCTTACTTCGAGTCAGAGCATCTCGGTGTCCATTCCACTTGAGGCCACAAACTCAGGGTCCCTCTCACATACCTGTAGCTGAGAGAAGCCTCCTCTGGAGGGGCTTGTGGAAAGTTCGTATTCCTCTTGAGTCGAAGCCAGGGACTAAGCTCTCATCTCGAGTTGATTTGGGGTCCACGGAGCTCTTTCGTGTTGCTCCAGTGACCTCAGGATCCCTCTAGACTTGAGACAGTGATCTTGGGTTTTCTCTGGAGTGCCATCAAGGAAATCAAGGCTCCTTTCACGTTTGATGTGGAACACGGAATTGGTCTGCACACAGTGCAGGGGAATCGGGCCTCATCTCGCGGGGAGGGGGAAGTCTCATGGTTATTCTCGAGTTGCGGCCGGAACCTGGGGGATATTCTCGAGTTACGACGGGGAGGGCCCTTCCAGACACGTGTTTGTTCAGCGACGTCAGGACTCCTGCCTAGGTGCGAGGGACACCTCGGGATTCTATTCGAGTCTTGGCATGGCAATGGGGACGCGTCTCCACGTGAGGCGGGAGACCCAGGGTCCCTTTCCACGTGCCACAGGGATCCTGGGACTCCTATCCATTTTCAAGAGGAGTCAGGCATCGTCTCCTTTGGAAGCATTGATCTCCGCGGACCTCTCGAGTTTTCAAAGGATGTGAGGCCTCCGGTCGCATTGAGGCGGAGGACTAGGTCTTTCTCTGTGTTCTGCACAGGGGATTCAGACATCCCTTCGTCTTGGGAGATGCAAGACGAGCCTGCATTCAATTCACTGCAGGGATATCCGGCCTTACTTCGAGTCAGAGCATCTCGGTGTCCATTCCACTTGAGGCCACAAACTCAGGGTCCCTCTCACATACGACTAGCTGAGAGAAGCCTCCTCTTGAGGTGCTTGTGGAAAGTTGGTATTCCTCTTGAGTCGAAGCCAGGGACTAAGCTCTCATCTTGAGTTGATTTTGGGTCCACGGAGAACTTTCTTGTTGCTCCAGTGACCTCAGGATCCCTCTAGACATGAGACAGTGATCTTGGGTTTTCTCTGGAGTGCCATCAAGGAAATCAAGGCTCCTTTCACGTTTGATGAGGAACACCGAATTGCTCTGCATGCAGTGCAGGGGAATCGGGCCTCATCTCGCGGGGAGGGGGAAATCTCATGGTTTTTCTCGAGTTGCGGCCCGAACCTGGGGTATATTCTCGAGTTACGACGGGGAGGGCCCTTCCAGACACGTGTTTGTTCAGCGACGTCAGGACTCCTGCCTAGGTGCGAGGGACACCTCGGGATTCTCCTCGAGTCTTGGCATGGCAATTGGGACGCGTCTCCACGTGAGGCGGGAGACCCAGGGTCCCTTTCCAGGTGCCACAGGGATCCTGGGACTCCTATCCATTTTCAAGAGGAGTCAGGCATCGTCTCCTTTGGAAGCATTGATCTCCGCGGACCTCTCGAGTTTTCAAAGGATGTGAGGCCTCCGGTCGCATTGAGGCGGAGGACTAGGTCTTTCTCTGTGGTCTCCACAGGGGATTCAGACATCCCTTCGTCTTGGGAGATGCAAGACGAGACTGCATTCAATTCACTGCAGGGATATCCGGCCTTACTTCGAGTCAGAGCATCTCGGTGTCCATTCCACTTGAGGCCACAAACTCAGGGTCCCTCTGACATACCAGTAGCTGAGAGAAGCCTCCTCTTGAGGTGCTTGTGGAAAGTTGGTATTCCTCTTGAGTCTAAGCCAGGGACTAAGCTCTCATCTCGAGTTGATTTGGGGTCCACGGAGCCCTTTCGTGTTGCTCCAGTGACCTCAGGATCCCTCTAGACTTGAGATAGTGATCTTGGGTTTTCTCTGGAGTGCCATCAAGGAAATCAAGGCTCCTTTCACGTTTGATGTGGAACATGGAATTGCTCTGCACGCTGTGCAGGGGAATCGGGCCTCATCTCGCGGCGAGGGGGAAGTCTCATGGTTTTTCTCGAGTTGCGGCTGGAACCTGGGGTATATTCTCGAGTTACGACGGGGAGGGCCCTTCCAGACACGTGTTTGTTCAGCGACGTCAGGACTCCTGCCTAGGTGCGAGAGACACCTCGGGATTCTCCTCGAGTCTTGCCATGGCAATTGGGACACGTCTCCACGTGAGGCGGGAGACCCAGGGTCCCTTTCCACGTGCCACAGGGATCCTGGGACTCCTATCCATTTTCAAGAGGAGTCAGGCATCGTCTCCTTTGGAAGCATTGATCTCCGCGGCCCTCTCGAGTTTTCAAAGGATGTGAGGCCTCCGGTCGCGTTGAGGCGGAGGACTAGGTCTTTCTCTGTGTTCTGCACAGGGGATTCAGACATCCCTTCGTCTTGGGAGATGCAAGATGAGCCTGCATTCAATTCACTGCAGGGATATCCGGCCTTACTTCGAGTCAGAGCATCTCGGTGTCCATTCCACTTGAGGCCACAAACTCAGGGTCCCTCTCACATACCTGTAGCTGAGAGAAGCCTCCTCTGGAGGGGCTTCTGGAAAGTTCGTATTCCTCTTGAGTTGAAGCCAGGGACTAATCTCTCATCTAGAGTTGATTCGTGGTCCACGGAGCCCTTTCGTGTTACTCCAGTGACCTCAGGATCCCTCTAGACTTGAGACAGTGATCCTGGGTTTTCTCTGGAGTGCCATCAAGGAAATCAAGGCTCCTTTCACGTTTGATGTGGAACACGGAATTGCTCTGCATGCAGTGCAGGGGAATCGGGCCTCAACTCGCGGGGAGGGGGAAGTCTCATGGTTTTTCTCGAGTTGCGGCCGGAACCTGGGGTATATTCTCGAGTTACGACGGGGAGGGCCCTTCCAGACACGTGTTTGTTCAGCGACGTCAGGACTCCTGCCTAGGTGCGAGGGACACCTCGGGATTCTCCTCGAGTCTTGGCATGGCAATTTGGACGCGTCTCCACGTGAGGCGGGAGAAACAGGGTCCCTTTCCACGTGCCACAGGGATCCTGGGACTCCTATCCATTTTCAAGAGGAGTCAGGCATCGTCTCCTTTGGAAGCATTGATCTCCGCGGACCTCTCGAATTTTCAAAGGATGTGAGGCCACTGGTCGCGATGAGGCGGAAAATTAGGTCTTTCTCTGTGGTCTCCACAGGGGATTCAGACATCCCTTCGTCTTGGGAGATGCAAGACGAGCCTGCATTCAATTCACTGCAGGGATATCCGGCCTTACTTCAAGTCAGAGCATCTCGGTGTCCATTCCACTTGAGGCCACAAACTCAGGGTCCCTCTCACATACCTGTAGCTGAGAGAAGCCTCCTCTTGAGGTGCTTGTGGAAAGTTGGTATTCCTCTTGAGTCGAAGCCAGGGACTAAGCTCTCATCTCGAGTTGATTTGGGGTCCACGGAGCCCTTTCGTGTTGCTCCAGTGACCTCAGGATCCCTCTAGACTTGAGACAGTGATCTTGGGTTTTCTATGGAGTGCCATTAAGGAAATCAAGGCTCCTTTCACGTTTGATGTGGAACACGGAATTGGTCTGCACACAGTGCAGGGGAATCGGGCCTCATCTCGCGGGGAGGGGGAAGTCTCATGGTTATTCTCGAGTTGCGGCCGGAACCTGGGGGATATTCTCGAGTTACGACGGGGAGGGCCCTTCCAGACACGTGTGTGTTCAGCGACGTCAGGACTCCTGCCTAGGTGCGAGGGACACCTCGGGATTCTCCTCGAGTCTTGGAATGGCAATTGGGATGTGTCTAAACGTGAGGTGGGAGACCCAGGGTCCCTTTCCACGTGCCACAGGGATCCTGGGACTCCTATCCATTTTCAAGAAGAGTCATGCATCGTCTCCTTTGGAAGCATTGATCTCCGCAGACCTCTCGAATTTTCAAAGGATGTGATGCCTCCGGTCTCGATGAGGCGGAGGACTAGGTCTTTTTCTGTGGTCTCCACAGGGGATTCAGACATCCCTTGGTCTTGGGAGATGCAAGACGAGCCTGCATTCAATTCACTGCAGGGATATCCGGCCTCACTTCGAGTCAGAGCATCTCGGTGTCCATTGCACTTGAGGCCAGAAACTCAGGGTCCCTCTCACATACCTGTAGCTGAGAGAAGCCTCCTCTTGAGGTGCTTGTGGAAAGTTGGTATTCATCTTGAGTCGAAGCCAGGGACTAAGCTCTCATCTCGAGATGATTTGGGGTCCACGGAGCCCTTTCGTGTTGCTCCAGTAACCTCAGGATCCCTCTAGACTTGAGACAGTGATCTTGGGTTTTCTCTGGAGTGCCATCAAGGAAATCAAGGCTTCTTTCACGTTTGATGTGGAACACGGAATTGCTCTGCACGCAGTGCAGGGGAATCGGGCCTCAACTCGAAGCGAGAGGGAAATCTCATGGTTTTTCTCGAGTTGCGGCCAGAACCTGGGGTATATTCTCGAGTTACGATGGGGAGGGCCCTTCCAGACACGTGTTTGTTCAGCGACGTCAGGACTCCTGCCTAGGTGCGAGGGACACCTCGGGATTCTCCTCGAGTCTTGGCATGGCAATTGGGAGGCGTCTCCACGTGAGGCGGGAGACCCAGGGTCCCTTTCCACGTGCCACAGGGATCCTGGGACTCCTATCCATTTTCAAGAGGAGTCAGGCATCGTCTCCTTGGGAAGTATTGATCTCCGCGGACCTCTCGAGTTTTCAAAGGATGTGAGGCCTCCGGTCGCGTTGAGGCGGAGGACTAGGTCTTTCTCTGTGGTCTCCACAGGGGATTCAGACATCCCTTCGTTTTTGGAGATGCAAGACGAGCCTGCATTCAATTCACTGCAGGGATATCCGGCCTTACTTCGAGTCAGAGCATCTCGGTGTCCATTCCACTTGAGGCCACAAACTCAGGGTCCCTCTGACATACCAGTAGCTGAGAGAAGCCTCCTCTTGAGGTGCTTGTGGAAAGTTGGTATTCCTCTTGAGTCGAAGCCAGGGACTAAGCTCTCATCTCGAGTTGATTTGGGGTCCACGGAGCCCTTTCATGTTGCTCCAGTGACCTCAGGATCCCTCTAGACTTGAGACAGTGATCTTGGGTTTTCTCTGGAGTGCCATCAAGGAAATCAAGGCTCCTATCACGTTTGATGTGGAACATGGAATTCCTCTGCAAGCAGCCCAGGGGAATCGGGCCTCATCTCGCGGCGAGGGGGAAGTCTCATGGTTTTTCTCGAGTTGCGGCCAGAACCTGGGGTATATTCTCGAGTTACGACGGGGAGGGCCCTTCCAGACACGTGTTTGTTCAGCGACGTCAGGACTCCTGCCTAGGTGCGAGGGACACCTCGGGATTCTCCTCGAGGCTTGGCATGGCAATTGGGACGCGTCTCCACGTGAGGCGGGAGACCCAGGGTCCCTTTCCACGTGCCACAGGGATCCTGGGACTCCTATCCATTTTCAAGAGGAGTCAGGCATCGTCTCCTTTGGAAGCATTGATCTCCGCGGACCTCTCGAGTTTTCAAAGGATGTGAGGCCTCCGGTCGCGTTGAAGCGGAGGACTAGGTCTTTCTCTGTGTTCTGCACAGGGGATTCAGACATCCCTTCGTCTTGGGAGATGCAAGATGAGCCTGCATTCAATTCACTGCAGGGATATCCGGCCTTACTTCGAGTCAGAGCATCTCGGTGTCCATTCCACTTGAGGCCACAATCTCAGGGTCCCTCTCACATACCTGTAGCTGAGAGAAGCCTCCTCTTGAGGGGCTTGTGGAAAGTTCGTATTCCTCTTGAGTCGAAGCCAGGGACTAAGCTCTCATCTCGAGTTGATTTGGGGTGCACGGAGCCCTTTCGTGTTGCTCCAGTGACCTCAGGATCCCTCTAGACTTGAGACAGTGATCTTGGGTTTTCTCTGGAGTGCCATCAAGGAAATCAAGGCTCCTTTCACGTTTGATGTGGAACACGGAATTGCTCTGCACGCATTGCAGGGGAATCGGGCCTCATCTCGCGGCGATGGGGAAGTCTCATGGTTTTTCTCGAGTTGCGACCGGAACCTGGGGTATATTCTCGAGTTACGACGGGGAGGGCCCTTCCAAACACGTGTTTGTTCAGCGACGTCAGGACTCCTGCCTAGGTGCGAGGGACACCTCGGGATTCTCCTCGAGTCTTGGCATGGCAATTGGGACGCGTCTCCACGTGAGGCGGGAGACCAAGGGTCCCTTTCCACGTGCCACAGGGATCCTGGGACTCCTATCCATTTTCAAGAGGCGTCAGGCATCGTCTCCTTTGGAAGCATTGATCTCCGCGGACCTCTCGAGTTTTCAAAGGATGTGAGGCCTCCGGTCGCGATGAGGCGGAGGACTAGGTCTTTCTCTGTGGTCTCCACAGGGGATTCAGACATCCCTTCTTGTTGGGAGATGCAAGACAATCCTGCATTCAATTCACTGCAGGGATATCTGGCCTTACTTTGAGTCAGAGCTTCTCGGTGTCCATTCCACTTGAGGCGACAATCTCAGGGTCCCTCTCACATACCATTAGCTGAGGGTAGCCTCCTCTTGAGGTGCTTGTGGATAGTTGGTATTCCTCTCGATTTGAAGCCAGGGACTAAGCTCTCATCTCGAGTTGATTTGGGGTCCACGGAGCCCTTTCGTGTTGCTCCAGTGACCTCAGGATCCCTCTAGACTTGAGACAGTGATCTTGTGTTTTCTGTGGAGTGCCATCAAGGAAATCAAGGCTCCTTTCACGTTTGATGTGGAACACGGAATTGCTCTGCACGCAGTGCAGGGGAATCGGGCCTCAACTCGCGGCGAGGGGGAAATCTCATGGTTTTTCTCGAGTTGCGGCCCGAACCTGGGGTATATTCTCGAGTTACGACTGGGAGGGCCCTTCTAGACACGTGTTTTTTCAGCGACGTCAGGATCCTGCCTAGGTGCGAGGGACACCTCGGGATTCTCCTCGAGTCTTGGCATGGCAATTGGGACGCGTCTCCACGTGATGCGGGAGACCCAGGGTCCCTTTCCACTTGCCACAGTGATCCTGGGACTCCTATCCATTTTCAAGAGGAGTCAGGCATCGTCTCCTTTGGAAGCATTGATCTCTGCAGACCTCTCGTGTTTTCAAAGGATGTGAGGCCTCCGGTCACGATGAGGCGGAGGACTAGGTCTTTCTCTGTGGTCTCCACAGGGGATTCAGACATCCCTTCGTCTTGGGAGATGCAAGACGAGCCTGCATTCAATTCACTGCAGGGATATCCGGCCTTACTTCGAGTCAGAGCATCTCGGTGTCCATTGCACTTGAGGCCACAAACTCTGGGTCCCTCTCACTTACCTGTAGCTGAGAGAAGCCTCCTCTTGAGGTGCTTGTGGAAAGTTGGTATTCCTCTTGAGTCTAAGCCAGGGACTAAGCTCTCATCTCGAGTTGATTTGGGGTCCACGGAGCCCTTTCGTGTTGCTCAAGTGACCTCAGGATCCCTCTAGACTTGAGACAGTGATCTTGGGTTTTCTCTGGAGTGCCATCAAGGAAATCAAGGCTCCTTTCACGTTTGATGTGGAACACGGAATTGCTCTGCACGCAGTGCAGGGGAATCGGGCCTCAACTCGCGGCGAGGGGGAAATCTCATGGTTTTTCTTGAGTTCCGGCCGGAACCTGGGGTATATTCTCGAGTTAAGACGGGGAGGGCCCTTCCAGACAAGTGTTTGTTCAGCGACGTCAGGACTCCTGCCTAGGTGCGAGGGACACCTCGGGATTCTCCTCGAGTCTTGGCATGGCAATTGGGACGCGTCTCCACGTGAGGCGGGAGACCCAGGGTCCCTTTCCACGTGCCACAGGGATGCTGGGACTCCTATCCATTTTCAAGAGGAGTCAGGCATCGTGTCCTTGGGAAGTATTGATCTCCGCGGACCTCTCGAGTTTTCAAAGGATGCGAGGCCTCCGGTCGCGTTGAGGCGGAGGACTAGGTCTTTTCTGTGGGCTCCACAGGGGATTCAGACAACCCTTCATCTTGGGAGATGCAAGACGAGCCTGCATTCAATTCACTGCAGGGATATCCGGCATTACTTCGAGTCAGAACATCTCGGTGTCCATTCCACTTGAGACCACAAACTCAGGGTCCCTCTGACATACCTGTAGCTGAGAGAAACCTCCTCTTGAGGTGCTTGTGGAAAGTTGGTATTCCTCTTGAGTCGAATCCAGGGACTAAGCTCTCATCTCGAGTTGATTTGGGGTCCACGGAGCACTTTCGTGTTGCTACAGTGACCTCAGGATCCCTCTAGACTTGAGACAGTGATCTTGGGTTTTCTCTGGAGTGCCATTAAGGAAATCAAGGCTCCTTTCACCTTTGATGTGGAACACGGAATTGGTCTGCACTCAGTGCAGGGGAATCGGGCCTCAGCTCGCGGGGAGGGGGAAGTCTCATGGTTTCTCTCGAGTTGCGGCCGGAACTTGGGGTATATTCTCGAGTTACGAAGGGGAGGGCCCTTCCAGACACGGGTTTGTTCAGCGACGTGAGGACTCCTGCCTAGGTGCGAGGGACACCTCGGGATTCTCCTCGAGTCTTGGCATGGCAATTTGGACGCGACTCCACGTGAGGCGGGAGACCCAGGTTCCGTTTCCACGTGCCACAGGGATCCTGGGACTTCTCTCCATTTTCAAGAGGAGTCAGGCATCGTCTCCTTTGGAAGCATTGATCTCCGCGGACCTCTCGAATTTTCAAAGGATGTGAGGCCACCGGTCGCGATGAGGCGGAAAATTAGGTCTTTCTCTGTGGTCTCACAGGGGATTCAGACATCCCTTCGTTTTTGGAGATGCAAGACGAGCCTGCATTCAATTCACTGCAGGGATATCCGGCCTTACTTCGAGTCAGAGCATCTCGGTGTCCATTCCACTTGAGGCCACAAACTCAGGGTCCCTCAAATATACCTGTAGCTGAGAGAAGCCTCCTCTTGAGGTGCTTGTGGAAAGTTGGTATTCCTCTTGAGTCGTAGCCAGGTACTAAGCTCTCATCTCGAGTTGATTTGGGGTCCACGTAGCCCTTTCGTGTTGCTCCAGTGACCTCAGAATCCCTCTAGACTTGAGACAGTGATCTTGGGTTTTCTCTGGAGTGCCATCAAGGAAATCAAGGCTCCTATCACGTTTAATGTGGAACACGGAATTGCTCTGCACGCATTGCAGGGGAATCGGGCCTCATCTCGCGGCGAGGGGGAAGTCTCATGGTTTTTCTCGAATTGCGGCCCGAACCTGGGGTATATTCTCGAGTTACGACGGGGAGGGCCCTTCAAGACACGTGTTTGTTCAGCGACGTCAGGACTCCTGCCTAGGTGCGAGGGACACCTTGGGATTCTCCTCAAGTCTTGGCATGGCAATTGGGAGGGGTCTCCACGTGAGGCGGGAGACCCAGTGTCCCTTTCCACGTGCCACAGGGATCCTGGGACTCCTATCCATTTTCAGGAGGCGTCAGGCCTCGTCTCCTTTGGAAGCATTGATCTCTGCGGACCTCTCGAGTTTTCAAAGGATGTGAGGCCTCCGGTCGCGTTGAGGCGGAGGACTAGGTCTTTCTCTGTGGTCTCCACAGGGGATTCAGACAACCCTTCGTCCTGGGAGATGCAAGACGAGCCTGCATTCAATTCACTGCAGGGATATCCGGCCTTACTTGGAGTCAGAGCATCTCGGTGTCCAGTCCACTTGAGGCCACAAACTCAGGGTCCCTCTCACATACATGTAGCTGAGAGAAGCCTCCTCTTGAGGTGCTTGTGGAAAGTTGGTAATCCTCTTGAGTCGAAGTCAGACACTAAGCTCTCATCTCGAGTTGATTTGGGGTCCACGGAGCCCTTTCGTGTTGCTACAGTGACCTTAGGATCCCTCTAGAATTGAGACAGTGATCTTGGGTTTTCTCTGGAGTGCCATCAAGGAAATCAAGGCTCCTTTCACGTTTGATGTGGAACACGGAAATGCTCTGCACGCAGTGCAGGGGAATCGGGTCTCATCTCGCGGCGAGGGGGAAGTCTCATGGTTTTTCTCGATTTGCGTACCAAACCTGGGATATATTCTCGAGTTACGACGGGGAGGGCCCTTCCAGACACGTGTTTGTTCAGCGACGTCAGGACTCCTGCCTAGGTGCGAGGGACAACTCGGGATTCTTCTCGAGTCTTGGCATGGCAATTGGGACGCGTCTCCACGTGAGGCGGGAGACCCAGGGTCCCTTTCCACGTGCCACAGGGATCCTGGGACTCCTATCCATTTTCAAGAGGAGTCAGGCATCGTCTCCTTTGAAAGCATTGATCTCCGCGGACCTCTTGAATTTTCAAAGGATGTGAGGCCTCCGGTCGCGTTGAGGCGGAGGACTAGGTCTTTCTCTGTGGTCTCCACAGGGGATTCAGACAACCCTTCGTCCTGGGAGATGCAAGACGAGCCTGCATTCAATTCACTGCAGGGATATCCGGCCTTACTTCGAGTCAGATCATCTCGGTGTCCATTCCACTTGAGGCCACAAACTCAGGGTCTCTCTGACATACCTGTAGCTGAGAGAAGCCTCCTCTTGAGGTGCTTGTGGAAAGTTGGTATTCCTCTTGAGTCGAAGCCAGGGACTAAGCTCTCATCTCGAGTTGATTTGGGGTCCACTGAGCCTTTTCGTGTTGCTCCAGTGACCTCAGGATCCCTCTAGACTTGAGACAGTGATCTTGGGTTTTCTCTGGAGTGCCATCAAGGAAATCAAGGCTCCTTTCACGTTTGATGTGGAACACGGAATTGCTCTGCACGCAGTGCAGGGGAATCGGTTTTCATCTCGCAGCGAGGGGGAAGTCTCATGGTTTTTCTCGAGTTGCGGCCGGAACCTGGGGTATATTCTCGAGTTACGACGGGGAGGGCCCTTCCAGACACGTGTTTGTACAGCGACGTCAGGACTCCTGCCTAGGTGCGAGGGACACCTCGGTATTCTCCTCGAGTCTTGGCATGGCAATTGGGACGCGTCTCCACGTGAGGCGGGAGACCCAGGATCCCTTTCCATGTGCCACAGGGATCCTGGGACTCCTATCCATTTTCAAGAGGAGTCAGGCATCGTCTCCTTTGGAAGCATTGATCTCCGCGGACCTCTCGAGTTTTCAAAGGATGTGAGGCCTCCGGTCTCGATGAGGCGGAGAACTAGGTCTTTCTCTGTGGTCTCCACAGGGGATTCAGACATCCCTTCGTCTTGGGAGATGCAAGAGGAGCCTGCATTCAATTCACTGCAGGGATATCCGGCCTTACTTCGAGTCAGAGCATCTCGGTGTCCATTCCACTTCAGGCCACAAACTCAGGGTCCTCTCACATACCTGGATCTGAGAGAAGCCTCCCCTTGAGGTGCTTGTGGAAAGTTGGTATTCCTCTTGAGTCGAAGCCAGGGACTAAGCTCTCATCTCGAGTTGATTTGGGGTCCACGGAGCCCTTTCGTGTTGCTCCAGTGACCTCAGGATCCCTCTAGACTTGAGACAGTGATCTTGGGTTTTCTCTGGAGTGCAATCAAGGAAATCAAGGCTCCTTTCACGTTTGATGTGGAACACGGAATTGCTCTGCACGCAGTGCAGGGGAATCGGGCCTCATCTCGCGGCGAGGGGAAGTCTCATGGTTTTTCTCGAGCTGCGGCCGGAACATGGTTTATATTCTCGAGTTACGACGGGGAGGGTCCTTCCAGACACGTGTTTGTTCAGCGACGTCAGGACTCCTGCCTAGGTGCGAGGCACACCTCGGGATTCTCCTCGAGTCTTGGCATGGCAATTGGGACGCATCTCCACGTGAGGCGGGAGACCTAGGGTCCCTTTCCACGTGGGACAGGGATCCTGGGACTCCTATCCATTTTCAAGAGGATTCAGGCGTCGTCTCCTTTGGAAGCATTGATCTCCGCGGACCTCTTGAGTTTTCAAAGGATGTGAGGCCTCGTGTCGCATTGAGGCGGAGGACTAGGTCTTTCTCTCTGGTCTCCACACGGAATTCAGACAACCCTTCGTCTTGGGAGATGCAAGTCGAGACTGCATTCAATTCACTGCAGGGATATCCGGCCTTACTTCGAGTCAGAGCATCTCGGTGTCCATTCCACTTGAGGCCACAAACTCAGGGTCCCTCTCACATACCTGTAGCTGAGAGAAGCCTCCTCTTGAGGTGCTTGTGGAAAGTTGGTATTCCTCTTGAGTCGAAGCCAGGGACTAAGCTCTCATCTCGAGTTGATTTGGGGTCCACGGAGCCCTTTTCTTTTGCTCCAGTGACCTCAGGATCCCTCTAGACTTGAGACAGTGATCTTGGGTTTTCTCTGGAGTGCCATCAAGGAAATCAAGGCTCCTTTCACGTTTGATGTGGAACACGGAATTGCTCTGCATGCAGTGCAGGGGAATCGGGCCTCATCTCGCGGCAAGGGGGAAGTCTCATGGTTTTTCTCGAGTTGCGGCCGGAACCTGGGGTATATTCTCGAGTTACGACGGGGAGGGCCCTTCCCGACACGTGTTTGTTCAGTGACGTCAGGACTCCTGCCTAGGTGCGAGGGACACCTCGGGATTCTCCTCGGGTCTTGGCATGGCAATTGGGACCCGTCTCCACGTGAGGCAGGAGACCCAGGGTCCCTTTCCACGTGCCACTGGGATCCTGGGACTCCTATCCATTTTCTTTTTTTATTTTTTTATTTTTTTATTTTTTTTTTTTAATTTTTATTATTATTATTTTTTTTTCCAGTGGGTTTTGTCATACATTGATATGAATCAGCCATGGATTTACATGTATTCCCAATCCCGATCCCCCCTCCAACCTCCCTCTCCACCCGATTCCTCTGGGTCTTCCCAGTGCACCAGGCCGGAGCACTTGTCTCGTGCATCCCACCTGGGCTGGTGATCTGTTTCACCATAGATAGTATACATGCTGTTCTTTTGAAATATCCCACCCTCACATTCTCCCACAAAGTTCAAAAGTCTGTTCTGTATTTCTTTGTCTCTTTTTCTGTTCTGCATATAGGGTTATCGTTATCACCTTTCTAAATTCCATATACATGTGTCAGTATGCTGTAATGTTCTTTATCTTTCTGGCTTACTTCACTCTGTATAAGGGGCTCCAGCTTCATCCATCTCATTAGGACTGGTTCAAATGAATTCTTTTTAATGGCTGAGTAATATTCCATGGTATATATGTACCACAGCTTCCTTATCCATTCTTCTGCTGATGGGCATCTAGGTTGCTTCCATGTCCTGGCTATTATAAACAGTGCTGCAATGAACATTGGGGTGCACGTGTCTCTTTCAGATCTGGTTTCCTCAGTGTGTATGCCCAGAAGTGGGATTGCTGGGTCATATGGCAGTTCTATGTCCAGTTTTTTAAGAAATCTCCACACTGTTTTCCATAGCGGCTGTACTAGTTTGCATTCCCACCAACAGTGTAAGAGGGTTCCCTTTCCTCCACACCCTCTCCAGCATTTATTGCTTGTAGACTTTTGGATAGCAGCCATCCTGACTGGCGTGTAATGGTACCTCATTGTGGTTTTGATTTGCATTTCTCTAATAATGAGTGATGTTGAGCATCTTTTCATGTGTTTGTTAGCCATCTGTATGTCTTCCTTGGAGAAATGTCTGTTTAGTTCTTTGGCCCATTTTTTGATTGGGTCATTTATTTTTCTGGAATTGAGCTGCAGGAGTTGCTTGTATATTTTTGAGATTAGTCCTTTGTCTGTTTCTTCATTTGCTATTATTTTCTCCCAATCTGAGGGCTGTCTTTTCATCTTACTTATAGTTTCCTTTGTAGTGCAAAAGCTTTTAAGTTTCATTAGGTCCCATTTGTTTAGTTTTGCTTTTATTTCCAATATTCTGGGAGGTGGGTCATAGAGGATCTTGCTTTGATTTATGTCGGAGAGTGTTTTGCCTATGTTCTCCTCTAGGAGTTTTATAGTTTCTGGTCTTACATTTAGATCTTTAATCCATTTTGAGTTTATTTTTGTGTATGGTGTTAGAAAGTGTTCTAGTTTCATTCTTTTACAAGTGGTTGACCAGTTTTCCCAGCACCACTTGTTAAAGAGGTTGTCTTTTTTCCATTGTATATCCTTGCCTCCTTTGTCAAAGATAAGGTGTCCATAGGTTCGTGGATTTATCTCTGGGCTTTCTATTCTGTTCCATTGATCTATATTTCTGTCTTTGTGCCAGTACCATACTGTCTTGATGACTGTGGCTTTGTAGTAGAGTCTGAAGTCAGGCAGGTTGATTCCTCCAGTTCCATTCTTCTTTCTCAAGATTACTTTGGCTATTCGAGGTTTTTTGTATTTCCATACAAATTGTGAAATTCTTTGGTCTAGTTCTGTGAAAAATACCGTTGGTAGCTTGATAGGGATTGCATTGAATCTATAGACTGCTTTGGGTAGAATAGCCATTTTGACAATATTAATTCTTCCAATCCATGAACACGGTATGTTTCTCCATCTGTTTGTGTCCTCTTTGATTTCTTTCATCAGTGTTTTATAGTTTTCTATGTATAGGTCCTTTGTTTCTTTAGGTAGATATACTCCTAAGTATTTTATTCTTTTTGTTGCAATGGTGAATGGTATTGTTTCCTTAATTTCTCTGTCTGTTTTTTCATTGTTAGTATATAGGAATGCAAGGGATTTCTGTGTGTTAATTTTATATCCTGCAACTTTACTATATTCATTGATTAGCTCTAGTAATTTTCTGGTAGAATCTTTAGGGTTTTCTATGTAGAGGATCATGTCATCTGCAAACAGTGAGAGTTTTACTTCTTCTTTTCCTATCTGGATTCCTTTTACTTCTTTTTCTGCTCTGATTGCTGTGGCCAGCACTTCCAACACTATGTTGAATAGTAGTGGTGAGAGTGGGCACCCTTGTCTTGTTCCTGATTTCAGGGGAAATGCCTTCAATATTTCACCATTGAGGGTGATGCTTGCTGTGGGTTTGTCATATATAGCTTTTATTATGTTGAGGTATGTTCCTTCTATTCCTGCTTTTTGGAGAGTTTTAATCATAAATGAGTGTTGAATTTTGTCAAAGGCTTTCTCTGCATCTATTGAGATAATCATATGGTTTTTATCTTTCAATTTGTTAATGTGGTGTATTACATTGATTGATTTGCGGATATTAAAGAATCCTTGCATTCCTGGGATAAAGCCCACTTGGTCATGGTGTATGATTTTTTTTAATATGTTGTTGGATTCTGTTTGCTAGAATTTTGTTAAGGATTTTTGCATCTATGTTCATCAGTGATATTGGCCTGTAGTTTTCTTTTTTTGTGGCATCTTTGTCTGGTTTTGGAATTAGGGTGATGGTGGCCTCATAGAATGAGTTTGGAAGCTTACCTTCTTCTGCAATTTCCTGGAAGAGTTTGAGTAAGATAGGTGTTAGCTCTTCTCTAAATTTTTGGTAGAATTCAGCTGTGAAGCCATCTGGTCCTGGGCTTTTGTTTGCTGGAAGATTTTTGATGACATTTTCGATTTCCTTGCTTGTGATGGGTCTGTTAAGATCTTCTATTTCTTCCTGGTTAAGTTTTGGAAAGTTATACTTTTCTAAGAATTTGTCCATTTCATCCAAGTTGTCCATTTTATTGGCATAGAGCTGCTGGTAGTAGTCTCTTATGATCCTTTGTATTTCAGTGTTGTCTGTTGTGATCTCTCCATTTTCATTTCTAATTTTGTTAATTTGGTTTTTCTCTCTTTGTTTCTTAATGAGTCTTGCTAATGGTTTGTCAATTTTGTTTATTTTTTCAAAAAACCAGCTTTTAGCTTTGTTGATTTTTGCTATGGTCTCTTTAGTTTCTTTTGCATTTATTTCTGCCCTGATTTTTAAGATTTCTTTCCTTCTGCTAACTCTGGGGTTCTTCATTTCTTCCTTCTCTAATTGCTTTAGGTGTAGAGTTAGGTTATTTAATTGGTTTTTTTCCTGTTTCTTGATGTAAGCCTGTAATGCTATGAACCTTCCCCTTAGCACTGCTTTTACAGTGTCCCATAGGTTTTGGGTTGTTGTGTTTTCATTTTCATTCATTTCTATACATATTTTGATTTCTTTTTTGATTTCTTCTATGATTTGTTGGTTATTCAGAAGCGTGTTATTTAGCCTCCATATGTTTGAAGTTTTAACAATTTTTTCCCTGTAATTGAGATCTAATCTTACTGCACTGTGGTCAGAAAAGATAACTGGAATGATTTCAATTTTTTTGAATTTTCCAAGACCAGATTTATGGCCCAGGATGTGATCTATTCTGGAGAATGTTCCGTGTGCACTTGAGAAAAAGGTGAAGTTGATTGTTTTGGGGTGAAATGTCCTATAGATATCAATTAGGTCTAGCTGGTCCATTGTGTCATTTAAGGTTTGTGTTTCCTTGTTAATTTTCTGTTTAGTTGATCTATCCATAGTTGTGAGTGGGGTATTAAAGTCTCCCACTATTATTGTGTTACTATTAATTTCCTCTTTCATACTTGTTAGCGTTTGCCGTACATATTGCGGTGCTCCTATGTTGGGTGCATATATATTTATAATTGTTATATCTTCTTTTTTGATTGATCCTTTGATCATTATGTAGTGTCCTTCTTTGTCTCTTTTCACTTCCTTTATTTGAAAGTCTATTTTATCTGATATGAGTATTGCGACTCCTGCTTTCTTTTGGTCTCCGTTTGCATGAAATATTTTTTTCCAGCCCTTCACTTTTAGTCTGTATGTGTCTCTTGTTTTGAGGTGGGTCTCTTGTAGACAGCATATATAGGGGTCTTGTTTTTGTATCCATTCAGCCAATCTTTGTCTTTTGGTTGGGGCATTCAACCCATTTACATTTAGGGTAATTATTGATAGGTGTGTTCCCGTTGCCATTTACTTTGTTGTTTTGGGTTCACATTTATAAAACCTTTCTGCATTTCCTGTCTAGAGAAGATCCTTTAGCATTTGTTGAAGAGCTGGTTTGGTGGTGCTGAATTCTCTCAGCTTTTGCTTATCTGTAAAGCTTTTGAATTCTCCTTCATATCTGAATGAGATCCTTGCTGGATACAGTAATCTAGGTTGTAGGTTATTCTCTTTCATTACTTTCAGTACGTCCTGCCATTCCCTTCTGGCCTGGAGGGTTTCTATTGATAGATCCGCTGTTATCCTTATGGGAATCCCTTTGTGTGTTATTTGTTGTTTTTCCCTTGCTGCTTTTAATATTTGTTCTTTGTGTTTGATCTTTGTTAATTTGATTAATATGTGTCTTGGGGTGTTTCGCCTTGGGTTTATCCTGTTTGGGACTCTCTGGGTTTCTTGGATTTGGGTGGCTATTTCCTTCCCCATTTTAGGGAAGTTTTCAGCTATTATCTCCTCGAGTATTTTCTCATGGCCCTTCTTTTTGTCTTCTTCTTCTGGAACTCCTATGATTCGAATGTTGGGGCGTTTCACAGTGTCCCAGAGGTCCCTGAGGTTGTCCTCATTTCTTTTGATCCTTTTTTCTTTTTTCCTCTCTGCTTCATTTATTTCCACCATTTTATCTTCTACCTCACTTATCCTATCTTCTGCCTCCGTTATTCTACTCTTGGTTCCCTCCAAAGTGTTTTTGATCTCATTCATTGCATTATTCATTTGTAATTGACTCTTTTTTATTTCTTCTAGGTCTTTATTAAACAGTTCTTGAATCTTTTCAATCTTTGTTTCCAGGCTATTTATCTGTAACTCCATTTTGTTTTCAAGATTTTGGATCATTTTTATTATCATTATTCTAAATTCTTTTTCAGGTAGATTCCCTATCTCCTCCTCTTTTGTTTGACTTGGTGGGCATTTTTCATGTTCCTTTACCTGTTGGGTATTTCTTTGCCTTTTCATCTTGTTTAGATTGCTGTATCTGGAGTGGGCTTTCTGTATTCTGGAGGTCTGTGGTTCCTTTTTGTTGTGGAGGATTAACCCAGTGGATGGGGTTAGACGATTGGCTTGTCAAGGTTTCCTGGTTAGGGAAGCTTGCATCAGTGTTCTGGTGTGTGGAACTTGATTTCTTCTCTTTGGAAAGCAATGGAGTGCCCAGTAATGAGTTTTGAGATGGGTCTATGTGTTAGGTGTGACCTTGGGCAGCCTGTATGTTGATGTTCAGGGCTATGTTCCTGCGTTGCTGGAGAATTTGCGTGGTATGTCTTGCTCTAAAACTTATTGGCTCTTGTGTGGTAGTTGGTTTCAGTGTAGGTATGGAGGCTTTTGGACAGTCACTTATCACTTAAAGTTCCTTGTAGTCAGGAGTTTTCTGGTGTTCTCAGGTTTTGGGCTTAAGTCTCCTGCCTCTGGATTTCAGTTTTATTCTTTCTGTAGTCTCAGGACTTCTCCAACTATGCAGCCCTGATAAGAAAACTTCTAGGTTAATGGCTAAAAGATTCTCCCCCGTTAGGGACACCCAGAGAGGTTCACAGAGTCACATGAAGAAGAGGAGAGGGAGGAGGGAGATAGAGATGAACAGGAGGAGAAAAAGGGGGACTCAAGAGGAGAGAGACAGATCTACACAGCTGTCTGTTCCCAGAGTGTTCTCCGTAGCCCAGTCACCTACAAAGATTCACAGAATTGGATTGGGAAGAGAAGGGGAAAGGAGGAAATAGAGGTGTTCTGAGGTAGAAAACAGAGAGTCAAGATTGGGAGAGAATAATCTTCAGTTTAAAAATAGGGCTTCTCTTCTTTTTTTTTTTTTGTAAGGTTATAGTGCATTGAAAATGAAAATTAAGGAGTAGTAGAGGAGTACTAGAGGAATTTAAAAGAAATAAGAGAAAAAGAAAAATAGAAAATAGAAGAGAAAAAGGAAAGAAAAAAAGAAAAAAAAAAGAAAGAAAAAGAAAAAAAACAGAAAAAAAAGAAAAAAAAAAAGGAAAAAAAAAATTTTTTTCCCCCTAATTAAAAAATCGTAAAAGTCTATGGAAATGAAAGTTAAGGAGTAATGGGGGAGTAATAGGGGATTTTAAAGGAAAATAAAAGAGAAAAAATAAAAAAGAAAAAAGAAAAAAAGAAAAAAAAATTAAAAAAAGAGAAAAAAGTAAAATTATATCTAGGAGTTTCTCTGGAGCTGTTGCGGTCAGTGTGGGTTCGGCTCAGTTTCAGATAGCTCCTCGTTCCAGCTTACGCTTCTCGATATCTACAGGCTCCTCCGGTGTAGTCAATGTTTCCTAGAGGGATTTTAATCTGTTGCACCAGTCCCTTCTGAAGCGGTTCCCTTTGTTTATTTGGCTTCTGTTTGCCGGTCTCTTCAGAGCCTCATTTCCGCCCTGACACAGGCGGGCGGAGGTGGACTCTTATTCAGGTAGCTAGTTACGTCGCTCCGGGGGGAGGGGCTTGTGCTGCGGGGACGGGCTGGCGCTGCGGGGAGGGGCTGGCGCTGCTCTCTCCGTCTGCGCTGCTCAGGAATTGCTCTGCACGCAGTGCAGAGGAATCGGGCCTCATCTCGCGGTGAGGGGGAATTCTCATGGTTTTTCTCGAGTTGCGGCCGGAACCTGGGGTATATTCTCGAGTTACGACGGGGAGGGCCCTTCCAGACACGTGTTTGTACAGCGACGTCAGGACTCCTGCCTAGGTGCGAGGGACACTTCGGGATTCTAAACGAGTCTTGGCATGGCAATTGGGAGGCGTCTCCACGTGAGGCGGGAGACCCAGGGTCCCTTTCCACATGCCACAGGGATCCTGGGATTCCTATCCATTTTCAAGAGGAGTCAGGCATCGTCTCATGCCTTACTTCGAGTCAGAGCATCTCGGTGTCCATTCCACTTGAGGCCACAAACTCAGGGTCCCTCAAATATACCTGTAGCTGAGAGAAGCCTCCTCTTGAGGTCCTTGTGGAAAGTTCGTATTCCTCTTGAGTCGAAGCCAGGGACTAAGCTCTCTTCTCGAGTTGATTTGGGGTCCACGGAGCACTTTTGTGTTGCTCCAGTGACCTCAGGATCCCTCTAGACTTGAGACAGTGATCTTGGGTTTTCTCTGGAGTGCCATCAAGGAAATCACGGCTCCTTTCACGTTTGATGTGGAACACGGAATTGCTCTGCACGCAGTGCAGGGGAATCGGGTCTCATCTCGCGGCGAGGGGGAAGTTTCATGGTTTTTCTCGAGTTGCGGCCGGAACCTGGGATATATTCTCGACTTACGACGGGGAGGGCCCTTCCAGACACGTGTTTGTTCAGCGATGTCAGGACTCCTGCCTAGGTGCGAGGGACACCTCGGTATTCTCCTCGAGTCTTGGCATGGCAATTGGGACGCGTCTCCACGTGAGGCGGGAGACCCAGAGTCCCTTTCCACGTGCCACAGGGATCCTGGGAATCCTATCCATTTTCAGGAGGAGTCAGGCATCGTCTCCTTTGGAAGCATTGATCTCCTCAGACCTCTCGAGTTTTCAAAGGATGTGAGGTCTCCAGTCTCAATGAAGCGGAAAACTAGGTCTTTCTCTGTGGTCTCCACAGGGGATTCAGACATCCCTTCGTCTTGGGAGATGCAAGACGAGCCTGCTTTCAATTCACTGCAGGGATATCCGGCCTTACTTCGGGTCAGAGCATCTCGGTGTCCATTCCACTTGAGGCCACAAACTCAGGGTCCCTCTCACATACCTGTAGCTGAGAGAAGCCTCCTCTTGAGGTGCTTGTGGAAAGTTGGTATTCCTCTTGAGTCGAAGCCAGGGACTAACATCTCATCTCGAGTTGATTTGGGGTCCACGGAGCCATTTTGTGTTGCTCCAGTGACCTCAGGATTCCTCTAGACTTGAGACAGTGATTTTGGGTTTTCTCTGGAGTGCCATCAAGGAAATCAAGTCTCCTTTCACGTTTGATGTGGAACACGGAATTGCTCTGCACGCAGTGCAGGGGAATCGGGCCTCATGTCGCGGCGAGGGGGAAGTCTCATGGTTTTTCTCGAGTTGCGGCCGGAACCTGGGGTATATTCTCGAGTTACAATGGGGAGGGCCCTTCCAGACACGTGTTTGTTCAGCGACGTCAGGACTCCTGCCTAGGTGCGAGGGACACCTCGGGATTCTCCTCGAGTCTTGGCATGGCAATTGGGATGCGTCTCCACGTGAGGAGGGAGACCCAGTTTCCCTTTCCACGTGCCACAGAGATCCTGGGACTCCTATCCATTTTCAAGAGAAGTCAGGCATCGTCTCCTTTGTAAGCATTGATCTGCGCAGACCTCTCGATTTTTCAAAGGATGTGATGTCTCCGGTCGCAATGAGGCGGAGGACAAGGTCTTTCTCTGTCGTCTCCACAGGGGATTCAGACATCCCTTCGTCTTGGGAGATGCAAGACGAGCCTGCATTCAATTCACTGCAGGGATATCCGGCCTTACTTCGAGTCAGAGCATCTCGGAGTCCATTCCACTTGAGGCCACAATCTCAGGGTTCCTCTCACATACCTGTAGCTGAGAGAAGCCTCCTCTTGAGGTGCTTATGGAAAGTTGGTATTCCTCTTGAGTCGAAGCCAGGGACTAAGCTCTCATCTCGAGTTGATTTGCGGTCCACGGAGCCCTTTCGTGTTGCTCCAGTGACCTCAGGATCCCTCTAGACTTGAGACAGTGATCTTGGGTTTTCTCTGGAGTGCCATCAAGGAAATCAAGGCTCCTTTCACGTTTGATGTGGAACACGGAATTGCTCTGCATGCAGTGCAGTGGAATCGAGCCTCATCTCGCGGCGAGGGGGAAATCTCATAGTTTTTCTCGAGCTGCGGCCAGAATCTGGGGTATATTCTCGAGTTACGACGGGGAGGGCCCTTCCACACACATGTTTGTTCAGCGACGTCAGGACTCCTGCCTAGGTGCGAGGGACACCTCGGGATTCTCCTCGAGTCTTGGCATGGCAATTGGGAGGCGTCTCCACGTGAGGCGGGAGACCCAGGGTTCCTTTCCACGTGCCACAGGGATCCTGGGACTCCTATCCATTTTCAAGAGGAGTCAGGCATCATCTCATGCCTTACTTCGAGTCAGAGCATCTCGGTGTCCATTCCACTTGAGGCCACAAACTCAGGGTCCCTCAAATATACCTGTAGCTGAGAGAAGCCTCCTCTTGAGGTCCTTGTGGAAAGTTGGTATTCCTCCTGAGTCGAAGCCAGGGACTAAGCTCTCTTCTCGAGTTGATTTGAGGTCCACGGAGCACTTTCGTGTTGCTCCAGTGACCTCAGGATCCCTCTAGACTTGAGACAGTGATCTTGGGTTTTCTCTGGAGTGCCATCAAGGAAATCACGGCTCCTTTCACGTTTGATGTGGAACACGGAATTGCTCTGCACGCAGTGCAGGGGAATCGGGTCTCATCTCGCGGCGAGGGGGAAGTTTCATGGTTTTTCACGAGTTGCGGCCGGAACCTGGGGTATATTCTCGACTTACGACGGGGAGGGCCCTTCCAGACACGTGTTTGTTCAGCGATGTCAGGACTCCTGCCTAGGTGCGCGGGACACCTCGGGATTCTCCTCGAGTCTTGGCATGGCAATTGGGACGCGTCTCCACGTGAGGCGGGAGACCCAGAGTCCCTTTCCACGTGCCACAGGGATCCTGGGAATCCTATCCATTTTCAGGAGGAGTCAGGCATCGTCTCCTTTGGAAGCATTGATCTCCTCAGACCTCTCGAGTTTTCAAAGGATGTGAGGTCTCCGGTCTCAATGAAGCGGAAAACTAGGTCTTTCTCTGTGGTCTCCACAGGGGATTCAGACATCCCTTCGTCTTGGGAGATGCAAGACGAGCCTGCTTTCAATTCACTGCAGGGATATCCGGCCTTACTTCGGGTCAGAGCATCTCGGTGTACATTCCACTTGAGGCCACAAACTCAGGGTCCCTCTCACATACCTGTATCTGAGAGAAGCCTCCTCTTGAGGTGCTTGTGGAAAGTTGGTATTCCTCTTGAGTCGAAGCCAGGGACTAACATCTCATCTCGAGTTGATTTGTGGTCCACGGAACCATTTTGTGTTGCTCCAGTGACCTCAGGATTCCTCTAGACTTGAGACAGTGATTTTGGGTTTTCTCTGGAGTGCCATCAAGGAAATCAAGTCTCCTTTCACGTTTGATGTGGAACACGGAATTGCTCTGCACGCAGTGCAGGGGAATCGGGCCTCATGTCGCGGCGAGGGGGAAGTCTCATGGTTTTTCTCGAGTTGCGGCCGGAACCTGGGGTATATTCTCGAGTTACGACGGGGAGGGCCCTTCCAGACACGTGTTTGTTCAGCGACGTCAGGACTCCTGCCTAGGTGCGAGGGACACCTCGGGATTCTCCTCGAGTCTTGGCATGGCAATTGGGACGCGTCTCCACGTGAGGCGGGAGACCCAGGGTCCCTTTCCACGTGCCACAGGGATCCTGGGACTCCTATCCATTTTCAAGAAGAGCCATGCATCGTCTCCTTTGGAACCATTGATCTCCGCAGACCTCTCGTGTTTTCAAAGGATGTGAGGCCGCCGGTTCCGATAAGGCGGAGGCCTAGGTCTTTCTCTGTCGTCTCCACAGGGGATTCAGACAACCCTTCGTCTTGGGAGATGCAAGACGAGCCTGCATTCAATTCACTGCAGGGATATACGGCCTTACTTCGAGTCAGAGCATCTCGGTGTCCATTCCACTTGAGGCCAGATACTCAGGGTCCCTCTCACATACCTGTAGCTGAGAGAAGACTCCTCTTGAGGTGCTTGTAAAAAGTTGGTATTCCTCTTGAGTCGAAGCCAGGGACTAAGCTCTCATCTCGAGTTTATTTGGGGTCCACGGAGCCCTTTCGTGTTGCTCCAGTGACCTCAGGATCCCTCTAGACTTGAGACAGTGATCTTGGGTTTTCTCTGGAGTGCCATCAAGGAAATCACTGCTCCTTTCACGTTTAATTTGGAACAAGGAATAGCTCTGCACGCAGTGCAGGGGAATCGGGCCTCATCTAGCGGCGAGGGGGAAGTCTCATTGTTTTTCTCGAGTTGCGGCCGGAACCTGGGGTATATTCTCGAGTTACGACGGGGAGGGCCCTTCCAGACACGTGTTTGTTCAGCGACGTCAGGACACCTGCCTAGGTGCGAGGGACAACTCGGGATTCTCCTCGAGTCTTGGCATGGCAATTGGGACGCGTCTCCACGTGAGGCGGGAGACCCAGGGTCCCTTTCCACGTGCCACAGGGATCCTGGGACTCCTATCATTTTCAAGAGGAGTCAGTCATCGTCTCATGCCTTACTTCGAGTCAGAGCATCTCGGTGTCCATTCCCCTTGAGGCCACAAACTCAGGGTCCCTCTCACATACCTGTAGCTGAGAGAAGCCTCCTCTTGAGTTGCTTGTGGAAAGTTGGTATTCCTCTTGAGTCGAAGCCAGGGACTAAGCTCTTTTCTCGAGTTTATTTGGGCTCCACGGAGAACTTTCGTGTTGCTCCAGTGACCTCAGGATCCCTCTAGACTTGAGACAGTGATCTTGGGTTTTCTCTGGAATGCCATCAAGGAAATCAAGGCTCCTTTCACGTTTGATGTGGAACTCGGAATTGCTCTGCACGCAGTGCAGGGGAATCGGGCCTCATCTCGCGGCGAGGGGAAAGTCTCATGGTTTTTCTCGAGTTGCAGCCAGAACCTGGGGTATATTCTCGAGTTACTACGGGGAGGGCCCTTCCCGACACGTGTTTGTTCAGCGACGTCAGGACTCCTACCTAGGTGCGAGGGACACCTCGGGATTCTCCTCGAGTCTTGGCATGGCAATGGGGATGCGTCTCCACGTCAGGCGGGAGACCCAGGGTCCCTTTCCACGTGCCACAGGGATCCTGGGATTCCTATCCATTTTCAAGAGGCGTCAGGCATCATCTCCTTCGGAAGTATTGATCTCCGAGGTCCTCTCGAGTTTTCAAAGGATATGAGGCCTCCGGTTACGTTGAGGTGGAGGACTAGGTCTTTCTCTGTGGTCTCCACAGGGGATTCAGACAACCCTTCGTCTTGGGAGATGCAAGACCAGCCTGCATTCAAATCACTGCAGGGATATCTGGCCTTACTTCGAGTCAGAGCATCTCGGTGTCCATTCCACTTGAGGCGACAAACTCAGGGTCCCTCTCACATACCATTAGCTGAGAGTAGCCTCCTCTTGAGGGGCTTGTGTAAAGTTGGTATTCCTCTTGAGTCGAAGCCAGGGACTAAGCTCTCATCTCGAGTTGATTTGGGGTCCATGGAGCCCTTTCGTGTTGCTACAGTGACCTCAGCATTCCTCTAGACTTGAAACAGTGATCTTGCGTTTTCTCTGGAGTGCCATTAAGGAAATCAAGGCTCCTTTCACTTTTGATGTGGACCACGGAATTGGTCTGCACGCAGTGCAGGGGAATCGGGCCTCATCTCGCGGGGAGGGGGAAGTCTCATGGTTTTTCTCGAGTTGCGGCCGGAACCTAGGGTATATTCTCGAGTTACGACGGGGAGGGCCCTTCCAGACACAGGTTTGTTCAGCGACGTCAGGACTCCTGCCTAGGTGCGAGGGACACCTCGGGATTCTCCTCGAGTCTTGGCATGGCAATTGGGACGCGTCTCCACGTGAGGCGGCAGACCCAGGGTCCCTTTCCACGTGCCACAGGGATCCTGGGACTCCTATCCATTTGCAAGAAGAGCCAAGCATCGTCTCCTTTGGAAGCATTGATCTCCGCAGACCTCTCGAGTTTTCAAAGGATGTGAGGCCTCTGGTCGCCATGAGACGGAGGCCTAGGTCTTTCTCTGTCGTCTCCACAGGGGATTCAGACATCCAATCGTCTTGGGAGATGCAAGACGAGCCTGCATTCAATTCACTACAGGGATATCCGGCCTTACTTTGAGTCAGAGCATCTCGTTGTCCATTCCACTTGAGGCCACAAACTCAGGGTCCCTCTCACATACCTGTAGCTGAGAGAAGCCTCCTCTTGAGGTGCTTGTTTAAAGTCGGTATTCCTCTTGAGTCGAAGCCAGGGACTAAGCTCTCATCTCGAGTTGATTTGGGGTCCACGGAGCCCTTTCATGTTGCTCCATTGACCTCAGGATCCCTCTAGACTTGAGACAGTGATCTTGGGTTTTCTCTGGAGTGCCATCAAGGAAATCAAGGCTCTTTTCACGTTTGATGTGGAACACGGAATTGCTCTGCACACAGTGCGGCGGAATCGGGCCTCACCTCGCGGCGATGGGGAAGTCTCATGGTTTTTCTCGAGTTGCGGCCGGAACCTGGGGTATATTCTCGAGTTACGACGGGGAGGGCCCTTCCAGACACGTGTTTGTTCAGCGACGTCAGGACTCCTGCCTAGGTGCGAGGGACACCTCGGGATTCTCCTCGAGTCTTGACATGGCAATTGGGACGCGTCTCCACGTGAGGCGGGAGACCCAGGGTCCCTTTCCACGTGCCACAGGGATCCTGGGACTCCTATCCATTTTCAAGAAGAGCCATGCATCGTCTCCTTTGGAACCATTGATCTCCGCAGACCTCTCGTGTTTTCAAAGGATGTGAGGCCGCCGGTCCCGATAAGGCGGAGGCCTAGGTCTTTCTCTGTCGTCTCCACAGGGGATTCAGACAACCCTTCGTCTTGGGAGATGCAAGACGAGCCTGCATTCAATTCACTGCAGGGATATACGGCCTTACTTCGAGTCAGAGCATCTCGGTGTCCATTCCACTTGAGGCCAGATACTCAGGGTCCCTCTCACATACCTGTGGCTGAGAGAAGCCTCCTCTTGAGGTGCTTGTGGAAACTTGGGGTTCCTCTTGAGTTGAAGCCAGGGACTAAGCTCTCATCTCGAGTTCATTTGGGGTCCACGGAGCCCTTTCGTGTTGCTCCAGTGACCTCAGGATCCCTCTAGACTTGAGACAGTGATCTAGGGTTTTCTCTGCAGTGCCATCAGGAAATCAAGGCTCCTTTCACGTTTGATGTGGAACACGGAATTGCTCTGCACGCAGTGAAGGGGAATTGGGGCTCATCTCGCGGCGAGGGGGAAGTCTCATGGTTTTTCTCGGGTTGCGGCCAGAACCTGGGGTATATTTTCGAGTTACGATGGGGAGGGCCCTTCCAGAAAAGTGTTTGTTCAGCGACGTCAGGACTCCTGCCTAGGTGTCAGGGACTCTTCGGGATTCTCCTCGAGTCTTGGCATGGCAATTGGGACGCGTCTCCACGTGAGGGGGGTGACCCAGGGTCCCTTTCCACGTGCCACAGGGATCCTGGGACCCCTATTCATTTTCAAGAGGAGTCAGGCATCGTCTCCTTTGGAAGCATTGATCTCCGCGGACCTCTCGAGTTTTCAGAGGATGTGAGGCCTCCGGTCGCGATGAGGCGGAGAACTAGGTTTTTCTCTGTGGTCTCCACAGGGTATTCAAACATCCCTTCGTCTTGGGAGATGCAAGACGAGCCTGCATTCAATTCACTGCAGGGATATCCGGCCTGACTTCGAGTCAGAGCATCTCGGTGTCCATTCCACTTGAGGCCACAAACTCAGGGTCCCTCTCACATACCTGTAGCTGAGAGAAGCCTCCTCTTGAGGTGCTTGTGGAAAGTTTGTATTCCTCTTGAGTCGAAGCCAGGGACTAAGCTCTTATCTCGAGTTCATTTGGGGTCCACAGAGCCCTTTCGTGTTGCTCCAGTGACCTCAGGATCCCTCTAGACTTGAGACAGTGATCTTGGGTTTTCTCTGGAGTGCCATCAAGGAAATCAAGGCTCCTTTCACGTTTGATGTGGAACACGGAATTGCTCTGCACGCAGTGCAGGGGAATCGGGCCTCATCTCGCGGCGAGGGGGAAGTCTCATGGTTTTTCGAGAGTTGCGGCCGGAACCTGGGGTATATTCTCGAGTTATGATGGGGAGGGCCCTTCCAGACACGTGTTTGTTCAGCGACGTCAGGACTCCTGCCTAGGTGCGAAAGACACCTCGGGATTCTCCTCGAGTCTTGGCATCGCAATTGGGACGCGTCTCCACTTGAGGCGGGAGACGCAGTGTCCCTTTCCACGTGCCACAGTGATCCTGGGACTCCTATCCATTTTCAAGAGGAGTCAGGCATCGTCTCCTTTGGAAGCATTGATCTCTGCAGACCTCTCGAGTTTTCAAAGGATGTGAGGCCTCCGGTCACGATGAGGCGGGGGACTAGGTCTTTCTCTGTGGTCTCCACAGGGGATTCAGACATCCCTTCGTCTGGGAGATGAAAGACAAGCTTGCATTCAATTCACTGCAGGGATATCCGGCCTTACTTCGAGTCAGAGCATCTCGGTGTCCATTCCACTTGAGGCCACAAACTCAGGGTACCTCTCACATACATCTAGCTGAGAGAAGCCTCCTCTTGAGGTGCTTTTGGAAACTTGGTATTCCTCTTGAGTCTAAGCCAGGGACTAAGCTCTCATTTCGAGTTGATTTGGGGTCCACGGAGCCCTTTCTGTTTCTCCAGTGACCTCAGGATCCCTCTAGACTTGAGACAGTGATCTTGGGTTTTCTCTCGAGTGCCATCAAGGAAATCAAGGCTCCTTTCACGTTTGAAGTGGAACACGGAATTGCTCTGCACGCAGTGCAGTGGAATCGGGCCTCATCTCGCGGCGAGGGGGAAGTCTCATGGTTTTTCTCGAGTTGCGGCCGGAACCTGGGGTATATTCTCGAGTTAAGACGGGGAGGGCCCTTCCAGACACGTGTTTGTTCAGGGACGTCAGGACTCCTGCCTAGGTGCAAGGGACACCTCAGGATTCTCCTCGAGTCTTGGCATGGCAATTGGGACGCGTCTCCACGTGAGGCGGGAGACCCAGGGTCCCTTTCCACGTGCCACAGGGATCCTGGGACTCCTATCCATTTTCAAGAGGAGTCAGGCATCGTCTCCTTTGGAAGCATTGATCTCCGCGGACCTCTCGAGTTTTCTAAGGATGTGAGGCCTCCGCTCGCGAGGAAGCGGAGAATTAGGTCTTTCTCTGTGGTCTCCACAGGGGATTCAGACATCCCTTCGTCTTGGGAGATGTAAGACGAGCCTGCATTCAATTCACTGCAGGGATATCCGGCCTTACTTTGAGTCAGAGCATCTCGGTGTCCATTCCACTTGAGGTCACAAACTCAGGGGCCCTCTCACATACCTGTAGCTGAGAGAAGCATCCTCTTGAGGTGCTTGTGGATAGTTGGTATTCCTCTCGATTTGAAGCCAGGGACTAAGCTCTCATCTCGAGTTGATTTGGGGTCCACGGAGCCATTTCGTGTTGTTCCAGTGACCTCAGGATCCCTCTAGACTTGAGACAGTGATCTTGGGTTTTCTCTGGAGTGTCATCAAGGAAATCAAGGCTCCTTTCATTTTTGATGTGGAATACGGAATTGCTCTGCACGCAGTGCAGGGGAATCGGGCCTAATCTCGCGCCGAGGGGGAAGTCTCATGGTTTTTCTCGATTTGTGGCCGGATCCTGGGGTATATTCTCGAGTTACGACGGGGAGGGCCCTTGCAGACACGTGTTTGTTCAGCGACCTCAGGACACCTGCCTAGGTGCGAGGGACACCTCGGGATTCTCCTCGAGTCTTGGCATGGCAATTGGGACGCGTCCCCACGTGAGGCGGGAGAACCAGGGTCCCTTTCCACGTGCCACATGGATCCTGGGACTCCTATCCATTTTCAAGAGGAGTCAGGCATCGTCTCCTTTGGAAGCATTGATGTCTGCAGACCTCTCGAGTTTTCAAAGGATATGATGCCGCCGGTTCCGATAAGGCGGAGGCCTAGGTCTTTCTCTGTGGTCTCCACAGGCGATTCAGACAACCCTTCGTCTTGGGAGATGAAAGGCGAGCCTGATTTCAATTCACTGAAGGGATATCCGGCCTTACTTCGAGTCAGAGCATCTCGGTGTCCATTCCACTTGAGGCCACAAACTCAGGGTCCCTCTCACATACCTGTAGCTGAGAGAAGCCTCCTCTTGAGGTGCTTGTGGAAAGTTGGTATTCCTCTTGAGTCGAAGCCCGGGACTAAGCTCTCATCTCGAGTTGATTTGGGGTCCACGGAGCCCTTTCGTGTTGCTCCAGTGACCTCAGGATCCCTCTAGACTTGAGACAGTGATCTTGGGTTTTCTCTGCAGTGCCATCAAGGAAATCAATGCTCCTTTCACGTTTGATGTGGAACACAGAATTGTTCTGCACGCAGTGCAGGGGAATCGGGCCTCATCCAGCGGCGAGGGGAAGTCTCATGGTTTTTCTCGAGTTGTAGCCGGAACCTGGGTTATATTCTCGAGTTACGACGGGGAGGGCCCTTCCAGACACGTGTTTGTTCAGCGACGTCAGGACTCCTGCCTAGGTGCGAGGGAAACCTCGGGATTCTCCTGGAGTCTTGGCATGGCAATAGGGAGGCGTCTCCACGTGAGGCGGGAGAACCAGGGTCCCTTTCCACGTGCCACAGGGATCCTGGGACTCCTATCCATTTCCAAGAAGAGTCAGGCATCATCTCCTTTGGAAGCATTGATCTCCGCGGACCTCTCGAGTTTTCAAAGGATGTGAGGCCTCCGATCTCGATGAGGCGGAGAACGAGGTCTTTCTCTGTGGTCTCCACAGGGAATTCAGACATCCCTTCGTCTTGGGAGATGCAAGACGAGCCTGCATTCAATCCACTGCAGGGATAACCGGCCTTACTTTGAGTCAGAGCATCTCGGTGTCCATTCCACTTGAGGCCACAAACTCAGGGTCCCTCTCACATACCTGTAGCTGAGAGAAGCCTCCTCTTGAGGTGCTTGTGGAAAGTTGGTATTCCTCTTGAATGGAAGCCAGGGACTAAGCTCTCATCTCGAGTGGATTTGGGGTTCACAGAGACCTTTCGTGTTGCTCCAGTGACCTCAGGATCCCTCTAGACTTGAGACAGTGATTGGGTTTTCTCTGCTGTGCCATCAAGGAAATCAATGCTCCTTTCACGTTTGATGTGGAACACGGAATTGTTCTGCACGCAGTGCAGGGGAATCGGGCCACATCCATCGGCGAGGGGGAAGTCTCATGGTTTTTCTCGAGTTGTAGCCGGAACCTGGGTTATATTCTCGAGCTACGTCGGGGAGGGCTCTTCCAGACACGTGTTTTGTTCAGCGACGTCAGGACTCCTGCCTAGGTGCGAGGGAAACCTCGGGATTCTCCTGGAGTCTTGGCATGGCAATTGGGACGCGTCTCCACGTGAGGCGGGAGACCCAGGGTCCCTTTCCACGTGCCACAGGGATCCTGGGACTCCTATCCATTTTCAAGAAGAGTCAGGCATCTTCTTCTTTGGAAGCATTGATCTCCGCCGACCTCTCGAGTTTTCAAAGGATGTGAGGCCTCTGGTCTCGATGAGGCGAGAACGAGGTCTTTCTCTGTGGTCTCCACAGGGAATTCAGACAACCCTTCGTCTTGGGAGATGCAAGACAAGCCTGCATTCAATTCACTGCTGGGATATCCGGCCTTACTTCGAGTCAGAGCATCTCGGTGTCCATTCCACTTGAGGCCACAAACTCAAGGTCCCTCTCACATACCTGTAGCTGAGAGAAGCCTCCTCTTGAGGTGCTTGTGGAAAGTTGGTATTCCTCTTGAGTCGAAGCTAGGTACTAAGCTCTCATCTCGATTTGATTTGGGGTCCACGGAGCCCTTTTGTGTTGCTCCAGTGACCTCAGGATCCCTCTAGACTTGAGACAGTGATCTTGGGTTTTTTCTGGAGTGTCATCAAGGAAATCAAGGCTACTTTCACGTTTGATGTGGAACACGGAATTGCTCTGCATGCAGTGCAGGGGAATCGGGCCTCAACTCGCGGCGAGGGGGAACTCTCATGGTTTTTCACGAGTTGCGGCCGGATCCTGTTGTATATTCTCGAGTTACAACGGGGAGGGCCCTTCCAGACACGTGTTTGTTCAGCGTCGTCAGGACTCCTGTCTAGGTGCGAGGGACACCTCGGTATTCTCCTCGAGTCTTGGCATGGCAATTTGGACCCGTCTCCACGTGAGGCGGGAGACCCAGGGTCCCTTTCCACGTGCCACAGGGATCCTGGCACTCCTATCCATTTTCAAGAGGCGTCAGGCATCGTCTCCTTTGGAAGCATTGATCTCCGCGGACCTCTCGAGTTTTCAAAGGATGTGAGGCCTCCGGTCGCGATGAGGCGGAGAACTCGGTCTTTCTCTGTGGTCTCCACAGGGGATTCAGACATCCCTTCGTCTTGGGAGATGCAAGAAGAGCCTGCATTCAATTCACTGCAGGGATATCCGGCCTTACTTCGAGTCAGAGCATCTCGGTGTCCATTCCACTTGAGGCCACAAGCTCAGGGTACCTCTCACATACGTGTAGCTGAGAGAAGCCCCCTCTTGAGGTGCTTGTGGAAAGTTAATATTCCTCTTGAATCGAAGCCAGGGACTAAGCTCTCATCTCGAGTTGATTTGGGGTCCACGGAGCCCTTTCGTGTTGCTCCAGTGACCTCAGGAACCCTCTAGACTTGAGACAGTGATCTTGGATATTCTCTGGAGTGCCATCAAGGAAATCAAGGCTCCTTTCACGTTTGATGTGGAACAAGGATTGCTCTTCACGCAGTGGAGGTGAATCGGGTCTCATCTCGCGGCAAGGGGGATGTCTCATGGTTTTTCTCAAGTTGCGGCCGAAACCTGGGGTATATTCTCGAGTTACGACGGGGAGGGCCCTTCCAGACACGTGTTTGTTCAGCGACGTCAGGACTCCTGCCTAGGTGCGAGGGACACCTCGGGATTTTCCTCGAGTCTTGGCATGGCAATTGGGACGCGTCTCCACGAGAGGCGGGAGACCCAGGGTCCCTTTCCACGTGCCACATGGATCCTGGGACTCCTATCCATTTTCAAGAGGAGTCAGGCATCGTCTCCTTTGGAAGCATTGATGTCTGCAGACCTCTCGAGTTTTCAAAGGATATGATGCCTCCGGTTGCGTTGAGGTGGATGACTAGGTATTTCTCTGTGGTCTCCACAGGGGATTCAGACAACCCTTCGTCTTGGGAGATGAAAGGCGAGCCTGCATTCAATTCACTGCAGGGATATCCGGCCTTACTTCGAGTCAGAGCATCTCGGTGTCCATTCCACTTGAGGCCACAAACTCAGGGTCCCTCTCACATACCTGTAGCTGAGAGAAGCCTCCTCTTGAGGTGCTTGTGGAAAGTTGGTATTCCTCTTGAGTCGAAGCCAGGGACTAAGCTCTCATCTCGAGTTGATTTGGGGTCCACGGAGCCCTTTCTTGTTGCTCCAGTGACCTCAGGATCCCTCTAGACTTGAGACAGTGATCTTGGGTTTTCTCTGGAGTGCCATCAAGGAAATCAAGGCTCCTTTCATTTTTGATGTGGAATACGGAATTGCTCTGCACGCAGTGCAGGGGAATCGGGCCTCATCTCGCGGCGAGGGGGAAGTCTCATGGTTTTTTCGAGTTGCGGACGGAACCTGGGGTATATTCTCGAGTTACGACGGGGAGGGTCCTTCCAGACACGTGTTTGTTCAGCGACATCAGGACATCTGCCTAGGTGCGAGGGACACCTCGGGATTTTCCTCGAGTCTTGGCATGGCAATTGGGACGCGTCTCCACGTGAGGCGGGAGACCCAGGGTCCCTTTCCACGTGCCACAGGGATCCTGGGACTCCTATCCATTTTCAAGAAGAGTGAGGCATCTTCTCCTTTGGAAGCATTGATCTCCGCGGACCTCTCGAGTTTTCAAAGGATGTGAGGCCTCCGGTCTCGATGAGGCGGAGAACTAGGTCTTTTCTTTGGTCTCCACAGCGGATTCAGACAACCCTTCGTCTTGGGAGATGCAAGGCGAGCCTGCATTCAATTCACTGCAGGGATATCCGGCCTTACTTCGAGTCAGAGCATCTCGGTGTCCACTCCACTTGAGGCCACAAACTCAGGGTCCCTCTCACATACCTGTAGCTGAGAGAAGCCTCCTCTTGAGGTGCTTGTGGAAAGTTGGTATTCCTCTTGAGTCGAAGCTAGGGACTAAGCTCTCATCTCGAGTTGATTTGGGGTCCACGGAGCCCTTTCATGTTGCTCCAGTGACCTCAGGATCCCTCTAGACTTGAGACAGTGATCTTGGGTTTTTTCTGGAGTGCCATCAAGGAAATCAAGGCTACTTTCACGTTTGATGTGGAACACGGAATTGCTCTGCATGCAGTACAGGGGAATCTGGCCTCAACTCGCGGCGAGGGGGAAATCTCATGGTTTTTCACGAGTTGCGGCCGGATCCTGGGGTATATTCTCGAGTTACAATGGGGAATGCCCTTCCAGACACGTGTTTGTTCAGCGACGTCAGGACTCCTGCCTAGGTGCGAGGGACACCTCGGGATTCTCCTCGAGTCTTGGCATGGCAATTGGGACGCGTCTCCACGTGAGGCGGGAGACCCAGGGTCCCTTTCCACGTGCCACAGGGATCCTGGGACTCCTATCCATTTTCAAGAGGAGTCAGGCATCGTCTCCTTTGGAAGCATTGATCTCCGCGGACCTCTCGAGTTTTCAAAGGATGTGAGGCCTCCGGTCGCGATGAGGCGGAGAACTCGGTCTTTCTCTGTGGTCTACACAGGGGATTCAGACATCCCTTCGTCTTGGGAGATGCAAGACGAGCCTGCATTCAAATCACTGCAGGGATATCCGGCCTTACTTTGAGTCAGAGCATCTCGGTGTCCATTCCACTTGAGGCCACAAACTCAGGGGCCCTCTCACATACCTGTAGTTGAGAGAAGCCTCCTCCTGAGGTGCTTGTGGAAACTTGGTATTCCTCTTGAGTCTAAGCCAGGGACTAAGCTCTCATTTCTAGTTGATTTGGGGTCCACGGAGCCCTTTCTGTTGCTCCAGTGACCTCAGGATCCCTCTAGACTTGAGACAGTGATCTTGGGTTTTCTCTGGAGTGCCATCAAGGAAATCAAGGCTCCTTTCATTTTTGATGTGGAACACGGAATTGCTCTGCATGCAGTGCAGGGGAATCGGGCCTCATGTCGGGGCGAGGGGGAAGTCTCATTGTTTTTCTCGAGTTGCAGCCGGAACCTGGGGTATATTCTCGAGTTAAGACGGGGAGGGCCCTTCCAGACACGTGTTTGTTCAGCGACGTCAGGACTCCTGCCTAGGTGCAAGGGACACCTCGGGATTCTCCTCGAGTCTTGGCATGGCAATTGGGACGTGTCTCCACGTGAGGCGGGACACCCAGGGTCCCTTTCCACATGCCACAGGGATCCTGGGACTCCCATCCATTTTCAAGAGGAGTCAGGCATCGTCTCCTTTGGAAGCATTGATCTCCGCGGACCTCTCGAGTTTTCAAAGGATGTGAGGCCTCCGGTCGCGAGGAGGCGGAGAATTAGGTCATTCTCTGTGGTCTCCACAGGGGATTCAGACAACCCTTCGTCTGGGGAGATGAAGACGAGCCTGCATTCAATTCACTGCAGGGATATCCGGCCTTACTTCGAGTCAGAGCATCTCGGTGTCCATTCCACTTGAGGCCACAAACTCAGGGTCCCTCTCACATACCTGTAGCTGAGAGAAGTCTCCTCTTGAGGTGCTTGTGGAAAGTTGGTATACTTCTTGAGTCGAAGCCAGGGACTAAGCTCTCATCTCGAGTTGATTTGGGGTCCACGGAGCCCTTTCGTGTTGCTCCAGTGACCTCAGGATCCCTCTAGACTTGAGACAGTGATCTTGGGTTTTCTCTGGAGTGCCATCAAGGAAATCAAGGCTCCTTTCACGTTTGATGTGGAACACGGAATTGCTCTGCATGCAGTGCAGGGAATCGGGCCTGAACTCGCGGCGAGGGGGAAATCTCATGGTTTTTCTCGAGATGCGGCCCGAACCTGGGGTATATTCTCGAGTTAAGACGGGGAGGGCCCTTCCAGACACGTGTTTGTTCAGCGACGTCAGGACTCCTGCCTAGGTGCGAGGGACACCTCGGGATTCTCCTCGAGTCTTGGCATGGCAATTGGGACCCGTCTCCACGTGAGGCGGGAGACCCAGGGTCCCTTTTCACGTGCCACAGGGATCCTGGGACTCCTATCCATTTTCAAGAAGAGTCAGGCATCTTCTCCTTTGGAAGCATTGATCTCCGCGGACCTCTCGAGTTTTCAAAGGATGTGAGGCCTCCGGTCGCGATGAGGCGGAGAACTCGGTCTTTCTCTGTGATCTCCACAGGGGATTCAGACATCCCTTCTTCTTGGGAGATGCAAGACGAGCCTGCATTCAACTCACTGTTGGGATATCCGGCCTTACTTTGAGTCAGAGCATCTCGGTGTCCATTCCACTTGAGGCCACAAACTCAGGGGCCCTCTCACATACCTGTAGTTGAGAGAAGCCTCCTCCTGAGGTGCTTGTGGAAAGTTGGTATTCCTCTTGAGTCTAAGCCAGGGACTAAGCTCTCATCTCGAATTGATTTGGGGTTCACGGAGCACTTTCGTGTTGCTCCAGTGACCTCAGGATCCCTCTAGACTTGAGACAGTGATCTTGGGTTTTCTCTGGAGTGCCATCAAGGAAATCAAGGCTCCTTTCACGTTTGATGTGGAACACGGAATTGCTCTGCATGCAGTGCAGGGGAATCGGGCCTCAACTCACGGCGAGGGGGAAATCTCATGGTTTTTCTTGAGTTGCGGACGGAACCTGGGGTATATTCTCGAGTTACGACGGGGAGGGTCCTTCCAGACACGTGTTTGTTCAGCGACCTCAGGACACCTGCCTAGGTGCGAGGGACACCTCGGGATTCTCCTCGAGTCTTGGCATGGCAATTGGGACGCGTCTCCACGTGAGGCGGGAGACCCAGTGTCCCTTTCCACGTGCCACACGGATCCTGGGACTCCTATCCATTTTCAAGAGGAGTCAGGCATCGTCTCCTTTGGAAGCATTGATGTCTGCAGACCTCTCGAGTTTTCAAAGGATATGATGCCTCCGGTTGCGTTGAGGTGGATGACTAGGTATTTCTCTGTGGTCTCCACAGGGGATTCAGACAACCCTTGGTCTTGGGAGATGAAAGGCGAGCCTGCATTCAACTCACTGTTGGGATATCCGGCCTTACTTTGAGTCAGAGCATCTCAGTGTCCATTCCACCTGAGGCCGCAAACTCAGGGGCCCTCTCACATACCTGTAGTTGAGAGAAGCCTCCTCCTGAGGTGCTTGTGGAAAGTTGGTATTCCTCTTGAGTGGAAGCCAGCGACTAAGCTCTCATCTCGAGTTGATTTGGGGTCCACGGAGCCCTTTCGTGTTGCTCCAGTGACCTCAGGATCCCTCTAGACTTGAGACAGTGATCTTGGGTTTTCTCTGGAGTGCCATCAAGGAAATCAAGGCTCCTTTCACGTTTGATGTGGAACACGGAATTGCTCTGCATGCCGTGCAGGGAATCGGGCCTGAACTCGCGGCGCGGGGGAAATCTCATGGTTTTTCTCGAGTTGCTTCCCGAACCTGGGGTATATTCTCGAGTTACGACGGGGAGGGCCCTTCCAGACACGTGTTTGTTCAGCGACGTCAGGACTCCTGACTAGGTGCGAGGGACACCTCGGGATTCTCCTCGAGTCTTGGCATGGCAATTGGGACGCGTCTCCACGTGAGGCGGGAGACCCAGGTTCCCTTTCCACGTGCCACAGGGATCCTGGGACTCCTATCCATTTTCAAGAGGAGTCAGGCATCGCCTCCTTCGGAAGCATTGATCTCCGCGGACCTCTCGAGTTTTCAAAGGATATGAGGCCTCCGGTTGCGCTGAGGTGGAGGACTAGGTCTTTCTCTGTGGTCTCCACAGGGGATTCAGACAACCCTTCGTCTTGGGAGATGCAAGACGAGCCTGCATTCAATTCACTGCAGGGATATCCGGCCTTACTTCGAGTCAGAGCATCTCGGTGTCCATTCCACTTGAGGCCACAAACTCAGGGTCCCTCTCACATACCTGTAGCTGAGAGAAGCCTCCTCTTGAGGTGCTTGTGGAAAGTTGCTATTCCTCTTGAGTCGAAGCCACGGACTAAGCTCTCATCTCGAGTTTATTTGGGGTCCACGGAGCCCTTTCGTGTTGCTCCAGTGACCTCAGGATCCCTCTAGACTTGAGACAGTGATCTTGGGTTTTCTCTGGAGTGCCATCAAGGAAATCAAGGCTCCTTTCACGTTTGATGTGGAACACGGAATTGCTTGCACGCAGTGCAGGGGAATCGGGCCTCATCTCGCGGCGAGGGGGAAGTCTCATGGTTTTTCTCGAGTTGCGGCCGGAACCTGGGGTATATTCTCGAGTTACGACGGGGAGGTCCCTTCCAGACACGTGTTTGTTCAGCGACGTCAGGACTCCTGCCTAGGTGCGAGGGACACCTCGGGATTCTCCTCGAGTCTTGGCATGGCAATTGGGACGCGTCTCCACGTGAGGCGGGAGACCCAGGGTCCCTTTCCACGTGCCACAGGGATCCTGGGACTCCTATCCATTTTCAAGAGGCGTCAGGCATCGTCTCCTTTGGAAGCATTGATCTCCGCGGACCTCTCGAGTTTTCAAAGGATGTGAGGCCTCCGGTCGCGATGAGGCGGAGGACTAGGTCTTTCTCTGTGGTCTCCACAGGGGATTCAGACATCCCTTCGTCTTGGGAGATGCAAGACGAGCCTGCATTCAATTCACTGCAGGGATATCCGGCCTTACTTCGAGTCAGAGCATCTCGGTGTCCATTCCACTTGAGACCACAAACTCAGGGTCCCTCTCACATACCTGTAGCTGAGAGAAGCCTCCTCTTGAGGTGCTTGTGGAAAGTTGGTATTCCTCTTGAGTTGAAGCCAGGTACTAAGCTCTCATCTCGAGTTTATTTGGGGTCCACGGAGCCCTTTGGTTTTGCTCCAGTGACCTCAGGATCCCTCTAGACTTGAGACAGTGATCTTGGGTTTTCTCTGGAGCGCCATCAAGGAAATCAAGGCTCCTTTCACGTTTGATGTGGAACACGGAATTGCTCTGCACGCATTGCAGGGGAATCGGGCCTCATCTCACGGCGAGGGGGAAGTCTCATGGTTTTTCTCGAGTTGCGGCCGGAACCTCGGGTATATTCTCGAGTTACGACGGGGAGGGCCCTTCCAGACACGTGTTTGTTCAGCGACGTCAGGACTCCTGCCTAGGTGCGAGAGACACCTCGGGATTCTCCTCGAGTCTTGGCATGGCAATTGGGACGCGTCTCCACGTGAGGCGGGAGACCCAGGGTCCCTTTCCACGTGCCACAGGAATCCTGGGACTCTTATCCATTTTCAAGAGGAGTCAGGCATCGTCTCCTTTGGAAGCATTGATCTCCGCGGACCTCTCGAGTTTTCAAAGGATGTTAGGCCTCCGCTCGCGAGGAGGCGGAGAATTAGGTCTTTCTCTGTGGTCTCCACAGGGGATTCAGACATCCCTTCGTCTTGGGAGATGCAAGACGAGCCTGCATTCAATTCACTGCAGGGATATCCGGCCTTACTTTGAGTCAGAGCATCTCGGTGTCCATTCCACTTGAGGTCACAAACTCAGGGGCCCTCTCACATACCTGTAGCTGAGAGAAGCCTCCTCTTGAGGTGCTTGTGGAAAGTTGGTATTCCTCTTGAGTCGAAGCCAGGGACTAAGCTCTCATCTCGAGTTTATTTGGGGTCCACGGAGGCCTTTCGTGTTGCTCCAGTGACCTCAGGATCCCTCTAGACTTGAGACAGTGATCTTGGGTTTTCTCTGGAGTGCCATCAAGGAAATCAAGGCTCCTTTCACGTTTGATGTGGAACACGGAATTGCTCTGCATGCCGTGCAGGGAATCGGGCCTGAACTCGCGGCGCGGGGGAAATCTCATGGTTTTTCTCGAGTTGCGGCCCGAACCTGGGGTATATTCTCGAGTTACGACGGGGAGGGCCCTTCCAGACACGTGTTTGTTCAGCGACGTCAGGACTCCTGACTAGGTGCGAGGGACACCTCGGGATTCTCCTCGAGTCTTGGCATGGCAATTGGGACGCGTCTCCACGTGAGGCGGGAGACCCAGGTTCCCTTTCCACGTGCCACAGGGATCCTGGGACTCCTATCCATTTTCAAGAGGAGTCAGGCATCGCCTCCTTCGGAAGCATTGATCTCCGCGGACCTCTCGAATTTTCAAAGGATATGAGGCCTCCGGTTGCGCTGAGGTGGAGGACTAGGTCTTTCTCTGTGGTCTCCACAGGGGATTCAGACAACCCTTCGTCTTGGGAGATGCAAGACGAGCCTGCATTCAATTCACTGCAGGGATATCCGGCCTTACTTCGAGCCAGAGCATCTCGGTGTCCATTCCACTTGAGGCCACAAACTCAGGGTCCCTCTCACATACCTGTAGCTGAGAGAAGCCTCCTCTTGAGGTGCTTGTGGAAAGTTGCTATTCCTCTTGAGTCGAAGCCAGGGACTAAGCTCTCATCTCGAGTTTATTTGGGGTCCACGGAGCCCTTTCGTGTTGCTCCAGTGACCTCAGGATCCCTCTAGACTTGAGACAGTGATCTTGGGTTTTCTCTGGAGTGCCATCAAGTAAATCAAGGCTCCTTTCACGTTTGATGTGGAACACGGAATTGCTTGCACGCAGTGCAGGGGAATCGGGCCTCATGTCGCGGCGAGGGGGAAGTCTCATGGTTTTTCTCGAGTTGCGGCCGGAACCTGGGGTATATTCTCGAGTTACGACGGGGAGGGCCCTTCCAGACACGTGTTTGTTCAGCGACGTCAGGACTCCTGCCTAGGTGCGAGGGACACCTCGGGATTCTCCTCGAGTCTTGGCATGGCAATTGGGACGCGTCTCCACGTGAGGCGGGAGACCCAGGGTCCCTTTCCACGTGCCACAGGAATCCTGGGACTCCTATCCATTTTCAAGAAGAGTCAGGCATCTTCTCCTTTGGAAGCATTGATCTCCGTGGACCTCTCGAATTTTCAAAGGATATGAGGCCTCCGGTCGCGACGAGGCGGAGAACTAGGTTTTTCTCTGTGGTCTCCACAGGGGATTCCGACAACCCTTCGTCTTGGGAGATGCAAGACGAGCCTGCATTCAATTCACTGCAGGCATATACGGGCTTACTTCGAGTCAGAGCATCTCGGTGTCCATTCCACTTGATGCCACAAAATCAGGGTCCCTCTCACATACCTGTAGCTGAGAGAAGCCTCCTCTTGAGGGGCTTGTGGAAATTTCGTATTCCTCTTGAGTCCAAGCCAGGGACTAAGCTCTCATCTCGAGTTGATTTGGGGTCCATGGAGCCCTTTTGTGTTGCTCCAGTGACCTCAGGATCCCTCTAGACTTGAGACAGTGATCTTGGGTTTTCTCTGGAGTGCCATCAAGGAAATCAAGGCTCCTTTCACGTTTGATGTGGAACACGGAATTGCTCTGCACGCAGTGCAGGGGAATCGGGCCTCAACTCGCAGCGAGGGGGAAATCTCATGGTTTTTCTCGAGTTGTGGCCGGATCCTGGGGTATATTCTCGAGGTACGACGGGGAGGGCCCTTCCAGACACGTGTTTGTTCAGCGACGTCAGGACTCCTGCCTAGGTGCGAGGGACACCTCGGGATTCTCCTCAAGTTTTGGCATGGCAATTGGGAGGCGTCTGCACGTGAGGCGGGAGACCCAGGGTCCCTTTCCACGTGCCACAGGGATCCTGGGACTCCTATCCATTTTCAAGAGGAGTCAGGCATCGTCTCCTTGGGAAGTATTGATCTCCGCGGACCTCTTGAGTTTTCAAAGGATGTGATGCCTCCGGTCTCGATGAGGCGGAGGACTAGGTCTTTCTCTGTCGTCTCCACAGGGGATTCAGACATCCCTTGGTCTTGGGAGATGCAAGACGAGCCTGCATTCAATTCACTGTTGGGATATCCGGCCTTACTTCGAGTCAGAGCATCTCGGTGTCCATTCCACTTGAGGCCACAAACTCAGGGTCCCTCTCACATACCTGTAGCTGAGAGAAGCCTCCTCTTGAGGTGCTTGTGGAAAGTTGGTATTCCTCTTGAGTCGAAGCCAGGGACTAAGCTCTCATCTCGAGTTGATTTGGGGTCCACGGAGCACTTTCGTGTTGCTCCAGTGACCTCAGGGACCCTCTAGACTTGAGACAGTCATCTTGGGTTTTCTCTGGAGTGCCATCAAGGAAATCAAGGCTCCTTTCACGTTTGATGTGGAACACGGAATTGCTCTGCACGCAGTGCAGGGGAATCGGGCCTCAACTCGCAGCGAGGGGGAAATCTCATGGTTTTTCTCGATTTGCGGCCGGAACCTGGGGTATATTCTCGAGTTACGACGGGGAGGGCCCTTCCAGACACGTGTTTGTTCAGCGACGTCAGGACTCCTGCCTAGGTGCGAGGGACACCTCGGGATTCTCCTCGAGTCTTGGCATGGCAATTGGGACGCGTCTCCACGTGAGGCGGGAGACCCAGGGTCCCTTTCCACGTGCCACAGGAATCCTGGGACTCCTATCCATTTTCAAGAAGAGTCAGGCATCTTCTCCTTTGGAAGCATTGATCTCCGTGGACCTCTCGAATTTTCAAAGGATATGAGGCCTCCGGTCGCGACGAGGCGGAGAACTAGGTTTTTCTCTGTGGTCTCCACAGTGGATTCCGACAACCCTTCGTCTTGGGAGATGCAAGACGAGCCTGCATTCAATTCACTGCAGGCATATACGGGCTTACTTCGAGTCAGAGCATCTCGGTGTCCATTCCACTTGATGCCACAAAATCAGGGTCCTTCTCACATACCTGTAGCTGAGAGAAGCCTCCTCTTGAGGGGCTTGTGGAAAGTTCGTATTCCTCTTGAGTCCAAGCCAGGGACTAAGCTCTCATCTCGAGTTGATTTGGGGTCCACGGAGCCCTTTCTTGTTGCTCCAGTGACCTCAGGATCCCTCTAGACTTGAGACAGTGATCTTGGGTTTTCTCTGGAGTGCCATCAAGGAAATCAAGGCTCCTTTCATTTTTGATGTGGAATACCGAATTGGTCTGCACGCAGGGCAGGGGAATCGGGCCTCATCTCGCGGCGAGGGGGAAGTCTCATGGTTTTTCTCGAGTTGCGGCCGGAACCTGGGGTATATTCTCGAGTTACGACGGGGAGGGCCCTTCCAGACACGTGTTTGTTCAGCGACGTAAGGACTCCTGCCTAGGTGCGAGGGACACCTCGTGATTGTCCTCGAGTCTTGGCATGGCAATTGGGACGCGTCTCCACGTGAGGCGGGAGACCCAGTGTCCCTTTCCACGTGCCACAGGGATCCTGGGACTCCTATCCATTTTCAAGAGGAGTCAGGCATCGTCTCCTTTGGAAGCATTGATCTCTGCAGACCTCTCGAGTTTTCAAAGGATGTGAGGCCTCCGGTCACGATGAGGCGGAGGACTAGGTCTTTCTCTGTGGTCTCCACAGGGGATTCAGACATCCCTTCATCTTGGGAGATGCAAGACGAGCCTGCTTTCAATTCACTGCAGGGATATCCGGCCTTACTTCGAGTCAGAGCATCTCGGTGTCCATTGCACTTGAGGCCACAAACTCAGGGTTCCTCTCACATACCTGTAGCTGAGAGAAGCCTCCTCCTGAGGTGCTTGTGGAAAGTTGGTATTCCTCTTGAGTCTAAGCCAGGGACTAAGCTCTCATCTCGAGGTGATTTGGGGTCCATGGAGCCCTTTCGTGTTGCTACAGTGACCTCAGGATCCCTCTAGACTTGAGACAGTGATCTTGGGTTTTCTCTGGAGTGCCATTAAGGAAATCAAGGCTCCTTTCACGTTTGATGTGGAACACGGAATTGGTCTGCACGCAGTGCAGGGGAATCGGGCCTCATCCTGCGGGGAGGGGGAAGTCTCATGGTTTTTCTCGAGTTGCGGCCGGAACCTGGGGTATATTCTCGAGTAACGTCGGGGAGGGCCCTTCCAGACACAGGTTTGTTCAGCGACGTCAGGACTCCTGCCTCGGTGCGAGGGACACCTCGGGATTCTCCTCGAGTCTTGGCATGGCAATTGGGAAGCGTCTCCACGTGAGGCAGGAGACCCAGGTTGCCTCTCCACGTGCCACAGGGATCCTGGCACTCCTATCCACTTTCAAGAGGAGTCAGGCATCGTCTCCTTTGGAAACATTGATCTCCGCGGACGTCTCGTGTTTTCAAAGGATGTGAGGCCTCCGGTCGCGATGAGGCGGAGGACTAGGTCTTTCTCTGTGATCTCCACAGCGGATTCAGACATCCCTTCGTCTTGGGAGATGCAAGACGAGCCTGCATTCAATTCACTGCAGGGATATCCGGCCTTATTTCGAGTCAGAGCATCTCGGTGTCCATTGCACTTGAGGCCACAAACTCAGGGTTCCTCTCACATACCTGTAGCTGAGAGAAGCCTCCTCTTGAGGTGCTTGTGGAAAGTTGGTATTCCTCTTGAGTCTAAGCCAGGGACTAAGCTCTCATCTCTAGTTGATTTGGGGTCCAGGGAGCCCTTTCGTGTTGCTCCAGTGACCTCAGGATCCCTCTAGACTTGAGACAGCGATCTTGGGTTTTCTTTGGAGTGCCATCAAGGAAATCAAGGCTCCTTTCACGTTTGATGTGGAACACGGAATTGCTCTGCACGCAGTGCAGGGGAATCGGGCCTCAACTCGCAGCGAGGGGGAAATCTCATGGTTTTTCTCGATTTGTGGCCGGATCCTGGGGTATATTCTCGAGTTACGACGGGGAAAGCCCTTCCAGACACGTGTTTGTTCAGCGACGTCAGGACTCCTGCCTAGGTGCGAAGGACACCTCGGGATTCTCCTCGAGTCTTGGCATGGCAATGGGGAAGCGTCTCCACGTGAGGCGGGAGACCCAGGGTCCCTTTCCACGTGCCACAGGGATCCTGGGACTCCTATCCATTTTCAAGAGGAGTCAGGCATCGTCTCCTTTGGAAGCATTGATCTCCGCGGACCTCTCGAATTTTTAAAGGATGTGAGGCCCCCGGTCGCTATGAGGTGGAGAATTAGGTCTTTCTCTGTGGTCTCCATAGGGGATTCAGACATCCCTTCGTCTTGGGAGATGCAAGACGAGCCTGCATTCAATTCACTGCAGGGATATTCGGCCTTACTTCGAGTCAGAGCATCTCGGTGTCCATTCCACTTGAGGCCACAAACTCAGGGTCCCTCAAATATACCTGTAGCTGAGAGAAACCTCCTCTTGAGGTCCTTGTGGAAAGTTGGTATTCCTCTTGAGTCTAAGCCAGGGTCTAAGCTCCCATCTCGAGTTGATTTGGGGTCCACGAAGCCCTTTCCTGTTGGTCCAGTGACTTCAGGATCCCTCTAGACTTGAGACAGTGATCTTGGGTTTTCTCTGGAGTGCCATCAAGGAAATCAAGGCTCCTTTCACCTTTGATGTGGAACACGGAATTGCTCTGCATTCAGTGCAGGGGAATCGGGCCTCAACTCGTGGCGAGGGGGAAATCTCATGGTTTTTCTCGAGTTGCGGCCGGAACCTGCGGTATATTCTCGAGTTACGACGGGGAGGTCCCTTCCAGACACGTGTTTTTTCAGTGACGTCAGGACTCCTGCCTAGGTGCGAGGGACAACTCGGGATTCTCCTCGAGTCTTGGCATGGCAATTAGGACGCGTCTCCACGTGAGGCCGGAGACCCAGGCTCCCTTTCCACGTGCCACAGGAATCCTGGGACTCCTATCCATTTTCAAGAGGAGTGAGGCATCGTCTCCTTTGGAAGCATTGATCTCTGCGGACCTCTTGAGTTTTCAAAGGATGTGAGGCCTCCGATCGCGATGAGGCGGAGAACTAGGACTTTCTCTGTGGTCTCCACAGGGGATTCAGACATCCCTTCGTCTATGGAGATGCAAGACGAGCCTGCATTCAATTCACTGCAGGGATATCCGGCCTTACTTCGAGTCAGAGCATCTCGGTGTCCATTCCACTTGAGGCCACAAACTCAGGGTCCCTCTCACACACCTGTAGCTGAGAGAAGCCTCCTCTTGAGGTGCTTGTGGAAAGTTGGTATTCCTCTTGTGTCGAAGCCAGGGACTAAGCTCTCATCTAGAGTTGATTTGGGGTCCACGGAGCCCTTTCGTGTTGCTCCAGTGACCTCAGGATCGCTATCGACTTGAGACAGTGATCTTGGGTTTTCTCTGGAGTGCCATCAAGGAAATCAAGGCTCCTTTCACGTTTGATGTGGAACACGGAATTGCTCTGTACGCAGTGCAGGGGAATCGGGCCTCATCTCGCGGCGAGGGGGAAGTTTCATGGTTTTTCTCGAGTTGCAGCCGGAACCTCGGGTATATTCTCGAGTTACGATGGGGAGGGCCCTTCCAGACACGTGTTTGTTCAGCGACGTCAGGATTCCTGACTAGGGGCGAGGGACACCTCGGGATTCTCCTTGAGTCTTTGCATGGCAATTGGGACGCGTCTCCACGTGAGGCGAGAGACCCAGGGTCCCTTTCCACGTGCCACAGGGATCCTGGGACTCCTATCCATTTTCAACAGGATTCAGGCATCGGCTCCTTTGGAAGCATTGATCTCCGCGGACCTCTCGAGTTTTCAAAGGATGTGAGGCCTCCGGTCGCGATGAGGCGGAGAAGTCGGTCTTTCTCTGAGGTCTCCACAGGGGATTCAGACATCCCTTCGTCTTGGGAGATGCAAGACGAGCCTGCATTCAATTCACTGCAGGGATATCCGGCCTTACTTCGAGTCAGAGCATCTCGGTGTCCATCGACTTGAAGCCACAAACTCAGGGTCCCTCTCACATACCTGTAGATGAGAGAAACCTCCTCTTGAGGTGCTTATGGAAAGTTGGTATTCCTCTTGAGTCGAAGCCAGGGACTAAGCTCTCATCTCGAGTTCATTTGGGGTCCAAGCGGAAATTTTGTGTTGCTCCAGTGACCTCAGGATCCCTCTAGACTTGAGACAGTCATCTTGGGTTTTCTCTGGAGTGCCATCAAGGAAATCAAGGCTCCTTTCACGTTTGATGTGGAACACGGAATTGCTCTGCGTGCAGTGCAGGGGAATCGGGCCTCATCTCGCGGCGAGGGGGAAATCTCATGGTTTTTCTCGAGTTGCGGCTGGAACCTGGGGTATATTCTCGAGTTACGACGGGGAGGGCCCTTCCAGACACGTGTTTGTTCAGCGACGTCTGGACTCCTGCCTAGGTGCGAGGGACAACTCTTGATTCTCCTCGAGTCTTGGCATGGCAATTGGGACGCGTCTCCACGTGAGGCGGGAGACCCAGGGTCCCTTTCCACGTGCCACAGGGATCCTGGGACTCATATCCATTTTCAAGAGGAGTCAGGCATCGTCTCCTTTGGAAGCATTGATCTCCGGGGACCTCTCGAGCTTTCAAAGGATGTGAGGCCTCCGGTCGCGTTGAGGCGGAGGACTAGGTCTTTCTCTGTGGTCTCCACAGGGGATTCAGACAACCCTTCCTCTTGGGAGATGCAAGACGAGCCTGCATTCAATTCACTGCAGGGATATCCGGCCTTACTTCGAGTCAGAGCATCTCGGTGTCCATTCCACTTGAGGCCACAAACTCAGGGTCCCTCTCACTTTCCTGTAGCTGTGAGAAGCCTCCTCTTGAGCTGCTTGTGAAAAGTTGGTATTCCTCTTGAGTCGATGCCAGGGACTAAGCTCTCATCTCGAGTTGATTTGGGGTCCACGGAGCCCTTTCCTGTTGCTCCAGTGACCTCAGCATCCCTCTAGCCTTGAGACAGTGATCTTGGGTTTTCTCTGGAGTGCCATCAAGGAAATCAAGGCTCCTTTCACGTTTGATGTGGAACACGGAATTGCTCTGCACGCAGTGCAGGGGAATCGGGCCTCATCTCGCGGCGAGGGGGAAGTCTCATGGTTTTTCTCGAGTTGCGGCCAGAACCTGGGGTATATTCTCGAGTTACGACGGGGAGGGCCCTTCCAGACACGTGTTTGTTCAGCGACGTCAGGACTCCTGCCTAGGGGCGAGGGACACCTCGGGATTCTCCTCGAGTCTTGGCATGGCAATTGGGACGCGTCTCCACGTGAGGCGGGAGACCCAGGGTCCCTTTCCACGTGCCACAGGGATCCTGGGACTCCTATTCATTTTCAAGAGGAGTCAGGCATCGTCTCCTTTGGAAGCATTGATCTCCGCGGACCTCTCTAGGTTTCAAAGGATGTGAGGCCTCCGGTCGCGTTGAGGCGGAGGACTAGGTCTTTCTCTGTGGTCTCCACAGGGGATTCAGACAACCCTTCGTCTTGGGAGATGCAAGACGAGCCTGCTTTCAATTCACTGCAGGGATATCAGGCCTTACTTCGAGTCAGAGCATCACGGTGTCCATTGCACTTGAGGCCACAAACTCAGGGTACCTCTCACATACCTGTAGCTGAGAGAAGCCTCCTCTTGAGGTGCTTGTGGAAAGTTGCTATTCCTCTTGAGTCGAAGCCAGGGACTAAGCTCTCATCTCGAGTAGATTGGTGGTCCACAGAGCCCTTTTGTGTTGCTCCAGTGACCTCAGGATCCCTCTAGACTTGAGACAGTGTTGTTGGGTTTTCTCTGGAGTGCCATCAAGGAAATCAAGGCTCCTTTCACGTTTGATGTGGAACACGGAATTGCTCTGCACGCAGTGCAGGGGAATCGGGCCTCATCTCGCGGCGAGTGGGAAGTCTCATGGTTTTTCTCGAGTTGCGGCCGGAACCTGGGGTATATTCTCGAGTTACGACGGGGAGGGCCCTTCCAGACATGTGTTTGTTCAGCGACGTCAGGACTCCTGCCTAGGTGCGAGGGACACCTCGGGATTCTCCTCGAGTCTTGACATGGCAATTGGGACGCGTCTCCACGTGAGGCGGGAGACCCAGGGTCCCTTTCCACGTGCCACAGGGATCCTGGGACTCCTATCCATTTGCAAGAAGAGTCAGGCATCGTCTCCTTTGGAAGCATTGATCTCCGCGGACCTCTCGAGTTTTCAAAGGATGTGAGGCCTCCGGTCGCGATGAGGCGGAAAACTCGGTCTTTCTCTGTGGTCTCCACAGGGGATTCAGACATCCCTTCGTCTTGGGAGATGCAAGACGAGCCTGCATTCACTTCACTGCAGGGACATCCGGCCTTACTTCGAGTCAGAGTATCTCCGTGTCCATTCCACTTGAGGCCACAAACTCAGGGTCCCTCTCACATACCTGTAGCTGAGAGAAGCTTCCTCTTGAGGTGCTTGTGGAAATTTGGTATTCCTCTTGAGTCGAAGCCAGGGACTAAGCTCTCATCTCGAGTTGATTTGGGGTCCACGGAGCACTTTCGTGTTGCTCCAGTGACCTCAGGATCCCTCTCGACTTGAGACAGTGATCTTGGGTTTTCTCTGGAGTGCCATCAAGGAAATCAAGGCTCCTTTCACGTTTGATGTGGAACACGGAATTGCTCTGCACGCAGTGCAGGGGAATCGGGCCTCATCCAGCGGCGAGGGGGAAGTCTCATGGTTTTTCTCGAGTTGCGGCCGGAACCTGGGGTATATTCTCGAGTTACGACGGGGAGGGCCCTTCCAGACACAGGTTTGTTCAGCGACATCAGGACTCCTAACTAGGTGCGAGGGACACCTTGGTATTCTCCTCGAGTCTTGGCATGGCAATTGGGACGCGTCTCCACGTGAGGCGGGAGACCCAGGTTCCCTTTCCACGTGCCACAGGGATCCTGGGACTCCTATCCATTTTCAAGAGGAGTCAGGCATCGTCTCCTTTGGAAGCATTGATCTCCGCGGACCTCTCGATTTTTCAAAGGATGTGAGGCCTCCGGTCGCGTTGAGGCGGAGGACTAAGTCTTTCTCTGTGGTCTCCACAGGGGATTCAGACAACCCTTCCTCTTGGGAGATGCAAGTCGAGACTGCATTCAATTCACTTCAGGGATATCTGGCCTTACTTCGAGCCAGAGCATATCGGTGTCCATTCCACTTGAGGCCACAAACTCAGGGTCCCTCTCACATACCTGTAGCTGAGAGAATCCTCCTCTTGAGGTGCTTGTGGAAAGTTGGTATTCCTCTTGAGTCGAAGCCAGGGACTAAGCTCTCATCTCGAGTTGATTTGGGATCCACGGAGCCCTTTCGTGTTGCTCCAGTGACCTCAGGATCCCTCAAGACTTGAGACAGTGATCTTGGGTTTTCTCTGGAGTGCCATCAAGGAAATCAAGGCTCCTTTCACGTTTGATGTGGAACACGGAATTGGTCTGCAGGCAGTGCAGGGGAATCGGGCCTCATCTCGCGGCGAGGGGGAAGTCTCATGGTTTTTTTCAAGTTGCGGCCGGAACCTGTGGTATATTCTGGATTAACGACAAGGAGGACCCTTCCAGACACGTGTTTGTTCAGCGACGTCAGGACTCCTGCCTAGGTGCGAAGGACACCTCGGGATTCTCCTCGAGTCTTGGCATGGCAATTGGGACGCGTCTCCACGTGAGGCGTCAGACCCAGAGTCCCTTTCCACGTGCCACAGGGTTCCTGGGACTCCTATCCATTTTCAAGAGGAGTCAGGCATCGTCTCCTTTGGAAGCATTGATCTCCGCGGACCTCTCGAGTTTTCAATGGATGTGAGGCCTCCGTTCACGTTGAGGCGGAGGACTAGGTCTTTCTCTGTGGTCTCCACAGGGGATTCAGACAACTCTTCGTCTTGGGAGATGCAAGAGGAGCCTGCATTCAATTCACTGCAGGGATATCCGGCCTTACTTCGAGTCAGAGCATCTCGTTGTCCATTCCACTTGAGGCCACAAACTCAGGGTCCCTCTCACATACCGGTAGCTGAGAGAAGCCTCCTCTTGAGGTGCTTGTGGAAAGTTGGTGTTCCTCTTCTGTCGAAACCAAGGACTAAGCTCTCATCTCGAGTTGACTTGGGGTCCACGGAGCCCTTTCGTGTTGCTCCAGTGACCTCAGGATCCCTCTAGACTTGAGCCAGTGATCCTGGGTTTTCTCTGGGGTGCCATCAAGAAAATCAAGGCTCCTTTCACGTTTGATGTGGAACACGGAATTGCTCTGCACGCAGTGCAGGGGATTCGGGCCTCATCTCGTGGCGAGGGGGAAGTCTCATGGTTTTTCTCGAGTTGCGGCCCGAACTTGGGGTATATTCTCGAGTTAAGACGGGGAGGGCCCTTCCAGACACGTGTTTGTTCAGCTACGTCAGGACTCCTGCTTAGGTGCGAGGGACACCTCGGGATTCTCCTCGAGTCTTCACATGGCAATTGGGACGCGTCTCCACGTGAGGCGGGAGACCCAGTGTCCCTTATAACGTGCCACAGGGATCCTGGGACTCCTATCCATTTTCAAGAGGTGTCAGGCATCGTCTCCTTCGGAAGTATTGATCTCGGCGGACCTCTCGAGTTTTCAAAGGATATGAGGTCTCCGGTTGCGTTGTGGTGGAGGACTAGGTCTTTCTCTGTGGTCTCCACAGGGGATTCAGACATCCCTTCGTCTTGGGAGATGCAAAACGAGCCTGCATTCAATTCACTGCAGGGATATCCGGCCTTACTTCCAGTCAGAGCATCTCGGTGTCCTTTCCACTTGAGGCCACAAACTCGGGGTTCCTCAAATATACCTGTAGCTGAGAGAAGCCTCCTCTTGAGGTGCTTGTTTAAAGTTGGTATTCTTCTTGAGTCGAAGCCAGGGACTAAGCTCTCATCTCGAGTTGATTTGGGGTCCACGGAGCCCTTTCATGTTGCTCCAGTGACCTCAGGATCCCTCTAGACTTGAGACAGTGATCTTGGGTTTTCTCTGGAGTGCCATCAAGGAAATCAAGGCTCCTTTCACGTTTGATGTGGAACACGGAATTGCTTTGCACGCAGTGCAGGGGAATCGGGCCTCATCCAGCGGCGAGGGGGAATCTCATGGTTTTTGTCGAGTTGCGGCCGGAACCTTTCGTATATTCTCGAGTTACGATGGGGAGGGCCCTTCCAGACACGTGTTTTTGCAGCGACGTCAGGACTCCTGCCTAGGTGCGAGGGACACCTGGGGATTCTCCTCGAGTCTTGGCATGGCAATGGGGACGCATCTCCACGTGAGGCGGGGGACCCAGGGTCCCTTTCCACGTGCCACAGGGATCCTGGGACTCCTATCCATTTTCAAGAGGAGTCAGGCATCGTCTCCTTTGGAAGCATTGATCTCCGCGGACCTCTCGAATTTTCAAAGGATGTGAGGCCTCCGGTCGCGATGAGGCTGAAAATTAGTTTTTTCTCTGTGGTCTCCACAGGGGAATCAGACATCCCTTCGTCTTGGGAGATGCAAGACGAGCCTGCATTCAATTCACTGCAGGGATATCCGGCCTTACTTCGAGTCAGAGCATTTCGGTGTCCATTCCACTTGAGGCCACAAACTCAGGGTCCCTCTCACATACCTGTAGCTGAGAGAAGCCTCCTCTTGAGGTGCTTGTGGAAAGTTGGTATTCCTCTTGAGTCGAAGCCAGGGACTAAGCTCTCATCTCGAGTTGATTTGGGGTCCACGGATCCTTTTCGTGTTGCTCCAATGACCTCAGGATGCCTCCAGACTTGAGACAGTGATCTTGGGTTTTCTCTGGAGTGCCATCAAGGAAATCAAGGCTCCTTTCACGTTTGATGTGGAACACGGAATTAGTCTGCACGCAGTGCAGGGGAATCGGGCCTCATCTCGTGGCGAGGGTGAAGTCTCATGGTTTTTCTCGAGTTGCGGCCAGAACCTGGGGTATATTCTCGAGTTACGACGGCGAGGGCCCTTCCAGACACGTGTTTGTTCAGCGACGTCAGGACTCCTGCCTAGGTGCGAGGGACACCTCGGTATTCTCCTCGAGTCTTGACATGGCAATTGGGACGCGTCTCCACGTGAGGCGGGAGACCCAGGGTCCCTTTCCACGTGCCACAGGGATGCTGGGACCCCTATCCATTTTCAAGAGGAGTCAGGCATCGTCTCCTTTGGAAGCACTGATCTCCGCGGACCTCTCGAGTTGTCAAAGAATATGAGGCCTCGTGTCGCCATGCGGTGGAGAACTAGGTCTTTCTCTGTGGTCCCACAGGGGATTCAGACTTCCCGTCGTCTTGGGAGATGCAAGACGAGCCTGCATTCAGTTCACTGCAGGGATATACGGCCTTACTTCGAGTCAGAGAATCTGGGTGTATTTCCACTTGAGGCCACAAACTCAGGGTCCCTCTCACATACCTGTAACTGAGAGAAGCCTCCTCTTGAGGTGCTTGTGGAAACTTGGTATTCCTCTTGAGTCGAAGCCAGGGACTAAGCTCTCATCTCGATTTGATTTGGGGTACACGCAGCCCTTTCGTGTTGCCCCAGTGACCTCAGGATCACTCTAGACTTGAGAGAGTGATCTTGGGTTTTCTCTGGAGTGCCATCAAGGAAATCAAGGCTCCTTTCACGTTTGATGTGGAACACGGAATTGCTCTGCACGCAGTGCAGGGGAATCGGGCCTCATCTCTCGTCGAGGGGGAAGTCTCATGGTTTTTCTCGAGTTGCGGCCCGAACCTGGGGTATATTCTCGAGTTACAACGGGGAGGGCCCTTTCAGACACGTCTTTATTCAGCGACGTCATGACTCCTGCCTAGGTGCGAGGGACACCTCGGGATTCTCCTCGAGTCTTGGCATGGCAATTGGGACGCGACTCCACGTGAGCCGGGAGGCCCAGGGTCCCTTTCCACGTGCCACAGGGATCCTGGGACTCCTATCAATTTGCAAGAGGAGTCAGGCATCGTCTCCTTTGGAAGCATTGATCTCGGCGGACCTCTCCAATTTTGAAAGGATATGAGGCCTCCGGTCGCGATGAGGCGGAGAACTAGGTCTTTCTCTGTGGTCTCCACAGGGGATTCAGACATCCCTTCGGATTGGGAGATGCAAGACGAGCCTGCATTCAATTCACTGCAGGAATATCCGGCCTTACTTCGAGCCAGAGCATCTCGGTGTCCATTCCACTTGAGTCCACCAACTCAGGATCCCTCTCACATACCTGTAGCTGAGAGAAGCCTCCCTTGAGGTGCTTGTGGAAAGTTGGTATTCCTCTTGAGTCGAAGCCAGGGACTAAGCTCTCATCTCGAGTTGATTTGGGGTCCACGGAGCCCTTTCGTGTTGCTACAGTGACCTCAGGATCCCTCTAGACTTGAGACAGTGATCTTGGATACTCTCTGAAATGCCATCAAGGAAATCAATGCTCCTTTCAAGTTTGATGTGGAACACGGAATTGCTCTGCACGCAGTGCAGGGGAATGGGGCCTCATCTCGCGGCGAGGGGGAAGTCTCATGGTTTTTCTCGAGTTGAGGTCGGAACCTGGGGTATATTCTCGAGTTACGAGGGGGAGGGCCCTTCCAAACACGTGTTTGTTCAGCGACGTCAGGACTCCTGCCTAAGTGCGAGGGACACCTCGGGATTCTCGTCGAGTCTTGGCATGGCAATTGGGACGCGTCTCCACGTGAGGCGGGAGACCCAGGGTCCCTTTCCACGTGCCACAGGGATCCTGGGACTCCTATCCATTTTCAAGAGGAGTCAGGCATCCTCTCCTTTGGAAGCATTGATCTCCGTGGACCTCTCGAGTTTTCAAAGGATGCGAGGAGTCCGGTCAAGATGAGGTGGAGATCTATGTCTTTCTCTGTGGTCTCTGTGGTTTCTGTGGATTCATACATCCCTTCGTCTTGGGAGATGCAAGACGAGCCTGCATTCAATTCACTGCAGGGATATCCGGCCTTACTTCGAGTCAGAGCATCTCGGTGTCCATTCCACTGGAGGCCACAAACTCAGGGTCCCTCTCACATACCTGTAGCTGAGAGAAGCCTCCTCTTGAGGTGCTTGAGGAAAGTTGGCATTCCTCTGAGTCGAAGCCAGGGACTAAGCTCTCATCTCGAGTTGACTTGGGGTCCACGGAGCCCTTTCGTGTTGCTCCAGTGACCTCAGGATCCCTCTAGACTTGAGACAGTGATCTTGGGTTTTCTCTGGAGTGCCATCAAGGAAATCAAGGCTCCTTTCACTTTTGATGTGGAACACAGAATTGCTCTGCACGCAGGGCAGTGGAATCGGACCTAATCTCGCGGGGAGGGGGAAGTCTCATGGTTTTTATCGAGTTGCGGCCGGAACCTGGGGTATATTCTCGAGTTACGACGGGGAGGGCCCTTCCAGACACGTGTTTGTTCACCGACGTCAGGACTCCTGCCTAGGTGCGAGGGACACCTCGGGATTCTCCTCAAGTCTTGGCATGGCATTTTGGACGCGTCTCCACGTGAGGCGGGAGACCCGGGGTCCCTTTCCACGTGCCACAGATATTCTGGGACTCCTATCCATTTTCTAGAGGAGTCAGGCATCGTCTCCTTCGGAAGTATTGATCTCCGCGGACCTCTCGAGTTTTCAAAGGATATGAGGCCTCCGGTCGCGAGGAGGCGGAGGACTAGGTCTTTCTCTCTGGTCTCCACAGGGGATTCAGACAACACTTCGTCTCGGGAGATGCAAGACGAGCCTGCATTCAATTCACTGCAGGGATTTCCAGCCTTACTTCGAGTCAGAGCATCTCTGTGTCCATTCCACTTGAGGCCACAAACTCAGGGGCCCTCTCACAAACCTGTAGCTGAGAGAAGCCTCCTCTTGAGGTGCTTGTGGAAAGTGGTATTCCTCTTGAGTTTAAGCCAGGGACTAAGCTCTCATCTCGAGTTGATTTGGGGTCCACGGAGCCCTTTCCTGTTGGTCCAGTGACCTCAGGATCCCTCTAGACTTGAGATAGTGTTCTTGGGTTTTCTCTGGAGGGCCATCAAGGAAATCAAGTCTCCTTTCACGTTTGATGTGGAACACGCAATTGCTGTGCACGCAGTGCAGGGGAATCGGGCCTCAACTCGCGTCGAGGGGGAAATCTCATGGTTTTTCTCGAGTGCGGCCCGAACCTAGGGTATATTCTCGAGTTACGACGGGGAGGGCCCTTCCAGACACGTGTTTGTTCAGCGACGTCAGGACTCCTGCCTAGGTGCGAGGGACACCTCGGGATTCTCCTTGAGTCTGGGCATGGCAATTGGGACGCGTCTCCACGTGAGGCGGGAGACCCAGGGTCCCTTTCCACATGCCACAGGGATCCTGGGACTCCTATCCATTTTCAAGAGGAGTCAGGCATTGTCTCCTTTGGAAGCATTGATCTCCGCAGACCTCTCGAGTTTTCAAAGGATGTGAGGCCTCCGGTCACGATGAGGCGGAGAACTAGTTCTTTCTCTGTGGTTTCCACAGGGGGATTCAGACATCCCTTCGTCTGGGGAGATGCAAGACGAGCCTGCATTCAATTCACTGCAGGGATATCCGGCCTTACTTCGAGTCAGAGCATCTCGGTGTCCATTCCACTTGAGGCCACAAACTCAGGGTCCCTCTCACATACCTGTAGCTGAGAGAAGCCTCCTCTTGAGGTGCTTGTGGAAAGTTGGTATTCCTCTTGACTCGAAGCCATGGACTAAGCTCTCATTTCCAGTTGATTTGGGGTCCACGGAGCCCTTTCGTATTGCTCCAGTGACCTCAGGATCCCTCTAGACTTGAGACAGTGATCTTGGGTTTTCTGTGGAGTGCCATCAAGGAAATCAAGGCTCCTTTCACGTTTGATGTGGAACACCGAATTGCTCTGCATGCAGTGCAGGTGAATCGGGCCTCATCTCGCGGCTAGTGGGAAGTCTCATGGTATTCCTCGGTTTGCGGCCGGAACCTGTGGTATATTCTCGAGTTACGACGGGGAGGGCCCTTCCAGACACGTGTTTGTTCAGCGAAGTCAGGAATCCTGCCTAGGTGCGAGGGACACCTCGGGATTCTCCTCGAGTCTTGGCATGGCAATTGGGAGGTGTCTCCATGTGAGGCGGGAGACCCACGGTCCCTTTCCACGTGCCACAGGGATCCTGGGACTCCTATCCATTTTCAAGAGGAGTCAGGCATCGTCTCCTTTGGAAGCATTGATCTCCGCGGACCTCTCGAGTTTTCAAAGGATGTGAGGCCTCCGGTCGCGATGAGGCGGAGGACTAGGTCTTTCTCTGTGGTCTCCACAGGGGTTTCAGTCATCCCTTCGTCTTGGGACATGCAAGACGAGCCTGCATTCAATTCACTGCAGGGATATCCGGCCTCACTTCGAGTCAGAGCATCTCGGAGTCCATTCCCCTTGAGGCCACAAACTCAGGGTCCCTCTCACATACCTGTAGCTGAGAGAAGCCTCCTCTTGAGGTGCTTGTGGAAAGTTGGTATTCCTCTTGAGTCGAAGCCAGGGACTAAGCTCTCATCTCGAGTTGATTTGGGGTCCACCGAGCCCTTTCGTGTTGCTACAGTGACCTCTGGATCCCTCTAGACTAGAGACAGTGATCTTGGGTTTTCTCTGGAGTGCCATCAAGGAAATCAAGGCTCCTTTCACTTTTGATGTGGAACACAGAATTGCTCTGCACGCAGGGCAGTGGAATCGGACCTAATCTCGCGGGGAGGGGGAAGTCTCATGGTTTTTATCGAGTTGCGGCCGGAACCTGGGGTATATTCTCGAGTTACGACCGGGAGGGCCCTTCCAGACACGTGTTTGTTCACCGACGTCAGGACTCCTGCCTAGGTGCGAGGGACACCTCGGGATTCTCCTCAAGTCTTGGCATGGCATTTTGGACGCGTCTCCACGTGAGGCGGGAGACCCGGGGTCCCTTTCCACGTGCCACAGATATTCTGGGACTCCTATCCATTTTCTAGAGGAGTCAGGCATCGTCTCCTTCGGAAGTATTGATCTCCGCGGACCTCTCGAGTTTTCAAAGGATATGAGGCCTCCGGTCGCGAGGAGGCGGAGGACTAGGTCTTTCTCTCTGGTCTCCACAGGGGATTCAGACAACACTTCGTCTCGGGAGATGCAAGACGAGCCTGCATTCAATTCACTGCAGGGATTTCCGGCCTTACTTCGAGTCAGAGCATCTCTGTGTCCATTCCACTTGAGGCCACAAACTCAGGGGCCCTCTCACAAACCTGTAGCTGAGAGAAGCCTCCTCTTGAGGTGCTTGTGGAAAGTGGTATTCCTCTTGAGTTTAAGCCAGGGACTAAGCTCTCATCTCGAGTTGATTTGGGGTCCACGGAGCCCTTTCCTGTTGGTCCAGTGACCTCAGGATCCCTCTAGACTTGAGACAGTGTTCTTGGGTTTTCTCTGGAGGGCCATCAAGAAAATCAAGTCTCCTTTCACGTTTGATGTGGAACACGCAATTGCTGTGCACGCAGTGCAGGGGAATCGGGCCTCAACTTGCGTCGAGGGGGAAATCTCATGGTTTTTCTCGAGTGCGGCCCGAACCTGGGGTATATTCTCGAGTTACGACGGGGAGGGCCCTTCCAGACACGTGTTTGTTCAGCTACGTCAGGACTCCTGCCTAGGTGCGAGGGACACTTCGGGATTCTCCTTGAGTCTGGGCATGGCAATTGGGACGCGTCTCCACGTGAGGCGGGAGACCCAGGGTCCCTTTCCACGTGCCACAGGGATCCTGGGACTCCTATCCATTTTCAAGAAGAGTCAGGCATCGTCTCCTTTGGAAGCATTGATCTCCACGGACCTCTCGAGTTTTCAAAGGATGTGAGGCCTCTGGTCTCGATGAGGCGGAGAACGAGGTCTTTCTCTGTGGTCTCCACAGGGGATTCAGACAACCCTTCGTCTTGGGAGATGCAAGACGAGCCTGCATTGAATTCACTGCAGGGATATCCGGCCTTACTTCGAGTCAGAGCATCTCGGTCTTCATTCAACTTGAGGCCACAAACTCAGGGTCCCTCTCACATACATGTAACTGAGAGAAGCCTCCTCTTGAGGTGCTTGTGGAAACTTGGTATTCTTCTTGAGTCGAAGCCAGGGACTAAGCTCTCATCTCGAGTTGATTTGGGGTCCACGCAGCCCTTTCGTGTTGCTCCAGTGACCTCAGGATCCCTCTAGACTTGAGACAGTGATCTTGGGTTTTCTCTAGAGTGCCATCAAGGAAATCAAGGATCCTTTCACGTTTGATGGGGAACACGGAATTGCTCTGCACACAGTGCAGGGGAATCGGGCCTCATCTCGCGGCGAGCGGGAAGTCTCATGGTTTTTCTCGAGTTGCGGACCAAACCTGGGGTATATCTCGAGTTACGACGGGGAGGGCCCATCCAGACACGTGTTTGTTCAGCGACAGCAGGACTCCTGCCTAGGTGCAAGGGACACCTCGGGATTCTCCTCGAGTCTTGGCATGGAAATTGGGACGCGTCTCCATGTGAGGCGGGAAATCCAGGGTCCCTTTCCAAGTGCCACAGGGATCCTGGGACTCCTATCCATTTTCAAGAGGAGTCAGGCATTGTCTCCTTTGGAAGCATTGATCTCCGCAGACCTCTCGAGTTTTCAAAGGATGTGAGGCCTCCGGTCACGATGAGGCGGAGAACTAGTTCTTTCTCTGTGGTTTCCACAGGGGGTTTCAGACATCCCTTCGTCTGGGGAGATGCAAGACGAGCCTGCATTCAAATCACTGCAGGGATATCCGGCCTTACTTCGAGTCAGAGCATCTCGGTGTCCATTCCACTTGAGGCCACAAACTCAGGGTCCCTCCCACATACCTGTAGCTGAGAGAACCCTCCTCTTGAGGTGCTTGTGGAAAGTTGGTATTCCTCTTGAGTCGAAGCCAGGGACTAAGCTCTCATCTCGAGTTGATTTGGGGTCCACGGAGCCCTTTCCTGTTGGTCCAGTGACCTCAGGATCCCTCTAGACTTGAGACAGTGTTCTTGGGTTTTCTCTGGAGGGCCATCAAGAAAATCAAGTCTCCTTTCACGTTTGATGTGGAACACGCAATTGCTATGCACGCAGTGCAGGGGAATCGGGCCTCAACTTGCGTCGAGGGGGAAATCTCATGGTTTTTCTCGAGTGCGGCCCGAACCTGGGGTATATTCTCGAGTTACGACGGGGAGGGCCCTTCCAGACACGTGTTTGTTCAGCTACGTCAGGACTCCTGCCTAGGTGCGAGGGACACCTCGGGATTCTCCTTGAGTCTGGGCATGGCAATTGGGACGCGTCTCCACGTTAGGCGGGAGACCCAGGGTCCCTTTCCACGTGCCACAGGGATCCTGGGACTCCTATCCATTTTCAAGAAGAGTCAGGCATCGTCTCCTTTGGAAGCATTGATCTCCACGGACCTCTCGAGTTTTCAATGGATGTGAGGCCTCTGGTCTCGATGAGGCGGAGAACGAGGTCTTTCTCTGTGGTCTCCACAGGGGATTCAGACAACCCTTCGTCTTGGGAGATGCAAGACGAGCCTGCATTGAATTCACTGCAGGGATATCCAGCCTTACTTCGAGTCAGAGCATCTCGGTCTTCATTCAACTTGAGGCCACAAACTCAGGGTCCCTCTCACATACATGTAACTGAGAGAAGCCTCCTCTTGAGGTGCTTGTGGAAACTTGGTATTCCTCTTGAGTCGAAGCCAGGGACTAAGCTCTCATCTCGATTTGATTTGGGGTACACGCAGCCCTTTCGTGTTGCCCCAGTGACCTCAGGATCACTCTAGACTTGAGAGAGTGATCTTGGGTTTTCTCTGGAGTGCCATCAAGGAAATCAAGGCTCCTTTCACGTTTGATGGGGAACACGGAATTGCTCTGCACGCAGTGCAGGGGAATCGGGCCTCATCTCTCGTCGAGGGGGAAGTCTCATGGTTTTTCTCGAGTTGCGGCCCGAACCTGGGGTATATTCTCGAGTTACAACGGGGAGGGCCCTTTCAGACACGTCTTTATTCAGCGACGTCATGACTCCTGCCTAGGTGCGAGGGACACCTCGGGATTCTCCTCGAGTCTTGGCATGGCAATTGGGACGCATCTCCACGTGAGCCGGGAGGCCCAGGGTCCCTTTCCACGTGCCACAGGGATCCTGGGACTCCTATCAATTTGCAAGAGGAGTCAGGCATCGTCTCCTTTGGAAGCATTGATCTCGGCGGACCTCTCCAATTTTGAAAGGATATGAGGCCTCCGGTCGCGATGAGGCGGAGAACTAGGTCTTTCTCTGTGGTCTCCACAGGGGATTCAGACATCCCTTCGGATTGGGAGATGCAAGACGAGCCTGCATTCAATTCACTGCAGGAATATCCGGCCTTACTTCGAGCCAGAGCATCTCGGTGTCCATTCCACTTGAGTCCACCAACTCAGGATCCCTCTCACATACCTGTAGCTGAGAGAAGCCTCCCTTGAGGTGCTTGTGGAAAGTTGGTATTCCTCTTGAGTCGAAGCCAGGGACTAAGCTCTCATCTCGAGTTGATTTGGGGTCCACGGAGCCCTTTCGTGTTGCTACAGTGACCTCAGGATCCCTCTAGACTTGAGACAGTGATCTTGGATACTCTCTGAAATGCCATCAAGGAAATCAATGCTCCTTTCAAGTTTGATGTGGAACACGGAATTGCTCTGCACGCAGTGCAGGGGAATGGGGCCTCATCTCGCGGCGAGGGGGAAGTCTCATGGTTTTTCTCGAGTTGAGGTCGGAACCTGGGGTATATTCTCGAGTTACGAGGGGGAGGGCCCTTCCAAACACGTGTTTGTTCAGCGACGTCAGGACTCCTGCCTAAGTGCGAGGGACACCTCGGGATTCTCGTCGAGTCTTGGCATGGCAATTGGGACGCGTCTCCACGTGAGGCGGGAGACCCAGGGTCCCTTTCCACGTGCCACAGGGATCCTGGGACTCCTATCCATTTTCAAGAGGAGTCAGGCATCCTCTCCTTTGGAAGCATTGATCTCCGTGGACCTCTCGAGTTTTCAAAGGATGCGAGGAGTCCGGTCAAGATGAGGTGGAGATCTATGTCTTTCTCTGTGGTCTCTGTGGTTTCTGTGGATTCATACATCCCTTCGTCTTGGGAGATGCAAGACGAGCCTGCATTCAATTCACTGCAGGGATATCCGGCCTTACTTCGAGTCAGAGCATCTCGGTGTCCATTCCACTGGAGGCCACAAACTCAGGGTCCCTCTCACATACCTGTAGCTGAGAGAAGCCTCCTCTTGAGGTGCTTGAGGAAAGTTGGCATTCCTCTGAGTCGAAGCCAGGGACTAAGCTCTCATCTCGAGTTGACTTGGGGTCCACGGAGCCCTTTCGTGTTGCTCCAGTGACCTCAGGATCCCTCTAGACTTGAGACAGTGATCTTGGGTTTTCTCTGGAGTGCCATCAAGGAAATCAAGGCTCCTTTCACTTTTGATGTGGAACACAGAATTGCTCTGCACGCAGGGCAGTGGAATCGGACCTAATCTCGCGGGGAGGGGGAAGTCTCATGGTTTTTATCGAGTTGCGGCCGGAACCTGGGGTATATTCTCGAGTTACGACGGGGAGGGCCCTTCCAGACACGTGTTTGTTCACCGACGTCAGGACTCCTGCCTAGGTGCGAGGGACACCTCGGGATTCTCCTCAAGTCTTGGCATGGCATTTTGGACGCGTCTCCACGTGAGGCGGGAGACCCGGGGTCCCTTTCCACGTGCCACAGATATTCTGGGACTCCTATCCATTTTCTAGAGGAGTCAGGCATCGTCTCCTTCGGAAGTATTGATCTCCGCGGACCTCTCGAGTTTTCAAAGGATATGAGGCCTCCGGTCGCGAGGAGGCGGAGGACTAGGTCTTTCTCTCTGGTCTCCACAGGGGATTCAGACAACACTTCGTCTCGGGAGATGCAAGACGAGCCTGCATTCAATTCACTGCAGGGATTTCCAGCCTTACTTCGAGTCAGAGCATCTCTGTGTCCATTCCACTTGAGGCCACAAACTCAGGGGCCCTCTCACAAACCTGTAGCTGAGAGAAGCCTCCTCTTGAGGTGCTTGTGGAAAGTGGTATTCCTCTTGAGTTTAAGCCAGGGACTAAGCTCTCATCTCGAGTTGATTTGGGGTCCACGGAGCCCTTTCCTGTTGGTCCAGTGACCTCAGGATCCCTCTAGACTTGAGATAGTGTTCTTGGGTTTTCTCTGGAGGGCCATCAAGGAAATCAAGTCTCCTTTCACGTTTGATGTGGAACACGCAATTGCTGTGCACGCAGTGCAGGGGAATCGGGCCTCAACTCGCGTCGAGGGGGAAATCTCATGGTTTTTCTCGAGTGCGGCCCGAACCTAGGGTATATTCTCGAGTTACGACGGGGAGGGCCCTTCCAGACACGTGTTTGTTCAGCGACGTCAGGACTCCTGCCTAGGTGCGAGGGACACCTCGGGATTCTCCTTGAGTCTGGGCATGGCAATTGGGACGCGTCTCCACGTGAGGCGGGAGACCCAGGGTCCCTTTCCACATGCCACAGGGATCCTGGGACTCCTATCCATTTTCAAGAGGAGTCAGGCATTGTCTCCTTTGGAAGCATTGATCTCCGCAGACCTCTCGAGTTTTCAAAGGATGTGAGGCCTCCGGTCACGATGAGGCGGAGAACTAGTTCTTTCTCTGTGGTTTCCACAGGGGGATTCAGACATCCCTTCGTCTGGGGAGATGCAAGACGAGCCTGCATTCAATTCACTGCAGGGATATCCGGCCTTACTTCGAGTCAGAGCATCTCGGTGTCCATTCCACTTGAGGCCACAAACTCAGGGTCCCTCTCACATACCTGTAGCTGAGAGAAGCCTCCTCTTGAGGTGCTTGTGGAAAGTTGGTATTCCTCTTGACTCGAAGCCATGGACTAAGCTCTCATTTCCAGTTGATTTGGGGTCCACGGAGCCCTTTCGTATTGCTCCAGTGACCTCAGGATCCCTCTAGACTTGAGACAGTGATCTTGGGTTTTCTGTGGAGTGCCATCAAGGAAATCAAGGCTCCTTTCACGTTTGATGTGGAACACCGAATTGCTCTGCATGCAGTGCAGGTGAATCGGGCCTCATCTCGCGGCTAGTGGGAATTCTCATGGTATTCCTCGGTTTGCGGCCGGAACCTGTGGTATATTCTCGAGTTACGACGGGGAGGGCCCTTCCAGACACGTGTTTGTTCAGCGAAGTCAGGAATCCTGCCTAGGTGCGAGGGACACCTCGGGATTCTCCTCGAGTCTTGGCATGGCAATTGGGAGGTGTCTCCACGTGAGGCGGGAGACCCACGGTCCCTTTCCACGTGCCACAGGGATCCTGGGACTCCTATCCATTTTCAAGAGGAGTCAGGCATCGTCTCCTTTGGAAGCATTGATCTCCGCGGACCTCTCGAGTTTTCAAAGGATGTGAGGCCTCCGGTCGCGATGAGGCGGAGGACTAGGTCTTTCTCTGTGGTCTCCACAGGGGTTTCAGTCATCCCTTCGTCTTGGGACATGCAAGACGAGCCTGCATTCAATTCACTGCAGGGATATCCGGCCTCACTTCGAGTCAGAGCATCTCGGAGTCCATTCCCCTTGAGGCCACAAACTCAGGGTCCCTCTCACATACCTGTAGCTGAGAGAAGCCTCCTCTTGAGGTGCTTGTGGAAAGTTGGTATTCCTCTTGAGTCGAAGCCAGGGACTAAGCTCTCATCTCGAGTTGATTTGGGGTCCACCGAGCCCTTTCGTGTTGCTACAGTGACCTCTGGATCCCTCTAGACTAGAGACAGTGATCTTGGGTTTTCTCTGGAGTGCCATCAAGGAAATCAAGGCTCCTTTCACTTTTGATGTGGAACACAGAATTGCTCTGCACGCAGGGCAGTGGAATCGGACCTAATCTCGCGGGGAGGGGGAAGTCTCATGGTTTTTATCGAGTTGCGGCCGGAACCTGGGGTATATTCTCGAGTTACGACCGGGAGGGCCCTTCCAGACACGTGTTTGTTCACCGACGTCAGGACTCCTGCCTAGGTGCGAGGGACACCTCGGGATTCTCCTCAAGTCTTGGCATGGCATTTTGGACGCGTCTCCACGTGAGGCGGGAGACCCGGGGTCCCTTTCCACGTGCCACAGATATTCTGGGACTCCTATCCATTTTCTAGAGGAGTCAGGCATCGTCTCCTTCGGAAGTATTGATCTCCGCGGACCTCTCGAGTTTTCAAAGGATATGAGGCCTCCGGTCGCGAGGAGGCGGAGGACTAGGTCTTTCTCTCTGGTCTCCACAGGGGATTCAGACAACACTTCGTCTCGGGAGATGCAAGACGAGCCTGCATTCAATTCACTGCAGGGATTTCCGGCCTTACTTCGAGTCAGAGCATCTCTGTGTCCATTCCACTTGAGGCCACAAACTCAGGGGCCCTCTCACAAACCTGTAGCTGAGAGAAGCCTCCTCTTGAGGTGCTTGTGGAAAGTGGTATTCCTCTTGAGTTTAAGCCAGGGACTAAGCTCTCATCTCGAGTTGATTTGGGGTCCACGGAGCCCTTTCCTGTTGGTCCAGTGACCTCAGGATCCCTCTAGACTTGAGACAGTGTTCTTGGGTTTTCTCTGGAGGGCCATCAAGAAAATCAAGTCTCCTTTCACGTTTGATGTGGAACACGCAATTGCTGTGCACGCAGTGCAGGGGAATCGGGCCTCAACTTGCGTCGAGGGGGAAATCTCATGGTTTTTCTCGAGTGCGGCCCGAACCTGGGGTATATTCTCGAGTTACGACGGGGAGGGCCCTTCCAGACACGTGTTTGTTCAGCTACGTCAGGACTCCTGCCTAGGTGCGAGGGACACCTCGGGATTCTCCTTGAGTCTGGGCATGGCAATTGGGACGCGTCTCCACGTGAGGCGGGAGACCCAGGGTCCCTTTCCACGTGCCACAGGGATCCTGGGACTCCTATCCATTTTCAAGAAGAGTCAGGCATCGTCTCCTTTGGAAGCATTGATCTCCACGGACCTCTCGAGTTTTCAAAGGATGTGAGGCCTCTGGTCTCGATGAGGCGGAGAACGAGGTCTTTCTCTGTGGTCTCCACAGGGGATTCAGACAACCCTTCGTCTTGGGAGATGCAAGACGAGCCTGCATTGAATTCACTGCAGGGATATCCGGCCTTACTTCGAGTCAGAGCATCTCGGTCTTCATTCAACTTGAGGCCACAAACTCAGGGTCCCTCTCACATACATGTAACTGAGAGAAGCCTCCTCTTGAGGTGCTTGTGGAAACTTGGTATTCTTCTTGAGTCGAAGCCAGGGACTAAGCTCTCATCTCGAGTTGATTTGGGGTCCACGCAGCCCTTTCGTGTTGCTCCAGTGACCTCAGGATCCCTCTAGACTTGAGACAGTGATCTTGGGTTTTCTCTAGAGTGCCATCAAGGAAATCAAGGATCCTTTCACGTTTGATGGGGAACACGGAATTGCTCTGCACACAGTGCAGGGGAATCGGGCCTCATCTCGCGGCGAGCGGGAAGTCTCATGGTTTTTCTCGAGTTGCGGACCGAACCTGGGGTATATCTCGAGTTACGACGGGGAGGGCCCATCCAGACACGTGTTTGTTCAGCGACAGCAGGACTCCTGCCTAGGTGCAAGGGACACCTCGGGATTCTCCTCGAGTCTTGGCATGGAAATTGGGACGCGTCTCCATGTGAGGCGGGAAATCCAGGGTCCCTTTCCAAGTGCCACAGGGATCCTGGGACTCCTATCCATTTTCAAGAGGAGTCAGGCATTGTCTCCTTTGGAAGCATTGATCTCCGCAGACCTCTCGAGTTTTCAAAGGATGTGAGGCCTCCGGTCACGATGAGGCGGAGAACTAGTTCTTTCTCTGTGGTTTCCACAGGGGGATTCAGACATCCCTTCGTCTGGGGAGATGCAAGACGAGCCTGCATTCAAATCACTGCAGGGATATCCGGCCTTACTTCGAGTCAGAGCATCTCGGTGTCCATTCCACTTGAGGCCACAAACTCAGGGTCCCTCCCACATACCTGTAGCTGAGAGAACCCTCCTCTTGAGGTGCTTGTGGAAAGTTGGTATTCCTCTTGAGTCGAAGCCAGGGACTAAGCTCTCATCTCGAGTTGATTTGGGGTCCACGGAGCCCTTTCCTGTTGGTCCAGTGACCTCAGGATCCCTCTAGACTTGAGACAGTGTTCTTGGGTTTTCTCTGGAGGGCCATCAAGAAAATCAAGTCTCCTTTCACGTTTGATGTGGAACACGCAATTGCTATGCACGCAGTGCAGGGGAATCGGGCCTCAACTTGCGTCGAGGGGGAAATCTCATGGTTTTTCTCGAGTGCGGCCCGAACCTGGGGTATATTCTCGAGTTACGACGGGGAGGGCCCTTCCAGACACGTGTTTGTTCAGCTACGTCAGGACTCCTGCCTAGGTGCGAGGGACACCTCGGGATTCTCCTTGAGTCTGGGCATGGCAATTGGGACGCGTCTCCACGTTAGGCGGGAGACCCAGGGTCCCTTTCCACGTGCCACAGGGATCCTGGGACTCCTATCCATTTTCAAGAAGAGTCAGGCATCGTCTCCTTTGGAAGCATTGATCTCCACGGACCTCTCGAGTTTTCAATGGATGTGAGGCCTCTGGTCTCGATGAGGCGGAGAACGAGGTCTTTCTCTGTGGTCTCCACAGGGGATTCAGACAACCCTTCGTCTTGGGAGATGCAAGACGAGCCTGCATTGAATTCACTGCAGGGATATCCAGCCTTACTTCGAGTCAGAGCATCTCGGTCTTCATTCAACTTGAGGCCACAAACTCAGGGTCCCTCTCACATACATGTAACTGAGAGAAGCCTCCTCTTGAGGTGCTTGTGGAAACTTGGTATTCTTCTTGAGTCGAAGCCAGGGACTAAGCTCTCATCTCGAGTTGATTTGGGGTCCACGCAGCCCTTTCGTGTTGCTCCAGTGACCTCAGGATCCCTCTAGACTTGAGACAGTGATCTTGGGATTTCTCTAGAGTGCCATCAAGGAAATCAAGGATCCTTTCACGTTTGATGGGGAACACGGAATTGCTCTGCACACAGTGCAGGGGAATCGGGCCACATCTCGCGGCGAGCGGGAAGTCTCATGGTTTTTCTCGAGTTGCGGACCGAACGTGGGGTATATCTCGAGTTACGACGGGGAGGGCCCATCCAGACACGTGTTTGTTCAGCGACAGCAGGACTCCTGCCTAGGTGCAAGGGACACCTCGGGATTCTCCTCGAGTCTTGGCATGGAAATTGGGACGCGTCTCCATGTGAGGCGGGAAATCCAGGGTCCCTTTCCAAGTGCCACAGGGATCCTGGGACTCCTATCCATTTTCAAGAGGAGTCAGGCATCGTCTCTTTTGGAAGCATTGATCTCCGCGGACCTCTCGAGTTTTCAAAGGATGTGAGGCCTCGGGTCACGATGAGGCGGATTACTAGTTCTTTCTCTGTGGTTTCCACAGGGGGATTCAGACATCCCTTCGTCTGGGGAGATGCAAGACGAGCCTGCATTCAATTCCCTGCAGGGATATCCGGCCTTACTTCGAGTCAGAGCATCTCGGTGTCCATTCCACTTGAGGCCACAAACTCAGGGTCCCTCCCACATACCTGTAGCTGAGAGAAGCCTCCTCTTGAGGTGCTTGTGGAAAGTTGGTATTCCTCTTGACTCGAAGCCATGGACTAAGCTCTCATTTCCAGTTGATTTGGGGTCCACGGAGCCCTTTCGTATTGCTCCAGTGACCTCAGGATCCCTCTAGACTTGAGACAGTGATCTTGGGTTTTCTGTGGAGTGCCATCAAGGAAATCAAGGCTCCTTTCACGTTTGATGTGGAACACCGAATTGCTCTGCATGCAGTGCAGGTGATTCGGGCCTCATCTCGCGGCTAGTGGGAAGTCTCATGGTATTCCTCGGTTTGCGGCCGGAACCTCTGGTATATTCTCGAGTTACAACGGGGAGGGCCCTTCCAGACACGTGTTTGTTCAGTGAAGTCAGGAATCCTGCCTAGGTGCGAGGGACACCTCGGGATTCTCCTCGAGTCTTGGCATGGCAATTGGGAGGCGTCTCCACGTGAGGCGGGAGACCCAGGGTCCCTTTCCACGTGCCACAGGGATCCTGGGACTCCTATCCATTTTCAAGAGGAGTCAGGCATCGTCTCCTTTGGAAGCATTGATCTCCGCGGACCTCTCGAGTTTTCAAAGGATGTGAGGCCTCCGGTCGCGTTGAGGCGGAGGACTAGGTCTTTCTCTGTCGTCTCCACAGGGGATTCAGACATCCCTTCGTCTTGGGAGATGCAAGACGAGCCTGCATTCAATTCACTGCAGGGATATCCGGCCTTACTTCGAGTCAGAGCATCTCGGTGTTCATTCAACTTGAGGCCACAAACTCAGGGTCCCTCTCACATACATGTAGCTGAGGGAAGCCTTCTCTTGAGGTGCTTGTGGAAAGTTGGTATTCCCCTTGAGTCGAAGCCAGGGACTAAGCTCTCATCTCAAGTTGATTTGCGGTCCACGGAGCCCTTTCATGTTGCTCCAGTGACCTCAGGATCCCTCTAGACTTGAGACAGTGATCTTGGGTTTTCTCTGGAGTGCCATAAAGGAAATCAAGGCTCATTTCACGTTTGATGTGGAACACGGAATTGCTCTGCACGCAGTGCAGGGGAATCGGGCCTCATCTCACGGCGAGGGGGAAGTCTCATGGTTTTTCTCGAGTTGCGGCTGGAACCTGGGGTATATTCTCGAGTTACGACGGGGAGGGCCCTTCCAGACATGTGTTTGTTCAGCGACGTCAGGACTCCTGCCTAGGTTCGAGGGACACCTCGGGATTCTCCTCGAGTCTTGGCATGGCAATTGGGACGCATCTCCACGTGAGGCGGGAAACCCACGGTCCCTTTCAACGTGCCACAGGGATCCTGGGACTCCTATCCATTTTCAAGAGGAGTCAGGCATCGTCTCTTTTGGAAGCATTGATCTCCGCGGACCTCTCGAGTTTTCAAAGGATGTGAGGCCTCCGGTCGCGATGAGGCGGAGGACTAGGTCTTTCTCTGTGGTCTCCACAGGGGAATCAGACATCCCTTCGTCTTGGGAGATGCAAGACGAGCCTGCATTCAACTCACTGCAGGGATATCCGGCCTGACTTCGAGTCAGAGCATCTCGGTGTCCATTCTACTTGAGGCCACAAACTCACGGGACCTCTCACATACCTGTAGCTGAGAGAAGCCTCCTCTTGAGGTGCTTGTGGAAACTTGGTATTCATCTTGAGTCGAAGCCGGGGACTAAGCTCTCATCTCGAGTTGATTTGGGGTCCACGCACCCCTTTTGTGTTGCTCCAGTGACCTCAGGATCCCTCTAGACTTGAGACAGTGATCTTGGGTTTTCTCTGGAGTGCCATCAAGGAAATCAAGGCTCCTTTCACGTTTGATGTGGAACACGGAATTGCTCTGCACGCAGTGCAGGGGATTCGGGCCTCATCTCGCGGCGAGGGGGAAGTCTCATGGTTTTTCTCGAGTTGCGGCCCGAACCTGGGGTATATTCTCGAGTTACGACGGGGAGGGCCCTTCCAGACACGTGTTTGTTCAGCTACGTCAGGACTCCTGCCTAGGTGCGAGGGACACCTCGGGATTCTCCTCGAGTCTTCAAATGGCAATTGGGACGCGTCTCCACGTGAGGTGGGAGACCCAGGGTCCCTTTCCACGTGCCACAGGGATCCTGGGACTCCTATCAATTTTCAAGAGTAGTCAGGCATCGTCTCCTTTGGAAGCATTGATCTCCGCGGACCTCTCGAGTTTTCAAAGGATGTGAGGCGTCCGGTCGCGTTGAGGCAGAGGACTAGGTCTTTCTCTGTGGTCTCCACAGGGGATTCAGACAACCCTTCGTCTTGGGAGATGCAAGACGAGCCTGCATTCAATTCACTGCATGGATATCCGGCCTTACTTCGAGTCAGAGCATCTCGGTGTCCATTCCACTTGAGGCAACAAATTCAGGGTCCCTCTCACATACCTGTAGCTGAGAGAAGCCTCCTCTTGAGGTGCTTGTGGAAAGTTGGTATTCCTCTTGAGTCGAAGCCAGGGACTAAGCTCTCATCTAGAGTTGATTTGCGGTCCACGGAGCCCTTTTGTGTTGCTCCAGTGACCTCAGGATCCCTCTAGACTTGAGACAATGATCTTGGGTTTCCTCTGGAGTGCCATCAAGGAAATCAAGGCTCCTTTCACGTTTGATGTGGAACACGGAATTGCTCTGCACGCAGTGCAGGGGAATCGGGCCTCATCTCACGGCAAGGCGGAAGTCTCATGGTTTTTCTCGAGTTGCGGCCGGAACCTGGGGTATATTTTCGAGTTACGACGGGGAGGGCCCTTCCATACACGTGTTTGTTCAGCGACGTCAGGACTCCTGCCTAGGGACACCTCGGGATTCTCCTCGAGTCTTGGCATGGCAATTGGTACGCGTCTCCACGTGAGTCGGGAGACCATGGGTCCCTTTCCACGTGCCACAGGGATCCTGGGACTCCTATCCATTTTGAAGAGGAGTCAGGCATCGTCTCCTTTGGAAGCATTGATCTCCATGGACCTCTCGAGTTTTCAAAGGATGTGAGGCCTCCGTTCGATTTGAGGCGTAGGACTAGGTCTTTCTCTGTGGTCTCCACAGGGAATTCAGACAACCCTTCGTCTTGGGAGATGCAAGACGAGCCTGCATTCAATTCACTGTAGGGATATCCGGCCTTACTTCGAATCAGAGCATCTCGGTGTCCATTTCACTTGAGGCCACAAACTCAGGGTCCTTCTCACATACATGTAGCTGAGAGAAGCCTGCTCTTGAGGTGCTTGTGGAAAGTTGGTATTCCTCTTGAGTCGAAGCCAGGGACTAAGCTCTCATCTCGAGTTGATTTGGGGTCCACGGAGCCCTTTCGTGTTGCTCCAGTGACATCAGGATCCCACTAGACTTGAGACAGTGATCTTGGGTTTTCTCTGGAGTGCCATCAAGGAAATCAAGGCTCCTTTCACGTTTGATGTGGAACACGGAATTGCTCTGCACGCAGTGCAGGGGAATCGGGCCTCATCTCGCGGCGAGGGGGAAGTCTCATGGTTTTTCTCGAGTTGCGGCCGGAACCTGTGGTATATTCTCGAGTTACGACGGGGAGGGCCCTTCCTTACACGTGTTTGTTCATCGATGTCAGGACTCCTGCCTAGGTGCGAGGGACACCTCGGGATTCTCCTCGAGTCTTGGCATGGCAATTGGGACGCGTCTCCACGTGAGGCGGGAGACCCAGGGTCCCTTTCCACGTGCCACAGTGATCCTGGGACTCCTATCCATTTTCAAGAGGCGTCAGGCATCGTCTCCTTCGGAAGTATTGATCTCCGCAGACCTCTCGAGTTTTCAAAGGATGTGATGCCTCCCGTCTCGTTGAAGTGGAGGACTAGGTCTTTCTCTGTTGTCTCCACAGGGGATTCAGACAACCCTTCGTCTTGGGAGATGCATGACGAGCCTGCATTCAAATCACTGCAGGGATATCTGGCCTTACTTCGAGTCAGAGCATCTCGGTGTCCATTCCACTTGAGGCGACAAACTCAGCGTCCCTCTCACATACCATTAGTTGAGAGTAGCCTCCTCTTGAGGTGCTTGTGGAAAGTTGGTATTCCTCTTGAGTCGAAGCCAGGGACTAAGCTCTCATCTCGAGTTGATTTGGGGTCCACGGAGCCCTTTCGTGTTGCTACAGTGACCTCAGGATCCCTCTAGACTTGAAACAGTGATCTTGGGTTTTCTCTGGAGTGCCATTAAGGAAATCAAGTCTCCTTTCACGTTTGATGTGGAACACGGAATTGGTCTGCACGCAGTGCAGGGGAATCGGGCCTCACCTCGCGGGGATGGGGAAGTCTCATGGTTTTTCTCGAGTTGCGGTCGGAACCTGGGGTATATTCTCGAGTTACGACGGGGAGGGCCCTTCCAGACACGTGTTTGTTCAGCGACGTGAGGACTCCTGCCTAGGTGCGAGGGACACCTCGGGATTCTCCTCGAGTCTTGGCATGGCAATTGGAACGCTTCTCCACGTGAGGCGGGAGACCCAGGGTCCCTTTCCACGTGCCACAGGGATCCTGGGACTCCTATCCATTTTCAAGAGGAGTCAGGCATCGTCTCTTTGGAAGCATTGATCTCCGCGGACCTCTCGAGTTTTCAAAGGATGTGAGGCCTCCGGTCGCGATGAGGCGGAGAACTCGGTCTTTCTCTGTGGTCTCCACAGGGGATTCAGACATCCCTTCGTCTTGGGAGATGCAAGACGAGCCTGCATTCAATTCACTGCAGGGATATCCGGCCTTACTTCGAGTCATAGCATCTCGGTGTCCATTCCACTTGAGGCCACAAACTCAGGGTCCCTCTCACATACCTGTAGCTGAGAGAAGCCTCCTCTTGAGGTGCTTGTGAAAAGTTTGTATTCCTCTTGAGTCGAAGCCAGGGACTAAGCTCTCATCTCGAGTTGATTTGGGGTCCACGGAGCCCTTTCGTGTTGCTCCAGTGACCTCAGGATCCCTCTAAACTTGAGACAGTAATCTTGGGTTTTTTCTGGAGTGCCATCAAGGAAATCAAGGCTCCTTATACGTTTGATGTGGAACACGCAATTGCTCTTCACGCAGTGCAGGGGAATCGGCCCTCATCTCGGGGCGAGGGGGAAGTCTCATGGTTTTTCTCGAGTTGCGGCCGGAACCTGGGGTATACACTCGAGTTACGACGGGGATGGCCCTTCCAGACACGTGTTTGTTCAGCGACGTCATGACTCCTGCCTAGGTGCGAGGAACACATCGGAATTCTCCTTGAGTCTTGGCATGGCAATTGGGACGCGACTCCACGTGAGGTGGGAGACCCAGGGTCCCTTTCCAAGTGCCACAGGGATCCTGGGACTCCTATTCATTTTCAAGAGGAGTCAGGCATCGTCTCCTTTGGAAGCATTGATCTCCGCGGTCCTCTCGAGTTTTCAAAGGATATGAGGCCTCCGGTTGCGTTGAGGTGGAGGAGTAGGTCTTTCTCTGTGGGTTCACAGGGGATTCAGACAACCCTTCGTCTTGGGAGATGCAAGACGAGCCTGCATTCAATTCACTGCAGGGATATCCGGCCTTACTTCGAGTCAGAGCATCTCGGTGTCCATTCCACTTGAGTCCACCAACTCAGGATCCCTCTCACATACCTGTAGCTGAGAGAAGCCTCCTCTTGAGGTGCTTGTGGAAAGTTGGTATTCCTCTTGAGTCGATGCCAGGGAATATACTCTCATCTCGAGTTGATTTGGGGTCCACGGAGCCCTTTCGTGTTGCTACAGTGACCTCAGGATCACTCTAGACTTGAGACAGTGATCTTGGATACTCTGGTTTGCCATCAAGGAAATCAATGCTCCTTTCAAGTTTGATGTGGAACACGGAATTGCTCTGCACGCAGTGGAGGGGAATCGGGCCTCATATTGCCGCAAGGGGGATGTCTCATTGTTTTTCTCAAGTTGCGGCCGAAACCTGGGGTATATTCTCGAGTTACGACGGGGAGGGCCCTTCCAGACACGTGTTTGCTCAGCGACAGCAGGACTCCTGCCTAGGTGCAAGGGACACCTCGGGATTCTCCTCGAGTCTTGGCATGGCAATTGGGACGCGTCTCCACGTGAGGCGGGAGACCCAGGGTCCCTTTCCACGTGCCACAGGGATCCTGGGACTCCTATCCATTTTCAAGAGGAGTCAGGCATCGTCTCCTTTGGAAGCATTGATCTCCGCGGACCTCTCGAGTTTTCAAAGGATGTGAGGCCTCCGGTCGCGATGAGGCGGAGAACTAGGTCTTTCTCTGTGGTCGCCACATGGGATTCAGACATCCCTTCGTCTTGGGAGATGCAAGACGAGCCTGCATTCAATTCACTGCAGGGATATCCGGCCTTACTTCGAGTCAGAGCATCTCGGTGTCCATTCCACTTGAGGCCACAAACTCAGGGTCCCTCTCACATACCTGTAGCTGAGAGAAGCCTCCTCTTGAGGTGCTTGTGGAAAGTTGGTATTCCTCTTGCCTCGAAGCCATGGACTAAGCTCTCATTTCCAGTTGATTTGGGGTCCACGGAGCCCTTTCGTATTGCTCCAGTGACCTCAGGATCCCTCTAGACTTGAGACAGTGATCTTGGGTTTTCTGTGGAGTGCCATCAAGGAAATCAAGGCTCCTTTCACGTTTGATGTGGAACACCGAATTCTCTGCATGCAGTGCAGGGGAATCGGGCCTCATCTCGCGGCGAGGGGGAAGTCTCATGGTTTTTTTCAAGTTGCGGCCGGAACCTGTGGTATATTCTGGATTAACGACAAGGAGGACCCTTCCAGACACGTGTTTGTTCAGCGACGTCAGGACTCCTGCCTAGGTGCGAAGGACACCTCGGGATTCTCCTCGAGTCTTGGCATGGCAATTGGGACGCGTCTCGACATGAGGCAGGAGACCCAGGGTCCCTTTCCACGTGCCACAGGGATCCTGGGACTCCTATCCATTTTCAAGAGGAGTCAGGCATCGTCTCCTTTGGAAGCATTGATCTCCGCAGACCTCTCGAGTTTTCAAAGGATGTGAGGCCTCCGGTCGCGTTGAAGCGGAGGACTAGGTCTTTCTCTGTGGTCTCCACAGGGGATTCAGACAACCCTTCGTCTTGCGAGATGCAAGACGTGCCTGCATTCAATTCACTGCAGGGATATCCGGCCTTACTTCGAGTCAGAGCATCTCCGTGTCCATTCCACTTGAGGCCACAAACTCAGGGTCCCTCTCACAACGTGTAACTGAGAAAAGCCTCCTCTAGAGGTGCTTGTGGAAAGTTGGTATTCCTCTTGAGTCGAAGCCAGGGACTAAGCTCTCATGTCGAGTTGATTTGGGGTCCACGGAGCCCTTTCGTGTTGCTCCAGTGACCTCAGGATCCCTCTAGACTTGAGACAGTGATCTTGGGTTTTCTCTGGAGTGCCATCAAGGAAATCAAGGCTCCTTTCACGTGTGGTGTGGAACACACAATTGCTCTGCATGCAGTGCAGGGGAATCGGGCCTCATCTCGGGGCGAGGGGGAAGTCTCATGGTTTTTCTCGAGTTGCGGCCGGAACCTGGGGTATATACTCGAGTTACGACGGGGATGGCCCTTCCAGACACGTGTTTGTTCAGCGACGTCATGACTCCTGCCTAGATGCAAGGGACACCTCGGAATTCTCCTCGAGTCTTGGCATGGCAATTGGGACGCGACTCCACGTGAGGTGGGAGACCCAGGGTCCCTTTCCACGTGCCACAGGGATCCTGGGACTCCTATCCATTTTCAAGAGGAGTCAGGCATCGTCTCCTTTGGAAGCATTGATCTCCGCGGACCTCTCGAGTTTTCAAAGGATGTGAGGCCTCCGGTCGCGTTGAGGCGGAGGACTAGGTCTTTCTCTGTGGTCTCCACAGGGGATTCAGACAACCCTTCGTCTTGGGAGAAGCAAGACGAGCCTGCATTCAATTCACTGCAGGGATATCTGGCCTTACTTCGAGTCAGAGCATCTCGTTGTCCATTCCACTTGAGGCCACAAACTCAGGGTCCCTCTCACATACCTGTTGCTGAGAGAAGCCTCCTCTTGAGGTGCTTGTGGAAAGTTGGTATTCCTCTTGAGTCGAAGCCAGGGACTAAGCTCTCATCTCGAGTTGATTTGTGGTCCACGGAGCCCGTTCGTGTTGCTCCAGTGACCTCAGGATCCCTCTAGACTTGAGACAGTGATCTTGGGTTTTCTCTGGAGTGCCATCAAGGTAATCAAGGCTCCTTTCACGTTTGATGTGGAACACGGAATTGCTCTGCACGCAGTGCAGGGGAATCGGGCCTCATCTCGCGGTGAGGGGGAAGTCTCATGGTTTTTCTCGAGTTGCGGCCCGAAACTGGGGTATATTCTCGAGTTACGACGGGGAGGGCCCTTCCAGACACGTGTTTGTTCAGCGACGTCAGGACTCCTGCCTAGGTGCGAGGGACACCTCGGGATTCTCCTCGAGTCTTGGCATGGCAATTGGGACGGGTCTCCACGTGAGGCAGGAGACCCAGGGTCCCTTTCCACGTGGCACAGGGATCCTGGGACTCCTATCCATTTTCAAGAGGAGTCAGGCATCGTCTCCTTTGGAAGCATTGATCTCCGCCGGCCTCTCGAGTTTTGAAAGGATGTGAGGACTCCGGTCTCGATGTGGCGGAGAACTAGGTCTTTCTCTGTGGTCTCCACAGGGGATTCAGACATCCCTTCGTCTTGGGAGATGCAAAACGAGCCTGCATTCAATTCACTGCAGGGATATCCGGCCTTACTTCGAGTCAGAGCATCTCGGTGTCCATTCAACGTGAGGCCACAAACTCAGGGTCCCTCTAACATACATGTAGCTGAGGGAAGCCTTCTCTTGAGGTGCTTGTGGAAAGTTGGTATTCCTCTTGAGTCGAAGCCAGGGACTAAGCTCTCATCTCGAGTTGATTTGGGGTCCACGGAGACCTTTCCTGTTGCTCCAGTGACCTCAGGATCCCTCTAGACTTGAGACAGTGATCTTGGGTTTTCTCTGGAGTGCCATCAAGGAAATCAAGGCTCCTTTCACGTTTGATGTGGAACACGGAATTGCTCTGCAAGCAATGCAGGGGAATCGGGCCTCATCTCACGGAGAGGGGGAAGTCTCATGGTTTTTCTCGAGTTGCGGCCGGAACCTGGGGTATATTCTCGAGTTACGACGGGGAGGGCCCTTCCAGACACGTGTTTGTTCAGCGACGTCAGGACTCCTGCCTAGGTGCGAGGGACACCTCGGGATTCTCCTCGAGTCTTGGCATGGCAATTGGGACGCGTCTCGACATGAGGCAGGAGACCCAGGGTCCCGTTCCACGTGCCACAGGGATCCTGGGACTCCTATCCATTTTCAAGAGGAGTCAGGCATCGTCTCCTTTGGAAGCATTGATCTCCGCGGACCTCTCGAGTTTTCAAAGGATGTGAGGCCTCCGGTCGCGATGAGGCCGAGGACTAGGTCTTTCTCTGTGTTCTCCACAGGGGTTTCAGTCATCCCTTCGTCTTGGGACATGCAAGACGAGCCTGCATTCAATTCACTGCAGGGATATCCGGCGTCACTTCGAGTCAGAGCATCTCGGAGTCCATTCCACTTGAGGCCACACACTCAGGGTCCCTCTCACATACCTGTAGCTGAGAGAAGCCTCCTCTTGAGGTGCTTGTGGAAACTTGGTATTCCTATTGAGTCGAAGCCAGGGACTAAGCTCTCATCTCGAGTTGATTTGGGGTCCACGGAGCCCTTTCGTGTTGCTTCAGTGACCTCTGGATCCCTCTAGACTAGAGACAGTGATCTTGGGGTTTCTCTGGAGTGCCATCAATGAAATCAAGACTCCTTTCAGTTTTGATGTGGAACACAGAATTGCTCTGCACGCAGGGCAGTGGAATCGGACCTAATCTCGCGGGGAGGGGGAAGTCTCATGGTTTTTATCGAGTTGCGGCCGGAACCTGGGGTATATTCTCGAGTTACGACGGGGAGGGCCCTTCCAGACACTTGTTTGTTCACCGACGTCAGGACTCCTGCCTAGGTGCGAGGGACACCTCGGGATTCTCCTCAAGTCTTGGCATGGCATTTTGGACGCGTCTCCACGTGAGGCGGGAGACCCGGGGTCCCTTTCCACGTGCCACAGATATCCTGGGACTCCTATCCATTTTCAAGAGGAGTCAGGCATCGTCTCCTTCGGAAGTATTGATCTCCGCGGACCTCTGGAGTTTTCAAAGGATATGAGGCCTCCGGTCGGGAGGAGGCGGAGGACTAAGTCTTTCTCTCTGGTCTCCACATGGGATTCAGACAACACTTCGTCTCGGGAGATGCAAGACGAGCCTGCATTCAATTCACTGCAGGGATATCCGGCCTTACTTCGAGTCAGAGCATCTCTGTGTCCATTCCACTTGAGGCCACAAACTCAGGGGCCCTCTCACAAACCTGTAGCTGAGAGAAGCCTCCTCTTGAGGTGCTTGTGGAAAGTTGGTATTCCTCTTGAGTCGATGCCAGGGACTAAGCTCTCATCTCGAGTTGATTTGTGGTCCACGCAGCCCTTTCGTGTTGCCCCAGTGACCTCAGGATCCCTCTAGACTTGAGACAGTGTTCTTGGGTTTTCTCTGGAGTGCCATCAAGGTAATCAAGGCTCCTTTCACGTTTGATGTGGAACACGGAATTGCTCTGCATGCAGTGCAGGGAAATCGGGCCTCATCTCGCCGTGAGGGGGAAGTCTCATGGTTTTTCTCGAGTTGCGGCCCGAACCTGGGGTATATTCTCGAGTTACGACGGGGAGGGCCCTTCCAGACACGTGTTTGTTCAGCGACGTCAGGACTCCTGCCTAGGTGCGAGGGACACCTCGGGATTCTCCTCGAGTCTTGGCATGGCAATTGGGACGCGTCTCCACGTGAGGCGGGACACCCAGGGTCCCTTTCCACGTGCCACAGGGATCCTGGGACTCCTATCCATTTTCAAGAGGAGTCAGGCATCGTCTCCTTTGGAAGCATTGATCTCCCCGGACCTCTCGAGTTTTCAAAGGATGTGAGGCCTCCGGTCGCGTTGAAGCGGAGGACTAGGTCTTTCTCTGTGGTCTCCACAGGGGATTCAGACAACCCTTCGTCTTGCGAGATGCAAGACGTGCCTGCATTCAATTCACTGCAGGGATATCCGGCCTTACTTCGAGTCAGAGCATCTCGGTGTCCATTCCACTTGAGTCCACCAACTCAGGATCCCTCTCACATACCTGTAGCTGAGAGAAGCCTCCTCTTGAGGTGCTTGTGGAAAGTTGGTATTCCTCTTGAGTGGATGCCAGGGAATAAACTCTCATCTTGAGTTGATTTGGGGTCCACGGAGCCCTTTCTTGTTGCTACAGTGACCTCAGGATCACTCTAGACTTGAGACAGTGATCTTGGATACTCTCTGGTTTGCCATCAAGGAAATCAATGCTCCTTTCAAGTTTGATGTGGAACACGGAATTGCTCTGCAAGCAGTGGAGGGTAATCGGGCCTCATATTGCCGCAAGGGGGATGTCTCATTGTTTTTCTCAAGTTGCGGCCGAAACCTGGGGTATATTCTCGAGTTACGACGGGGAGGGCCCTTCCAGACACGTGTTTGTTCAGCGACGTCAGGACTCCTGCCTAGGTGCGAGGGATACCTCGGGATTCTACTCGAGTCTTGGCATGGCAATTGGGATGCGTCTCCACGTGAGGCGGGAGACCCAGGGTCCCTTTCCATGTGCCACAGGGATCCTGGGACTCCTATCCATTTTCAAGAGGAGTCAGGCATCGTCTCCTTTGGAAGCATTGATCTCCGCGGACCTCTCGATTTTTCAAAGGATGTGAGGCCTCCGGTCGCGTTGAGGTTGAGGACTGTGTCTTTCTCTGTGGTCTCCACAGGGGATTCAGACATCCCTTCGTCTTGGGAGATGCAAGAGGAGCCTGCATTCAATTCACTGCAGGGATATCCGGCCTTACTTCGAGTCAGAGCATCTCCGTGTCCATTCCACTTGAGGCCACAAACTCAGGGTCCCTCTCACAACGTGTAACTGAGAAAAGCCTCCTCTTGAGGTGCTTGTGGAAAGTTGGTGTTCCTCTTGAGTCGAAGCCAGGGACTAAGCTCTCATGTCGAGTTGATTTGGGGTCCACGGAGCCCTTTCGTGTTGCTCCAGTGACCTCAGGATCCCTCTAGACTTGAGACAGTGATCTTGGGTTTTCTCTGGAGTGCCATCAAGGAAATCAAGGCTCCTTTCACGTGTGGTGTGGAACACACAATTGCTCTGCATGCAGTGCAGGGGAATCGGGCCTCATCTCGGGGCGAGGGGGAAGTCTCATGGTTTTTCTCGAGTTGCGGCCCGAACCTGGGGTATATACTCGAGTTACGACGGGGATGGCCCTTCCAGACACGTGTTTGTTCAGCGACGTCATGACTCCTGCCTAGATGCAAGGGACACCTCGGAATTCTCCTCGAGTCTTGGCATGGCAATTGGGACGCGACTCCACGTGAGGTGGGAGACCCAGGGTCCCTTTCCACGTGCCACAGGGATCCTGGGACTCCTATCCATTTTCAAGAGGAGTCAGGCATCGTCTCCTTTGGAAGCATTGATCTCCGCGGACCTCTCGAGTTTTCAAAGGATGTGAGGCCTCCGGTCGCGTTGAGGCGGAGGACTAGGTCTTTCTCTGTGGTCTCCACAGCGGATTCAGACGACCCTTCATCTTGGGAGATGCAAGACGAGCCTGCATTCAATTCACTGCAGGGATATCCGGCCTTACTTCGAGTCAGAGCATCTCGGTGTCCATTCCACTTGAGGCCACAAACTCAGGGTCCCTCTCACATACCTGTAGCTGAGAGAAGCCTCCTCTTGAGGTGCTTGTGGAAAGTTGGTATTCCTCTTGAGTCGAAGCCAGGGACTAAGCTATCATCTCGAGTTGATTTGGGGTCCACAGAGCCCTTTCGTGTTGCTCTAGTGACCTCAGGATCCCTCTAGACTTGAGACAGTGATCTTGGGTTTTCTCTGGAGTGCCATCAAGGAAATCAAGGCTCCTTTCACATATGATGTGGAACACGGAATTGCTCTGCACGCAGTGCAGGGGAATCGGGCCTCATCTCGCGGCGAGGGGGAAGTCTTTTGGTTTTTCTCGAGTTGCAGCTGGAACCTGGGGTATATTCTCGAGTTACGACGGGGAGGGCCCTTGCAGACACGTGTTTGTTCAGCGACGTCAGGACTCCTGCCTAGGTGCGAGGGACACTTCGGGATTCTCCTCGAGTCTAGGCATGGCAATTTTGACGCGTCTCCACGTGAGGCGGGAGACCCAGGGTCACTTTCCACGTGCCACAGGGTTCCTGGGACTCCTATCCATTTTCAAGAGGCGTCAGGCATCATCTCCTTTGGAAGCATTGATCTCCGCAGACCTCTCGAGTTTTCAAAGGATGTGAGGCCTCCGGTCGCGTTGAGGTTGAGGTCTAGGTCTTTCTCTGTGGTCTCCACAGGGGATTCAGACATCCCTTCGTCTTGGGAGATGCAAGACGAGCCTGCATTCAATTCACTGCAGGGATATCCGGCCTTACTTCAAGTCAGAGCATCTCGGTGTCCATTCCACTTGTGGCCACAAACTCAGGGTCCCTCTCACATACCTGTAGCTGAGAAAAGCCTCCTCTTGAGGTGCTTTTGGAAAGTTGGTATTCCTCTTGAGTCGAAGCCAGGGACTAAGCTCTCATCTCGAGTTGATTTAGGGTCCACGGAGCCCTTTCGTGTTGCTAAAGTGACCTCAGGATCCCTCTAGACTTGACACAGTGGTCTTGGGTTTTCTGTGGAGTGCCATCAAGGAAATCAAGGCTCCTTTCACGTTTGATGTGGAACACGGAATTGCTCTGCATGCAGTGCAGGGGAATCGGGCCTCATCTCGCGGCGAGTGGGAAGTCTCATATTTTTTCTCCAGTTGCGGCCGGAACCTGATTTATATTCTCGAGTTACGACGGGGAGGGCCCTTCCAGACACGTGTTTGTTCAGCGATGTCAGGACTCCTGCCTAGGTGCGAGGGACACCTCGGGATTCTACTCGAGTCTTGGCATGGCAATTGGGACGCGTCTCCACGAGAGGCGGGAGACCCAGGGTCCCTTTCCACGTGCCACAGGGATCCTGGGACTACTATCCATTTTCAAGAGGAGTCAGGCATCGTCTCCTTTGGAAGCATTGATCTCCGCCGGCCTCTCGAGTTTTCAAAGGATGTGACGCCTCCGGTCGCGTTGAAGCGGAGGACTAGGTCTTTCTCTGTGGTCTCCACAGGGGATTCAGACATCCCGTCGTCTTGGGAGATGCAAGACGAGCCTGCATTCAATTCACTGCAGGGATATCCGGCCTTACTTCGAGTCAGAGCATCTCAGTGTCCATTCCACTTGAGGCCACAAACTCAGGGTCCCTCTCACATACCTGTAGCTGAGAGAAGCCTCCTCTTGAGGTGCTTGTGAAAAGTTTGTATTCCTCTTGAGTCGAAGCCAGGGACTAAGCTCTCATCTCGAGTTGATTTGGGGTCCACGGAGCCCTTTCGTGTTGCTCCAGTGACCTCAGGATCCCTCTAGACTTGAGACAGTGATCTTGGGTTTTCTCTGGAGTGCCATCAAGGAAATCAAGGCTCTTTTCACGTTTGATGTGGAACACGGAATTGCTCTGCACGCAATGCAGGGGAATCGAGCGTCATCTCGCGGCGAGGGGGAAGTCTCATGGTTTTTCTCGAGTTGCGGCCGGAACCTGGGGTATATTCTCGAGTTACGACGGGGAGGGCCCTTCCAGACACGTGTTTGTTCAGCGACGTCAGGACTCCTGCCTAGGTACGAGGGACACCTCGGGATTGTCCTCGAGTCTTGGCATGGCAATTGGGACGCGTCTCCACGTGAGGCGGGGGACCCAGGGTCCCTTTCGACGTGCCACAGGGATCCTGGGACTCCTATCCATTTTCAAGAGGAGTCAGGCATCGTCTCCTTTGGAAGCATTGATCTCCCTGGACCTCTCGAGTTTTCAAAGGATGTGAGGCCTCAGGTCGCATTGCGGGGGAGGACTAGGTCTTTCTCTGTGGTCTCCACAGGGGATTCAGACATCCCTTCGTCTTGGGAGATGCAAGACTAGCCTGCATTCAATTCACTGCAGGGATATCTGGCCTTACTTCCAGTCAGAGCTTCTCGGTATCCATTCCACTTGAGGCCACAAACTTAGGGTCCCTTCTCACCTACCTGTAGCTGAGAGAAGCCTCCTCTAGAGGTGCTTGTGGAAAATTGATATTCCTCTTGAGTCGAAGCTAGGGACTAAGCTCTCATCTCGAGTTGATTTGGGGTCCACGGACCCCTTTCGTGTTGCTCCAGTGACCTCAGGATTCCTCTAGCCTTGAAATAGTGATCTTGGGTTTTCTCTTGAGTGGCATCACGGAAATCAAGGCTCCTTTCACGGTTGATGTGGAACACGGAATTGCTCTGCACGCAGTGCAAGGGAATCGGGCCTCATCTCGCGGCGAGGGGGAAGTCTCATGGTTTTTCTCGAGTTGCGGCCGGAACCTGGGATATAATCTCGAGTTACGAATGGAAGGGCCCTTTCAGACACGTGTTTGTTCAGCGATGTCAGGACTCCTGCCTAGGTGCAAGGGACACCTCAGGATTCTCCTCGAGTCTTGGCATGGCAAATGGGACACGGCTCCAAGTGAGGCAGGAGACCCAGTGTCCCTGTCCACGTGCCACAGGGATCCTGGGACTCCTATCCATTTTCAAGAGGAGTCAGGCTTCGTCTCCTTTGGAATCATTGATCTCCGCGGACCTCTCGAGTTTTCAAAGGATGTGAGGATTCCGGTCGCGATGAGGCAGAGAACTAGGTCTTTCTCTGTGGTCTCCACAAGGGATTCAGACATCCCTTCGTCTTTGGAGATGAAGACGAGCCTGCATTCAATTCACTGCAGGGATATCCGGCCTTACTTCGAGTCAGAGCACCTCGCTGTAAATTCCATTTGAGGCCACGAACTCAGTGTACCGCTCACATACTTGTAGCTGAGTGAAGCCTCCTCTTGAGGTGCTTGTGGAAAATTGGTATTCCTCTTGAGTCGAAGCTATGGACTAAGCTCTCATCTCGAGTTGATTTCGGGTCGACGGACCCCTTTCGTGTTGCTCCAGTCACGTCAGGATCCCTCTAGACGTGAGACAGTGATCTTGGGTTTTCTCTGGAGTGCCATCAAGGAAATCAAGCCTCCATTCTCGTTTGATGTGGAACACGGAATTCCTCTGCACGCAGTGCAGGGGAATCGGGCCTCATCTCGCGGCGAGGGGGATGTCTCATGGTTTTTCTCGAGTTGCGGCCCGAACCTGGGGTATATTCTCGAGTTACGACGGGGAGGGCCCTTCCAGACACGAGTTTGTTCAGCGACGTCAGGACTCCTGCCTAGGTGCGAGGGACACCTAGGGATTCTCCTCGAGTCTTGGCAAGGCAATTGGGACGCGTCTCCACGAGAGGCGGGAGACCCAGGGTCCCTTACCACGTGCCACAGGGATCCTGGGACTCCTATCCATTTTCAAGAGGAGTCAGGCATCGTCTCCTTGGAACCATTGATCTCCGCGGACCTCTCGAGTTTTCAAAGGATGTGAGGCATCCGGTCGCATTGAGGCGGAGGACTTGGTCTTTCTCTGTGGTCTCCACAGGGGATTCAGACATCCCTTCGTCTTGGGAGATGCAAGACGAGCCTCCATTCAATTCACTGCAGGGATATCCGGCCTTACTTCGAGTCAGAGCATCTCGGTGTCCATTCCACTTGAGGCCACAAACTCATGGACCCTCTCACATACCTGTAACTGAGAGAAGCCTTCCTTTGAGGTGCTTGTGGAAAGTTGGTATTCCTCTTGAGTCGAAGCCAGGGACTAAGCTCTCATCTCGAGTTGATTTGGTGTCCACGGAGCCCTTTCGTGTTGCTCCAGTGACCTCAGGATCCCTCTAGACTTGAGACAGTGATCTTGGGTTTTCTCTGGAATGCCATCAAGGAAATCAAGGCTGCTTTCACGTTTGATGTGGAACACGGAATTGCTCTGCACGCAGTGCAAGGGAATCGGGCCTCATCTCGCGGCGAGGGGGAAGTTTCATGGTTTTCCTCGAGTTGCGGCCGGAACCCTGGGTATATTTTCGAGTTAGGATGGGGAGGGCCCTTCCAGACACGTGTTTGTTCAGCAACGTCAGGACTCCTGCCTAGGTGCGAGGGACACCTCGGGATTCTCCTCGAGTGTTGGCATGGCAATTGGGACGTGTCTCCACGTGAGGCGGTAGACCCAGCGTCCCTTTCCACGTGCCACAGGGATCCTGGGACTCCTATCCCTTTTCAAGAGGAGTCAGGCATCGTCTCCTTTGGAAGCATGGATCTCCGCGGACCTCTCGAGTTTTCAAAGGATGTGAGGCCTCCGCTCACGATGAGGCGGACAACTAGGTCTTTCTCTGTGGTCACCACAGGGGATTCAGACACCCCTTCATCTTTGGAGATGCAAGACGAGCCTGCATTCAATTCACTGCAGGGATATCCGGCCTTACTTCGAGTCAGAGCATCTCGGTGTCCATTCCACTTGAGGCCACAAACTCAGGGTCCCTCTCACATACATGTAGCTGAGAGAAGCTTCCTCTTGAGGTGCTTGTGGAAAGTTGGTATTCCTCTTGAGTCGAAGCCAGACACTAAGCTCTCATCTCGATTTGATTTGTGGTCCACGAAGTCCTTTCGTGTTGCTCCAGTGACCTCAGGATCCCTCTAGACTTGAGACAGTGATCTTGAGTTTCCTCTGGAGTGCCATCAAGTAAATCAAGGCTCCTTTCACGTTTGATGTGGAAAACGTAATTGCTCTGCACGCAGTGCAGGGGAATCGGGCCTCATCTCGCGGCGAGGGGGAAGTCTCATGGTTTTTCTCGAGTTGCGGCCGGAACCTCGGGTATATTCTCGAGATACGACTGGGAGGGCCCTTCCAGACACGTGTTTCTTCAGCGACGTCAGGACTCCTGCCTAGGTGAGAGGGAAACCTCGGGATTCTCCTCGAGTCTTGGCATGGCAATTGGGACTTGTCTCCACGTGAGGCGGGAGACCCAGGGTCCCTTTCCACGTGCCACAGGGATCCTGGGACTCCTATCCATTTTCAAAGGAGTCAGGCATCGTCTCCTTTGGAAGCATTGATCTCCGCGGACCTCTCGAGTTTTCAAAGATGTGAGGCCTCCGGTCGCGGTGAGGCGGAGAACTAGGTCTTTCTCTGTGGTCTCCACAGGGCTTTCAGACATCCCTTCGTCTTGGGAGATGCAAGACGAGCCTGCATTCAATTCACTGGAGGGTATCCGGCCTTACTTCGAGTTACAGCATCACGGTGTCCATTCCACTTGAGGCCACAAACTCAGGGTCCCTTTCACATACCTGTAGCTGAGAGAAGCCTCCTCTTGAGGTGCTTGTGGAAAGTTGGTATTCCTCTAGAGTCGAAGCCAGGGACTAAGCTCTCATCTCGAGTTGATTTGGGGTCCACGGACCCCTTTTGTGTTGCTACAGTGACCTCAGGATCCCTCTAGACTTGAGACAGTGATCTTGGGTTTTCTCCGGAGAGCCATCAAGGAAATCTAGGCTCCTTTCACGTTTGATGTGGAACACGGAATTGCTCTGCACGCAGTGCAGGGGAATCGGGCCTCATCTCGCGGCGCCGCGGAAGTCTTATGGTTTTTCTAGAGTTGCGGCCGGAATCTGGGGTATATTCTCGAGTTACCTCGGGGAGGTCCCTTCCAGACACGTGTTTTTCAGCGACGTCAGGACTCCTGCCTAGGTGCGAGGGACACCTCTGTATTCTCCTCGAGTCTTGGCATTTCAATTGGGACTTGTCTCCACGTGAGGCGGGATACCTAGGGTCCCTTTCGACGTGCCACAGGGATCCTGGGACTCCTATCCATTTTCAAGTGGAGTCAGGCATCGTCTCCTTTGGAAGCATTGATCCCCGCGGACCTCTCGAGTTTTCAAAGGATTTGAGGCCTCCTGTCGCGATGAGGCGGAGAACTAGGTCTTTCTCTGTGGTCTCCACAGGGGATTCAGACCTCCCTTCGTCTTGGGAGATGCAAGACGAGCCTGCATTCAATTCAATGCAGGGATATCCGGCCTTACTTCGAGTCACAGCATCTGGGTGTCCATTCCACTTGAGGCCACAAACTGAGGGTCCCTCTCACATACCTGTAGCTGAGAGAAGCCTCCTCTTGAGGTGCTTGTGGAAAGTTGGTATTCCTCTTGAGTCAAGCCAGGAACTAAGCTCTCATCTCGAGTTGATTTGGAGTCCACGGAGCACTTTCATGTTGCTACAGTAACCTCAGGATCCCTCTAGACTTGAGCCAGTGATCTTGGGTTTTCTCTGGAGTGCCATCAAGGAAATCAAGGCTCCATTCACGTTTGATGTGGAACACGGAATTGCTCTGCATGCAGTCCAGGGGAATCGAGCCTCATTTCGCAGCTAGGGGGAAGTCTCATGGTTTTTCTCGAGTTGCGGCCGGAACCTGGGCTATATTCTCGAGTTAGGACGGGGAGGGCCCTTCCAGACACGTGTTTGTTCAGCGACGTCAGGACTCCTGCCTAGGTGCGAGGGACAACTCGGGATTCTCCTCGAGTCTTGGCATAACAATTGGGACGCGTCTCCACGTGAGGCGGGAGACCCAGGGTCCCTTTCCACGTGCCACAGGGATCCTGGGACTCCTATCCATTTTCAAAGGAGTCAGGCATCGTCTCCTTTGGAAGCATTGATCTCCGCGGACCTCTCGAGTTTTCAAAGATGTGAGGCCTCCGGTCGCGGTGAGGCGGAGAACTAGGTCTTTCTCTGTGGTCTCCACGGGGGATTCAGACATCCCTAGGTCTTGCGAGATGCAAGACGAGCATGCATTCAATTCACTGCAGGGGTATCCGGCCTTACTTCGAGTCAGAGCATGTCGGTGACCATTCCACTTGATGCCACAAACTCATGGTCACTCTCACATAACTGTAGCTGAGAGAAGCCTCCTCTTGAGGTGCTTGTGGAAAGTTGGTATTCCTCTTGAGTCGAAGCCAGGGACTAAGCTCTCATCTCGAGTTGATTTGGGGTCCACGGAGGCCTTTGGTGTTCCTACAGTGACCTCAGAATCCCTCTAGACTTGAGACAGTGATCTTGGTTTTTCTCTGGAGTGCCATTAAGGAAATCAAGGCTCCTTTCACGTTTGATGCAGAACACGGAATTGCCCTGCACGCAGTGCAGGGGAATCGGGCCTCATCCAGCGGCGAGGGGGAAGTCTCATGGTTTTTCTCGAGTTGCGGCCGGAACCTTGGATATATTCTCGAGTTAGGACGGGGAGGGCCCTTCCAGACACGTGTTTGTTCAGCGACGTCAGGACTCCTGCCTACGTGCGAGGGACACCTCGGGATTCTCCTCGAGTCTTGTCATGGCAATTGGGACGCGTCTCCACGTGAGGCGGGAGACCCAGGGTCCCTTTCCACGTGCCACAGTGATCCTGGGACTCCTATCCATTTTCAAGAGGCGTCAGGCATCGTCTCCTTCGGAAGTATTGATCTCCGCGGTCCTCTCGAGTTTTCAAAGGATATGAGGCCACCGGTTGCGTTGATGCGGAGGACTAGGTCTTTCTCTGTGGTCTCCACAGGGGATTCAGAAAACCCTTCGTCTTGGGAGATGCAAGACGAGCCTGCATTCAATTCACTGCAGGGATATCTGGCCTTACTTCGAGTCAGAGCATCTCGGTGTCCATTCCACTTGAGGCGACAAACTCAGGGTCCCTCTCACATACTTGTAGCTGAGAGAAGCCTCCTCTTGAGGGGCTTGTGGAAAGTTCGTATTCCTCTTGAGTTGAAGCCAGGGACTAATCTCTCATCTCGAGTTGATTTGGGGTGCACGGAGCCCTTTCGTGTTGCTCCGGTGACCTCAGGATCCCTCTAGACTTGAGACAGTGATCTTGGGTTTTCTCTGGAGTGACATCAAGGAAATCAAGGCTCCTTTCACGTTTGATGTGGAACACGGAATTGCTCTGCACGCAGTGCAGGGGAATCGGGCCTCATCTCGTGGCGAGGGGGAAGTCTCATGGTTTTTCTCGAGTTGCGGCCAGAACCTGGGGTATATTCTCGAGTTACGACGGGGAGGGCCCTTCCAGACACAGGTTTGTTCAGCGATGTGAGGACTCCTGCCTAGGTGCGAGGGACACCTCGGGATTCTCCTCGAGTCTTGGCATGGCAATTTGGACGCGTCTCCACGTGAGGCGGGAGACCCAGGGTCCCTTTCCACGTGCCACAGGGATCCTGGGACTCCTATCCATTTTCAAGAGGAGTCAGGCATCGTCTCCTTTGGAAGCATTGATCTCCGCGGACCTCTCGAGTTTTCCAAGGATGTGAGGCATCTGGTCGCGATGAGGCGGAGAACTAGGTCTTTGTCTGTGGTCTCCATAGGGGATTCAGACATCCCTTTGTCTTGTGAGATGCAAGACGAGCCTGCATTCAATTCACTGCAGGGATATCCAGCCTTACTTCGAGTCACAGTATCTCGGTGTCCATTCCACGTGAGGCCACAAACTCAGGGACCCTCTCACATACCTGTAGCTGAGAGAAGCCTCCTCTTGAGGTGCTTGTGGAAAGTTTGTGTTCCTCTTGAGCTGAAGCCAGGAACTAAGCTCTCATCTCGAGGTGATTTGGGGTCCACGGAGTCCTTTCGTTATGCTCCAGTGACCTGAGGATCCCTCTAGACTTGAGACAGTGATCTTAGGTTTTCTCTGGAGTGCCATCAAGGAAATCAAGGCTCCTTTCACGTTTGATGTGGAACATGGAATTGCTCTTCACGCAGTGCAAGGGAATCGGGCCTCATCTCGCGGCGTGGGGGAAGTCTCATGGTTTTTCTCAAGTAGCGGCCTGAACCTGTGGTATAATCTCGAGTTACGACGGGGAGGGCCCTTCCAGACACGTGTTTGTTCAGCGACGTCAAGACTCCTGCATAGATGCGAGGGACACCTAGGGATTCTCCTCGAATCTTGGCATGGCAATTGGGACACGTCTCCACGTGAGGCGGGAGACCCAGGGTCCCTTTACACGTGCCACAGGGATCCTGGGAATCCTATCCATTTTCAAGAGGAGTCAGGCATCGTCTCCTTTGGAAGCATTGATCTCCGCAGACCTCTCGAGTTTTGAAAGGATGTGAGGCCTCCGGTCGCGATGAGCCGGAGAACTAGTTTTTTCTCTGTGGTCTCCACAGGGGATTCAGACATCCCTTCGTCTTGGGAGATGCAAGACGAGCCTGCTTTCAATTCACTGCAGGAATATCCGGCCTTACTTCGAGTCAGAGCATCTCGGTGTCCATTCCACTTGAGGTCACAAACTCAGGGTCCCTCTCACATACCTGTAGCTGAGAGAAGCCTCCTCTTGAGGTGCTTGTGGAAAGTTGGTATTCCTCTTGACTCGAAGCCAGGGACTAAGCTCTCATCTCGAGTTGATTTGGGGTCCACGGAGCCATTTTGTGTTGCTCCAGTGACCTCAGGATCCCTCTAGACTTGAGCCAGTGATCTTGGGTTTTCTCTGGAGTGCCATCAAGGAAATCAAGGCTCCTTTCACGTTTGATGTGGAACACGGAATTGCTCTGCACGCAGTGCACGGAATCGGGCCTCATCTCGCTGCGAGGGGGAAGTCTCATGGTTTTTCTCGAGTTGCGGCCAGAACCTGGGGTATATTCTCGAGTTATGACGGGGAGGGCCCTTCCAGACACGTGTTTGTTCAGCGACGTCAGGACTCCTGCCTAGGTGCAACGGACACCTCGGGATTCTCCTCGAGTCTTGGCATGGCAATTGGGACGCGTCTCCACGAGAGGCGGGGGACCCAGTGTCCCTTTCGACGTGCCACAGGGATCCTGGGACTCCTATCCATTTTCAAGAGGATTCAGGCATCGTCTCCTTTGGAAGCATTGATCTCCGCGGAACTCTAGAATTTTCAAAGTATGTGAGGCCTCCGGTTGCGATGAGGCAGAGAACTAGTTCTTTCTCTGTGGTCTCCACAGGGGATTCAGACATCCCTTCGTCTTGGGAGATGCAAGACGAGCCTGCTTTCCATTCACTGCAGGTTTATCCGGCCTTACTTCGAGTCAGAGCCTCTCGGTGTCCATTCCACTGGAGGCCACAAATTCAGGGACCCTCTCACATACCTGTAGCTGAGAGAAGCCCTCTCTTGAGGTGCTTGTGGAAAGTTTGTGTTCCTCTTGAGCTGAAGCCAGGGACTAAGCTCTCATCTCGAGTTTATTTGGGGTCCACGGAGCCCTTTCGTTATGCTCCAGTGACCTGAGGATCCCTCTAGACTTGAGACAGTGATCTTAGGTTTTCTCTGGAGTGCCATCAAGGAAATCAAGGCTCCTTTCACGTTTGATGTGGAACACGGAATTGGTCTGCACCCAGTGCAGGGGAATCGGGCCTCACCTCGCGGGGATGGGGAAGTCTCATGGTTTTTCTCGAGTTGCGGTCGGAACCTGGGGTATATTCTCGAGTTACGACGGGGAGGGCCCTTCCAGACACGTGTTTGTTCAGCGACGTGAGGACTCCTGCCTAGGTGCGAGGAACACCTCGGGATTCTCCTCGAGTCTTGGCATGGCAATTGGGACGCTTCTCCACGTGAGGCGGGAGACCCAGGGTCCCTTTCCACGTGCCACAGGGATCCTGGGACTCCTATCCATTTTCAAGAGGAGTCAGGCATCGTCTCCTTTGGAAGCATTGATCTCCGCGGACCTCTCGAGTTTTCAAAGGATGTGAGGCCTCCGGTCGCGATGAGGCGGAGAACTCGGTCTTTCTCTGTGGTCTCCACAGGGGATTCAGACATCCCTTCGTCTTGGGAGATGCAAGACGAGCCTGCATTCAATTCACTGCAGGGACATCCGGCCTTACTTCGAGTCAGAGCATCTCGCTGTCCATTCCACTTGAGGCCACAAACTCAGGGTCCCTCTCACATACCTGTAGCTGAGAGAAGCCTCCTCTTGAGGTGCTTGTGGAAAGTTGGTATTCCCCTTGAGTCGAAGCCAGGGACTAAGCTCTCATCTCGAGTTGATTTGGGGTCCACGGAGCCCTTTCATGTTGCTCCAGTGACCTCAGGATCCCTCTAGACTTGAGACAGTGATCTTGGGTTTTCTCTGGAGTGCCATCAAGGAAATCAAGGCTCCTTTCACGTTTGATGTGGAACACGGAGTTGCTCTGCACGCAGTGCAGGGGAATCGGGCCTCATCCAGCGGCGAGGGGGAAGTCTCATAGTTTTTCTCGAGTTGCGGCCGGAACCTGGGGTATATTCTCCAATTACGATGGGGAGGGCCCTTCCAGACACGTGTTTGTTCAGCGATGTCAGGACTCCTGCCTAGGTGCGAGGGACACCTCGTGATTCTCCTCGAGTCTTGCCATGGCAATTGGGACGTGTCTCCACGTGAGGCGGGGGCCCCAGGGTCCCTTTCCACGTGGCACAGTGATCCTGGGACTCCTACCCATTTTCAAGAGGAGTCAGGCATCGTCTCCTTTGGAAGCATTGATCTCCGCGGACCTCTCGAGTTTTCAAAGGATGTGAGGCCTCCGGTCATGTTGAGGCGGAGGACTAGGTCTTTCTCTGTGGTCTCCACAGGGGATTCAGACATCCCTTCGTCTTGGGAGATGCAAGACGAGCCTGCATTCAATTCACTGCAGGGATATCCGGCCTTACTTCGAGTCATAGCATCTCGCTGTCCATTCCACTTGAGGCCACAAACTCAGGGTCCCTCTCACATACCTGTAGCTGAGAGAAGCCTCCTCTTGAGGTGCTTGTGGAAAGTTGGTATTCCTCTTGAGTCGAAGCCAGGGACTAAGCTCTCATCTCGAGTTGATTTGGGGTCCACGGAGCCCTTTCGTGTTGCTCCAGTGACCTCAGGATCCCTCTAGACTTGAGACAGTGATCTTGGGTTTTCTCTGGAGTGCCATCAAGGAAATCAAGGCTCCTTTCACGTTTGATGTGAAACACGGAATTGCTCTGCACGCAGTGCAGGGGAATCGGGCCTCATCCAGCGGCGAGGGGGAAGTCTCATGGTTTTTCTCGAGTTGCGGCCGGAACCTGGGGTATATTCTCGAGTTACGACGGGGAGGGCCCTTCCAGACACGTGTTTGTTCAGCAAAGTCAGGACTCCCGCCTAGGTGCGAGGGACACCTCGGGATTCTCCTCGAGTCTTGCCATGGCAATTGGGATATGTCTCCAGTTGAGGCGGGAGACCCAGGGTCCCTTTCCACGTGCCACAGTGATCCTGGGACTCCTATCCATTTTCAAGAGGCGTCAGGCATCGTCTCCTTCGGAAGTATTGATCTCCGCAGACCTCTCGAGTTTTCAAAGGATGTGATGCCTCCCGTCTCGTTGAGGTGGAGGACTAAGTCTTTCTCTGTTGTCTCCACAGGGGATTCAGACAACCCTTCGTCTTGGGAGATGCAAGACGAGCCTGCATTCAAATCACTGCAGGGGTATCTGGCCTTACTTCGAGTCAGAGCATGTCGGTGTCCATTCCACTTGAGGCGACAAACTCAGGGTCCCTCTCACATACCATTAGTTGAGAGTAGCCTCCTCTTGAGGTGCTTGTGGAAAGTTGGTGTTCCTCTTGAGTCGAAGCCAGGGACTAAGCTCTCATCTCGAGTTGATTTGGGGTCCACGGAGCCCTTTCGTGTTGCTACAGTGACCTCAGGATCCCTCTAGACTTGAAACAGTGATCTTGGGTTTTCTCTGGAGTGCCATTAAGGAAATCAAGGCTCCTTTCACGTTTGATGTGGAACACGGAATTGGTCTGCACGCAGTGCAGGGGAATCGGGCCTCACCTCGCGGGGATGGGGAAGTCTCATGGTTTTTCTCGAGTTGCGGCCGGAACCTGGGGTATATTCTCGAGTTACGACGGGGAGGGCCCTTCCAGACACGTGTTTGTTCAGCGACGTCAGGACTCCTGAGTAGGTGCGAGGGACACCTCGGGATTCTCCTCGAGCCTTGGCATGGCAATTGGGACGCTTCTCCACGTGAGGCGGGAGACCCAGGGTCCCTTTCCACGTGCCACAGGGATCCTGGGACTCCTATCCATTTTCAAGAGGAGTCAGGCATCGTCTCCTTTGGAAGCATTGATCTCCGCGGACCTCTCGAGTTTTCAAAGGATGTGAGGCCTCCGGTCGCGATGAGGCGGAGAACTCGGTCTTTCTCTGTGGTCTCCACAGGGGATTCAGACATCCCTTCGTCTTGGGAGATGCAAGACGAGCCTGCATTCAATTCACTGCAGGGACATCCGGCCTTACTTCGAGTCAGAGCATCTCGCTGTCCATTCCACTTGAGGCCACAAACTCAGGGTCCCTCTCACATACCTGTAGCTGAGAGAAGCTTCCTCTTGAGGTGCTTGTGGAAAGTTGGTATTCCCCTTGAGTCGAAGCCAGGGACTAAGCTCTCATCTCGAGTTGATTTGGGGTCAACGGAGCCCTTTAGTGTTGCTCCAGTGACCTCAGGATCCCTCTAGACTTGAGACAGTGATCTTGGGTTTTCTCTGGAGTGCCATCAAGGAAATCAAGGCTCCTTTCACGTTTGATGTGGAACACGGAATTGCTCTGCACGCAGTGCATGGGAATCGGGCCTCATCCAGCGGCGAGGGGGAAGTCTCATAGTTTTTCTCGAGTTGCGGCCGGAACCTGGGGTATATTCTCCAGTTACGACGGGGAGGGCCCTTCCAGACACGTGTTTGTTCAGCGATGTCAGGACTCCTGCCTAGGTGCGAGGGACACCTCGGGATTCTCCTCGAGTCTTGCCATGGCAATTGGGACGTGTCTCCACGTGAGGCGGGGGCCCCAGTGTCCCTATCCACGTGCCACAGTGATCCTGGGACTCCTATCCATTTTCAAGAGGAGTCAGGCATCGTCTCCTTTGGAAGCATTGATCTCCGCGGACCTCTCGAGTTTTCAAAGGATGTGAGGCCTCCCGTCTCGATGAGGCGGAGAACTCGGTCTTTCTCTGTGGTCTCCACAGGGGATTCAGACATCCCTTCGTCTTGGGAGATGCAAGCCGAGCCTGCATTCAATTCACTGCAGGGACATCCGGCCTTACTTCGAGTCAGAGCATCTCGCTGTCCATTCCACTTGAGGCCACAAACTCAGGGTCCCTCTCACATACCTGTAGCTGAGAGAAGCCTCCTCTTGAGGTGCTTGTGGAAAGTTGGTATTCCCCTTGAGTCGAAGCCAGGGACTAAGCTCTCATCTCGAGTTGATTTGGGGTCCACGGAGCCCTTTCGTGTTGCTCCAGTGACCTCAGGATCCCTCTAGACTTGAGACAGTGATCTTGGGTTTTCTCTGGAGTGCCATCAAGGAAATCAAGGCTCCTTTCACGTTTGATGTGGAACACGGAGTTGCTCTGCACGCAGTGCAGGGGAATCGGGCCTCATCCAGCGGCGAGGGGGAAGTCTCATAGTTTTTCTCGAGTTGCGGCCGGAACCTGGGGTATATTCTCCAATTACGATGGGGAGGGCCCTTCCAGACACGTGTTTGTTCAGCGATGTCAGGACTCCTGCCTAGGTGCGAGGGACACCTCGTGATTCTCCTCGAGTCTTGCCATGGCAATTGGGACGTGTCTCCACGTGAGGCGGGGGCCCCAGGGTCCCTTTCCACGTGGCACAGTGATCCTGGGACTCCTACCCATTTTCAAGAGGAGTCAGGCATCGTCTCCTTTGGAAGCATTGATCTCCGCGGACCTCTCGAGTTTTCAAAGGATGTGAGGCCTCCGGTCATGTTGAGGCGGAGGACTAGGTCTTTCTCTGTGGTCTCCACAGGGGATTCAGACATCCCTTCGTCTTGGGAGATGCAAGACGAGCCTGCATTCAATTCACTGCAGGGATATCCGGCCTTACTTCGAGTCATAGCATCTCGCTGTCCATTCCACTTGAGGCCACAAACTCAGGGTCCCTCTCACATACCTGTAGCTGAGAGAAGCCTCCTCTTGAGGTGCTTGTGGAAAGTTGGTATTCCTCTTGAGTCGAAGCCAGGGACTAAGCTCTCATCTCGAGTTGATTTGGGGTCCACGGAGCCCTTTCGTGTTGCTCCAGTGACCTCAGGATCCCTCTAGACTTGAGACAGTGATCTTGGGTTTTCTCTGGAGTGCCATCAAGGAAATCAAGGCTCCTTTCACGTTTGATGTGGAACACGGAATTGCTCTGCACGCAGTGCAGGGGAATCGGGCCTCATCCAGCGGCGAGGGGGAAGTCTCATGGTATTTCTCGAGTTGCGGCCGGAACCTGGGGTATATTCTCCAATTACGACGGGGAGGGCCCTTCCAGACACGTGTTTGTTCAGCGATGTCAGGACTCCTGCCTAAGTGCGAGGGACACCTCGTGATTCTCCTCGAGTCTTGCCATGGCAATTGGGACGTGTCTCCACGTGAGGGGGGGGGCCCCAGGGTCCCTTTCCACGTGGCACAGTGATCCTGGGACTCCTATCCATTTTCAAGAGGCGTCAGGCATCGTCTCCTTTGGAAGCATTGATCTCCGCGGACCTCTCGAGTTTTCAAAGGATGTGAGGCCTCCGGTCATGTTGAGGCGGAGGACTAGGTCTTTCTCTGTGGTCTCCACAGGGGATTCAGACATCCCTTCGTCTTGGGAGATGCAAGACGAGCCTGCATTCAATTCACTGCAGGGATATCCGGCCTTACTTCGAGTCATAGCATCTCGCTGTCCATTCCACTTGAGGCCACAAACTCAGGGTCCCTCTCACATACCTTTAGCTGAGAGAAGCCTCCTCTTGAGGTGGTTGTGGAAAGTTGGTATTCCTCTTGAGTCGAGCCAGGGACTAAGCTCTCATCTCGAGTTGATTTGGGGTCCACGGAGCCCTTTCGTGTTGCTCCAGTGACCTCAGGATCCCTCTAGACTTGAGACAGTGATCTTGGGTTTTCTCTGGAGTGCCATCAAGGAAATCAAGGCTCCTTTCACGTTTGATGTGGAACACGGAATTGCTCTGCACGCAGTGCAGGGGAATCGGGCCTCATCCAGCGGCGAGGGGGAAGTCTCATGGTTTTTCTCGAGTTGCGGCCGGAACCTGGGGTATATTCTCGAGTTACGACGGGGAGGGCCCTTCCAGACACGTGTTTGTTCAGCGAAGTCAGGACTCCCGCCTAGGTGCGAGGGACACCTCGGGATTCTCCTCGAGTCTTGCCATGGCAATTGGGATATGTCTCCAGTTGAGGCGGGAGACCCAGGGTCCCTTTCCACGTGCCACAGTGATCGTGGGACTCCTATCCATTTTCAAGAGGCGTCAGGCATCGTCTCCTTCGGAAGTATTGATCTCCGCAGACCTCTCGAGTTTTCAAAGGATGTGATGCCTCCCGTCTCGTTGAGGTGGAGGACTAAGTCTTTCTCTGTTGTCTCCACAGGGGATTCAGACAACCCTTCGTCTTGGGAGATGCAAGACGAGCCTGCATTCGAATCACTGCAGAGATATCTGGCCTTACTTCGAGTCAGAGCATGTCGGTGTCCATTCCACTTGAGGCGACAAACTCAGGGTCCCTCTCACATACCATTAGTTGAGAGTAGCCTCCTCTTGAGGTGCTTGTGGAAAGTTGGTGTTCCTCTTGAGTCGAAGCCAGGGACTAAGCTCTCATCAAGAGTTGATTTGGGGTCCACGGAGCCCTTTCGTGTTGCTACAGTGACCTCAGGATCCCTCTAGACTTGAAACAGTGATCTTGGGTTTTCTCTGGAGTGCCATTAAGGAAATCAAGGCTCCTTTCACGTTTGATGTGGAACACGGAATTGGTCTGCACGCAGTGCAGGGGAATCGGGCCTCACCTCGCGGGGATGGGGAAGTCTCATGGTTTTCTCGAGTTGCGGCCGGAACCTGGGGTATATTCTCGAGTTACGACGGGGAGGGCCCTTCCAGACACGTGTTTGTTCAGCGACGTGAGGACTCCTGCCTAGGTGCGAGGGACACCTCGGGATTCTCCTCGAGTCTTGGCATGGCAATTGGGACGCTTCTCCACGTGAGGCGGGAGACCCAGGGTCCCTTTCCACGTGCCACAGGGATCCTGGGACTCCTATCCATTTTCAAGAGGAGTCAGGCATCGTCTCCTTTGGAAGCATTGATCTCCGCGGACCTCTCGAGTTTTCAAAGGATGTGAGGCCTCCGTTCATGTTGAGGCGGAGGACTAGGTCTTTCTCTGTGGTCTCCACAGGGGATTCAGACATCCCTTCGTCTTGGGAGATGCAAGACGAGCCTGCATTCAATTCACTGCAGGGATATCCGGCCTTCCTTCGAGTCAGAGCATCTCGCTGTCCATTCCACTTGAGGCCACAAACTCAGGGTCCCTCTCACATACCTGTAGCTGAGAGAAGCCTCCTCTTGAGGTGCTTGTGGAAAGTTGGTATTCCCCTTGAGTCGAAGCCAGGGACTAAGCTCTCATCTCGAGTTGATTTGGGGTCAACGGAGCCCTTTAGTGTTGCTCCAGTGACCTCAGGATCCCTCTAGACTTGAGACAGTGATCTTGGGTTTTCTCTGGAGTGCCATCAAGGAAATCAAGGCTCCTTTCACGTTTGATGTGGAACACGGAATTGCTCTGCACGCAGTGCAGGGGAATCGGGCCTCATCCAGCGGCGAGGGGGAAGTCTCATAGTTTTTCTCGAGTTGCGGCCGGAACCTGGGGTATATTCTCCAGTTACGACGGGGAGGGCCCTTCCAGACACCTGTTTCTTCAGCGATGTCAGGACTCCTGCCTAGGTGCGAGGGACACCTCGGGATTCTCCTCGAGTCTTGCCATGGCAATTGGGACGTGTCTCCACGTGAGGCGGGGGCCCCAGTGTCCCTATCCACGTGCCACAGTGATCCTGGGACTCCTATCCATTTTCAAGAGGAGTCAGTCATCGTCTCCTTTGGAAGCATTGATCTCCGCGGACCTCTCGAGTTTTCAAAGGATGTGAGACCTCCGGTCATGTTGAGGCGGAGGACTAGGTCTTTCTCTGTGGTCTCCACAGGGGATTCAGACATCCCTTCGTCTTGGGAGATGCAAGACGAGCCTGCATTCAATTCACTGCAGGGATATCCGGCCTTACTTCGAGTCAGAGCATCTCGCTGTCCATTCCACTTGAGGCCACAAACTCAGGGTCCTTCTCACATACCTGTAGCTGAGAGAAGCCTCCTCTTGAGGTGCTTGTGGAAAGTTGGTATTCCTTTTGAGTCGAAGCCAGGGACTAAGGTCTCATCTCGAGTTGATTTGGGGTCCACGGAGCCCTTTCGTGTTGCTCCAGAGACCTCAGGATCCCTCTAGACTTGAGACAGTGATCTTGGGTTTTCTCTGGAGTGCCATCAAGGAAATCAAGGCTCCTTTCACGTTTGATGTGGAACACGGAATTGCTCTGCACGCAGTGCAGGGGAATCGGGCCTCATCCAGCGGCGAGGGGGAAGTCTCATGGTTTTTCTCGAGTTGCGGCCGGAACCTGGGGTATATTCTCGAGTTACGACGGGGAGGGCCCTTCCAGACACGTGTTTGTTCCGCGAAGTCAGGACTCCTGCCTAGGTGCGAGGGACACCTCGGGATTCTCCTCGAGTCTTGCCATGGCAATTGGGATATGTCTCCAGTTGAGGCGGGAGACCCAGGGTCCCTTTCCACGTGCCACAGTGATCCTGGGACTCCTATCCATTTTCAAGAGGCGTCAGGCATCGTCTCCTTCGGAAGTATTGATCTCCGCAGACCTCTCGAGTTTTCAAAGGATGTGATGCCTCCCGTCTCGTTGAGGTGGAGGACTAGGTCTTTCTCTGTTGTCTCCACAGGGGATTCAGACAACCCTTCGTCTTGGGAGATGCAAGACGAGCCTGCATTCAAATCACTGCAGGGATATCTGGCCTTACTTCGAGTCAGAGTATGTCGGTGTCCATTCCACTTGAGGTGACAAACTCAGGGTCCCTCTCACATACCATTAGTTGAGAGAAGCCTCCTCTTGAGGTGCTTGTGGAAAGTTGGTATTCCTCTTGAGTCGAAGCCAGGGACTAAGCTCTCATCTCGAGTTGATTTGGGGTCCACGGAGCCCTTTCGTGTTGCTCCAGTGACCTCAGGATCCCTCTAGACTTGAGACAGTGATCTTGGGTTTTCTCTGGAGTGCCATCAAGGAAATCAAGGCTCCTTTCACGTTTGATGTGGAACACGGAATTTCTCTGCACGCAGTGCAGGGGAATCGGGCCTCATCCAGCGGCGAGGGGGAAGTCTAATGGTTTTTCTCGCGTTGCGGCCGGAACCTGGGGTATATTCTCGAGTTACGCCGGGGAGGGCCCTTCCAGACACGTGTTTGTTCCGCGAAGTCAGGACTGCTGCCTAGGTGCGAGGGACACCTCGGGATTCTCCTCGAGTCTTGCCATGGCAATTTGGATATGTCTCCAGTTGAGGCGGGAGACCCAGGGTCCCTTTCCACGTGCCACAGTGATCCTGGGACTCCTATCCATTTTCAAGAGGCGTCAGGCATCGTCTCCTTCGGAAGTATTGATCTCCGCAGACCTCTCGAGTTTTCAAAGGATGTGATGCCTCCCGTCTCGTTGAGGTGGAGGACTAGGTCTTTCTCTGTTGTCTCCACAGGGGATTCAGACAACCCTTCGTCTTGGGAGATGCAAGACGAGCCTGCATTCAAATCACTGCAGGGATATCTGGCCTTACTTCGAGTCAGAGCATGTCGGTGTCCATTCCACTTGAGGTGACAAACTCAGTGTCCCTCTCACATACCATTTGTTGAGAGTAGCCTCCTCTTGAGGTGCTTGTGGAAAGTTGGTATTCCTCTTGAGTCGAAGCCAGGGACTAAGCTCTCATCTCGAGTTGATTTGGGGTCCACGGAGCCCTTTCGTGTTGCTACAGTGACCTCAGGATCCCTCTAGACTTGAAACAGTGATCTTGCGTTTTCTCTGGAGTGCCATTAAGGAAATCAAGTCTCCTTTCACGTTTGATGTGGAACACGGAATTGGTCTGCACGCAGTGCAGGGGAATCGGGCCTCATCTCGCGGGGATGGGGAAGTCTCATGGTTTTTCTCGAGTTGCGGCCGGAACCTGGGGTATATTCTCGAGTTACGACGGGGAGGGCCCTTCCAGACACGTGTTTGTTCAGCGACGTGAGGACTCCTGCCTAGGTGCGAGGGACACCTCGGGATTCTCCTCGAGTCTTGGCATGGCAATTGGGACGCTTCTCCACGTGAGGCGGGAGACCCAGGGTCCCTTTCCACGTGCCACAGGGATCCTGGGACTCCTATCCATTTTCAAGAGGAGTCAGGCATCGTCTCCTTTGCAAGCATTGATCTCCGCGGACCTCTCGAATTTTCAAAGGATGTGAGGCCTCCGGTCGTGATGAGGCGGAGAACTCGGTCTTTCTCTGTGGTCTCCACAGGGGATTCAGACATCCCTTCGTCTTGGGAGATGCAAGACGAGCCTGCATTCAATTCACTGCAGGGATATCCGGCCTTACTTCGAGTCAGAGCATCTCCGTGTCCATTCCACTTGAGGCCACAAACTCAGGGTCTCTCTCACATACCTGTAGCTGAGAGAAGCCTCCACTTGAGGTGATTGTGGAAAGTTGGTATTCCCCTTGAGTCGAAGCCAGGGACTAAGCTCTCATCTCGAGTTGATTTGAGGTCCACGGAGCCCTTTCGTGTTGCTCCAGTGACCTCAGGATCCCTCTAGACTTGAGACAGTGATCTTGGGTTTTCTCTGGAGTGCCATCAAGGAAATCAAGGCTCCTTTCACGTTTGATGTGGAACACGGAATTGCTCTGCACGCATTGCAGGGGAATCGGTCCTCATCCAGCGGCGAGGGGGAAGTCTCATGGTTTTTCTCGAGTTGCGGCTGGAACCTGGGGTATATTCTCGAGTTACGACAGGGAGGGCCCTTCCAGACACGTGTTTGTTCAGCGACGTGAGGACTCCTGCCTCGGTGCGAGGGACACCTCGGGATTCTCCTCGAGTCTTGGCATGGCAATGGGGACGCGTCTCCACGTGAGGCGGGAGACCCAGGGTCCCTTTCCACGTGCCACAGGGATCCTGGGACTCCTATCCATTTTCAAGAGGAGTCAGGCATCGTCTCCTTTGGAAGCATTGATCTCCCCGGACCTCTCGAATTTTCAAAGGATGTGAGGCCTCCGGTCGCGATGAGGCGGAAAATTAGGTCTTTCTCTGTGGTCTCCACAGGGGATTCAGACATCCCTTCGTATTGCGAGATGCAAGATGAGCCTGCATTCAATTCACTGCAGGGATATCCGGCCTTACTTCGAGTCAGAGCATCTCGCTGTCCATTCCACTTGAGGCCACAAACTCAGGGTCCCTCTCACATACCTGTAGCTGAGAGAAGCCTCCTCTTGATGTGCTTGTGGAAAGTTGGTATTCCTCTTGAGTCGAAGCCAGGGACTAAGCTCTCATCTCGAGTTGATTTGGGGTCCACGGAGCCCTTTCGTGTTGCTCCAGTGACCTCAGGATCCCTCTAGACTTGAGACAGTGATCTTGGGTTTTCTCTGGAGTGCCATCAAGGAAATCAAGGCTCCTTTCACGTTTGATGTGGAACACGGAATTGCTCTGCACGCAGTGCAGGGGAATCGGGCCTCATCCAGCGGCGAGGGGGAAGTCTCATAGTTTTTCTCGAGTTGCGGCCGGAACCTGGGGTATATTCTCGAGTTACGACGGGGAGGGCCCTTCCAGACACGTGTTTGTTCAGCGAAGTCAGGACTCCTGCCTAGGTGCGAGGGACACCTCGGGATTCTCCTCGAGTCTTGCCATGGCAATTGGGATATGTCTCCAGTTGAGGCGGGAGACCCAGGGTCCCTTTCCACGTGCCACAGTGATCCTGGGACTCCTATCCATTTTCAAGAGGCGTCAGGCATCGTCTCCTTCGGAAGTATTGATCTCCGCAGACCTCTCGAGTTTTCAAAGGATGTGATGCCTCCCGTCTCGTTGAAGTGGAGGACTAGGTCTTTCTCTGTTGTCTCCACAGGGGATTCAGACAACCCTTCGTCTTGGGAGATGCATGACGAGCCTGCATTCAAATCACTGCAGGGATATCTGGCCTTACTTCGAGTCAGAGCATCTCGGTGTCCATTCCACTTGAGGCGACAAACTCAGCGTCCCTCTCACATACCATTAGTTGAGAGTAGCCTCCTCTTGAGGTGCTTGTGGAAAGTTGGTATTCCTCTTGAGTCGAAGCCAGGGACTAAGCTCTCATCTCGAGTTGATTTGGGGTCCACGGAGCCCTTTCGTGTTGCTACAGTGACCTCAGGATCCCTCTAGACTTGAAACAGTGATCTTGGGTTTTCTCTGGAGTGCCATTAAGGAAATCAAGTCTCCTTTCACGTTTGATGTGGAACACGGAATTGGTCTGCACGCAGTGCAGGGGAATCGGGCCTCACCTCGCGGGGATGGGGAAGTCTCATGGTTTTTCTCGAGTTGCGGTCGGAACCTGGGGTATATTCTCGAGTTACGACGGGGAGGGCCCTTCCAGACACGTGTTTGTTCAGCGACGTGAGGACTCCTGCCTAGGTGCGAGGGACACCTCGGGATTCTCCTCGAGTCTTGGCATGGCAATTGGAACGCTTCTCCACGTGAGGCGGGAGACCCAGGGTCCCTTTCCACGTGCCACAGGGATCCTGGGACTCCTATCCATTTTCAAGAGGAGTCAGGCATCGTCTCTTTGGAAGCATTGATCTCCGCGGACCTCTCGAGTTTTCAAAGGATGTGAGGCCTCCGGTCGCGATGAGGCGGAGAACTCGGTCTTTCTCTGTGGTCTCCACAGGGGATTCAGACATCCCTTCGTCTTGGGAGATGCAAGACGAGCCTGCATTCAATTCACTGCAGGGATATCCGGCCTTACTTCGAGTCATAGCATCTCGGTGTCCATTCCACTTGAGGCCACAAACTCAGGGTCCCTCTCACATACCTGTAGCTGAGAGAAGCCTCCTCTTGAGGTGCTTGTGAAAAGTTTGTATTCCTCTTGAGTCGAAGCCAGGGACTAAGCTCTCATCTCGAGTTGATTTGGGGTCCACGGAGCCCTTTCGTGTTGCTCCTGTGACCTCAGGATCCCTCTAGACTTGAGACAGTGATCTTGGGTTTTCTCTGGAGTGCCATCAAGGAAATCAAGGCTCTTTTCACGTTTGATGTGGAACACGGAATTGCTCTGCACGCAGTGCAGGGGAATCGGGCCTCATCTCGCGGCGAGGGGGAAGTCTCATGGTTTTTCTCGAGTTGCGGCCGGAACCTGGGGTATATTCTCGAGTTACGACGGGGAGGGCCCTTCCAGACACGTGTTTGTTCAGCGACGTCAGGACTCCTGCCTAGGTACGAGGGACACCTCGGGATTGTCCTCGAGTCTTGGCATGGCAATTGGGACGCGTCTCCACGTGAGGCGGGGGACCCAGGTTCCCTTTCGACGTGCCACAGGGATCCTGGGACTCCTATCCATTTTCAAGAGGAGTCAGGCATCGTCTCCTTTGGAAGCATTGATCTCCCTGGACCTCTCGAGTTTTCAAAGGATGTGAGGCCTCAGGTCGCATTGCGGGGGAGGACTAGGTCTTTCTCTGTGGTCTCCACAGGGGATTCAGACATCCCTTCGTCTTGGGAGATGCAAGACGAGCCTGCATTCAATTCACTGCAGGGATATCTGGCCTTACTTCCAGTCAGAGCTTCTCGGTATCCATTCCACTTGAGGCCACAAACTTAGGGTCCCTTCTCACCTACCTGTAGCTGAGAGAAGCCTCCTCTAGAGGTGCTTGTGGAAAATTGATATTCCTCTTGAGTCGAAGCTAGGGACTAAGCTCTCATCTCGAGTTGATTTGGGGTCCACGGACCCCTTTCGTGTTGCTCCAGTGACCTCAGGATTCCTCTAGCCTTGAAATAGTGATCTTGGGTTTTCTCTTGAGTGGCATCACGGAAATCAAGGCTCCTTTCACGGTTGATGTGGAACACGGAATTGCTCTGCACGCAGTGCAAGGGAATCGGGCCTCATCTCGCGGCGAGGGGGAAGTCTCATGGTTTTTCTCGAGTTGCGGCCGGAACCTGGGATATAATCTCGAGTTACGAATGGAAGGGCCCTTTCAGACACGTGTTTGTTCAGCGATGTCAGGACTCCTGCCTAGGTGCAAGGGACACCTCAGGATTCTCCTCGAGTCTTGGCATGGCAAATGGGACACGGCTCCAAGTGAGGCAGGAGACCCAGTGTCCCTGTCCACGTGCCACAGGGATCCTGGGACTCCTATCCATTTTCAAGAGGAGTCAGGCTTCGTCTCCTTTGGAAGCATTGATCTCCGCGGACCTCTCGAGTTTTCAAAGGATGTGAGGATTCCGGTCGCGATGAGGCAGAGAACTAGGTCTTTCTCTGTGGTCTCCACAGGGGATTCAGACCTCCCTTCGTCTTGGGAGATGCAAGACGAGCCTGCATTCAATTCAATGCAGGGATATCCGGCCTTACTTCGAGTCACAGCATCTGGGTGTCCATTCCACTTGAGGCCACAAACTGAGGGTCCCTCTCACATACCTGTAGCTGAGAGAAGCCTCCTCTTGAGGTGCTTGTGGAAAGTTGGTATTCCTCTTGAGTCAAGCCAGGAACTAAGCTCTCATCTCGAGTTGATTTGGGGTCCACGGAGCACTTTCATGTTGCTACAGTAACCTCAGGATCCCTCTAGACTTGAGCCAGTGATCTTGGGTTTTCTCTGGAGTGCCATCAAGGAAATCAAGGCTCCATTCACGTTTGATGTGGAACACGGAATTGCTCTGCATGCAGTCCAGGGGAATCGAGCCTCATTTCGCAGCTAGGGGGAAGTCTCATGGTTTTTCTCGAGTTGCGGCCGGAACCTGGGCTATATTCTCGAGTTAGGACGGGGAGGGCCCTTCCAGACACGTGTTTGTTCAGCGACGTCAGGACTCCTGCCTAGGTGCGAGGGACAACTCGGGATTCTCCTCGAGTCTTGGCATAACAATTGGGACGCGTCTCCACGTGAGGCGGGAGACCCAGGGTCCCTTTCCACGTGCCACAGGGATCCTGGGACTCCTATCCATTTTCAAAGGAGTCAGGCATCGTCTCCTTTGGAAGCATTGATCTCCGCGGACCTCTCGAGTTTTCAAAGATGTGAGGCCTCCGGTCGCGGTGAGGCGGAGAACTAGGTCTTTCTCTGTGGTCTCCACGGGGGATTCAGACATCCCTAGGTCTTGCGAGATGCAAGACGAGCATGCATTCAATTCACTGCAGGGGTATCCGGCCTTACTTCGAGTCAGAGCATGTCGGTGACCATTCCACTTGATGCCACAAACTCATGGTCACTCTCACATAACTGTAGCTGAGAGAAGCCTCCTCTTGAGGTGCTTGTGGAAAGTTGGTATTCCTCTTGAGTCGAAGCCAGGGACTAAGCTCTCATCTCGAGTTGATTTGGGGTCCACGGAGGCCTTTGGTGTTCCTACAGTGACCTCAGAATCCCTCTAGACTTGAGACAGTGATCTTGGTTTTTCTCTGGAGTGCCATTAAGGAAATCAAGGCTCCTTTCACGTTTGATGCAGAACACGGAATTGCCCTGCACGCAGTGCAGGGGAATCGGGCCTCATCCAGCGGCGAGGGGGAAGTCTCATGGTTTTTCTCGAGTTGCGGCCGGAACCTTGGATATATTCTCGAGTTAGGACGGGGAGGGCCCTTCCAGACACGTGTTTGTTCAGCGACGTCAGGACTCCTGCCTACGTGCGAGGGACACCTCGGGATTCTCCTCGAGTCTTGTCATGGCAATTGGGACGCGTCTCCACGTGAGGCGGGAGACCCAGGGTCCCTTTCCACGTGCCACAGTGATCCTGGGACTCCTATCCATTTTCAAGAGGCGTCAGGCATCGTCTCCTTCGGAAGTATTGATCTCCGCGGTCCTCTCGAGTTTTCAAAGGATATGAGGCCACCGGTTGCGTTGATGCGGAGGACTAGGTCTTTCTCTGTGGTCTCCACAGGGGATTCAGACAACCCTTCGTCTTGGGAGATGCAAGACGAGCCTGCATTCAATTCACTGCAGGGATATCTGGCCTTACTTCGAGTCAGAGCATCTCGGTGTCCATTCCACTTGAGGCGACAAACTCAGGGTCCCTCTCACATACTTGTAGCTGAGAGAAGCCTCCTCTTGAGGGGCTTGTGGAAAGTTCGTATTCCTCTTGAGTTGAAGCCAGGGACTAATCTCTCATCTCGAGTTGATTTGGGGTGCACGGAGCCCTTTCGTGTTGCTCCGGTGACCTCAGGATCCCTCTAGACTTGAGACAGTGATCTTGGGTTTTCTCTGGAGTGACATCAAGGAAATCAAGGCTCCTTTCACGTTTGATGTGGAACACGGAATTGCTCTGCACGCAGTGCAGGGGAATCGGGCCTCATCTCGTGGCGAGGGGGAAGTCTCATGGTTTTTCTCGAGTTGCGGCCAGAACCTGGGGTATATTCTCGAGTTACGACGGGGAGGGCCCTTCCAGACACAGGTTTGTTCAGCGATGTGAGGACTCCTGCCTAGGTGCGAGGGACACCTCGGGATTCTCCTCGAGTCTTGGCATGGCAATTTGGACGCGTCTCCACGTGAGGCGGGAGACCCAGGGTCCCTTTCCACGTGCCACAGGGATCCTGGGACTCCTATCCATTTTCAAGAGGAGTCAGGCATCGTCTCCTTTGGAAGCATTGATCTCCGCGGACCTCTCGAGTTTTCAAAGGATGTGAGGCATCTGGTCGCGATGAGGCGGAGAACTAGGTCTTTGTCTGTGGTCTCCATAGGGGATTCAGACATCCCTTCGTCTTGTGAGATGCAAGACGAGCCTGCATTCAATTCACTGCAGGGATATCCAGCCTTACTTCGAGTCACAGTATCTCGGTGTCCATTCCACGTGAGGCCACAAACTCAGGGACCCTCTCACATACCTGTAGCTGAGAGAAGCCTCCTCTTGAGGTGCTTGTGGAAAGTTTGTGTTCCTCTTGAGCTGAAGCCAGGAACTAAGCTCTCATCTCGAGTTGATTTGGGGTCCACGGAGTCCTTTCGTTATGCTCCAGTGACCTGAGGATCCCTCTAGACTTGAGACAGTGATCTTAGGTTTTCTCTGGAGTGCCATCAAGGAAATCAAGGCTCCTTTCACGTTTGATGTGGAACATGGAATTGCTCTTCACGCAGTGCAAGGGAATCGGGCCTCATCTCGCGGCGTGGGGGAAGTCTCATGGTTTTTCTCAAGTAGCGGCCGGAACCTGTGGTATAATCTCGAGTTACGACGGGGAGGGCCCTTCCAGACACGTGTTTGTTCAGCGACGTCAAGACTCCTGCATAGATGCGAGGGACACCTAGGGATTCTCCTCGAATCTTGGCATGGCAATTGGGACACGTCTCCACGTGAGGCGGGAGACCCAGGGTCCCTTTACACGTGCCACAGGGATCCTGGGAATCCTATCCATTTTCAAGAGGAGTCAGGCATCGTCTCCTTTGGAAGCATTGATCTCCGCAGACCTCTCGAGTTTTGAAAGGATGTGAGGCCTCCGGTCGCGATGAGCCGGAGAACTAGTTTTTTCTCTGTGGTCTCCACAGGGGATTCAGACATCCCTTCGTCTTGGGAGATGCAAGACGAGCCTGCTTTCAATTCACTGCAGGAATATCCGGCCTTACTTCGAGTCAGAGCATCTCGGTGTCCATTCCACTTGAGGTCACAAACTCAGGGTCCCTCTCACATACCTGTAGCTGAGAGAAGCCTCCTCTTGAGGTGCTTGTGGAAAGTTGGTATTCCTCTTGACTCGAAGCCAGGGACTAAGCTCTCATCTCGAGTTGATTTGGGGTCCACGGAGCCATTTTGTGTTGCTCCAGTGACCTCAGGATCCCTCTAGACTTGAGCCAGTGATCTTGGGTTTTCTCTGGAGTGCCATCAAGGAAATCAAGGCTCCTTTCACGTTTGATGTGGAACACGGAATTGCTCTGCACGCAGTGCACGGAATCGGGCCTCATCTCGCTGCGAAGGGGAAGTCTCATGGTTTTTCTCGAGTTGCGGCCGGAACCTGGGGTATATTCTCGAGTTATGATGGGGAGGGCCCTTCCAGACACGTGTTTGTTCAGCGACGTCAGGACTCCTGCCTAGGTGCAACGGACACCTCGGGATTCTCCTCGAGTCTTGGCATGGCAATTGGGACGCGTCTCCACGAGAGGCGGGGGACCCAGTGTCCCTTTCGACGTGCCACAGGGATCCTGGGACTCCTATCCATTTTCAAGAGGATTCAGGCATCGTCTCCTTTGGAAGCATTGATCTCCGCGGAACTCTAGAATTTTCAAAGTATGTGAGGCCTCCGGTTGCGATGAGGCAGAGAACTAGTTCTTTCTCTGTGGTCTCCACAGGGGATTCAGACATCCCTTCGTCTTGGGAGATGCAAGACGAGCCTGCTTTCCATTCACTGCAGGTTTATCCGGCCTTACTTCGAGTCAGAGCCTCTCGGTGTCCATTCCACTGGAGGCCAAAATTCAGGGACCCTCTCACATACCTGTAGCTGAGAGAAGCCCTCTCTTGAGGTGCTTGTGGAAAGTTTGTGTTCCTCTTGAGCTGAAGCCAGGGACTAAGCTCTCATCTCGAGTTGATTTGGGGTCCACGGAGCCCTTTCGTTATGCTCCAGTGACCTGAGGATCCCTCTAGACTTGAGACAGTGATCTTAGGTTTTCTCTGGAGTGCCATCAAGGAAATCAAGGCTCCTTTCACGTTTGATGTGGAACACGGAATTGGTCTGCACCCAGTGCAGGGGAATCGGGCCTCACCTCGCGGGGATGGGGAAGTCTCATAGTTTTTCTCGAGTTGCGGCCGGAACCTGGGGTATATTCTCCAGTTACGACGGGGAGGGCCCTTCCAGACACGTGTTTGTTCAGCGATGTCAGGACTCCTGCCTAGGTGCGAGGGACACCTCGGGATTCTCCTCGAGTCTTGCCATGGCAATTGGGACGTGTCTCCACGTGAGGCGGGGGCCCCAGTGTCCCTATCGACGTGCCACAGTGATCCTGGGACTCCTATCCATTTTCAAGAGGAGTCAGGCATCGTCTCCTTTGGAAGCATTGATCTCCGCGGACCTCTCGAGTTTTCAAAGGATGTGAGGCCTCCCTTCTCGATGAGGCGGAGAACTCGGTCTTTCTCTGTGGTCTCCACAGGGGATTCAGACATCCCTTCGTCTTGGGAGATGCAAGACGAGCCTGCATTCAATTCACTGCAGGGACATCCGGCCTTACTTCGAGTCAGAGCATCTCGCTGTCCATTCCACTTGAGGCCACAAACTCAGGGTCCCTCTCACATACCTGTAGCTGAGAGAAGCCTCCTCTTGAGGTGCTTGTGGAAAGTTGGTATTCCCCTTGAGTCGAAGCCAGGGACTAAGCTCTCATCTCGAGTTGATTTGGGGTCCACGGAGCCCTTTCGTGTTGCTCCAGTGACCTCAGGATCCCTCTAGACTTGAGACAGTGATCTTGGGTTTTCTCTGGAGTGCCATCAAGGAAATCAAGGCTCCTTTCACGTTTGATGTGGAACACGGAGTTGCTCTGCACGCAGTGCAGGGGAATCGGGCCTCATCCAGCGGCGAGGGGGAAGTCTCATAGTTTTTCTCGAGTTGCGGCCGGAACCTGGGGTATATTCTCCAATTACGATGGGGAGGGCCCTTCCAGACACGTGTTTGTTCAGCGATGTCAGGACTCCTGCCTAGGTGCGAGGGACACCTCGTGATTCTCCTCGAGTCTTGCCATGGCAATTGGGACGTGTCTCCACGTGAGGCGGGGGCCCCAGGGTCCCTTTCCACGTGGCACAGTGATCCTGGGACTCCTACCCATTTTCAAGAGGCGTCAGGCATCGTCTCCTTCGGAAGTATTGATCTCCGCAGACCTCTCGAGTTTTCAAAGGATGTGATGCCTCCCGTCTCGTTGAGGTGGAGGACTAGGTCTTTCTCTGTTGTCTCCACAGGGGATTCAGACAACCCTTCGTCTTGGGAGATGCAAGACGAGCCTGCATTCAAATCACTGCAGGGATATCTGGCCTTACTTCGAGTCAGAGCATGTCGGTGTCCATTCCACTTGAGGTGACAAACTCAGGGTCCCTCTCACATACCGTTTGTTGAGAGTAGCCTCCTCTTGAGGTGCTTGTGGAAAGTTGGTATTCCTCTTGAGTCGAAGCCAGGGACTAAGCTCTCATCTCGAGTTGATTTGGGGTCCACGGAGCCCTTTCGTGTTGCTACAGTGACCTCAGGATCCCTCTAGACTTGAAACAGTGATCTTGCGTTTTCTCTGGAGTGCCATTAAGGAAATCAAGTCTCCTTTCACGTTTGATGTGGAACACGGAATTGGTCTGCACGCAGTGCAGGGGAATCGGGCCTCATCTCGCGGGGATGGGGAAGTCTCATGGTTTTTCTCGAGTTGCGGCCGGAACCTGGGGTATATTCTCGAGTTACGACGGGGAGGGCCCTTCCAGACACGTGTTTGTTCAGCGACGTGAGGACTCCTGCCTAGGTGCGAGGGACACCTCGGGATTCTCCTCGAGTCTTGGCATGGCAATTGGGACGCTTCTCCACGTGAGGCGGGAGACCCAGGGTCCCTTTCCACGTGCCACAGGGATCCTGGGACTCCTATCCATTTTCAAGAGGAGTCAGGCATCGTCTCCTTTGCAAGCATTGATCTCCGCGGACCTCTCGAATTTTCAAAGGATGTGAGGCCTCCGGTCGTGATGAGGCGGAGAACTCGGTCTTTCTCTGTGGTCTCCACAGGGGATTCAGACATCCCTTCGTCTTGGGAGATGCAAGACGAGCCTGCATTCAATTCACTGCAGGGATATCCGGCCTTACTTCGAGTCAGAGCATCTCCGTGTCCATTCCACTTGAGGCCACAAACTCAGGGTCCCTCTCACATACCTGTAGCTGAGAGAAGCCTCCTCTAGAGGTGCTTGTGGAAATTTGGTATTCCTCTTGAGTCGAAGCCAGGGACTAAGCTCTCATCTCGAGTTGATTTGGGGTCCACGGAGCCCTTTCGTGTTGCTCCAGTGACCTCAGGATCCTTCTAGACTTGAGACAGTGATCTTGGGTTTTCTCTGGAGTGCCATCAAGGAAATCAAGGCTCCTTTCACGTTTGATGTGGAACATGGTATTGCTCTGCACGCAGTGCAGAGGAATCGGGCCTCATCCAGCGGCGAGTGGGAAGTCTCATGGTTTTTCTCGAGTTGCGGCCGGAACCTGGGGTATATTCTCGAGTTACGACGGGGAGGGCCCTTCCAGACACGTGTTTGTTCAGCGACGTCAGGACTCCTGCCTAGGTGTGAGGGACACCTCGGGATTCTCCTCGAGTCTTGGCATGGCAATGGGGACGCGTCTCCACGTGAGGCGGGAGACCCAGGGTCCCTTTCCACGTGCCACAGTGATCCTGGGACTCCTATCCATTTTCAAGAGGAGTCAGGCATCGTCTCCTTTGGAAGCATTGATCTCCGCGGACCTCTCGAGTTTTCATAGGATGTGAGGCCTCGGGTCATGTTGAGGCGGAAGACTAGGTCTTTCTCTGTGGTCTCCACAGGGGATTCAGACATCCCTTCGTCTTGGGAGATGCAATACGAGCCTGCATTCAATTCACTGCAGGGATATCCGGCCTTACTTCGAGTCAGAGCATCTCCGTGTCCATTCCACTTGAGGCCACAAACTCAGGGTCTCTCTCACATACCTGTAGCTGAGAGAAGCCTCCACTTGAGGTGATTGTGGAAAGTTGGTATTCCCCTTGAGTCGAAGCCAGGGACTAAGCTCTCATCTCGAGTTGATTTGAGGTCCACGGAGCACTTTCGTGTTGCTCCAGTGACCTCAGGATCCCTCTAGACTTGAGACAGTGATCTTGGGTTTTCTCTGGAGTGCCATCAAGGAAATCAAGTCTCCTTTCACGTTTGATGTGGAACACGGAATTGCTCTGCACGCATTGCAGGGGAATCGGTCCTCATCCAGCGGCGAGGGGGAAGTCTCATGGTTTTTCTCGAGTTGCGGCTGGAACCTGGGGTATATTCTCGAGTTACGACAGGGAGGGCCCTTCCAGACACGTGTTTGTTCAGCGACGTGAGGACTCCTGCCTCGGTGCGAGGGACACCTCGGGATTCTCCTCGAGTCTTGGCATGGCAATGGGGACGCGTCTCCACGTGACGCGGGAGACCCAGGGTCCCTTTCCACGTGCCACAGGGATCCTGGGACTCCTATCCATTTTCAAGAGGAGTCAGGCATCGTCTCCTTTGGAAGCATTGATCTCCCCGGACCTCTCGAATTTTCAAAGGATGTGAGGCCTCCGGTCGCGATGAGGCGGAAAATTAGGTCTTTCTCTGTGGTCTCCACAGGGGATTCAGACATCCCTTCGTCTTGCGAGATGCAAGATGAGCCTGCATTCAATTCACTGCAGGGATATCCGGCCTTACTTCGAGTCAGAGCATCTCGCTGTCCATTCCACTTGAGGCCACAAACTCAGGGTCCCTCTCACATACCTGTAGCTGAGAGAAGCCTCCTCTTGAGGTGCTTGTGGAAAGTTGGTATTCCTCTTGAGTCGAAGCCAGGGACTAAGCTCTCATCTCGAGTTGATTTGGGGTCCACGGAGCCCTTTCGTGTTGCTCCAGTGACCTCAGGATCCCTCTAGACTTGAGACAGTGATCTTGGGTTTTCTCTGGAGTGCCATCAAGGAAATCAAGGCTCCTTTCACGTTTGATGTGGAACACGGAATTGCTCTGCACGCAGTGCAGGGGAATCGGGCCTCATCCAGCGGCGAGGGGGAAGTCTCATGGTTTTTCTCGAGTTGCGGCCGGAACCTGGGCTATATTCTCGAGTTACGACGGGGAGGGCCCTTCCAGACACGTGTTTGTTCAGCGAAGTCAGGACTCCTGCCTAGGTGCGAGGGACACCTCGGGATTCTCCTCGAGTCTTGCCATGGCAATTGGGATATGTCTCCAGTTGAGGCGGGAGACCCAGGGTCCCTTTCCACGTGCCACAGTGATCCTGGGACTCCTATCCATTTTCAAGAGGCGTCAGGCATCGTCTCCTTCGGAAGTATTGATCTCCGCAGACCTCTCGAGTTTTCAAAGGATGTGATGCCTCCCGTCTCGTTGAGGTGGAGGACTAGGTCTTTCTCTGTTGTCTCCACAGGGGATTCAGACAACCCTTCGTCTTGGGAGATGCATGACGAGCCTGCATTCAAATCACTGCAGGGATATCTGGCCTTACTTCGAGTCAGAGCATCTCGGTGTCCATTCCACTTGAGGCGACAAACTCAGGGTCCCTCTCACATACCATTAGTTGAGAGTAGCCTCCTCTTGAGGTGCTTGTGGAAAGTTGGTATTCCTCTTGAGTCGAAGCCAGGGACTAAGCTCTCATCTCGAGTTGATTTGGGGTCCACGGAGCCCTTTCGTGTTGCTACAGTGACCTCAGGATCCCTCTAGACTTGAAACAGTGATCTTGGGTTTTCTCTGGAGTGCCATTAAGGAAATCAAGTCTCCTTTCACGTTTGATGTGGAACACGGAATTGGTCTGCACGCAGTGCAGGGGAATCGGGCCTCACCTCGCGGGGATGGGGAAGTCTCATGGTTTTTCTCGAGTTGCGGTCGGAACCTGGGGTATATTCTCGAGTTACGACGGGGAGGGCCCTTCCAGACACGTGTTTGTTCAGCGACGTGAGGACTCCTGCCTAGGTGCGAGGGACACCTCGGGATTCTCCTCGAGTCTTGGCATGGCAATTGGAACGCTTCTCCACGTGAGGCGGGAGACCCAGGGTCCCTTTCCACGTGCCACAGGGATCCTGGGACTCCTATCCATTTTCAAGAGGAGTCAGGCATCGTCTCTTTGGAAGCATTGATCTCCGCGGACCTCTCGAGTTTTCAAAGGATGTGAGGCCTCCGGTCGCGATGAGGCGGAGAACTCGGTCTTTCTCTGTGGTCTCCACAGGGGATTCAGACATCCCTTCGTCTTGGGAGATGCAAGACGAGCCTGCATTCAATTCACTGCAGGGATATCCGGCCTTACTTCGAGTCATAGCATCTCGGTGTCCATTCCACTTGAGGCCACAAACTCAGGGTCCCTCTCACATACCTGTAGCTGAGAGAAGCCTCCTCTTGAGGTGCTTGTGGAAAGTTGGTATTCCCCTTGAGTCGAAGCCAGGGACTAAGCTCTCATCTCGAGTTGATTTGGGGTCCACGGAGCCCTTTCGTGTTGCTCCAGTGACCTCAGGATCCCTCTAGACTTGAGACAGTGATCTTGGGTTTTCTCTGGAGTGCCATCAAGGAAATCAAGGCTCCTTTCACGTTTGATGTGGAACACGGAATTGCTCTGCACGCAGTGCAGGGGAATCGGGCCTCATCCAGCGGCGAGGGGGAAGTCTCATAGTTTTTCTCGAGTTGCGGACGGAACCTGGGGTATATTCTCCAATTACGACGGGGAGGGCCCTTCCAGACACGTGTTTGTTCAGCGAAGTCAGGACTCCTGCCTAGGTGCGAGGGACACCTCGGGATTCTCCTCGAGTCTTGCCATGGCAATTGGGATATGTCTCCAGTTGAGGCGGGAGACCCAGGGTCCCTTTCCACGTGCCACAGTGATCCTGGGACTCCTATCCATTTTCAAGAGGCGTCAGGCATCGTCTCCTTCGGAAGTTTTGATCTCCGCAGACCTCTCGAGTTTTCAAAGGATGTGATGCCTCCCGTCTCGTTGAGGTGGAGGACTAAGTCTTTCTCTGTTGTCTCCACAGGGGATTCAGACAACCCTTCGTCTTGGGAGATGCAAGACGAGCCTGCATTCAAATCACTGCAGGGATATCTGGCCTTACTTCGAGTCAGAGCATGTCGGTGTCCATTCCACTTGAGGCGACAAACTCAGGGTCCCTCTCACATACCATTAGTTGAGAGTAGCCTCCTCTTGAGGTGCTTGTGGAAAGTTGGTGTTCCTCTTGAGTCGAAGCCAGGGACTAAGCTCTCATCTCGAGTTGATTTGGGGTCCACGGAGCCCTTTCGTGTTGCTACAGTGACCTCAGGATCCCTCTAGACTTGAAACAGTGATCTTGGGTTTTCTCTGGAGTGCCATTAAGGAAATCAAGGCTCCTTTCACGTTTGATGTGGAACACGGAATTGGTCTGCACGCAGTGCAGGGGAATCGGGCCTCACCTCGCGGGGATGGGGAAGTCTCATGGTTTTTCTCGAGTTGCGGCCGGAACCTGGGGCATATTCTCGAGTTACGACGGGGAGGGCCCTTCCAGACACGTGTTTGTTCAGCGACGTGAGGACTCCTGCCTAGGTGCGAGGGACACCTCGGGATTCTCCTCGAGTCTTGGCATGGCAATTGGGACGCTTCTCCACGTGAGGCGGGAGACCCAGGGTCCCTTTCCACGTGCCACAGGGATCCTGGGACACCTATCCATTTTCAAGAGGAGTCAGGCATCGTCTCCTTTGGAAGCATTGATCTCCGCGGACCTCTCGAGTTTTCAAAGGATGTGAGGCCTCCGTTCATGTTGAGGCGGAGGACTAGGTCTTTCTCTGTGGTCTCCACAGGGGATTCAGACATCCCTTCGTCTTGGGAGATGCAAGACGAGCCTGCATTCAATTCACTGCAGGGATATCCGGCCTGACTTCGAGTCAGAGCATCTCGCTGTCCATTCCACTTGAGGCCACAAACTCAGGGTCCCTCTCACATACCTGTAGCTGAGAGAAGCCTCCTCTTGAGGTGCTTGTGGAAAGTTGGTATTCCTCTTGAGTCGAAGCCAGGGACTAAGCTCTCATCTCGAGTTGATTTGGGGTCCACGGAGCCCTTTCTTGTTGCTCCAGTGACCTCAGGATCCCTCTAGACTTGAGACAGTGATCTTGGGTTTTCTCTGGAGTGCCATCAAGGAAATCAAGGCTCCTTTCACGTTTGATGTGGAACACGGAATTGGTCTGCACGCAGTGCAGGGGAATCGGGCCTCATCTCGCGGGGATGTGGAAGTCTCATGGTTTTTCTCGAGTTGCGGCCGGAACCTGGGGTATATTCTCGAGTTACGACGGGGAGGGCCCTTCCAGACACGTGTTTGTTCAGCGACGTGAGGACTCCTGCCTAGGTGCGAGGGACACCTCGGGATTCTCCTCGAGTCTTGGCATGGCAATTGGGACGCTTCTCCACGTGAGGCGGGAGACCCAGGGTCCCTTTCCACGTGCCACAGGGATCCTGGGACTCCTATCCATTTTCAAGAGGAGTCAGGCATCGTCTCCTTTGCAAGCATTGATCTCCGCGGACCTCTCGAGTTTTCAAAGGATGTGAGGCCTCCGGTCGTGATGAGGCGGAGAACTCGGTCTTTCTCTGTGGTCTCCACAGGGGATTCAGACATCCCTTCGTCTTGCGAGATGCAAGACGAGCCTGCATTCAATTCACTGCAGGGATATCCGGACTTACTTCGAGTCAGAGCATCTCCTTGTCCATTCCACTTGAGGCCACAAACTCAGGGTCCCTCTCACATACCTGTAGCTGAGAGAAGCCTCCTCTTGAGGTGCTTGTGGAAATTTGGTATTCCTCTTGAGTCGAAGCCAGGGACTAAGCTCTCATCTCGAGTTGATTTGGGGTCCATGGAGCCCTTTCGTGTTGCTCCAGTGACCTCAGGATCCCTCTAGACTTGAGACAGTGATCTTGGGTTTTCTCCGGAGTGCCATCAAGGAAATCAAGGCTCCTTTCACGTTTGATGTGGAACATGGAATTGCTCTGCACGCAGTGCAGGGGAATCGGGCCTCATCCAGCGGCGAGGGGGAAGTCTCATGGTTTTTCTCGAGTTGCGGCCGGAACCTGGGGTATATTCTCGAGTTACGACGGGTAGGGCCCTTCCAGACACATGTTTGTTCAGCGACGTCAGGACTCCTGCCTAGGTGCGAGTGACACCTCGGGATTCTCCTCGAGTCTTGGCATGGCAATGGGGACGCGTCTCCACCTGAGGCGGGAGACACAGGGTCCCGTTACAGGTGCCACAGGGATGCTGGGACTCCTATCCATTTTCAAGAGGAGTCAGGCATCGTCTCCTTTGGAAGCATTGATCTCCGCGGACTTCTCGAATTTTCAAAGGATGTGAGGCCTCTGGCCGCGATGAGGCGGAAAATTAGGTCTTTCTCTGTGGTCTCCACAGGGGATTCAGACATCCCATAGTCTTGCGAGATGCAAGACGAGCCTGCATTCAATTCACTGCAGGGATATCCGGCCTTACTTCGAGTCAGAGCATCTCGGTGTCCATTCCACTTGAGGCCACAAACTCAGGGTCCCTCTCACATACCTGTAGCTGAGAGAAGCCTCCTCTTGAGGTGCTTGTGGAAAGTTGGTATTCCCCTTGAGTCGAAGGCAGGGACGAAGCTCTCATCTCGAGTTGATTTGGGGTCCACGGAGCCCTTTCGTGTTGCTCCAGTGACCTCAGGATCCCTCTAGACTTGAGACAGTGATCTTGGGTTTTCTCTGGAGTGCCATCAAGGAAATCAAGGCTCCTTTCACGTTTGATGTGGAACACGGAATTGCTCTGCACGCAGTGCAGGGGAATCGGGCCTCATCCAGCGGCGAGGGGGAAGTCTCATAGTTTTTCTCGAGTTGCGGCCGGAACCTGGGGTATATTCTCCATTTATGACGGGGAGGGCCCTTCCAGACACGTGTTTGTTCAGCGATGTCAGGACTCCTGCCTAGGTGCGAGGGACACCTCGGGATTCTCCTCGAGTCTCGCCATGGCAATTGGGACGTGTCTCCACGTGAGGCGGGAGCCCCAGGGTCCCTTTCCACGTGCCACAGTGATCCTGGGACTCCTATCCATTTTCAAGAGGAATCAGGCATCGTCTCCTTTGGAAGCACTGATCTCCGCGGACCTCTCGAGTTTTCAAAGGATGTGAGGCCTCCGGTCATGTTGAGGCGGAGGACTAGGTCTTTCTCTGTGGTCTCCACAGGGGATTCAGACATCCCTTCGTCTTGCGAGATGCAAGACGAGCCTGCATTCAATTCACTGCAGGGATATCCGGCCTTACTTCGAGTCAGAGCATCTCGGTGTCCATTCCACTTGAGGCCACAAACTCAGGGTCCCTCTCACATACCTGTAGCTGAGAGAAGCCTCCTCTTGAGGTGCTTGTGGAAAGTTGGTATTCCTCTTGAGTCGAAGCCAGGGACTAAGCTCTCATCTCGAGTTGATTTGGGGTCCACGGAGCCCTTTCGTGTTGCTCCAGTGACCTCAGGATCCCTCTAAACTTGAGACAGTGATCTTGGGTTTTCTCTGGAGTGCCATCAAGGAAATCAAGGCTCCTTTCACGTTTGATGTGGAACACGGAATTGGTCTGCACGCAGTGCAGGGGAATCGGGCCTCATCTCGCTGCGAGGGCGAAGTCTCATGGTTTTTCTCGAGTTGCGGCCGGAACCTGGGGTATATTCTCGAGTTACGACGGGGAGGGCCCTTCCAGACACAGGTTTTTTCAGCGACGTGAGGACTCCTGCCTAGGTGCGAGGGACACCTCGGGATTCTCCTCGAGTCTTGGCATGGCAATTGGGACGCGTCTCCACGTGAGGCAGGAGACCCAGTGTCCCTTTCCACGTGCCACAGGGATCCTGGGACTCCTATCCATTTTCAAGAGGAGTCAGGCATCGTCTCCTTTGGAAGCATTGATCTCCGCGGACCTCTCGAGTTTTCAAAGGATGTGAGGCCTCCGGTCGCGATGAGGCGGACAACTCGGTCTTTCTCTGTGGTCTCCACAGGGGATTCAGACATCCCTTCGTCTTGCGAGATGCAAGACGAGCCTGCATTCAATTCACTGCAGGGATATCCGGCCTTACTTCGAGTCAGAGCATCTCCGTGTCCATTCCACTTGAGGCCACAAACTCAGGGTGCCTCTCACATACCTGTAGCTGAGAGAAGCCTCCTCTTGAGGTGCTTGTGGAAAGTTGGTATTCCTCTTGAGTCGAAGCCAGGGACTAAGCTCTCATCTCGAGTTGATTTGGGGTCCACGGAGCCCTTTCGTGTTGCTCCAGTGACCTCAGGATCCCTCTAGACTTGAGACAGTGATCTTGGGTTTTCTCTGGAGTGCCATCAAGGAAATCAAGGCTCCTTTCACATTTGATGTGGAACACGGAATTGCTCTGCACGCAGTGCAGGGGAATCGGCCTCATCCAGCGGCGAGGGGACGACTCATGGTTTTTCTCGAGTTGCGGCCGGAACCTGGGGTATATTCTCGAGTTACGACGGGGAGGGCCCTTCCAGACACGTGTTTGTTCAGCGACGTCAGGACTCCTGCCTAGGTGCGAGGGACAACTCGGGATTCTCCTCGAGTCTTGGCATGGCAATTGGGACGCTTCTCCACGTGAGGCGGGAGACCCAGGGTCCCTTTCCACGTGCCACAGGGATCCTGGGACTCCTATCCATTTTCAAGAGGAGTCAGGCATCGTCTCCTTTGCAAGCATTGATCTCCGCGGACCTCTCGAGTTTTCAAAGTATGTGAGGCCTCCGGTCGTGATGAGGCGGAGAACTCGGTCTTTCTCTGTGGTCTCCACAGGGGATTCAGACATCCTTTCGTCTTGGGAGATGCAAGACGAGCCTGCATTCAATTCACTGCAGGGATATCCGGACTTAGTTCGAGTCAGAACATCTCCTTGTCCATTCCACTTGAGGCCACAAACTCAGGGTCCCTCTCACATACCTGTACCTGAGAGAAGCCTCCTCTTGAGGTGCTTGTGGAAATTTGGTATTCCTCTTGAGTCGAAGCCAGGGACTAAGCTCTCATCTCGAGTTGATTTGGGGTCCATGGAGCCCTTTCGTGTTGCTCCAGTGACCTCAGGATCCCTCTAGACTTGAGACAGTGATCTTGGGTTTTCTCCGGAGTGCCATCAAGGAAATCAAGGCTCCTTTCACGTTTGATGTGGAACATGGAATTGCTCTGCACGCAGTGCAGGGGAATCGGGCCTCATCCAGCGGCGAGGGGGAAGTCTCATGGTTTTTCTCGATTTGCTGCCGGAACCAGGGGTATATTCTCGAGTTACGACGGGGAGGGCCCTTCCAGACACATGTTTGTTCAGCGAAGTCAGGACTCCTGCCTAGGTGCGAGGGACACCTCGGGATTCTCCTCGAGTCTTGGCATGGCAATGGGGACGCGTCTCCACGTGAGGCGGGAGACCCAGGGTCCCTTTCCACGTGCCACAGGGATGCTGGGACTCCTATCCATTTTCAAGAGGAGTCAGGCATCGTCTCCTTTGGAAGCATTGATCTCCGCGGACTTCTCGAATTTTCAAAGGATGTGAGGCCTCTGGTCGCGATGAGGCGGAAAATTAGGTCTTTCTCTGTGGTCTCCACAGGGGATTCAGACATCCCTTAGTCTTGCGAGATTCAAGACGAGCCTGCATTCAATTCACTGCAGGGATATCCGGCCTTACTTCGAGTCAGAGCATCTCGGTGTCCATTCCACTTGAGGCCACAAACTCAGGGTCCCTCTCACATACCTGTAGCTGAGAGAAGCCTCCTCTTGAGGTGCTTGTGGAAAGTTGGTATTCCCCTTGAGTCGAAGCCAGGGACTAAGCTCTCATCTCGAGTTGATTTGGGGTCCACGGAGCCCTTTCGTGTTGCTCCAGTGACCTCAGGATCCCTCTAGACTTGAGACAGTGATCTTGGGTTTTCTCTGGAGTGCCATCAAGGAAATCAAGGCTCCTTTCACGTTTGATGTGGAACACGGAATTGCTCTGCACGCAGTGCAGGGGAATCGGGCCTCATCCAGCGGCGAGAGGGAAGTCTCATGGTTTTTCTCGAGTTGCAGCCGGAACCTGGGGTATATTCTCGAGTTACGACGGGGAGGGCCCTTCCAGACACAGGTTTTTTCAGCGACGTGAGGACTCCTGCCTAGGTGCGAGGGACACCTCGGGATTCTCATCGAGTCTTGGCATGGCAATTGGGATGCGTCTCCACGTGAGGCGGGAGACCCAGGGTCCCTTTCCACGTTCCACAGGGATCCTGGGACTCCTATCCATTTTCAAGAGGAGTCAGGCATCGTCTCCTTTGGAAGCATTGATCTCCGCGGACCTCTCGAGTTTTCAAAGGATGTGAGGCCTCCGGTCGCGATGAGGCGGAGAACTCGGTCTTTCTCTGTTGCTTCCACAGGGGATTCAGACATCCCTTCGTCTTGGGAGATGCAAGATGAGCCTGCATTCAATTCACTGCAGGGATATCCGGCCTTACTTCGAGTCAGAGCATCTCCGTGTCCATTCCACTTGAGGCCACAAACTCAGGGTCCCTGTCACATACCTGTAGCTGAGAGAAGCCTCCTCTTGAGGTGCTTGTGGAAATTTGGTATTCCTCTTGAGTCGAAGCCAGGGACTAAGCTCTCATCTCGAGTTGATTTGGGGTCCACGGAGCCCTTTCGTGTTGCTCCAGTGACCTCAGGATCCCTCTAGACTTGAGACAGTGATCTTGGGTTTTCTCTGGAGTGCCATCAAGGAAATCAAGGCTCCATTCACGTTTGATGTGCAACACGGAATTGCTCTGCACGCATTGCAGGGGAATCGGGCCTCATCTCGCGGCGAGGGGGAAGTCTCATGGTTTTTCTCGAGTTGCGGCTGGAACCTGGGGTATATTCTCGAGTTACGACGGGGAGGGCCCTTCCAGACACGTGTTTGTTCAGCGACGTCAGGACTCCTGCCTAGGTGCGAGGGACACCTCGGGATTCTCCTCGAGTCTTGGCATGGCAATTGGGACGCGTCCCCACGTGAGGCGGGAGAACCAGTGTCCCTTTCCACGTGCCACAGGGATCCTGGGACTCCTATCCATTTTCAGGAGGAGTCAGGCATCGTCTCCTTTGGAAGCATTTATCTTCGCGGACCTCTCGAATTTTCAAAGGATGTGAGGCCACCGGTCGCGATGAGGCGGAAAATTAGGTCTTTCTCTGTGGTCTCCACAGGGGATTCAGACATCCCTTCGTCTTGGGAGATGCAAGACGAGCCTGCATTCAATTCACTGCAGGGATATCCGGCCTTACTTCGAGTCAGAGCATCTCGGTGTCCATTCCACTTGAGGCCACAAACTCAGGGTCCCTCTCACATACCTGTAGCTGAGAGAAGCCTCCTCTTGAGGTGCTTGTGGAAAGTTGGTATTCGTCTTGAGTCGAATCCAGGTACTAAGCTCTCATTTCGAGTTGATTTGGGGTCCACGGAGCCCTTTCTTGTTGCTCCAGTGACCTCAGGATCCCTCTAGACTTGAGACAGTGATCTTGGGTTTTCTCTGGAGTTCCATCAAGGAAATCAAGGCTCCTATCACGTTTGATGTGGAACACGGAATTCCTCTGCACGCAGCGCAGGGGAATCGGGCTCATCTCGCGGCGAGGGGGAAGTCTCATGGTTTTTCTCGAGTTGCGGCCGGAACCTGGGGTATATTCTCGAGTTACGACGGGGAGGGCCCTTCCAGACACGTGTTTGTTCAGCGACCTCAGGACTCCTGCCTAGGTGTGAGGGACACCTCGGGATTTTCTTCGAGTCTTGGCATGGCAATTGGGACGCGTCTCCACGTGAGGCGGGAGACCCAGGGTCCCTTTCCACGTGCCACAGTGATCCTGGGACTCCTATCCATTTTCAAGAGGAGTCAGGCATCGTCTCCTATGGAAGCATTGATGTCTGCAGACCTCTCGAGTTTTCAAAGGATGTGAGGCCTCCGGTCACGATGAGGCGGAGGACTAGGTCTTTCTCTGTGGTCTCCACAGGGGATTCAGACATCCCTTCGTCTTGGGAGATGCAAGACGAGCCTGCATTCAATTCACTGCAGTGATATCCGGCCTTACTTCGTGTCAGAGCATCTCGGTGTCCATTCCACTTGAGGCCACAAACTCAGGGTTCCTCTCACATACCTGTAGCTGAGAGAAGCCTCCTCTTGAGGTGCTTGTGGAAAGTTGGTATTCCCCTTGAGTCGAAGCCAGGGACTAAGCTCTCATCTCGAGTTGATTTGGGTTCCATGGAGCCCTTTCGTGTTGCTCCAGTGACCTCAGGATCCCTCTAGACTTGAGACAGTGATCTTGGGCTTTCTCTGGAGTGCCATCAAGGAAATCAAGGCTCCTTTCACGTTTGAAGTTGAACAGGGAATTGCTCTGCACGCAGTGCAGGGGAATCGGGCCTCAATTCGCGGCGAGGGGGAAATCTCATGGTTTCTCTCGAGTTGCGGCCGGAACCTTGGGTATATTCTCGAGTTACGACGGGGAGGGCCCTTCCAGACACGTGTTTGTTCAGCGACGTCAGGACTTCTGCCTAGGTGCGAGGGACACCTCGGGATTCTCCTCGAGTCTTGGCATGGCAATTGGGACGCGTCTCCACGTGAGGCGGGAGACCCAGTGTCCCATTCCACGTGCCACAGTGATCCTGGGACTCCTATCCATTTTCAAGAGGAGTCAGGCATCGTCTCCTTTGGAAGCATTGATGTCTGCAGACCTCTCGAGTTTTCAAAGGATGTGAGGCCTCCGGTCACGATGAGGCGGAGGACTAGGTCTTTCTCTGTGGTCTCCACAGGGGATTCAGACATTCCTTCGTCTTGGGAGATGCAAGACGAGCCTGCATTCAATTCACTGCAGGGATATCCGGCCTTACATCGAGTCAGAGCATCTCGGTGTCCATTCCACTTGAGGCCACAAACTCAGGGTCCCTCTCACATACCTCTAGCTGAGAGAAGCCTCCTCTTGAGGTTCTTGTGGAAAGTTGGCATTCTTCTTGAGTCGAAGCCAGGGACTAAGCTCATCTAGAGTTGATTTGGGGTTCCCGGAGCCCTTTCGTGTTGCTACAGTGACCTCAGGATCCCTCTAGACTTGAGACAGTGATCTTGGGTTTTCTCTGGAGTGCCATCAAGGAAATCAAGTCTCCTTTCACGTTTGATGTGGAACACGGAATTGCTCTGCACGCATTCCAGGGGAATCGGGCCTCATGTCGCGGCGAGGGGGAAGTCTCATGGTTTTTCTCGAGTTGCCGCTGGAACCTGGGGTATATTCTCGAGTTACGTCGGGGAGAGCCCTTCCAGACACGTGTTTGTTCAGCGACGTCAGGACTCCTGCCTAGGTGCCAGGGACACCTCGGGATTCTCCTCGAGTCTTGGCATGGCAATGTGGACGCGTCTCCACATATGGCGGTAAACCCAGTGTCCCTTTTCACGTGCCACAGGGATCCTGGGACTCCTATCCATTTTCAAGAGGAGTCAGGCATCGTCTCCTTTGGAAGCATTGATCTCTGCGGACCTCTCGAGTTTTCAAAGGATGTGAGGCCTCCGCTCGTGAGGAAGCAGAGAACTAGGTCTTTCTCTGTGGTCTCTATAGGGGATTCAGACATCCCTTCCTATTGGGAGATGCAAGACGAGCCTGCATTCAATTCACTGTTGGGATATCCGGCCTTACTTCGAGTCAGAGCATCTCGGTGTCCATTCCAATTGAGGCCACAAATTCAGGGTCCCTCTCAGATACCTGTAGCTGAGAGAAGCCGCCTCCTGTGGTGCTTGTGGAAATTTGGTATTTCTCTTGAGTCGAAGCCAGGGACTAAGCTCTCATCTCGAGTTGATTTGGGGTCCACGGAGCCCTTTCTTGTTGCTACATTGTCCTCAGGATCCCTCTAGACTTGAGACAGTGATCTTGGGTATTCTCTGGAGTGCCATCAAGGAAATCAAGGCTCCTTTCACGTTTGATGTGGAACACGGAATTGTTCTGCACGCAGTGCAGGGGAATCGGGCCTCATCTCGCTGCGAGGGGGAAGTCTCATGGTTTTTCTCGAGTTGCTGACCGAACCTGGGGTATATTCTCGAGTTACGATGGGGAGGGCCCTTCCAGACACGGGTTTGTTCAGCGACGTGAGGACTCCTGCCTAAGTGCGAGGGACACCTCGGGATTCTCCTCAAGTCTTGGCATGGCAATGGGGACGCGTCTCCACGTGAGGCGGGAGACCCAGGGTCCCTTTCCAGGAGCCACAGGGATCCTGGGACTCCAATCAATTTTCAAGACGAGTCAGGAATCGTCTCCTTTGGAAACATTGATCTCCCCGGACCTCTCGAATTTTCAAAGGATGTGAGGCCTCCGGTCGTGATCAGGCGGAAAATTAGTTCTTTCTCTGTGGTCTACACAGGGGATTCAGACATCCCTTCGTCTTGCGAGATGCAAGACGAGCCTGCATTCAATTCACTGCAGGGATATCCGGCCTTACTTCGAGTCAGAGCATCTCGCTGTCCATTCCACTTGAGGCCACAAACTCAGGGTCCCTCTCACATACCTGTAGCTGAGAGAAGCCTCCTCTTGAGGTGCTTGTGGAAAGTTGGTATTCCTCTTGAGTCGAAGCCAGGGACTAAGCTCTCATCTCGAGTTGATTTGGGGTCCACGGAGCCCTTTCGTGTTGCTCCAGTGACCTCAGGATCCCTCTAGACTTGAGACAGTGATCTTGGGTTTTCTCTGGAGTGCCATTCAGGAAATCAAGGCTCCTTTCACGTTTGATGTGGAACACAGAATTGGTCTGCAGGCAGTGCAGGGGAATCGGGCCTCATCTCGCGGGGATGGGGAAGTCTCATGGTTTTTCTCGAGTTGCGGCCGGAACCTGGGGTATATTCTCGAGTTACGACGGGGAGGGCCCTTCCAGACTCGTGTTTGTTCAGCGACGTGAGGACTCCTGCCTAGGTGCGAGGGACACCTCGGGATTCTCCTCGAGTCTTGGCATGGCAATTGGGACGCTTCTCCACGTGAGGCGGGAGACCCAGGGTCCCTTTCCACGTGCCACAGGGATACTGGGACTCCTATCCATTTTCAAGAGGAGTCAGGCATCGTCTCCTTTGGAAGCATTGGTCTCCGCGGACCTCTCGAGTTTTCAAAGGATGTGAGGCCTCCGGTCGCGATGAGGCGGAGAACTCGGTCTTTCTCTGTGGTCTCCACAGGGGATTCAGACATCCCTTCGTCTTGGGAGATGCAAGACGAGCCTGCATTCAATTCACTGCAGGGATATCCGGCCTTACTTCGAGTCAGAGCATCTCCGTGTCCATTCCACTTGAGGCCACAAACTCAGGGTCCCTGTCACATACCTGTAGCTGAGAGAAGCCTCCTCTTGAGGTGCTTCTGGAAATTTGGTATTCCTCTTGAGTCGAAGCCAGGGACTAAGCTCTCATCTCGAGTTGATTTGGGGTCGACGGAGCCCTTTCGTGTTGCTCCAGTGACCTCAGGATCCCTCTAGACTTGAGACAGTGATCTTGGGTTTTCTCTGGAGTGCCATCAAGGAAATCAAGGCTCCTTTCACGTTTGATGTGGAACATGGAATTGCTCTGCACGCAGTGCAGGGGAATCGGGCCTCATCCAGCGGCGAGGGGGAAGTCTCATGGTTTTTCTCGAGTTGCGGCCGGAACCTGGGGTATATTCTCGAGTTACGACGGGGAGGGCCCTTCCAGACACATGTTTGTTCAGCGACGTCAGGACTCCTGCCTAGGTGCGAGGGACACCTCGGGATTCTCCTCGAGTCTTGGCATGGCATTGGGGACGCGTCTCCACGTGAGGCGGGAGACCCAGGGTCCCTTTCCACGTGCCACAGGGATGATGGGACTCCTATCCATTTTCAAGAGGAGTCAGGCATCGTCTCCTTTGGAAGCATTGATCTCCGCGGACTTCTCGAATTTTCAAAGGATGTGAGGCCTCTGGTCGCGATGAGGCGGAAAATTAGGTCTTTCTCTGTGGTCTCCACAGGGGATTCAGACATCCCTTAGTCTTGCGAGATGCAAGACGATCCTGCATTCAATTCACTGCAGGGATATCCGGCCTTACTTCGAGTCAGAGCATCTCGCTGTCCATTCCACTTGAGGCCACAAACTCAGGGTCCCTCTCACATACATGTAGCTGAGAGAAGCCTCCTCTTGAGGTGCTTGTGGAAAGTTGGTATTCCCCTTGAGTCGAAGCCAGGGACTAAGCTCTCATCTCGAGTTGATTTGGGGTCCACGGAGCCCTTTCGTGTTGCTCCAGTGACCTCAGGATCCCTCTAGACTTGAGACAGTGATCTTGGGTTTTCTCTGGAGTGCCATCAAGGAAATCAAGGCTCCTTTCACGTTTGATGTGGAACACGGAATTGCTCTGCACGCAGTGCAGGGGAATCGGGCCTCATCCAGCGGCGAGGGGGAAGTCTCATAGTTTTTCTCGAGGTGCGGCCGGAACCTGGGGTATATTCTCCAGTTACGACGGGGAGGGCCCTTCCAGACACGTGTTTGTTCAGCGATGTCAGGACTCCTGCCTAGATGCGAGGGACACCTCGTGATTCTCCTCGAGTCTTACCATGGCAATTGGGACGTGTCTCCACGTGAGGCGGGGGCCCCAGGGTCCCTTTCCACGTGCCACAGTGATCCTGGGACTCCTATCCATTTTCAAGAGGAGTCAGGCATCGTCTCCTTTGGAAGCATTGATCTCCGTGGACCTCTCGAGTTTTCAAAGGATGTGAGGCCTCCGGTCATGTTGAGGCGGAGGACTAGGTCTTTCTCTGTGGTCTCCACAGGGGATTCAGACATCCCTTCGTCTTGGGAGATGCAAGACGAGCCTGCATTCAATTCACTGCAGGGATATCCGGCCTTACTTCGAGTCAGAGCATCTCGCTGTCCATTCCACTTGAGGCCACAAACTCAGGGTCCCTCTCACATACCTGTAGCTGAGAGAAGCCTCCTCTTGAGGTGCTTGTGGAAAGTTGGTATTCCTCTTGACTCGAAGCCAGGGAATAAGCTCTCATCTCGAGTTGATTTGGGGTCCACGGAGCCCTTTCGTGTTGCTCCAGTGACCTCAGGATCCCTCTAGACTTGAGACAGTGATCTTGGGTTTTCTCTGGAGTGCCATCAAGGAAATCAAGGCTCCTTTCACGTTTGATGTGGAACACGGAATTACTCTGCACGCAGTGCAGGGGAATCGGGCCTCATCCAGCGTGAGGGGGAAGCCTCATGGTTTTTCTCGAGTTGCGGCTGGAACCTGGGGTATATTCTCGAGTTACGACGGGAAAGGCCCTTCCAGACACGTGTTTGTTCAGCGACGTCAGGACTCCTGCCTAGGTGCGAGGGACACCTCGGGATTCTCCTCGAGTCTTGGCATGGCAATGGGGATGCGTCTCCACGTGAGGCGGGAGACCCAGGGTCCATTTCCACGTGCCATAGGGATCCTGGGACTCCTATCCATTTTCAAGAGCAGTCAGGCATCGTCTCCTTTGGAAGCATTGATCTCCCCGGACCTCTCGAATTTTCAAAGGATGTGAGGCCTCCGGTCGCGATGAGGCGGAAAATTAGGTCTTTCTCTGTGGTCTCCACAGGGGATTCAGACATCCCTTCGTCTTGCGAGATGCAAGACGAGCCTGCATTCAATTCACTGCAGGGATATCCGGCCTTACTTCGAGTCAGAGCATCTCGGTGTCCATTCCACTTGAGGCCACAAACTCAGGGTCCCTCTCACATACGTGTAGCTGAGAGAAGCCTCCTCTTGAGGTGCTTGTGGAAAGTTGGTATTCCTCTTGAGTCGAAGCCAGGGACTAAGCTATCATCTCGAGTTGATTTGGGGACCACGGAGCCCTTTCGTCTTGCTACAGTGACCTCAGGATCCCTCTAGACTTGAAACAGTGATCTTGGGTTTTCTCTGGAGTGCCATCAAGGAAATCAAGTCTCCTTTCACGTTTGATGTTGAACACGGAATTGCTCTGCACGCAGTGCAGGGGAATCGGGCCTCATCCAGCGGCGAGGGGGAAGTCTCATGGTTTTTCTCGAGTTGCAGCCGGAACCTGGGGTATATTCTCGAGTTACGACGGGGAGGGCCCTTCCAGACACGTGTTTGTTCAGTGACGTCAGGACTCCTGCCTAGGTGCGAGGGACACCTCGGGATTCTCCTCGAGTCTTGACATGGCAATTGGGACGTGTCTCCAGTTGAGGCGGGAGACCCAGGGTCCCTTCCACGTGCCACAGTGATCCTGGGACTCCTATCCATTTTCAAGTTTCGTCAGGCATCGTCTCCTTCGAAAGTATTGATCTCCGCAGACCTCTCGAGTTTTCAAAGGATGTGATGCCTCCCGTCGCGATGAGGTGGAGGACTAGGTCTTTCTCTGTTGACTCCACAGGGGATTCAGACAACCCTTCGTCTTGGAAGATGCAAGACGAGCCTGCATTCAAATCACTGCAGGGATATCTGGCCTTTCTTCGAGTCAGAGCATCTCGGTGTCCATTCCACTTGAGGCGACAAACTCAGGGTCCCTCTCACATACCATTAGTTGAGAGTAGCCTCCTCTTGAGGTGCTTGTGGAAAGTTGGTATTCCTCTTGAGTCGAAGCCAGGGACTAAGCTCTCATCTCGAGTTGATTTGGGGTCGACGGAGCCCTTTCGTGTTGCTACAGTGACCTCAGGATCCTTCTAGACTTGAAACAGTGATCTTGGGTTTTCTCTGGAGTGCCATCAAGGAAATCAAGGCTCCTTTCACGTTTGATGTGGAACACGGAATTGCTCTGCACGCAGTGCAGGGGAATCGGGCCTCATCTCGCGGGGATGGGGAAGTCTCATGGTTTTTCTCGAGTTGCGGCCGGAACCTGGGTTATATGCTCGAGTTAAGACGGGGAGGGCCCTTCCAGACACAGGTTTGTTCAGCGACGTGAGGACTCCTGCCTAGGTGCGAGGGTCACCTCGGGATTCTCCTCGAGTCTTGGCATGGCAATTGGGACGCGTCTCCACGTGAGGCGGGAGACCCAGGGTCCCTTTCCACATGCCACAGTGATTCTGGGACTCCTATCCATTTTCAAGAGGAGTCAGGCATCGTCTCCTTTGGAAGCATTGATCTCTGCAGACCTCTCGAGTTTTCAAAGGATGTGAGGCCTCCGGTCGCGATGAGGCGGAGGACTAGGACTTTCTCTGTCGTCTCCACTGGGGATTCAGACATCCCTTCGTCTTGGGAGATGCAAGACGAGCCTGCATTCAATTCACTGCAGGAATATCCGGGCTTACTTCGAGTCAGAGCATCTCGGTGTCCATTCCACTTGAGGCCACAAACTCTGGGTCCCTCTCACATACCTGTAGCTGAGAGAAGCCTCCTCTTGAGGTGTTTGTGGAAATTTGGTATTCCTCTTGAGTCGAAGCCAGGGACTAAGCTCTCATCTCGAGTTGATTTGGGGTCCACAGAGCGCTTTGTTGTTGCTCCAGTGACCTCAGGATCCCTCTAGACTTGAGACAGTGATCTTGGGTTTTGTCTAGAGTGCCATCAAGGAAATCAAGGCTCCTTTCTCGTTTGATGTGGAACACGGAATTGCTCTGCACGCAGTGCAGGGGAATCGGGCCTCATCTCTCGGCGAGGGGGAAGTCTCATGGATTTATTCGAGATGCAGCCGGAACCTGGGGTATATTCTCGAGTTACCACGGGGAGGGCCCTTCGAGACACGTGTTTGTTCAGCGACATCGGGACTCCTGCCTAGGTGCGAGGAACACCTCGGGATTCTCCTCGAGTCTTGGCATGGCAATTGGGACGCGTCTCCACGTGAGGCGGGAGACCCAGGGTCCCTTTCCACGTGCCACAGGGTTTCTGGGAATCCTATCCATTTTCAGGAGGAGTCAGGCATCGTCTCCTTTGGAAGCATTGATCTGTGCAGACCTCTCGAGTTTTCAAAGGATGTGAGGCCTCCGGACGCGATGAGGCTGAGGACTAGTTCTTTCTCTGTCATCTCCACAACGGATTCAGACATCCCTTCGTCTTGGGAGATGCAAGACGAGCCTGAATTCAATTCACTATTGGGATATCCGGGCTTACTTCGAGGCAGAGCATCTCGGTGTCCATTCCACTTGAGGCCACAAACTCAGAGTCCCTCTCACATACCATAGCTGAGAGAAGCCTCCTCTTGCGGTGCTTGTGGAAAGTCGGTATTCCTCTTGAGTCCAAGCCAGGGACTAAGCTCTCATCTCGAGTTGATTTGGGCTCCTCGGAGCCCTTTCGTGTTGCTCCAGTGACCTCAGGATCCCTCTAGACTTGAACCAGTGATCTTGGGTTTTCTCTGGAGTGCCATCAAGGAAATCAAGGCTCCTTTCACGTTTGATGTGGAACACGGAATTACTCTGCACGCAGTGCAGGGGAATCGGGCCTCATCTCGATGAGAGGGAGAAGTCTCATGGTTTTTCTCGAGTTGCGGCCGGAAACTGGGTTATATTCCCGAGTTACGACGGGGAGGGCCCTTCCAGACACGTGTTTGTTCAGCGACGTCAGGACTCCTGCCTAGGTGCGAGGGACACCTCGGGATTCTCCTCGAGTCTTGGCATGGCAATTGGGACGAGTCTCCACGTGAGGCGGGAGACCCAGCGTCCCTTTCCACGTGCCACAGGGATCCTGGGACTCCTATCCATTTTCAAGAGGAGTCAGGCATCGTCTCCTTCGGAAGTATTGATCTCCGTGGACCTCTCGAGTTTTCAAAGGATGTGAGGCCTCCGGTCGCGTTGAGGCGGAGGACTAGGTCTTTCTCTGTGGGCTCCACAGGGGATTCAGACATCCCTTCGTCTTGGGAGATGCAAGACGAGCCTGCATTCAATTCACTGCAGGGATATCCGGCCTTACTTCGAGTCAGAGCATCTCGGTGTCCATTCCACTTGAGGCCACAAACTCAGGGTCCCTCTCACATACCTGTAGCTGAGAGAAGCCTCCTCTTGAGGGGCTTGTGGAAAGTTCGTATTCCTCTTGAGTTGAAGCCAGGGACTAATCTCTCATCTCGAGTTAATTTGGGGTCCACGGAGCCCTTTCGTGTTGCTCCAGTGACCTCAGGATCCCTCTAGACTTGAGACAGTGATCTTGGGTTTCTCTGGAGTGCCATCAAGGAAATCAAGGCTCCTTTCACGTTTGATGTGCAACACGGAATTGCTCTGCACGCATTGCAGGGGAATCGGGCCTCATCTCGCGGCGAGGGGGAAGTCTCATGGTTTTTCTCGAGTTGCGGCCGGAACCTGGGGTATATTCTCGAGTTACGACGGGGAGGGCCCTCCCAGACACGTGTTTGTTCAGCGACGTCAGGACTCCTGCCTAGGTGCGAGGGACACCTCGGGATTCTCCTCGAGTCTTGGCATGGCAATTGGGACGCGTCCCCACGTGAGGCGGGAGAACCAGTGTCCCTTTCCACGTGCCACAGGGATCCTGGGACTCCTATCCATTTTCAGGAGGAGTCAGGCATCGTCTCCTTTGGAAGCATTGATCTTCGCGGACCTCTCGAATTTTCAAAGGATGTGAGGCCACCGGTCGCGATGAGGCGGAAAATTAGGTCTTTCTCTGTGGTCTCCACAGGGGATTCAGACATCCCTTAGTCTTGCGAGATGCAAGACGATCCTGCATTCAATTCACTGCAGGGATATCCGGCCTTACTTCGAGTCAGAGCATCTCGGTGTGCATTCCACTTGAGGCCACAAACTCAGGGTCCCTCTCACATACCTGTAGCTGAGAGAAGCCTCCTCTTGAGGTGCTTGTGGAAAGTTGGTATTCCCCTTGAGTCGAAGCCAGGGACTAAGCTCTCATCTCGAGTTGATTTGGGGTCCATGGAGCCCTTTCGTGTTGCCCCAGTGACCTCAGGATCCCTCTAGACTTGAGACAGTGATCTTGGGTTTTCTCTGGAGTGCCATCAAGGAAATCAAGGCTCCTTTCACGTTTGATGTGGAACACGGAATTGCTCTGCACGCAGTGCAGGGGAATCGGGCCTCATCCAGCGGCGAGGGGGAAGTCTCATAGTTTTTCTCGAGTTGCGGCCGGAACCTGGGGTATATTCTCCAGTTACGACGGGGAGGGCCCTTCCAGACACGTGTTTGTTCAGCGATGTCAGGACTCCTGCCTAGATGCGAGGGACACCTCGTGATTCTCTTCGAGTCTTACCATGGCAATTGGGACGTGTCTCCACGTGAGGCGGGGGCCCCAGGGTCCCTTTCCACGTGCCACAGTGATCCTGGGACTCCTATCCATTTTCAAGAGGAGTCAGGCATCGTCTCCTTTGTAAGCATTGATCTCCGTGGACCTCTCGAGTTTTCAAAGGATGTGAGGCCTCCGGTCATGTTGAGGCGGAGGACTAGGTCTTTCTCTGTGGTCTCCACAGGGGATTCAGACATCCCTTAGTCTTGCGAGATGCAAGACGAGCCTGCATTCAATTCACTGCAGGGATATCCGGCCTTACTTCGAGTCAGAGCATCTCGCTGTCCATTCCACTTGAGGCCACAAACTCAGGGTCCCTCTCACATACCTGTAGCTGAGAGAAGCCTCCTCTTGAGGTGCTTGTGGAAAGTTGGTATTCCTCTTGAGTCGAAGCCAGGGACTAAGCTCTCCTCTCGAGTTGATTTGGGGTCCACGGAGCCCTTTTGTGTTGCTCCAGTGACCTCAGGATCCCTCTAGACTTGAGACAGTGATCTTGTGTTTTCTCTGGAGTGCCATCAAGGAAATCAAGGCTCCTTTCACGTTTGATGTGGAACATGGAATTGCTCTGCACGCAGTGCAGGGGAATCGGGCCTCATCTCGCTGCGAGGGGGAAGTCTCATGGTTTTTCTCGAGTTGCTGACCGAACCTGGGGTATATTCTCGAGTTACGATGGGGAGGGCCCTTCCAGACACAGGTTTGTTCAGCGACGTGAGGACTCCTTCCTAGGTGCGAGGGACACCTCGGGATTCTCCTCGAGTCTTGGCATGGCAATGGGGACGCGTCTCCACGTGAGGCGGGAGACCCAGGGTCACTTTCCAGGTGCCACAGGGATCCTGGGACTCCAATCCATTTTCAAGACGAGTCAGGAATCGTCTCCTTTGGAAACATTGATCTCCCCGGACCTCTCGAATTTTCAAAGGATGTGAGGCCTCCGGTCGTGATGAGGCGGAAAATTAGTTCTTTCTCTGTGGTCTACACAGGGGATTCAGACATCCCTTCGTCTTGCGAGATGCAAGACGAGCCTGCATTCAATTCACTGCAGGGATATCCGGCCTTACTTCGAGTCAGAGCATCTCGCTGTCCATTCCACTTGAGGCCACAAACTCAGGGTCCCTCTCACATACCTGTAGCTGAGAGAAGCCTCCTCTTGAGGTGCTTGTGGAAAGTTGGTATTCCTCTTGAGTCGAAGCCAGGGACTAAGCTCTCATCTCGAGTTGATTTGGGGTCCACGGAGCCCTTTCGTGTTGCTCCAGTGACCTCAGGATCCCTCTAGACTTGAGACAGTGATCTTGGGTTTTCTCTGGAGTGCCATTCAGGAAATCAAGGCTCCTTTCACGTTTGATGTGGAACACGGAATTGGTCTGCACGCAGTGCAGGGGAATCGGGCCTCATCTCGCGGGGATGGGGAAGTCTCATGGTTTTTCTCGAGTTGCGGCCGGAACTTGGGGTATATTCTCGAGTTACGACGGGGAGGGCCCTTCCAGACTCGTGTTTGTTCAGCGACGTGAGGACTCCTGCCTAGGTGCGAGGGACACCTCGGGATTCTCTTCGAGTCTTGGCATGGCAATTGGGACGCTTCTCCACGTGAGGCGGGAGACCCAGGGTCCCTTTCCACGTGCCACAGGGATACTGGGACTCCTATCCATTTTCAAGAGGAGTCAGGCATCGTCTCCTTTGGAAGCATTGGTCTCCGCGGACCTCTCGAGTTTTCAAAGGATGTGAGGCCTCCGGTCGCGATGAGGCGGAGAACTCGGTCTTTCTCTGTGGTCTCCACAGGGGATTCAGACATCCCTTCGTCTTGGGAGATGCAAGACGAGCCTGCATTCAATTCACTGCAGGGATATCCGGCCTTACTTCGAGTCAGAGCATCTCCGTGTCCATTCCACTTGAGGCCACAAACTCAGGGTCCCTGTCACATACCTGTAGCTGAGAGAAGCCTCCTCTTGAGGTGCTTCTGGAAATTTGGTATTCCTCTTGAGTCGAAGCCAGGGACTAAGCTCTCATCTCGAGTTGATTTGGGGTCGACGGAGCCCTTTCGTGTTGCTCCAGTGACCTCAGGATCCCTCTAGACTTGAGACAGTGATCTTGGGTTTTCTCTGGAGTGCCATCAAGGAAATCAAGGCTCTTTTCACGTTTGATGTGGAACATGGAATTGCTCTGCACGCAGTGCAGGGGAATCGGGCCTCATCCAGCGGCGAGGGGGAAGTCTCATGGTTTTTCTCGAGTTGCGGCCGGAACCTGGGGTATGTTCTCGAGTTACGACGGGGAAGGCCCTTCCAGACACATGTTTGTTCAGCGACGTCAGGACTCCTGCCTAGGTGCGAGGGACACCTCGGGATTCTCCTCGAGTATTGGCATGGCAATGGGGACGCGTCTCCACGTGAGGCGGGGGACCCAGGGTCCCTTTCCACGTGCCACAGGGATGCTGGGACTCCTATCCATTTTCAAGAGGAGTCAGGCATCGTCTCCTTTGGAAGCATTGATCTCCGCGGACTTCTCGAATTTTCAAAGGATGTGAGGCCTCTGGTCGCGATGAGGCGGAAAATTAGGTCTTTCTCTGTGGTCTCCACAGGGGATTCAGACATCCCTTAGTCTTGCGAGATGCAAGACGATCCTGCATTCAATTCACTGCAGGGATATCCGGCCTTACTTCGAGTCAGAGCATCTCGGTGTCCATTCCACTTGAGGCCACAAATTCAGGGTCCCTCTCACATACCTGTAGCTGAGAGAAGCCTCCTCTTGAGGTGCTTGTGGAAAGTTGGTATTCCCCTTGAGTCGAAGCCAGGGACTAAGCTCTCATCTCGAGTTGATTTGGGGTCCATGGAGCCCTTTCGTGTTGCCCCAGTGACCTCAGGATCCCTCTAGACTTGAGACAGTGATCTTGGGTTTTCTCTGGAGTGCCATCAAGGAAATCAAGGCTCCTTTCACGTTTGATGTGGAACACGGAATTGCTCTGCACGCAGTGCAGGGGAATCGGGCCTCATCCAGCGGCGAGGGGGAAGTCTCATAGTTTTTCTCGAGTTGCGGCCGGAACCTGGGGTATATTCTCCAGTTACGACGGGGAGGGCCCTTCCAGACACGTGTTTGTTCAGCGATGTCAGGACTCCTGCCTAGATGCGAGGGACACCTCGTGATTCTCCTCGAGTCTTACCATGGCAATTGGGACGTGTCTCCACGTGAGGCGGGGGCCCCAGGGTCCCTTTCCACGTGCCACAGTGATCCTGGGACTCCTATCCATTTTCAAGAGGAGTCAGGCATCGTCTCCTTTGGAAGCATTGATCTCCGTGGACCTCTCGAGTTTTCAAAGGATGTGAGGCCTCCGGTCATGTTGAGGCGGAGGACTAGGTCTTTCTCTGTGGTCTCCACAGGGGATTCAGACATCCCTTCGTCTTGGGAGATGCAAGACGAGCCTGCATTCAATTCACTGCAGGGATATCCGGCCTTACTTCGAGTCAGAGCATCTCGCTGTCCATTCCACTTGAGGCCACAAACTCAGGGTCCCTCTCACATACCTGTAGCTGAGAGAAGCCTCCTCTTGAGGTGCTTGTGGAAAGTTGGTATTCCTCTTGACTCGAAGCCAGGGAATAAGCTCTCATCTCGAGTTGATTTGGGGTCCACGGAGCCCTTTCGTGTTGCTCCAGTGACCTCAGGATCCCTCTAGACTTGAGACAGTGATCTTGGGTTTTCTCTGGAGTGCCATCAAGGAAATCAAGGCTCCTTTCACGTTTGATGTGGAACACGGAATTGCTCTGCACGCAGTGCAGGGGAATCGGGCCTCATCCAGCGGCGAGGGGGAAGTCTCATGGTTTTTCTCGAGTTGCGGACGGAACCTGGGGTATATTCTCGAGTTACGACGGGGAGGGCCCTTCCAGACACGTGTTTGTTCAGCGAAGTCAGGACTCCTGCCTAGGTGCGAGGGACACCTCGGGATTCTCCTCGAGTCTTGCCATGGCAATTGGGATATGTCTCCAGTTGAGGCGGGAGACCCAGGGTCCCTTTCCACGTGCCACAGTGATCCTGGGACTCCTATCCATTTTCAAGAGGCGTCAGGCATCGTCTCCTTCGGAAGTATTGATCTCCGCAGACCTCTCGAGTTTTCAAAGGATGTGATGCCTCCCGTCTCGTTGAGGTGGAGGACTAGGTCTTTCTCTGTTGTCTCCACAGGGGATTCAGACAACCCTTCGTCTTGGGAGATGCAAGACGAGCCTTCATTCAAATCACTGCAGGGATATCTGGCCTTACTTCGAGTCAGAGCATCTCGATGTCCATTCCACTTGAGGCGACAAACTCAGGGTCCCTCTCACATACCATTAGTTGAGAGTAGCCTCCTCTTGAGGTGCTTGTGGAAAGTTGGTATTCCTCTTGAGTCGAAGCCAGGGACTAAGCTCTCATCTCGAGTTGATTTGGGGTCCACGGAGCCCTTTCGTGTTGCTACAGTAACCTAAGGATCCCTCTAGACTTGAAACAGTGATCTTGGGTTTTCTCTGGAGTGCCATTAAGGAAATCAAGGCTCCTTTCACGTTTGATGTGGAACACGGAATTGCTCTGCACGCAGTGCAGGGGAATCGGGCCTCATCCAGCGGCGAGGGGGAAATCTCATGGTTTTTCTCGAGTTGCGGCCGGAACCTGGGGTATATTTTCGAGTTACGACGAGGAGAGCCCTTCCAGACACGTGTTTGTTCAGCGACGTGAGGACTCTTGCCTAGGTGCGAGGGACACCTCGGGATTCTCCTCGAGTCTTGGCATGGCAATTGGGACGGGTCTCCACGTGAGGCGGGAGACCCAGGGTCCCTTTCCACGTGCCACAGGGATCCTGGGACTCCTATCCATTTTCAAGAGGAGTCAGGCATCGTCTCCTTTGGAAGCATTGATCTCCGCAGATCTCTCGAGTTTTCAAAGGATATGAGGCCTCCGGTTGCGATGAGGCGGAGAACTCGGTTTTTCTCTGTGGTCTCCACAGGGGATTCAGACATCCCTTCGTCTTGGGAGATGCAAGACGAGCCTGCATTCAATTCACTGCAGGGATATCAGGCCTTACTTCGAGTCAGAGCATCTCCGTGTCCTTTCCACTTGAGGCCACAAACTCAGGGTCCCTCTCACATACCTGTAGCTGAGAGAAGCCTCCTCTTGAGGTGCTTGTGGAAATTTGGTATTCCTCTTGAGTCGAAGCCAGGGACTAAGCTCTCATCTCGAGTTGATTTGGGGTCCACGGAGCCCTTTCGTGTTGCTCCAGTGAACTCAGGATCCCTCTAGACTTGAGACAGTGATCTTGGGTTTTCTCTGGAGTGCCATCAAGGAAATCAAGGCTCCTTTCACGTTTGATGTGGAACTTGCAATTGCTCTGCACGCAGTGCAGGGGAATCGGGCCTCATCCAGCGGTGAGGGGGAAGTCTCATTGTTTTTCTCGAGTTGCGGCCGGAACCTGGGGTATATTCTCGAGTTACGACGGGGAGGGCCCTTCCAGACACGTGTTTGTTCAGCAACGTCAGGACTCCTGCCTAGGTGCGAGGGACACCTTGGGATTCTCCTCGAGTCTTGGCATGGCAATGGGGACGCGTCTCCACGTGAGGCGGGAGACCCAGGCTCCCTTTCCACGTGCCACAGGCATGCTGGGACTCCTATCCATTTTCAAGAGGAGTCAGGCATCGTCTCCTTTGGAAGCATTGATCTCCGCGGACCTCTCAATTTTTCAAAGGATGTGAGCCCTCTGGTCGCGATGAGGCGGAAAATTAGGTCTTTCTCTGTGGTCTCCACAGGGGATTCAGACATCCCTTAGTCTTGCGAGATGCAAGACGAGCCTGCATTCAATTCACTGCAGGGATATCCGGTATTACTTCGAGTCAGAGCATCTCGGTGTCCATTGCACTTGAGGCCACAAACTCAGGGTCCCTCTCACATACCTGTAGCTGAGAGAAGCCTCCTCTTGAGGTGCTTGTGGAAAGTTGGTATTCCTCTTGAGTCGAAGCCAGGGACTAAGCTCTCATCTCGAGTTGATTTGGGGTCCACGGAGCCCTTTTGTGTTGCTCCAGTGACCTCAGGATCCCTCTAGACTTGAGACAGTGATCTTGTGTTTTCTCTGGAGTGCCATCAAGGAAATCAAGGCTCCTTTCAGGGTTTGATGTGGAACACGGAATTGCTCTGCACGCAGTGCAGGGGAATCGGGCCTCATCTCGCGGGGATGGGGAAGTCTCATGGTTTTTCTCGAGTTGCGGCCGGAACCTGGGGTATATTCTCGAGTTACGACGGGGAGGGCCCTTCCAGACACGTGTTTGTTCAGCGACGTCAGGACTCCTGCCTAGGTGCGAGGGACACCTCGGGATTCTCCTCGAGTCTTGGCATGGCAATTGGGACGCGTCTCCACGTGAGGCGGGAGACCCAGGGTCCCTTTCCACGTGCCACAGGGATCCTGGGACTCCTATCCATTTTCAAGAGGAGTCAAGCATCGTCTCCTTTGGAAGCATTGATCTCCGCATACCTTTCGAATTTTCAAAGGATGTGAGGCCTCCGGTCGCGATGAGGCAGAGGACTAGGTCTTTCTCTGTCATCTCCACAGTGGATTCAGACATCCCTTCGTCTTGGGAGATGCAAGACGAGCCTGCATTCAATTCGCTGCAGGGATATCCGGCTTTACTTCGAGTCAGAGCATCTCGGTGTCCATTCCACTTGAGGCCACAAACTCAGGGTCCCTCTCACATACCTGTAGCTGAGAGAAGCCTCCTCTTGAGGTGCTTGTGGAAAGTTGGTATTCCTCTTGAGTCTAAGCCAGGGACTAAGTTCTCATCTCGAGTTGACTTGGGGTCCACGGAGCCCTTTCGTGTTGCTCCAGTGACCTCAGGATCCCTCTAGTCTTGAGACAGTGATCTTGGGTTTTCTCTGGAGTGCCATCAAGGAAATCAAGGCTCCTTTCACGTTTGATGTGGAACACGGAATTCCTCTGCACGCAGCCCAGGGGAATCGGGCCTCATCTCGCGGCGAGGGGGAAGTCTCATGGTTTTTCTCGAGTCGCGGCCGGAACCTGGGGTATATTCTCGAGTTACGACGGGGAGGGCCCTTCCAGACACGTGTTTGTTCAGCGACGTCAGGACTCCTGCCTAGGTGCAAGGGACACCTCGGGATTCTCCTCGAGTCTTGCCATGGCAACTGGGACGCGTCTCCACGTGAGGCGGGAGACCCAGGGTCCCTTTCCACGTGCCACAGGGATCCTGGGACTCCTATCCATTTTCAAAAGGAGTCAGGCATCGTCTCCTTTGGAAGCATTGATCTCCGCGGACCTCTCGAGTTTTCAAACGATGTGAGGCCTCCGGTCGCGTTGAGGCGGAGGACTAGGTCTTTCTCTGTGTTCTAACCGGTGGATTCAGACATCCCTTCGTCTTGGGAGATGCAAGACGAGCCGGCATTCAATTCACTGCAGGGATATCCGGCCTTACTTCGAGTCAGAGCATCTCGCTGTCCATTCCACTTGAGGCCACAAACTCAGGGTCCCTCTCACATACCTGTAGCTGAGAGAAGCCTCCTCTTGAGGGGCTTGTGGAAAGTTCGTATTCCTCTTGACTAGAAGCCAGGGAATAAGCTCTCATCTCGAGTTGATTTGGGGTCCACGGAGCCCTTTCGTGTTGCTCCAGTGACCTCATGATCCCTCTAGACTTGAGACAGTGATCTTGGGTTTTCTCTGGAGTGCCATCAAGGAAATCAAGGCTCCTTTCACGTTTGATGTGGAACACGGAATTGCTCTGCACGCAGTGCAGGGGAATCGGGCCTCATCCAGCGGCGAGGGGGAAGTCTCATGGTTTTTCTCGAGTTGCGGCCGGAACCTGGGGTATATTCTCGAGTTACGACGGGGAGGGCCCTTCCAGACACGTGTTTGTTCAGCGAAGTCAGGACTCCTGCCTAGGTGCGAGGGACACCTCGGGATTCTCCTCGAGTCTTGCCATGGCAATTGGGATATGTCTCCAGTTGAGGCGGGAGACCCAGGGTCCCTTTCCACGTGCCACAGTGATCCTGGGACCCCTATCCATTTTCAAGAGGCGTCAGGCATCGTCTCCTTCGGAAGTATTGATCTCCGCAGACCTCTCGAGTTTTCAAAGGATGTGATGCCTCCCGTCTGTTTGAGGTGGAGGACTAGGTCTTTCTCTGTTGTCTGCACAGGGGATTCAGACAACCCTTCGTCTTGGGAGATGCAAGACGAGCCTGCATTCAAATCACTGCAGGGATATCTGGCCTTACTTCGAGTCAGAGCATCTCGGTGTCCATTCCACTTGAGGCGACAAACTCAGGGTCCCTCTCACATACCATTAGTTGAGAGTAGCCCCCTCTTGAGGTGCTTGTGGAAAGTTGGTATTCCTCTTGAGTCGAAGCCAGGGACTAAGCTCTCATCTCGAGTTGATTTGGGGTCCACGGAGCCCTTTCGTGTTGCTACAGTAACCTCAGGATCCCTCTAGACTTGAAACAGTGATCTTGGGTTTTCTCTGGAGTGCCATTAAGGAAATCAAGACTCCTTTCACGTTTGATGTGGAACACGGAATTGCTCTGCACGCAGTGCAGGGGAATCGGGCCTCATCTCGCGGCGAGGGGGAAGTCTCATGGTTTTTCTCGAGTTGCGGCCGGAACCTGGGGTATATTCTCGAGTTACGACGGGGAGGGTCCTTCCAGACACGTGTTTGTTCAGCGACGTCAGGACTCCTGCCTAGGTGCGAGGCACACCTCGGGATTCTCCTCGAGTCTTGGCATGGCAATTTGGCCGCGTCTCCACGTGAGGCGGGAGACCCAGTGTCCCTTTCCACGTGCCACAGGGATCCTGGAACTCCTATCCATTTTCAAGAGGAGTCAGGCATCGTCTCCTTTGGAAACATTGATCTCCGCATACCTCTCGAATTTTCAAAGGATGTGAGGCCTCCGGTCGCGATGAGGCCGAGGACTAGGTCTTTCTCTGTCGTCTCCACAGCGGATTCAGACATCCCTTCGACTTGGGAGATGCAAGACGAGCCTGTATTCAATTCACTGCAGGGATATCCGGCCTTACTTCGAGTCAGAGCATCTCGGTGTCCATTGCACTTGAGGCCAGAAACTCAGGATCCCTCTCACATACCTGTAGCTGAGAGAAGCCTCCTCTTGAGGTGCTTGAGGAAAGTTGGTATTCCTCTTGAGTCTAAGCCAGGGACTAAGCTCTCATCTCGAGTTGATTTGGGGTCCACGGAGCCCTTTCGTGTTGCTCCAGTGACCTCAGGATCCCTCTAGATTTGAGACAGTGATCTTGGGTTTTCTCTGGAGTGCCATCAAGGAAATCAAGGCTCCTTTCACGTTTGATGTGGAACACGGAATTGGTCTGCACGCAGTGCAGGGGAATCGGGCCTCATCTCGTGGCGAGGGTGAAGTCTCATGGTTTTTCTCGAGTTGCGGCCAGAACCTGGGGTATATTCTCCAGTTACGACGGCGAGGGCCCTTCCAGACACGTGTTTGTTCAGCGACGTCAGGACTCCTGCCTAGGTGCGAGGGACACCTCGGTATTCTCCTCGAGTCTTGACATGGCAATTGGGACGCGGCTCCACGTGAGGCGGGAGACCCAGGGTCCCTTTCCACGTGCCACAGGGATGCTGGGGCCCCTATCCATTTTCAAGAGGAGTCAGTCATCGTCTCCTTTGGAAGCACTGATCTCCGCGGACCTCTCGAGTTGTCAAAGAATATGAGGCCTCGTGTCGCCATGCGGTGGAGAACTAGGTCTTTCTCTGTGGTCCCACAGGGGATTCAGACATCCCGTCGTCTTGGGAGATGCAAGACGAGCCTGCATTCAGTTCACTGCAGGGATATACGGCCTTACTTCGAGTCAGAGAATCTCGGTGTATTTCCACTTGAGGCCACAAACTCAGGGTCCCTCTCACATACCTGTAACTGAGAGAAGCCTCCTCTTGAGGTGCTTGTGGAAACTTGGTATTCCTCTTGAGTCGAAGCCAGGGACTAAGATCTCATCTCGAGTTGATTTGGGGTACACGCAGCCCTTTCGTGTTGCCCCAGTGACCTCAGGATCACTCTAGACTTGAGAGAGTGATCTTGGGTTTTCTCTGGAGTGCCATCAAGGAAATCAAGGCTCCTTTCACGTTTGATGGGGAACACGGAATTGCTCTGCACGCAGTGCAGGGGAATCGGGCCTCATCTCTCGTCGAGGGGGAAGTCTCATGGTTTTTCTCGAGTTGCGGCCCGAACCTGGGGTATATTCTCGAGTTACAACGGGGAGGGCCCTTTCAGACACGTCTTTATTCAGCGACGTCATGACTCCTGCCTAGGTGCGAGGGACACCTCCGGATTCTCCTCGAGTCTTGGCATGGCAATTGGGACGCGACTCCACGTGAGCCGGGAGGCCCAGGGTCCCTTTCCACGTGCCACAGGGATCCTGGGACTCCTATCAATTTGCAAGAGGAGTCAGGCATCGTCTCCTTTGGAAGCATTGATCTCGGCGGACCTCTCCAATTTTGAAAGGATATGAGGCCTCCGGTCGCGATGAGGCGGAGAACTAGGTCTTTCTCTGTGGTCTCCACAGGGGATTCAGACATCCCTTCGGATTGGGAGATGCAAGACGAGCCTGCATTCAATTCACTGCAGGAATATCCGGCCTTACTTCGAGCCAGAGCATCTCGGTGTCCATTCCACTTGAGTCCACCAACTCAGGATCCCTCTCACATACCTGTAGCTGAGAGAAGCCTCCCTTGAGGTGCTTGTGGAAAGTTGGTATTCCTCTTGAGTCGAAGCCAGGGACTAAGCTCTCATCTCGAGTTGATTTGGGGTCCACGGAGCCCTTTCGTGTTGCTACAGTGACCTCAGGATCCCTCTAGACTTGAGACAGTGATCTTGGATACTCTCTGAAATGCCATCAAGGAAATCAATGCTCCTTTCAAGTTTGACGTGGAACACGGAATTGCTCTGCACGCAGTGCAGGGGAATGGGGCCTCATCTCGCGGCGAGGGGGAAGTCTCATGGTTTTTCTCGAGTTACGGTCGGAACATGGGGTATATTCTCGAGTTACGAGGGGGAGGGCCCTTCCAAACACGTGTTTGTTCAGCGACGTCAGGACTCCTGCCTAAGTGCGAGGGACACCTCGGGATTCTCGTCGAGTCTTGGCATGGCAATTGGGATGCGTCTCCACGTGAGGCGGGAGACCCAGGGTCCCTTTCCACGTGCCACAGGGATCCTGGGACTCCTATCCATTTTCAAGAAGAGTCAGGCATCGTCTCCTTTGGAAGCATTGATCTCCGCGGACCTCTAGAATTTTCAAAGGATGTGAGGCCTCTGGTCTCGATGAGGCGGAGAACGAGGTCTTTCTCTGTGGTCTCCACAGGGGATTCAGACAAACCTTCGTCTTGGGAGATGCAAGACGAGCCTGCATTCAATTCACTGCAGGGATATCCGGCCTTACTTCGAGTCAGAGCATCTCGGTGTCCATTCCACTGGAGGCCACAAACTCAGGGTCCCTCTCACATACCTGTAGCTGAGAGAAGCCTCCTCTTGAGGTGCTTGAGGAAAGTTGGCATTCCTCTTGAATCGAAGCCAGGGACTAAGCTCTCATCTCGAGTTGACTTGGGGTCCACGGAGCATTTTCGTGTTGCTACCCTGACCTCAGGATCCCTCTAGATTTGAGACAGTGATCTTGGGTTTTCTCTGGAGTGCCATCAAGGAAATCAAGGCTCCTTTCAAGTTTGATGTGGAACACGGAATTGCTCTGCACGCAGTGGAGGGGAATCGGGCCTCATCTTGCCGCAAGGGGGATGTCTCATTGTTTTTCTCAAGTTGCGGCCGAAACCTGGGGTATATTCTCGAGTTACGACGGGGAGGGCCCTTCCAGACACGTGTTTGTTCAGCGACGTCAGGACTCCTGCCTAGGTGCGAGGGACACCTCGGGATTTTCCTCGAGTCTGGGCATGGCAATTGGGACGCGTCTCCACGTGAGGCGGGAGACCCAGGGTCCCTTTCCACGTGCCACAGGGATCCTGGGACTCCTATCCATTTTCAAGAAGAGTCAGGCATCGTCTCCTTTGGAAGCATTGATCTCCGCGGACCTCTAGAATTTTCAAAGGATGTGAGGCCTCTGGTCTCGATGAGGCGGAGAACGAGGTCTTTCTCTGTGGTCTCCACAGGGGATTCAGACAAACCTTCGTCTTGGGAGATGCAAGACGAGCCTGCATTCAATTCACTGCAGGGATATCCGGCCTTACTTCGAGTCAGAGCATCTCGGTGTCCATTCCACTTGAGGCCACAAACTCAGGGTCCCTCTCACATACATGTAACTGATAGAAGCCTCCTCTTGAGGTGCTTGTGGAAACTTGGTATTCCTCTTGAGTCGAAGCCAGGGACTAAGCTCTCATCTCGAGTTGATTTGGGGTCCACGGAGCCCTTTCGTGTTGCTCCAGTGACCTCAGGATCCCTCTAGACTTGAGACAGTTATCTTGGGTTTTCTCTGGAGTGCCATCAAGGAAATCAAGTCTCCTTTCACTTTTGATGTGGAACACAGATTTGCTCTGCACGCAGGGCAGTGGAATCGGACCTAATCTCGCGGGGAGGGGGAAGTCTCATGGTTTTTTTCGAGTTGCGGCCGGAACCTGGGGTATATTCTCGAGTTACGACCGGGAGGGCCCTTCCAGACACGTGTTTGTTCACCGACGTCAGGACTCCTGCCTAGGTGCGAGGGACACCTCGGGATTCTCTTCAAGTCTTGGCATGGCATTTTGGACGCGTCTCCACGTGAGGCGGGAGACACGGGGTCCCTTTCCACGTGCCACAGATATTCTGGGACTCCTATCCATTTTCTAGAGGAGTCAGGCATCGTCTCCTTCGGAAGTATTGATCTCCGCGGACCTCTCGAGTTTTCAAAGGATATGAGGCCTCCGGTCGCGAGGAGGCGGAGGACTAGGTCTTTCTCTCTGGTCTCCACAGGGGATTCAGACAACACTTCGTCTCGGGAGATGCAAGACGAGCCTGCATTCAATTCACTGCAGGGATTTCCAGCCTTACTTCGAGTCAGAGCATCTCTGTGTCCATTCCACTTGAGGCCACAAACTCAGGGGCCCTCTCACAAACCTGTAGCTGAGAGAAGCCTCCTCTTGAGGTGCTTTTGGAAAGTGGTATTCCTCTTGAGTTTAAGCCAGGGACTAAGCTCTCATCTCGCGTTGATTTGGGGTCCACGGAGCCCTTTCCTGTTGGTCCAGTGACCTCAGGATCCCTCTAGACTTGAGACAGTGTTCTTGGGTTTTCTCTGGAGGGCCATCAAGGAAATCAAGTCTCCTTTCACGTTTGATGTGGAACACGCAATTGCTGTGCACGCAGTGCAGGGGAATCGGGCCTCAACTCGCGTCGAGGGGGAAATCTCATGGTTTTTCTCGAATGCGGCCCGAACCTAGGGTATATTCTCGAGTTACGACGGGGAGGGCCCTTCCAGACACGTGTTTGTTCAGCTACGTCAGGACTCCTGCCTAGGTGCGAGGGACACCTCGGGATTCTCCTTGAGTCTGGGCATGGCAATTGGGACGCGTCTCCACGTGAGGCGGGAGACCCAGCGTCCCTTTCCACGTGCCACAGGGATCCTGGGACTCCTATCCATTTTCAAGAAGAGTCAGGCATCGTCTCCTTTGGAAGCATTGATCTCCACGGACCTCTCGAGTTTTCAAAGGATGTGAGGCCTCTGGTCTCGATGAGGCGGAGAACGAGGTCTTTCTCTGTGGTCTCCACAGGGGATTCAGACAACCCTTCGTCTTGGGAGATGCAAGACGAGCCTGCATTGAATTCACTGCAGGGATATCCGGCCTTACTTCGAGTCAGAGCATCTCGGTTCATTCAACTTGAGGCCACAAACTCAGGGTCCCTCTCACATACATGTAACTGAGAGAAGCCTCCTCTTGAGGTGCTTGTGGAAACTTGGTATTCTTCTTGAGTCGAAGCCAGGGACTAAGCTCTCATCTCGAGTTGATTTGGGGTCCACGCAGCCCTTTCGTGTTGCTCCAGTGACCTCAGGATCCCTCTAGACATGAGACAGTGATCTTGGGTTTTCTCTAGAGTGCCATCAAGGAAATCAAGGATCCTTTCACGTTTGATGGGGAACACGGAATTGCTCTGCACACAGTGCAGGGGAATCGGGCCTCATCTCGCGGCGAGCGGGAAGTCTCATGGTTTTTCTCGAGTTGCGGACCGAACGTGGGGTATATCTCGAGTTACGACGGGGAGGGCCCATCCAGACACGTGTTTGTTCAGCGACAGCAGGACTCCTGCCTAGGTGCAAGGGACACCTCGGGATTCTCCTCGAGTCTTGGCATGGAAATTGGGACGCGTCTCCATGTGAGGCGGGAAATCCAGGGTCCCTTTCCAAGTGCCACAGGGATCCTGGGACTCCTATCCATTTTCAAGAGGAGTCAGGCATTGTCTCCTTTGGAAGCATTGATCTCCGCAGACCTCTCGAGTTTTCAAAGGATGTGAGGCCTCCGGTCACGATGAGGCGGAGAACTAGTTCTTTCTCTGTGGTTTCCACAGGGGGATTCAGACATCCCTTCGTCTGGGGAGATGCAAGACGAGCCTGCATTCAATTCACTGCAGGGATATCCGGCCTTACTTCGAGTCAGAGCATCTCGGTGTCCATTCCACTTGAGGCCACAAACTCAGGGTCCCTCTCACATACCTGTAGCTGAGAGAAGCCTCCTCTTGAGGTGCTTGTGGAAAGTTGGTATTCCTCTTGACTCGAAGCCATGGACTAAGCTCTCATTTCCAGTTGATTTGGGGTCCACGGAGCCCTTTCGTATTGCTCTAGTGACCTCAGGATCCCTCTAGACTTGAGACAGTGATCTTGGGTTTTCTGTGGAGTGCCATCAAGGAAATCAAGGCTCCTTTCACGTTTGATGTGGAACACCGAATTGCTCTGCATGCAGTGCAGGTGAATCGGGCCTCATCTCGCGGCTAGTGGGAAGTCTCATGGTATTCCTCGGTTTGCGGCCGGAACCTGTGGTATATTCTCGAGTTACAACGGGGAGGGCCCTTCCAGACACGTGTTTGTTCAGTGAAGTCAGGAATCCTGCCTAGGTGCGAGGGACACCTCGGGATTCTCCTCGAGTCTTGGCATGGCAATTGGGAGGCGTCTCCACGTGAGGCGGGAGACCCAGGGTCCCTTTCCACGTGCCACAGGGATCCTGGGACTCCTATCCATTTTCAAGAGGAGTCAGGCATCGTCTCCTTTGGAAGCATTGATCTCCGCGGACCTCTCGAGTTTTCAAAGGATGTGAGGCCTCCGGTCGCGTTGAGGCGGAGGACTAGGTCTTTCTCTGTCGTCTCCACAGGGGATTCAGACATCCCTTCGTCTTGGGAGATGCAAGACGAGCCTGCATTCAATTCACTGCAGGGATATCCGGCCTTACTTCGAGTCAGAGCATCTCGGTGTTCATTCAACTTGAGGCCACAAACTCAGGGTCCCTCTCACATACATGTAGCTGAGGGAAGCCTTCTCTTGAGGTGCTTGTGGAAAGTTGGTATTCCCCTTGAGTCGAAGCCAGGGACTAAGCTCTCATCTCGAGTTGATTTGCGGTCCACGGAGCCCTTTCGTGTTGCTCCAGTGACCTCAGGATCCCTCTAGACTTGAGACAGTGATCTTGGGTTTTCTCTGGAGTGCCATAAAGGAAATCAAGGCTCATTTCACGTTTGATGTGGAACACGGAATTGCTCTGCACGCAGTGCAGGGGAATCGGGCCTCATCTCACGGCGAGGGGGAAGTCTCATGGTTTTTCTCGAGTTGCGGCTGGAACCTGGGGTATATTCTCGAGTTACGACGGGGAGGGCCCTTCCAGACATGTGTTTGTTCAGCGACGTCAGGACTCCTGCCTAGGTTCGAGGGACACCTCGGGATTCTCCTCGAGTCTTGGCATGGCAATTGGGACGCATCTCCACATGAGGCGGGAAACCCACGGTCCCTTTCAACGTGCCACAGGGATCCTGGGACTCCTATCCATTTTCAAGAGGAGTCAGGCATCGTCTCTTTTGGAAGCATTAATCTCCGCTGACCTCTCGAGTTTTCAAAGGATGTGAGGCCTCCGGTCGCGATGAGGCTGAGGACTAGGTCTTTCTCTGTGGTCTCCACAGGGGAATCAGACATCCCTTCGTCTTGGGAGATGCAAGACGAGCCTGCATTCAACTCACTGCAGGGATATCCGGCCTGACTTCGAGTCAGAGCATCTCGGTGTCCATTCCACTTGAGGCCACAAACTCACGGGACCTCTCACATACCTGTAGCTGAGAGAAGCCTCCTCTTGAGGTGCTTGTGGAAACTTGGTATTCCTCTTGAGTCGAAGCCGGGGACTAAGCTCTCATCTCGAGTTGATTTGGGGTCCACGCACCCCTTTTGTGTTGCTCCAGTGACCTCAGGATCCCTCTAGACTTGAGACAGTGATCTTGGGTTTTCTCTGGAGTGCCATCAAGGAAATCAAGGCTCCTTTCACGTTTGATGTGGAACACGGAATTGCTCTGCACGCAGTGCAGGGGATTCGGGCCTCATCTCGCGGCGAGGGGGAAGTCTCATGGTTTTTCTCGAGTTGCGGCCCGAACCTGGGGTATATTCTCGAGTTACGACGGGGAGGGCCCTTCCAGACACGTGTTTGTTCAGCTACGTCAGGACTCCTGCCTAGGTGCGAGGGACACCTCGGGATTCTCCTCGAGTCTTGGCATGGCAATTGGGACGCGTCTCCACGTGAGGCGGGAGACCCAGGGTCCCTTTCCACGTGCCACAGGGATCCTGGGACTCCTATCAATATTCAAGAGTAGTCAGGCATCGTCTCCTTTGGAAGCATTGATCTCCGCGGACCTCTCGAGTTTTCAAAGGATGTGAGGCGTCCGGTCGCGTTGAGGCAGAGGACTAGGTCTTTCTCTGTGGTCTCCACAGGGGATTCAGACAACCCTTCGTCTTGGGAGATGCAAGACGAGCCTGCATTCAATTCACTGCATGGATATCCGGCCTTACTTCGAGTCAGAGCATCTCGGTGTCCATTCCACTTGAGGCAACAAATTCAGGGTCCCTCTCACATACCTGTAGCTGAGAGAAGCCTCCTCTTGAGGTGCTTGTGGAAAGTTGGTATTCCTCTTGAGTCGAAGCCAGGGACTAAGCTCTCATCTAGAGTTGATTTGCGGTCCACGGAGCCCTTTTGTGTTGCTCCAGTGACCTCAGGATCCCTCTAGACTTGAGACAATGATCTTGGGTTTCCTCTGGAGTGCCATCAAGGAAATCAAGGCTCCTTTCACGTTTGATGTGGAACACGGAATTGCTCTGCACGCAGTGCAGGGGAATCGGGCCTCATCTCACGGCAAGGCGGAAGTCTCATGGTTTTTCTCGAGTTGCGGCCGGAACCTGGGGTATATTTTCGAGTTACGACGGGGAGGGCCCTTCCATACACGTGTTTGTTCAGCGACGTCAGGACTCCTGCCTAGGGACACCTTGGGATTCTCCTCGAGTCTTGGCATGGCAATTGGTACGCGTCTCCACGTGAGTCGGGAGACCATGGGTCCCTTTCCACGTGCCACAGGGATCCTGGGACTCCTATCCATTTTGAAGAGGAGTCAGGCATCGTCTCCTTTGGAAGCATTGATCTCCATGGACCTCTCGAGTTTTCAAAGGATGTGAGGCCTCCATTCGATTTGAGGCGTAGGACTAGGTCTTTCTCTGTGTTCTCCACAGGGAATTCAGACAACCCTTCGTCTTGGGAGATGCAAGACGAGCCTGCATTCAATTCACTGTAGGGATATCCGGCCTTACTTCGAATCAGAGCATCTCGGTGTCCATTTCACTTGAGGCCACAAACTCAGGGTCCTTCTCACATACATGTAGCTGAGAGAAGCCTGCTCTTGAGGTGCTTGTGGAAAGTTGGTATTCCTCTTGAGTCGAAGCCAGGGACTAAGCTCTCATCTCGAGTTGATTTGGGGTCCACGGAGCCCTTTCCTGTTGCTCCAGTGACCTCAGGATCCCTCAAGACTTGAGACAGTGATCTTGGGTTTTCTCTGGAGTGCCATCAAGGAAATCAAGGCTCCTTTCACGTTTGATGTGGAACACGGAATTGCTCTGCAGGCAGTGCAGGGGAATCGGGCCTCATCTCGCGGCGAGGGGGAAGTCTCATGGTTTTTTTCAAGTTGCGGCCGGAACCTGTGGTATATTCTGGATTAACGACAAGGAGGACCCTTCCAGACACGTGTTTGTTCAGCGACGTCAGGACTCCTGCCTAGGTGCGAAGGACACCTCGGGATTCTCCTCGAGTCTTGGCATGGCAATTGGGACGCGTCTCCACGTGAGGCGTCAGACCCAGAGTCCCTTTCCACGTGCCACAGGGTTCCTGGGACTCCTATCCATTTTCAAGAGGAGTCAGGCATCGTCTCCTTGGGAAGCATTGATCTCCGCGGACCTCTCTAGTTTTCAAAGGATGTGAGGCCTCGGTTCGCGTTGAGGCGGAGGACTAGGTCTTTCTCTGTGGTCTCCACAGGGGATTCAGACAACTCTTCGTCTTGGGAGATGCAAGAGGAGCCTGCATTCAATTCACTGCAGGGATATCCGGCCTTACTTCGAGTCAGAGCATCTCGTTGTCCATTCCACTTGAGGCCACAAACTCAGGGTCCCTCTCACATACCGGTAGCTGAGAGAAGCCTCCTCTTGAGGTGCTTGTGGAAAGTTGGTGTTCCTCTTGTGTCGAAACCAAGGACTAAGCTCTCATCTCGAGTTGACTTGGGGTCCACGGAGCCCTTTCGTGTTGCTCCAGTGACCTCAGGATCCCTCTAGACTTGAGCCAGTGATCCTGGGTTTTCTCTGGGGTGCCATCAAGAAAATCAAGGCTCCTTTCACGTTTGATGTGGAACACGGAATTGCTCTGCACGCAGTGCAGGGGATTCGGGCCTCATCTCGTGGCGAGGGGGAAGTCTCATGGTTTTTCTCGAGTTGCGGCCCGAACTTGGGGTATATTCTCGAGTTACGACGGGGAGGGCCCTTCCAGACACGTGTTTGTTCAGCTACGTCAGGACTCCTGCCTAGGTGCGAGGGACACCTCGGGATTCTCCTCGAGTCTTCACATGGCAATTGGGACGCGTCTCCACGTGAGGCGGGAGACCCAGTGTCCCTTATAACGTGCCACAGGGATCCTGGGACTCCTATCCATTTTCAAGAGGAGTCAGGCATCGTCTCCTTTGGAAGCATTGAACTCCGCAGACCTCTCGTGTTTTCAAAGGATGTGAGGCCTCCGGTCTCGATGAGGCGGAGGACTAGGTCTTTCTCTGTGGTCTCCACAGGGGATTCAGACATCCCTTCGTCTTGGGAGATGCAAGAAGAGCCTGCATTCAATTCACTGCAGGGATATCCAGCCTTATTTCGAGTCAGCTCATCTCGGTGTCCATTAAACTTGAGGCCACAAACTCAGGGTCCCTCTCACATACCTGTAGCTGAGAGAAGCCTCCACTTGAGGTGCTTGTGGAAAGTTGGTATTCCTCTTGAGTCAAAGCCAGGGACTAAGCTCTCATCTCCAGTTGATTTCGGGTCCACAGAGCCCTTTCGTCTTGCTCCAGTGACCTCAGGATCCCTCTAAACTTGAGACAGTAATCTTGGGTTTTCTCTGGAGTGCCATCAAGGAAATCAAGGCTCCTTATACGTTTGATGTGGAACACGCAATTGCTCCTCACGCAGTGCAGGGGAATCGGCCCTCATCTCGGGGCGAGGGGGAAGTCTCATGGTTTTTCTCGAGTTGCGGCCGGAACCTGAGGTATACACTCGAGTTACGACGGGGATGGCCCTTCCAGACACGTGTTTGTTCAGCGACGTCATGACTCCTGCCTAGGTGCGAGGAACACATCGGAATTCTCCTCGAGTCTTGGCATGGCAATTGGGACGCGACTCCACGTGAGGTGGGAGACCCAGGGTCCCTTTCCAAGTGCCACAGGGATCCTGGGACTCCTATTCATTTTCAAGAGGAGTCAGGCATCGTCTCCTTTGGAAGCATTGATCTCCGCGGACCTCTCGAGTTTTCAAAGCATGTGAGGCCTCCGGTCGCGTTGAGGCGGAGAACTAGGTCTTTCTCTGTGGTCTCCACAGGGGATTCAGACAATCCTTCGTCTTGGGAGATGCAAGACAAGCCTTCATTCAATTCACTGCAGGGACATCCGGCCTTACTTCGAGTCAGAGCATCTCGTTGTCCATTCCACTTGAGGCCACAAACTCAGGGTCCCTCTCACATACCTGTTGCTGAGAGAAGCCTCCTCTTGAGGTGCTTGTGGAAAGTTGGTATTCCTCTTGAGTCGAAGCCAGGGACTAAGCTCTCATCTCGAGTTGATTTGTGGTCCACGGAGCCCTTTCCTGTTGCTCCAGTGAACTCAGGATCCCTCTAGACTTGAGACAGTGATCTTTGGTTTTCTCTGGAGTGCCATCAAGGAAATCAAGGCTCCTTTCACGTTTGATGTGGAACACGGAATTGCTCTGCACGCAGTGCAGGGGAATCGGGCCTCATCTCGCGGCGAGGGGGAAGTCTCATGGTTTTTCTCGAGTTGCGGCCGGAACCTGTGGTATATTCTCGAGTTACGACGGGGACGGCCCTTCCTTACACGTGTTTGTTCATCGATGTCAGGACTCCTGCCTAGGTGCGAGGGACACCTCGGGATTCTCCTCGAGTCTTGACATGGCAATTGGGACGCGTCTCCACGTGAGGCGGGAAACCCAGGGTCCCTATCCACGTGGCACAGGGATCCTGGGAATCCTATCCATTTTCAAGAGGAGTCAGGCATCGTCTCCTTTGGAAGCATTGATCTCCGCGGACCTCTCGAGTATTCAAAGGATGTGAGGCCTCCGGTCGCGATGAGACCGAGGACTAGGTCTTTCTCTGTGGTCTCCACAGGGGATTCAGTCATCCCTTCGTCTTGGGAGTTGCAAGCCGAGACTGCATTCAATTCACTGCAGGGATATCCGGGCTTACTTCGAGTCAGAGCATCTCGGTGTCCATTCCACTTGAGGCCACAAACTAAGGGTCCCTCTCACATACCTGTAGCTGAGAGAAGCCTCCTCTTGAGGTGCTTGTGGAAAGTTGGTATTCCTCTTGAGTCGAAGCCAGGGACTAAGCTCTCATCTCGAGTTGATTTGGGGTCCACGGAGCCCTTTCCTGTTGCTCCAGTGACCTCAGGATCCCTCAAGACTTGAGACAGTGATCTTGGGTTTTCTCTGGAGTGCCATCAAGGAAATCAAGGCTCCTTTCACGTTTGATGTGGAACACGGAATTGCTCTGCAGGCAGTGCAGGGGAATCGGGCCTCATCTGGCGGCGAGGGGGAAGTCTCATGGTTTTTTTCAAGTTGCGGCCGGAACCTGTGGTATATTCTGGATTAACGACAAGGAGGACCCTTCCAGACACGTGTTTGTTCAGCGACGTCATGACTCCTGCCTAGATGCAAGGGACACCTCGGAATTCTCCTCGAGTCTTGGCATGGCAATTGGGACGCGACTCCACGTGAGGTGGGAGACCCAGTGTCCCTTTCCACGTGCCACAGGGATCCTGGGACTCCTATCCATTTTCAAGAGGAGTCAGGCATCGTCTCCTTTGGAAGCATTGATCTCCGCGGACCTCTCGAGTTTCCAAAGGATGTGAGGCCTCCGGTCGCGTTGAGGCGGAGGACTAGGTCTTTCTCTGTGGTCTCCACAGGGGATTCAGACGACCCTTCATCTTGGGAGATGCAAGACGAGCCTGCATTCAATTCACTGCAGGGATATCCGGCCTTACTTCGAGTCAGAGCATCTCGGTGTCCATTCCACTTGAGGCCACAAACTCAGGGTCTCTCTCACATACCTGTAACTGAGAGAAGCCTCCTCTTGAGGTGCTTGTGGAAAGTTGGTATTCCTCTTGAGTCGAAGCCAGGGACTAAGCTCTCATATCGAGTTGATTTGGGGTCCACGGAGCCCTTTCGTGTTGCTCCAGTGACCTCAGGATCCCTCTAGATTTGAGACAGTGATCTTCGGTTTTCTCTGGAGTGCCATCAAGGAAATCAAGGCTCCTTTCTCGTTTGATGTGGAACACGGAATTGCTCTGCACGCAGTGCAGGGGAATCGGTCCTCATCTCGCGGCGAAGGGGAAGTCTCATGGTTTTTCTCGAGTTGCGGCCGGATCCTGGGGTATATTCTCGAGTTACTACGGGGAGGGCACTTCCAGACACGTGTTTGTTCAGCGACGTCAGGACTCCTGCCTAGGTGCGAGGGACACCTCGGGATTCTCCTCGAGTCTTGGCATGGCAATTGGGACGCGTCTCCACGTGAGGCGGGAGACCCAGGGTCCCTTTCCACGTGGCACAGGGATCCTGGGACTCGTATCCATTTTCAAGAGGAGTCAGGCATCGTCTCCTTTGGAAGCATTGATCTCCGCGGACCTCTCGAGTTTTCAAAGGATGTGAGGACTCCGGTCTCGATGATGCGGAGAACTAGCTCTTTCTCTGTGGTCTCCTCAGGGGATTCAGATATCCCTTTGTCTTGGGAGATGCAAGAGGAGCCTGCATTCAATTCACTGCAGGGATATCCGGCCTTACTTCGAGTCAGAGCATCTCGGTGTCCATTCCACTTGAGGCCACAAACTCACGGTCCCTCTCACATACCTGTAGCTGAGAGAAGCCTCCTCTTGAGGTGCTTGTGGAAAGTTGGTATTCCTCTTGATTCGAAGCCAGGGACTAAGCTATCATCTCGAGTTGATTTGGGGTCCACAGAGCCTTTTCGTGTTGCTCTAGTGACCTCAGGATCCCTCTAGACTTGAGACAGTGATCTTGGGTTTTCTCTGGAGTGCCATCAAGGAAATCAAGGCTCCTTTCACATTTGATGTGGAACACGGAATTGCTCTGCACGCAGTGCAGGGGAATCGGGCCTCATCTCGCGGCGAGGGGGAAGTCTTTTGGTTTTTCTCGAGTTGCAGCTGGAACCTGGGGTATATTCTCGAGTTACGACGGGGAGGGCCCTTGCAGACACGTGTTTGTTCAGCGACGTCAGGACTCCTGCCTAGGTGCGAGGGACACTCCGGGATTCTCCTCGAGTCTAGGCATGGCAATTGGGACGCGTCTCCACGTGAGGCGGGAGACCCAGGGTCCCTTTCCACGTGCCACAGGGATCCTGGGACTCCTATCCATTTTCAAGAGGCGTCAGGCATCATCTCCTTTGGAAGCATTGATCTCCGCAGACCTCTCGAGTTTTCAAAGGATGTGAGGCCTCCGGTCGCATTGAGGTTGAGGTCTAGGTCTTTCTCTGTAGTCTCCACAGGGGATTCAGACATCCCTTCGTCTTGGGAGATGCAAGACGAGCCTGCATTCAATTCACTGCAGGGATATCCGGCCTTACTTCAAGTCAGAGCATCTCGGTGTCCATTCCACTTGTGGCCACAAACTCAGGGTCCCTCTCACATACCTGTAGCTGAGAAAAGCCTCCTCTTGAGGTGCTTTTGGAAAGTTGGTATTCCTCTTGAGTCGAAGCCAGGGACTAAGCTCTCATCTCGAGTTGATTTAGGGTCCACGGAGCCCTTTCGTGTTGCTACAGTGACCTCAGGATCCCTCTAGACTTGAGACAGTGGTCTTGGGTTTTCTGTGGAGTGCCATCAAGGAAATCAAGGCTCCTTTCAGGTTTGATGTGGAACACGGAATTGCTCTGCATGCAGTGCAGGGGAATCGGGCCTCATCTCGCGGCGAGTGGGAAGTCTCATATTTTTTCTCCAGTTGCGGCCGGAACCTGATTTATATTCTCGAGTTACGACGGGGAGGGCCCTTCCAGACACGTGTTTGTTCAGCGACGTCAGGACTCCTGCCTAGGTGCGAGGGACACCTCGGGATTTTCCTCGAGTCTGGGCATGGCAATTGGGACGCGTCTCCACGTGAGGCGGGAGACCCAGGGTCCCTTTCCACGTGCCACAGGGATCCTGGGACTCCTATCCATTTTCAAGAAGAGTCAGGCATCGTCTCCTTTGGAAGCATTGATCTCCGCGGACCTCTAGAATTTTCAAAGGATGTGAGGCCTCTGGTCTCGATGAGGCGGAGAACGAGGTCTTTCTCTGTGGTCTCCACAGGGGATTCAGACAAACCTTCGTCTTGGGAGATGCAAGACGAGCCTGCATTCAATTCACTGCAGGGATATCCGGCCTTACTTCGAGTCAGAGCATCTCGGTGTCCATTCCACTTGAGGCCACAAACTCAGGGTCCCTCTCACATACATGTAACTGATAGAAGCCTCCTCTTGAGGTGCTTGTGGAAACTTGGTATTCCTCTTGAGTCGAAGCCAGGGACTAAGCTCTCATCTCGAGTTGATTTGGGGTCCACGGAGCCCTTTCGTGTTGCTCCAGTGACCTCAGGATCCCTCTAGACTTGAGACAGTTATCTTGGGTTTTCTCTGGAGTGCCATCAAGGAAATCAAGTCTCCTTTCACTTTTGATGTGGAACACAGATTTGCTCTGCACGCAGGGCAGTGGAATCGGACCTAATCTCGCGGGGAGGGGGAAGTCTCATGGTTTTTTTCGAGTTGCGGCCGGAACCTGGGGTATATTCTCGAGTTACGACCGGGAGGGCCCTTCCAGACACGTGTTTGTTCACCGACGTCAGGACTCCTGCCTAGGTGCGAGGGACACCTCGGGATTCTCTTCAAGTCTTGGCATGGCATTTTGGACGCGTCTCCACGTGAGGCGGGAGACACGGGGTCCCTTTCCACGTGCCACAGATATTCTGGGACTCCTATCCATTTTCTAGAGGAGTCAGGCATCGTCTCCTTCGGAAGTATTGATCTCCGCGGACCTCTCGAGTTTTCAAAGGATATGAGGCCTCCGGTCGCGAGGAGGCGGAGGACTAGGTCTTTCTCTCTGGTCTCCACAGGGGATTCAGACAACACTTCGTCTCGGGAGATGCAAGACGAGCCTGCATTCAATTCACTGCAGGGATTTCCAGCCTTACTTCGAGTCAGAGCATCTCTGTGTCCATTCCACTTGAGGCCACAAACTCAGGGGCCCTCTCACAAACCTGTAGCTGAGAGAAGCCTCCTCTTGAGGTGCTTTTGGAAAGTGGTATTCCTCTTGAGTTTAAGCCAGGGACTAAGCTCTCATCTCGCGTTGATTTGGGGTCCACGGAGCCCTTTCCTGTTGGTCCAGTGACCTCAGGATCCCTCTAGACTTGAGACAGTGTTCTTGGGTTTTCTCTGGAGGGCCATCAAGGAAATCAAGTCTCCTTTCACGTTTGATGTGGAACACGCAATTGCTGTGCACGCAGTGCAGGGGAATCGGGCCTCAACTCGCGTCGAGGGGGAAATCTCATGGTTTTTCTCGAATGCGGCCCGAACCTAGGGTATATTCTCGAGTTACGACGGGGAGGGCCCTTCCAGACACGTGTTTGTTCAGCTACGTCAGGACTCCTGCCTAGGTGCGAGGGACACCTCGGGATTCTCCTTGAGTCTGGGCATGGCAATTGGGACGCGTCTCCACGTGAGGCGGGAGACCCAGCGTCCCTTTCCACGTGCCACAGGGATCCTGGGACTCCTATCCATTTTCAAGAAGAGTCAGGCATCGTCTCCTTTGGAAGCATTGATCTCCACGGACCTCTCGAGTTTTCAAAGGATGTGAGGCCTCTGGTCTCGATGAGGCGGAGAACGAGGTCTTTCTCTGTGGTCTCCACAGGGGATTCAGACAACCCTTCGTCTTGGGAGATGCAAGACGAGCCTGCATTGAATTCACTGCAGGGATATCCGGCCTTACTTCGAGTCAGAGCATCTCGGTTCATTCAACTTGAGGCCACAAACTCAGGGTCCCTCTCACATACATGTAACTGAGAGAAGCCTCCTCTTGAGGTGCTTGTGGAAACTTGGTATTCTTCTTGAGTCGAAGCCAGGGACTAAGCTCTCATCTCGAGTTGATTTGGGGTCCACGCAGCCCTTTCGTGTTGCTCCAGTGACCTCAGGATCCCTCTAGACATGAGACAGTGATCTTGGGTTTTCTCTAGAGTGCCATCAAGGAAATCAAGGATCCTTTCACGTTTGATGGGGAACACGGAATTGCTCTGCACACAGTGCAGGGGAATCGGGCCTCATCTCGCGGCGAGCGGGAAGTCTCATGGTTTTTCTCGAGTTGCGGACCGAACGTGGGGTATATCTCGAGTTACGACGGGGAGGGCCCATCCAGACACGTGTTTGTTCAGCGACAGCAGGACTCCTGCCTAGGTGCAAGGGACACCTCGGGATTCTCCTCGAGTCTTGGCATGGAAATTGGGACGCGTCTCCATGTGAGGCGGGAAATCCAGGGTCCCTTTCCAAGTGCCACAGGGATCCTGGGACTCCTATCCATTTTCAAGAGGAGTCAGGCATTGTCTCCTTTGGAAGCATTGATCTCCGCAGACCTCTCGAGTTTTCAAAGGATGTGAGGCCTCCGGTCACGATGAGGCGGAGAACTAGTTCTTTCTCTGTGGTTTCCACAGGGGGATTCAGACATCCCTTCCTCTGGGGAGATGCAAGACGAGCCTGCATTCAATTCACTGCAGGGATATCCGGCCTTAGTTCGAGTCAGAGCATCTCGGTGTCCATTCCACTTGAGGCCACAAACTCAGGGTCCCTCTCACATACCTGTAGCTGAGAGAAGCCTCCTCTTGAGGTGCTTGTGGAAAGTTGGTATTCCTCTTGACTCGAAGCCATGGACTAAGCTCTCATTTCCAGTTGATTTGGGGTCCACGGAGCCCTTTCGTATTGCTCTAGTGACCTCAGGATCCCTCTAGACTTGAGACAGTGATCTTGGGTTTTCTGTGGAGTGCCATCAAGGAAATCAAGGCTCCTTTCACGTTTGATGTGGAACACCGAATTGCTCTGCATGCAGTGCAGGTGAATCGGGCCTCATCTCGCGGCTAGTGGGAAGTCTCATGGTATTCCTCGGTTTGCGGCCGGAACCTGTGGTATATTCTCGAGTTACAACGGGGAGGGCCCTTCCAGACACGTGTTTGTTCAGTGAAGTCAGGAATCCTGCCTAGGTGCGAGGGACACCTCGGGATTCTCCTCGAGTCTTGGCATGGCAATTGGGAGGCGTCTCCACGTGAGGCGGGAGACCCAGGGTCCCTTTCCACGTGCCACAGGGATCCTGGGACTCCTATCCATTTTCAAGAGGAGTCAGGCATCGTCTCCTTTGGAAGCATTGATCTCCGCGGACCTCTCGAGTTTTCAAAGGATGTGAGGCCTCCGGTCGCGTTGAGGCGGAGGACTAGGTCTTTCTCTGTCGTCTCCACAGGGGATTCAGACATCCCTTCGTCTTGGGAGATGCAAGACGAGCCTGCATTCAATTCACTGCAGGGATATCCGGCCTTACTTCGAGTCAGAGCATCTCGGTGTTCATTCAACTTGAGGCCACAAACTCAGGGTCCCTCTCACATACATGTAGCTGAGGGAAGCCTTCTCTTGAGGTGCTTGTGGAAAGTTGGTATTCCCCTTGAGTCGAAGCCAGGGACTAAGCTCTCATCTCGAGTTGATTTGCGGTCCACGGAGCCCTTTCGTGTTGCTCCAGTGACCTCAGGATCCCTCTAGACTTGAGACAGTGATCTTGGGTTTTCTCTGGAGTGCCATAAAGGAAATCAAGGCTCATTTCACGTTTGATGTGGAACACGGAATTGCTCTGCACGCAGTGCAGGGGAATCGGGCCTCATCTCACGGCGAGGGGGAAGTCTCATGGTTTTTCTCGAGTTGCGGCTGGAACCTGGGGTATATTCTCGAGTTACGACGGGGAGGGCCCTTCCAGACATGTGTTTGTTCAGCGACGTCAGGACTCCTGCCTAGGTTCGAGGGACACCTCGGGATTCTCCTCGAGTCTTGGCATGGCAATTGGGACGCATCTCCACATGAGGCGGGAAACCCACGGTCCCTTTCAACGTGCCACAGGGATCCTGGGACTCCTATCCATTTTCAAGAGGAGTCAGGCATCGTCTCTTTTGGAAGCATTAATCTCCGCTGACCTCTCGAGTTTTCAAAGGATGTGAGGCCTCCGGTCGCGATGAGGCGGAGGACTAGGTCTTTCTCTGTGGTCTCCACAGGGGAATCAGACATCCCTTCGTCTTGGGAGATGCAAGACGAGCCTGCATTCAACTCACTGCAGGGATATCCGGCCTGACTTCGAGTCAGAGCATCTCGGTGTCCATTCCACTTGAGGCCACAAACTCACGGGACCTCTCACATACCTGTAGCTGAGAGAAGCCTCCTCTTGAGGTGCTTGTGGAAACTTGGTATTCCTCTTGAGTCGAAGCCGGGGACTAAGCTCTCATCTCGAGTTGATTTGGGGTCCACGCACCCCTTTTGTGTTGCTCCAGTGACCTCAGGATCCCTCTAGACTTGAGACAGTGATCTTGGGTTTTCTCTGGAGTGCCATCAAGGAAATCAAGGCTCCTTTCACGTTTGATGTGGAACACGGAATTGCTCTGCACGCAGTGCAGGGGATTCGGGCCTCATCTCGCGGCGAGGGGGAAGTCTCATGGTTTTTCTCGAGTTGCGGCCCGAACCTGGGGTATATTCTCGAGTTACGACGGGGAGGGCCCTTCCAGACACGTGTTTGTTCAGCTACGTCAGGACTCCTGCCTAGGTGCGAGGGACACCTCGGGATTCTCCTCGAGTCTTCAAATGGCAATTGGGACGCGTCTCCACGTGAGGTGGGAGACCCAGGGTCCCTTTCCACGTGCCACAGGGATCCTGGGACTCCTATCAATATTCAAGAGTAGTCAGGCATCGTCTCCTTTGGAAGCATTGATCTCCGCGGACCTCTCGAGTTTTCAAAGGATGTGAGGCGTCCGGTCGCGTTGAGGCAGAGGACTAGGTCTTTCTCTGTGGTCTCCACAGGGGATTCAGACAACCCTTCGTCTTGGGAGATGCAAGACGAGCCTGCATTCAATTCACTGCATGGATATCCGGCCTTACTTCGAGTCAGAGCATCTCGGTGTCCATTCCACTTGAGGCAACAAATTCAGGGTCCCTCTCACATACCTGTAGCTGAGAGAAGCCTCCTCTTGAGGTGCTTGTGGAAAGTTGGTATTCCTCTTGAGTCGAAGCCAGGGACTAAGCTCTCATCTAGAGTTGATTTGCGGTCCACGGAGCCCTTTTGTGTTGCTCCAGTGACCTCAGGATCCCTCTAGACTTGAGACAATGATCTTGGGTTTCCTCTGGAGTGCCATCAAGGAAATCAAGGCTCCTTTCACGTTTGATGTGGAACACGGAATTGCTCTGCACGCAGTGCAGGGGAATCGGGCCTCATCTCACGGCAAGGCGGAAGTCTCATGGTTTTTCTCGAGTTGCGGCCGGAACCTGGGGTATATTTTCGAGTTACGACGGGGAGGGCCCTTCCATACACGTGTTTGTTCAGCGACGTCAGGACTCCTGCCTAGGGACACCTTGGGATTCTCCTCGAGTCTTGGCATGGCAATTGGTACGCGTCTCCACGTGAGTCGGGAGACCATGGGTCCCTTTCCACGTGCCACAGGGATCCTGGGACTCCTATCCATTTTGAAGAGGAGTCAGGCATCGTCTCCTTTGGAAGCATTGATCTCCATGGACCTCTCGAGTTTTCAAAGGATGTGAGGCCTCCATTCGATTTGAGGCGTAGGACTAGGTCTTTCTCTGTGTTCTCCACAGGGAATTCAGACAACCCTTCGTCTTGGGAGATGCAAGACGAGCCTGCATTCAATTCACTGTAGGGATATCCGGCCTTACTTCGAATCAGAGCATCTCGGTGTCCATTTCACTTGAGGCCACAAACTCAGGGTCCTTCTCACATACATGTAGCTGAGAGAAGCCTGCTCTTGAGGTGCTTGTGGAAAGTTGGTATTCCTCTTGAGTCGAAGCCAGGGACTAAGCTCTCATCTCGAGTTGATTTGGGGTCCACGGAGCCCTTTCCTGTTGCTCCAGTGACCTCAGGATCCCTCAAGACTTGAGACAGTGATCTTGGGTTTTCTCTGGAGTGCCATCAAGGAAATCAAGGCTCCTTTCACGTTTGATGTGGAACACGGAATTGCTCTGCAGGCAGTGCAGGGGAATCGGGCCTCATCTCGCGGCGAGGGGGAAGTCTCATGGTTTTTTTCAAGTTGCGGCCGGAACCTGTGGTATATTCTGGATTAACGACAAGGAGGACCCTTCCAGACACGTGTTTGTTCAGCGACGTCAGGACTCCTGCCTAGGTGCGAAGGACACCTCGGGATTCTCCTCGAGTCTTGGCATGGCAATTGGGACGCGTCTCCACGTGAGGCGTCAGACCCAGAGTCCCTTTCCACGTGCCACAGGGTTCCTGGGACTCCTATCCATTTTCAAGAGGAGTCAGGCATCGTCTCCTTTGGAAGCATTGATCTCCGCGGACCTCTCTAGTTTTCAAAGGATGTGAGGCCTCGGTTCGCGTTGAGGCGGAGGACTAGGTCTTTCTCTGTGGTCTCCACAGGGGATTCAGACAACTCTTCGTCTTGGGAGATGCAAGAGGAGCCTGCATTCAATTCACTGCAGGGATATCCGGCCTTACTTCGAGTCAGAGCATCTCGTTGTCCATTCCACTTGAGGCCACAAACTCAGGGTCCCTCTCACATACCGGTAGCTGAGAGAAACCTCCTCTTGAGGTGCTTGTGGAAAGTTGGTGTTCCTCTTGTGTCGAAACCAAGGACTAAGCTCTCATCTCGAGTTGACTTGGGGTCCACGGAGCCCTTTCGTGTTGCTCCAGTGACCTCAGGATCCCTCTAGACTTGAGCCAGTGATCCTGGGTTTTCTCTGGGGTGCCATCAAGAAAATCAAGGCTCCTTTCACGTTTGATGTGGAACACGGAATTGCTCTGCACGCAGTGCAGGGGATTCGGGCCTCATCTCGTGGCGAGGGGGAAGTCTCATGGTTTTTCTCGAGTTGCGGCCCGAACTTGGGGTATATTCTCGAGTTACGACGGGGAGGGCCCTTCCAGACACGTGTTTGTTCAGCTACGTCAGGACTCCTGCCTAGGTGCGAGGGACACCTCGGGATTCTCCTCGAGTCTTCACATGGCAATTGGGACGCGTCTCCACGTGAGGCGGGAGACCCAGTGTCCCTTATAACGTGCCACAGGGATCCTGGGACTCCTATCCATTTTCAAGAGGAGTCAGGCATCGTCTCCTTTGGAAGCATTGAACTCCGCAGACCTCTCGTGTTTTCAAAGGATGTGAGGCCTCCGGTCTCGATGAGGCGGAGGACTAGGTCTTTCTCTGTGGTCTCCACAGGGGATTCAGACATCCCTTCGTCTTGGGAGATGCAAGAAGAGCCTGCATTCAATTCACTGCAGGGATATCCAGCCTTATTTCGAGTCAGCTCATCTCGGTGTCCATTAAACTTGAGGCCACAAACTCAGGGTCCCTCTCACATACCTGTAGCTGAGAGAAGCCTCCACTTGAGGTGCTTGTGGAAAGTTGGTATTCCTCTTGAGTCAAAGCCAGGGACTAAGCTCTCATCTCCAGTTGATTTCGGGTCCACAGAGCCCTTTCGTCTTGCTCCAGTGACCTCAGGATCCCTCTAAACTTGAGACAGTAATCTTGGGTTTTCTCTGGAGTGCCATCAAGGAAATCAAGGCTCCTTATACGTTTGATGTGGAACACGCAATTGCTCCTCACGCAGTGCAGGGGAATCGGCCCTCATCTCGGGGCGAGGGGGAAGTCTCATGGTTTTTCTCGAGTTGCGGCCGGAACCTGAGGTATACACTCGAGTTACGACGGGGATGGCCCTTCCAGACACGTGTTTGTTCAGCGACGTCATGACTCCTGCCTAGGTGCGAGGAACACATCGGAATTCTCCTCGAGTCTTGGCATGGCAATTGGGACGCGACTCCACGTGAGGTGGGAGACCCAGGGTCCCTTTCCAAGTGCCACAGGGATCCTGGGACTCCTATTCATTTTCAAGAGGAGTCAGGCATCGTCTCCTTTGGAAGCATTGATCTCCGCGGACCTCTCGAGTTTTCAAAGCATGTGAGGCCTCCGGTCGCGTTGAGGCGGAGAACTAGGTCTTTCTCTGTGGTCTCCACAGGGGATTCAGACAATCCTTCGTCTTGGGAGATGCAAGACAAGCCTTCATTCAATTCACTGCAGGGACATCCGGCCTTACTTCGAGTCAGAGCATCTCGTTGTCCATTCCACTTGAGGCCACAAACTCAGGGTCCCTCTCACATACCTGTTGCTGAGAGAAGCCTCCTCTTGAGGTGCTTGTGGAAAGTTGGTATTCCTCTTGAGTCGAAGCCAGGGACTAAGCTCTCATCTCGAGTTGATTTGTGGTCCACGGAGCCCTTTCCTGTTGCTCCAGTGAACTCAGGATCCCTCTAGACTTGAGACAGTGATCTTTGGTTTTCTCTGGAGTGCCATCAAGGAAATCAAGGCTCCTTTCACGTTTGATGTGGAACACGGAATTGCTCTGCACGCAGTGCAGGGGAATCGGGCCTCATCTCGCGGCGAGGGGGAAGTCTCATGGTTTTTCTCGAGTTGCGGCCGGAACCTGTGGTATATTCTCGAGTTACGACGGGGACGGCCCTTCCTTACACGTGTTTGTTCATCGATGTCAGGACTCCTGCCTAGGTGCGAGGGACACCTCGGGATTCTCCTCGAGTCTTGACATGGCAATTGGGACGCGTCTCCACGTGAGGCGGGAAACCCAGGGTCCCTATCCACGTGGCACAGGGATCCTGGGAATCCTATCCATTTTCAAGAGGAGTCAGGCATCGTCTCCTTTGGAAGCATTGATCTCCGCGGACCTCTCGAGTTTTCAAAGGATGTGAGGCCTCCGGTCGCGATGAGACCGAGGACTAGGTCTTTCTCTGTGGTCTCCACAGGGGATTCAGTCATCCCTTCGTCTTGGGAGTTGCAAGCCGAGACTGCATTCAATTCACTGCAGGGATATCCGGGCTTACTTCGAGTCAGAGCATCTCGGTGTCCATTCCACTTGAGGCCACAAACTAAGGGTCCCTCTCACATACCTGTAGCTGAGAGAAGCCTCCTCTTGAGGTGCTTGTGGAAAGTTGGTATTCCTCTTGAGTCGAAGCCAGGGACTAAGCTCTCATCTCGAGTTGATTTGGGGTCCACGGAGCCCTTTCCTGTTGCTCCAGTGACCTCAGGATCCCTCAAGACTTGAGACAGTGATCTTGGGTTTTCTCTGGAGTGCCATCAAGGAAATCAAGGCTCCTTTCACGTTTGATGTGGAACACGGAATTGCTCTGCAGGCAGTGCAGGGGAATCGGGCCTCATCTGGCGGCGAGGGGGAAGTCTCATGGTTTTTTTCAAGTTGCGGCCGGAACCTGTGGTATATTCTGGATTAACGACAAGGAGGACCCTTCCAGACACGTGTTTGTTCAGCGACGTCATGACTCCTGCCTAGATGCAAGGGACACCTCGGAATTCTCCTCGAGTCTTGGCATGGCAATTGGGACGCGACTCCACGTGAGGTGGGAGACCCAGTGTCCCTTTCCACGTGCCACAGGGATCCTGGGACTCCTATCCATTTTCAAGAGGAGTCAGGCATCGTCTCCTTTGGAAGCATTGATCTCCGCGGACCTCTCGAGTTTCCAAAGGATGTGAGGCCTCCGGTCGCGTTGAGGCGGAGGACTAGGTCTTTCTCTGTGGTCTCCACAGGGGATTCAGACGACCCTTCATCTTGGGAGATGCAAGACGAGCCTGCATTCAATTCACTGCAGGGATATCCGGCCTTACTTCGAGTCAGAGCATCTCGGTGTCCATTCCACTTGAGGCCACAAACTCAGGGTCTCTCTCACATACCTGTAACTGAGAGAAGCCTCCTCTTGAGGTGCTTGTGGAAAGTTGGTATTCCTCTTGAGTCGAAGCCAGGGACTAAGCTCTCATATCGAGTTGATTTGGGGTCCACGGAGCCCTTTCGTGTTGCTCCAGTGACCTCAGGATCCCTCTAGATTTGAGACAGTGATCTTCGGTTTTCTCTGGAGTGCCATCAAGGAAATCAAGGCTCCTTTCTCGTTTGATGTGGAACACGGAATTGCTCTGCACGCAGTGCAGGGGAATCGGTCCTCATCTCGCGGCGAAGGGGAAGTCTCATGGTTTTTCTCGAGTTGCGGCCGGATCCTGGGGTATATTCTCGAGTTACTACGGGGAGGGCACTTCCAGACACGTGTTTGTTCAGCGACGTCAGGACTCCTGCCTAGGTGCGAGGGACACCTCGGGATTCTCCTCGAGTCTTGGCATGGCAATTGGGACGCGTCTCCACGTGAGGCGGGAGACCCAGGGTCCCTTTCCACGTGGCACAGGGATCCTGGGACTCGTATCCATTTTCAAGAGGAGTCAGGCATCGTCTCCTTTGGAAGCATTGATCTCCGCGGACCTCTCGAGTTTTCAAAGGATGTGAGGACTCCGGTCTCGATGATGCGGAGAACTAGCTCTTTCTCTGTGGTCTCCTCAGGGGATTCAGATATCCCTTTGTCTTGGGAGATGCAAGAGGAGCCTGCATTCAATTCACTGCAGGGATATCCGGCCTTACTTCGAGTCAGAGCATCTCGGTGTCCATTCCACTTGAGGCCACAAACTCACGGTCCCTCTCACATACCTGTAGCTGAGAGAAGCCTCCTCTTGAGGTGCTTGTGGAAAGTTGGTATTCCTCTTGATTCGAAGCCAGGGACTAAGCTATCATCTCGAGTTGATTTGGGGTCCACAGAGCCTTTTCGTGTTGCTCTAGTGACCTCAGGATCCCTCTAGACTTGAGACAGTGATCTTGGGTTTTCTCTGGAGTGCCATCAAGGAAATCAAGGCTCCTTTCACATTTGATGTGGAACACGGAATTGCTCTGCACGCAGTGCAGGGGAATCGGTCCTCATCTCGCGGCGAGGGGGAAGTCTTTTGGTTTTTCTCGAGTTGCAGCTGGAACCTGGGGTATATTCTCGAGTTACGACGGGGAGGGCCCTTGCAGACACGTGTTTGTTCAGCGACGTCAGGACTCCTGCCTAGGTGCGAGGGACACTCCGGGATTCTCCTCGAGTCTAGGCATGGCAATTGGGACGCGTCTCCACGTGAGGCGGGAGACCCAGGGTCCCTTTCCACGTGCCACAGGGATCCTGGGACTCCTATCCATTTTCAAGAGGCGTCAGGCATCATCTCCTTTGGAAGCATTGATCTCCGCAGACCTCTCGAGTTTTCAAAGGATGTGAGGCCTCCGGTCGCATTGAGGTTGAGGTCTAGGTCTTTCTCTGTAGTCTCCACAGGGGATTCAGACATCCCTTCGTCTTGGGAGATGCAAGACGAGCCTGCATTCAATTCACTGCAGGGATATCCGGCCTTACTTCAAGTCAGAGCATCTCGGTGTCCATTCCACTTGTGGCCACAAACTCAGGGTCCCTCTCACATACCTGTAGCTGAGAAAAGCCTCCTCTTGAGGTGCTTTTGGAAAGTTGGTATTCCTCTTGAGTCGAAGCCAGGGACTAAGCTCTCATCTCGAGTTGATTTAGGGTCCACGGAGCCCTTTCGTGTTGCTACAGTGACCTCAGGATCCCTCTAGACTTGAGACAGTGGTCTTGGGTTTTCTGTGGAGTGCCATCAAGGAAATCAAGGCTCCTTTCAGGTTTGATGTGGAACACGGAATTGCTCTGCATGCAGTGCAGGGGAATCGGGCCTCATCTCGCGGCGAGTGGGAAGTCTCATATTTTTTCTCCAGTTGCGGCCGGAACCTGATTTATATTCTCGAGTTACGACGGGGAGGGCCCTTCCAGACACGTGTTTGTTCAGCGATGTCAGGACTCCTGCCTAGGTGCGAGGGACACCTCGGGATTCTACTCGAGTCTTGGCATGGCAATTGGGACGCGTCTCCACGAGAGGCGGGAGACCCAGGGTCCCTTTCCACGTGCCACAGGGATCCTGGGACTACTATCCATTTTCAAGAGGAGTCAGGCATCGTCTCCTTTGGAAGCATTGATCTCCGCCGGCCTCTCGAGTTTTCAAAGGATATGACGCCTCCGGTCGCGTTGAAGCGGAGGACTAGGTCTTTCTCTGTGGTCTCCACAGGGGATTCAGACATCCCTTCGTCTTGGGAGATGCAAGACGAGCCTGCATTCAATTCACTGCAGGGATATCCGGCCTTACTTCGAGTCAGAGCATCTCGGTGTCCATTCCACTTGAGGCCACAAACTCAGGGTCCCTCTCACATACCTGTAGCTGAGAGAAGCCTCCTCTTGAGGTGCTTGTGAAAAGTTTGTATTCTTCTTGAGTCGAAGCCAGGGACTAAGCTCTCATCTCGAGTTGATTTGGGGTCCACGGAGCCCTTTCGTGTTGCTCCAGTGACCTCAGGATCCCTCTAGACTTGAGACAGTGATCTTGGGTTTTCTCTGGAGTGCCATCAAGGAAATCAAGGCTCTTTTCACGTTTGATGTGGAACACGGAATTGCTCTGCACGCAATGCAGGGGAATCGAGCGTCATCTCGCGGCGAGGGGGAAGTCTCATGGTTTTTCTCGAGTTGCGGCCGGAACCTGGGGTATATTCTCGAGTTACGACGGGGAGGGCCCTTCCAGACACGTGTTTGTTCAGCGACGTCAGGACTCCTGCCTAGGTACGAGGGACACCTCGGGATTGTCCTCGAGTCTTGGGATGGCAATTGGGACGCGTCTCCACGTGAGGCGGGGGACCCAGGGTCCCTTTCGACGTGCCACAGGGATCCTGGGACTCCTATCCATTTTCAAGAGGAGTCAGGCATCGTCTCCTTTGGAAGCATTGATCTCCCTGGACCTCTCGAGTTTTCAAAGGATGTGAGGCCTCAGGTCGCATTGCGGGGGAGGACTAGGTCTTTCTCTGTGGTCTCCACAGGGGATTCAGACATCCCTTCGTCTTGGGAGATGCAAGACGAGCCTGCATTCAATTCACTGCAGGGTTATCTGGCCTTACTTCCAGTCAGAGCTTCTCGGTATCCATTCCACTTGAGGCCACAAACTTAGGGTCCCTTCTCACCTACCTGTAGCTGAGAGAAGCCTCCTCTAGAGGTGCTTGTGGAAAATTGATATTCCTCTTGAGTCGAAGCTAGGGACTAAGCTCTCATCTCGAGTTGATTTCGGGTCGACGGACCCCTTTCGTGTTGCTCCAGTGACCTCAGGATTCCTCTAGACTTGAAATAGTGATCTTGGGTTTTCTCTTGAGTGGCATCAAGGAAATCAAGGCTCCTTTCACGGTTGATGTGGAACACGGAATTGCTCTGCACGCAGTGCAAGGGAATCGGGCCTCATCTCGCGGCGAGGGGGAAGTCTCATGGTTTTTCTCGAGTTGCGGCCGGAACCTGGGATATAATCTCGAGTTACGAATGGAAGGGCCCTTTCAGACACGTGTTTGTTCAGCGATGTCAGGACTCCTGCCTAGGTGCAAGGGACACCTCAGGATTCTCCTCGAGTCTTGGCATGGCAAATAGGACACGGCTCCAAGTGAGGCAGGAGACCCAGTGTCCCTGTCCACGTGCCACAGGGATCCTGGGACTCCTATCCATTTTCAAGAGGAGTCAGGCTTCGTCTCCTTTGGAATCATTGATCTCCGCGGACCTCTCGAGTTTTCAAAGGATGTGAGGATTCCGGTCGCGATGAGGCAGAGAACTAGGTCTTTCTCTGTGGTCTCCACAAGGGATTCAGACATCCCTTCGTCTTTGGAGATGAAGACGAGCCTGCATTCAATTCACTGCAGGGATATCCGGCCTTACTTCGAGTCAGAGCACCTCGGTGTAAATTCCATTTGAGGCCACGAACTCAGTGTACCGCTCACATACTTGTAGCTGAGTGAAGCCTCCTCTTGAGGTGCTTGTGGAAAATTGGTATTCCTCTTGAGTCGAAGCTAGGGACTAAGCTCTCATCTCGAGTTGATTTCGGGTCGACGGACCCCTTTCGTGTTGCTCCAGTCACGTCAGGATCCCTCTAGACGTGAGACAGTGAACTTGGGTTTTCTCTGGAGTGCCATCAAGGAAATCAAGCCTCCATTCTCGTTTGATGTGGAACACGGAATTGCTCTGCACGCAGTGCAGGGGAATCGGGCCTCATCTCGCGGCGAGGGGGATGTCTCATGGTTTTTCTCGAGTTGCGGCCGGAACCTGGGGTATATTCTCGAGTTACGACGGGGAGGGCCCTTCCAGACACGTGTTTGTTCAGCGACGTCAGGACTCCTGCCTAGGTGCGAGGGACACCTAGGGATTCTCCTCGAGTCTTGGCAAGGCAATTGGGACGCGTCTCCACGAGAGGCGGGAGACCCAGGGTCCCTTTCCACGTGCCACAGGGATCCTGGGACTCCTATCCATTTTCAAGAGGAGTCAGGCATCGTCTCCTTGGAACCATTGATCTCCGCGGACCTCTCGAGTTTTCAAAGGATGTGAGGCATCCGGTCGCATTGAGGCGGAGGACTTGGTCTTTCTCTGTGGTCTCCACAGGGGATTCAGACATCCCTTCGTTTTGGGAGATGCAAGACGAGCCTCCATTCAATTCACTGCAGGGATATCCGGCCTTACTTCGAGTCAGAGCATCTCGGTGTCCATTCCACTTGAGGCCACAAACTCATGGACCCTCTCACATACCTGTAACTGAGAGAAGCCTTCCTTTGAGGTGCTTGTGGAAAGTTGGTATTCCTCTTGAGTCGAAGCCAAGGACTAAGCTCTCATCTCGAGTTGATTTGGTGTCCACGGAGCCCTTTCGTGTTGCTCCAGTGACCTCAGGATCCCTCTAGACTTGAGACAGTGATCTTGGGTTTTCTCTGGAATGTCATCAAGGAAATCAAGGCTGCTTTCACGTTTGATGTGGAACACGGAATTGCTCTGCACGCAGTGCAAGGGAATCGGGCCTCATCTCGCGGCGAGGGGGAAGTTTCATGGTTTTCCTCGAGTTGCGGCCGGAACCCTGGGTATATTTTCGAGTTAGGATGGGGAGGGCCCTTCCAGACACGTGTTTGTTCAGCGACGTCAGGACTCCTGCCTAGGTGCGAGGGACACCTCGGGATTCTCCTCGAGTGTTGGCATGGCAATTGGGACGTGTCTCCACGTGAGGCGGTAGACCCAGGGTCCCTTTCCACGTGCCACAGGGATCCTGGGACTCCTATCCCTTTTCAAGAGGAGTCAGGCATCGTCTCCTTTGGAAGCATGGATCTCCGCGGACCTCTCGAGTTTTCAAAGGATGTGAGGCCTCTGTTCGCGATGAGGCGGACAACTAGGTCTTTCTCTGTGGTCACCACAGGGGATTCAGACACCCCTTCATCTTTGGAGATGCAAGACGAGCCTGCATTCAATTCACTGCAGGGATATCCGGCCTTACTTCGAGTCAGAGCATCTCGGTGTCCATTCCACTTGAGGCCACAAACTCAGGGTCCCTCTCACATACATGTAGCTGAGAGAAGCTTCCTCTTGAGGTGCTTGTGGAAAGTTGGTATTCCTCTTGAGTCGAAGCCAGACACTAAGCTCTCATCTCGATTTGATTTGTGGTCCACGAAGTCCTTTCCTGTTGCTCCAGTGACCTCAGGATCCCTCTAGACTTGAGACAGTGATCTTGAGTTTCCTCTGGAGTGCCATCAAGTAAATCAAGGCTCCTTTCACGTTTGATGTGGAAAACGTAATTGCTCTGCACGCAGTGCAGGGGAATCGGGCCTCATCTCGCGGCGAGGGGGAAGTCTCATGGTTTTCCTCGAGTTGCGGCCGGAACCTTGGGTATAGTCTAGAGTTACAATGGTAAAGGCCCTTCCATACACGTGTTTGTTCAGCGTCGTCAGGACTCCTGCCTAGGTGCTAGGGACACCTCAGGATTCTCCTCGAATCTTGGCATGGCAATTGGGACGCGTCTCCACGTGAGGCGGGAGACCCAGTGTCCCTTTCCACATGCCACAGGGATCCTGGGACTCCTATCCATTTTCAAGAGGTGTCAGGGATCGTCTCCTTTGGAAGCATTGATCTCCGCAGACCTCTCGATTTTTCCAATGATGTGAGGCCACCGGTCGCGATGAGGGGGAGAACTAGTTCTTTCTCCATGGTGTCAACAGGGGATTCAGACATCATTTCATCTGGGGAGATGCAAGACGAGCCTGCATTCAATTCACTGCAGGGATATCCTGCCTTACTTCGAGTCAGAGCATCTCGGTGTCCATTCCACATCAGGCCACAAACTCAGGGTCCCTATCACATACCTGTAGCTGAGAGAAGCCTCCTCTTGAGGTGCTTGTGGAAAGTTGGTATTCCTCTTGAGTCGAAGCCAGAGACTAAGCTCTCATCTCGAGTTGATTTGGGGTCCACGGAGCATTTTCATTTTGCTCCAGTTACCTCAGGATCCCTCTAGACTTGAGACTGTATTCTTGGGTTTTCTCTGGAGTGCCATCAAGGAAATCAAGGCTGCTTTCATGTTTGATGTGGAATATGGAATAGCTCTGCACGCAGTGCAGGGGAATCGGGCCTCATCTCGCGGCGAGGGGGAAGTATCATGGTTTTTCTTGAGTTACGGACGGAACCTGGGGTATATTCTCGAGTTACGACGGGGAGGGCGCTTCCAGATACGTGTTTTTTCAGCAAAGTCTGGACTCGGACCTAGGTGCGAGGGACACCTCGGGATTCTCCTCGAGTCTTGGCATGGAAATTGGGACGCGTCTCCACGTGAGGTGGGAGACCCAGGTTCCCTTTCCACGTGCCACAGGGATCCTAGGACTCCTATCCATTTTCAAGAGGAGTCAGGCATCATGTCTTTTGGAAGCACTGATCTCCACAGACCTCTGGAATTTTCAAAGGATGTGAGGACTCAGGTCGCGATTAGGCGGAAACTAGGTCTTTCTCTGTGGTCTCCACAGGGGATTCAGGCATCCCTTCGTCTTGGGAGATGCAAGACGAGCCTGCATTCAATTCACTGCAGGGATATCCGGCCTTAATTCGAGTCAGAGCATCTCGGTGTCCATTCCACTTGAGGCCACAAACTGAGGGTCCCTCTCACATACCTGTAGCTGAGAGAAGCCTCCTCTTGAGGTGCTTGTGGAAAGTTGGTATGCCTCTTGAGTCGAAGCCAGGGACTAAGCTCTCATCTCGAGTTGATTTGGGGTCCAGGAGCCGTTTCGTGTTGCTATAGTGACATCAGGATCCCTCTAGACTTGAGACAGTGATCTTGGGTTTTCTCTGGAGTGCCATCAAGGAAATCAAGGCTCCTTTCACTTTTGATGTCGAACACGGAATTACTCTGCACGCAGTGCAGGGGAATCGCGCCTCATGTCGCGGCGAGGGGGAAGTCTCATGGTTTTTCTCGAGTTGCGGCCGGAACCTGGGGTATATTCTCGAGTTACGACGGGGAGGGCCCTTCCAGACACGTGTTTGTTTAGCGACTTCAGGACTCCCTCTAGGTTCGAGGGACACCCCGGGATTCTCCTCGATTCTTGTCATGGCAATTGGGACGTGTCTCCACGTGAGGCGGGAGACCCAGGATCCCTTTCCACGTACCACAGGGATCCTGGGACTCCTATCAATTTTCAGGAGGAGTCAGGCATCGTCACCTTTGGAAGAATTGATCTCCGCGGACCTCTGGAGTTTTCAAAGGATGTGAGGCCTCCGATCGCGATGAGGCGGAGAATTAGGTCTTTCTCTGTGGTCTCCACGGGGGATTCAGACATCCCTAGGTCTTGCGAGATGCAAGACGAGCCTGCATTCAATTCACTGCAGGGGTATCCGGCCTTACTTCGAGTCAGAGCATGTCGGTGACCATTCCACTTGATGCCACAAACTCATGGTCACTCTCACATAACTGTAGCTGAGAGAAGCCTCCTCTTGAGGTGCTTGTGGAAAGTTGGTATTCCTCTTGAGTCGAAGCCAGGGACTAAGCTCTCATCTCGAGTAGATTTGGGGTCCACGGAGGCCTTTGGTGTTCCTACAGTGACCTCAGAATCCCTCTAGACTTGAGACAGTTATCTTGGTTTTTCTCTGGAGTGCCATCAAGGAAATCAAGGCTCCTTTCCCGTTTGATGCGGAACACGGAATTGCCCTGCACGCAGTGCAGGGGAATCGGGCCTCATCTCGCGGCGAGGGGGAAGTCTCATGGTTTTTCTCGAGTTGCGGCCGGAACCTCGGGTATATTCTCGAGATACGACTGGGAGGGCCCTTCCAGACACGTGTTTGTTCAGCGACGTCAGGACTCCTGCCTAGGTGAGAGGGAAACCTCGGGATTCTCCTCGAGTCTTGGCATGGCAATTGGGACTTGTCTCCACGTGAGGCGGGAGCCCCAGGACCCCTTTCCAAGTGCGACAGTGATCCTGGGACTCCTATCAATTTTCAAGAGGAGTCAGGCATCGTCTCCTTTGGAAGCATTGATCTCCACGGCCCTCTTGAGTTTTCAAAGAATGTGAGGCCTCCGGTCTCGATGAGGTGAAGAACTAGGTCTTTCTCTGTGGTCTCCACAGGGGATTCAGACATCCCTTCGTTTTGGGAGATGCAAGACGAGCCTGCATTCAATTCACTGCAGGGATATCCGGCCTTACTTCGAGTCAGAGCATCTCGGTGTCCATTCCACTTGAGGCCACAAACTGAGGGTCCCTCTCACATACCTGTAGCTGAGAGAAGCCTCCTCTTGAGGTGCTTGTGGAAAGTTGGTATTCCTCTTGAGTCAAGCCAGGAACTAAGCTCTCATCTCGAGTTGATTTGGGGTCCACGGAGCACTTTCATGTTGCTACAGTAACCTCAGGATCCCTCTAGACTTGAGCCAGTGATCTTGGGTTTTCTCTGGAGTGCCATCAAGGAAATCAAGGCTCCATTCACGTTTGATGTGGAACACGGAATTGCTCTGCATGCAGTCCAGGGGAATCGAGCCTCATTTCGCAGCTAGGGGGAAGTCTCATGGTTTTTCTCGAGTTGCGGCCGGAACCTGGGCTATATTCTCGAGTTAGGACGGGGAGGGCCCTTCCAGACACGTGTTTGTTCAGCGACGTCAGGACTCCTGCCTAGGTGCGAGGGACAACTCGGGATTCTCCTCGAGTCTTGGCATAACAATTGGGACGCGTCTCCACGTGAGGCGGGAAACCCAGGGTCCCTTTCCACGTGCCACAGGGATCCTGGGACTCCTATCCATTTTCAAAGGAGTCAGGCATCGTCTCCTTTGGAAGCATTGATCTCCGCGGACCTCTCGAGTTTTCAAAGATGTGAGGCCTCCGGTCGAGGTGAGGCGGAGGACTAGGTCTTTCTCTGTGGTCTCCACAGGGGGTTCAGACATCCCTTCGTCTTGGGAGATGCAAGACGAGCCTGCATTCAATTCACTGCAGGGATATCCGGCCTTATTTCGAGTCAGAGCATCTCGCTGTCCATTCCACTTGAGGCCACAAACTCAGGGTCCTTCTCACATACCTGTAGCTGAGAGAAGCCTCCTCTTGAGGTGCTTGTGGAAAGTTGGTATTCCTCTTGAGTCGAAGCCAGGGACTAAGCTCTCATCTCGAGTTGATTTGGGGTCCACGGAGCCCTTTCGTGTTGCTCCAGTGACCTCAGGATCCCTCTAGACTTGAGACAGTGATCTTGGGTTTTCTCTGGAGTGCCATCAAGGAAATCAAGGCTCCTTTCACGTTTGATGTGGAACACGGAATTGCTCTGCAAGCAGTGCAGGGGAATCGGGCCTCATCCAGCGGCGAGGGGGAAGTCTCATGGTTTTTCTCGAGTTGCGGCCGGAACCTGGGGTATATTCTCGAGTTACGACGGGGAGGGCCCTTCCAGACACGTGTTTGTTCAGCGAAGTCAGGACTCCTGCCTAGGTGCGAGGGACACCTCAGGATTCTCCTCGAGTCTTGCCATGGCAATTGGGATATGTCTCCAGTTGAGGCGGGAGACCCAGGGTCCCTTTCCACGTGCCACAGTGATCCTGGGACTCCTATCCATTTTCAAGAGGCGTCAGGCATCGTCTCCTTCGGAAGTATTGATCTCCGCAGACCTCTCGAGTTTTCAAAGGATGTGATGCCTCCCGTCTCGTTGAGGTGGAGGACTAAGTCTTTCTCTGTTGTCTCCAAAGGGGATTCAGACAACCCTACGGCTTGGGAGATGCAAGATGAGCCTGCATTCAAATCACTGCAGGGATATCTGGCCTTACTTCGAGTCAGAGCATGTCGGTGTCCATTCCACTTGAGGTGACAAACTCAGGGTCCCTCTCACATACCATTAGTTGAGAGTAGCCTCCTCTTGAGGTGCTTGTGGAAAGTTGGTAATCCTCTTGAGTCGAAGCCAGGGACTAAGCTCTCATCTCGAGTTGATTTGGGGTCCACGGAGCCCTTTCGTGTTGCTACAGTGACCTCAGGATCCCTCTAGACTTGAAACAGGGATCTTGCGTTTTCTCTGGAGTGCCATTAAGGAAATCAAGGCTCCTTTCACGTTTGATGTGGAACACGGAATTGGTCTGCACGCAGTGCAGAGGAATCGGGCCTCATCTCGCGGGGATGGGGAAGTCTCATGGTTTTTCTCGAGTTGCGGCCGGAACCTGGGGTATATTCTCGAGTTACGACGGGGAGGGCCCTTCCAGACACATGTTTGTTCAGCGACGTCAGGACTCCTGCCTAGGTGCGAGTGACACCTCGGGATTCTCCTCGAGTCTTGGCATGGCAATGGGGACGCGTCTCCACCTGAGGCGGGAGACACAGGGTCCCTTTACACGTGCCACAGGGATGCTGGGACTCCTATCCATTTTCAAGAGGAGTCAGGCATCGTCTCCTTTGGAAGCATTGATCTCCGCGGACTTCTCGAATTTTCAAAGGATGTGAGGCCTCTGGCCGCGATGAGGCGGAAAATTAGGTCTTTCTCTGTGGTCTCCACAGGGGATTCAGACATCCCATAGTCTTGCGAGATGCAAGACGAGCCTGCATTCAATTCACTGCAGGGATATCCGGCCTTACTTCGAGTCAGAGCATCTCGGTGTCCATTCCACTTGAGGCCACAAACTCAGGGTCCCTCTCACATACCTGTAGCTGAGAGAAGCCTCCTCTTGAGGTGCTTGTGGAAAGTTGGTATTCCCCTTGAGTCGAAGGCAGGGACTAAGCTCTCATCTCGAGTTGATTTGGGGTCCACGGAGCCCTTTCGTGTTGCTCCAGTGACCTCAGGATCCCTCTAGACTTGAGACAGTGATCTTGGGTTTTCTCTGGAGTGCCATCAAGGAAATCAAGGCTCCTTTCACGTTTGATGTGGAACACGGAATTGCTCTGCACGCAGTGCAGGGGATTCGGGCCTCATCCAGCGGCGAGGGGGAAGTCTCATGGTTTTTCTCGAGTTGCGGCCGGAACCTGGGGTATATTCTCCATTTATGACGGGGAGGGCCCTTCCAGACACGTGTTTGTTCAGCGATGTCAGGACTCCTGCCTAGGTGCGAGGGACACCTCGGGATTCTCCTCGAGTCTCGCCATGGCAATTGGGACGTGTCTCCACGTGAGGCGGGAGCCCCAGGGTCCCTTTCCACGTGCCTCAGTGATCCTGGGACTCCTATCCATTTTCAAGAGGAGTCAGGCATCGTCTCCTTTGGAAGCACTGATCTCCGCGGACCTCTCGAGTTTTCAAAGGATGTGAGGCCTCCGGTCATGTTGAGGCGGAGGACTAGGTCTTTCTCTGTGGTCTCCACAGGGGATTCATACATCCCTTCGTCTTGCGAGATGCAAGACGAGCCTGCATTCAATTCACTGCAGGGATATCCGGCCTTAATTCGAGTCAGAGCATCTCCGTGTCCATTCCACTTGAGGCCACAAACTCAGGGTCCGTCTCACATACCTGTAGCTGAGAGAAGCCTCCTCTTGAGGTGCTTGTGGAAAGTTGGTATTCCTCTTGAGTCGAAGCCAGGGACTAAGCTCTCATCTCGAGTTGACTTGGGGTCCACGGAGCCCTTTCGTGTTGCTCCAGTGACCTCAGGATCCCTCTAGACTTGAGACAGTGATCTTGGGTTTTCTCTGGAGTGCCATCAAGGAAATCAAGGCTCCTTTCACGTTTGATGTGGAACACGGAATTGCTCTGCACGCAGTGCAGGGGAATCGGCCTCATCCAGCGGCGAGGGGGACGTCTCATGGTTTTTCTCGAGTTGTTGCCGGAACCTGGGGTATATTCTCGAGTTACGACGGGGAGGGCCCTTCCAGACACGTGTTTGTTCAGCGACGTCAGGACTCCTGCCTAGGTGCGAGGGACACCTCGGGATTCTCCTCGAGTCTCGCCATGGCAATTGGGACGTGTCTCCACGTGAGGCGGGAGCCCCAGGGTCCCTTTCCACGTGCCACAGTGATCCTGGGACTCCTATCCATTTTCAAGAGGAGTCAGGCATCGTCTCCTTTGCAAGCATTGATCTCCGCGGACCTCTCGAGTTTTCAAAGGATGTGAGCCCTCTGGTCATGTTGAGGCGGAGGACTAGGTCTTTCTCTGTGGTCTCCACAGGGGATTCAGACATCCCTTCGTCTTGGGAGATGCAAGACGAGCCTGCATTCAATTCACTGCAGGGATATCCGGCCTTACATCGAGTCAGAGCATCTCGGTGTCCATTCCACTTGAGGCCACAAACTCAGGGTCCCTCTCACATACCTTTTGCTGAGAGAAGCCTCCTCTTGAGGTGCTTGTGGAAAGTTGGTATTCCTCTTGAGTCGAAGCCAGGGACTAAGCTCTCATCTCGAGTTGATTTGGGGTCCACGGAGCCTTTTCGTGTTGCTCCAGTGACCTCAGGATCCCTCTAAACTTGAGACAGTGATCTTGGGTTTTCTCTGGAGTGCCATCAAGGAAATCAAGGCTCCTTTCACGTTTGATGTGGAACACGGAATTGGTCTGCACGCAGTGCAGGGGAATCGGGCCTCATCTCGCTGCGAGGGGGAAGTCTCATGGTTTTTCTCGAGTTGCGGCCGGAACCTGGGGTATATTCTCGAGTTACGACGGGGAGGGCCCTTCCAGACACAGGTTTTTTCAGCGACGTGAGGACTCCTGCCTAGGTGCGAGGGACACCTCGGGATTCTCCTCGAGTCTTGGCATGGCAATTGGGACGCTTCTCCACGTGAGGCGGGAGACCCAGGGTCCCTTTCCACGTTCCACAGGGATCCTGGGACTCCTATCCATTTTCAAGAGGAGTCAGGCATCGTCTCCTTTGCAAGCATTGATCTCCGCGGACCTCTCGAGTTTTCAAAGGATGTGAGGCCTCCGTTCGTGATGAGGCGGAGAACTCGGTCTTTCTCTGTGGTCTCCACAGGGGATTCAGACATCCTTTCGTCTTGGGAGATGCAAGACGAGCCTGCATTCAATTCACTGCAGGGATATCCGGACTTACTTCGAGTCAGAGCATCTCCTTGTCCATTCCACTTGAGGCCACAAACTCAGGGTCCCTCTCACATACCTGTAGCTGAGAGGAGCCTCCTCTTGAGGTGCTTGTGGAAATTTGGTATTCCTCTTGAGTCGAAGCCAGGGACTAAGCTCTCATCTCGAGTTGATTTGGGGTCCATGGAGCCCTTTCGTGTTGCTCCAGTGACCTCAGGATCCCTCTAGACTTGAGACAGTGATCTTGGGTTTTCTCCGGAGTGCCATCAAGGAAATCAAGGCTCCTTTCACGTTTGATGTGGAACATGGAATTGCTCTGCACGCAGTGCAGGGGAATCGGGCCTCATCCAGCGGCGAGGGGGAAGTCTCATGGTTTTTCTCGATTTGCTGCCGGAACCTGGGGTATATTCTCGAGTTACGACGGGGAGGGCCCTTCCAGACACATGTTTGTTCAGCGAAGTCAGGACTCCTGCCTAGGTGCGAGGGACACCTCGGGATTCTCCTCGAGTCTTGGCATGGCAATGGGGACGCGTCTCCACGTGAGGCGGGAGACCCAGGGTCCCTTTCCACGTGCCACAGGGATGCTGGGACTCCTATCCATTTTCAAGAGCAGTCAGGCATCGTCTCCTTTGGAAGCATTGATCTCCGCCGACTTCTCGAATTTTCAAAGGATGTGAGGCCTCTGGTCGCGATGAGGTGGAAAATTAGGTCTTTCTCTGTGGTCTCCACAGGGGATTCAGACATCCCTTAGTCTTGCGAGATTCAAGACGAGCCTGCATTCAATTCACTGCAGGGATATCCGGCCTTACTTCGAGTCAGAGCATCTCGGTGTCCATTCCACTTGAGGCCACAAACTCAGGGTCCCTCTCACATACCTGTAGCTGAGAGAAGCCTCCTCTTGAGGTGCTTGTGGAAAGTTGGTATTCCCCTTGAGTCGAAGCCAGGGACTAAGCTCTCATCTCGAGTTGATTTGGGGTCCACGGAGCCCTTTCGTGTTGCTCCAGTGACCTCAGGATCCCTCTAGACTTGAGACAGTGATCTTGGGTTTTCTCTGGAGTGCCATCAAGGAAATCAAGGCTCCTTTCACGTTTGATGTGGAACACGGAATTGCTCTGCACTCAGTGCAGGGGAATCGGGCCTCATCTCGCTGCGAGGGGGAAGTCTCATGGTTTTTCTCGAGTTGCGGCCGGAACCTGGGGTATATTCTCGAGTTACGACGGGGAGGGCCCTTCCAGACACAGGTTTTTTCAGCGACATGAGGACTCCTGCCTAGGTGCGAGGGACACCTCGGGATTCTCCTCGAGTCTTGGCATGGCAATTGGGACGCGTCTCCACGTGAGGCGGGAGACCCAGTGTCCTTTCCACGTGCCACAGGGATCCTGGGACTCCTATCCATTTTCAACAGGAGTCAGGCATCGTCTCCTTTGGAAGCATTGATCTCCGCGGACCTCTCGAGTTTTCAAAGGATGTGAGGCCTCCGGTCGCGATGAGGCGGAGAACTCGGTCTTTCTCTGTGGTCTCCACAGGGGATTCAGACATCCCTTAGTCTTGCGAGATGCAAGACGAGCCTGCATTCAATTCACTGCAGGGATATCCGGCCTTACTTCGAGTGAGAGCATCTCGGTGTCCATTCCACCTGAGGCCACAAACTCAGGGTCCCTCTCACATACCTGTAGCTGAGAGAAGCCTCCTCTTGAGGTGCTTGTGGAAAGTTGGTATTCCTCTTGAGTCGAAGCCAGGGACTAAGCTCTCATCTCGAGTTGATTTGGGGTCCACGGAGCCCTTTCGTGTTGCTCCAGTGACCTCAGGATCCCTCTAGACTTGAGACAGTGATCTTGGGTTTTCTCTGGAGTTCCATCAAGGAAATCAAGGCTCCTTTCACGTTTGATGTGGAACACGGAATTGCTCTGCACGCAGTGCAGGGGAATCGGGCCTCATCCAGCGGCGAGGGGGACGTCTCATGGTTTTTCTCGAGTTGCGGCCGGAACCTGGGGTATATTCTCGAGTTACGACGGGGAGGGCCCTTCCAGACACGTGTTTGTTCAGCGACGTCAGGACTCCTGCCTAGGTGCGAGGGACACCTCGGGATTCTCCTCGAGTCTTGCCATGGCAATTGGGACGCGTCTCCACGTGAGGCGGGAGACCCAGGATCCCTTTCCACGTGCCACAGTGATCCTGGGACTCCTATCCATTTTCAAGATGCGTCAGGCATTGTCTCCTTCGGAAGTATTGATCTCCGCAGACCTCTCGAGTTTTCAAAGGATGTGATGCCTCCCGTCTCGATGAGGTGGAGGACTAGGTCTTTCTCTGTGGTCTCCACAGGGGATTCAGACAACCCTTCGTCTTGGGAGATGCAAGACGAGCCTGCATTCAAATCACTGCAGGGATATCTGGCCTTACTTCGAGTCAGAGCATCTCTGTGTCCATTCCACTTGTGGCGACAAACTCAGGGTCCCTCTCACATACCATTAGCTGAGAGTAGCCTCCTCTTGAGGTGCTTGTGGAAAGTTGGTATTCCTCTTGAGTCGAAGCCAGGGACTAAGCTCTCATCTCGAGTTGATTTGGGGTCCACGGAGCCCTTTCGTGTTGCTCCAGTGACCTCAGGATCCCTCTAGACTTGAGACAGTGATCTTGGGTTTTCTCTGGAGTGCCATCAAGGAAATCAAGGCTCCTTTCACGTTTGATGTGGAACACAGAATTGCTCTGCATGCAGTGCAGGGGAATCGGGCCTCACGTCGTGGCAAGGGGGAAGTCTCTTGGTTTTTCTCGAGTTGCGGCCGGAACCTGGGGTATATTCTCGAGTTACGACGGGGAGGGCCCTTCCAGACACATGTTTGTTCAGCGACGTCAGGACTCCTGCCTAGGTGCGAGGGACACCTCGGGATTCTCCTCGAGTCTTTCCATGGCAATTGGGATATATCTCCACGTGAGGCGCGAGATCCAGGGTCCCTTTCCACGTGCCACAGGGATCCTGGGACTCCTATCCATTTTCAAGAGGAGTCAGGCATAGTCTCCTTCGGAAGTATTTATCTCCGCGTTCCTCTCGAGTTTTCAAAGGATGTGAGGCCTCCGGTTGCCTTGAGGTGGAGGAATAGGTCTTTCTCTGTGGTCTCCACAGGGGATTCAGACATCCCTTCGTCTTGGGAGATGCAAGACGAGCCTGCATTCAATTCACTGCAGGGATATCCGGCCTTACTTCGAGTCAGAGCATCTCCGTGTCCATTCCACTTGAGGCCACAAACTCAGGGTCCCTCTCACATACCTGTAGCTGAGAGAAGCCTCCTCTTGAGGTGCTTGTGGAAATTTGGTATTCCTCTTGAGTCGAAGCCAGGGACTAAGCTCTCATCTCGAGTTGATTTGGGGTCCACGGAGCCCTTTCGTGTTGCTCCAGTGACCTCAGGATCCCTCTAGACTTGAGACAGTGATCTTGGGTTTTCTCTGGAGTGCCATCAAGGAAATCAAGGCTCCTTTCACGTTTGATGTGGAACATGGAATTGCTCTGCACGCAGTGCAGGGGAATCGGGCCTCATCCAGCGGCGAGGGGGAAGTCTCATGGTTTTTCTCGAGTTGCGGCCTGAACCTGGGGTATATTCTCGACTTGCGACGGGGAGGGCCCTTCCAGACACGTGTTTGTTCAGCGACGTCAGGACTCCTGCCTAGGTGCGAGGGACACCTCGGGATTCTCCTCGAGTCTTGGCATGGCAATGGGGACGCGTCTCCACGTGAGGCGGGAGACCCAGGGTCCCTTTCCACGTGCCACAGGGATGCTGGGACTCCTATCCATTTTCAAGAGGAGTCAGGCATCGTCTCCTTTGGAAGCATTGATCTCCGCGGACTTCTCGAATTTTCAAAGGATGTGAGGCCTCTGGTCGCGATGAGGCGGAAAATTAGGTCTTTCTCTGTGGTCTCCACAGGGGATTCACACATCCCTTAGTCTTGCGAGATGCAAGACGAGCCTGTATTCAATTCACTGCAGGGATATCCGGCCTTACTTCGAGTCAGAGCATCTCGGTGTCCATTCCACTTGAGGCCACATACTCAGGGTCCCTCTCACATACCTGTAGCTGAGAGAAGCCTCCTCTTGAGGTGCTTGTGGAAAGTTGGTATTCCCCTTGAGTCGAAGCCAGGGACTAAGCTCTCATCTCGAGTTGACTTGGGGTCCACGGAGCACTTTCGTGTTGCTCCAGTGACCTCAGGATCCCTCTAGACTTGAGACAGTGATCTTGGGTTTTCTCTGGAGTGCCATCAAGGAAATAAGGCTCCTTTCACGTTTGATGTGGAACACGGAATTGCTCTGCACGCAGTGCAGGGGAATCGAGCCTCATCCAGCGGCGAGGGGGAAGTCTCATAGTTTTTCTCGTGTTGCGGACGGAACCTGGGGTATATTCTCCAGTTACGACGGGGAGGGCCCTTCCAGACACGTGTTTGTTCAGCGATGTCAGGACTCCTGCCTAGGTGCGAGGGACACCTCGGGATTCTCCTCGAGTCTTGCCATGGCAATTGGGACGTGTCTCCACGTGAGGCGGGAGCCCCAGGGTCCCTTTCCACGTGCCACAGTGATCCTGGGACTCCTATCCATTTTCAAGAGGAGTGAGGCATCTTCTCCTTTGGAAGCATTGATCTCCGCGGACCTCTGGAGTTTTCATAGGATGTGAGGCCTCCGGTCATGTTGAGGCGGAGGACTAGGTCTTTCTCTGTGGTCTCCACAGGGGATTCAGACATCCCTGCGTCTTGGGAGATGCAAGACGAGCCTGCATTCAATTCACTGCAGGGATATCCGGCCTTACTTCGAGTCAGAGCATCTCGGTGTCCATTCCACTTGAGGCCACAAACTCAGGGTCCCTCTCACATACCTTTTGCTGAGAGAAGCCTCCTCTTGAGGTGCTTGTGGAAATTTGGTATTCCTCTTGAGTCGAAGCCAGGGACTAAGCTCTCATCTAGAGTTGATTTGGAGTCCACGGAGCCCTTTCGTGTTGCTCCAGTGACCTCAGGATCCCTCTTGACTTGAGACAGTGATCTTGGGTTTTCTCTGGAGTGCCATCAAGGAAATCAAGGCTCCTTTCACGTTTGATGTGGAACACGGAATTGCTCTGCACGCAGTGCAGGGGAATCGGGCCTCATCCAGCGGCGAGGGGGAAGTCTCATGGTTTTTCTCGAGTTGCGGCCGGAACCTGGGGTATATTCTCGAGTTACGACGGGGAGGGCCCTTCCAGACACGTGTTTGTTCAGCGACGTCAGGACTCCTGCCTAGGTGCGAGGGACACCTCGGGATTCTCCTCGAGTCTTGCCATGGCAATTGGGACGTGTCTCCAGTTGAGGCGGGAGACCCAGGGTCCCTTTCCACGTGCCACAGTGATCCTGGGACTCCTATCCATTTTCAAGAGGCGTCAGGCATCGTCTCCTTCGGAAGTATTGATATCCGCAGACCTCTCGAGTTTTCAAAGGATGTGATGCCTCCCGTCTCGATGAGGTGGAGGACTAGGTCTTTTTCTGTTGTCTCCACAGGGGATTCAGACAACCCTTCCTCTTGGGAGATGCAAGACGAGCCTGCATTCAAATCAATGCAGGGATATCCGGCCTTACTTCGAGTCAGAGCATCTCCGTGTCCATTCCACTTGAGGCGACAAACTCAGGGTCCCTCTCACATACCATTAGTTGAGAGTAGCCTCCTCTTGAGGTGCTTGTGGAAAGTTGGTATTCCTCTTGAGTCGAAGCCAGGGACTAAGCTCTCATCTCGAGTTGATTTGGGGTCCAAGGGGAAATTTCGTGTTGCTCCAGTGACCTCAGCATCCCTCTAGACTTGAGACAGTGATCTTGGGTTTTCTCTGGAGTGCCATCAAGGAAATCAAGGCTCCTTTCACGTTTGATGTGGAACACGGAATTGCTCTGCACGCAGTCCTGGGGAATCGGGCCTCAACTCGCGGCGAGGGGCAAATCTCATGGTTTTTCTCGAGTTGCGGACGGAACCTGGGGTATATTCTCGAGTTACGACGGGGAGGGCCCTTCCAGACACGTGTTTGTTCAGCGACCTCAGGACTCCTGCCTAGGTGCGAAGGACACCTCGGGATTCTTCTCGAGTCTTGGCATGGCAATTGGGACGCGTCTCCACGTGAGGCGCGAGACCCAGGGTCCCTTTCCACGTGCCACAGGGATCCTGGGACTCCTATCCATTTTCAAGAGGAGTCAGGCATCGTCTCCTTTGGAAGCATTGATCTCCGAAGACCTCTCGAGTTTTCAAAGGATGTGAGGCCGCCGGTCGCGATGAGGCGGAGGACTAGGTCTTTCTCTGTCGTCTCCACAGGGGATTCAGACATCCCTTCTTCTTGGGAGATGCAAGACGAGCCTGCATTCAATTCACTGCAGGGATATCCGGCCTTACTTCGAGTCAGAGCATCTCGGTGTCCATTCCACTTGAGGCCACAAACTCAGGGTCCCTCTCACATACCTGTAGCTGAGAGAAGCCTCCTCTTGAGGTGCTTATGGAAAGTTGGTATTCCTCTTGAGTCGAAGCCAGGGACTAAGCTCTCATCTCGAGTTGATTTGGGGTCCAAGGGGAAATTTCGTGTTGCTCCAGTGACCTCAGGATCCCTCTAGATTTGAGACAGTGATCTTGGGTTTTCTCTGGAGTGCCATCAAGGAAATCAAGACTCCTTTCACGTTTGATGTGGAACACGGAATTGCTCTGCACGCAGTCCAGCGGAATCGGGCCTCAACTCGCGGCGAGTGGGAAATCTCATGGTTTTTCTCGAGTTGCGGCCGGAACCTGGGGTATATTCTCGAGTTACGACGGGGAGGGCCCTTCCAGACACGTGTTTGTTCAGCGACGTCAGGACTCCTGCCTAGGTGCGAGGGACACCTCGGGATTCTCCACGAGTCTTGGCATGGCAATTGGGACGCGTCTCCACCTGAGGCAGGAGAACCAGGGTCCCTTTGCACGTGCCACAGGGTTCCTGGGACTCCTATCCATTTTCAAGAAGAGTCAGGCATCGTCTCCTTTGAAAGCATTGATCTCCTCAGACCTCTCGCGTTTTCAAAGGATGTGAGGCCTCCGGTCTTGATGAGGCGGAGGACTAGGTCTTTCTCTGTGGTCTCCACAGGGGATTCAGACATCCCTTCGTCTTGGGAGATGCAAGACGAGCCTGCATTCAATTCACTGCAGGGATATCCAGCCTTACTTCGAGTCAGAGCATCTCGGTGTCCATTCCACTTGAGGCCACAAACTCAGGGTCCTTCTCACATACCTGTAGCTGAGAGAAGCCTCCTCTTGAGGTGCTTGTGGAAAGTTGGTATTCCTCTTGAGTCGAAGCCAGGGACTAAGCTCTCATCTCGAGTTGATTTGGGGTCCACGGAGCCCTTTCCTGTTGCTACAGTGACCTCAGGATCCCTCTAGACTTGAGACAGTGATCTTGGGTTTTCTCTGGAGTGCCATTAAGGAAATCAAGGCTCCTTTCACGTTTGATGTGGAATACGGAATTGCTCTGCACGCAGGGCAGGGGAATCGGGCCTCATCTCGCGGCGATGGGGAAGTCTCATGGTTTTTCTCGAGTTGCGGCCGGAACCTGGGGTATATTCTCGAGTTACGACGGGGAGGGCCCTTCCAGACACGTGTTTGTTCAGCGACGTAAGGACTCCTGCCTAGGTGCGAGGGACACCTCAGGATTCTCCTCGAGTCTTGGCATGGCAATTGGGACGCGTCTCCACGTGAGGCGGGAGACCCAGGGTCCCTTTCCACGTGCCACAGGGATCCTGGGACTCCTATCCATTTTCAAGAGGAGTCAGGCATCGTCTCCTTTGGAAGCATTGATCTCCGCATACCTCTCGAATTTTCAAAGGATGTGAGGCCTCCGGTCGCGATGAGGCAGAGGACTAGGTCTTTCTCTGTGGTCTCCACAGGGGATTCAGACATCCCTTCATCTTGGGAGATGCAAGACGAGCCTGCATTCAATTCACTGCAGGGATATCCGGCCTTACTTCGAGTCAGAGCATCTCGGTGTCCATTCCACTTGAGGCCACAAACTCAGGGTCCCTCTCACATACCTGTAGCTGAGAGAAGCCTCCTCTTGAGGTGCTTGTGGAAAGTTGGTATTCCTCTTGAGTCGAAGCCAGGTACTAAGCTCTCATCTCGAGTTGATTTGGGGTCCACGGAGCCCTTTCGTGTTGCTCCAGTGACCTCAGGATCCCTCTAGACTTGAGACAGTGATCTTGGGTTTTCTCTGGAGTGCCATCAAGGAAATCAAGCCTCCTTTCATTTTTGATGTGGAATACGGAATTGCTCTGCACGCATTGCAGGGGAATCGGGCCTCATCTCGCGGCGAGGGGGAAGTCTCATGGTTTTTCTCGAGTTGCGGCCAGAACCTGGGGTATATTCTCGAGTTACGACAGGGAGGGCCCTTCAAGACACGTGTTTGTTCAGCGACGTCAGGACTCCTGCCTAGGTGCGAGGGACACCTCGGGATTCTCCTCAAGTCTTGGCATGGCAATTGGGAGGCGTCTCCACGTGAGGCGGGAGACCCAGTGTCCCTTTCCACGTGCCACAGGGATCCTGGGACTCCTATCCATTTTCAAGAGGCATCAGGCATAGTCTCCTTCGGAAGTATTGATCTCCACAGACCTCTCGAGTTTTCAAAGGATGTGATGCCTCCCGTCTCGATGAGGTGGAGGACTAGGTCTTTCTCTGTGGTCTCCAGAGGGGATTCAGACAACCCTTCGTCTTGGGAGATGCAAGACGAGCCTGCATTCAATTCACTGCAGGGATATCTGGCCTTACTTCGAGTTAGAGCATCTCGGTGTCCATTCCACTAGAGGCGACAAACTCAGGGTCCCTCTCACATACCATTAGCTGAGAGTAGCCTCCTCTTGAGGTGCTTGTGGAAAGTTGGTATTCCTCTCGATTTGAAGCCAGGGACTAAGATATCATCTCGAGTTGATTTGGGGTCCACGGAGCCCTTTCGTGTTGCTCCAGTGACCTCAGGATCCCTCTAGACTTGAGACAGTGATCTTGGGTTTTCTCTGGAGTGCCATCAAGGAAATCAAGGCTCCTTTCATTTTTGATGTGGAATACGGAATTGCTCTGCACGCAGGGAAGGGGAATCAGGCCTCATCTCGCGGCGATGGGGAAGTCTCATGGTTTTTCTCGAGTTGCGGCCGGAACCTGGGGTATATTCTCGAGTTACGACGGGGAGGGCCCTTCCAGACACATGTTTGTTCAGCGACGTCAGGACTCCTGCCTAGGTGCGAGGGAAAACTCGGGATTCTCCTCGAGTCTTGGCATGGCAATTGGGACGCGTCTCCACGTGAGGCGGGAGACCCAGGATCCCTTTCCACGTGCCACAGGGATCCTGGGACTCCTCTCCATTTTCAAGAGGAGTCAGGCATCGTCTCCTTTGGAAGCATTGATCTCCGCAGACCTCTCGAATTTTCAAAGGATGTGAGGCCACCAGTCGCGATGAGGCGGAAAATTAGGTCTTTCTCTGTGGTCTCCACAGGGGATTCAGACATCCCTTCATCTTGGGAGATGCAAGACGAGCCTGCTTTCAATTCACTGCAGGGATATCCGGCCTTACCTCGAGTCAGAGCATCTCGGTGTCCATTCGACTTGAGGCCACAAACTCAGGGTCCCTCTCACATACCTGTAGCTGAGAGAAGCCTCCTTTTGAGGTGCTTGTGGAAAGTTGCTATTCCTCTTGAGTCGAAGCCAGGGACTAAGCTCTCATCTCGAGTAGATTTGGGGTCCACGGAGCCCTTTCGTGTTGCTCCAGTGACCTCAGGATCCCTCTAGACTTGAGACAGTGATGTTGGGTTTTCTCTGGAGTGCCATCAAGGAAATCAAGGCTCCTTTCACGTTTGATGTGGAACACGGAATTGCTCTGCACGCAGTGCAGGGGAATCGGGCCTCATCTCGCTGCGAGTGGGAAGTCTCATGGTTTTTCTCGAGTTGCGGCCGGAACCTGGGGTATATTCTCGAGTTACGACGGGGAGGGCCCTTCCAGACACGTGTTTGTTCAGCGACGTCAGGACTCCTGCCTAGGTGCGAGGGACACCTCGGGATTCTCCTCGAGTCTTGGCATGGCAATTGGGACGCGTCTCCACGTGAGGCGGCAGACCCAGGGTCCCTTTCCACGTGCCACAGGGATCCTGGGACTCCTATCCATTTGCAAGAAGAGCCAGGCATCATCTCCTTTGGAAGCATTGATCTCCGCAGACCTCTCGAGTTTTCAAAGGATGTGAGGCCGCCGGTCCCGATGAGGCGGAGGCCTAGGTCTTTCTCTGTCGTCTCCACAGGGGATTCAGACAACCCTTCGTCTGGGAGATGCAAGACAAGCCTGCATTCAATTTACTGCAGGGATATACGGCCTTACTTCGAGTCAGAGCATCTCGGTGTCCATTCCACTTGAGGCCAGATACTCAGGGTCCCTCTCACATACCTGTAGCTGAGAGAAGACTCCTCTTGAGGTGCTTGTAAAAAGTTGGTATTCCTCTTGAGTCGAAGCCAGGGACTAAGCTCTCATCTCGAGTTGATTTGGGGTCCACGGAGCCCTTTCGTGTTGCTCCAGTGACCTCAGGATCCCTCTAGACTTGAGACAGTGATCTTGGGTTTTCTCTGGAGTGCCATCAAGGAAATCACGGCTCCTTTCACGTTTAATGTGGAACACGGAATAGCTCTGCTCGCAGTGCAGGGGAATCGGGCCTCATCTCGCGGCGAGGGGGAAGTCTCATGGTTTTTCTCGAGTTGCGGCCGGAACCTGGGGTATATTCTCGAGTTACGACGGGGAGGGCCCTTCCAGACACGTGTTTGTTCAGCGACGTCAGGACACTTGCCTAGGTGCGAGGGACACCTCGTGATTCTCCACGAGTCTTGGCATGGCAATTGGGACGCGTCTCCACGTGAGGCGGGAGACCCAGGGACCCTTTCCACGTGCCACAGGGATCCTGGGACTCCTATCCATTTTCAAGAGGAGTGAGGCATCATCTCCTTTGGAAGCATTGATCTCTGCGGACCTCTTGAGTTTTCAAAGGATGTGAGGCCTCCGATCGCGATGAGGCGGAGAACTAGGTCTTTCTCTGTGGTCTCCACAGGGGATTCAGACATCCCTTCGTCTATGGAGATGCAAGACGAGCCTGCATTCAATTCACTGCAGGGATATCCGGCCTGACTTCGAGTCAGAGCATCTCGGTGTCCATTCCACTTGAGGCCACAAACTCAGGGTCCCTCTCACATACCTGTAGCTGAGAGAAGCCTCCTCTTGAGGTGCTTGTGGAAAGTTGGGATTCCTCTTGTGTCGAAGGCAGGGTCTAAGCTCTCATCTAGAGTTGATTTGTGGTCCACGGAGCCCTTTCCTGTTGCTCCAGTGACCTCAGGATCGCTATAGACTTGAGACAGTGATCTTGGGTTTTCTCTGGAGTGCCATCAAGGAAATCAAGGCTCCTTTCACGTTTGATGTGGAACACGGAATTGCTCTGCACGCAGTGCAGGGGAATCGGGCCTCATCTCGTGGAGAGGGGGAAGTCTCATGGTTTTTCTCGAGTTGCGGACGGAACCTCGGGTATATTCTCGAGTTACGACGGGGAGGGCCCTTCCAGACACGTGTTTGTTCAGCGACGTCAGGATTCCTGACTAGGGGCGAGGGACACCTCGGGATTCTCCTCGAGTCTTTACATGGCAATTGGGACGCGTCTCCAAGTGAGGGGGGAGACCCAGGGTCCCTTTCTACGTGCCACAGGGATCCTGGGACTCCTATCCATCTTCAAGAGGAGTCAGGCATCGTCTCCTTTGGAAGCATTGATCTCCACGGACCTCTCGAGTTTTCAAAGGATGTGAGGCCTCCGGTCGCGATGAGACGGAGGAATAGGTCTTTCTCTCTGGCCTCCACAGTGGATTCAGACATCCCTTCGTCTTGGGAGATGCAAGACGAGCCTGCATTCAATTCACTGCAGGGATATCCGGCCTTACTTCGAGTCAGAGCATCTCGCTGTCCATTCCACTTGAGGCCACAAACTAAGGGTCCCTCTCACATACCTGTAGCTGAGAGAAGCCTCCTCTTGAGGTGCTTTTGGAAAGTTGGTATTCCTCTTGAGTCGAAGCCAGGGAGTAAGCTCTCATCTCGAGTTGATTTGGGGTCCAAGGGGAAATTTCCTGTTGCTCCAGTGACCTCAGGAACCCTCTAGACTTGAGACAGTGATCTTGGGTTTTCTCTGGAGTGCCATCAAGGAAATCAAGGCTCCTTTCACGTTTGATGTGGAACACGGAATTGCTCTGCACGCAGTGCAGGGGAATCGGGCCTCATCTCGCTGCGAGTGGGAAGTCTCATGGTTTTTCTCGAGTTGCGGCCGGAACCTGGGGTATATTCTCGAGTTACGACGGGGAGGGCCCTTCCAGACACGTGTTTCTTCAGCGACGTCAGGACTCCTGCCTAGGTGCGAGGGACACTTCGGGATTCTCCTCGAGTCTTGGCATGGCAATTGGGACGCGTCTCCACGTGACGCGGCAGACCCAGGGGCCCTTTCCACGTGCCACAGGGATCCTGGGACTCCTATCCATTTGCAAGAAGAGCCAGGCATCATCTCCTTTGGAAGCATTGATCTCCGCAGACCTCTCGAGTTTTCAAAGGATGTGAGGCCGCCGGTCCCGATGAGGCGGAGGCCTAGGTCTTTCTCTGTCGTCTCCACAGGGGATTCAGACAACCCTTCGTCTTGGGAGATGCAAGACAAGCCTGCATTCAATTCACTGCAGGGATATCCGGCCTTACTTCGAGTCAGAGCATCTCGGTGTCCATTCCACTTGAGGCCAGATACTCAGGGTCCCTCTCACATACCTGTAGCTGAGAGAAGACTCCTCTTGAGGTGCTTGTAAAAAGTTGGTATTCCTCTTGAGTCGAAGCCAGGGACTAAGCTCTCATCTCGAGTTTATTTGGGGTCCACGGAGCCCTTTCGTGTTGCTCCAGTGACCTCAGGATCCCTCTAAACTTGAGACAGTGATCTTGGGTTTTCTCTGGAGTGCCATCAAGGAAATCACGGCTCCTTTCACGTTTAATGTGGAACACGGAATAGCTCTGCACGCAGTGCAGGGGAATCGGGCCTCATCTCGCGGCGAGGGGGAAGTCTCATGGTTTTTCTCGAGTTGCGGCCGGAACCTGGGGTATATTCTCGAGTTACGACGGGGAGGGCCCTTCCAGACACGTGTTTGTTCAGCAACGTCAGGACTTCTGCCTAGGTGCGAGGGACACCTCGGGATTCTCCTCGAGTCTTGGCATGGCAATTGGGACGCGTCTCCACGTGAGGCGGGAGACCCAGGGTCCCTTTCCACGTTCCACAGGGATCCTGGGACTCCTATCCATTTTCAAGAGGAGTCAGGCATCGTCTCCTTTGGAAGCATTGATCTCCGCGGACCTCTTGGGTTTTCAAAGGATGTGAGGCCTCCAGTCGCGTTGAGGCGGAGGACTAGGTCTTACTCTGTGGTCTCCACAGGGGATTCAGACAACCCTTCGTCTTGGGAGATGCAAGACGAGCCTGCATTCAATTCACTGCAGGGATATCCGGCCTTACTTCGAGTCAGAGCATCTCGGTGTCCATTCCACTTGAGGCCATAAACTCAGGGTCCCTCAAATATACCTGTAGCTGAGAGAAGCCTCCTCTTGAGGTCCTTGTGGACAGTTGGTATTCTTCTTGAGTCTAAGCCAGGGTCTAAGCTCTCATCTCGAGTTGATTTGGGGTCCACGGAGCCCTTTCGTGTTGCTCCAGTGACCTCAGGATCCCTCTAGACTTGAGACAGTGATCTTGGGTTTTCTCTGGAGTTCCATCAAGGAAATCAAGACTCCTTTCACGTTTGATGTGGAACACGGAATTGCTCTGCACGCAGTGCAGGGGAATCGGGCCTCATCTCGCGGCGAGGGGGAAGTCTCATGGTTTTTCTCGAGTTGCGACCAGAACCTGTGGTGTATTCTCGAGTTACGACGGGGAGGGCCCTTCCAGACACGTGTTTGTTCAGCGACGTCAGGACTCCTGCCTAGGTGCGAGGGACACCTTGGGATTCTCCTCGAGTCTTGGCATTGCAATTGGGACGCGTCTCCACGTGAAGCGGGAGACCCAGGGTCCCCGTCCATGTGGACAGGGATCCTGGGGCTCCTAACCATTTTCACGAGGAGTCAGGCATCGTCTCCTTTGGAAGCATTGATCTCCGCGGACCTCTCTAGTTTTCAAAGGATGTGAGGCCTCCGGTCGCGATGAGCCGGAGAACTAGGTCTTTCTCTGTGGTCTCCACAGGGGATTCAGACATCCCTTCGACTGGGAGATGCAAGACAAGCTTGCATTCAATTCACGGCAGGGATATCCGGCCTTACTTCAAGTCAGAGAATCTCGGTGTCCATTCCACTTGAGGCCACAAACTCAGGGTCCCTCTCACATACCTGTAGCTGAGAGAAGCCTCCTCTTGAGGTGCTTGTGGAAAGTTGGTATTCCTCTTGAGTCGAAGCCAGGGACTAAGCTCTCATCTCGAGTTGATTTGGGGTCCACGGAGACCTTTCGTGTTGCTCCAGTGACCTCAGGATCCCTCCAGACTTGAGACAGTGATCTTGGGTTTTCTCTGGAGTGCCATCAAGGAAATCAAGGCTCCTTTCACGTTTGATGTGGAACACGGAATTGCTCTGCACGCATTGCAGGGGAATCGGGCCTCATCTCGCGGCGAGGGGGAAGTCTCATGGTTTCTCTCGAGTTGCGGCCGGAACCTCGGGTATATTCTCGAGTTACAACGGGGAGGGCCCTTCCAGACACGTGTTTGTTCAGCGACGTCAGGACTCCTGCCTAGGTGCGAGAGACACCTCGGGATTCTCCTCGAGTCTTGGCATGGCAATTGGGACGCGTCTCCACGTGAGGCGGGAGACCCAGGGTCCCTTTCCACGTGCCACAGGGATCCTGGGACTCCTATCCATTTTCAAGAGGAGTCAGGCATCGTCTCCTTTGGAAGTATTGATCTCCGCGGACCTCTCGAGTTTTCAAAGGATGTGAGGCCTCCGCTCGTGAGGATGCGGAGAATTAGGTCTTTCTCTGTGGTTTCCACAGGGGATTCAGACATCCCTTCGTCTTGGGAGATGCAAGACGAGCCTGCATTCAATTCACTGCAGGGATATCCGGCCTTACTTTGAGTCAGAGCATCTCGGTGTCCATTCCACTTGAGGTCACAAACTCAGGGTCCCTCTCACATACCTGTAGCTGAGAGAAGCCTCCTCTTGAGGTGCTTGGGGAAAGTTGGTAATCCTCTTGAGTCGAAGCCAGGGACTAAGCTCTCATCTCGAGTTGATTTGGGGTCCACGGAGCCCTTTCGTATTGCTCCAGTGACCTCAGGATCCCTCTCGACTTGAGACAGTGATCTTGGGTTTTCTCTGGAGTGCCATCAAGGAAATCAAGGCTCCTTTCACGTTTGATGTGGAACACGGAATTGCTCTGCATGCAATGCAGGGAATCGGGCCTGAACTCGCGTGAGGGGGAAATCTCATGGTTTTTCTCGAGTTGCGGCCCGAACCTGGGGTATATTCTCGAGTTACGACGGGGAGGGCCCTTCCAGACACGTGTTTGTTCAGCGACGTCAGGACTCCTGCCTAGGTGCGAGGGACACCTCGGGATTCTCCTCGAGTCTTGGCATGGCAATTGGGACGCGTCTCCACGTGAGGCGGGAGACCCAGGTTCCCTTTCCACGTGCCACAGGGATCCTGGGACTCCTATCCATTTTCAAGATGAGTCAAGCATCGCCTCCTTCGGAAGCATTGATCTCCGCGGACCTCTCGAGTTTTCAAAGGATATGAGGCCTCCGATTGCGTTGAGGTGGAGGTCTAGGTCTTTCTCTGTGGTCTCCACAGGGGATTCAGACAACCCTTCGTCTTGGGAGATGCAAGACGAGCCTGCATTCAATTCACTGCAGGGATATCCGGCCTTACTTCGAGTCAGAGCATCTCGGTGTCCATTCCTCTTGAGGCCACAAACTCAGTGTCCCTCTCACATACCTGTAGCTGAGAGAAGCCTCCTCTTGAGGTGCTTGTGGGAAGTTGCTATTCCACTTGAGTCGAAGCCAGGGACTAAGCTCTCATCTCGAGTTTATTTGGGGTCCACGGAGCCCTTTCGTGTTGCTCCAGTGACTTCAGGATCCCGCTAGACTTGAGACAGTGATCTTGGGTTTTCTCTGGAGTGCCATCAAGGAAATCAAGGCTCCTTTCACGTTTGATGTGGAACACGGAATTGCTTGCATGCAGTGCAGGGGAATCGGCCCTCATCTCGGGGCGAGGGCGAAGTCTCATTGTTTTTCTCGAGTTGCGGCCGGAACCTGGGGTATATTCTCGAGTTACGACGGGGAGGGCCCTTCCAGACACGTGTTTGTTCAGCGACGTCAGGACTCCGGCCTAGGTGCGAGGGACACCTCGGGATTCTCCTCGAGGCTTGGCATGGCAATTGGGACGCATCTCCACCTGAGGCGGGAGAACCAGGGTCCCTTTGCACGTGCCACAGGGATCCTGGGACTCCTATCCATTTTCAAGAAGAGTCAGGCATCGTCTCCTTTGAAAGCATTGATCTCCTCAGACCTCTCGCGTTTTCAAAGGATGTGAGGCCTCCGGTCTTGATGAGGCGGAGGACTAGGTCTTTCTCTGTGGTCTCCACAGGGGATTCAGACATCCCTTCGTCTTGGGAGATGCAAGACGAGCCTGCATTCAATTCACTGCAGGGATATCCAGCCTTACTTCGACTCAGAGCATCTCGGTGTCCATTCCACTTGAGGCCACAAACTCAGGGTCCTTCTCACATACCTGTAGCTGAGAGAAGCCTCCTCTTGAGGTGCTTGTGGAAAGTTGGTATTCCTCTTGAGTCGAAGCCAGGGACTAAGCTCTCATCTCGAGTTGATTTGGGGTCCACGGAGCCCTTTCGTGTTGCTACAGTGACCTCAGGATCCCTCTAGACTTGAGACAGTGATCTTGGGTTTTCTCTGGAGTGCCATTAAGGAAATCAAGGCTCCTTTCATTTTTGATGTGGAATACGGAATTGCTCTGCACGCAGGGCAGGGGAATCGGGCCTCATCTCGCGGCGATGGGGAAGTCTCATGGTTTTTCTCGAGTTGCGGCCGGAACCTGGGGTATATTCTCGAGTTACGACGGGGAGGGCCCTTCCAGACACGTGTTTGTTCAGCGACGTCAGGACTCCTGCCTAGGTGCGAGGGACACCTCAGGATTCTCCTCGAGTCTTGGCATGGCAATTGGGACGCGTCTCCACGTGAGGCGGGAGACCCAGGGTCCCTTTCCACGTGCCACAGGGATCCTGGGACTCCTATCCATTTTCAAGAGGAGTCAGGCATCGTCTCCTTTGGAAGCATTGATCTCCGCATACCTCTCGAATTTTCAAAGGATGTGAGGCCTCCGGTCGCGATGAGACAGAGGACTAGGTCTTTCTCTGTCGTCTCCACAGGGGATTCAGACATCCCTTCATCTTGGGAGATGCAAGACGAGCCTGCATTCAATTCACTGCAGGGATATCCGGCCTTACTTCGAGTCAGAGCATCTCGGTGTCCATTCCACTTGAGGCCACAAACTCAGGGTCCCTCTCACATACCTGTAGCTGAGAGAAGCCTCCTCTTGAGGTGCTTGTGGAAAGTTGGTATTCCTCTTGAGTCGAAGCCAGGTACTAAGCTCTCATCTCGAGTTGATTTGGGGTCCACGGAGCCCTTTCGTGTTGCTCCAGTGACCTCAGGATCCCTGTAGACTTGAGACAGTGATCTTGGGTTTTCTCTGGAGTGCCATCAAGGAAATCAAGCCTCCTTTCATTTTTGATGTGGAATACGGAATTGCTCTGCACGCATTGCAGGGGAATCGGGCCTCATCTCGCGGCGAGGGGGAAGTCTCATGGTTTTTCTCGAGTTGCGGCCAGAACCTGGGGTATATTCTCGAGTTACGACAGGGAGGGCCCTTCAAGACACGTGTTTGTTCAGCGACGTCAGGACTCCTGCCTAGGTGCGAGGGACACCTCGGGATTCTCCTCAAGTCTTGGCATGGCAATTGGGAGGCGTCTCCACGTGAGGCGGGAGACCCAGTGTCCCTTTCCACGTGCCACAGGGATCCTGGGACTCCTATCCATTTTCAAGAGGCATCAGGCATAGTCTCCTTCGGAAGTATTGATCTCCGCAGACCTCTCGAGTTTTCAAAGGATGTGATGCCTCCCGTCTCGATGAGGTGGAGGACTAGGTCTTTCTCTGTGGTCTCCAGAGGGGATTCAGACAACCCTTCGTCTTGGGAGATGCAAGACGAGCCTGCATTCAATTCACTTCAGGGATATCTGGCCTTACTTCGAGTTAGAGCATCTCGGTGTCCATTCCATTAGAGGCGACAAACTCAGGGTCCCTCTCACATACCATTAGCTGAGAGTAGCCTCCTCTTGAGGTGCTTGTGGAAAGTTGGTATTCCTCTCGATTTGAAGCCAGGGACTAAGATATCATCTCGAGTTGATTTGGGGTCCACGGAGCCCTTTCGTGTTGCTCCAGTGACCTCAGGATCCCTCTAGACTTGAGACAGTGATCTTGGGTTTTCTCTGGAGTGCCATCAAGGAAATCAAGGCTCCTTTCATTTTTGATGTGGAATACGGAATTGCTCTGCACGCAGGGAAGGGGAATCAGGCCTCATCTCGCGGCGATGGGGAAGTCTCATGGTTTTTCTCGAGTTGCGGCCGGAACCTGGGGTATATTCTCGAGTTACGACGGGGAGGGCCCTTCCAGACACATGTTTGTTCAGCGACGTCAGGACTCCTGCCTAGGTGCGAGGGACAACTCGGGATTCTCCTCGAGTCTTGGCATGGCAATTGGGACGCGTCTCCACGTGAGGCGGGAGACCCAGGGTCCCTTTCCACGTGCCACAGGGATCCTGGGACTCCTCTCCATTTTCAAGAGGAGTCAGGCATCGTCTCCTTTGGAAGCATTGATCTCCGCAGACCTCTCGAATTTTCAAAGGATGTGAGGCCACCAGTCGCGATGAGGCGGAAAATTAGGTCTTTCTCTGTGGTCTCCACAGGGGATTCAGACATCCCTTCATCTTGGGAGATGCAAGACGAGCCTGCTTTCAATTCACTGCAGGGATATCCGGCCTTACCTCGAGTCAGAGCATCTCGGTGTCCATTCGACTTGAGGCCACAAACTCAGGGTCCCTCTCACATACCTGTAGCTGAGAGAAGCCTCCTTTTGAGGTGCTTGTGGAAAGTTGCTATTCCTCTTGAGTCGAAGCCAGGGACTAAGCTCTCATCTCGAGTAGATTTGGGGTCCACGGAGCCCTTTCGTGTTGCTCCAGTGACCTCAGGATCCCTCTAGACTTGAGACAGTGATGTTGGGTTTTCTCTGGAGTGCCATCAAGGAAATCAAGGCTCCTTTCACGTTTGATGTGGAACACGGAATTGCTCTGCACGCAGTGCAGGGGAATCGGGCCTCATCTCGCTGCGAGTGGGAAGTCTCATGGTTTTTCTCGAGTTGCGGCCGGAACCTGGGGTATATTCTCGAGTTACGACGGGGAGGGCCCTTCCAGACACGTGTTTGTTCAGCGACGTCAGGACTCCTGCCTAGGTGCGAGGGACACCTCGGGATTCTCCTCGAGTCTTGGCATGGCAATTGGGATGCGTCTCCACGTGAGGCGGCAGACCCAGGGTCCCTTTCCACGTGCCACAGGGATCCTGGGACTCCTATCCATTTGCAAGAAGAGCCAGGCATCATCTCCTTTGGAAGCATTGATCTCCGCAGACCTCTCGAGTTTTCAAAGGATGTGAGGCCGCCGGTCCCGATGAGGCGGAGGCCTAGGTCTTTCTCTGTCGTCTCCACAGGGGATTCAGACAACCCTTCGTCTGGGAGATGCAAGACAAGCCTGCATTCAATTTACTGCAGGGATATACGGCCTTACTTTGAGTCAGAGCATCTCGGTGTCCATTCCACTTGAGGCCAGATACTCAGGGTCCCTCTCACATACCTGTAGCTGAGAGAAGACTCCTCTTGAGGTGCTTGTAAAAAGTTGGTATTCCTCTTGAGTCGAAGCCAGGGACTAAGCTCTCATCTCGAGTTTATTTGGGGTCCACGGAGCCCTTTCGTGTTGCTCCAGTGACCTCAGGATCCCTCTAGACTTGAGACAGTGATCTTGGGTTTTCTCTGGAGTGCCATCAAGGAAATCACGGCTCCTTTCACGTTTAATGTGGAACACGGAATAGCTCTGCTCGCAGTGCAGGGGAATCGGGCCTCATCTCGCGGCGAGGGGGAAGTCTCATGGTTTTTCTCGAGTTGCGGCCAGAACCTGGGGTATATTCTCGAGTTACGACGGGGAGGGCCCTTCCAGACACGTGTTTGTTCAGCGACGTCAGGATTCCTGACTAGGGGCGAGGGACACCTCGGGATTCTCCTCGAGTCTTTACATGGCAATTGGGACGCGTCTCCAAGTGAGGGGGGAGACCCAGGGTCCCTTTCTACGTGCCACAGGGATCCTGGGACTCCTATCCATCTTCAAGAGGAGTCAGGCATCGTCTCCTTTGGAAGCATTGATCTCCACGGACCTCTCGAGTTTTCAAAGGATGTGAGGCCTCCGGTCGCGATGAGACGGAGGAATAGGTCTTTCTCTCTGGCCTCCACAGTGGATTCAGACATCCCTTCGTCTTGGGAGATGCAAGACGAGCCTGCATTCAATTCACTGCAGGGATATCCGGCCTTACTTCGAGTCAGAGCATCTCGCTGTCCATTCCACTTGAGGCCACAAACTAAGGGTCCCTCTCACATACCTGTAGCTGAGAGAAGCCTCCTCTTGAGGTGCTTTTGGAAAGTTGGTATTCCTCTTGAGTCGAAGCCAGGGACTAAGCTCTCATCTCGAGTTGATTTGGGGTCCAAGGGGAAATTTCCTGTTGCTCCAGTGACCTCAGGAACCCTCTAGACTTGAGACAGTGATCTTGGGTTTTCTCTGGAGTGCCATCAAGGAAATCAAGGCTCCTTTCACGTTTGATGTGGAACACGGAATTGCTCTGCATGCAGTGCAGGGGAATCGGGCCTCATCTCGCGGCGAGGGAGAAATCTCATGGTTTTTCTCGAGTTGCGGCCGGAACCTGGGGTATATTCTCGAGTTACGACGGGGAGGGCCCTTCCAGACACGTGTTTGTTCAGCGACGTCAGGACTTCTGCCTAGGTGCGAGGGACACCTCGGGATTCTCCTCGAGTCTTGGCATGGCAATTGGGACGCGTCTCCACGTGAGGCGGGAGAGCCAGTCTCCCTTTCCACGTGCCACAGGGATCCTGGGACTCCTATCCATTTTCAAGAGGAGTCAGGCATCGTCTCCTTTGGAAGCATTGATCTCCGCGGACCTCTTGGGTTTTCAAAGGATGTGAGGCCTCCAGTCGCGTTGAGGCGGAGGACTAGGTCTTACTCTGTGGTCTCCACAGGGGATTCAGACAACCCTTCGTCTTGGGAGATGCAAGACGAGCCTGCATTCAATTCACTGCAGGGATATCCGGCCTTACTTCGAGTCAGAGCATCTCGGTGTCCATTCCACTTGAGGCCATAAACTCAGGGTCCCTCAAATATACCTGTAGCTGAGAGAAGCCTCCTCTTGAGGTCCTTGTGGACAGTTGGTATTCTTCTTGAGTCTAAGCCAGGGTCTAAGCTCTCATCTCGAGTTGATTTGGGGTCCACGGAGCCCTTTCGTGTTGCTCCAGTGACCTCAGGATTCCTCTAGACTTCAGACAGTGATCTTGGGTTTTCTCTGGAGTGCCATCAAGGAAATCAAGGCTCCTTTCACGTTTGATGTGGAACACGGAATTGCTCTGCACGCAGTGCAGGGGAATCGGGCCTCATCTCGCTGCGAGTGGGAAGTCTCATGGTTTTTCTCGAGTTGCGGCCGGAACCTGGGGTATATTCTCGAGTTACGACGGGGAGGGCCCTTCCAGACACGTGTTTGTTCAGCGACGTCAGGACTCCTGCCTAGGTGCGAGGGACACTTCGGGATTCTCCTCGAGTCTCGGCATGGCAATTGGGACGCGTCTCCATGTGACGCGGCAGACCCAGGGGCCCTTTCCACGTGCCACAGGGATCCTGGGACTCCTATCCATTTGCAAGAAGAGCCAGGCATCATCTCCTTTGGAAGCATTGATCTCCGCAGACCTCTCGAGTTTTCAAAGGATGTGAGGCCGCCGGTCCCGATGAGGCGGAGGCCTAGGTCTTTCTCTGTCGTCTCCACAGGGGATTCAGACAACCCTTCGTCTTGGGAGATGCAAGACGAGCCTGCATTCAATTCACTGCAGGGATATCCGGCCTTACTTCGAGTCAGAGCATCTCGGTGTCCATTCCACTTGAGGCCAGATACTCAGGGTCCCTCTCACATACCTGTAGCTGAGAGAAGACTCCTCTTGAGGTGCTTGTAAAAAGTTGGTATTCCTCTTGAGTCGAAGCCAGGGACTAAGCTCTCATCTCGAGTTTATTTGGGGTCCACGGAGCCCTTTCGTGTTGCTCCAGTGACCTCAGGATCCCTCTAGACTTGAGACAGTGATCTTGGGTTTTCTCTGGAGTGCCATCAAGGAAATCACGGCTCCTTTCACGTTTAATGTGGAACACGGAATAGCTCTGCACGCAGTGCAGGGGAATCGGGCCTCATCTCGCGGCGAGGGGGAAGTCTCATGGTTTTTCTCGAGTTGCGGCCGGAACCTGGGGTATATTCTCGAGTTACGACGGGGAGGGCCCTTCCAGACACGTGTTTGTTCAGCAACGTCAGGACTTCTGCCTAGGTTCGAGGGACACCTCGGGATTCTCCTCGAGTCTTGGCATGGCAATTGGGACGCGTCTCCACGTGAGGCGGGAGAGCCAGTCTCCCTTTCCACGTGCCACAGGGATCCTGGGACTCCTATCCATTTTCAAGAGGAGTCAGGCATCGTCTCCTTTGGAAGCATTGATCTCCGCGGACCTCTCTAGTTTTCAAAGGATGTGAGGCCTCCGGTCGCGATGAGCCGGAGAACTAGGTCTTTCTCTGTGGTCTCCACAGGGGATTCAGACATCCCTTCGACTGGGAGATGCAAGACAAGCTTGCATTCAATTCACGGCAGGGATATCCGGCCTTACTTCGAGTCAGAGCATCTCGGTGTCCATTCCACTTGAGGCCACAAACTCAGGGTCCCTCTCACATACCTGTAGCTGAGAGAAGCCTCCTCTTGAGGTGCTTGTGGAAAGTTGGTATTCCTCTTGAGTCGAAGCCAGGGACTAAGCTCTCATCTCGAGTTGATTTGGGGTCCACGGAGACCTTTCGTGTTGCTCCAGTGACCTCAGGATCCCTCTAGACTTGAGACAGTGATCTTGGGTTTTCTCTGGAGTGCCATCAAGGAAATCAAGGCTCCTTTCACGTTTGATGTGGAACACGGAATTGCTCTGCACGCATTGCAGGGGAATCGGGCCTCATCTCGCGGCGAGGGGGAAGTCTCATGGTTTCTCTCGAGTTGCGGCCGGAACCTCGGGTATATTCTCGAGTTACAACGGGGAGGGCCCTTCCAGACACGTGTTTGTTCAGCGACGTGAGGACTCCTGCCTAGGTGCGAGAGACACCTCGGGATTCTCCTCGAGTCTTGGCATGGCAATTGGGACGCGTCTCCACGTGAGGCGGGAGACCCAGGGTCCCTTTCCACGTGCCACAGGGATCCTGGGACTCCTATCCATTTTCAAGAGGAGTCAGGCATCGTCTCCTTTGGAAGTATTGATCTCCGCGGACCTCTCGAGTTTTCAAAGGATGTGAGGCCTCCGCTCGTGAGGATGCGGAGAATTAGGTCTTTCTCTGTGGTTTCCACAGGGGATTCAGACATCCCTTCGTCTTGGGAGATGCAAGACGAGCCTGCATTCAATTCACTGCAGGGATATCCGGCCTTACTTTGAGTCAGAGCATCTCGGTGTCCATTCCACTTGAGGTCACAAACTCAGGGTCCCTCTCACATACCTGTAGCTGAGAGAAGCCTCCTCTTGAGGTGCTTGGGGAAAGTTGGTAATCCTCTTGAGTCGAAGCCAGGGACTAAGCTCTCATCTCGAGTTGATTTGGGGTCCACGGAGCCCTTTCGTATTGCTCCAGTGACCTCAGGATCCCTCTCGACTTGAGACAGTGATCTTGGGTTTTCTCTGGAGTGCCATCAAGGAAATCAAGGCTCCTTTCACGTTTGATGTGGAACACGGAATTGCTCTGCATGCAATGCAGGGAATCGGGCCTGAACTCGCGTGAGGGGGAAATCTCATGGTTTTTCTCGAGTTGCGGCCCGAACCTGGGGTATATTCTCGAGTTACGACGGGGAGGGCCCTTCCAGACACGTGTTTGTTCAGCGACGTCAGGACTCCTGCCTAGGTGCGAGGGACACCTCGGGATTCTCCTCGAGTCTTGGCATGGCAATTGGGACGCGTCTCCACGTGAGGCGGGAGACCCAGGTTCCCTTTCCACGTGCCACAGGGATCCTGGGACTCCTATCCATTTTCAAGATGAGTCAAGCATCGCCTCCTTCGGAAGCATTGATCTCCGCAGACCTCTCGAGTTTTCAAAGGATATGAGGCCTCCGATTGCGTTGAGGTGGAGGTCTAGGTCTTTCTCTGTGGTCTCCACAGGGGATTCAGACAACCCTTCGTCTTGGGAGATGCAAGACGAGCCTGCATTCAATTCACTGCAGGGATATCCGGCCTTACTTCGAGTCAGAGCATCTCGGTGTCCATTCCTCTTGAGGCCACAAACTCAGGGTCCCTCTCACATACCTGTAGCTGAGAGAAGCCTCCTCTTGAGGTGCTTGTGGGAAGTTGCTATTCCACTTGAGTCGAAGCCAGGGACTAAGCTCTCATCTCGAGTTTATTTGGGGTCCACGGAGCCCTTTCGTGTTGCTCCAGTGACTTCAGGATCCCGCTAGACTTGAGACAGTGATCTTGGGTTTTCTCTGGAGTGCCATCAAGGAAATCAAGGCTCCTTTCACGTTTGATGTGGAACACGGAATTGCTTGCATGCAGTGCAGGGGAATCGGCCCTCATCTCGGGGCGAGGGCGAAGTCTCATGGTTTTTCTCGAGTTGCGGCCGGAACCTGGGGTATATTCTCGAGTTACGACGGGGAGGGCCCTTCCAGACACGTGTTTGTTCAGCGACGTCAGGACTCCGGCCTAGGTGCGAGGGACACCTCGGGATTCTCCTCGAGTCTTGGCATGGCAATTGGGACGCGTCTCCACGTGAGGCGGGAGACCCAGGGTCCCTTTCCACGTGCCACAGGGATCCTGGGACTCCTATCCATTTTCAAGAGGCGTCAGGCATCATCTCCTTTGGAAGCATTGATCTCCGCGGACCTCTCGAGTTTTCAAACGATGTGAGGCCTCCGGTCGCGATGAGGCGGAGGACTAGGTCTTTCTCTGTGGTCTCCACAGCGGATTCAGACATCCCTTCGTCTTGGGAGATGCAAGACGAGCCTGCATTCAATTCACTGCAGGGATATCCGGCCTTATTTCGAGTCAGAGCATCTCGGTGTCCATTCCACTTGAGGCCACAAACTCATGGTTCCTCTCACATACCTGTAGCTGAGAGAAGCCTCCTCTTGAGGTGCTTGTGGAAAGTTGGTATTCCTCTTGAGTCGAAGCCAGGGACTAAGCTCTCATCTCGAGTTGATTTGGGGTCCACGGAGCCCTTTCTTGTTGCTACAGTGTCCTCAGGATCCCTCTAGACTTGAGAAAGTTATCTTGGGTTTTCTCTGGAGTGCCATCAAGGAAATCAAGGCTGCTTTCTCGTTTGATGTAGGATACGGAATTGCTCTGCACGCAGTGCAGGGGAATCGGGCCTCATCTCGCGGCGAGGGGGAAGTCTCATGGTTTTGCTCGAGTTGCGGTCGGATCCTGGGTATATTCTCGAGTTACGACGGGGAGGGCCCTTCCAGACACGTGTTTGTTCAGCGACGTCAGGACTCCTGCCTAGGTGCGAGGAACACCTCGGAATTCTCCTCGAGTCTTGGCATGGCAATTGGGATGCGTCTCCACGTGAGGCGGGAGACCCAGGGTTCCTTTCTACGTGCCACAGGGATCCTGGGGCTCCTATCCATTTTCAAGAGGACTCAGGCATCGTCTCCTTTGGAAGCATTGATCTCCGCGGACCTCTCGAGTTTCCAAAGGATGTGAGGCCTCCGGTCGCGATGATGCGGAGACCTAGGTCTTTCTCTGTGGTATCCACAGGGGATTCAGACATCCCTTCGTCTTGGGAGATGCAAGACGAGCCTACATTCAATTCACTGCAGGGATATCCGGCCTTACTTCGAGTCAGAGCATCTCGGTGTCCATTCCACTTGAGGCCACAAACTCAGGGTCCCTCTCTCATACCTGTAGCTGAGAGAAGCTTTCTCATGAGGTGCTTGTGGAAAGTTGGTATTCCTCTTGATTCGAAGCCAGGGACTATGCTATCATCTTGAGTTGATTTGGGGTCAACGGAGCCCTTTTGTATTGCTACATTGACCTCAGGATCCCTCTAGACTTGAGACAGTGATTTTGGGTTTTCTCTGGAGTGCCACCAAGGAAATCAAGGCGCCTTTCACGTTTGATGTGGAACACGGAATTGCTCTACACGCAGTGCAGGGGAAATGGGCCTCATTTCGCGGCGAGGGGGAAGTCTCAAGGTTTTTCTCGAGTTGCGACCGGAATCTGGGGTATATTCTTGAGTTACGATGGGGAGGGCCCATCCAGACACGTGATTGTTCAGCGACGTCAGGACTCCTGCCTAGGTGCGAGGGACACCTCGGGATTCTCCTCGAGTCTTGGCATGGCAATTGGGACACGTCTCCACGTGAGGCGGGAGACCCAGGGTCCCTTTCCACGTGCCACAGGGATCCTGGGACTCCTATCCATTTTCAAAGGAGTCAGGCATCGTCTCCTTTGGAAGCATTGATCTCCGCGGACCTCTCGAGTTTTCAAAGGATGTGTGACCTCCGGTCGCCATGAGGCCGAGAACTAGGTCTTTGTTGTCTCCACAGGGGATTCAGACATCCCTTCGCCTTGGGAGATGCAAGACGAGCCTGCATTCAATTCACTGCAGGGATATCCAGCCTTACTTAGAGTCAGAGCATCTCAGTGTCCATTCCACTTGAGGCCACAAACTCAGGGTCCCTCTCACATACCTGTAGCTGCGAGAAGCCTCCTCTTGAGGTGCTTATGGAAACTTGGTATTCCTCTTGAGTCGAAGCCAGGGACTAAGATCTCATCTCGAGTTGATTTGGGGTCCACAGAGCCCTTTTGTGTTGCTTCAGTGACCTCAGGATCCCTCTAGACTTGAGACAGTGATCTTGGGTTTTCTCTGGAGTGCCATCAAGGAAATCAAGGCTCCTTTCCCGTTTGATATGGAACACGGAATTGCTCTGCACGCAGTGCAGGGGAATCGGGCTCCATCTCGCGGCGTGGGGGAAGTCTCATGGTTTTTCTCGAGTTGCGGCCGGAACCTGGGCTATATTCTCGAGTTACGACGGGGAGGGCCCTGACAGACACGTGTTTGTTCAGCGACGTCAGTACCCCTGCCTAGGTGCGAGGGACACCTCGGGATTCTCCTCGAGTCTTGGCATGGCAATTGGGACGCGTCTCCACGTGAGGCGGGAGACCCAGTGTCCCTTTCCACGTGCCACATTGATCCTGGGACTCCTATCCATTTTCAAGAAGAGTCAGACATTGTCTCCTTTGGAAGCATTGATCTCTGCAGACCTCTCGAGTTTTCAAAGGATGTGAGGCCTCCGGTAATGATGAGGCGGAGGACTAGGTCTTTCTCTGTGGTCTCCACAGGGGATTCAGACATCCCTTCGTCTTGGGAGATGCAAGACGAGCCTGCATTCAATTCACTGCAGGGATATCCGGCCTTATTTCGAGTCAGAGCATCTCGGTGTCCATTCCACTTGAGGCCACAAACTCATGGTTCCTCTCACATACCTGTAGCTGAGAGAAGCCTCCTCTTGAGGTGCTTGTGGAATGTTGGTATTCCTCTTGAGTCGAAGCCAGAGACTAAGCTCTCATCTCGAGTTGATTTGGGGTCCACGGAGCCCTTTCGTGTTGCTCCAGTTACCTCAGGATCCCTCTAGACTTGAGACAGTGATCTTGGGTTTTCTCTGGAGTGCCATCAGTAAATCAAGGCTCCTTTCATTTTTGATGTGGAATACGGAATGGCTCTGCACGCAGGGCAGGGGAATCGTGCCTCATCTCGCGGCGAGGGGTAAGTCTCCTGGTTTTTCTCGAGTTGCGGCCGGAACCTGGGGTATATTCTCGAGTTACAACGGGGAGGGCCCTTCCAGACACGTGTTTGTTCAGTGACGTCAGGACTTCTGCCTAGGTGCGAGGGACACCTCGGGATACTCCTCGAGTCTTTGCATGGCAATTGGGACACGTCTCCACGTGAGGCGGGAGACCCAGAGTCCCTTTCCACGTGCCACAGGGATCCTGGGACTCCTATCCATTTTCAAGAGGAGTCAGGCATCGTCTCCTTTGGAAGCATTGATCTCCGCAGACATCTCGAGTTTTCAAAGCATGTGAGGCCTCCTGTCGCGTTGAGGCGGAGGACTAGGACATTCTCTATGGTCTCCACAGGGGATTCAGACATCCCTTCGTCTTGGGAGATGCAAGACGAGCCTGCATTCAATTCACTGCAGGGATATCCGGCCTTACTTCGAGTCACAGCATCTCGGTGTCCTTTCCACTTGAGGCCACAATCTCAGGGTCCCTCTCACATACCTGTAGCTGAGAGAAGCCTCCTCTTGAAGTGCTTGTGGAAACTTGGTATTCCTCTTGAGTCGAAGCCAGGGACTAAGCTCTCATCTCGAGTCGATTTGGGGTCCACGGAGCCCTTCGTGTTGCTCCATTGACCTCAGGATCCCTCTAGACTTGAGCCAGTGATCTTGGGTTTTCTCTGGAGTGCCATCAAGGAAATCAAGGCTCCTTTCACGTTTGATGTGGAACGCGGAATTGCTCTGCACGCAGTGCAGGGGAATCGGGCCTCATCTCGCGGCGAGGGTGAAGTCTCATGGTTTTTCTTGAGTTGCGGCCGGAACCTGGCGTATATTCTCGAGTTACGATGGGGAGGGCCCTTCCAGACACGTGTTTTTTCATCGAAGTCAGGACTCTTGCCTAGGTGCGAGGGACACCTCGGGATTTTCCTCGAGTCTTGGCATGTCAATTGGGACGCGTTTCCACGTGAGGCGGGAGACCCAGGGTCCCTTTCCACGTGCCACAGGGATCCTGGGACTCCTATCCATTTTCAAGAGGAGTCAGGCATCGTCTCCTTTGGAAGCATTGATCTCCGCAGACCTCTCGAGTTTTCAAAGAATGTGAGGTCTCCGATCGCGATGAGGCGGAGGACTAGGTCTTTCTTTGTGGTCTCCACAGAGGATTCAGACATCCCTTCGTCTTGGGAGACGCAAGACGAGACAGCATTCAATTCACTTCAGGGATATCCCGTCTTACTTCGAGTCAGAGCATCTCGGTGTCCATTCCACTTGAGACCACAAACTCAGGGGCCCTCTCACATACCTGTAGCTGAGAGAAACCTCCTCTTGAGGTGCTTGTGGAAAGTTGGTATTCCTCTTGAGGCGAAGCCAGGGACTAAGCTCTCATCTCGAGTTGATTTGGGGTCCACGGAGCCCTTTCGTGTTGCTCCAGTGATCTCAGGATCCCTCTAGACTTGAGCCAGTGATCTTGGGTTTTCTCTGGAGTGCCATCAAGGAAATCAAGGTTCCTTTCACGTTTGATGTGGAACACGGAATTGCTCTGCACGCAGTGCAGGGGAATCGGGCCTCATCTCGCGGCGAGGGGTAAGTCTCCTGGTTTTTCTCGAGTTGCGGCCGGAACCTGGGGTATATTCTCGAGTTACAACGGGGAGGGCCCTTCCAGACACGTGTTTGTTCAGTGACGTCAGGACTTCTGCCTAGGTGCGAGGGACACCTCGGGATACTCCTCGAGTCTTTGCATGGCAATTGGGACACGTCTCCACGTGAGGCGGGAGACCCAGAGTCCCTTTCCACGTGCCACAGGGATCCTGGGACTCCTATCCATTTTCAAGAGGAGTCAGGCATCGTCTCCTTTGGAAGCATTGATCTCCGCAGACATCTCGAGTTTTCAAAGCATGTGAGGCCTCCTGTCGCGTTGAGGCGGAGGACTAGGACATTCTCTATGGTCTCCACAGGGGATTCAGACATCCCTTCGTCTTGGGAGATGCAAGACGAGCCTGCATTCAATTCACTGCAGGGATATCCGGCCTTACTTCGAGTCACAGCATCTCGGTGTCCTTTCCACTTGAGGCCACAATCTCAGGGTCCCTCTCACATACCTGTAGCTGAGAGAAGCCTCCTCTTGAAGTGCTTGTGGAAACTTGGTATTCCTCTTGAGTCGAAGCCAGGGACTAAGCTCTCATCTCGAGTCGATTTGGGGTCCACGGAGCCCTTCGTGTTGCTCCATTGACCTCAGGATCCCTCTAGACTTGAGCCAGTGATCTTGGGTTTTCTCTGGAGTGCCATCAAGGAAATCAAGGCTCCTTTCACGTTTGATGTGGAACGCGGAATTGCTCTGCACGCAGTGCAGGGGAATCGGGCCTCATCTCGCGGCGAGGGGGAAGTCTCATGGTTTTTCTTGAGTTGCGGCCGGAACCTGGCGTATATTCTCGAGTTACGATGGGGAGGGCCCTTCCAGACACGTGTTTTTTCATCGAAGTCAGGACTCTTGCCTAGGTGCGAGGGACACCTCGGGATTTTCCTCGAGTCTTGGCATGTCAATTGGGTCGCGTTTCCACGTGAGGCGGGAGACCCAGGGTCCCTTTCCACGTGCCACAGGGATCCTGGGACTCCTATCCATTTTCAAGAGGAGTCAGGCATCGTCTCCTTTGGAAGCATTGATCTCCGCAGACCTCTCGAGTTTTCAAAGAATGTGAGGTCTCCGATCGCGATGAGGCGGAGGACTAGGTCTTTCTTTGTGGTCTCCACAGAGGATTCAGACATCCCTTCGTCTTGGGAGACGCAAGACGAGACAGCATTCAATTCACTTCAGGGATATCCCGTCTTACTTCGAGTCAGAGCATCTCGGTGTCCATTCCACTTGAGACCACAAACTCAGGGGCCCTCTCACATACCTGTAGCTGAGAGAAACCTCCTCTTGAGGTGCTTGTGGAAAGTTGGTATTCCTCTTGAGGCGAAGCCAGGGACTAAGCTCTCATCTCGAGTTGATTTGGGGTCCACGGAGCCCTTTCGTGTTGCTCCAGTGATCTCAGGATCCCTCTAGACTTGAGCCAGTGATCTTGGGTTTTCTCTGGAGTGCCATCAAGGAAATCAAGGTTCCTTTCACGTTTGATGTGGAACACGGAATTGCTCTGCACGCAGTGCAGGGGAATCGGGCCTCATCTCGCGGCGAGGGGGAAGTCTCATGGTTTTTCTCGAGTTGCGGCCAGAACCTCGGGTATATTCTCTAGTTAGGACCGGGAGGGCCCTTCCAGACACGTGTTTGTTCAGCGACGTCCGGACTCCTGCCTAGGTGCGAGGGAAACCTCGGGATTCTCCTCGGGTCTTGGCATGGCAATTGGGACCCGTCTCCACGTGAGGCAGGAGACCCAGGGTCCCTTTCCACGTGCCACTGGGATCCTGGGACTCCTATCCATTTTCTTTTTTTATTTTTTTATTTTTTTATTTTTTTTTTAATTTTTATTATTATTATTTTTTTTTCCAGTGGGTTTTGTCATACATTGATATGAATCAGCCATGGATTTACATGTATTCCCAATCCCGATCCCCCCTCCAACCTCCCTCTCCACCCGATTCCTCTGGGTCTTCCCAGTGCACCAGGCCGGAGCACTTGTCTCGTGCATCCCACCTGGGCTGGTGATCTGTTTCACCATAGATAGTATACATGCTGTTCTTTTGAAATATCCCACCCTCACATTCTCCCACAAAGTTCAAAAGTCTGTTCTGTATTTCTTTGTCTCTTTTTCTGTTCTGCATATAGGGTTATCGTTATCACCTTTCTAAATTCCATATACATGTGTCAGTATGCTGTAATGTTCTTTATCTTTCTGGCTTACTTCACTCTGTATAAGGGGCTCCAGCTTCATCCATCTCATTAGGACTGGTTCAAATGAATTCTTTTTAATGGCTGAGTAATATTCCATGGTATATATGTACCACAGCTTCCTTATCCATTCTTCTGCTGATGGGCATCTAGGTTGCTTCCATGTCCTGGCTATTATAAACAGTGCTGCAATGAACATTGGGGTGCACGTGTCTCTTTCAGATCTGGTTTCCTCAGTGTGTATGCCCAGAAGTGGGATTGCTGGGTCATATGGCAGTTCTATGTCCAGTTTTTTAAGAAATCTCCACACTGTTTTCCATAGCGGCTGTACTAGTTTGCATTCCCACCAACAGTGTAAGAGGGTTCCCTTTCCTCCACACCCTCTCCAGCATTTATTGCTTGTAGACTTTTGGATAGCAGCCATCCTGACTGGCGTGTAATGGTACCTCATTGTGGTTTTGATTTGCATTTCTCTAATAATGAGTGATGTTGAGCATCTTTTCATGTGTTTGTTAGCCATCTGTATGTCTTCCTTGGAGAAATGTCTGTTTAGTTCTTTGGCCCATTTTTTGATTGGGTCATTTATTTTTCTGGAATTGAGCTGCAGGAGTTGCTTGTATATTTTTGAGATTAGTCCTTTGTCTGTTTCTTCATTTGCTATTATTTTCTCCCAATCTGAGGGCTGTCTTTTCATCTTACTTATAGTTTCCTTTGTAGTGCAAAAGCTTTTAAGTTTCATTAGGTCCCATTTGTTTAGTTTTGCTTTTATTTCCAATATTCTGGGAGGTGGGTCATAGAGGATCTTGCTTTGATTTATGTCGGAGAGTGTTTTGCCTATGTTCTCCTCTAGGAGTTTTATAGTTTCTGGTCTTACATTTAGATCTTTAATCCATTTTGAGTTTATTTTTGTGTATGGTGTTAGAAAGTGTTCTAGTTTCATTCTTTTACAAGTGGTTGACCAGTTTTCCCAGCACCACTTGTTAAAGAGGTTGTCTTTTTTCCATTGTATATCCTTGCCTCCTTTGTCAAAGATAAGGTGTCCATAGGTTCGTGGATTTATCTCTGGGCTTTCTATTCTGTTCCATTGATCTATATTTCTGTCTTTGTGCCAGTACCATACTGTCTTGATGACTGTGGCTTTGTAGTAGAGTCTGAAGTCAGGCAGGTTGATTCCTCCAGTTCCATTCTTCTTTCTCAAGATTACTTTGGCTATTCGAGGTTTTTTGTATTTCCATACAAATTGTGAAATTCTTTGGTCTAGTTCTGTGAAAAATACCGTTGGTAGCTTGATAGGGATTGCATTGAATCTATAGACTGCTTTGGGTAGAATAGCCATTTTGACAATATTAATTCTTCCAATCCATGAACACGGTATGTTTCTCCATCTGTTTGTGTCCTCTTTGATTTCTTTCATCAGTGTTTTATAGTTTTCTATGTATAGGTCCTTTGTTTCTTTAGGTAGATATACTCCTAAGTATTTTATTCTTTTTGTTGCAATGGTGAATGGTATTGTTTCCTTAATTTCTCTGTCTGTTTTTTCATTGTTAGTATATAGGAATGCAAGGGATTTCTGTGTGTTAATTTTATATCCTGCAACTTTACTATATTCATTGATTAGCTCTAGTAATTTTCTGGTAGAATCTTTAGGGTTTTCTATGTAGAGGATCATGTCATCTGCAAACAGTGAGAGTTTTACTTCTTCTTTTCCTATCTGGATTCCTTTTACTTCTTTTTCTGCTCTGATTGCTGTGGCCAGCACTTCCAACACTATGTTGAATAGTAGTGGTGAGAGTGGGCACCCTTGTCTTGTTCCTGATTTCAGGGGAAATGCCTTCAATATTTCACCATTGAGGGTGATGCTTGCTGTGGGTTTGTCATATATAGCTTTTATTATGTTGAGGTATGTTCCTTCTATTCCTGCTTTTTGGAGAGTTTTAATCATAAATGAGTGTTGAATTTTGTCAAAGGCTTTCTCTGCATCTATTGAGATAATCATATGGTTTTTATCTTTCAATTTGTTAATGTGGTGTATTACATTGATTGATTTGCGGATATTAAAGAATCCTTGCATTCCTGGGATAAAGCCCACTTGGTCATGGTGTATGATTTTTTTTAATATGTTGTTGGATTCTGTTTGCTAGAATTTTGTTAAGGATTTTTGCATCTATGTTCATCAGTGATATTGGCCTGTAGTTTTCTTTTTTTGTGGCATCTTTGTCTGGTTTTGGAATTAGGGTGATGGTGGCCTCATAGAATGAGTTTGGAAGCTTACCTTCTTCTGCAATTTTCTGGAAGAGTTTGAGTAAGATAGGTGTTAGCTCTTCTCTAAATTTTTGGTAGAATTCAGCTGTGAAGCCATCTGGTCCTGGGCTTTTGTTTGCTGGAAGATTTTTGATGACAGTTTCGATTTCCTTGCTTGTGATGGGTCTGTTAAGATCTTCTATTTCTTCCTGGTTCAGTTTTGGAAAGTTATACTTTTCTAAGAATTTGTCCATTTCATCCAAGTTGTCCATTTTATTGGCATAGAGCTGCTGGTAGTAGTCTCTTATGATCCTTTGTATTTCAGTGTTGTCTGTTGTGATCTCTCCATTTTCATTTCTAATTTTGTTAATTTGGTTTTTCTCTCTTTGTTTCTTAATGAGTCTTGCTAATGGTTTGTCAATTTTGTTTATTTTTTCAAAAAACCAGCTTTTAGCTTTGTTGATTTTTGCTATGGTCTCTTTAGTTTCTTTTGCATTTATTTCTGCCCTGATTTTTAAGATTTCTTTCCTTCTGCTAACTCTGGGGTTCTTCATTTCTTCCTTCTCTAATTGCTTTAGGTGTAGAGTTAGGTTATTTAATTGGTTTTTTTCCTGTTTCTTGATGTAAGCCTGTAATGCTATGAACCTTCCCCTTAGCACTGCTTTTACAGTGTCCCATAGGTTTTGGGTTGTTGTGTTTTCATTTTCATTCATTTCTATACATATTTTGATTTCTTTTTTGATTTCTTCTATGATTTGTTGGTTATTCAGAAGCGTGTTATTTAGCCTCCATATGTTTGAAGTTTTAACAATTTTTTCCCTGTAATTGAGATCTAATCTTACTGCACTGTGGTCAGAAAAGATAACTGGAATGATTTCAATTTTTTTGAATTTTCCAAGACCAGATTTATGGCCCAGGATGTGATCTATTCTGGAGAATGTTCCGTGTGCACTTGAGAAAAAGGTGAAGTTGATTGTTTTGGGGTGAAATGTCCTATAGATATCAATTAGGTCTAGCTGGTCCATTGTGTCATTTAAGGTTTGTGTTTCCTTGTTAATTTTCTGTTTAGTTGATCTATCCATAGTTGTGAGTGGGGTATTAAAGTCTTCCACTATTATTGTGTTACTATTAATTTCCTCTTTCATACTTGTTAGCGTTTGCCATACATATTGCGGTGCTCCTATGTTGGGTGCATATATATTTATAATTGTTATATCTTCTTTTTTGATTGATCCTTTGATCATTATGTAGTGTCCTTCTTTGTCTCTTTTCACTTCCTTTATTTGAAAGTCTATTTTATCTGATATGAGTATTGCGACTCCTGCTTTCTTTTGGTCTCCGTTTGCATGAAATATTTTTTTCCAGCCCTTCACTTTTAGTCTGTATGTGTCTCTTGTTTTGAGGTGGGTCTCTTGTAGACAGCATATATAGGGGTCTTGTTTTTGTATCCATTCAGCCAATCTTTGTCTTTTGGTTGGGGCATTCAACCCATTTACATTTAGGGTAATTATTGATAGGTGTGTTCCCGTTGCCATTTACTTTGTTGTTTTGGGTTCACATTTATAAAACCTTTCTGCATTTCCTGTCTAGAGAAGATCCTTTAGCATTTGTTGAAGAGCTGGTTTGGTGGTGCTGAATTCTCTCAGCTTTTGCTTATCTGTAAAGCTTTTGAATTCTCCTTCATATCTGAATGAGATCCTTGCTGGATACAGTAATCTAGGTTGTAGGTTATTCTCTTTCATTACTTTCAGTACGTCCTGCCATTCCCTTCTGGCCTGGAGGGTTTCTATTGATAGATCCGCTGTTATCCTTATGGGAATCCCTTTGTGTGTTATTTGTTGTTTTTCCCTTGCTGCTTTTAATATTTGTTCTTTGTGTTTGATCTTTGTTAATTTGATTAATATGTGTCTTGGGGTGTTTCGCCTTGGGTTTATCCTGTTTGGGACTCTCTGGGTTTCTTGGATTTGGGTGGCTATTTCCTTCCCCATTTTAGGGAAGTTTTCAGCTATTATCTCCTCGAGTATTTTCTCATGGCCCTTCTTTTTGTCTTCTTCTTCTGGAACTCCTATGATTCGAATGTTGGGGCGTTTCACAGTGTCCCGTCCCAGAGGTCCCTGAGGTTGTCCTCATTTCTTTTGATCCTTTTTTCTTTTTTCCTCTCTGCTTCATTTATTTCCACCATTTTATCTTCTACCTCACTTATCCTATCTTCTGCCTCCGTTATTCTACTCTTGGTTCCCTCCAAAGTGTTTTTGATCTCATTCATTGCATTATTCATTTGTAATTGACTCTTTTTTATTTCTTCTAGGTCTTTATTAAACAGTTCTTGAATCTTTTCAATCTTTGTTTCCAGGCTATTTATCTGTAACTCCATTTTGTTTTCAAGATTTTGGATCATTTTTATTATCATTATTCTAAATTCTTTTTCAGGTAGATTCCCTATCTCCTCCTCTTTTGTTTGACTTGGTGGGCATTTTTCATGTTCCTTTACCTGTTGGGTATTTCTTTGCCTTTTCATCTTGTTTAGATTGCTGTATCTGGAGTGGGCTTTCTGTATTCTGGAGGTCTGTGGTTCCTTTTTGTTGTGGAGGATTAACCCAGTGGATGGGGTTAGACGATTGGCTTGTCAAGGTTTCCTGGTTAGGGAAGCTTGCATCAGTGTTCTGGTGTGTGGAACTTGATTTCTTCTCTTTGGAAAGCAATGGAGTGCCCAGTAATGAGTTTTGAGATGGGTCTATGTGTTAGGTGTGACCTTGGGCAGCCTGTATGTTGATGTTCAGGGCTATGTTCCTGCGTTGCTGGAGAATTTGCGTGGTATGTCTTGCTCTAAAACTTATTGGCTCTTGTGTGGTAGTTGGTTTCAGTGTAGGTATGGAGGCTTTTGGACAGTCACTTATCACTTAAAGTTCCTTGTAGTCAGGAGTTTTCTGGTGTTCTCAGGTTTTGGGCTTAAGTCTCCTGCCTCTGGATTTCAGTTTTATTCTTCCTGTAGTCTCAGGACTTCTCCAACTATGCAGCCCTGATAAGAAAACTTCTAGGTTAATGGCTAAAAGATTCTCCCCCGTTAGGGACACCCAGAGAGGTTCACAGAGTCACATGAAGAAGAGGAGAGGGAGGAGGGAGATAGAGATGAACAGGAGGAGAAAAAGGGGGACTCAAGAGGAGAGAGACAGATCTACACAGCTGTCTGTTCCCAGAGTGTTCTCCGTAGCCCAGTCACCTACAAAGATTCACAGAATTGGATTGGGAAGAGAAGGGGAAAGGAGGAAATAGAGGTGTTCTGAGGTAGAAAACAGAGAGTCAAGATTGGGAGAGAATAATCTTCAGTTTAAAAATAGGGCTTCTCTTCTTTTTTTTTTTTTGTAAGGTTATAGTGCATTGAAAATGAAAATTAAGGAGTAGTAGAGGAGTACTAGAGGAATTTAAAAGAAATAAGAGAAAAAGAAAAATAGAAAATAGAAGAGAAAAAGGAAAGAAAAAAAGAAAAAAAAGAAAGAAAAAGAAAAAAAAACAGAAAAAAAAGAAAAAAAAAAAGGAAAAAAAATTTTTTTACCCCTAATTAAAAAATCGTAAAAGTCTATGGAAATGAAAGTTAAGGAGTAATGGGGGAGTAATAGGGGATTTTAAAGGAAAATAAAAGAGAAAAAATAAAAAAGAAAAAAGAAAAAAAAATTAAAAAAAGAGAAAAAAGTAAAATTATATCTAGGAGTTTCTCTGGAGCTGTTGCGGTCAGTGTGGGTTCGGCTCAGTTTCAGATAGCTCCTCGTTCCAGCTTACGCTTCTCGATATCTACAGGCTCCTCCGGTGTAGTCAATGTTTCCTAGAGGGATTTTAATCTGTTGCACCAGTCCCTTCTGAAGCGGTTCCCTTTGTTTATTTGGCTTCTGTTTGCCGGTCTCTTCAGAGCCTCATTTCCGCCCTGACACAGGCGGGCGGAGGTGGACTCTTATTCAGGTAGCTAGTTCCGTCGCTCCGGGGGGAGGGGCTTGTGCTGCGGGGACGGGCTGGCGCTGCGGGGAGGGGCTGGCGCTGCTCTCTCCGTCTGCGCTGCTCAGGAATTGCTCTGCACGCAGTGCAGGGGAATCGGGCCTCATCTCGCGGTGAGGGGGAATTCTCATGGTTTTTCTCGAGTTGCGGCCGGAACCTGGGGTATATTCTCGAGTTACGACGGGGAGGGCCCTTCCAGACACGTGTTTGTACAGCGACGTCAGGACTCCTGCCTAGGTGCGTGGGACACTTCGGGATTCTCCACGAGTCTTGGCATGGCAATTGGGAGGCGTCTCCACGTGAGGCGGGAGACCCAGGGTCCCTTTCCACGTGCCACAGGGATCCTGGGACTCCTATCCACTTTCAAGAGGAGTCAGGCATCGTCTCCTTTGGAAGCATTGATCTCCGCGGACCTCTCGAGTTTTCAAAGGATGTGAGGCCTCCGGTCGCGATGAGGCGGAGGACTAGGTCTTTCTCTGTGGTCTCCACAGGGGATTCAGACATCCCTTCGTCTTGGGAGATGCAAGACGAGCCTGCATTCACTTCACTGCAGGGATATCCGGCCTTAATTCGAGTCAGAGCATCTCGGTATCAATTCCACTTGAGACCACAAACTCAGGGTCCCTCTCACATACCTGTAGCTGAGAGAAGCCTCCTCTTGAGGTGCTTGTGGAAAGTTGGTATTCCTCTTGAGTCGAAGCCAGGGACTAAGCTCTCATCTCGAGTTGATTTGGGGTCCACGGAGCCCTTTCGTGTTGCTACAGTGACCTCAGGATCCCTCTAGACTTGAGACAGTGACTTGGGTATTCTCTGGAGTGTCATCAAGGAAATCAAGGCTCCTTTCACGTTTGATGTGGAACACGGAATTGCTCTGCACGCAGTGCAGGGGAATCGGGCCTCATCTCGCGGCGAGGGGGAAGTCTCATGGTTTTTCTCGAGTTGCGGCCGGAACCTGGGGTATATTCTCGAGTTACGACGGGGAGGGCCCTTCCAGACACGTGTTTGTTCAGCGACGTGAGGACTCCTGCCTAGGTGCGAGGGACACCTCGGGATTCTCCTCGAGTCTTGGCACGGCAATTGGGACGCGTCTCCACGTGAGGCGGGAGACCCAGGGTCCCTTTCCACGTGCCACAGGGATCCTGGGACTCCTATCCATTTTCAAGAGGAGTCAGGCATCGTCTCCTTTGGAAGCATTGATTTCCGCGGACCTCTCGAGTTTTCAAAGGATGTGAGGCCTCCGGTCGGGATGAGGCGGAGGACTAGGTCATTCTCTGTGGTCTCCACAGGGGATTCAGACATCCCTTCGTCTTGGGAGATGCAAGACGAGCCTGCATTCACTTCACTGCAGGGATATCCGGCCTTACTTCGAGTCAGAGCATCTCGGTGTCCATTCGATTTGAGGCCACAAACTCAGGGTCCCTCTCACCTACCTGTAGCTGAGAGAAGCCTCCTCTTGAGGTGCTTTTGGAAAGTTGGTATTCCTCTTGAGTCGAAGCCAGGGACTAAGCTCTCATCTCGAGTTGATTTGGGGTCCACGGAGCCCTTTCGTGTTGCTCCAGTGACCTCAGGATCCCTCTAGACTTGAGACAGTGATCTTGGGTTTTCTCTGGAGTGCCATCAAGGAAATCAAGGCTCCTTTCTCGTTTGATGTGGAACACGGAATTGCTCTGCATGCAGTGCAGGGGAATCGGGCCTCATCTCGCGAAGTGGGGGAAGTCTCATGGTTTTTCTTGAGTTGCGGCCGAAACCTGGGTTATATTCTCGAGTTACGATGGGGAGGGCCCTTCCAGACACGTGTTTGTTCAGCGACTTCAGGACTCCTGCCTAGGTGCGAGGGATACCTCGGGATTCTCCTCGAGTCTTGGCATGGCAATTGGGACGCGTCTCCATGTGAAGCGGGAGACCCAAAGTCCCCGTCCATGTGGACAGGGATCCTGGGACTCCTAACCATTTTCAAGAGGAGTCAGGCATCATCTCCTTTGGAAGCATTGATCTCCGCGGACCTCTCGAGTTTTCAGAGGATGTGAGGCCTCCGGTCACGATGAGGCGGAGAACTAGGTCTTTCTCTGTGGCCTCCACATGGGATTCAGACATCCCTTCGTCTTGGGAGATGCAAGACGAGCTAGCATTCAATTCACTGCAGGGATATCCGGCCTTACTTCGAGTCAGAGCATCTCGGTGTCCATTCCACTTGAGGCCACAAACTCAGGGTCCCTCTCACATACCTGTAGCTGAGAGAAGACTCCTCTTGAGGTGCTTGTGGAAAGCTAGTATTCCTCTTAAGTCGAAGCCAGGGACTAAGCTCTCATCTCGAGTTGATTTGCGGTCCACGGAGACCTTTCATGCTGCTACAGTGGCCTCAGGATCCCTCTAGACTTGAGACAGTGACTTTGCGTTTTCTCTGGAGTGCCATCAAGGAAATCAAGGCTCCTTTCCCGTTTGATGTGGAACACGGAATTGCTCTGCACACAGTGCACGGGAATCGGGCCTTATGTCGCGGCGATGGGGAATTCTCATGGTTTTTTTCGAGTTGCGGCCGGAACCTTGGGTATATTCTCGAGTTACGACGGGGAGGGCACTTCCAGACACGTGTTTTTTCAGCGACGACAGGACTCCTGCCTAGGTGCGAGGGACACTTCGGGATTCTCCACGATTGTTGGCATGGCAATTGGGACGCGTCTCCACGTGAGGCGGGAGACCCAGAGTCCCTTTCCACGTGCCACAGGGATCCTGGGACTCCTATCCATTTTCAAGAGGAGTCAGGCATCGTCTCCTTTTGAAGCATTGATCTCCGTGGACCTCTCCAGTTTTCAAAGGATGTGAGGCCTCCCGTCGCGATGAGGCGGAGAACTAGGTCTTTCTCTGTGGTCTCCACAGGGGATTCAGACATCCCTTCGTCTTGGGAGATGCAAGAAGAGCCTGCATTCAATTCACTGCAGGGATATCCGGCCTTTCTTCGAGTCAGAGCATCTCGGTGTCCATTCCACTTGAGGCCAAAAACTCAGGGTCCCTCTCACATACCTGTAGCTGAGAGATGCCTCCTCTTGAGTTGCTTGTGAAAAGTTGGTATTCCACTTGAGTCGAAGCCAGGGACTAAGCTCTCATCTCGAGTTGATTTGGGGTCCAAGGGGAAATTTCGTGTTGCTCCAGTGACCTCAGCATCCCTCTAGACTTGAGACAGTGATCTTGGGTTTTCTCTGGAGTGCCATCAAGGAAAGCAAGGCTCCTTTCACGTTTGATGTGGAACACGGAATTGCTCTGCACGCAGTGCAGGGGAATCGGGCCTCATCTCGCGGCGAGGGGGAAGTCTCATGGTTTTTCTCGAGTTGCGGCCGGAACCTGGGGTATATTCTCGAGTTACGACGGGGAGGGCCCTTCCAGACACGTGTTTGTTCAGCGACGTCGGACTCCTGCTTAGGTGCGAGGGACACGTCGGGATTTTCCTCGAGTCTTGGCACGGCAATTGGGACGCGTCTCCACGTGAGGCGGGAGACCCAGGGTCCCTTTCCACGTGCCACAGGGATCGTGGGACTCCTATCCATTTTCAAGAAGAGTCAGGCATCGTCTCCTTTGGAAGCATTGATCTCCGCAGACCTCTCGAGTTTTCAAAGGATGTGAGGCCTCCGGTCTTGATGAGGTGGAGGACTAGGTCTTTCTCTGTGGTCTCCACAGGGGATTCAGACATCCCTTCGTCTTGGGAGATGCAAGACGAGCCTGCATTCAGTTCACTGCAGGGATATCCGGCCTTACTTCGAGTCAGAGCATCTCGGTGTCCATTCCACTTGAGGCCACAAACTCAGGGTCCCTCTCACATACCTGTAGCTGAGAGAAGCCTCGTCTTGAGGTGCTAGTGAAAAGTGGGTATTCCTCTTGAGTTGAAGCCAGGGTCTAAGCTCTCATCTCGAGTTGATCTAGGGTCCACGGAGCCCTTTCGTGTTGCTCCAGTGACCTCAGGATCCCTCTAGACTTGAGAAAGTGATCTTGGGTTTTCTCTGGAGTGCCATCAAGGAAATCAAGGCTCCTTTCACGTTTGATATGGAACTTGCAATTGCTCTGCACGCAGTGCAGGGGAATCGGGCCTCATCTCCCGGCGAGGGGGAAATCTCATGGTTTTTCTCGAGTTGCGGCCGGAACCTGGGGTATATTCTCGAGTTACGACGGGGAGGGCCCTTCCAGACACGTGTTTGTTCAGCGACGTCAGGACTCCTGCCTAGGTGCGAGGGACACCTCGGGATTCTCCTCGAGTCTTGGCATGGCAATGGGGAAGCGTCTCCACGTGAGGCGGGAGACCCAGGGTCCCTTTCCACGTGCCACAGGGATCCTGGGACTCCTATCCATTTTCAAGAGGAGTCAGGCATCGTCTCCTTTGGAAGCATTGATCTCCGCGGACCTCTCGAATTTTCAAAGGATGTGAGGCCCCCGGTCGCTATGAGGTGGAGAATTAGGTCTTTCTCTGTGGTCTCCACAGGGGATTCAGACATCCCTTCGTCTTGGGAGATGCAAGACGAGCCTGCATTCAATTCACTGCAGGGATATCCGGCCTTACTTCGAGTCAGAGCATCTCGTTGTCCATTCCACTTGAGGCCACAAACTCAGGGTCCCTCCAATATACCTGTAGCTGAGAGAAACCTCCTCTTGAGGTCCTTGTGGAAAGTTGGTATTCCTCTTGAGTCTAAGCCAGGGTCTAAGCTCCCATCTCGAGTTGATATGGGGTCCACGAAGCCCTTTCCTGTTGGTCCAGTGACTTCAGGATCCCTCTAGACTTGAGACAGTGATCTTGGGTTTTCTCTGGAGTGCCATCAAGGAAATCAAGGCTCCTTTCACTTTTGATGTGGAACACGGAATTGCTCTGCATTCAGTTCAGGGTAATCGGGCCTCAACTCGTGGCGAGGGGGAAATCTCATGGTTTTTCTCGAGTTGCGGCCGGAACCTGGGGTATATTCTCGAGTTACGACGGGGAGGGCCCTTCCAGACACGTGTTTGTTCAGCGACGTCAGGACTCCTGCCTAGGTGCGAGGGACACATCGGGATTCTCCTCGAGTCTTGGCATGGCAATTGGGACGCGTCTCCACGTGAGGCCGGAGACCCAGGGTCCCTTTCCACGTGCCACAGGGATCCTGGGACTCCTATCCATTTTCAAGAGGAGTGAGGAATCATCTCCTTTGGAAGCATTGATCTCTGCGGACCTCTTGAGTTTTCAAAGGATGTGAGGCCTCCGATCGCGATGATGCGGAGAACTAGGACTTTCTCTGTGGTCTCCACAGGGGATTCAGACATCCCTTCGTCTATGGAGATGCAAGACGAGCCTGCATTCAATTCACTGCAGGGATATCCGGCCTTACTTCGAGTCAGAGCATCTCGGTGTCCATTCCACTTGAGGCCACAAACTCAGGGTCCCTCTCACATACCTGTAGCTGAGAGAAGCCTCCTCTTGAGGTGCTTGAGGAAAGTTGGTATTCCTCTTGTGTCGAAGGCAGGGACTAAGCTCTCATCTCGAGTTGATTTGGGGTCCACGGAGCCCTTTCGTGTTGCTCCAGTGACCTCAGGATCGCTATAGACTTGAGACAGTGATCTTGGGTTTTCTCTGGAGTGCCATCAAGGAAATCAAGGCTCCTTTCACGTTTGATGTGGAACACGGAATTGCTCTGCATGCAGTGCAGGGGAACCGGGCCTCATCTCGTGGAGAGGGGGAAGTCTCATGGTTTTTCTCGAGTTGCGGCCGGAACCTCGGGTATATTCTCGAGTTACGACGGGGAGGGCCCTTCCAGACACGTGTTTGTTCAGCGACGTCAGGATTCCTGACTAGGGGCGAGGGACACCTCGGGATTCTCCTCGAGTCTTTGCATGGCAATTGGGACGCGACTCCAAGTGAGGGGGGAGACCCAGGGTCCCTTTCTACGTGCCACAGGGATCCTGGGACTCCTATCCATTTTCAAGAGGAGTCAGGCATCGTCTCCTTTGGAAGCATTGATCTCCACGGACCTCTCGAGTTTTCAAAGGATGTGAGGCCTCCGGTCGCGATGAGACGGAGGAATAGGTCTTTCTCTCTGGCCTCCACAGTGGATTCAGACATCCCTTAGTCTTGCGAGATGCAAGACGAGCCTGCATTCAATTCACTGCAGGGATATCCGGCCTTACTTCGAGTCAGAGCATCTCGGTGTCCATTCCACTTGAGGCCACAAACTCAGGGTCTCTCTCACATACCTGTAGCTGAGAGAAGCCTCCTCTTGAGGTGCTTGTGGAAAGTTGGTATTCCCCTTGAGTCGAAGCCAGGGACTAAGCTCTCATCTCGAGTTGATTTGAGGTCCACGGAGCCCTTTCCTGTTGCTCCAGTGACCTCAGGATCCCTCTAAACTTGAGACAGTGATCTTGGGTTTTCTCTGGAGTGCCATCAAGGAAATCAAGGCTCCTTTCACGTTTGATGTGGAACACGGAATTGCTCTGCATGCAGTGCAGGGGAATCGGCCTCACCTCGTGGCAAGGGGGAAGTCTCATGGTTTTTCTCGAGTTGCGGCCGGAACCTGGCGTATATTCTCGAATTACGACGGGGAGGGCCCTTCCAGACACATGTTTGTTCAGCGACGTCAGGACTCCTGCCTAGGTGCGAGGGACACCTCGGGATTCTCCTCGAGTCTTGCCATGGCAATTGGGATATGTCTCCACGTGAGGCGCGAGATCCAGGGTCCCTTTCCACATGCCACAGGGATCCTGGGACTCCTATCCATTTTCAAGAGGAGTCAGGCATCGTCTCCTTCGGAAGTATTGATCTCCGCGGTCCTCTCGAGTTTTCAAAGGATGTGAGGCCTCCGGTTGCCTTGAGGTGGAGGACTAGGTCTTTCTCTGTGGTCTCCACAGGGGATTCAGACAACCCTTCGTCTTGGGAGATGCAAGACGAGCCTGCATTCAAATCACTGCAGGGATATCTGGCCTTACTTCGAGTCAGAGCATCTCGGTGTCCATTCCACTTGCGGCGACAAACTCAGGGTCCCTCTCACATACCATTAGTTGAGAGTAGCATCCTCTTGAGGTGCTTGTGGAAAGTTGGTATTCCTCTTGAGTCGAAGCCAGGGACTAAGCTCTCATCTCGAGTTGATTTGGGGTCCACGGAGCCCTTTCGTGTTGCTACAGTGACCTCAGGATCCCGCTAGACTTGAAACAGTGATCTTGGGTTTTCTCTGGAGTGCCATTAAGGAAATCAAGGCTCCTTTCACGTTTGATGTGGAACACAGAATTGCTCTGCACGCAGTGCAGGGGAATCGGGCCTCATCTCGTGGAGAGGGGGAAGTCTCATGGTTTTTCTCGAGTTGCGGCCGGAACCTGGGGTATATTCTCGAGTTAGGACGGGGAGGGCCCTTCCAGACACATGTTTGTTCAGCGACGTCAGGATTCCTGACTAGGGGCGAGGGACACCTCGGGATTCTCCTCGAGTCTTTGCATGGCAATTGGGACGCATCTCCAAGTGAGGGGGGAGACCCAGGGTCCCTTTCTACGTGCCACAGGGATCCTGGGCCTCCTATCCATTTTCAAGAGGAGTCAGGCATCGTCTCCTTTGGAAGCATTGATCTCCACGGACCTCTCGAGTTTTCAAAGGATGTGAGGCCTCCGCTCGCGATGAGACGGAGGAATAGGTCTTTCTCTCTGGCCTCCACAGTGGATTCAGACATCCCTTCGTCTTGGGAGATGCAAGACGAGCCTGCATTCAATTCACTGCAGGGATATCCGGCCTTACATCGAGTCAGAGCATCTCGCTGTCCATTCCACTTGAGGCCACAAACTAAGGGTCCCTCTCACATACCTGTAGCTGAGAGAAGCCGCCTCTTGAGGTGCTTTTGGAAAGTTGGTATTCTTCTTGAGTCGAAGCCAGGGACTAAGCTCTCATCTCGAGTTGATTTGGGGTCCAAGGGGAAATTTCCTGTTGCTCCAGTGACCTCAGGATCCCTCTAGACTTGAGACAGTGATCTTGGGTTTTCTCTGGAGTGCCATCAAGGAAATCAAGGCTCCTTTCACGTTTGATGTGGAACACGGAATTGCTCTGCATGCACTGCAGGGGAATCGGGCCTCATCTCGCGGCGAGGGGGAAATCTCATGGTTTTTCTCGAGTTGCGGCCGGAACCTGGGGTATATTCTCGAGTTACGACGGGGAGGGCCCTTCCAGACACGTGTTTGTTCAGCGACGTCAGGACTTCTGCCTAGGTGCGAGGGACACCTCGGGATTCTCCTCGAGTCTTGGCATGGCAATTGGGACGCGTCTCCACGTGAGGCGGGAGAGCCAGTGTCCCTTTCCACGTGCCACAGGGATCCTGGGACTCCTATCCATTTTCAAGAGGAGTCAGGCATCGTCTCCTTTGGAAGCATTGATCTCCTCGGACCTCTTGGGTTTTCAAAGGATGTGAAGCCTCCAGTCGCGTTGAGGCGGAGGACTAGGTCTTACTCTGTGGTCTCCACAGGGGATTCAGACAACCCTTCGTCTTGGGAGATGCAAGACGAGCCTGCATTCAATTCACTGCAGGGATATCCGGCCTTACTTCGAGTCAGAGCATCTCGGTGTCCATTCCACTTGAGGCCATAAACTCAGGGTCCCTCAAATATACCTGTAGCTGAGAGAAGCCTCCTCTTGAGGTCCTTGTGGACAGTTGGTATTCTTCTAGAGTCTAAGCCAGGGTCTAAGCTCTCATCTCGAGTTGATTTGGGGTCCACGGAGCCCTTTCGTGTTGCTCCAGTGACCTCAGGATCCCTCTAGGCTTCAGACAGTGATCTTGGGTTTTCTCTGGAGTGCCATCAAGGAAATCAAGGCTCCTTTCACGTTTGATGTGGAACACGGAATTGCTGTGCATTCAGTGCAGGGGAATCGGGCCTCAACTCGCGGCGAGGGGGAAATCTCATGGTTTTTCTCGAGTTGCGGCCGGAACCTGGGGTATATTCTCGAGTGACGACGGGGAGGGCCCTTCCAGACATGTGTTTGTTCAGCGATGTCAGGACTCCTGCCTAGGTGCGAGGGATACCTCGGGATTCTCCTCGAGTCTTTGCATGGCAATTTGGACGCGTCTCCACGTGAGGCCGGAGACCCAGGGGCCCTTTCCACGTGCCACAGGGATCCTGGGACTCCTATCCATTTTCAAGAGGATTCAGGCATCGGCTCCTTTGGAAGCATTGATCTCCGCGGACCTCTCGAGTTTTCAAAGGATGTGAGGCCTCCGGTCGCGATGAGGCGGAGAAGTCGGTCTTTCTCTGAGGTCTCCACAGGGGATTCAGACATCCCTTCGTCTTGGGAGATGCAAGACGAGCCTGCATTCAATTCACTGCAGGGATATCCGGCCTTACTTCGAGTCAGAGCATCTCGGTGTCCATTCGACTTGAGGCCACAAACTCAGGGTCCCTCTCACATACCTGTAGATGAGAGAAGCCTCCTCTTGAGGTGCTTGTGGAAAGTTGGTATTCCTCTTGAGTCCAAGCCAGGGACTAAGCTCTCATCTCGAGTTGATTTAGGGTCCACGGAGCCCTTTTGTGTTTCTCCAGTGACCTCAGTATGCCTCTAGACTTGACACAGTGGTCTTGCTTTTTCTCTGGAGTGCCATCAAGGAAATCAAGCCTCCTTTCATGTTTGATGTGGAACACGGAATTGCTCTGCACAGAATGCAGGGGAATCGGGCCTCATCTCGCGGCGAGGGGGAAGTCTCCTGGTTTTTGTCGAGTTGCGGCCAGAACTTTGGGTATATTCTCGAGTTACGACGCGGAGGGCCCTTCCAGACACGTGTTTGTTCAGCGATGTCAGCACTCCTGCCTAGGTGCGAGGGACAACTCGGGATTCTCCTCGAATCTTGGCATGGCAATTGGGACGCGTCTCCACGTGATGCGGGAGACCCACGGTCCATTTCATGTGCCAGAGGGATCCTGGAAGTCCTATCCATTTTCAAGAGGAGTCAGGCATCGACTCCTTTGGAAGCATTGATCTCCGCGGACCTGTCGAGTTTTCAAAGGATGCGAGGCCTCTGTTTGCATTGAGGCGGAAAAGTAGGTCTTTCTCTGTGGTCTCCACAGGGGATTCAGACATCCTTTATCTTGGGAGATGCAAGACGAGCCTGCATTTAATTCACTGCAGGGATATCTGGCATTACTTCGAGTCAGAGCATCTCGGGGTCCATTCCACTTGAGGCCACAAACTCAGGGTCCCTCTCACATACCTGTAGCTGAGAGAAGCCTCCTCTTGAGGTGCTTGTGGAAACTTGGTATTCCTCTTGAGTCGAAGCAAGGGACTAAGTGCTCATCTCGAGTTGATTTGGGTCTAGGGAGCCCTTTCGTGTTGCTACAGTGACCTCAGGATCCCTCTAGACTTGAGACAGTGATCTTGGGTTTTCTCTGGAGTTCCATCAAGGAAATCAAGGCTCCTTTCACGTTAGATGTGGAACACGTAATTGCTCTGCACGCAGTGCAGGGGAATCGGACCTCATCTCGCGGCGCGGGGGAAGTCTCATGGTTTTTCTCGATTTGCGGCCGGAACCTGGTGTATATTCTTGAGTTACGACGGGGAGGGCCCTTCCAGACACGTGTTTGTTCAGCGACGTCAAAACTTCTGCCTAGGTGCGAGGGACACCTCGGGATTCTCCTCGAGTCTTGGCATGGCAATTGGGACGCGTCTCCACGTGAGCCGGGAGCCCCAGGGTCCCTTTCCACGTGCCACAGGGATCCTGGGACTCCTATCCATTTTCAAGAGGAGTCAGGCATCGTCTCCTTTGGAAGCATTGATCTCCGCGGACCTCTCGAGTTTTCAAAGGATGTGAGGCCTCCGGTCGCGATGAGGCGGAGGACTAGGTCTTTCTCTGTGGTCTCCACAGGGGATTCAGACATCCCTTCGTTTTGGGAGATGCAAGACGAGCCTGCATTCAATTCACTGCCGGGATATCCGGCCTTACTTCGAGTCAGAGCATCTCGGTGTCCATTCCACTTCAGGCCACAAACTCAGGGTCCCTCTCACATACCGGTAGCTGAGAGAAGCCTCCTCTTGAGGTGCTTGTGGAAAGTTGGTATTCCTCTTGAATCGAAGCCAGGGACTCAGCTCTCATCTCGAGTTGATTTGGGGTCCAGGGATCCCTTTCGTGTTGCTCCAGTGACCTCAGCATCCCTCTAGACTTGAGACAGTGATCTTGGGTTTTCTCTGGAGTGCCATCAAGGAAATCAAGGCTCCTTTCACGTTTGATGTGGAACACGGAATTGCTCTGCACGCAGTGCAGGGGAATCGGGCCTCATCTCGCGGTGAGGGGGAAGTCTCATGGTTTTTCTCGAGTTGCGGCCGGAACCTGGGGTATATTCTCGAGTTACGACGGGGAGGGCCCTTCCATACACGTGTTTGTTCAGCGACGTAAGGACTCCAGCCTAGGTGCGAGGGACAACTCGGGATTCTCCTCGAGTCTTCGCATGGCAATTGGGACGCGTCTCCACGTGAGGCGGGAGACCCTGGGTCCCTTTCCACGTGACACAGGGATCCTGGGATTCCTATTGATTTTCAAGAGGAGTCAGGCATCGTCTCCTTTGGAAGCATTGATCTCCCCAGACCTCTCGAGTTTTCAAAGGATGTGAGGCCTCTGTTCGCGTTGAGGCGGAGGACTCGGTCTTTCTCTGTGGTCTCCACAGGGGATTCAGACAACTCTTCGTCTTGGGAGATGCAAGACGAGCCTGCATTCAATTCACTGCAGGGATATCCGGCCTTACTTCGAGTCAGAGCATCTCGGTGTCCATTCCACTTGAGGCCACAAACTCAGGGTCCCTCTCCCATACCTGTAGCTGAGAGAAGCCTCTTCTTGAGGTGCTTGTGGAAAGTTGGTATTCCTCTTGACTCGAAGCCAGGGACTCAGCTCTCATCTCGAGTTGATTTGGGGTCCACGGAGCCCTTTCGTGTTGCTCCAGTGACCTCAGGATCCCTTTAGACTTGAGACAGTGATCTTGGGTTTTCTCTGGAGTGCCATCAAGGAAATCAAGGCTCCTTTCACGTTTGATGTGGAACACGGAATTGCTCTGCACGCAGTGCAGGGGAATCGGGCCTCATCTCGTGGCGAGGGGGAAGTCTCATAATTTTTCTCGAGTTGCGGCCGGAACCTGGGGTATATTCTCGAGTTACGACGGGGAGGGCCCTTCCAGACACGTGTTTGTTCAGCGACGTCAGGACTCCTGCCTAGGTGCGAGGGACACTTCGGGATTCTCCTCGAGTCTTGGCATGGCAATTGGGACGCGTCTCCACGTGAGGCGGAAGACCCAGGATCCCTTTCCACGTGCCACAGGGATCCCGGGACTCCTATCCATTTTCAAGAGGAGTCATGCATCGTCTCCTTTGGAAGCATTGATCTCCGCGGAACTCTCGAGTTTTCAAAGGATGTGAGACTTCTGTTTGCGTTGAGGCGGAGGACTAGGTCTTTCTCTGTGGTCTCCACAGGGGATTCAGACATCCCTTCGTCTTGGGAGATGCAAGACGAGCCTGCATTCAATTCACTGCAGGGATATCCGGCCTTACTTTCAGTCAGAGCATCTCGGTGTCCATTCCTCTTGAGGCCACAAACTCAGGGTCCCTCTCACCTACCTGTTGCTGAAAGAAGCCTCCTCTTGAGGTGCTTGTGGAAAGTTGGTATTCCTCTTGAGTTGAAGCCAGGGAATAAGCTCTCATCTCGAGTTGATTTGGGGTACACGGAGCCCTTTCGTGTTGCTCCAGTGACCTCAGGATCCCTCTAGACTTGAGACAGTGATCTTGGGTTTTCTCTGGAGTGCCATCAAGGAAATCAAGGCTCCTTTCACGTTTGATGTGGAACACGGAATTGCTCTGCACGCAGTGCAGGAGAATCCGGCCTCATCTCGCTGCGAGGGGAAATCTCATTGTTTTTCTCGAGTTGCGGCCGGAACCTTGGGTATATTCTCGAGTTAAGACGGGGAGGGCCCTTCCATACACGTGTTTGTTCAGCGACGTCAGGACTCCTGCCTAGGTGCGAGGGACACCTCGGGATTCTCCTCGAGTCTTGGCATGGCAATTGGGACGCGTCTCCACGTGAGGCGGGAGACCCAGGGTCCCTTTCCACGTGCCACAGGGATCCTGGGACTCCTATCCATTTTCAAGAGGAGTCAGGCATCGTCTCCTTTGGAAGCATTGATCTCTGCGGACCTCTCGAGTTTTCAAAGGATGTGAGGCCTCCGGTCGCGTTGAGGCGGAGGACTAGGTCTTTCTCTGTGGTCTCCACAGGGGATTCAGACATCCCTTCGTCTTGGGAGATGCAAGACGAGCCTGCATTCAATTCACTGCAGGGATATCCGGCCTTACTTCGAGTCAGAGCATCTCGGTGTCCATTCCACTTGAGGCCACAAACTCAGGGTCCCTCTCACATACCTGTAGCTGAGAGAAGCCTCCTCTTGAGGTGCTTGTGGAAAGTTGGTATTCCTCTTGTGTCGAAGGCAGGGACTAAGGTCTCATCTAGAGTTGATTTGGGGTCCACGGAGCCCTTTCGTGTTGCTCCAGTGACCTCAGGATCGCTATAGACTTGAGACAGTGATCTTGGGTTTTCTCTGGAGTGCCATCAAGGAAATCAAGGCTCCTTTCACGTTTGATGTGGAACACGGAATTGCTCTCCATGCAGTGCAGGGGAATCGGGCCTCATCTCGTGGAGAGGGGGAAGTCTCATGGTTTTTCTCGAGTTGCGGCCGGAACCTCGGGTATATTCTCGAGTTACGACGGGGAGGGCCCTTCCAGACACGTGTTTGTTCAGCGACGTCAGGATTCCTGACTAGGGGCGAGGGACACCTCGGGATTCTCCTCGAGTCTTTGCATGGCAATTGGGACGCGACTCCAAGTGAGGGGGGAGACCCAGGGTCCCTTTCTACGTGCCACAGGGATCCTGGGACTCCTATCCATTTTCAAGAGGAGTCAGGCATCGTCTCCTTTGGAAGCATTGATCTCCACGGACCTCTCGAGTTTTCAAAGGATGTGAGGCCTCCGGTCGCGATGAGACGGAGGAATAGGTCTTTCTCTCTGGCCTCCACAGTGGATTCAGACATCCCTTAGTCTTGCGAGATGCAAGACGAGCCTGCATTCAATTCACTGCAGGGATATCCGGCCTTACTTCGAGTCAGAGCATCTCGGTGTCCATTCCACTTGAGGCCACAAACTCAGGGTCTCTCTCACATACCTGTAGCTGAGAGAAGCCTCCTCTTGAGGTGCTTGTGGAAAGTTGGTATTCCCCTTGAGTCGAAGCCAGGGACTAAGCTCTCATCTCGAGTTGATTTGAGGTCCACGGAGCCCTTTCCTGTTGCTCCAGTGACCTCAGGATCCCTCTAGACTTGAGACAGTGATCTTGGGTTTTCTCTGGAGTGCCATCAAGGAAATCAAGGCTCCTTTCACGTTTGATGTGGAACACGGAATTGCTCTTCATGCAGTGCAGGGGAATCGGCCTCACCTCGTGGCAAGGGGGAAGTCTCATGGTTTTTCTCGAGTTGCGGCCGGAACCTGGGGTATATTCTCGAATTACGATGGGGAGGGCCCTTCCAGACAAGTGTTTGTTCAGCGACGTCAGGATTCCTGACTAGGGGCGAGGGACACCTCGGGATTCTCCTCGAGTCTTTGCATGGCAATTGGGACGCATCTCCAAGTGAGGGGGGAGACCCAGGGTCCCTTTCTACGTGCCACAGGGATCCTGGGCCTCCTATCCATTTTCAAGAGGAGTCAGGCATCGTCTCCTTTGGAAGCATTGATCTCCACGGACCTCTCGAGTTTTCAAAGGATGTGAGGCCTCCGCTCGCGATGAGACGGAGGAATAGGTCTTTCTCTCTGGCCTCCACAGTGGATTCAGACATCCCTTCGTCTTGGGAGATGCAAGACGAGCCTGCATTCAATTCACTGCAGGGATATCCGGCCTTACATCGAGTCAGAGCATCTCGCTGTCCATTCCACTTGAGGCCACAAACTAAGGGTCCCTCTCACATACCTGTAGCTGAGAGAAGCCTCCTCTTGAGGTGCTTTTGGAAAGTTGGTATTCCTCTTGAGTCGAAGCCAGGGACTAAGCTCTCATCTCGAGTTGATTTGGGGTCCAAGGGGAAATTTCCTGTTGCTCCAGTGACCTCAGGATCCCTCTAGACTTGAGACAGTGATCTTGGGTTTTCTCTGGAGTGCCATCAAGGAAATCAAGGCTCCTTTCACGTTTGATGTGGAAAACGGAATTGCTCTGCACGCACTGCAGGGGAATCGGGCCTCATCTCGCGGCGAGGGGGAAATCTCATGGTTTTTCTCGAGTTGCGGCCGGAACCTGGGGTATATTCTCGAGTTACGACGGGGAGGGCCCTTCCTGACACGTGTTTGTTCAGCGACGTCAGGACTTCTGCCTAGGTGCGAGGGACACCTCGGGATTCTCCTCGAGTCTTGGCATGGCAATTGGGACGCGTCTCCACGTGAGGCGGGAGAGCCAGTGTCCCTTTCCACGTGCCACAGGGATCCTGGGACTCCTATCCATTTTCAAGAGGAGTCCGGCATCGTCTCCATTGGAAGCATTGATCTCCGCGGACCTCTTGGGTTTTCAAAGGATGTGAGGCCTCCAGTCGCGTTGAGGCGGAGGACTAGGTCTTACTCTGTGGTCTCCACAGGGGATTCAGACAACCCTTCGTCTTGGGAGATGCAAGACGAGCCTGCATTCAATTCACTGCAGGGATATCCGGCCTTACTTCGAGTCAGAGCATCTCGGTGTCCATTCCACTTGAGGCCACAAACTCAGGGTCCCTCAAATATACCTGTAGCAGAGAGAAGCCTCCTCTTGAGGTCCTTGTGGACAGTTGGTATTCTTCTAGAGTCTAAGCCAGGGTCTAAGCTCTCATCTCGAGTTGATTTGGGGTCCACGGAGCCCTTTCGTGTTGCTCCAGTGACCTCAGGATCCCTCTAGGCTTCAGACAGTGATCTTGGGTTTTCTCTGGAGTGCCATCAAGGAAATCAAGGCTCCTTTCACGTTTGATGTGGAACACGGAATTGCTGTGCATTCAGTGCAGGGGAATCGGGCCTCAACTCGCGGCGAGGGGGAAATCTCATGGTTTTTCTCGAGTTGCGGCCGGAACCTGGGGTATATTCTCGAGTGACGACGGGGAGGGCCCTTCCAGACATGTGTTTGTTCAGCGATGTCAGGACTCCTGCCTAGGTGCGAGGGACACCTCAGGATTCTCCTCGAGTCTTTGCATGGCAATTTGGACGCGTCTCCACGTGAGGCCGGAGACCCAGGGGCCCTTTCCACGTGCCACAGGGATCCTGGGACTCCTATCCATTTTCAAGAGGATTCAGGCATCGGCTCCTTTGGAAGCATTGATCTCCGCGGACCTCTCGAGTTTTCAAAGGATGTGAGGCCTCCGGTCGCGATGAGGCGGAGAAGTCGGTCTTTCTCTGAGGTCTCCACAGGGGATTCAGACATCCCTTCGTCTTGGGAGATGCAAGACGAGCCTGCATTCAATTCACTGCAGGGATATCCGGCCTTACTTCGAGTCAGAGCATCTCGGTGTCCATTCGACTTGAGGCCACAAACTCAGGGTCCCTCTCACATACCTGTAGATGAGAGAAGCCTCCTCTTGAGGTGCTTATGGAAAGTTGGTATTCCTCTTGAGTCGAAGCCAGGAACTAAGCTCTCATCTCGAGTTGATTTGGGGTCGAAGGGGAAATTTCGTGTTGCTCCAGTGACCTCAGGATCCCTCTAGACTTGAGACAGTGATCTTGGGTTTTCTCTGGAGTGCCATCAAGGAAATCAAGGCTCCTTTCACGTTTGATGGGGAACACGGAATTGCTCTGCACGCAGTGCAGGGGAATCGGGCCTCAACTCGCGGCGAGGGGGAAATCTCATGGTTTTTCTCGAGTTGCGGCCGGAACCTGGCGTATATTCTCGAGTTAAGACGGGGAGGGCCCTTCCAGACAAGTGTTTGTTCAGCGACGTCAGGACTCCTGCCTAGGGGCGAGAGACCCCTCGGGATTCTCCTCGAGTCTTGGCATGGCAATTGGGACGCGTCTCCACATGAGGCGTGAGACCCAGGGTACCTTTGCATGTGCCACAGGGATCCTGGGCCTCCTATCCATTTTCAAGAGGAGTCAGGCATCGTCTCATTTGGAAGCATTGATCTCCGCGGACCTCTCGAGTTTTCAAAGGATGTGAGGCCTCCGGTCGCGATGAGGCGGAGAACTAGGACTTTCTCTGTGGTCTCCACAGGGGATTCAGACATCCCTTCGTCTTGGGAGATGCAAGACGAGCCTGCATTCAATTCACTGCAGGGATATCCGGCCTTACTTCGAGTCAGAGCATCTCGGTGTCCATTCCACTTGAGGCCACAAACTGAGGGTCCCTCTCACATACCTGTAGCTGAGAGAAGCCTCCTCTTGAGGTGCTTGTGGAAAGTTGGTATTCCTCTTGAGTCCAAGCCAGGGACTAAGCTCTCATCTCGAGTTGATTTAGGGTCCACGGAGCCCTTTTGTGTTTCTCCAGTGACCTCAGTATGCCTCTAGACTTGACACAGTGGTCTTGCTTTTTCTCTGGAATGCCATCAAGGAAATCAAGCCTCCTTTCATGTTTGATGTGGAACACGGAATTGCTCTGCACAGAATGCAGGGGAATCGGGCCTCATCTCGCGGCGAGGGGGAAGTCTCCTGGTTTTTGTCGAGTTGCGGCCAGAACTTTGGGTATATTCTCGAGTTACGACGCGGAGGGCCCTTCCAGACACGTGTTTGTTCAGCGATGTCAGCACTCCTGCCTAGGTGCGAGGGACAACTCGGGATTCTCCTCGAATCTTGGCATGGCAATTGGGACGCGTCTCCACGTGATGCGGGAGACCCACGGTCCATTTCATGTGCCAGAGGGATCCTGGAAGTCCTATCCATTTTCAAGAGGAGTCAGGCATCGTCTCCTTTGGAAGCATTGATCTCCGCGGACCTCTCGAGTTTTCAAAGGATGCGAGGCCTCTGTTTGCATTGAGGCGGAGAAGTAGGTCTTTTCTGTGGTCTCCACAGGGGATTCAGACATCCTTTATCTTGGGAGATGCAAGACGAGCCTGCATTTAATTCACTGCAGGGATATCTGGCATTACTTCGAGTCAGAGCATCTCGGGGTCCATTCCACTTGAGGCCACAAACTCAGGGTCCCTCTCACATACCTGTAGCTGAGAGAAGCCTCCTCTTGAGGTGCTTGTGGAAACTTGGTATTCCTCTTGAGTCGAAGCAAGGGACTAAGTGCTCATCTCGAGTTGATTTGGGTCTAGGGAGCCCTTTCGTGTTGCTACAGTGACCTCAGGATCCCTCTAGACTTGAGACAGTGATCTTGGGTTTTCTCTGGAGTTCCATCAAGGAAATCAAGGCTCCTTTCACGTTAGATGTGGAACACGCAATTGCTCTGCACGCAGTGCAGGGGAATCGGACCTCATCTCGCGGCGCGGGGGAAGTCTCATGGTTTTTCTCGATTTGCGGCCGGAACCTGGTGTATATTCTTGAGTTACGACGGGGAGGGCCCTTCCAGACACGTGTTTGTTCAGCGACGTCAAAACTTCTGCCTAGGTGCGAGGGACACATCGGGATTCTCCTCGAGTCTTGGCATGGCAATTGGGACGCGTCTCCACGTGAGCCGGGAGCCCCAGGGTCCCTTTCCACGTGCCACAGGGATCCTGGGACTCCTATCCATTTTCAAGAGGAGTCAGGCATCGTCTCCTTTGGAAGCATTGATCTCCGCGGACCTCTCGAGTTTTCAAAGGATGTGAGGCCTCCGGTCGCGATGAGGCGGAGGACTAGGTCTTTCTCTGTGGTCTCCACAGGGGATTCAGACATCCCTTCGTTTTGGGAGATGCAAGACGAGCCTGCATTCAATTCACTGCCGGGATATCCGGCCTTACTTCGAGTCAGAGCATCTCGGTGTCCATTCCACTTCAGGCCACAAACTCAGGGTCCCTCTCACATACCGGTAGCTGAGAGAAGCCTCCTCTTGAGGTGCTTGTGGAAAGTTGGTATTCCTCTTGAATCGAAGCCAGGGACTCAGCTCTCATCTCGAGTTGATTTGGGGTCCAGGGATCCCTTTCGTGTTGCTCCAGTGACCTCAGGATCCCTCTAGACTTGAGACAGAGATCTTGGGTTTTCTCTGGAGTGCCATCAAGGAAATCAAGGCTCCTTTCACGTTTGATGTGGAACACGGAATTGCTCTGCACGCAGTGCAGGGGAATCGGGCCTCATCTCGCGGTGAGGGGGAAGTCTCATGGTTTTTCTCGAGTTGCGGCCGGAACCTGGGGTATATTCTCGAGTTACGACGGGGAGGGCCCTTCCATACACGTGTTTGTTCAGCGACGTAAGGACTCCAGCCTAGGTGCGAGGGACAACTCGGGATTCTCCTCGAGTCTTCGCATGGCAATTGGGACGCGTCTCCACGTGAGGCGGGAGACCCTGGGTCCCTTTCCACGTGACACAGGGATCCTGGGATTCCTATCGAATTTCAAGAGGAGTCAGGCATCGTCTCCTTTGGAAGCATTTATCTCCGCAGACCTCTCGAGTTTTCAAAGGATGTGAGGCCTCTGTTCGCGTTGAGGCGGAGGACTCGGTCTTTCTCTGTGGTCTCCACAGGGGATTCAGACATCTCTTCGTCTTGGGAGATGCAAGACGAGCCTGCATTCAATTCACTGCAGGGATATCCGGCCTTACTTCGAGTCAGAGCATCTCGGTGTCCATTCCACTTGAGGCCACAAACTCAGGGTCCCTCTCCCATACCTGTAGCTGAGAGAAGCCTCTTCTTGAGGTGCTTGTGGAAAGTTGGTATTCCTCTTGACTCGAAGCCAGGGACTCAGCTCTCATCTCGAGTTGATTTGGGGTCCACGGAGCCCTTTCTTGTTGCTCCAGTGACCCCAGGATCCCTTTAGACTTGAGACAGTGATCTTGGGTTTTCTCTGGAGTGCCATCAAGGAAATCAAGGCTCCTTTCACGTTTGATGTGGAACACGGAATTGCTCTGCACGCAGTGCAGGGGAATCGGGCCTCATCTCGCGGCGAGGGGGAAGTCTCATGGTTTTTCTCGCGTTGCGGCTGGAAACTGGGGTATATTCTCGAGTTACGACGGGGAGGGCCCTTCCAGACACGTGTTTGATCAGCGGCGTCAGGACTCCTGCCGAGGTGCAAGGGACACCTCGGGATACTCCTCGAGTCTTGGCATGGCAATTGGGACGTGTCTCCACGTGAGGCGGGAGACCCAGTGTCCCTTTCCACGTGCCACAGGGATCCTGGGACTCCTATCCATTTTCAAGAGGAGTCAGGCATCGTCTCCTTTGGAAGCATTGATCTCCGAGGACCTCTCGAGTTTTCAAAGGATGTGAGGCCTCCGGTCGCGTTGAGGTGGAGAAGTAGGTTTTTCTCTGTGGTCTCCACAGGGGATTCAAACATCCCTTCGTCTTGGGAGATGCAAGACGAGCCTGCATTCAATTCACTGCAGGGATATCCGGCCTTATTTCGAGGCAGAGCATATCGGTGTCCATTCCACTTGAGGCCACAAACTCAGGGTCCCTCTCACATACCTGTAGCTGAGAGAAGCCTCCTCTTGAGGTGCTTGTGGAAAGTTGGTATTCCTCTTGAGTCGAAGCCAGGGACTAAGCTCTCATCTTGAGTTGATTTGGGGTTCACGGAGCCCTTTCGTGTTGCTCCAGTAACCTCAGGATCCCTCCAGACCCGAGACAGTGATCTTGGGTTTTCTCTGGAGTACCATCAAGGAAATCAAGGCTCCTTTCAAGTTTGATGTGGAACACGGAATTGCTCTGCATGCAGTGCAGGGGAATCGGGCCTCATCTCGCGGCGAGGCGGAAGTCTCATGGTTTTTCTCGAGTTGCGGCCGGAACCTGGGGTATATTCTCGAGTTAAGACGGGGAGGGCCCTTCCATACACGTGTTTGTTCAGCGATCTCAGGACTCATGCCTAGGTGCGTGGGACACCTCGGGATTCTCCTCGAGTCTTGGCATGGCAATTGGGACGCGTCTCCACGTGAGGCGGGAGATCCAGGGTCCCTTTCATCGTGCCACAGGGATCCTGGGACTCCTATCCATTTTCAAGAGGAGTCAGGCATCGTCTCCTTTGGAAGCATTGATCTCCGCGGACCTCTCGAGTTTTCAAAGGATGTGAGGCCTCCGGTCGCGTTGAGGCGGAGGACTAGGTCTTTCTCTGTGGTCTCCACAGGGGAATCAGACATCCCTTTGTCTTGGGAGATGCAAGACCAGCCTGCATTCAATTCACTGCAGGGATATCCGGCCTTACTTCGAGTCAGAGCATCTCGTTGTCCATTGGACTTGAGGCCACAAACTCAGGGTACCTCTCACATACATGTATCTGAGAGAAGCCTCCTCTTCAGGTGCTTTTGGAAAGTTGGTATTCCTCTTGATTCGAAGCCAGGGACTAAGCTCTCATCTCGAGTTGATTTGGGGTCCACGGAGCCCTTTCATGTTGCTCCAGTGACCTCAGGATCCCTCTAGACTTGAGACAGTGATTTTGGGTTTTATCTGGAGTGCCATCAAGGAAATCAAGGCTCCTTTCACGTTTGATGTGGAACACGGAATTGCTCTGCATGCAGTGCAGGGGAATCGGGACTCAACTCGCGGCGAGGGGGAAATCTCATGGTTTTCCTCGAGTTGCGGCCGGAACCTGGGGTATATTCTCGAGTTACGACAGGGAGGGCCCTTCCAGACACGTGTTTGTTCAGCGACGTCAGGAATCCTGCCTAGGTGCGAGGGACACCTCGGGATTCTCCTCGAGTCTTGGCATGGCAATTGGGACGCGTCTCCACGTGAGGCGGGAGACCCATGGTCCCTTTCCACGTGCCACAGGGATCCTGGGACTCCTATCCATTTTCAAGAGGAGTCAGGCATCGTCTCCTTTGGAAGCATTGATCTCCGCGGACCTCTCGAGTTTTCAAAGGATGTGAGGCCTCCGGTCGCGTTGAGGCGGAGGACTAGGTCTTTCTCTGTGGTCTCCACAGGGGAATCAGACATCCCTTTGTCTTGGGAGATGCAAGACCAGCCTGCATTCAATTCACTGCAGGGATATCCGGCCTTACTTCGAGTCAGAGCATCTCGTTGTCCATTGGACTTGAGGCCACAAACTCAGGGTACCTCTCACATACATGTATCTGAGAGAAGCCTCCTCTTCAGGTGCTTTTGGAAAGTTGGTATTCCTCTTGATTCGAAGCCAGGGACTAAGCTCTCATCTCGAGTTGATTTGGGGTCCACGGAGCCCTTTCATGTTGCTCCAGTGACCTCAGGATCCCTCTAGACTTGAGACAGTGATTTTGGGTTTTATCTGGAGTGCCATCAAGGAAATCAAGGCTCCTTTCACGTTTGATGTGGAACACGGAATTGCTCTGCATGCAGTGCAGGGGAATCGGGACTCAACTCGCGGCGAGGGGGAAATCTCATGGTTTTCCTCGAGTTGCGGCCGGAACCTGGGGTATATTCTCGAGTTACGACAGGGAGGGCCCTTCCAGACACGTGTTTGTTCAGCGACGTCAGGAATCCTGCCTAGGTGCGAGGGACACCTCGGGATTCTCCTCGAGTCTTGGCATGGCAATTGGGACGCGTCTCCACGTGAGGCGGGAGACCCATGGTCCCTTTCCACGTGCCACAGGGATCCTGGGACTCCTATCCATTTTCAAGAGGAGTCAGGCATCGTCTCCTTTGGAAGCATTGATCTCCGCGCACCTCTCGAGTTTTCAAAGGATGTGATGCCTCCGCTCGCGATGAGGCGGAGAATTAGGTCTTTCTCTGTGGTCTCCACAGGGGATTCAGACATCCCTTCATCTTGGGAGATGCAAGACGAGCCTGCATTCAATTCACTGCAGGGATATCCGGCCTTACTTCGAGTCAGAGCATCTCGGTGTCCATTCCACTTGAGGCCACAAACTCAGGGTCCCTCTCACATACCTGTAGCTGAGAGAAGCCTCCTCTTGAGGTGCTTGTGGAAAGTTGGTAGTCCTCTTGAGTCGAAGCTAGGGACTAAGCTCTTATCTCGAGTTGATTTGTGGTCCACGGAGCCCTTTTGTGTTGATCCAGTGACCTCAGGTTCCCTCTAGACTTGAGACAGTGTTCTTGGGTTTTCTCTGGAGTGCCATCAAGGAAATCAAGGCTCCTTTCACATTTGATGTCGAACACGGAATTGCTCCGCACGCAGGGCAGGGGAATCGGGCCTCATCTCGCGGCGAGGGGGAAGACTCATGGTTTTTCTCGATTTGCGGCCGGAACCTGGAGTATATTCTCGAGTTACGACGGGGAGGGCCCTTCCAGACACGTGATAGGTGCGAGGGACAGCTTCGGATTCTCCTAAAGTCTTGGCATGGCAATTGGGACGCGTCTCCACGTGAGGCGGAAGACCCAGGGTCCCTTTCCACGTGCCACAGGCATCCTGGGACTCCTATCCATTTTCAAGAGGAGTCAGGCATCGTCTCCTTTGGAAGCATTGATCTCCGCAGACCTCTCGAGCTTTTAAAGGATGTGAGGCCTACGGTCGCGATGAGGCGGACGACTAGGACTTTCTCTGTGGTCTCCACAGGGGATTCAGACATCCCTTCGTCTTGGGAGATGCAAGACGAGCCTGCATTCAATTCACTGCAGGGATATCCGGCCTTACTTCGAGTCAGAGCATCTCGGTGTCCATTGGACTTGAGGCCACAAACTCAGGGTCCCTCTCACATACATGTATCTGAGAGAAGCCTCCTCTTCAGGTGCTTGTGGAAAGTTGGTATTCCTCTTGATTCGAAGCCAGGGACTAAGCTCTCATCTCGAGTTGATTTGGGGTCCACGGAGCCCTTTCATGTTGCTCCAGTGACCTCAGGATCCCTCTAGACTTGAGACAGTGATTTTGGGTTTTATCTGGAGTGCCATCAAGGAAATCAAGGCTCCTTTCACGTTTGATGTGGAACACGGAATTGCTCTGCATGCAGTGCAGTGGAATCTGGCCTCAACTCGCGGCGAGGGGGAAATCTCATGGTTTTTCTCGAGTTGCGGCTGGAACCTGGGGTATATTCTCGAGTTACGACGGGGAGGGCCCTTCCAGACACGTGTTTGTTCAGCGACGTCAGGAATCCTGCCTAGGTGCGAGGGACACCTCGGGATTCTCCTCGAGTCTTGGCATGGCAATGGGGACGCGTCTCCACGTGAGGCGGGAGACCCAGGGTCCCTTTCCACGTGCCACAGGGATCCTGGGACTCCTATCCATTTTCAAGAGGAGTCAGGCATCGTCTCCTTTGGAAGCATTGATCTCCGCGGACGTCTCGAATTTTCAAAGGATGTGAGGCCTCCGGTCGCGATGAGGCGGAAAATTAGGTCTTTCTCTGTGGTCTCCAAAGGGGATTCAGACATCCCTTCATCTTGGGAGATGCAAGACGAGCCTGCATTCAATTCACTGTAGGGATATCCGGCCTTACTTCGAGTCAGAGCATCTCGGTGTCCATTCCACTTGAGGCCACAAACTCAGGGTCCCTCTGACATACCTGTAGCTGAGAGAAGCCTCCTCTTGAGGTGCTTGTGGAAAGTTGGTATTCCTCTTGAGTCGAAGCCAGGGACTAAGCTCTCATCTCGAGTTGATTAGGGGTCCACGGAGCCCTTTCATGTTGCTACAGTGACCTCAGGTTCCCTCTAGACTTGAGACAGTTATCTTGGGTTTTCTCTGGAGTGCCATCAAGGAAATAAAGGCTCCTTTCAAGTTTGTTGTGGAATACGGAATTGCTCGGGACGCAGGGCAGGGGAATCGGGCCTCATCTCGCGGCGAGGGGGAAGTCTCATGGTTTTTCTCGAGTTGCGGCCGGAACCTGGGGTATATTCTCGAGTTACGACGGGGAGGGCCCTTCCAGACACGTGTTTGTTCAGCGACGTCAGGACTCCTGCCTAGGTGCGAGGGACACCTCGGGATTCTCCTCGAGTCTTGGCATGGCAATTAGGACGCGTCTCCACATGAGGCGGGAGACCCAGGGTCCATTTCCACGTGCCACAGGGATCCTGGAACTCCTATCCATTTTCAAGAGGAGTCAGGCATTGTCTCCTTTGGAAGCATTGATCTCCGCGGACCTCTCGAGTTTTCAAAGGAGGTGAGGCCTCCGGTCGCGATGAGGCGGAGAACTAGGTCTTTATCTGTGGTTTCCACAGGGTCTTCAGACATCCCTTCGTCTTGGGAGATGCAAGACGAGCCTGCATTCAATTCAATGCAGGGATATCCGGCCTAACTTTGAGTCAGAGCATCTCGGTGTCCATTCCACTTGAGGCCACAAACTCAGGGTCCCTCTCACATACCTGTAGATTAGAGAAGCCTCATCTTGAGGTGCTTGTGGAAACTTGGTATTCCTCTTGAGTCGAAGCCAGTGACTAAGCTCTCATCTCGAGTTGATTTGGGGTCCACGGAGCCCTTTCGTGTTGCTCCAGTGACCTCAGGATCCCTCTAGACTTGAGACAGTGATCTTGGGTTTTCTCTGGAGTGCCATCAAGGAAATCAAGGCTCCTTTCACGTTTGATGTGGAACACGGAATTGCTCTGCACGCAGGGCAGGGGAATTGGGCCTCATCTCGCGTCGAGGGGGAAGTCTCATGGTTTTTCGCGAGTGGCGGCCGGAACCTGGGGTATATTCTCGAGTTACTTTGGGAGGGCCCTTACAGACACGTGTTTGTTCAGCGACGTCAGGACTCCTGCCTAGGTGCGAGGGACACCTCGGGATTCTCCTCGAGTCTTGGCATGGCAATTGGGACGCGTCTCCACGTGAGGGGGGAGACCCAGGGTCCCTTTCCACGTGCCACAGGCATCCTGGGACTCCTATCCATTTTCAAGAGGAGTCAGGCATCGTCTCCTTTGGAAGCATTGATCTCCGCAGACCTCTCGAGCTTTTAAAGGATGTGAGGCCTAGGGTCGCGATGAGGCGGACGACTAGGACTTTCTCTGTGGTCTCCACAGGGGATTCAGACATCCCTTCGTCTTGGGAGATGCAAGACGAGCCTGCATTCAATTCACTGCAGGGATATCCGGCCTTACTTCGAGTCAGAGCATCTCGGTGTCCATTCCATTTGAGGCCACAAAATCAGGGGCCCTCTCACATACCTGTAGCTGAGAGAAGCCTCCTCTTGAGGTGCTTGTGGAAAGTTGGTATTCCTCTTGAGTCGAAGCCAGGGACTAAGCTCTCATCTCGAGTTGATTCGGGGTCCACGGAGCCCTTTCATGTTGCTCCAGTGACCTCAGGATCCCTCTAGACTTGAGACAGTGATCTTGGGTTTCCTCTGGAGTGCCATCAAGGAAATCAAGGCTCCTTTCAAGTTTGTTGTGGAATACGGAATTGTTCTGCACGCAGTGCAGGGGAATCGGGCCTCATCTCGCGGCGAGGGGGAAGTCTCATGGTTTTTCTCGAGTTGTGGCCGGAACGTGGGGTATATTCTCGTGTTACGATGGGGAGGGCCCTTCCAGACACGTGTTTGTTCAGCGACGTCAGGACTCCTGCCTAGATGCGAGGGACACCTCGGGATTCTCCTCGAGTCTTGGCATGGCAATTCGGACGCATCTCCATGTGAGGCGGGAGACCAAGTGTCCCTTTCCACGTGCCACAGGGATCCTGGGACTCCTATCCATTTTCAAGAGGAGTCAGGCATCGTCTCCTTTGGAAGCATTGATCTCCGCGGACCTCTCGAGTTTTCAAAGGATGTGAGGCCTCCGGACGCGATGAGGCGGAGACCTAGGTCTTTCTTGTGGTCTCCACAGGGGATTCAGACATCCCTTCGTCTTGGGAGATGCAAGACGAGCCGGCATTCAATTCACTGCAGGGATATTCGGCCTTACTTCGAGTCAGAGCATCTCGGTGTCCATTCCACTTGAGGCCAAAAAATCAGGGTCCCTCTCACATACCTGTAGCTGAGAGAAACCTCCTCTTGAGGTGCTTGTGGAAACTTGGTATTCCTCTTGAGTCGAAGCCAGGGACTAAGCTCTCATCTCGAGTAGATTTGCGTTCCACCTAGCCCTTTGGTGTTGCTCCAGTGACCTCAGGATCCCTCTAGACTTGAGACAGTGATCTTGGGTTTTCTCTGGAGTGCCATCAAGGAAATCAAGGCTCCTTTCACGTTTGATGTGGAACACGGAATTGCTCTGCACACAGTGCAGGGGAATCGGGCCTCATCTCGCGGCGAGCGGGAAGTCTCATGGTTTTTCTCGAGTTGCGGCCGGAACCTGTGGTATATTGTCGAGTTACGACGGGGAGGGCCCTTCCAGACACGTGTTTGTTCAGCGACGTCAGGACTCCTGCCTAGATGCGAGGGACACCTCGGTATTCTCCTCGAGTCTTGGCATGGCAATTGGGACGCGTCGCCACGTGAGGCGGGAGACCCAGGGTCCCTTTCGACGTGCCACAGGGATCCTGGGACTCCTATCCATTTTCAAGAGGAGTCAGGCATCGTCTCCTTTGGAAGCATTGATCTCCGTAGACCTCTCGAGTTTTCAAAGGATGTGAGGCCTACGGTCTCGATGAGGCGGAGGACTAGGTCTTTTTCTGTCGTCTACACAGGGGATTCAGACATCCCTTCGTCTTGGGAAATGGAAACGAGCCTGCATTCATTTCACTGCAGGGATATCCGGCATTACTTCGAGTCAGAGCATCTCGGTGTCCATTCCACTTGAGGCCACCAACTCAGGGTCCCTCTCACATACCTGTAGCTGAGAGAAGCCTCCTCTTGAGGTGCTTGTAGAAAGTTGGTATTCCTCTTGAGTCGAAGCCAGGGACTAAGCTCTCATCTCGAGTTGATTTGGGGTACACGGAGCCCTTTCGTGTTGCTCCAGTGACCTCAGGATCCCTCTAGACTTGAGACAGTGATCTTGGGTTTCCTCTGGAGTGCCATCAAGGAAATCAAGGCTCCTTTCACGTTTGATGTAGAACGCAGAATTGCTCTGCACGCATTGCAGGGGAATCAGGCCTCATGTCGCGGCGAGGGGGAAGTCTCAAGGTTTTTCTAGAGTTCCGGCCGGAACCTGGGGTATATTCTCTAGTTACGACGGGGAGGGACCTTTCAGACATGTGTTTGTTCAGCGACGTCAGGAATCCGGCCTAGGTGCGAGGGATACCTCGGGATTCTCCTCGAGTCTTGGCATGGCAATTTGGACGTGTCTCCACGTGAGGCGGGAGACCCAGGGTCCCTTTCCACGTGCCACAGGGATCCTGGGACTCCTATCCATTTTCAAGAGGAGTCAGGCATCGTCTCCTTTGGAAGCATTGATCTCGCATACCTCTCGAATTTTCAAAGGATGTGAGGCCTCCGGTCGCGATGAGGCGGACGACTAGGACTTTCTCTGTTGTCTCCACAGCGCATTCAGACATCCCTTCGTCTTGGGAGATGCAAGACGAGCCTGCATTCAATTCACTGCAGGGATATCCGGCCTTACTTCGAGTCAGAACATCTCAGTGTCCATTCCACTTGAGGCCACAAACTCAGGGTCCCTCTCACATACCTGTAGCTGAGAGAAGCCTCCTCTTGAGGTGCTTGTGAAAGTTGGTTTTCCTCTTGAGTGGAAGCCAGGGAATAAGCTCTCATCTCGAGTTGATTTGGGGTCCACGGAGCCCTTTCGTGTTGCTCCAGTGACCTCAGGATCCCTCTAGACTTGAGACAGTGATCTTGGGTTTTCTCTGGAGTGCCATCAAGGAAATCAAGGCTCCTTTCACGTTTGATGTGGAACACGGAATTGCTCTGCACGCAGTGCAGGGGAATTGGGCCTCATCTCACGGCGAGGGGGAAGTCTCATGGTTTTTCTCGAGTGGCTGCCGAAACCTGGGGTATATTCTCGAGTTACGACGGGGAGGGCCCTTCCAGACACGTGTTTGTTCAGCGAGGTCAGGACTCCTGCCTAGGTGCGAGGGACACCTCGGGATTCTCCTCGAGTCTTGGCATGGCAATTGGGACGCGTCTCCGCGTGAGGCGGGAGACCCAGGGAACCTTTCCACGTGCCACAGGGATCCTGGGACTCCTATCCATTTTCAAGAGGAGTCAGGCATCGTCTCGTTTGGAAGCATTGATCTCCACGGAAATCTCGAGTTTTCAAAGGATGTGAAGCCTCCGGTCGCGATGAGGCGGAGAATTAGGTCTTTCTCTGTGGTCTCCACACGGGATTCAGACATCCCTTCGTCTTGGGAGATGCAAGACGAGCCTGCATTCAATTCACTGCAGGGATATCCGGCCTTACTTCGAGTCAGAGCATCTCGGTGTCCATTCCACTTGAGGCCACAAACTCAGGGGCCCTCTCACATACCTGTAGCTGAGAGAAGCCTCCTCTTGAGGTGCTTGTGGAAAGTTGGTATTCCTCTTGAGTCGAAGCCAGGGACTAAGCTCTCATCTCGAGTTGATTTGGGGTCCACGGAGCCCTTTCTTGTTGCTCCAGTGACCCCAGGATCCCTCTAGACTTGAGACAGTGATCTTGGGTTTTCTCTGGAGTGCCATCAAGGAAATCAAGGCTCCTTTCACGTTTGATGTGGAACACGGAATTGCTCTGCACGCAGTGCAGGGGAATCGGGCCTCATCTCGCGGTGAGGGGGAAGTCTCATGGTTTTTCTCGAGTTGCGGCCGGAACCTGGGGTATATTCTCGAGTTACGACGGGGAGGGCCCTTCCATACACGTGTTTGTTCAGCGACGTAAGGACTCCAGCCTAGGTGCGAGGGACAACTCGGGATTCTCCTCGAGTCTTCGCATGGCAATTGGGACGCGTCTCCACGTGAGGCGGGAGACCCTGGGTCCCTTTCCACGTGACACAGGGATCCTGGGATTCCTATCGAATTTCAAGAGGAGTCAGGCATCGTCTCCTTTGGAAGCATTTATCTCCGCAGACCTCTCGAGTTTTCAAAGGATGTGAGGCCTCTGTTCGCGTTGAGGCGGAGGACTCGGTCTTTCTCTGTGGTCTCCACAGGGGATTCAGACATCTCTTCGTCTTGGGAGATGCAAGACGAGCCTGCATTCAATTCACTGCAGGGATATCCGGCCTTACTTCGAGTCAGAGCATCTCGGTGTCCATTCCACTTGAGGCCACAAACTCAGGGTCCCTCTCCCATACCTGTAGCTGAGAGAAGCCTCTTCTTGAGGTGCTTGTGGAAAGTTGGTATTCCTCTTGACTCGAAGCCAGGGACTCAGCTCTCATCTCGAGTTGATTTGGGGTCCACGGAGCCCTTTCGTGTTGCTCCAGTGACCCCAGGATCCCTTTAGACTTGAGACAGTGATCTTGGGTTTTCTCTGGAGTGCCATCAAGGAAATCAAGGCTCCTTTCACGTTTGATGTGGAACACGGAATTGCTCTGCACGCAGTGCAGGGGAATCGGGCCTCATCTCTCGGCGAGGGGGAAGTCTCATGGTTTTTCTCGCGTTGCGGCTGGAAACTGGGGTATATTCTCGAGTTACGACGGGGAGGGCCCTTCCAGACACGTGTTTGATCAGCGGCGTCAGGACTCCTGCCGAGGTGCAAGGGACACCTCGGGATACTCCTCGAGTCTTGGCATGGCAATTGGGACGCGTCTCCACGTGAGGCGGGAGACCCAGTGTCCCTTTCCACGTGCCACAGGGATCCTGGGACTCCTATCCATTTTCAAGAGGAGTCAGGCATCGTCTCCTTTGGAAGCATTGATCTCCGAGGACCTCTCGAGTTTTCAAAGGATGTGAGGCCTCCGGTCGCGTTGAGGTGGAGAAGTAGGTTTTTCTCTGTGGTCTCCACAGGGGATTCAGACATCCCTTCGTCTTGGGAGATGCAAGACGAGCCTGCATTCAATTCACTGCAGGGATATCCGGCCTTATTTCGAGGCAGAGCATATCGGTGTCCATTCCACTTGAGGCCACAAACTCAGGGTCCCTCTCACATACCTGTAGCTGAGAGAAGCCTCCTCTTGAGGTGCTTGTGGAAAGTTGGTATTCCTCTTGAGTCGAAGCCAGGGACTAAGCTCTCATCTTGAGTTGATTTGGGGTTCACGGAGCCCTTTCGTGTTGCTCCAGTAACCTCAGGATCCCTCCAGACCCGAGACAGTGATCTTGGGTTTTCTCTGGAGTACCATCAAGGAAATCAAGGCTCCTTTCAAGTTTGATGTGGAACACGGAATTGCTCTGCATGCAGTGCAGGGGAATCGGGCCTCATCTCGCGGCGAGGCGGAAGTCTCATGGTTTTTCTCGAGTTGCGGCCGGAACCTGGGGTATATTCTCGAGTTAAGACGGGGAGGGCCCTTCCATACACGTGTTTGTTCAGCGATCTCAGGACTCATGCCTAGGTGCGTGGGACACCTCGGGATTCTCCTCGAGTCTTGGCATGGCAATTGGGACGCGTCTCCACGTGAGGCGGGAGATCCAGGGTCCCTTTCATCGTGCCACAGGGATCCTGGGACTCCTATCCATTTTCAAGAGGAGTCAGGCATCGTCTCCTTTGGAAGCATTGATCTCCGCGGACCTCTCGAGTTTTCAAAGGATGTGAGGCCTCCGGTCGCGTTGAGGCGGAGGACTAGGTCTTTCTCTGTGGTCTCCACAGGGGAATCAGACATCCCTTTGTCTTGGGAGATGCAAGACGAGCCTGCATTCAATTCACTGCAGGGATATCCGGCCTTACTTCGAGTCAGAGCATCTCGGTGTCCATTGGACTTGAGGCCACAAACTCAGGGTCCCTCTCACATACATGTATCTGAGAGAAGCCTCCTCTTCAGGTGCTTTTGGAAAGTTGGTATTCCTCTTGATTCGAAGCCAGGGACTAAGCTCTCATCTCGAGTTGATTTGGGGTCCACGGAGCCCTTTCATGTTGCTCCAGTGACCTCAGGATCCCTCTAGACTTGAGACAGTGATTTTGGGTTTTATCTGGAGTGCCATCAAGGAAATCAAGGCTCCTTTCACGTTTGATGTGGAACACGGAATTGCTCTGCATGCAGTGCAGGGGAATCGGGACTCAACTCGCGGCGAGGGGGAAATCTCATGGTTTTCCTCGAGTTGCGGCCGGAACCTGGGGTATATTCTCGAGTTACGACAGGGAGGGCCCTTCCAGACACGTGTTTGTTCAGCGACGTCAGGAATCCTGCCTAGGTGCGAGGGACACCTCGGGATTCTCCTCGAGTCTTGGCATGGCAATTGGGACGCGTCTCCACGTGAGGCGGGAGACCCAGGGTCCCTTTCCACGTGCCACAGGGATCCTGGGACTCCTATCCATTTTCAAGAGGAGTCAGGCATCGTCTCCTTTGGAAGCATTGATCTCCGTGCACCTCTCGAGTTTTCAAAGGATGTGAGGCCTCCGCTCGCGATGAGGCGGAGAATTAGGTCTTTCTCTGTGGTCTCCACAGGGGATTCAGACATCCCTTCATCTTGGGAGATGCAAGACGAGCCTGCATTCAATTCACTGCAGGGATATCCGGCCTTATTTCGAGTCAGAGCATCTCGGTGTCCATTCCACTTGAGGCCACAAACTCAGGGTCCCTCTCACATACCTGTAGCTGAGAGAAGCCTCCTCTTGAGGTGCTTGTGGAAAGTTGGTAGTCCTCTTGAGTCGAAGCCAGGGACTAAGCTCTTATCTCGAGTTGATTTGTGGTCCACAGAGCCCTTTTGTGTTGATCCAGTGACCTCAGGTTCCCTCTAGACTTGAGACAGTGTTCTTGGGTTTTCTCTGGAGTGCCATCAAGGAAATCAAGGCTCCTTTCACATTTGATGTCGAACACGGAATTGCTCCGCACGCAGGGCAGGGGAATCGGGCCTCATCTCGCGGCGAGGGGGAAGACTCATGGTTTTTCTCGATTTGCGGCCGGAACCTGGAGTATATTCTCGAGTTACGACGGGGAGGGCCCTTCCAGACACGTGATAGGTGCGAGGGACAGCTTCGGATTCTCCTAAAGTCTTGGCATGGCAATTGGGACGCGTCCCCACGTGAGGCGGAAGACCCAGGGTCCCTTTCCACGTGCCACAGGCATCCTGGGACTCCTATCCATTTTCAAGAGGAGTCAGGCATCGTCTCCTTTGGAAGCATTGATCTCCGCAGACCTCTCGAGCTTTTAAAGGATGTGAGGCCTACGGTCGCGATGAGGCGGACGACTAGGACTTTCTCTGTGGTCTCCACAGGGGATTCAGACATCCCTTCGTCTTGGGAGATGCAAGACGAGCCTGCATTCAATTCACTGCAGGGATATCCGGCCTTACTTCGAGTCAGAGCATCTCGGTGTCCATTGGACTTGAGGCCACAAACTCAGGGTCCCTCTCACATACATGTATCTGAGAGAAGCCTCCTCTTCAGGTGCTTGTGGAAAGTTGGTATTCCTCTTGATTCGAAGCCAGGGACTAAGCTCTCATCTCGAGTTGATTTGGGGTCCACGGAGCCCTTTCATGTTGCTCCAGTGACCTCAGGATCCCTCTAGACTTGAGACAGTGATTTTGGGTTTTATCTGGAGTGCCATCAAGGAAATCAAGGCTCCTTTCACGTTTGATGTGGAACACGGAATTGCTCTGCATGCAGTGCAGGGGAATCGGGCCTCAACTCGCGGCGAGGGGGAAATCTCATGGTTTTTCTCGAGTTGCGGCTGGAACCTGGGGTATATTCTCGAGTTACGACGGGGAGGGCCCTTCCAGACACGTGTTTGTTCAGCGACGTCAGGAATCCTGCCTAGGTGCGAGGGACACCTCGGGATTCTCCTCGAGTCTTGGCATGGCAATGGGGACGCGTCTCCAAGTGAGACGGGAGACCCAGGGTCCCTTTCCACGTGCCACAGGGATCCTGGGACTCCTATCCATTTTCAAGAGGAGTCAGGCATCGTCTCCTTTGGAAGCATTGATCTCCGTGGACCTCTCGAATTTTCAAAGGATGTGAGGCCTCCGGTCGCGAAGAGGCGGAAAATTAGGTCTTTCTCTGTGGTCTCCAAAGGGGATTCAGACATCCCTTCATCTTGGGAGATGCAAGACGAGCCTGCATTCAATTCACTGTAGGGATATCCGGCCTTACTTCGAGTCAGAGCATCTCGGTGTCCATTCCACTTGAGGCCACAAACTCAGGGTCCCTCTGACATACCTGTAGCTGAGAGAAGCCTCCTCTTGAGGTGCTTGTGGAAAGTTGGTATTCCTCTTGAGTCGAAGCCAGGGACTAAGCTCTCATCTCGAGTTGATTAGGGGTCCACGGAGCCCTTTCATGTTGCTACAGTGACCTCAGGTTCCCTCTAGACTTGAGACAGTGATCTTGGGTTTTCTCTGGAGTGCCATCAAGGAAATAAAGGCTCCTTTCAAGTTTGTTGTGGAATACGGAATTGCTCGGGACGCAGGGCAGGGGAATCGGGCCTCATCTCGCGGCGAGGGGGAAGTCTCATGGTTTTTCTCGAGTTGCGGCCGGAACCTGGGGTATATTCTCGAGTTACGACGGGGAGGGCCCTTCCAGACACGTGTTTGTTCAGCGACGTCAGGACTCCTGCCTAGGTGCGAGGGACACCTCGGGATTCTCCTCGAGTCTTGGCATGGCAATTAGGACGCGTCTCCACATGAGGCGGCAGACCCAGGGTCCATTTCCACGTGCCACAGGGATCCTGGAACTCCTATCCATTTTCAAGAGGAGTCAGGCATTGTCTCCTTTGGAAGCATTGATCTCCGCGGACCTCTCGAGTTTTCAAAGGAGGTGAGGCCTCCGGTCGCGATGAGGCGGAGAACTAGGTCTTTATCTGTGGTTTCCACAGGGTCTTCAGACATCCCTTCGTCTTGGGAGATGCAAGACGAGCCTGCATTCAATTCAATGCAGGGATATCCGGCCTAACTTTGAGTCAGAGCATCTCGGTGTCCATTCCACTTGAGGCCACAAACTCAGGGTCCCTCTCACATACCTGTAGATTAGAGAAGCCTCATCTTGAGGTGCTTGTGGAAACTTGGTATTCCTCTTGAGTCGAAGCCAGTGACTAAGCTCTCATCTCGAGTTGATTTGGGGTCCACGGAGCCCTTTCGTGTTGTTCCAGTGACCTCAGGATCCCTCTAGACTTGAGACAGTGATCTTGGGTTTTCTCTGGAGTGCCATCAAGGAAATCAAGGCTCCTTTCACGTTTGATGTGGAACACGGAATTGCTCTGCACGCAGTGCAGGGGAATTGGGCCTCATCTCGCGTCGAGGGGGAAGTCTCATGGTTTTTCGCGAGTGGCGGCCGGAACCTGGGGTATATTCTCGAGTTACTTTGGGAGGGCCCTTACAGACACGTGTTTGTTCAGCGACGTCAGGACTCCTGCCTAGGTGCGAGGGACACCTCGGGATTCTCCTCGAGTCTTGGCATGGCAATTGGGACGCGTCTCCACGTGAGGGGGGAGACCCAGGGTCCCTTTCCACGTGCCACAGGCATCCTGGGACTCCTATCCATTTTCAAGAGGAGTCAGGCATCGTCTCCTTTGAAAGCATTGATCTCCGCGGACCTCTCGAGTTTTCAAAGGATGTGAGGCCTCCGCTCGCGATGAGGCGGAGAATTAGGTCTTTCTCTGTGGTCTCCACAGGGAATTCAGACATCCCTTCGTCTTGGGAGATGCAAGACGAGCCTGCATTCAATTCACTGCAGGGATATCCGGCCTTACTTCGAGTCAGAGCATCTCGGTGTCCATTCCATTTGAGGCCACAAAATCAGGGGCCCTCTCACATACCTGTAGCTGAGAGAAGCCTCCTCTTGAGGTGCTTGTGGAAAGTTGGTATTCCTCTTGAGTCGAAGCCAGGGACTAAGCTCTCATCTCGAGTTGATTAGGGGTCCACGGAGCCCTTTCATGTTGCTACAGTGACCTCAGGATCCCTCTAGACTTGAGACAGTGATCTTGGGTTTCCTCTGGAGTGCCATCAAGGAAATCAAGGCTCCTTTCAAGTTTGTTGTGGAATACGGAATTGTTCTGCACGCAGTGCAGGGGAATCGGGCCTCATCTCGCGGCGAGGGGGAAGTCTCATGGTTTTTCTCGAGTTGTGGCCGGAACGTGGGGTATATTCTCGTGTTACGATGGGGAGGGCCCTTCCAGACACGTGTTTGTTCAGCAACGTCAGGACTCCTGCCTAGGTGCGAGGGACACCTCGGGATTCTCCTCGAGTCATGGCATGGCAATTGGGACGAGTCTCCACGTGAAGCGGGAGACCCAGGGTCCCCGTCCATGTGGACAGGGATCCTGGGACTGCTAACCATTTTCAAGAGGAGTCAGGCATCGTCTCCTTTGGAAGCATTGATCTCCGCGGACCTCTCGAGTTTTCAAGGGATGTGAGGCCTCCAGTCGCGATGAGGCGGAAAACTAGGTCTTTCTCTGTGGTCTCCACAGGGGATTCAGACATCCCTTCGTCTTGGGAGATGCAAGATGAGCTTGCATTGAATTCACTGCAGGGATATCCGGCCTTACTTCGAGTCAGAGGATCTCGGTGTCCATTCCACTTGAGGCCACAATCTCAGGGTACCTCTCACATACCTGTAGCTGAGAGAAGCCTCCTCTTGAGGTGCTTGTGGAAAGTTGGTATTCCTCTTGAGTCGAAGCCAGGGACGAAGCTCTCATCTCGAGCTGATTTGGGGTCCACGGAACCCTTTCGTGTTGCTCCAGTGACCTCAGGATCCCTCTAGACTTGAGACAGTGATCTTGGGTTTTCTCTGGAGTGCCATCAAGGAAATGAAGGCTCCTTTCACGTTTGATGTGGAACACGGAATTGCTCTGCACGCAGTGCACGGGAATCGGGCCTCATATCGCGGCGAGGGGGAAGTCTCATGGTTTTTCTCGAGTTGCGGCCGGAACCTGGGGTATATTCTCGAGTTACGACGGCGAGGGCCATTCCAGACACGTGTTTGTTCAGCGACGTCAGGACTCCTGCCTAGGTGCGAAGGACACCTCGGGATTCTCCTCGAGTCTTGGCATGGCAATGGGGACGCGTCTCCACGTGAGGTGGGAGCCCCAGTGTCCCTTTCCACGTGCCACAGGGATCCTGGGACTCCTATCCATTTTAAAGAGGAGTCAGGCATCGTCTCCTTTGGAAGCATTGATCTCCGCAGACCTTTTGATTTTTCAAAGGATGTGATGTCTCCGGTCGCGATGAGGCGGAGGACTAGGTCTTTCTCTGTCGTCTCCACAGGGGATTCAGACATCCCTTCGTCTTGGGAGATGCAAGACGAGCCTGCATTCAATTCACTGCAGGGATATCCGGCCTTAATTCGAGTCAGAGCAACTCGCTGTCCATTCGACTTGAGGCCACAAACTCAGGGTCCCTCTCACATACCTGTAGCTGAGAGAAGCCTCTCTTGAGGTGCTTGTGGAAAGTTGGTATTCCTCTTGAGTCGAAGCCAGGGACTAAGCTCTCATCTCGAATAGATTTGGGGTCCACGGAGCCCTTTCGTGTTGCTCTAGTGACCTCAGGATCCCTCTAGACTTGAGACAGGGATCTTGGGTTTTCTCTGGAGTCCCATCAAGGAAATCAAGGCTCCTTTCACGTTTGATGTGGTACACGGAATTGCTCTGCACGCAGTGCAGGGGAATCGGGTCTCATCTCGCGGCGAGGGGGAAGTCTCATGGTTTTTCTCGAGTTGCGGCCGGAACCTGGGGTATATTCTCGAGTTACGACGGGGAGGGCCCTTCCAGACACGGGTTTGTTCAGCGACCTCAGGACTCCTGCCTAGGTGTGAGGGACACCTCGGGATTCTCCTCGAGTCTTGGCATGGCAATTGGGACGCGTCTCCACGTGAGGCGGGAGACCCAGGGGCCCTTTCCACGTGCCACAGGGATCCTGGAACTCCTATCCATTTTCAAGAGGAGTCAGGCATCGTCTCCTTTGGAAGCATTGACCTCCGCAGACCTATCCAGTTTTCAAAGGATGTGATGCCTCCGGTCGAGATGAGGCAGAGGACTAGGTCTTTCTCTGTGGTCTCCACAGCGGATTCAGACATCCCTTCGTCTTCGGAGATGCAAGCCGAGCCTGCATTCAATTCACTGCAGGGATATCCGGCCTAACTTCGAGTCAGAGCATCTCGGTGTCCATTCCACTTGAGGCCACAAACTCAGGGTTCCTCTCACTTACCTGTAGCTGAGAGAAGACTCCTCTTGAGGTGCTTGTGGAAAGTTGGTATTCCTCTTGAGTCGAAGCCAGGGACTAAGCTCTCATCTCGAGTTGATTTGGGGTCCACGGAGCCCTTTCGTGTTGCTCCAGTGACCTCAGGATCCCTCTAGACTTGAGACAGGGATCTTGGGTTTTCTCTGGAGTGCCATTAAGGAAATCAAGGCTCCTTTCATGTTTGATGTGGAACACGGAATTGTTCTGCATGCAGTGCAGGGGAATCGGGGCTTATCTCGCGACGAGGGGGAAGTCTCATAGTTTTTCTCGAGTTGCGGCCGGAACCTGGGGTATATTCTCGAGTTACGACTGGGAGGGCCCCTCCAGACACGTGTTTGTTGAGCGACGTCAGGACTCCTGCCTAGGTGCGAGGGACACCTCGGGATTCTCCTCGAGTCTTGGCATGGCAATTGGGACGCGTCTCCACGTGAGGCGGGAGACCCAGGGTCCCTTTCCACGTGCCACAGGGATCCTGGGACTCCTATCCATTTTCAAGAGGATCAGGCATCGTTTCTTTTGGAAGCATTGATCTCCGCAGACCTCTCGAGTTTTCAAAGGATGTGAGGCCTCCGGTCGCGTTGAGGCGGAGGACTAGGTCTTTCTCTGTGGTCTCCACAGGGGATTCAGACAACCCTTCGTCTTGGGAGATGCAAGAAGAGCCTGCATTCAATTCAATGCAGGGATATCCGGCCTTACTTCAAGTCAGAGCATCTCGGTGTCCATTCCACATGAGGCCACAAACTCAGGGTCCCTCTCACATACCTGTAGCTCAGAGAAGCCTTCTCTTGAGGTGCTTGTGAAAAGTGCGTATTCCTCTTGAGTCGAAGCCAGGGACTAAGCTCTCATCTCAAGTTTATTTGGGGTCCACGGAGCACTTTCGTGTTGCTCCAGTGACCTCAGGATCCCTCTAGACTTGAGACAGTGATCTTGGGTTTTCTCTGGAGTGCCATCAAGGAAATCAAGGCTCCTTTCACCTTTGATGTGGAACACGGAATTGCTCTGCACGCAGTGCAGGGGAATCGGGCCTCATCTCGCGGCGAGGGGTAAGTCTCATGATTTTTCTCGAGTTGGGGCCGGAACCTGGGGTATATTCTCGAGTTATGACGGGGAGGACACTTCCAGACACGTGTTTGTTCAGCGACGTCAGGACTCCTGCCTAGGTGCGAGGGACACCTCGGGATTCTCCTCGAGTCTTGGCATGGCAATGGGGACGCGTCTCCACGTGAGGCGGGAGACCCAGGGTCCCTTTCCACGTGCCACAGGGATCCTGGGACTCCTATCCATTTTCAAGAGGAGTCAGTCATCGTCTCCTTTGGAAGCATTGATCTCCGCGGACCTCTCGAGTTTTCAAGGGATGTGAGGCCTCCAGTCGCGATGAGGCGGAAAACTAGGTCTTTCTCTGTGGTCTCCACAGGGGATTCAGACATCCCTTCGTCTTGGGAGATGCAAGACGAGCTTGCATTGAATTCACTGCAGGGATATCCGGCCTTACTTCGAGTCAGAGCATCTCGGTGTCCATTCCACTTGAGGCCACAATCTCAGGGCACCTCTCACATACCTGTAGCTGAGAGAAGCCTCCTCTTGAGGTGCTTGTGGAAAGTTGGTATTCCTCTTGAGTCGAAGCCAGGGACTAAGCTCTCATCTCCAGTTGATTTGGGGTCCACGGAACCCTTTCGTGTTGCTCCAGTGACCTCAGGATCCCTCTAGACTTGAGACAGTGATCTTGGGTTTTCTCTGGAGTGCCATCAAGGAAATGAAGGCTCCTTTCACGTTTGATGTGGAACACGGAATTGCTCTGCACGCAGTGCACGGAAATCGGGCCTCATCTCGCGGCGAGGGGGAAGTCTCATGGTTTTTCTCGAGTTGCGGCCGGAACCTGGGGTATATTCTCGAGTTACGACGGCGAGGGCCATTCCAGACACGTGTTGGTTCAGCGAGGTCAGGACTCCTGCCTAGGTGCGAGGGACACCTCGGGATTCTCCTCGAGTCTTGGCATGGCAATTGGGACGTGTCTCCACGTGAGGCGGGAGACCCAGGGTCCCTTTCCAAGTGCCACAGGGATCCTGGGACTCCTATTCATTTTCAAGAGGAGTCAGGCATCGTCTCCTTTGGAAGCATTCATCTCCGCAGACCTCTCGAGTTTTCAAAGGATGTGAGGCCTCCGGTCGCGATGAAGCGGAGGACTAGGTCTTTCTCTGTGGTCTCCACAAGGGATTCAGACTTCCCTTCGTCTTAAGAGATTCAAGACGAGCCTGCATTCAATTCACTGCAGGGATATCTGGCTGTACTTCGAGTCAGAGCATCTCGGTGTCCATTCCACTTGAGGCCACAAACTCAGGGTCCCTCTCACATACCTGTACCTGCGAGAAGCCTCCTCTTGAGGTGCTTGTGGAAAGTTGGTATTCCTCTTGAGTCGAAGCCAGGGACTAAGCTCTCATCTCGAGTTGATTTGGGGTCCATGGAGCCCTTTCCTGTTGCTCCAGTGACCTCAGGATCCCTCTAGACTTGAGACAGTGATCTTGGGTTTTCTCTGGAGTGCCATCAAGGAAATCAAGGCTCCTTCCATGTTTGATGTGGAACACGGAATTGCTCTGCACGCTGTGCAGGGGAATCGGGCCTCATCTCGCGGCGAGGGGGAAGTCTGATGGTTTTTCTCGAGTTGCGGCCGAAACCCAGGGTACATTCTCAAGTTACTACGGGGAGGGCCCTTCCAGACATGTGTTTGTTCAGCGTCGTCAGGACTCCTGCCTAGGTGCGAGGGACACCTCGGTATACTCCTCGAGTCTTGGCATGGCAATTGCGACGGGTCTCCACGTGAGGCGGGAGACCCAGTGTCCCTTTCCACGTGCCACAGGGATCCTGGGACTCCTATCCATTTTAAAGAGGAGTCAGGCATCGTCTCCTTTGGAAGCATTGATCTCCATGGACCTCTCGAGTTTTCAAAGGATGTGAGGCCTCCGGTCGCGATGAGCCGGAGAACTAGGTCTTTCTCTGTGGTCTCCACAGGGGATTCAGACATCCCTTCGTCTTGGGAGATGCAAGACGAGCCTGCATTCAATTCACTGCAGGGATATCCGGCCTTAATTCGAGTCAGAGCAACTCGCTGTCCATTCGACTTGAGGCCACAAACTCAGGGTCCTTCTCACATACCTGTAGCTGAGAGAAGCCTCTCTTGAGGTGCTTGTGGAAAGTTGGTATTCCTCTTGAGTCGAAGCCAGGGACTAAGCTCTCATCTCGAGTAGATTTGGGGTCCACGGAGCCCATCGTGTTGTTCTAGTGACCTCAGGATCCCTCTAGACTTGAGACAGTGATCTTGGGTTTTCTCTGGAGTCCCATCAAGGAAATCAAGGCTCCTTTCACGTTTGATGTGGAACACGGAATTGCTCTGCACGCAGTGCAGGGGAATCGGGTCTCATCTCGCGGCGAGGGGGAAGTCTCATGGTTTTTCTCGAGTTGCGGCCGGAACCTGGGGTATAATCTCGACTTACGACGGGAGGGCCCTTCCAGACACGGGTTTGTTCAGCGACCTCAGGACTCCTGGCAAGGTGTGAGGGATACCTTGGGATTCTCCTCGAGTCTTGGCATGGCAATTGGGACGCGTATCCACGTGAGGCGGGAGACCCAGGGGCCCTTTCCACGTGCCACAGGGATCCTGGAACTCCTATCCATTTTCAAGAGGAGTCAGGCAACGTCTCCTTTGGAAGCATTGACCTCCGCAGACCTTTCCAGTTTTCAAAGGATGTGATGCCTCCGGTCGAGATGAGGCCGAGGACTAGGTCTTTCTCTGTGGTCTCCACAGCGGATTCAGACATCCCTTCGTCTTCGGAGATGCAAGACGAGCCTGCATTCAATTCACTGCAGGGATATCCGGCCTAACTTCGAGTCAGAGCATCTCGGTGTCCATTCCACTTGAGGCCACAAACTCAGGGTTCCTCTCACTTACCTGTAGCTGAGAGAAGACTCCTCTTGAGGTGCTTGTGGAAAGTTGGTATTCCTCTTGAGTCGAAGCCAGGGACTAAGCTCTCATCTCGAGTTGATTTGGGGTCCACGGAGCCCTTTCGTGTTGCTCCCGTGACCTCAGGATCCCTCTAGACTTGAGACAGGGATCTTGGGTTTTCTCTGGAGTGCCATCAAGGAAATCAAGGCTCCTTTCATGTTTGATGTGGAACACGGAATTGCTCTGCATGCAGTGCAGGGGAATCGGGGCTTATCTCGCGACGAGGGGGAAGTCTCATAGTTTTTCTCGAGTTGCGGCCGGAACCTGTGGTATATTGTCGAGTTACGATGGGGAGGGCCCTTCCAGACACAGGTTTGTTCAGCGACGTCAGGACTCCTGCCTAGGTGCGAGGGACACCTCGGTATTCTCATCGAGTCTTGGCATGGCAATTGGGACGCCTCCTCATGTGAGGCGGGAGACCAGAGTCCCTTTCCACGTGCCACAGGGATCCTGGGACTCCTATCCATTTTCAAGAGGAGTCAGGCATCGTCTCCTTTGGAAGCATTGAGTTCCGCAGCCTGTCGAATTTTCAAAGGATGTGAGGCTTCGTGTCGCGACGAGGCGGAGAAGTAGGTCTTTCTCTGTGATCTCCACAGGGGATTCACACATCCCCTCGTCTTGGGAGATGTAAGACGAGCCTGCATTCAATTCACTGCAGGGATATCCGGCCTTACTTCGAGTCAGAGCATCTCGGTGTCCATTCCACTTGAGGCCACAAACTCAGGGTCCCTCTCACATACCTGTAGCTGAGAGAAGCCTCCTCTTGAGGTGCTTGTGGAAAGTTGATATTCCTCTTGAGTCGAAGCCAGGGACTAAGCTCTCATCTCGAGTTGATTTGGGGTCCACGGAGCCCTTTCGTGTTGATCCAGTGACCTCAGGATCCCTCTAGACTTGAGACAGTGATCTTGGGTTTTCTCTGGAGTGCCATCAGGGAAATCAAGGCTCCTTTCACGTTTGATGTGGAACACGGAATTGCTCTGCATGCAGTGCAGGGGAATCGGGCCTCATCTCGCGGCGAGGGGGAAGTCTCATGGTTTTTCTCGAGTTGCGGCCGGAACCTGGGGTATATTCTCGAGTTACGACCGGGAGGGCCCTTCCATACACGTGTTTGTTCAGCGACGTAAGGACTCCAGCCTAGGTGCGAGGGACAACTCGGGATTCTGCTCGAGTCTTGGCATGGCAATTGGGACGCGTCTCCACGTGAGGCGGGAGACCCAGTGTCACTTTCCACGTGCCACAGGGATCCTGGGACTCCTATCCATTTTCAAGAGGAGTCAGGCATCGTCTCCTTTGGAAGCATTGATCTCCGCGGACCTCTCGAGTTTTCAAAGGATGTGAGGCCTCCGTTCGCGTTGAGGCGGAGGACTAGGTCTTTCTCTGTGGTCTCCACAGGGGATTCAGACAACCCTTAGTCTCGTGAGATGCAAGACGAGCCTGCCTTCAATACACTGCAGGGATATCCGGCCTTCCTTCGAGTCAGAGCATCTCGGTGTCCATTCCACTTGAGGCCACAAACTCAGGGTTCCTCTCACATACCTGTAGCTGAGAGAAGCCTCCTCTTGAGGTGCTTGTGGAAAGTTGGTATTCCTCTTGAGTCGAAGCCAGGGACTAAGCTCTCATCTCGAGTTGATTTGGGGTCCACGGAGCCCTTTCGTGTTGCTCCCGTGACCTCAGGATCCCTCTAGACTTGAGACAGTAATCTTGGGTTTTCTCTGGAGTGCCATCAAGGAAATCAAGGCTCCTTTCACGTTTGATGTGGAACACGGAATTGCTCTGCACGCAGTGCAGTGGAATCGGGCCTCATCTCGCGGCGAGCGGGAAGTCTCATGGTTTTTCTCGAGTTGCGACCGGACCCTGGGGTATATTCTCGAGTTACGATGGGGAGGGCCCTTCCAGACACGTGTTTGTTCAGCGACGTCAGGACTCCAGCCTAGGTGCGAGGGACACCTCGGGATTCTCCTCGAGTCTTGGCATGGCAATTGGGACGCGTCTCCACGTGAGGCGGGAGACCCAGGGTCCCTTTCCACGTGCCACAGGGATCCTGGGACTCCTATCCACTTTCAAGAGGAGTCAGGCATCGTCTCCTTTGGAAGCATTGATCTCCGCGGACCTCTTGAGTTTTCAAAGGATGTGAGGCCTCCGGTCGCGTTGAGGCGGAGGACTAGGTCTTTCTCTGCGGTCTCCACAGGGGATTCAGACAACCCTTCGTCTTGGGAGATGCAAGACGAGCTTGCATTGAATTCACTGCAGGGATATCCGGCCTTACTTCGAGTCAGAGCATCTCGGTGTCCATTCCACTTGAGGCCACAAACTCAGGGTTCCTCTCACTTACCTGTAGCTGAGAGAAGACTCCTCTTGAGGTGCTTGTGGAAAGTTGGTATTCCTCTTGAGTCGAAGCCAGGGACTAAGCTCTCATCTCGAGTTGATTTGGGGTCCACGGAGCCCTTTCGAGTTGCTCCCGTGACCTCAGGATCCCTCTAGACTTGAGACAGTAATCTTGGGTTTTCTCTGGAGTGCCATCAAGGAAATCAAGGCTCCTTTCACGTTTGATGTGGAACACGGAATTGCTCTGCACGCAGTGCAGTGGAATCGGGCCTCATCTCGCGGCGAGCGGGAAGTCTCATGGTTTTTCTCGAGTTGCGACCGGACCCTGGGGTATATTCTCGAGTTACGATGGGGAGGGCCCTTCCAGACACGTGTTTGTTCAGCGACGTCAGGACTCCAGCCTAGGTGCGAGGGACACCTCGGGATTCTCCTCGAGTCTTGGCATGGCAATTGGGACGCGTCTCCACGTGAGGCGGGAGACCCAGGGTCCCTTTCCACGTGCCACAGGGATCCTGGGACTCCTATCCACTTTCAAGAGGAGTCAGGCATCGTCTCCTTTGGAAGCATTGATCTCCGCGGACCTCTTGAGTTTTCAAAGGATGTGAGGCCTCCGGTCGCGTTGAGGCGGAGGACTAGGTCTTTCTCTGCGGTCTCCACAGGGGATTCAGACAACCCTTCGTCTTGGGAGATGCAAGACGAGCCTGCATTCAATTCACTGCCGGGATATCCGGCCTTACTTCGAGTCAGAGCATCTCGGTGTCCATTCCACTTGAGGCCACAAAATCAGGGTCCCTCTGACATACCTGTAGCTGAGAGAAGCCTCCTCTTGAGGTGCTTGTGGAAAGTTGGTATTCCTCTTGAGTCGAAGCCAGGGACTCAGTTCTCATCTCGAGTTGATTTGGGGTCCACGGAGCCCTTTCATGTTGCTCCAGTGACCTCAGGATCCCTCTAGACTTGAGACAGTGATCTTGGGTTTCCTCTGGAGTGCAATCAAGGAAATCAAGGCTCCTTTCACGTTTGATGTGGAACACGGAATTGCTCTGCACGCAGTGCAGTGGAATCGGTCCTCATCTCGCGGCGAGGGGGAAGTCTCATGGTTTTTCTCGAGTTGCGGCCGGAACCTCGGGTATATTCTCGAGTTACGACGGGGAATGCCCTTCCAGACACGTGTTTGTTCAGCGACGACAGGACTCCTGCCTAGGTGCGAGGGACACCTCGGGATTCTCCTCGAGTTTTGGCATGGCAATTGGGACGCGTCTCCACGTGAGGCGTGAGACCCAGGGTCCGTTTCCACGTGCCACAGGGATCCTGGGACTCCTATCCATTTTCAAGAGGAGTCAGGCATCGTCTCCTTTGGAAGCATTGATCTCCGCGGACCTCTTGAGTTTTCAAAGGATGTGAGGCCTCCGGTCGCGTTGAGGCGGAGGACTAGGTCTTTCTCTGCCGTCTCCACAGGGGATTCAGACAACCCTTCGTCTTGGGAGATGCAAGAAGAGCCTGCATTCAATTCACTGCCAGTATATCCGGCCTTAGTTCGAGTCAGAGCATCTCGGTGTCCATTCCACTTGAGGCCACAAACTCAGGGTCCTCTCACATACCTGTAGCTGAGAGAAGCCTCCTCTTGAGGTGCTTGTGGAAAGTTGGTATTCCTCTTGAGTCGAAGCCAGGGACTAAGCATTCATCTCGAGTTGATTTAGGGTCCATGGAGCCCTTTCGTGTTGCTCCAGTGACCTCAGGATCCCTCTAGACTTGAGACAGTGATCTTGGGTTTTCTCTGGAGTGCCATCAAGGAAATCAAGGCCCCTTTCATGTTTGATGTGGAACACGGAATTTCTCTGCACGCAGTGCAGGGGAATCGGGCCTCATCTCGCTGCGAGGGGGAAGTCTCATGGTTTTCCTCGAGTTGCGGCCGGAACCTGGTGTATATTCTCCAGTTACGACGGGGACGGCCCTTCCAGACACGTGTTTGTTCAGCGACGTCAGGACTCCTGCCTAGGTGCGAGGGACACCTCGGGATTCTCCTCGAGTCTTGGCATGGCACTTGGGACACGTCTCCACGTGAGGCGGGAGACCCAGGTTTCCTTTCCACGTGCCACAGGGATCCTGGGACTCCTATCCATTTTCAAGAGGAGTCAGGCATCGTCTCCTTTGGAAGCATTGATCTCCGCGGACCTCTTAAGTTTTCAAAGGATGTGAGGACTCAGATCGCGTTGAGTTGGAGGACTAGGTCTTTCTCTGCGGTCTCCACAGGGGATTCAGACAACCCTTCGTCTTGGGAGATGCAAGACGAGCCTGCATTCAATTCACTGCAGGGATATCCGGCCTTACTTCGAGTCAGAGCATCTCGGTGTCCATTCCACTTGAGGCCACAAATTCAGGGTCCCTCTCACATACATGTAGCTGAGAGAAGCCTCCTCTTGAGGTGCTTGTGGAAAGTTGGTATTCCTCTTGAGTCGAAGCCAGGGACTAAGCTCTCATCTCGAGTTGATTTGGGGTCCACGGAGTCCTTTCGTGTTGCTCCAGTGACCTCAGGATCCCTCTAGACTTGAGACAGTGATCTTGGGTTTTCTCTGGAGTGCAATCAAGGAAATCAAGGCTCCTTTCACGTTTGATGTGGAACACGGAATTGCTCTGCACGCAGTGCAGGGGAATCGGGCCTCATCTCGCGGAGAGGGGGAAGTCTCATGGTTTTTCTCGAGTTGCGGCCGGAACCTGGTTTATATTCTCCAGTTACGACGGGGAGGGCCCTTCCAGACACGTGTTTGTTCAGCGACGTCAGGACTCCTGCCTAGGTGCGAGGGAAACCTCGGGATTCTCCTCGAGTCATGGCAAGGCAATTGGGACGCGTCTCCACGTGAGGCGGGAGACCCAGGGTCCCTTTCCACGTGCGACAGGGATCCTGGGACTCCTATCCATTTTCAAGAGGAGTCAGGCGTCGTCTCCTTTGGAAGCATTGATCTCCGTGGACCTCTTGAGTTTTCAAAAGATGGGAGGCCTCCTGTCGCGTTGAGGCGGAGGACTAGGTCTTTCTCTGTGGTCTCCACAGGGGATTCAGACATCCCTTCGTCTTGGGAGATGCAAGACGAGCCTGCATTCAATTCACTGCCGGGATATCCGGCCTTACTTCGAGTCAGAGCATCTCGGTGTCCATTCCACTTGAGGCCACAAACTCAGGGTCCCTCTCTCATACCTGTAGCTGAGAGAAGCCTCCTCTTGAGGTTCTTGTGGAAAGTTGGTATTCCTCTTGATTCGAAGCCAGGGACTAAGCTCTCATCTCGAGTTGATTTGGGGTCCATGGAGCCCTTTCGGGTTGCTCCAGTGACCTCAGGATCCCTCTAGACTTGAGACAGTGATCTTGGGTTTTCTCTGGAGTGCCTTCAAGGAAATCAAGGCCTCTTTCATGGTTGATGTGGAACACGGAATTGCTCTGCACGCAGTGCAGGGGAATCGGGTCTCATCTCGCTGCGAGGGGGACGTCTCATGGTTTTCCTCGAGTTGCGGCCGGAACCTGTGGTATATTCTCGAGTTACGATGGGGAGGGACCTTCCAGACACGTGTTTGTTCAGCGACGTCAGGACTCCTGCCTAGGTGCGAGGGACACCTCGGGATTCTACTCGAGTCTTGGCATGGCAATTGGGACGCGTCTCCACGTGAGGCGGGAGACCCAGGGTCCCTTTCCACGTGCCACAGGGATCCTGGGACTCCTATCCACTTTCACGAGGAGTCAGGCATCGTCTCCTTTGGAAGCATTGATCTCCGCGGACCTCTTGAGTTTTCAAAGGATGTGAGGCCTCCGGTCGCGTTGAGGCGGAGGACTAGGTCTTTCTCTGCGGTCTCCACAGGGGATTCAGACAACCCTTCGTCTTGGGAGATGCAAGACGAGCCTGCATTCAATTCACTGCCGGGATATCCGGCCTTACTTCGAGTCAGAGCATCTCGGTGTCCATTCCACTTGAGGCCACAAAATCAGGGTCCCTCTGACATACCTGTAGCTGAGAGAAGCCTCCTCTTGAGGTGCTTGTGGAAAGTTGGTATTCCTCTTGAATCGAAGCCAGGGACTAAGCTCTCATCTCGAGTTGATTTGGGGTCCACGGAGCCCTTTCGTGTTGCTCCAGTGACCTCAGGATCCCTCTAGACTTGAGACAGTGATCTTGGGTTTTCTCTGGAGTTCCATCAAGGAAATCAAGGCTCCTTTCACGTTTGATGTGGAACACGGAATTGCTCTGCATGCAGTGCAGGGGAATCGGGCCTCATGTCGCGGCGAGGGGGAAGTCTCATGGTTTTTCTCGAGTTGTGGCCGGAACCTTGGGTACTTTCTCGAGTTACGATGGGGAGGGCCCTTCCAGACACGTGTTTGTTCAGCGACGTCAGGACTCCTGCCTAGGTGCGAGGGACACCTCGGGATTCTCCTCGAGTCTTGGCATGGCAATTGGGCCGCGTCTCCAGGTGAGGTGGGAGTCCCAGGGTCCCTTTCCACGAGCCACAGGGATCCTGGGACTCCTATCCATCTTCAAGAGGAGTCAGGCATTGTCTCCTTTGGAAGCATTGATTTCCGCGGACCTCTCCAATTTTCAAAGGATGTGAGGCCTCCGGTCGCGATGAGGCGGAGAACTAGGTCTTTCTCTGTGGCCTCCACAGGGGATTCAGACATCCCTTCGTCTTGGGAGATGCAAGACGAGCCTGCATTCAATTCACTGCAGGGATATCCGGCCTTACTTCGAGTCAGAGCATCTCGGCTTCCATTCCACTTGAGGCCACAAACTCAGGGTCCCTCTCACATACCTGTAGCTGAGAGAAGCCTCCTCTTGAGATGCTTGTGGAAAGTTGGTATTCCTCTTGAGTCGAAGCCAGGGACTAAGCTCTCATCTCGAGTTGATTTGGGGTCCACGGAGCCCTTTCGTGTTCCTACAGTACCTCAGGATCCCTCTAGACTTGAGACAGTGATCTTGGGTTTTCTCTGGAGTGCCATCAAGGAAATCTAGGCTCCTTTCACGTTTGATGTGGAACACGGAATTGCTCTGCACGCAGTTCAGGGGAATCGGGCCTCATCTGGTGGCGAGGCGGAAGTCTCATGGTTTTCACGAGTTGTGGCTGGAACGGGGGGTATATTCTCAAGTTACAACGGGGAGGGCCCTTCCAGACACATGTTTGTTCAGCGACGTCAGGACTCCTGCCTAGGTGCGAGGGACACCTCGGGATTCTCCTCAGGTCTTGGCATGGCAATTGGGACGCCTCTCCATGTGAGGCGGGAGACCCAGAGTCCCTTTCCACGTGCCACAGGGATCCTGGGACTCCTATCCATTCTCACGAGGAGTCAGGCATCGTCTCCTTTGGAAGCATTGATCTCCGCCAACATCTCGAATTTTCAAAGATGTGAGGACTCCGGTCGCGATGAGGCGCAGATCTAGGTCTTTCTCTGTGGTCACCACAGGGGATTCAGACACCCCTTCGATTTGGGAGATGCAAGAAGAGCCTGCATACAATTCACTGCAGGGATATCCTGCCTTACTTCGAGTCAGAGCATTTCGGTGTCCATTCCACTTGAGGCCACAAACTCAGGGTCCCTCTCACATACCTGTAGCTGAGAGAAGCCTCCTCTTGAGGTGCTTGTGGAAAGTTGGTATACCTCTTTAGTCGAAGCCAGGGACTAAGCTCTCATCTCGAGTTGATTTGGGGTCCACGGAGCCCTTTCGTGTTGCTCCAGTGACCTCAGGATCCCTCTAGACTTGAGACAGTGATCTTGGGTTTTCTCTGGAGTGCCATCAAGGAAATCAAGGCTCCTTTCACGTTTGATGTGGAACACGGAATTGCGCTGCACGCAGTGCAGGGGAATCGGGACTCATCTCGTGGCGAGGCGGAAGTCTCATGGTTTTTCTCGAGTTGCGGCCGGAACCTGGGGTATATTCTCGAGTTACGACGGGGAGGGCCCTTCCATACACGTGTTTGTTCAGCGACGTCAGGACTCATGCCTAGGTGCGAGGCACACCTCGGGATTCTCGTTGAGTCTTGCCATGGTAATAGGGACGCGTCTCCACGTGAGGCGGGAGACCCAGGGTCCCTTTCCACGTGCCACAGGGATCCTGGGACTCCTATCCATTTTCAAGAGGAGTCAGACATCGTCTCCGTTGGAAGCATTGAGCTCCGCGGACCTCTCGAGGTTTCAAAGGATGTGAGGCCTCCGGTCGCGATGAGGCGGAGAACTAGGTCTTTCTCTGTGGTCTCCACAGGGGATTCAGACATCCCTTCGTCTTGGGAGATGCATGACGAGCCTGCATTCAATTCACTGTAGAGATATCTGGCCTTACTTCGAGTCAGAGCATCTCGGTGTCCATCCACTTGAGGCCACAAATTCAGGGTCCCTCTCACATACCTGTAGCTGAGAGAAGCCTCCTCTTGAGGTCCTTGTGGAAAGTTGGTATTCCTCTTGAGTCGAAGCCAAGGACTAAGCTCTCATCTCGAGTTGATTTGGGGTCCACGGAGCCCTTTCGTGTTGCTCCAGTGATGTCAGGATCCCTCTAGACTTGAGACATTGATCTTGGGTTTTCTCTGGAGTGCCATCAGTAAATCAAGGCTCCTTTCACGTTTGATGTGGAACACGGAATTGCTCTGCACGCAGTGCAGGGGAATCGGGCCTCATCTTGCGGCGAGGGGTAAGTCTCAAGGTTTTTCACGAGTTGCAGCCGGAACCTGGGGTATATTCTCGAGTTACGACGGGGAGGGCCCTTCCAGACACGTGTTTGTTCAGCGACGTCAGGACTCCTGCCTAGGTGGGAGGGACACGCGGGATTCTCCTCGAGTCTTTGCATGGCAATTGGGACGCGTCTCCACGTGAGGCGGGAGACCCAGTGTCCCTTTCCACTTGCCACAGGGATCCTGGGACTCCTATCCATTTTCAAGAGGAGTCAGGCATCGTCTCCTTTGGAAGCATTGATCTCCGCAGACCTCTCGAGTTTTCAAAGGATGTGAGGCCTCCGGTCGCGATGAGGCGGAGAACAAGTTTTTTCTCTGTGGTCGCCACAGGGGATTCAGACATCCCTTCCTCTTGGGAGATGCAAGACGAGCCTGCATTCAATTCACTGCAGGGATATCTGGCCTTACTTCGAGTCAGAGCATCTCGATGTCCATTCCACTTCAGGCCACAAACTCAGGGTCCCTCTCACATACCTGCAGCTGAGAGAAGCCTCCTCTTGAGGTGCTTGTGGAAAGTTGGTATTCCTCTTGAGTCGAAGCCAGGGTCGAAGCTCTCATCTCGAGTTTATTTGGGGTCCACGGAGCCCTTTCGTGTTGCTCCAGTGACCTCAGGATCCCTCTAGACTTGAGACAGTTATCTTGGGTTTTCTCTGGAGTGCCATCAAGGAAATCAAGGCTCCTTTCACGTGTGATGTGGAACACGGAATTGCTCTGCACGCAGTGCAGGGGAATCAGGCCTCATCTCGCGGCGAGGGGGAAGTCTCATGGTTTTTTTCGAGTTGCGGCCGGAACCTGGGGTATATTCTCGAGTTACGACGGGGAGAGCCCTTCCAGACACGTGTTTGTTCAGCGACGTCAGGACTTCTGCCTAGGTGCGAGGGACACCCGGGATTCTCCTCGAGTCTCGGCATGGCAATTGGAACGCGTCTCCACGTGAGGCGGAAGACCCAGGGTCCCTTTCCACGTGCTAAAAGGATCCTGGGACTCCTATCAATTTTCAAGAGGAGTCAGGCATCGTCTCCTTTGGAAGCATTGATCTCCGCGGACCTCTCGAGTTTTCAAAGGATATGAGGCCTCCGGTCGCGATGAGGCAAGAACTAGGTCTTTCTCTGTGGTATCCACAGGGGATTCAGACATGCCTTCGTCTTGGGAGATGTAAGACGAGCCTGCATTCAATTCACTGCAGGGATATCTGGCCTTACTTCGAATCAGAGCATCTCGGTGTATATTCCTCTTGAGGCCACAAATTCAGGGTCCCTCTCACATACATGTAGCTGAGAGAAGCCTCCTCTTGAGGTGCTTGTGGAAAGTTGGTAATCCTGTAGAGTCGAATCCAAGGACTAAGCTCTCATCTCGAGTTGATTTGGGGTTCACGGAGCCCTTTCGTGTTGCTCCAGTGACCTCAGCATCCCTCTAGACTTGAGACAGTGATCTTGGGTTTCCTCTGGAGTGCCATCAAGGAAATCAAGGCTCCGATCACGTTTGATGTGGAACACGGAATTGCTCTGCACACAGTGCAGGGGAATAGGGCCTCATCTCGCGGCGACGGGGAAGTCTCATGGTTTTTCTCGAGTTGCGGCCGGAACGTGGGGTATATTCTCGAGTTTCGAAGGGGAGTTCCCGTCCAGACACGTGTTTGTTCAGCGACGTCAGGACTCCTTCCTAGGTGCAAGGGACACCTCGGGATTCTCCTCGAGTCTTGGCATGGCAATTGGGACGCGTCTCCACGTGAGGCGGGAGACCGAGGGTCCCTTTCCACGTGCCAAAGGGATCCTGGGACTCCTATCCATTTTCAAGAGGAGTCAGGCATCGTCTCCTTTGGAAGCATTGATCCCCGCGGACCTCTCGAATTTTCAAAGGATGTGAGGCTCCGGTCGCGATGAGGCGGAAATTTAGGTCTTTCTCTGTGGTCTGCAAAGGGGATTCAGACATCCCTTCGTCCTGGGAGATGCAAGACGAGCCTGCATTCAATTCACTGTAGGGATATCCGGCCTTACTTCGAGTCAGAGCATCTCGGTGTCCATTCCACTTGAGGCCACAAACTCAGGGTCCCTCTGACATACCTGTAGCTGAGAGAAGCCTCCTCTTGAGGTGCTTTTTTAAAGTTGGTATTCCTCTTGAGTCGAAGCCAGGGACTAAGCTCTCATCTCGAGTTGATTTGGCGTCCACGGAGCCCTTTCGTGTTGCTCCAGTGACCTCAGGATCCTTCTAGACTTCAGACAGTGATCTTGGGTTTTCTCTGGAGTGCCATCAAGGAAATCAAGGCTCCTTTCACGTTTGATGTGGAACACGGAATTGCTCTGCACGCAGTGCAGGGGAATTGGGCCTCATCTCGCGTCGAGGGGGAAGTCTCATGGTTTTTCGCGAGTGGCGGCCGGAACCTGGGGTATATTCTCGAGTTACGATGGGGAGGGCCCTTCCAGACACGTGTTTGTTCAGCGACCTCAGGACTCCTGCCTAGGTGCGAGGGACACCTCGGGATTCTCCTCGAGTCTTGGCATGGCAATTGAGACGCGTCTCCACGTGAGGGGGGAGACCCAGGGTCCCTTTCCACGTGCCACAGGCATCCTGGGACTCCTATCCATTTTCAAGAGGAGTCAGGCATCGTCTCCTTTGGAAGCATTGATCTCCGCAGACCTCTCGAGCTTTTAAAGGATGTGAGGCCTACGGACGCGATGAGGCGGAGGACTAGGACTTTCTCTGTGGTCTCCTCAGGGGATTCAGACATCCCTTCGTCTTGGGAGATGCAAGAAGCCTGCATTCAATTCACTGCAGGGATATCCGGCCTTACTTCGAGTCAAAGCATCTCGGTGTCCATTGGACTTGAGGCCACAAACTCAGGGTCCCTCTCACATACATGTATCTGAGAGAAGCCTCCTCTTGAGGTGCTTGTGGAAAGTTGGTATTCCTCTTGAGTAGAAGCCAGGGACTAAGCTCTCATCTCGAGTTGATTTGCGGTCCACGGAGCCCTTTCTTGTTGCTCCAGTGACCTCAGGATCCCTCTAGACTTGAGACAGTGATCTTGGGTTTTCTCTGGAGTGCCATCAAGGAAATCAAGGCTCCTTTCACGTTTGATGTGGAACACGGAATTGCTCTGAATGCAGTGCAGGGGAATCGGGCCTCATCTCGCGGCGAGGGGGAAATCTCATGGTTTTTCTCGAGTTGCGGCCGGAACCTGGGGTATATTCTCGAGTTACGACAGGGAGGGCCCTTCCAGACACGTGTTTGTTCAGCGACGTCAGGAATCCTGCCTAGGTGCGAGGGACTCCTCGGGATTCTCCTCGAGTCTTGACATGGCAATTGGGACGCGTCTCCACGTGAGGCGGGAGATCCAGGGTCCCTTTCCACGTGCCACAGGGATCCTGGGACTCCTATCCATTATCAAGAGGAGTCAGGCATCGTCTCTTTGGAAGCATTGATCTCCGCGGACCTCTCGAGTTTTCAAAGGATGTGAGGCCTCCGGTCGTGATGAGGCAGAGGACTAGGTCTTTCTCTGTGGTCTCCACAGGGGATTCAGACATCCCTTCGTCTTGGGAGATGCAAGACGAGCCTGCATTCAATTCACTGCAGGGATATCCGGCCTTACTTCGAGTCAGAGCATCTCGGTGTCCATTCCACTTGAGGCCACAAACTCAGGGTCCCTCTCACATACCTGTAGCTGAGAGAAACCTCCTCTTGAGGTGCTTGTGGAAACTTGGTATTCCTCTTGAGTCGAAGCCAGGGACTAAGCTCTCATCTCGAGTAGATTTGGGTTCCACCTAGCCCTATGGTGTTGCTCCAGTGACCTCAGGATCCCTCTAGACTTGAGACAGTGATCTTGGGTTTTCTCTGGAGTGCCATCAAGGAAATCAAGGCTCCTTTGAAGTTTGATGTGGAACACGGAATTGCTCTGCATGCAGTGCAGGGGAATCGGGTCTCATCTCGCGGCAAGGGCGAAGTCTCATAGTTTTTCTCGAGTTGGGGCCGGAACCTGGGGTATATTCTCGAGTAACGACGGGGAGGGCCCTTCCAGACACGTGTTTGTTCAGGGAAGTCAGGACTCCTGCCTAGGTGCAAGGGACACCTCGGGATTCTCCTCGAGTCTTGGCATGGCAATTGGGACGCGTCTCCACGTGAGGCGGGAGACCCAGGGTCCCTTTCCACGTGCCACAGGGATCCTGGGACTCCTATCCATTTTAAAGAGGAGTCAGGCATCGTCTCCTTTGGAAGCATTGATCTCCGAACCTCTCGAGTTTTCAAAGGATGTGAGGCCTCCGGTCGCGTTGAGGCGGAGGACTAGGTCTTTCTCTGTGTTCTGCACAGGGGATTCAGACATCCCTTCGTCTTGGGAGATGCAAGATGAGCCTGCATTCAATTCACTGCAGGGATATGCGGCCTTACTTCGAGTCAGAGAATCTCGGTGTCCATTCCACTTGATGCCACAAACTCAAGGTCCCTCTGACATACCTGTAGCTTTGAGAAGCCTCCTCTTGAGGGGCTTGTGGAAAGTTCGTATTCCTCTTGAGTCGAAGTCAGGGACTAAGCTCTCATCTCGAGTTGATTTGGGGTACACGGAACCCTTTCGTGTTGCTCCAGTGACCTCAGGATCCCTCTAGACTTGAGACAGTGATCTTGGGTTTTCTCTGGAGTGCCATCAAGAAAATCAAGGCTCCTTTCACGTTTGATGTGGAACACGGAATTGCTCTGCACGCAGTGCAGGGGAATTGGGCCTCATCTCGCGGCGAGGGGGAAGTCTCATGGTTTTTCTCGAGTTGCGGCCGGAACCTGGGGTATATTCTCGAGTTACGACGGGGAGGGCCCTTCCAGACACGTGTTTGTTCAGCGACCTCAGGACTCCTGCCTTGGTGCGAGGGACAACTCGGGATTCTCCTCGAGTCTTGGCATGGCAATTGGGACGCGTCTCCACGTGAGGGGGGAGACCCAGGGTCCCTTTCCACGTGCCACAGGGATCCTGGGACTCCTATCCATTTTCAAGAGGAGTCAGGCATCGTCTCCTTTGGAAGCATTGATCTCCGCAGACCTCTCGAGTTTTTATAGGATGTGAGGCCTACGGTCGCGATGAGGCGGAGGATTGGACATTCTCTGTGGTCTCCACAGGGGATTCAGACATCCCTTCGTCTTGGGAGATGCAAGACGAGCCTGCATTCAATTCACTGCAGGGATATCTGGCCTTACATCGAGTCAGAGCATCTCGATGTCCATTCCACTTGAGGCCACAAACTCAGGGTCCCTCTCACATACATGTAGCTGAGAGAAGCCTCCTCTTGAGGTGCTTGTGGAAAGTTGGTATTCCTCTTGAGTCGAAGCCAGGGACTAAGCTCTCATCTCGAGTTGATTTGGGGTCCACGGAGCCCTTTCGTGTTGCTCCAGTGACCTCAGGATCCCTCTAGACTTGAGACAGTGATCTTGGGTTTTCTCTGGAGTGCCATCAAGGAAATCAAAGCTCCTTTCACGTTTGATGTGGAACACGGAATTGCTCTGCACGCAGTGCAGGGGAATTGGGCCTCATCTACCGTCGAGGGGGAAGTCTCATGGTTTTTCGCGAGTGGCGGCCAGAACCTGGGGTATATTCTCGAGTTACGACGGGGAGGGCCCTTCCAGACACGTTTTTGTTCAGCGACCTCAGGACTCCTCCATAGGTGCGAGGGACACCTCGGGATTCTCCTCGAGTCTTGGCATGGCAATTGGGACGCGTCTCCACGTGAGCGGGGAGACCCAGGGTCCCTTTCCACGTGCCACAGGCATCCTGGGACTCCTATCCATTTTCAAGAGGAGTCAGGCATCGTCTCCTTTGGAAGCATTGATCTCCGCAGACCTCTCGAGCTTTTAAAGGATGTGAGGCCTACGGTCGCGATGAGGCGGAGGACTCGGACTTTCTCTGTGGTCTCCTCAGGGGATTCAGACATCCCTTCGTCTTGGGAGATGCAAGACGAGCCTGCATTCAATTCACTGCAGGGATATCCGGCCTTACTTCGAGTCAGAGCATCTCGGTGTCCATTCCACTTGAGGCCACAAACTCAGGGTCCCTCTCACATACATGTATCTGAGAGAAGCCTCCTCTTGAGGTGCTTGTGGAAAGTTGGTATTCCTCTTGAGTCGAAGCCAGGGACTAAGCTCTCATCTCGAGTTGATTTGGGGTCCACGGAGCCCTTTCGTGTTGCTCCAGTGACCTCAGGATCCCTCTAGACTTGAGATAGTGATCTTGGGTTTTCTCTGGAGTGCCATCAAGGAAATTAAGGCTCCTTTCAGGTTTGATGAGGAACACGGAATTGCTCTGCACGCAGTGCAGGGGAATCGGGCCTCATCTCGCGGCGAGGGGGAAGTCTCATGGTTTTTCTCGAGTTGCGGCCGGAACCTGGGGTATATTCTCGAGTTACGACGGGGAGGGCCCTTCCAGACACGTGTTTGTTCAGAGACGTCAGGACACCTGCCTAGCTGCCAGGGACTCATCGGGATTATCCTCGAGTCTTGCCATGGCAATTGGGATGCGTCTCCACGTGAAGCGGGAGACCCAGGGTCCCCTTCCACGTGGACAGGGATCCTGGGACTCCTATCCATTTTCAAGAGGAGTCAGGCAATGTCTCCTTTGGAAGCATTGATCGATGCGGACCTCTCGAGTTTTCAAAGGATGTGAGGCCTCCGGTCGCGATGAGGCGGAGAACTAGGTCTTTCTCTGTGGTCTCCACAGGGGATTCAGACATCCCTTTGTCTTGGGAGATTCCAGACGAGCTTGCATTCAATTCACTGCAGGGATATCCGGCCTTCCTTCGAGTCAGAGCATCTCGGTGTCCATTCCACTTGAGGCCACAAATTCAGGGTACCTCTCACATACAAGTAGCTGAGAGAAGCCTCCTCTTGAGGTGCTTGTGGAAAGTTGGTATTCCTCTTGAGTCGAAGCCAGGGACTAAGCTCTCATCTCGAGTTGATTTGGGGTCCACGGAGCCGTTTCCTGTTGCTCCAGTGACCTCAGGATCCCTCTAGACTTGAGACAGTGATCTTGGGTTTTCTCTGGAGTGCCATCAAGGAAATTAAGTCTCCTTTCAGCTTTGATGTGGAACACGGAATTGCTCTGCACGCAGTGCAGGGGAATCGGGCCTCATCTCGCGGCGAGGGGGAAGTCTCATGGTTTGTCTCGAGTTGCGGCCGGAACCTGGGGTATATTCTCGAGTTACGACGGGGAGGGCCCTTCCAGACACGTGTTTGTTCAGCGACGTCAGGACTCCTACCTAGGTGCGAGGGACACCTCGGGATTCTCCTCGAGTCTTGGCATGGCAATTGGGACGCGTCTCCACGTGAGTCGGGAGACCCAGGGTCCCTTTCCACATGCCACAGGGATCCTGGGACTCCTATTCTTTTTCAAGAGGAGTCAGGCATCGTCTCCTTTGGAAGCATTGATCTCCCTGGACCTCTCGAGTTTTCAAAGGATGTGAGGCCTACGGTCGCGATGAGGCACAGAACTAGGTCTTTCTCTGTGGTCTCCACAGGGGATTCAGTCATCCCTTCGTCTTATGAGATGCAAGACGAGCCTGCATTCAATTCACTGCAGGGATATCCGGCCTTACTTCGAGTCAGAGCATCTCGGTGTCCATTCCACTTGAGGCCACAATCTCAGGGTCCCTCTCACATACCTGTAGCTGAGAGAAGCCTCCTCTTGAGGTGCTTGTGGAAAGTTGGTATTCCTCTTGAGTCGAAGCCAGGGTCTAAGCTCTCATCTCGAGTTAATTTGGGGTCAACGGAGCCCTTTCGTGCTGCTCCAGTGACCTCAGGATCCCTCTAGACTTGAGACAGTGATCTTGGGTTTTCTCTGGGGTGCCATCAAGGAAATCAAGGCTCCTTTCATGTTTGATGTGGAACACGGAATTGCTCTGCACGCTGTGCAGGGGAATCGGGCCTCATCTCGCGGCGAGGGGGAAGTCTGATGGTTTTTCTCGAGTTGCGGCCGAAACCCAGGGTACATTCTCAAGTTACTACGGGGAGGGCCCTTCCAGACATGTGTTTGTTCAGCGACGTCAGGACTCCTGCCTAGGTGCGAGGGACACCTCGGTATACTCCTCGAGTCTTGGCATGGCAATTGCGACGGGTCTCCACGTGAGGCGGGAGACCCAGTGTCCCTTTCCACGTGCCACAGGGATCCTGGGACTCCTATCCATTTTCAAGAGGAGTCAGGCATCGTCTCCTTTGGAAGCATTGATCTCCGCTTACCTCTCGAGTTTTCAAAGGATGTGAGGCCTCCGGTCGCGATGAGCCGGAGAACTAGGTCTTTCTCTGTGGTCTCCACAGGGGATTCAGACATCCCTTCGGCTTGGGAGATGCAAGACGAGCCTGCATTCAATTCACTGCAGGGATATCCGGCCTTTCTTCGAGTCAGAGCATCTCGGTGTCCATTCCACTTGAGGCCACAAACTCAGGGTCCTTCTCAATACCTGGGGCTGAGAGAAGCCTCCACTTCAGGTGCTTGTGGAAAGTTGGTATTCCTCTTGAGTCGAAGCCAGGGACTAAGCTCTCATCTCGAGTTGATTTGGGGTCCACGGAGCCCTTTCGTGTTGCTCCAGTGACCTCAGGATCCCTCTAGACTTGAGACAGTGATCTTGGGTTTTCTCTGGAGTGCCATCAAGGAAATCAAGGCTCCTTTCACGTTTGATGTGGTACACGGAATTGCTCTGCACGCAGTGCAGGGGAATCGGTCCTCATCTCGCGGCGAGGGGGAAGTCTCATGGTTTTTCTCGACTTGCGGCCGGAACCTGGGGCATATTCTCGACTTACGACGGGGAGGGCCCTTCCAGACACGTGTTTGTTCAGCGACATCAGGACTCCTTCCTAGGTGTGAGGGACACCTCGGGATTCTCCTCGAGTCTTGGCATGGCAATTGTGACGCGTCTCCAAGTGAGGCGGGAGACCCAGGGGCCCTTTCCACGTGCCACAGGGATCCTGGGACTCCTATCCATTTTCAAGAGGAGTCAGGCATCGTCTCCTTTGGAAGCATTCATCTCCGCGGACCTCTCGAGATTTCAAAGAATGTGAGGCCTCCGGTCTCGATGAGGCGGAGAACTAGGTCTTTCTCTGTGGTCTCCACAGGGGATTCAGACATCCCTTCGTCTTGGGAGATGCAAGAGGAGCCTGCATTCAATTCACTGCAGGGATATCTGGCCTTACTTCGAGTCAGAGCATCTCGGTGTCCATTCCATTTGAGGCCACAAACTCAGGGTCCCTCTCACATACCTGTAGCTGAGAGAAGCCTCCTCTTGAGGTGCTTGTGGAAAGTTGGTATTCCTCTTGAGTCGAAGCCAGGGACTAAGCTATCATCTCCAGTTGATTTGGGGTCCACGGAGCCCTTTCGTGTTGCTCCAGTGACCTCAGGGTCCCTCTAGGCTTGAGAAAGTGATCTTGGGTTTTCTCTGGAGTGCCATCAAGGAAATCAAGGCTCCTTTCACGTTTGATGTGGAACACGGAATTGCTCTGCATGCAGTGCAGGGGAATCGGGCCTCATCTCGCGGCGAGGGGGAATCTCATGGTTTTTCTCGAGTTGCGGCCGGACCCTGAGGTATATTCTCGAGTTACGACGGGGAGGGCCCTTCCAGACACGTGTTTGTTCAGCGACGTCAGGACTCCTGCCTAGGTGCGAGGGACACCTCGGGATTCTCCTCGAGCCTTGGCATGGCAATTGGGACGAATCTCCACGTGAAGCGGGAACCCAGGGTCCCCGTCCATGTGGAGAGGGATCCTGGGACTCGTAACCATTTTCAAGAGGAGTCAGGCATCGTCTCCTTTGGAAGCATTGATCTCGCGGACCTCTCGAGTTTTCAAAGGATGTGAGGCCTCCGGTCGCGATGAAGCGGAGGACTAGGTCTTTCTCTGTGGTCTCCACAAGGGATTCAGACTTCCCTTCGTCTTAAGAGATGCAAGACGAGCCTGCATTCAATTCACTGCAGGGATATCTGGCTGTACTTCGAGTCAGAGCATCTCGGTGTCCATTCCACTTGAGGCCACAAACTCAGGGTCCCTCTCACATACCTGTACCTGAGAGAAGCCTCCTCTTGAGGTGCTTGTGGAAAGTTGGTATTCCTCTTGAGTCGAAGCCAGGGACTAAGCTCTCATCTCGAGTTGATTTTGGGTCCATGGAGCCCTTTCCTGTTGTTCCAGTTACCTCAGGATCCCTCTAGACTTGAGACAGTGATCTTGGGTTTTCTCTGGAGTGCCATCAAGGAAATCAAGGCTCCTTTCATGTTTGATGTGGAACACGGAATTGCTCTGCACGCTGTGCAGGGGAATCGGGCCTCATCTCGCGGCGAGGGGGAAGTCTGATGGTTTTTCTCGAGTTGCGGCCGAAACCCAGGGTACATTCTCAAGTTACTACGGGGAGGGCCCTTCCAGACATGTGTTTGTTCAGCGACGTCAGGACTCCTGCCTAGGTGCGAGGGACACCTCGGTATACTCCTCGAGTCTTGGCATGGCAATTGCGACGGGTCTCCACGTGAGGCGGGAGACCCAGTGTCCCTTTCCACGTGCCACAGGGATCCTGGGACTCCTATCCATTTTCAAGAGGAGTCAGGCATCGTCTCCTTTGGAAGCATTGATCTCCGCGGACCTCTCGAGTTTTCAAAGGATGTGAGGCCTCCGGTCGCGATGAGCCGGAGAACTAGGTCTTTCTCTGTGGTCTCCACAGGGGATTCAGACATCCCTTCGTCTTGCGAGATGCAAGACGAGCCTGCATTCAATTCACTGCAGGGATATCCGGCCTTTCTTCGAGTCAGAGCATCTCGGTGTCCATTCCACTTGAGGCCACAAACTCAGGGTCCTTCTCAATACCTGGGGCTGAGAGAAGCCTCCACTTCAGGTGCTTGTGGAAAGTTGGTATTCCTCTTGAGTCGAAGCCAGGGACTAAGCTCTCATCTCGAGTTGATTTGGGGTCCACGGAGCCCTTTCGTGTTGCTCCAGTGACCTCAGGATCCCTCTAGACTTGAGACAGTGATCTTGGGTTTTCTCTGGAGTGCCATCAAGGAAATCAAGGCTCCTTTCACGTTTGATGTGGTACACGGAATTGCTCTGCACGCAGTGCAGGGGAATCGGTCCTCATCTCGCGGCGAGGGGGAAGTCTCATGGTTTTTCTCGACTTGCGGCCGGAACCTGGGGCATATTCTCGACTTACGACGGGGAGGGCCCTTCCAGACACGTGTTTGTTCAGCGACATCAGGACTCCTTCCTAGGTGTGAGGGACATCTCGGGATTCTCCTCGAGTCTTGGCATGGCAATTGTGACGCGTCTCCAAGTGAGGCGGGAGACCCAGGGGCCCTTTCCACGTGCCACAGGGATCCTGGGACTCCTATCCATTTTCAAGAGGAGTCAGGCATCGTCTGCTTTGGAAGCATTCATCTCCGCGGACCTCTCGAGATTTCAAAGAATGTGAGGCCTCCAGTCTCGATGAGGCGGAGAACTAGGTCTTTCTCTGTGGTCTCCACAGGGGATTCAGACATCCCTTCGTCTTGGGAGATGCAAGAGGAGCCTGCATTCAATTCACTGCAGGGATATCTGGCCTTACTTCGAGTCAGAGCATCTCGGTGTCCATTCCACTTGAGGCCACAAACTCAGGGTCCCTCTCACATACCTGTAGCTGAGAGAAGCCTCCTCTTGAGGTGCTTGTGGAAATTTGGTATTCCTCTTGAGTCGAAGCCAGGGACTAAGCTATCATCTCCAGTTGATTTGGGGTCCACGGAGCCCTTTCGTGTTGCTCCAGTGACCTCAGGGTCCCTCTAGACTTAAGAAAGTGATCTTGGGTTTTCTCTGGAGTGCCATCAAGGAAATCAAGGCTCCTTTCACGTTTGATGTGGAATACGGAATTGCTCTGCACGCAGTGCAGGGGAATCGGGCATCATCTCGCGGCGAGGGGGAATCTCATGGTTTTTCTCGAGTTGCGGCCGGACCCTGAGGTATATTCTCGAGTTACGACGGGGAGGGCCCTTCCAGACACGTGTTTGTTCAGCGACGTCAGGACTCCTGCCTAGGTGCGAGGGACACCTCGGGATTCTCCTCGAGCCTTGGCATGGCAATTGGGACGAATCTCCACGTGAAGCGGGAGACCCAGGGTCCCCGTCCATGTGGAGAGGGATCCTGGGACTCGTAACCATTTTCAAGAGGAGTCAGGCATCGTCTCCTTTGGAAGCATTGATCTCCGCGGACCTCTCGAGTTTTCAAAGGATGTGAGGCCTCCGGTCGCGATGAGGCGGAGAACTAGGTCTTTCTCTGTGGTCTCCACAGGGGATTCAGACATCCCTTCGTCTTGGGAGATGCAAGACGAGCTTGTATTCAATTCACTGCAGGGATATCCGGCCTTACTTCGAGTCAGAGCATCTCGGTGTCCATTCCACTTGAGGCCACAAATTCAGGGTACCTCTCACATCCATGTAGTTGAGAGAAGCCTCTTCTTGAGGTGCTTGTGGAAAGTTGGTATTCCTCTTGACTCGAAGCCAGGGACTAAGCTCTCATCTCGAGTTGATTTGGGGTGCACGGAGCCCTTTAGTGTTGCTCCAGTGACCTCAGGATCCCTCTAGACTTGAGACAGTGATCTTGGGTTTTCTCTGGAGTGCCATCAAGGAAATCAAGTCTCCTTTCACTTTTGATGTGGAACACGGAATTGCTCTGCACGCAGAGCAAGGGAATCGGGCCTCATCTCACGGCGAGGGGGAAGTCTCATGGTTTTTCTCGAGTTGCGGCCGGAACCTGGGGTATATTCTCCAGTTACGACGGGGAGGGCCCTTCCAGAGACGTGTTTGTTCAGCGACGTCAGGACTCCTGCCTAGGTGCGAGGACACCTCGGGATTCTCCTCGAGTCTTGGCATGGCAATGGGGACGCGTCTCCACGTGAGGCGGGAGCCCCAGTGTCCCTTTCCACGTGCCACAGGGATCCTGGGACTCCTATCCATTTTCAAGAGGAGTCAGGCATCGTCTCGTTTGGAAGCATTGATCTCCACGGAAATCTCGAGTTTTCAAAGGATGTGAAGCCTCCGGTCGCGATGAGGCGGAGAATTAGGTCTTTCTCTGTGGTCTCCACACGGGATTCAGACATCCCTTCGTCTTGGGAGATGCATGACGAGCCTGCATTCAATTCACTGCAGGGATATCCGGCCTTACTTCGAGTCAGACCATCTCGGTGTCCATTCCACTTGAGGCCACAAACTCAGGGTCCCTCTCACATACCTGTAGCTGAGAGAAGCCTCCTTTTGAGGTGCTTGTGGAAAGTTGGTATTCCTCTTGACTCGAAGCCAGGGACTAAGCTATCATCTCGAGTAGATTTGGGGTCCACCGAGAACTTTCGTGTTGCTCCAGTGACCTCAGGATCCCTCTAGACTTGAGACAGTGATCTTGGGTTTTCTCTGGAGTCCCATCAAGGAAATCAAGGCTCCTTTCACGTTTGATGTGGAACACGGAATTGCTCTGCACGCAGAGCAGGGGAATCGGGCCTCATCTCACGGCGAGGGGGAAGTCTCATGGTTTTTCTCGAGTTGCGGCCAGAACCTGGGGTATATTCTCGAGTTACGACGGGGAGGGCCCTTCCAGACACGGGTTTGTTCAGCGACCTCAGGACTCCTGCCTAGGTGTGAGGGACACCTCGGGATTCTCCTCGAGTCTTGGCATGGCAATTTGCACGCGTCTCCACGTGAAGCGGGAGACCCAGGGTCCCCGTCCATGTGGACAGGGATCCTGGGACTGCTAACCATTTTCAAGAGGAGTCAGGCATCATCTCCTTTGGAAGCATTGATCTCCGCGGACCTCTCGAGTTTTCAAAGGATGTGAGGCCTCCGGTCGCGATGAGGCGGAGAACTAGGTCTTTCCCTGTGGTCTCCACAGGGGATTCAGACATCCCTTCGACTAGGGAGATGCAAGACGAGCTTGCATTGAATTCACTGCAGGGATATCCGGCCTTACTTCAAGTCAGAGCATCTCGCTGTCCATTCCACTTGAGGCCACAAACTCAGGGTACCTCTCACATCCATGTAGCTGGGAGAAGCCTCCTCTTGAGGTGTTTGTGGAAACTTGGTATTCCTCTTGAGTCGAAGCCAGGGACTAAGATCTCATCTCGAGTTGATTTGGGGTCCACGGAGCCCTTTCGTGTTGCTCCAGTGACCTCAGGATCCCTCTAGACTTGAGACAGTGATCTTGGGTTTTCTCTGGAGTGCCATCAAGGAAATCAAGGCTACTTTCACGTTTGATGTGGAACACGGAATTGCTCTGCACACAGTGCAGGGGAATCGGGCCTCATGTCGCGCCGAGGGAGAATTCTCATGGTTTTTCTCAAGTTGCGGCCGGAACCTGGGGTATATTCTCGAGTTACCACGGGGAGGGCCCTTCCAGACACGTGTTTGTTCAGCGACGTCAGGACTCCTGCCTAGGTGCGAGGGACACCTCGGGATTCTCCTCGAGTCTTGGCATGGCAATTGGGACGAGTCTCCACGTGAAGCGGGAGACCCAGGGTCCCCGTCCATGTGGACAGGGATCCTGGGACTGCTAACCATTTTCAAGAGGAGTCAGGCATCGTCTCCTTTGGAAGCATTGATCTCCGCGAACTCTCGAGTTTTCAAGGGATGTGAGGCCTCCAGTCGCGATGAGGCGGAAAACTAGGTCTTTCTCTGTGGTCTCCACAGGGGATTCAGACATCCCTTCGTCTTGGGAGATGCAAGACGAGCTTGCATTGAATTCACTGCAGGGATATCCGGCTTTACTTCGAGTCAGAGCATCTCGGTGTCCATTCCACTTGAGGCCACAATCTCAGGGCACCTCTCACATACCTGTAGCTGAGAGAAGCCTCCTCTTGAGGTGCTTGTGGAAAGTTGGTATTCCTCTTGAGTCGAAGCCAGGGACTAAGCTCTCATCTCGAGTTGATTTGGGGTCCACGGAACCCTTTCGTGTTGCTCCAGTGACCTCAGGATCCCTCTAGACTTGAGACAGTGATCTTGGGTTTTCTCTGGAGTGCCATCAAGGAAAGCAAGGCTCCTTTCACGTTTGATGTGGAACACGGAATTGCTCTGCACGCAGTGCACGGGAATCGGGCCTCATCTCGCGGCGAGGGGGAAGTCTCATGGTTTTTCTCGAGTTGCGGCCGGAACCTGGGGTATATTCTCGAGTTACGACGGCGAGGGCCATTCCAGACACGTGTATGTTCAGCGAGGTCAGGACTCCTGCCTAGGTGCGAGGGACACCTCGGGATTCTCCTCGAGTCTTGGCATGGCAATTGGGACGTGTCTCGACGTGAGGCGGGAGACCCAGGGTCCCTTTCCAAGTGCCACAGGGATCCTGGGACTCCTATTCATTTTCAAGAGGAGTCAGGCATCGTCTCCTTTGGAAGCATTCATCTCCGCAGAACTCTCGAGTTTTCAAAGGATGTGAGGCCTCCGATCGCGATGAAGCGGAGGACTAGGTCTTTCTCTGTGGTCTCCACAAGGGATTCAGACTTCCCTTCGTCTTAAGAGATTCAAGACGAGCCTGCATTCAATTCACTGCAGGGATATCTGGCTGTACTTCGAGTCAGAGCATCTCGGTGTCCATTCCACTTGAGGCCACAAACTCAGGGTCCCTCTCACATACCTGTACCTGAGAGAAGCCTCCTCTTGAGGTGCTTGTGGAAAGTTGGTATTCCTCTTGAGTCGAAGCCAGGGACTAAGCTCTCATCTCGAGTTGATTTGGCGTCCATGGAGCCCTTTCCTGTTGCTCCAGTGACCTCAGGATCCCTCTAGACTTGAGACAGTGATCTTGGGTTTTCTCTGGAGTGCCATCAAGGAAATCAAGCCTCCTTTCATGTTTGATGTGGAACACGGAATTGCTCTGCACGCTGTGCAGGGGAATCGGGCCTCATCTCGCGGCGAGGGGGAAGTCTGATGGTTTTTCTCGAGTTGCGGCCGAAACCCAGGGTACATTCTCAAGTTACTACGGGGAGGGCCCTTCCAGACACGTGTTTGTTCACCGACGTCAGGACTCCTGCCTAGGTGCGAGGGACACCTCGGTATACTCCTCGAGTCTTGGCATGGCAATTGCGACGGGTCTCCACGTGAGGCGGGAGACCCAGTGTCCCTTTCCACGTGCCACAGGGATCCTGGGACTCCTATCCATTTTCAAGAGGAGTCAGGCATCGTCTCCTTTGGAAGCATTGATCTCCATGGACCTCTCGAGTTTTCAAAGGATGTGAGGCCTCCGGTCGCGATGAGCCGGAGAACTAGGTCTTTCTCTGTGGTCTCCACAGGGGATTCAGACATCCCTTCGTCTTGGGAGATGCAAGACGAGCCTGCATTCAATTCACTGCAGGGATATCCGGCCTTTCTTCGAGTCAGAGCATCTCGGTGTCCATTCCACTTGAGGCCACAAACTCAGTGTCCTTCTCAATACCTGGAGCTGAGAGAAGCCTCCACTTCAGGTGCTTGTGGAAAGTTGGTATTCCTCTTGAGTCGAAGCCAGGGACTAAGCTCTCATCTCGAGTTGATTTGGGGTCCACGGAGCCCTTTCGTGTTGCTCCAGTGACCTCAGGATCCCTCTAGACTTGACACAGTGATCTTGGGTTTTCTCTGGACTGCCATCAAGGAAATCAAGGCTCCTTTCACGTTTGATGTGGTACACGGAATTGCTCTGCACGCAGTGCAGGGGAATCGGTCCTCATCTCGCGGCGAGGGGGAAGTCTCATGGTTTTTCTCGTCTTGCGGCCGGAACCTGGGGCATATTCTCGACTTACGACGGCGAGGGCCCTTCCAGACACGTGTTTGTTCAGCGACATCAGGACTCCTGCCTAGGTGTGAGGGATACCTTGGGATTCTCCTCGAGTCTTGGCATGGCAATTGGGACGCGTATCCACGTGCGGCGGGAGACCCAGGGGCCCTTTCCACGTGCCACAGGGATCCTGGAACTCCTATCCATTTTCAAGAGGAGTCAGGCATCGTCTCCTTTGGAAGCATTGACCTCCGCAGACCTATCCAGTTTTCAAAGGATGTGATGCCTCCGGTCGAGATGAGGCCGAGGACTAGGTCTTTCTCTGTGGTCTCCACAGCGGATTCAGACATCCCTTCGTCTTCGGAGATGCAAGACGAGCCTGCATTCAATTCACTGCAGGGATATCCGGCCTAACTTCGAGTCAGAGCATCTCGGTGTCCATTCCAATTGAGGCCACAATCTCAGGGTTCCTCTCACTTACCTGTAGCTGAGAGAAGACTCCTCTTGAGGTGCTTGTGGAAAGTTGGTATTCCTCTTGAGTCGAAGCCAGGGACTAAGCTCTCATCTCGAGTTGATTTGGGGTCCACGGAGCCCTTTCGTGTTGCACCAGTGACCTCAGGATCCCTCTAGACTTGAGACAGGGATCTTGGGTTTTCTCTGGAGTGCCATCAAGGAAATCAAGGCTCCTTTCATGTTTGATGTGGAACACGGAATTGCTCTGCATGCAGTGCAGGGGAATCGGGGCTTATCTCGCGACGAGGGGGAAGTCTCATAGTTTTTCTCGAGTTGCGGCCGGAACCTGTGGTATATTGTCGAGTTACGATGGGGAGGGCCCTTCCAGACACGGGTTTGTTCAGCGACGTCAGGACTCCTGCCTAGGTGCGAGGGACACCTCGGTATTCTCCTCGAGTCTTGGCATGGCAATTGGGACGCGTCTCCACGTGAGGCGGGAGACCCAGGGTCCCTTTCCACGTGCCACAGGGATCCTGGGACTCCTATCCATTTTCAAGAGGAGTCAGGCATCGTCTCCTTTGGAAGCATTGATCTCCGCAGACCTCTCGAGTTTTCAAAGGATGTGAGGCCTCCGGTCGCGATGAGGCGGAGAACTAGGTCTTTCTCTGTAGTCTCCACAGGGGATTCAGACATTCCTTCGGTTTGGGAGATGCAAGACGAGCCTGCACTCAATTCACTGCAGGGATATCAGGCCTTACTTCGAGTCAGAGCATCTCGGTGTCCATTCCACTTGAGGCCACAAACTCAGGGTCCCTCTCACATACCTGTAGCTGAGAGAAGCCTCCTCTTGAGGTGCTTGTGGAAACTTGGTATTCCTCTTAAGTCGAAGCCAGGGACTAAGCTCTCATCTCGAGTTGATTTGGGGTCCACGCAGCACTTTCATGTTGCTACAGTGACCTCAGGATCCCTCTAGACTTGAGACAGTGATCTTGGGTTTTCTCTGGAGTGCCATTTAGGAAATCAAGGCTCCTTTCACGTTTGATGTGGAACACGGAATTGCCCTGCACGCAGTGCAGGGGAATCGGGCCTCACCTCGCGGCGAGGGGGAAGTCTCATGGTTTTTCTCGAGTGTGGCCGGAACCTGGGGTACATTCTCAAGTTACTACGGGGAGGGCCCTTCCAGACATGTGTTTGTTCAGCGACGTCAGGACTCCTGCCTTGGTGCGAGGGACACCTCGGTATACTCCTCGAGTCTTGGCATGGCAATTGCGACGGGTCTCCACGTGAGGCGGGAGACCCAGTGTCCCTTTCCACGTGCCACAGGGATCCTGGGACTCCTATCCATTTTCAAGAGGAGTCAGGCATCGTCTCCTTTGGAAGCATTGATCTCCGCGGACCTCTCGAGTTTTCAAAGGATGTGAGGCCTCCGGTCGCGATGAGCCGGAGAACTAGGTCTTTCTCTGTGGTCTCCACAGGGGATTCAGACATCCCTTCGTCTTGGGAGATGCAAGACGAGCCTGCATTCAATTCACTGCAGGGATATCCGGCCTTTCTTCGAGTCAGAGCATCTCGGTGTCCATTCCACTTGAGGCCACAAACTCAGGGTCCTTCTCAATACCTGGGGCTGAGAGAAGCCTCCACTTCAGGTGCTTGTGGAAAGTTGGTATTCCTCTTGAGTCGAAGCCAGGGACTAAGCTCTCATCTCGAGTTGATTTGGGGTCCACGGAGCCCTTTCGTGTTGCTCCAGTGACCTCAGGATCCCTCTAGACTTGAGACAGTGATCTTGGGTTTTCTCTGGAGTGCCATCAAGGAAATCAAGGCTCCTTTCACGTTTGATGTGGTACACGGAATTGCTCTGCACGCAGTGCAGGGGAATCGGTCCTCATCTCGCGGCGAGGGGGAAGTCTCATGGTTTTTCTCGACTTGCGGCCGGAACCTGGGGCATATTCTCGACTTACGATGGGGAGGGCCCTTCCAGACACGTGTTTGTTCAGCGACATCAGGACTCCTTCCTAGGTGTGAGGGAAACCTCGGGATTCTCCTCGAGTCTTGGCATGGCAATTGTGACGCGTCTCCAAGTGAGGCGGGAGACCCAGGGGCCCTTTCCACGTGCCACAGGGATCCTGGGACTCCTATCCATTTTAAAGAGGAGTCAGGCATCGTCTCCTTTGGAAGCATTGATCTCCGCAGACCTTTTGATTTTTCAAAGGATGTGATGTCTCCGGTCGCGATGAGGCGGAGGACTAGGTCTTTCTCTGTCGTCTCCACAGGGGATTCAGACATCCCTTCGTCTTGGGAGATGCAAGACGAGCCTGCATTCAATTCACTACAGTGATATCCGGCCTTACTTCGAGTCAGAGCATCTCGGCTTCCATTCGACTTGAGGCCACAAACTCAGGGTCCCTCTCACATACCTGTAGCTGAGAGAAGCCTCTCTTGAGGTGCTTGTGGAGTTGGTATTAATATTGAGTCGAAGCCAGGGACTAAGCTCTCATCTCGAGTTGATTTGGGGTCCACGGATCCCTTTCGTGTTGCTCTAGTGACCTCAGGATCCCTCTAGACTTGAGACAGTGATCTTGGGTTTTCTCTGGAGTCCCATCAAGGAAATCAAGGCTCCTTTCACGTTTGATGTGGAACACGGAATTGCTCTGCACGCAGGGCAGGGGAATCGGGTCTCATCTCGCGGCGAGGGGGAAGTCTCATGGTTTTTCTCGAGTTGCGGCCGGAACCTGGGGTATATTCTCGAGTTACGACGGGGAGGGCCCTTCCAGACACGGGTTTGTTCAGCGACCTCAGGACTCCTGCCTAGGTGTGAGGGACACCTCGGGATTCTCCTCGAGTCTTGGCATGGCAATTGGGACGCGTATCCACGTGAGGCGGGAGACCCAGGGGCCCTTTCCACGTGCCACAGGGATCCTGGAACTCCTATCCATTTTCAAGAGGAGTCAGGCATCGTCTCCTTTGGAAGCATTGACCTCCGCAGACCTATCCAGTTTTCAGAGGATGTGATGCCTCCGGTCGAGATGAGGCAGAGGACTAGGTCTTTCTCTGTGGTCTCCACAGCGGATTCAGACATCCCTTCGTCTTCGGAGATGCAAGACGAGCCTGCATTCAATTCACTGCAGGGATATCCGGCCTAACTTCGAGTCAGAGCATCTCGGTGTCCATTCCACTTGAGGCCACAAACTCAGGGTTCCTCTCACTTACGTGTAGCTGAGAGAAGACTCCTCTTGAGGTGCTTGTGGAAAGTTGGTATTCCTCTTGAGTCGAAGCCAGGGACTAAGCTCTCATCTCGAGTTGATTTGGGGTCCACGGAGCCCTTTCGTGTTGCTCCAGTGACCTCAGGATCCCTCTAGACTTGAGACAGGGATCTTGGGTTTTCTCTGGAGTGCCATCAAGGAAATCAAGGCTACTTTGAAGTTTGATATGGAACACGGAATTGCTCTGCACCCAGTGCAGGTGAATCGGGCCTCATCTCGCGGCGAGGGGGAAGTCTCATGGTTTTTCTCGAGTTGCGGCCGGAACCTGGGGTATATTCTCGAGTTACGACGGGGAGGGCCCTTCCAGACACGTGTTTGTTCAGCGACGTAAGGACTCCAGCCTAGGTGCGAGGGACAACTCGGGATTCTCCTCGAGTCTTCGCATGGCAATTGGGACGCGTCTCCACGTGAGGCGGGAGACCCAGGGTCCCTTTCCACGTGCCACAGGGATCCTGGGACCCCTATCCATTTTCAAGAGGAGTCAGGCATCGTCTCCTTTGGAAGCATTGATCTCCGCAGACCTCTCGAGTTTTCAAAAGATGTGAGGCCTCCGGTCGCGTTGAGGCGGAGGACTAGGTCTTTCTCTCTGGTCTGCACAGGGGATTCAGACATCCCTTCGTCTTGGGAGATGCAAGACGAGCCTGCATTCAATTCACTGCAGGGATATCCGGCCTTACTTCAAGTCAGAGCATCTCGGTGTCCATTCCACTTGAGGCCACAAACTCAGGGTACCTCTCACATCCATGTAGCTGGGAGAAGCCTCCTCTTGAGGTGCTTGTGGAAACTTGGTATTCCTCTTGAGTCGAAGCCAGGGACTAAGCTCTCATCTCGAGTTGATTTGGGGTCCACGGAACCCTTTCGTGCTGCTCCAGTGACCTCAGGATCCCTCTAGACTTGAGACAGTGATCTTGGGTTTTCTCTGGAGTGCCATCAAGGAAATGAAGGCTCCTTTCATGTTTGATGTGGAACACGGAATTGCTCTGCACGCAGTGCACGGGAATCGGGCCTCATCTCGCGGCGAGGGGGAAGTCTCATGGTTTTTCTCGAGTTGCGGCCGGAACCTGGGGTATATTCTCGAGTTACGACGGCGAGGGCCATTCCAGACACGTGTTTGTTCAGCGAGGTCAGGACTCCTGCCTAGGTGCGAGGGACACCTCGGGATTCTCCTCGAGTCTTGGCATGGCAATTGGGACGCGTCTCCACGTGAGGCGGGAGACCCAGGGTCCCTTTCCAAGTGACACAGGGATCCTGGGACTCCTATTCATTTTCAAGAGAAGTCAGGCATCGTCTCCTTTGGAAGCATTCATCTCCGCAGACCTCTCGAGTTTTCAAAGGATGTGAGGCCTCCGGTCGCGATGAAGCGGAGGACTAGGTCTTTCTCTGTGGTCTCCACAAGGGATTCAGACTTCCCTTCGTCTTAAGAGATGCAAGACGAGCCTGCATTCAATTCACTGCAGGGATATCTGGCTGTACTTCGAGTCAGAGCACTCGGTGTCCATTCCACTTGAGGCCACAAACTCAGGGTCCCTCTCACATACCTGTACCTGAGAGAAGCCTCCTCTTGAGGTGCTTGTGGAAAGTTGGTATTCCTCTTGAGTCGAAACCAGGGACTAAGCTCTCATCTCGAGTTGATTTGGGGTCCATGGAGCCCTTTCTTGTTGCTCCAGTGACCTCAGGATCCCTCTAGACTTGAGACAGTGATCTTGGGTTTTCTCTGGAGTGCCATCAAGGAAATCAAGGCTCCTTTCATGTTTGATGTGGAACACGGAATTGCTCTGCACGCTGTGCAGGGGAATCGGGCCTCATCTCGCGGCGAGGGGGAAGTCTGATGGTTTTTCTCGAGTTGCGGCCGAAACCCAGGGTACATTCTCAAGTTACTACGGGGAGGGCCCTTCCAGACATGTGTTTGTTCAGCGACGTCAGGACTCCTGCCTAGGTGCGAGGGACACCTCGGTATACTCCTCGAGTCTTGGCATGGCAATTGCGACGGGTCTCCACGTGAGCGGGAGACCCAGTGTCCCTTTCCACGTGCCACAGGGATCCTGGGACTCCTATCCATTTTCAAGAGGAGTCAGGCATCGTCTCCTTTGGAAGCATTGATCTCCGCCCACCTCTCGAGTTTTGAAAGGATGTGAGGCCTCCGGTCGCGAAGAGACGGAGAACTAGGTCTTTCTCTGTGGTCTCCACAGGGGATTCAGACATCCCTTCGTCTTGGGAGATGCAAGACGTGCCTGCATTCAATTCACTGCAGGGATATCCGGCCTTTCTTCGAGTCAGAGCATCTCGGTGTCCATTCCACTTGAGGCCACAAACTCAGGGTCCTTCTCAATACCTGGGGCTGAGAGAAGCCTCCACTTCAGGTGCTTGTGGAAAGTTGGTATTCCTCTTGAGTCGAAGCCAGGGACTAAGCTCTCATCTCGAGTTGATTTGGGGTCCACGGAGCCCTTTCGTGTTGCTCCAGTGACCTCAGGATCCCTCTAGACTTGAGACAGTGATCTTGGGTTTTCTCTGGAGTGCCATCAAGGAAATCAAGGCTCCTTTCACGTTTGATGTGGTACACGGAATTGCTCTGCACGCAGTGCATGGGTATCGGTCCTAATCTCGCGGCGAGGGGGAAGTCTCATGGTTTTTCTCGACTTGCGGCCGGAACCTGGGGCATATTCTCGACTTACGACAGGGAGGGCCCTTCCAGACACGTGTTTGTTCACCGACATCAGGACTCCTTCCTAGGTGTGAGGGACACCTCGGGATTCTCCTCGAGTCTTGGCATGGCAATTGTGACGCGTCTCCAAGTGAGGCGGGAGACCCAGGGGCCCTTTCCACGTGCCACAGGGATCCTGGGACTCCTATCCATTTTCAAGAGGAGTCAGGCATCGTCTGCTTTGGAAGCATTCATCTCCGCGGACCTCTCGAGATTTCAAAGAATGTGAGGCCTCCGGTCTCGATGAGGCGGAGAACTAGGTCTTTCTCTGTGGTCTCCACAGGGGATTCAGACATCCCTTCGTCTTGGGAGATGCAAGAGGAGCCTGCATTCAATTCACTGCAGGGATATCTGGCCTTAATTCGAGTCAGAGCATCTCGGTGTCCATTCCACTTGAGGCCACAAACTCAGGGTCCCTCTCACATACATGTAGCTGAGAGAAGCCTCCTCTTGAGGTGCTTGTGGAAAGTTGGTATTCCTCTTGAGTCGAAGCCAGGGACTAAGCTATCATCTCCAGTTGATTTGGGGTCCACGGAGCCCTTTCGTGTTGCTCCAGTGACCTCAGGGTCCCTCTAGACTTGAGAAAGTGATCTTGGGTTTTCTCTGGAGTGCCATCAAGGAAATCAAGGCTCCTTTCACGTTTGATGTGGAACACGGAATTGCTCTGCACGCAGTGCAGGGGAATCGGGCCTCATCTCGCGGCGAGGGGGAATCTCATGGTTTTTCTCGAGTTGCGGACGGACCCTGAGGTATATTCTCGAGTTACGACGGGGAGGGCCCTTCCAGACACGTGTTTGTTCAGCGACGTCAGGACTCCTTCCTAGGTTTGAGGGACACCTCGGGATTCTCCTCGAGTCTTGGCATGGCAATGGGGACGCGTCTCCAAGTGAGGCGGGAGACCCAGGGTCCCTTTCCACGTGCCACAGGGATCCTGGGACTCCTATCCATTTTCAAGAGGAGTCAGGCATCGTCTCGTTTGGAAGCATTGATCTCCACGGAAATCTCGAGTTTTCAAAGGATGTGAAGCCTCCGGTCGCGGTGAGGCGGAGAATTAGGTCTTTCTCTGTGGTCTCCACACGGGATTCAGACATCCCTTCGTCTTGGGAGATGCAAGACGAGCCTGCATTCAATTCACTGCAGGGATATCCGGCCTTACTTCGAGTCAGACCATCTCGGTGTCCATTCCACTTGAGGCCAGCAACTCAGGGTCCCTCTCACATACCTGTAGCTGAGAGAAGCCTCCTCTTGAGGTGCTTGTGGAAAGTTGGTATTCCTCTTGACTCGAAGCCAGGGACTAAGCTATCATCTCGAGTAGATTTGGGGTCCACCGAGAACTTTCGTGTTGCTCCAGTGACCTCAGGATCCCTCTAGACTTGAGACAGTGATCTTGGGTTTTCTCTGGAGTGCCATCAAGGAAATCAAGGCTCCTTTCACGTTTGATGTGGAACACGGAATTGCTCTGCACGCAGAGCAGGGGAATCGGGCCTCATCTCACGGCGAGGGGGAAGTCTCATGGTTTTTCTCGAGTTGCGGCCAGAACCTGGGGTATATTCTCGAGTTACGACGGGGAGGGCCCTTCCAGACACAGGTTTGTTCAGCGACCTCAGGACTCCTGCCTAGGTGTGAGGGACACCTCGGGATTCTCCTCGAGTCTTGGCATGGCAATTTGCACGCGTCTCCACGTGAAGCGGGAGACCCAGGGTCCCCGTCCATGTGGACAGGGATCCTGGGACTGCTAACCATTTTCAAGAGGAGTCAGGCATCGTCTCCTTTGGAAGCATTGATCTCCGCGGACCTCTCGAGTTTTCAAAGGATGTGAGGCCTCCGGTCGCGATGAGGCGGAGAACTAGGTCTTTCCCTGTGGTCTCCACAGGGGATTCAGACATCCCTTCGACTAGGGAGATGCAAGACGAGCTTGCATTGAATTCACTGCAGGGATATCCGGCCTTACTTCAAGTCAGAGCATTTCGGTGCCCATTCCACTTGAGGCCACAAACTCAGGGTACCTCTCACATCCATGTAGCTGGGAGAAGGCTCCTCTTGAGGTGCTTGTGGAAACTTGGCATTCCTCTTGAGTCGAAGCCAGGGATTAAGATCTCATCTCGAGTTTATTTGGGGTCCACGGAGCCCTTTCGTGTTGCTCCAGTGACCTCAGGATCCCTCTAGACTTGAGACAGTGATCTTGGGTTTTCTCTGGAGTGCCATCAAGGAAATCAAGGCTCCTTTCACGTTTGATGTGGAACACGGAATTGCTCTGCACACAGTGCAGGGGAATCGGGCCTCATTTCGCGCCGAGGGAGAATTCTCATGGTTTTTCTCAAGTTGCGGCCGGAACCTGGGGTATATTCTCGAGTTACCACGGGGAGGGCCCTTCCAGACACGTGTTTGTTCAGCGACGTCAGGACTCCTGCCTAGGTGCGAGGGACACCTTGGGATTCTCCTCGAGTCTTGGCATGGCAATTGGGACGAGTCTCCACGTGAAGCGGGAGACCCAGGGTCCCCGTCCATGTGGACAGGGATCCTGGGACTTCAAACCATTTTCAAGAGGAGTCAGGCATCGTCTCCTTTGGAAGCATTGATCTCCGCAGACCTCTCGAGTTTTCAAGGGATGTGAGGCCTCCAGTCGCGATGAGGCGGAAAACTAGGTCTTTCTCTGTGGTCTCCACAGGGGATTCAGACATCCCTTCGTCTTGGGAGATGCAAGACGAGCTTGCATTGAATTCACTGCAGGGATATCCGGCCTTACTTCGAGTCAGAGCATCTCGGTGTCCATTCCACTTGAGGCCACAATCTCAGGGCACTTCTCACATACCTGTACCTGAGAGAAGCCTCCTCTTGAGGTGCTTGTGCAAAGTTGGTATTCCTCTTGAGTCGAAGCCAGGGACTAAGCTCTCATCTCGAGTTGATTTGGGGTCCACGGAACCCTTTCGTGTTGCTCCAGTGACCTCAGGATCCCTCTAGACTTGAGACAGTGATCTTGGGTTTTCTCTGGAGTGCCATCAAGGAAATGAAGGCTCCTTTCACGTTTGATGTGGAACACGGAATTGCTCTGCACGCAGTGCACGGGAATCGGGCCTCATCTCGCGGCGAGGGGGAAGTCTCATGGTTTTTCTCGAGTTGCGGCCGGAACCTGGGGTATATTCTCGAGTTACGACGGCGAGGGCCATTCCAGACACGTGTTTGTTCAGCGAGGTCAGGACTCCTGCCTAGGTGCGAGGGACACCTCGGGATTCTCCTCGAGTCTTGGCATGGCAATTGGGACGTGTCTCCACGTGAGGCGGGAGACCCAGGGTCCCTTTCCAAGTGCCACAGGGATCCTGGGACTCCTATTCATTTTCAAGAGGAGTCAGGCATCGTCTCCTTTGGAAGCATTCATCTCCGCAGACCTCTCGAGTTTTCAAAGGATGTGAGGCCTCCGGTCGCGATGAAGCGGAGGACTAGGTCTTTCTCTGTGGTCTCCACAAGGGATTCAGACTTCCCTTCGTCTTAAGAGATGCAAGACGAGCCTGCATTCAATTCACTGCAGGGATATCTGGCTGTACTTCGAGTCAGAGCATCTCGGTGTCCATTCCACTTGAGGCCACAAACTCAGGGTCCCTCTCACATACCTGTACCTGAGAGAAGCCTCCTCTTGAGGTGCTTGTGGAAAGTTGGCATTCCTCTTGAGTCGAAGCCAGGGACTAAGCTCTCATCTCGAGTTGATTTGGGGTCCACGGAACCCTTTCGTGTTGCTCCAGTGACCTCAGGATCCCTCTAGACTTGAGACAGTTATCTTGGGTTTTCTCTAGAGTGCCATCAAGGAAATAAAGGCTCCTTTCAGCTTTGATGTGGAACACGGAATTGCTCTGCACGCAGTGCACGGGAATCGGGCCTCATCTCGCGGCGAGGGGGAAGTCTCATGGTTTTTCTCGAGTTGCGGCCGGAACCTGGGGTATATTCTCGAGTTACGACGGCGAGGGCCATTCCAGACACGTGTTTGTTCAGCGAGGTCAGGACTCCTGCCTAGGTGCGAGGGACACCTCGGGATTCTCCTCGAGTCTTGGCATGGCAATTGGGACGTGTCTCCACGTGAGGCGGGAGACCCAGGGTCCCTTTCCAAGTGCCACAGGGATCCTGGGACTCCTATTCATTTTCAAGAGGAGTCAGGCATCGTCTCCTTTGGAAGCATTCATCTCCGCAGACCTCTCGAGTTTTCAAAGGATGTGAGGCCTCCGGTCGCGATGAAGCGGAGGACTAGGTCTTTCTCTGTGGTCTCCACAAGGGATTCAGACTTCCCTTCGTCTTAAGAGATGCAAGACGAGCCTGCATTCAATTCACTGCAGGGATATCTGGCTGTACTTCGAGTCAGAGCATCTCGGTGTCCATTCCACTTGAGGCCACAAACTCAGGGTCCCTCTCACATACCTGTACCTGAGAGAAGCCTCCTCTTGAGGTGCTTGTGGAAAGTTGGTATTCCTCTTGAGTCGAAGCCAGGGACTAAGCTCTCATCTCGAGTTGATTTGGGGTCCATGGAGCCCTTTCCTGTTGCTCCAGTGACCTCAGGATCCCTCTAGACTTGAGACAGTGATCTTGGGTTTTCTCTGGAGTGCCATCAAGGAAATCAAGGCTCCTTTCATGTTTGATGTGGAACACGGAATTGCTCTGCACGCTGTGCAGGGGAATCGGGCCTCATCTCGCGGCGAGGGGGAAGTCTGATGGTTTTTCTCGAGTTGCGGACGAAACCCAGGGTACATTCTCAAGTTACTACGGGGAGGGCCCTTCCAGACATGTGTTTGTTCAGCGACGTCAGGACTCCTGCCTAGGTGCGAGGGACACCTCGGTATACTCCTCGAGTCTTGGCATGGCAATTGCGACGGGTCTCCACGTGAGGCGGGAGACCCAGTGTCCCTTTCCACGTGCCACAGGGATCCTGGGACTCCTATCCATTTTCAAGAGGAGTCAGGCATCGTCTTCTTTGGAAGCATTGATCTCCGCGGACCTCTCGAGTTTTCACAGGATGTGAGGCCTCCGGTCGCGATGAGCCGGAGAACTAGGTCTTTCTCTGTGGTCTCCACAGGGGATTCAGACATCCCTTCGTCTTGGGAGATGCAAGACGAGCCTGCATTCAATTCATTGCAGGGATATCCGGCCTTTCTTCGAGTCAGAGCATCTCGGTGTCCATTCCACTTGAGGCCACAAACTCAGGGTCCTTCTCAATACCTGGGGCTGAGAGAAGCCTCCACTTCAGGTGCTTGTGGAAAGTTGGTATTCCTCTTGAGTCGAAGCCAGGGACTAAGCTCTCATCTCGAGTTGATTTGGGGTCCACGGAGCCCTTTCGTGTTGTTCCAGTGACCTCAGGATCCCTCTAGACTTGAGACAGTGATCTTGGGTTTTCTCTGGAGTGCCATCAAGGAAATCAAGGCTCCTTTCACGTTTGATGTGGTACACGGAATTGCTCTGCACGCAGTGCAGGGGAATCGGTCCTCATCTCGCGGCGAGGGGGAAGTCTCATGGTTTTTCTCGACTTGCGGCCGGAACCTGGGGCATATTCTCGAGTTACAACGGGGAGGGCCCTTCCAGACACGTGTTTGTTCAGCGACGTCAGGACTCCTGCCTAGGTGCGAGGGACACCTCGGGATTCTCCTCGAGTCTTGGCATGGCAATTGGGACGCGTCTCCACGTGAGGAGGGAGACCCAGAGTCCCTTTCCACGTGCCACAGATATCCTGGGACTCCTATCTATTTTCAAGAGGCGTCAGGCATCGTCTCCTTTGTAAGCATTGATCTGCGCAGACCTCTCGATTTTTCAAAGGATGTGATGTCTCCGGTCGCAATGAGGCGGAGGACTAGGTCTTTCTCTGTCGTCTCCACAGGGGATTCAGACATCCCTTCGTCTTGGGAAATGCAAGACGAGCCTGCATTCAATTCACTGCAGGGATATCCGGCCTTAATTCGAGTCAGAGCATCTCGGTGTCCATTCCAATTGAGGCCACAAACTCAGGGTCCCTCTCACATACCTGTAGCTGAGAGAAGCCTCCTCTTGAGGTACTTGTGGAAAGTTGCTATTCCTCTTGAGTCGAAGCCAGGGACTAAGCTCTCATCTCGAGTAGATTTGTGGTCCACGGAGGCATTTCGTGTTGCTCCAGTGACCTCAGGATCCCTCTAGACTTGAGACAGTGATGTTGGGTTTTCTCTGGAGTGCCATCAAGGAAATCAAGGCTCCTTTCACGTTTGATGTGGAACACGGAATTGCTCTGCACGCAGTGCAGGGGAATCGGGCCTCATCTCGCGGCGAGTTGGAAGTCTCATGGTTTTTCTCGAGTTGCGGCCGGAACCTGGGGTATATTCTCGAGTTACGACGGGGAGGGCCCTTCCCGACACGTGTTTGTTCAGCGAAGTCAGGACTCCTACCTAGGTGCGAGGGACACCTCGGGATTCTCCTCGAGTCTTGGCATGGCAATGGGGATGCGTCTCCACGTGAGGCGGGAGACCCAGGGTCCCTTTCCACGTGCCACAGGGATCCTGGGACTCCTATCCATTTTCAAGAGGCGTCAGGCATCGTCTCCTTCGGAAGTATTGATCTCCGAGGTCCTCTGGAGTTTTCAAAGGATGTGAAGCCTCCGGTTGCGTTGAGGTGGAGGACTAGGTCTTTCTCTGTGGTCTCCACAGGGGATTCAGACAACCCTTCGTCTTGGGAGATGCAAGACCAGCCTGCATTCAATTCACTGCAGGGATATCCGGCCTTATTTCGAGTCAGAGCATCTCGGTGTCCATTCCACTTGAGGCCACTAACTCAGGGTCCCTCTCACATACCATTAGCTGAGAGTAGCCTCCTCTTGAGGTGCTTGTGGAAAGTTGGTATTCCTCTCGATTTGAAGCCAGGGACTAAGCTCTCATCTCAAGTTGATTTGGGGTCCACGGAGCCCTTTCGTGTTGTTCCAGTGACTTCAGGATCCCTCTAGACTTGAGACAGTGATCTTGGGTTTTCTCTGGAGTGTCGTCAATGAAATCAAGGCTCCTTTCATTTTTGATGTGGAAACGGAATTGCTCTGCACGCAGGGCAGGGGAATCGGGCCTCATCTCGCGGCGATGGGGAAGTCTCATGGTTTTTCTCGAGTTGCGGCCGGAACCTGGGGTATATTCTCGAGTTACGACGGGGAGGGCCCTGCCATACACGTGTTTGTTCAGCGACGTCAGGACTCCGGCCTAGGTGCGAGGGACACCTCGGGATTCTCCTCAAGTCTTGGCATGGCAATTGGGACGCGTCTCCACGTGAGGCGGGAGACCCAGTGTCCCTTTCCACGTGCCACAGGGATCCTGGGACTCCTATCAATTTCAAGAGGAGTCAGGCATCGTCTCCTTCGGAAGTATTGATCTCCGCGGACCTTTCGAGTTTTCAAAGGATGTGAGGCCTCCGGTCGCGTTGAGGCGGATGACTAGGTCTTTCTCTGTGGGCTCCACAGGGGATTCAGACAACCCTTCGTCTTGGGAGATGCAAGACGAGCCTGCATTCAATTCACTGCAGGGATATCCGGCCTTATTTCGAGTCAGAGCATCTCGGTGTCCATTCCACTTGAGGCCACAAACTCAGGGTCCCTCTCACATACCTGTAGCTGAGAGAAGCCTCCTCTTGAGGTGGTTGTGGAAAGTTGGTATTCCTCTTGAGTCGAAGCCAGGGACTAAGCTCTCATCTCGAGTTGATTTGGGGTCCACGGAGCTCTTTCGTGTTGCTCCAGTGACCTCAGGATCCCTCTAGACTTGAGACAGTGATCTTGGGTTTTCTCTGGAGTGCCATCAAGGAAATCAAGGCTCCTATCACGTTTGATGTGGAACACGGAATTCCTCGGCACGCAGCCCAGGGTAATCGGGCCTCATCTCGCGGCGAGGGGGAAGTCTCATGGTTTTTCTCAAGTTGCGGCCGGAACCTGGGGTATATTCTCGAGTTACGACGGGGAGGGCCCTTCCAGACACGTGTTTGTTCAGCGACGTCAGGACTCCTGCCTAGGTGCGAGGGACACCTCGGGATTCTCCTCGAGTCTTGGCATGGCAATGGGGACGCGTCTCCACGTGAGGCGGGAGACCCAGGGTCCCTTTCCACGTGCCACAGGGATCCTGGGACTCCTATCCATTTTCAAGAGGAGTCAGGCATCGTCTCCTTTGGAAGCATTGATCTCCGCGGACCTCTCGAGTTTTCAAAGGATGTGAGGCCTCCGGTCGCATTGAGGCGGAGGACTAGGTCTTTCTCTGTGTTCTGCACAGGGGATTCAGACATCCCTTCGTCTTGGGAGATGCAAGATGAGCCTGCATTCAATTCACTGCAGGGATATCCGGCCTTACTTCGAGTCAGAGCATCTCGGTGTCCATTCCACTTGAGGCCACAAACTCAGGGTCCCTCTCACATACGACTAGCTGAGAGAAGCCTCCTCTTGAGCTGCTTGTGGAAAGTTGGTATTCCTCTTGAGTCGAAGCCAGGGACTAAGCTCTCATCTTGAGTTGATTTTGGGTCCACGGAGAACTTTCTTGTTGCTCCAGTGACCTCAGGATCCCTCTAGACTTGAGACAGTGATCTTGGGTTTTCTCTGGAGTGCCATCAAGGAAATCAAGGCTCCTTTCACGTTTGATGAGGAACACCGAATTGCTCTGCATGCAGTGCAGGGGAATCGGGCCTCATCTCGCGGCGAGGGGGAAATCTCATGGTTTTTCTCGAGTTGCGGCCCGAACCTGGGGTATATTCTCGAGTTACGACGGGGAGGGCCCTTCCAGACACGTGTTTGTTCAGCGACGTCAGGACTCCTGCCTAGGTGCGAGGGACACCTCGGGATTCTCCTCGAGTCTTGGCATGGCAATTGGGACGCGTCTCCACGTGAGGCGGGAGACCCAGGGTCCCTTTCCAGGTGCCACAGGGATCCTGGGACTCCTATCCATTTTCAAGAGGAGTCAGGCATCGTCTCCTTTGGAAGCATTGATCTCCGCGGACCTCTCGAGTTTTCAAAGGATGTGAGGCCTCCGGTCGCATTGAGGCGGAGGACTAGGTCTTTCTCTGTGGTCTCCACAGGGGATTCAGACATCCCTTCGTCTTGGGAGATGCAAGACGAGACTGCATTCAATTCACTGCAGGGATATCCGGCCTTACTTCGAGTCAGAGCATCTCGGTGTCCATTCCACTTGAGGCCACAAACTCAGGGTCCCTCTGACATACCAGTAGCTGAGAGAAGCCTCCTCTTGAGCTGCTTGTGGAAAGTTGGTATTCCTCTTGAGTCTAAGCCAGGGACTAAGCTCTCATCTCGAGTTGATTTGGGGTCCACGGAGCCCTTTCGTGTTGCTCCAGTGACCTCAGGATCCCTCTAGACTTGAGATAGTGATCTTGGGTTTTCTCTGGAGTGCCATCAAGGAAATCAAGGCTCCTTTCACGTTTGATGTGGAACATGGAATTGCTCTGCACGCTGTGCAGGGGAATCGGGCCTCATCTCGCGACGAGGGGGAAGTCTCATGGTTTTTCTCGAGTTGCGGCTGGAACCTGGGGTATATTCTCGAGTTACGACGGGGAGGGCCCTTCCAGACACGTGTTTGTTCAGCGACGTCAGGACTCCTGCCTAGGTGCGAGAGACACCTCGGGATTCTCCTCGAGTCTTGCCATGGCAATTGGGACACGTCTCCACGAGAGGCGGGAGACCCAGGGTCCCTTTCCACGTGCCACAGGGATCCTGGGACTCCTATCCATTTTCAAGAGGAGTCAGGCATCGTCTCCTTTGGAAGCATTGATCTCCGCGGCCCTCTCGAGTTTTCAAAGGATGTGAGGCCTCCGGTCGCGTTGAGGCGGAGGACTAGGTCTTTCTCTGTGTTCTGCACAGGGGATTCAGACATCCCTTCGTCTTGGGAGATGCAAGATGAGCCTGCATTCAATTCACTGCAGGGATATCCGGCCTTACTTCGAGTCAGAGCATCTCGGTGTCCATTCCACTTGAGGCCACAAACTCAGGGTCCCTCTCACATACCTGTAGCTGAGAGAAGCCTCCTCTGGAGGGGCTTCTGGAAAGTTCGTATTCCTCTTGAGTTGAAGCCAGGGACTAATCTCTCATCTAGAGTTGATTCATGGTCCACGGAGCCCTTTCGTGTTGCTCCAGTGACCTCAGGATCCCTCTAGACTTGAGACAGTGATCTTGGGTTTTCTCTGGAGTGCCATCAAGGAAATCAAGGCTCCTTTCACGTTTGATGTGGAACACGGAATTGCTCTGCATGCAGTGCAGGGAAATCGGGCCTCATCCAGCGGCGAGGGGGAAGTCTCATAGTTTTTCTCGAGTTGCGGTCGGAACCTGGGGTATATTCTCGAGTTACGAGGGGGAGGGCCCTTCCAAACACGTGTTTGTTCAGCGACGTCAGAACTCCTGCCTAAGTGCGAGGGACACCTCGGGATTCTCGTCGAGTCTTGGCATGGCAATTGGGACGCGTCTCCACGTGAGGCGGGAGACCCAGGGTCCCTTTCCACGTGCCACAGGGATCCTGGGACTCCTATCCATTTTCAAGAGGAGTCAGGCATCCTCTCCTTTGGAAGCATTGATCTCCGTGGACCTCTCGAGTTTTCAAAGGATGCGAGGAGTCCGGTCAAGATGAGGTGGAGATCTATGTCTTTCTCTGTGGTCTCTGTGGTCTCTGTGGATTCATACATCCCTTCGTCTTGGGAGATGCAAGACGAGCCTGCATTCAATTCACTGCAGGGATATCCGGCCTTACTTCGAGTCAGAGCATCTCGGTGTCCATTCCACTGGAGGCCACAAACTCAGGGTCCCTCTCACATACCTGTAGCTGAGAGAAGCCTCCTCTTGAGGTGCTTGAGGAAAGTTGGCATTCCTCTTGAGTCGAAGCCAGGGACTAAGCTCTCATCTCGAGTTGACTTGGGGTCCACGGAGCCCTTTCGTGTTGCTACCCTGACCTCAGGATCCCTCTAGATTTGAGACAGTGATCTTGGGTTTTCTCTGGAGTGCCATCAAGGAAATCAAGGCTCCTTTCAAATTTGATGTGGAACACGGAATTGCTCTGCACGCAGTGGAGGGGAATCGGGCCTCATCTTGCCGCAAGGGGGATGTCTCATTGTTTTTCTCAAGTTGCGGCCGAAACCTGGGGTATATTCTCGAGTTACGACGGGGAGGGCCCTTCCAGACACGTGTTTGTTCAGCGACGTCAGGACTCCTGCCTAGGTGCGAGGGACACCTCGGGATTTTCCTCGAGTCTGGGCATGGCAATTGGGACGCGTCTCCACGTGAGGCGGGAGACCCAGGGTCCCTTTCCACGTGCCACAGGGATCCTGGGACTCCTATCCATTTTCAAGAAGAGTCAGGCATCGTCTCCTTTGGAAGCATTGATCTCCGCGGACCTCTAGAATTTTCAAAGGATGTGAGGCCTCTGGTCTCGATGATGCGGAGAACGAGGTCTTTCTCTGTGGTCTCCACAGGGGATTCAGACAAACCTTCGTCTTGGGACATGCAAGACGAGCCTGCATTCAATTCACTGCAGGGATATCCGGCCTCACTTCGAGTCAGAGCATCTCGGAGTCCATTCCACTTGAGGCCACAAACTCAGGGTCCCTCTCACATACCTGTAGCTGAGAGAAGCCTCCTCTTGAGGTGCTTGTGGAAAGTTGGTATTCCTCTTGAGTCGAAGCCAGGGACTAAGCTCTCATCTCGAGTTGATTTGGGGTCCACCGAGCCCTTTCGTGTTGCTACAGTGACCTCTGGATCCCTCTAGACTAGAGACAGTGATCTTGGGTTTTCTCTGGAGTGCCATCAAGGAAATCAAGGCTCCTTTCACTTTTGATGTGGAACACAGAATTGCTCTGCACGCAGGGCAGTGGAATCGGACCTAATCTCGCGGGGAGGGGGAAGTCTCATGGTTTTTATCGAGTTGCGGCCGGAACCTGGGGTATATTCTCGAGTTACGACCGGGAGGGCCCTTCCAGACACGTGTTTGTTCACCGACGTCAGGACTCCTGCCTAGGTGCGAGGGACACCTCGGGATTCTCCTCAAGTCTTGGCATGGCATTTTGGACGCGTCTCCACGTGAGGCGGGAGACCCGGGGTCCCTTTCCACGTGCCACAGATATTCTGGGACTCCTATCCATTTTCTAGAGGAGTCAGGCATCGTCTCCTTCGGAAGTATTGATCTCCGCGGACCTCTCGAGTTTTCAAAGGATATGAGGCCTCCGGTCGCGAGGAGGCGGAGGACTAGGTCTTTCTCTCTGGTCTCCACAGGGGATTCAGACAACACTTCGTCTCGGGAGATGCAAGACGAGCCTGCATTCAATTCACTGCAGGGATTTCCGGCCTTACTTCGAGTCAGAGCATCTCTGTGTCCATTCCACTTGAGGCCACAAACTCAGGGGCCCTCTCACAAACCTGTAGCTGAGAGAAGCCTCCTCTTGAGGTGCTTGTGGAAAGTGGTATTCCTCTTGAGTTTAAGCCAGGGACTAAGCTCTCATCTCGAGTTGATTTGGGGTCCACGGAGCCCTTTCCTGTTGGTCCAGTGACCTCAGGATCCCTCTAGACTTGAGACAGTGTTCTTGGGTTTTCTCTGGAGGGCCAACAAGAAAATCAAGTCTCCTTTCACGTTTGATGTGGAACATGCAATTGCTGTGCACGCAGTGCAGGGGAATCGGGCCTCAACTTGCGTCGAGGGGGAAATCTCATGGTTTTTCTCGAGTGCGGCCCGAACCTGGGGTATATTCTCGAGTTACGACGGGGAGGGCCCTTCCAGACACGTGTTTGTTCAGCTACGTCAGGACTCCTGCCTAGGTGCGAGGGACACCTCGGGATTCTCCTTGAGTCTTGGCATGGCAATTGGGACGCGTCTCCACGTGAGGCGGGAGACCCAGGGTCCCTTTCCACGTGCCACAGGGATCCTGGGACTCCTATCCATTTTCAAGAAGAGTCAGGCATCGTCTCCTTTGGAAGCATTGATCTCCACGGACCTCTCGAGTTTTCAATGGATGTGAGGCCTCTGGTCTCGATGAGGCGGAGAACGAGGTCTTTCTCTGTGGTCTCCACAGGGGATTCAGACAACCCTTCGTCTTGGGAGATGCAAGACGAGCCTGCATTGAATTCACTGCAGGGATATCCGGCCTTACTTCGAGTCAGAGCATCTCGGTCTTCATTCAACTTGAGGCCACAAACTCAGGATCCCTCTCACATACATGTAACTGAGAGAAGCCTCCTCTTGAGGTGCTTGTGGAAACTTGGTATTCTTCTTGAGTCGAAGCCAGGGACTAAGCTCTCATCTCGAGTTGATTTGGGGTCCACGCAGCCCTTTCGTGTTGCTCCAGTGACCTCAGGATCCCTCTAGACTTGAGACAGTGATCTTGGGTTTTCTCTAGAGTGCCATCAAGGAAATCAAGGATCCTTTCACGTTTGATGGGGAACACGGAATTGCTCTGCACACAGTGCAGGGGAATCGGGCCTCATCTCGCGGCGAGCGGGAAGTCTCATGGTTTTTCTCGAGTTGCGGACCGAACGTGGGGTATATCTCGAGTTACGACGGGGAGGGCCCATCCAGACACGTGTTTGTTCAGCGACAGCAGGACTCCTGCCTAGGTGCAAGGGACACCTCGGGATTCTCCTCGAGTCTTGGCATGGAAATTGGGACGCGTCTCCATGTGAGGCGGGAAATCCAGGGTCCCTTTCCAAGTGCCACAGGGATCCTGGGACTCCTATCCATTTTCAAGAGGAGTCAGGCATTGTCTCCTTTGGAAGCATTGATCTCCGCAGACCTCTCGAGTTTTCAAAGGATGTGAGGCCTCCGGTCACGATGAGGCGGAGAACTAGTTCTTTCTCTGTGGTTTCCACAGGGGGATTCAGACATCCCTTCGTCTGGGGAGATGCAAGACGAGCCTGCATTCAATTCACTGCAGGGATATCCGGCCTTACTTCGAGTCAGAGCATCTCGGTGTCCATTCCACTTGAGGCCACAAACTCAGGGTCCCTCCCACATACCTTTAGCTGAGAGAAGCCTCCTCTTGAGGTGCTTGTGGAAAGTTGGTATTCCTCTTGACTCGAAGCCATGGACTAAGCTCTCATTTCCAGTTGATTTGGGGTCCACGGAGCCCTTTCGTATTGCTCCAGTGACCTCAGGATCCCTCTAGACTTGAGACAGTGATCTTGGGTTTTCTGTGGAGTGCCATCAAGGAAATCAAGGCTCCTTTCACGTTTGATGTGGAACACCGAATTGCTCTGCATGCAGTGCAGGTGATTCGGGCCTCATCTCGCGGCTAGTGGGAAGTCTCATGGTATTCCTCGGTTTGCGGCCGGAACCTCTGGTATATTCTCGAGTTACAACGGGGAGGGCCCTTCCAGACACGTTTTTGTTCAGTGAAGTCAGGAATCCTGCCTAGGTGCGAGGGACACCTCGGGATTCTCCTCGAGTCTTGGCATGGCAATTGGGAGGCGTCTCCACGTGAGGCGGGAGACCCAGGGTCCCTTTCCACGTGCCACAGGGATCCTGGGACTCCTATCCATTTTCAAGAGGAGTCAGGCATCGTCTCCTTTGGAAGCATTGATCTCCGCGGACCTCTCGAGTTTTCAAAGGATGTGAGGCCTCCGGTCGCGTTGAGGCGGAGGACTAGGTCTTTCTCTGTCGTCTCCACAGGGGATTCAGACATCCCTTCGTCTTGGGAGATGCAAGACGAGCCTGCATTCAATTCACTGCAGGGATATCCGGCCTTACTTCGAGTCAGAGCATCTCGGTGTTCATTCAACTTGAGGCCACAAACTCAGGGTCCCTCTCACATACATGTAGCTGAGGGAAGCCTTCTCTTGAGGTGCTTGTGGAAAGTTGGTATTCCCCTTGAGTCGAAGCCAGGGACTAAGCTCTCATCTCGAGTTGATTTGCGGTCCACGGAGCCCTTTCGTGTTGCTCCAGTGACCTCAGGATCCCTCTAGACTTGAGACAGTGATCTTGGGTTTTCTCTGGAGTGCCATAAAGGAAATCAAGGCTCATTTCACGTTTGATGTGGAACACGGAATTGCTCTGCACGCAGTGCAAGGGAATCGGGCCTCATCTCACGGCGAGGGGGAAGTCTCATGGTTTTTCTCGAGTTGCGGCTGGAACCTGGGGTATATTCTCGAGTTACGACGGGGAGGGCCCTTCCAGACATGTGTTTGTTCAGCGACGTCAGGACTCCTGCCTAGGTTCGAGGGACACCTCGGGATTCTCCTCGAGTCTTGGCATGGCAATTGGGACGCATCTCCACGTGAGGCGGGAAACCCACGGTCCCTTTCAACGTGCCACAGGGATCCTGGGACTCCTATCCATTTTCAAGAGGAGTCAGGCATCGTCTCTTTTGGAAGCATTGATCTCCGCGGACCTCTCGAGTTTTCAAAGGATGTGAGGCCTCCGGTCGCGATGAGGCGGAGGACTAGGTCTTTCTCTGTGGTCTCCACAGGGGAATCAGACATCCCTTCGTCTTGGGAGATGCAAGACGAGCCTGCATTCAACTCACTGCAGGGATATCCGGCCTGACTTCGAGTCAGAGCATCTCGGTGTCCATTCTACTTGAGGCCACAAACTCACGGGACCTCTCACATACCTGTAGCTGAGAGAAGCCTCCTCTTGAGGTGCTTGTGGAAAGTTGGTATTCCTCTTGAGTCGAAGCCGGGGACTAAGCTCTCATCTCGAGTTGATTTGGGGTCGACGGAGCCCTTTCGTGTTGCTCCAGTGACCTCAGGATCCCTCTAGACTTGAGACAGTGATCTTGGGTTTTCTCTGGAGTGCCATCAAGGAAATCAAGGCTCCTTTCACGTTTGATGTGGAACACGGAATTGCTCTGCACGCAGTGCAGGGGATTCGGGCCTCATCTCGCGGCGAGGGGGAAGTCTCATGGTTTTTCTCGAGTTGCGGCCCGAACCTGGGGTATATTCTCGAGTTACGACGGGGAGGGCCCTTCCAGACACGTGTTCGTTCAGCTACGTCAGGACTCCTGCCTAGGTGCGAGGGACACCTCGGGATTCTCCTCGAGTCTTCAAATGGCAATTGGGACGCGTCTCCACGTGAGGTGGGAGACCCAGGGTCCCTTTCCACGTGCCACAGGGATCCTGGGACTCCTATCAATTTTCAAGAGTAGTCAGGCATCGTCTCCTTTGGAAGCATTGATCTCCGCGGACCTCTCGAGTTTTCAAAGGATGTGAGGCGTCCGGTCGCGTTGAGGCAGAGGACTAGGTCTTTCTCTGTGGTCTCCACAGGGGATTCAGACAACCCTTCGTCTTGGGAGAAGCAAGACGAGGCTGCATTCAATTCACTGCATGGATATCCGGCCTTACTTCGAGTCAGAGCATCTCGGTGTCCATTCCACTTGAGGCAACAAATTCAGGGTCCCTCTCACATACCTGTAGCTGAGAGAAGCCTCCTCTTGAGGTGCTTGTGGAAAGTTGGTATTCCTCTTGAGTCGAAGCCAGGGACTAAGCTCTCATCTAGAGTTGATTTGCGGTCCACGGAGCCCTTTTGTGTTGCTCCAGTGACCTCAGGATCCCTCTAGACTTGAGACAATGATCTTGGGTTTCCTCTGGAGTGCCATCAAGGAAATCAAGGCTCCTTTCACGTTTGATGTGGAACACGGAATTGCTCTGCACGCAGTGCAGGGGAATCGGGCCTCATCTCACGGCAAGGCGGAAGTCTCATGGTTTTTCTCGAGTTGCGGCCGGAACCTGGGGTATATTTTCGAGTTACGACGGGGAGGGCCCTTCCATACACGTGTTTGTTCAGCGACGTCAGGACTCCTGCCTAGGGACACCTCGGGATTCTCCTCGAGTCTTGGCATGGCAATTGGTACGCGTCTCCACGTGAGTCGGGAGACCATGGGTCCCTTTCCACGTGCCACAGGGATCCTGGGACTCCTATCCATTTTGAAGAGGAGTCAGGCATCGTCTCCTTTGGAAGCATTGATCTCCATGGACCTCTCGAGTTTTCAAAGGATGTGAGGCCTCCGTTCGATTTGAGGCGTAGGACTAGGTCTTTCTCTGTGGTCTCCACAGGGAATTCAGACAACCCTTCGTCTTGGGAGATGCAAGACGAGCCTGCATTCAATTCACTGTAGGGATATCCGGCCTTACTTCGAATCAGAGCATCTCGGTGTCCATTTCACTTGAGGCCACAAACTCAGGGTCCTTCTCACATACATGTAGCTGAGAGAAGCCTGCTCTTGAGGTGCTTGTGGAAAGTTGGTATTCCTCTTGAGTCGAAGCCAGGGACTAAGCTCTCATCTCGAGTTGATTTGGGGTCCACGGAGCCCTTTCGTGTTGCTCCAGTGACATCAGGATCCCACTAGACTTGAGACAGTGATCTTGGGTTTTCTCTGGAGTGCCATCAAGGAAATCAAGGCTCCTTTCACGTTTGATGTGGAACACGGAATTGCTCTGCACGCAGTGCAGGGGAATCGGGCCTCATCTCGCGGCGAGGGGGAAGTCTCATGGTTTTTCTCGAGTTGCGGCCGGAACCTGTGGTATATTCTCGAGTTACGACGGGGAGGGCCCTTCCTTACACGTGTTTGTTCATCGATGTCAGGACTCCTGCCTAGGTGCGAGGGACACCTCGGGATTCTCCTCGAGTCTTGGCATGGCAATTGGGACGCGTCTCCACGTGAGGCGGGAGACCCAGGGTCCCTATCCACGTGGCTCAGGGATCCTGGGAATCCTATCCATTTTCAAGAGGAGTCAGGCATCGTCTCCTTTGGAAGCATTGATCTCCGCGGACCTCTCGAGTTTTCAAAGGATGTGAGGCCTCCGGTCGCGATGAGGCCGAGGACTAGGTCTTTCTCTGTGGTCTCCACAGGGGATTCAGTCATCCCTTCGTCTTGGGAGTTGCAAGCCGAGACTGCATTCAATTCACTGCAGGGATATCCGGGCTTACTTCGAGTCAGAGCATCTCGGTGTCCATTCCACTTGAGGCCACAAACTAAGGGTCCCTCTCACATACCTGTAGCTGAGAGAAGCCTCCTCTTGAGGTGCTTGTGGAAAGTTGGTATTCCTCTTGAGTCGAAGCCAGGGACTAAGCTCTCATCTCGAGTTGATTTGGGGTACACGGAGCCCTTTCCTGTTGCTCCAGTGACCTCAGGATCCCTCAAGACTTGAGACAGTGATCTTGGGTTTTCTCTGGAGTGCCATCAAGGAAATCAAGGCTCCTTTCACTTTTGATGTGGAACACGGAATTGCTCTGCAGGCAGTGCAGGGGAATCGGGCCTCATCTCGCGGCGAGGGGGAAGTCTCATGGTTTTTTTCAAGTTGCGGCCGGAACCTGTGGTATATTCTGGATTAACGACAAGGAGGACCCTTCCAGACACGTGTTTGTTCAGCGACGTCAGGACTCCTGCCTAGGTGCGAAGGACACCTCGGGATTCTCCTCGAGTCTTGGCATGGCAATTGGGACGCGTCTCCACGTGAGGCGTCAGACCCAGAGTCCCTTTCCACGTGCCACAGGGTTCCTGGGACTCCTATCCATTTTCAAGAGGAGTCAGGCATCGTCTCCTTTGGAAGCATTGATCTCTGCGGACCTCTCGAGTTTTCAAAGGATGTGAGGCCTCGGTTCGCGTTGAGGCGGAGGACTAGGTCTTTCTCTGTGGTCTCCACAGGGGATTCAGACAACTCTTCGTCTTGGGAGATGCAAGAGGAGCCTGCTTTCAATTCACTGCAGGGATATCCGGCCTTACTTCGAGTCAGAGCATCTCGTTGTCCATTCCACTTGAGGCCACAAACTCAGGGTCCCTCTCACATACCGGTAGCTGAGAGAAGCCTCCTCTTGAGGTGCTTGTGGAAAGTTGGTGTTCCTCTTGTGTCGAAACCAAGGACTAAGCTCTCATCTCGAGTTGACTTGGGGTCCACGGAGCCCTTTCGTGTTGCTCCAGTGACCTCAGGATCCCTCTAGACTTGAGCCAGTGGTCCTGGGATTTCTCTGGGGTGCCATCAAGAAAATCAAGGCTCCTTTCACGTTTGATGTGGAACACGGAATTGCTCTGCACGCAGTGCAGGGGATTCGGGCCTCATCTCGTGGCGAGGGGGAAGTCTCATGGTTTTTCTCGAGTTGCGGCCCGAACTTGGGGTATATTCTCGAGTTACGACGGGGAGGGCCCTTCCAGACACGTGTTTGTTCAGCTACGTCAGGACTCCTGCCTAGTTGCGAGGGACACTTCGGGATTCTCCTCGAGTCTTCACATGGCAATTGGGACGCGTCTCCACGTGAGGCGGGAGACCCAGTGTCCCTTATAACGTGCCACAGGGATCCTGGGACTCCTATCCATTTTCAAGAGGAGTCAGGCATCGTCTCCTTTGGAAGCATTGAACTCCGCAGACCTCTCGTGTTTTCAAAGGATGTGAGGCCTCCGGTCTCGATGAGGCGGAGGACTAGGTCTTTCTCTGTGGTCTCCACAGGGGATTCAGACATCCCTTCGTCTTGGGAGATGCAAGAAGAGCCTGCATTCAATTCACTGCAGGGATATCCGGCCTTATTTCGAGTCAGCTCATCTCGGTGTCCATTAAACTTGAGGCCACAAACTCAGGGTCCCTCTCACATACCTGTAGCTGAGAGAAGCCTCCACTTGAGGTGCTTGTGGAAAGTTGGTATTCCTCTTGAGTCAAAGCCAGGGACTAAGCTCTCATTTCCAGTTGATTTCGGGTCCACAGAGCCCTTTCGTCTTGCTCCAGTGACCTCAGGATCCCTCTAAACTTGAGACAGTAATCTTGGGTTTTCTCTGGAGTGCCATCAAGGAAATCAAGGCTCCTTATACGTTTGATGTGGAACACGCAATTGCTCTTCACGCAGTGCAGGGGAATCGGCCCTCATCTCGGGGCGAGGGGGAAGTCTCATGGTTTTTCTCGAGTTGCGGCCGGAACCTGGGGTATACACTCGAGTTACGACGGGGATGGCCCTTCCAGACACGTGTTTGTTCAGCGACGTCATGACTCCTGCCTAGGTGCGAGGAACACATCGGAATTCTCCTCGAGTCTTGGGATGGCAATTGGGACGCGACTCCACGTGAGGTGGGAGACCCAGGGTCCCTTTCCAAGTGCCACAGGGATCCTGGCACTCCTATTCATTTTCAAGAGGAGTCAGGCATCGTCTCCTTTGGAAGCATTGATCTCCGCGGTCCTCTCGAGTTTTCAAAGGATATGAGGCCTCCGGTTGCGTTGAGGTGGAGGAGTAGGTCTTTCTCTGTGGGTTCACAGGGGATTCAGACAACCCTTCGTCTTGGGAGATGCAAGACGAGCCTGCATTCAATTCACTGCAGGGATATCCGGCCTTACTTCGAGTCAGAGCATCTCGGTGTCCATTCCACTTGAGTCCACCAACTCAGGATCCCTCTCACATACCTGTAGCTGAGAGAAGCCTCCTCTTGAGGTGCTTGTGGAAAGTTGGTATTCCTCTTGAGTCGATGCCAGGGAATAAACTCTCATCTCGAGTTGATTTGGGGTCCACGGAGCCCTTTCGTGTTGCTACAGTGACCTCAGGATCACTCTAGACTTGAGACAGTGATCTTGGATACTCTGGTTTGCCATCAAGGAAATCAATGCTCCTTTCAAGTTTGATGTGGAACACGGAATTGCTCTGCATGCAGTGGAGGGGAATCGGGCCTCATATTGCCGCAAGGGGGATGTCTCATTGTTTTTCTCAAGTTGCGGCCGAAACCTGGGGTATATTCTCGAGTTACGACGGGGAGGGCCCATCCAGACACGTGTTTGCTCAGCGACAGCAGGACTCCTGCCTAGGTGCAAGGGACACCTCGGGATTCTCCTCGAGTCTTGGCATGGCAATTGGGACGCGTCTCCACGTGAGGCGGGAGACCCAGGGTCCCTTTCCACGTGCCACAGGGATCCTGGGACTCCTATCCATTTTCAAGAGTAGTCAGGCATCGTCTCCTTTGGAAGCATTGATCTCCGCGGACCTCTCGAGTTTTCAAAGGATGTGAGGCCTCCGGTCGCGATGAGGCGGAGAACTAGGTCTTTCTCTGTGGTCGCCACATGGGATTCAGACATCCCTTCGTCTTGGGAGATGCAAGACGAGCCTGCATTCAATTCACTGCAGGGATATCCGGCCTTACTTCGAGTCAGAGCATCTCGGTGTCCATTCCACTTGAGGCCACAAACTCAGGGTCCCTCTCACATACCTGTAGCTGAGAGAAGCCTCCTCTTGAGGTGCTTGTGGAAAGTTGGTATTCCTCTTGCCTCGAAGCCATGGACTAAGCTCTCATTTCCAGTTGATTTGGGGTCCACGGAGCCCTTTCGTATTGCTCCAGTGACCTCAGGATCCCTCTAGACTTGAGACAGTGATCTTGGGTTTTCTGTGGAGTGCCATCAAGGAAATCAAGGCTCCTTTCACGTTTGATGTGGAACACCGAATTGCTCTGCATGCAGTGCAGGGGAATCGGGCCTCATCTCGCGGCGAGGGGGAAGTCTCATGGTTTTTTTCAAGTTGCGGCCGGAACCTGTGGTATATTCTGGATTAACGACAAGGAGGACCCTTCCAGACACGTGTTTGTTCAGCGACGTCAGGACTCCTGCCTAGGTGCGAAGGACACCTCGGGATTCTCCTCGAGTCTTGGCATGGCAATTGGGACGCGTCTCCACGTGAGGCGGGAGACCCAGTGTCCCTTATAACGTGCCACAGGGATCCTGGGACTCCTATCCATTTTCAAGAGGAGTCAGGCATCGTCTCCTTTGGAAGCATTGATCTCCGCAGACCTCTCGTGTTTTCAAAGGATGTGAGGCCTCCGTTCGCGATGAGGCGGAGGACTAGGTCTTTCTCTGTGGCCTCCACAGGGGATTCAGACATCCCTTCGTCTTGGGAGATGCAAGACGAGCCTGCATTCAATTCACTGCAGGGATATCCGGCCTTACTTCGAGTCAGAGCATCTTGGTGTCCATTCCACTTGAGGCCATAAGCTCGGGGTCCCTCAAATATACCTGTAGCTGAGAGAAGCCTCCTCTTGAGGTGCTTGTGGAAAGTTGGCATTCCTCTTTGGTCTAAGCCAGGGACTAAGCTCTCATCTCGAGTTGATTTAGGGTCCACGGAGCCCTTTCCTGTTGGTCCAGTGACCTCAGGATCCCTCTAGACTTGAGACAGTGTTCTTGGGTTTTCTCTGGAGGGCCATCAAGGAAATCAAGGCTCCTTTCACGTTTGATGTGGAACACGGAATTGCTCTGCATGCAGTCCAGGGGAATCGGGCCTCAACTCGTGGCGAGGGGGAAATCTCATGGTTTTTCTCGAGTGCGGCCCGAACCTGGGGTATATTCTCGAGTTACGACGGGGAGGGCCCTTCCAGACACGTGTTTGTTCAGCGACGTCAGGACTCCTGCCTAGGTGCGAGGGACACCTCGGGATTCTCCGCGAGTCTTGGCATGGCAATTGGGACGCGTCTCCACGTGAGGCGGGAGACCCAGGGTCCCTTTCCACGTGCCACAGGATCCTGGGACTCCTATCCATTTTCAAGAAGAGTCAGGCATCGTCTCCTTTGGAAGCATTGATCTCCGCAAACCTCTCGAGTTTTCAAAGGATGTGAGGCCTCCGCTCGCGATGAGGTTGAGAATTCCGTCTTTCTCTGTGGTCTCCACAGGGGATTCAGACATCCCTTCGTCTTGGGAGATGCAAGACGAGCCTGCATTCAATTCACTGCAGGAATGTCCGGCCTTACTTCGAGTCAGAGCATCTCGGTGTCCATTCCACTTGAGGCCACAAACTCAGGGTCCCTCTCACATACCTGTAGCTGAGAGAAGCCTCCTCTTGAGGTGCTTGTAGAAACTTGGTATTCCTCTTGAGTCAAAGCTAGGGACTAAGCTCTCATCTCGAGTTCATTTGGGGTCCACGGAACCCTTTCGTGTTGCTCCAGGGACCTCAGGATCCCTCTAGACTTGAGACAGTGATCTTGGGTTTTCTCCGGAGTGCCATCAAGGAAATCAAGGCTCCTTTCACGTTTGATGTCGAAAACGGAATTGCTCTGCACGCAGTGCAGGGGAATCTGGCCTCATGTCGCGGCGAGGGGGAAGTCTCATTGTTTTTCTCGAGTTGGGGCCAGAACCTGGGGTATATTCTCGAGTTACGACGGGGAGGGCCCTTCCAGACACTGGTTTGTTTAGCGACGTCAGGACTCCTGCCTAGGTGCGAGGGACACTTCGGGATTCTCCTCGAGTCTTGGCATGGCAATTGGGACGCGTCTCCACGTGAGGCGGGAGACCCAGGGTCCCTTTCCACGTGCCACAGGGATCCTGGGACTCCTATCCATTTTCAAGAGGAGTCAGGCATTGTCTCCTTCGGAAGTATTGATCTCCGCGGACCTCTCGAGTTTTCAAAGGATGTGAGGCCTCCGGTCGCGATAAGGCGGAGGACTAGGTTTTTCTCTGTGGTCTCCACAGGGGATTCAGACATCCCTTCGTCTTGGGAGATGCAAGACGAGCCTGCATTCAATTCACTGCAGGGATATACGGCCTTACTTCGAGTCAGAGCATCTTGGTGTCCATTCCACTGGAGGCCACAAACTCAGGGTCCCTCTCACATACCTGTAGCTGAGAGAAGCCTCCTCTTGAGGTGCTTGTGGAAAGTTGGTATTCCTCTTGAGGCAAAGCCAGGGACTAAGCTCTCATCTCGAGTTGATTTGGGGTCCACAGAGCCCTTTCGTGTTGCTACAGTGACCTCAGGATCGCTCTAGACTTGAGGCATTATCTTGGGTTTTCTCTGGAGTGCCATCAAGGAAATCAAGGCTCCTTTCACGTTTGATGAGGATCACGGAATTGCTCTGCACGCAGTGCAGGGGAATCGGGCCTCATCTCTCGGCGAGGGAGAAGTCTCATGGTTTTTCTCGAGTTGCGGCCGGAACCTGGGGTATATTCTCGAGTTACGATGGGGAGGGCCCTTCCAGACACGTGTTTGTTCAGCGACGTCAGGACTCCTGCCTAGGTGCGAGGGACACCTCGGGATTCTCCTCGAGTCTTGGCATGGCAATTGGGACGCGTCTCGACATGAGGCAGGAGACCCAGGGTCCCTTTCCACGTGCCACAGGGATCCTGGGACTCCTATCCATTTTCAAGAGGAGTCAGGCATCGTCTCCTTTGGAAGCATTGATCTCCGCGGACCTCTCGAGTTTTCAAAGGATGTGAGGCCTCCGGTCGCGATGAGGCCGAGGACTAGGTCTTTCTCTGTGGTCTCCACAGGGGTTTCAGTCATCCCTTCGTCTTGGGACATGCAAGACGAGCCTGCATTCAATTCACTGCAGGGATATCCGGCGTCACTTCGAGTCAGAGCATCTCGGAGTCCATTCCACTTGAGGCCACACACTCAGGGTCCCTCTCACATACCTGTAGCTGAGAGAAGCCTCCTCTTGAGGTGCTTGTGGAAACTTGGTATTCCTCTTGAGTCGAAGCCAGGGACTAAGCTCTCATCTCGAGTTGATTTGGGGTCCACGGAGCCCTTTCGTGTTGCTTCAGTGACCTCTGGATCCCTCTAGACTAGAGACAGTGATCTTGGGTTTTCTCTGGAGTGCCATCAATGAAATCAAGGCTCCTTTCAGTTTTGATGTGGAACACAGAATTGCTCTGCACGCAGGGCAGTGGAATCGGACCTAATCTCGCGGGGAGGGGGAAGTCTCATGGTTTTTATCGAGTTGCGGCCGGAACCTGGGGTATATTCTCGAGTTACGACGCGAAGGGCCCTTCCAGACACGTGTTTGTTCAGCGACGTCAGGACTACTGCCTAGGTGCGAGGGACACCTAGGGATTCTCCTCGAGTCTTGGCATGGCAATTGGGACGCGTCTCCAAGTGAGGCGGGAGACCCAGCGTCCCTTTCCACGTGCCACAGGGATCCTGGGACTCCTATCCATTTTCAAGAAGAGTCAGGCATCTTCTCCTTTGGAAGCATTGATCTTCGCGGACCTCTCGAATTTTCAAAGGATGTGAGGCTTCCGGTCGCGATGAGGCGGAGAACTAGGTCTTTCTCTGTGGTCTCCACAGTGGATTCAGACAACCCTTCGTCTTGGGAGATGCAAGACGAGCCTGCATTCAATTCACTGCAGGCATATCCGGCCTTACTTAGAGTCAGAGCATCTCGCTGTCCATTCAACTTTGGCCACAAACTCAGGGTCCCTCTCACATACCTGTAGCTGAGAGAAACCTCCTCTTGAGGGGCCTGTGGAAAGTTCGTATTCCTCTTGAGTCGAAGCCAGGGACTAAGCTCTCATCTCGAGTTGATTTGGGGTCCACGGAACCCTTTCGTTTTGTTCCAGTGACCTCAGGATCCCTCTAGACTTGAGACAGTGATCTTGGGTTTTCTCTGGAGTGCCATCAAGGAAATCAAGGCTCCTTTCATTTTTGATGTGGAATACGGAATTGCTCTGCACGCAGGGCAGGGGAATCGGGCCTCATATCGCGGCGAGGGGGAAGTCTCATGGTTTTCTTCGAGTTGTGGCCGGAACCTGGGGTATATTCTCGAGTTACGACGGGGAGGGCCCTTCCAGACACGTGTTTGTTCAGCGACGTCAGGACTCCTGCCTAGGTGCGAGGGACACCTCGGGATTCTCCTCGAGTCTTGGCATGGCAATTGGGACGCGTCTCCACGTGAGACGGGAGACCCAGGGTCCCTTTCCACGTGCCACAGGGATCCGGGGACTCCTATCCATTTTCCGGGGGTGTCAGGCATCGTCTCCTTTGGAAGCATTGATCTCCGCAGACCTCTCGAGTTTTCAAAGAATGTGAGGCCTCCGGACGAGATGAGGCAGAGGACTACTTCTTTCTCTGTCTTCTCCACAGGGGATTCAGACATCCCTTCGTCTTGGGAGATGCAAGACGAGCCTGCATTCAATTCACTGCAGGGATATCCGGCCTTACTTCGAGTCAGAGCATCTCGCTGTCCATTCAACTTTGGCCACAAACTCAGGGTCCCTCTCACATACCTGTAGCTGAGAGAAGCCTCCTCTTGAGGTGCTTGTGGAAAGTTTGTATTCCTCTTGAGTCGAAGCCACGGACTAAGCTCTCATCTCGAGTTGATTTGGGGTCCACGGAGCCCTTTCGTGTTGCTCCAGTGACCTCAGGATCCCTCTAGACTTGAGACAGTGATCTTGGGTTTTCTCTGGAGTGCCATCAAGGAAATCAAGGCTCCTATCATGTTTGATGTGGAACACAGACTTGCTCTGCACTCAGTGCTGGGGAATCGGGCGTCATCTCGCGGCGAGGGGGAAGTCTCATGGTTTTTCTCGAGTTGCGGCCGAAACCTGGGGTATATTCTCGAGTTACGAGGGGGAGGGCCCTTCCAGACACGTGTTTGTTCAGCGACGTCAGGACTCCTGCCTACGTGCGAGGGACACCTCGGGATTCTCTTCGAGTCTTGACATGGCAATTGGGACGCGTCTCCACGTGAGGCGGGAGACCCAGGGTCCCTTTCCACGTGCCACAGGGATCCGGGGACTCCTATCCATTTTCCGGGGGTGTCAGGCATCGTCTCCTTTGGAAGCATTTATCTCCGCAGACCTCTCGAGTTTTCAAAGGATGTGAGGCCTCCGGACGCGATTAGGCGGAGGACTACTTCTTTCTCTGTCGTCTCCACAGGGGATTCAGACATCCCTTCGTTTTGGGAGATGCAAGACGAGCCTGCATTCAATTCACTGCAGGGATATCCGGCCTTACTTCGAGTCAGAGCATCTCGGTGTCCATTCCACTTGAGGCCACAAAATCAGGGTCCCTCTCACATACATGTAGCTGAGAGAAGCCTCTTCTTGAGGTGCTTGTGGAAAGTTGGTATTCCTCTTGAGTCAAAGCCAGGGACTAAGCTCTCATATCGAGTTGATTTGGGGTCCACGGAGCCCTTTCGTGTTGCTCCAGTGACCTCAGGATCCCTCTAGACTTGAGACAGTGATCTTGGGTTTTCTCTGGAGTGCCATCAAGGAAATCAAGGCTCCTTTCTAGTTTGATGTGGAACACGGAATTGTTCTGCACGCAGTGCAGGGGAATCGGGCCTCATCTCGGGGCGAGGGGGAAGTCTCATGGTGTTTCTCGAGTTGCGGCCGGAACCTGGGGTATATTTTCGAGTTATGACTGGGAGGGCCCTTCCAGACACGTGTTTGTTCAGCGACATCAGGACTTCTGACTAGGGGCGAGGGACACCTCGGGATTCTCCTCGAGTCTTGCCATGGCAATTGGAACGCGTCTCCAAGTGAGGGGGGAGAACCAGGGTCCCTTTCTACGTGCCACAGGGATCCTGGGACTCCTATCCATTTTCAAGAGGAGTCAGGCATCGTCTCCTTTGGAAGCATTGATCTCCACGGACCTCTCGAGTTTTCAAAGGATGTGAGGCCTCCGGTGGCGATGAGGCGGAGGACTAGGTCATTCTCTGTGGCCTCCACAGTGGATTCAGACATCCCTTCGTCTTGGGAGATGCAAGACGAGCCTGCATTCAATTCACTGCAGGGATATCCGGCCTTACTTCGAGTCAGAGCATCTCGCTGTCCATTCCACTTGAGGCCACAAACTCAGGGTCCCTCTCACATACCTGTAGCTGAGAGAAGCCTCCTCTTGAGGTGCTTTTGGAAAGTTGGTATTCCTCTTGAGTCGAAGCCAGGGACTAAGCTCTCATCTCGAGTTGATTTGGGGTCCAAGGGGAAATTTCTTGTTGCTCCAGTGACCTCAACATCCCTCTAGAGTTGAGACAGTGATCTTGGGTTTTCTCTGGAGTGCCATCAAGGAAATCAAGGCTCCTTTCACGTTTAATGTGGAACACGGAATTGTTCTGCACGCAGTCCAGGGGAATCGGGCCTCAACTCGCGGCGACGGGTAAATATCATGGTTTTTCTCGAGTTGCGGACGGAACCTGGGGTATATTCTCGAGTTTCGACGGGGAGGGCCCTTCCAGACACGTGTTTGTTCAACGACGTCAGGACTCCTGCCTAGGTGCGAGGGACACCTCGGGATTCTCCTCGAGTCTTGGCATGGCAATTGGGACGCGTCTCCACGTGAGGCTGGAGACCCAGTGTCACTTTCCACGTGCCACAGGGATCCTGGGACTCCTATCCATTTTCAAGAGGAGTCAGGCATCGTCTCCTTTGGAAGCATTGATCTCCGCGGACCTCTTGAGTTTTCAAAGGATGTGAGGCCTCCGGTCGCGATGAGGCGGAGAACTAGGTCTTTCTCTGTGGTCTCCACAGGGGATTCAGACATCCCTTCGTCTTGGGAGATGCAAGCCGAGCCTGCATTCAATTCACTGCAGGGATATCCGGCCTTACTTCGAGTCAGAGCATCTCGGTGTCCATTCCACTTGAGGCCACAAACTCAGGGTCCCTCTCACTTACCTGTAGCTGAGAGAAGCCTCCTCTTGAGCTGCTGGTGAAAAGTTGGTATTCCTCTTGAGTCGAAGCCAGGGATTAAGCTCTCATCTCGAGTTGATTTGGGGTCCACGGAGCCCTTTCGTGTTGCTCCAGTGACCTCAGGATCCCTCTAGACTTGAGACAGTGATCTTGGGTTTTCTCTGGAGTGCCATCAAGGAAATCAAGGCTCCTTTCACGTTTGATGTGGAACACGGAATTGCTCTGCATTCAGTGCAGGGGAATCGGGCCTCAACTCGATGCGAGGGAGAAATCTCATGGTTTTTCTCGAGTTGCGGCCGGAACCTGGGGTATATTCTCGAGTTACGACGGGGAGGGCCCTTCCAGACACGTGTTTGTTCAGCGACGTCAGGACTCCTGCCTAGGTGCGAGGGACACCTCGGGATGCTCCTCGAGTCTTGGCATGGCAATTGGGATGCATCTCCACGTGAGGCGGAAGACCCAGGGTCCCTTTCCACGTGCCACAGGGATCCTGGGGCTCCTATCCATTTTCAAGAGGAGTCAGGCATCGTCTCCTTTGGAAGCATTGATCTCCGCGGACCTCTTGAGTTTTCAAAGGATGTGAGGCCTCCGGTCGCGATGAGGCGGAGAAGTCGGCCTTTCTCTGAGGTCTCCACAGGGGATTCAGATATCCCTTCGTCTTGGGAGATGCAAGACGAGCCTCATTCAATTCACTGCAGGGATATCCGGCCTTACTTCGAGTCAGAGCATCTCGGTGTCCATTCCACTTGAGGCCACAAACTCAGGGTCCCCCTCACTTACCTGTAGCTGAGAGAAGCCTCCTCTTGAGCTGCTTGTGAAAAGTTGGTATTCCTCTTGAGTCGAAGCCAGGGACTAAGCTCTCATCTCGAGTTGATTTGGGGTCCACAGAGCCCTTTCGTGTTGCTCCAGTGACCTCAGGATCCCTCTAGACTTGAGACAGTGATATTGGGCTTTCTCTGGAGTGCCATCAAGGAAATCAAGGCTCCTTTCACGTTTGATGTGGAACACGGAATTGCTCTGCATTCAGTGCAGGGGAATCGGGCCTCAACTCGATGCGAGGGGGAAATCTCATGGTTTTTCTCGAGTTGCGGCCGGAACCTGGGGTATATTCTCGAGATACGACGGGGAGGGCCCTTCCAGACACGTGTTTGTTCAGTGACGTCAGGACTCCTACCTAGGTGCTAGGGACACCTCGGGATTCTCCTCGAGTCTTGGCATGGCAATTGGGAAAAATCTCCACGTGAGGCGGGAGACCCAGGGTCCCTTTCCACGTGCCACAGGGATCCTGGGACTCCTATCCATTTTCAAGAGGAGTCAGGCATCGTCTCCTTTGGAAGCATTGATCTCCGAGGACCTCTCTAGTTTTCAAAGGATGTGAGGCCTCCGGTCGCGTTGAGGCGGAGAACTAGGTCTTTCTCTGTGCTCTCCACATGGGATTCAGACATCACTTCGTCTTGGGAGATGCAAGACGAGCCTGCATTCAATTCACTGCAGGGATATCTGGCCTTACTTCGAGTCAGAGCATCTCGGTGTCCATTCCACTTGAGGCCACAAAGTCAGGGTCCCTCTCACATACCATTAGCTGAGAGTAGCCTCCTCTTGAGGTGCTTTTGGAAAGTTGGTATTCCTCTCGATTTGAAGGCAGGGAATAAGCTCTCATCTCGAGTTGATTTGGGGTCCACGGAGCCCTTTCGTGTTGCTCCAGTCACCTCAGGATTCCTCTAGACTTGAGATAGTGATCTTGGGTTTTCTCTGGAGTGTCATCAAGGAAATCACGGCTCCTTTCATTTTTGTTGTGGAAACGGAATTGCTCTGCACGCAGGGCAGGGGAATCGGGCCTCATCTCGCGGCGATGGGGAAGTCTCATGGTTTTTCTCGAGATGCGGCCGGAACCTGGGGTATATTCTCGAGTTACGACGGGGAGGGCCCTTCCAGACACTTGTTTGTTCAGCGACGTCAGGACTCCGGCCTAGGTGAGAGGGACACCTCAGGATTCTCCTCGAGTCTTGGCATGGTAATTGGGGCGCGTCTCCACGTGAGGCGGTAGACCCAGTGTCCCTTTCCACGTGCCACAGTGATCCTGGGACTCCTATCCATTTTCAAGAGGAGTCAGGCATCGTCTCCTTTGGAAGCATTGATCTCCGCGGACCTCTCGAGTTTTCAAAGGATGTGAGGCCTCCGGTCGCGATGAGGCAGAGGACTAGGTCTTTCTCTGTGGTCTCCACAGGGGATTCAGACATCCCTTCATCTTGGGAGATGCAAGACGAGCCTGCATTCAATTCGATGCAGGGATATCTGGCCTTACTTCAAGTCAGAGCATCTCGGTGTCCATTCCACTTGAGGCCACAAACTCAGGGTCCCTCTCACATACCTGTAGCTGAGAGAAGCCTCCTCTTGAGGTGCTTGTGGAAAGTTTGTATTCCTCTTGAGTCAAAGCCAGGGACTAAGCTCTCATCTCGAGTTGATTTGGGGTCCACGGAGCCCTTTCGTGTTGCTCCAGTGACCTCAGGATCCCTCTAGACTTGAGACAGTGATCTTGGGTTTTCTCTGGAGTGCCATCAAGGAAATCAAGGCTCCTTTCACGTTTGATGTGGAACACGGAATTGCTCTGCACAAAGTGCAGGGGAATCGGGCCTCATCCAGCGGCGAGGGGGAAGTCTCATCGTGTTTCTCGAGTTGCGGCCGGAACCTGGGGTATATTCTCGAGTTACGACGGGGAGGGCCCTTCCAGACACAGGTTTGTTCAGCGACGTCAGGACTCCTGCCTAGGTGCGAGGGACACCTCGGGATTCTCCGCGAGTCTTGGCATGGCAATTTGGACGCGTCTCCACGTGAGGCGGGAGACCCAATGTCCCTTTCCACGTGCCACAGGGATCCTGGGACTCCTATCCATTTTCAAGAGGAGTCAGGCAACGTCTCCTTTGGAAGCATTGATCTCCGCGGACCTCTCGAGTTTTCAAAGGATGTGAGGCCTCCGGTCGCGATGAGGCGGAGAACTCGGTCTTTCTCTGTGGTCTCCACAGGGGATTCAGACATCCCTTCGTCTTGGGAGATGCAAGACGAGCCTGCATTCACTTCACTGCAGGGATATCCGGCCTTACTTCGAGTCAGAGCATCTCGGTGTCCATTCCACTTGAGGGCACAAATTCAGGGTCCCTCTCACATACCTGTAGCTGAGAGAAGCCTCCTCTTGAGGTGCTTGTGGAAATTTGGTATTCCTCTTGAGTCGAAGCCAGGAACTAAGCTCTCATCTAGAGTTGATTTGGGGTCCACGGAGCCCTTTCGTGTTGCTCCAGTGACCTCAGGATCCCTCTAGACTTGAGACAGTGATCTTGGGTTTTCTCTGGAGTGCCAGCATGGAAATCAAGGCTCCTTTCACGTTTGATGTGGAACACGGAATTGTTCTGCACGCAGTGCAGGGGAATCGGGCCTCATCCAGCGGCGAGGGGGAAGTCTCATGGTGTTTCTCGAGTTGCGGCCGGAACCTGGGGTATATTCTCGAGTTACGACGGGGAGGGCCCTTCCAGACACGTGTTTGTTCAGCGACGTCAGGACTCCTGCCTAGGTGCGAGGGACACCTCGGGATTCTCCTCGAGTCTTGGCATGGCAATTGGGACGCGTATCCACGTGAGGCGGGAGACCCAGGGTCCCTTTCCACGTGCCACAGGGATCCTGGGACTCCTATCCTTTTTCAAGAGGAGTCAGGCATCCTCTCCTTTGGAAGCATTGATCTCCGCAGACCTTTCGAGTTTTCAAAGGATGTGAGGCCTCCGGTCGCGATGAGGCGGAGGACTAGGTCTTTCTCTGTGGTCTCCACAGGGGATTCAGACATCCCTTGGTCTTGGGAGATGCAAGACGAGCCTGCATTCAATTCACTGCAGGGATATCCTGCCTTACTTCGAGTCAGAGCATCTCGGTGTCCATTCCACTTGAGGCGACAAACTCAGGGTCCCTCTCACATACCATTAGGTGAGAGTAGCCTCCTCTTGAGGGGCTTCTGTAAAGTTGGTATTCCTCTTGAGTCCAAGCCAGGGACTAAGCTCTCATCTCGAGTTGATTTGGGGTCCACGGAGCCCTTTCGCGTTGCTCCAGTGACCTTAGGATCCCTCTAGACTTGAGACAGTGATCTTGGGTGTTCTCTGGAGTGCCATCAAGGAAATCAAGGCTCCTTTCACGTTTGATGTCGGACACGGAATTGCTCTGCACGCAGTGCAGGGGAATCGGGCCTCATCTCGAGGCGAGGGGGAAGTTTCATGGTTTTTCTCGAGTTGCGGCCGGAAGCTGGGGTATATTCTCGAGTTATGACGCGGAGGGCGTTCCAGACACGTGTTTGTTCAGCGACGTCAGCACTCCTTCCTAGGTGCGAGGGACACCTCGGGATTCTCCTCGAGTCTTGGCATGGAAATTCGGACGCGTCTCCACATAAGGCGGGAGACCCAGGGTCCCTTTCCACGTGCCACACGGATCCTGGGACTCCTATCCATTTTCAAGAGGAGTCAGGCATCGTCTTCTTTGGAAGCATTGATCTCCGCGGACCGCTCGAGTTTTCAAAGGATGTGAGGCCTCCGGTCGCGATGAGGCGGAGAACGAGGTCTTTCTCTGTGGTCTCCACAGGGGATTCAGACATCCCTTCGTCTTGGGAGATGCAAGACGAATCTGCATTCAATCCACTGCATGGATATCCGGCCTTACTTCGAGTCAGAGCCTCTCGGTTTCCATTCCACTTGTGGCCACAAACTCAGGGTAACTCTCACATACTTGTAGCTGAGAGAAGCCTCCTCTTGAGGTGCTTGTGGAATGTTGGTATTCCTCTTGAGTCGAAGCCAGGGACTAAGCTCTCTTCTCGAGTGCATTTGGGGTCCACGGAGCCCTTTCGTGTTGCTCCAGTGACCTCATTATCCCTCTAGACTTGAGACAGTGATCTTGGGTTTTCTCTGGAGTGCCATCAAGGAAATCAAGGGTCCTTTCTCGTTTGATATGGAACACGGAATTGCTCTGCATGCACTGCAGTGGAATCTGGCCTCATCTCGCCGCGAGGGGGAAGTCTCATAGTTTTTCTAGTGTTGTGGCCGGAACCTGGTGTATATTCTTGAGTTACGACTGGGAGGGCCCTTCCAGACACGTGTTTGTTCAGCGACATCAGGACTCCTGCCTAGGTGCTAGGGACACCTCGGGATTCTCCTCCAGTCTTGACATGGCAATTGGGACGCGTCTCCACGAGAGGCGGGAGACCCAGGGTCCCTTTCCACGTGCCACAGGGATCCTGCGACTCCTATCCATTTTCAAGAGGAGTCAGGCATCGTCTCCTTTGGAAGCATTGATCTCCGCAGACCTCTCGAGTTTTCAAAGGATGTGAGGCCTCCGGTCGCGATGAGGTGGAGAACTAGGTCTTTATCTGTGGTTTCCACAGGGGATTCAGACATCCCTTCGTCTTCGGAGATGCAAGACGAGCCTGCATTCAATTCACTGCAGGGATATCCGGCCTTACTTCGAGTCAGAGCATCTCGGTGTCAATTACACTAGAGGCCACAAACTCAGGTCCCTCTCACATAACTGTAGCTGAGAGAAGCCTCCTCTTGAGGTGCTTGTGGAAAGTTGGTATTCCTCTTGAGTAGAAGCCAGGAACTAAGCTCTCATCTCGAGTTGATTTGTGGTCCACGGAGCCCTTTCTTGTTACTACAGTGACCTCAGGATCGCTCTAGACTTGAGACAGTGATTTTGGGTTTTCTCTGGAGTGCCATCAAGGAAATCAAGGCTCCTTTCACGTTTGATGTGGAACACGGAATTGCTCTGCACGGAGTGCAGGGGAATCGGGCCTCATCTCGCGGCGAGGGGGAAGTCTCATGGTTTTTCTCGAGTTGCGGCCGGAACCCGGGGTATATTCTCGAGTTACGACGGGGAAGGCCCTTCCAGACATGTGTTTGTTCAGCGAGGTCAGGACTCCTGCCTAGATGTGAGGGACACATTGGGATTTTCCTCGAGTCTTGGCATGGCAATTGGGATGCCTCAACACGTGAGACGGGATACCCAGGGTCCCTTTCCGAGTGGCACAGTGATCCTGGGACTCCTATCCATTTTCAAGAGGAGTCAGGCATCTTCTCCTTTGGAAGCATTGATCTCTGTGGACCTCTCGAACTTTCAAAGGATTTGAGTCCTCCGGTCGCGATGAGGGGGAGAACTTGGTCTTTCTCTGTGGTCTCCAAAGTTGATTCAGACATCCCTTCATCTTGGGAGATGCAAGACGAGCCTGCATTCAATTCACTGCAAGGATATCTGGCCTTACATCGAGTCAGAGCATCTCGGTGTCCATTCCACTTGAGGCCACAAACTCAGGGTCCCTCTCACATACCTGTTGCTGAGCGAAGCCTCCTCTTGAGGTGCTTGTGGAAAGTTGGTATTCCTCTTGAGTCGAAGCCAGGGACTAAGCTCTGATCTCGAGTTGATTTGGGGTCCACGGATCCCTTTCCTGTTGCTCCAGTGACCTCAGGATCCCTCTAGACTTGAGACAGTGATCTTGGGTTTTCTCTGGAGTGCCATCAAGGAAATAAAGGCTCCTTTCATGTTTGATGTGGAACACGGAATTGCTCGGCACGCATTGCAGGGGAATCCGGCCTCATCTCGAGGCGAGGCGGAAGTCTCATGGTTTTTCTCGAGTTGCGGCCGGAACCTGGGGTATATTCTCAAGTTACGATGGCGAGGACCCTTCCAGACACGTGTTTGTTCAGCGACGTCAGGACTCCTGACTAGGGGCGAGGGACACCTCGGGATTCTCCTCGAGTCTTGGCATGGCAATTGGAACGCGTCTCCACGTGAGGCGGGAGACCCAGGGTCCCTTTCCACGTGCCACAGGGATCCTGGGACTCCTATCCATTTTCAAGAGGAGTCAGGCATCGTCTCCTTTGGAAGCATTGATCTCGGCGGACCTCTCGAGTTTTCAAAGGATGTGAGGCCTCGGGTCGCGATGAGGCGGAGAACTAGGTCTTTCTCTGTGGTCTCCACAGGGGATTCAGACATCCCTTCGTCTTGGGAGATGCAAGACGAGCCTGCATTCAATTCATTGGAGGGATTTCCAGCCTTACTTCGAGACAGAGCATCTCGGTGTCCATTCCACTTGAGGCAACAAACTCAGGGTCCCTCTCACATACCTGTAGCTGAGCGAAGCCTACTCTTGCGGTGGTTGTGGTAAGTTGGTATTCCACTTGAGTCGAAGCAAGGGACTAAGCTCTCATCTCGAGTTGATTTGGGGTCCACGGAGCCCTTTCCTGTTGCTCCAGTGACCTCAGGATCCCTCTAGACTTGAGACAGTGATCTTGGGTTTTCTCTGGAGTGCCATCAAGGAAATCAAGGCACCTTTCACGTTTGATGTGGAACACGGAATTGCTCTGCACGCAGTGCAGTGGAATCGGGCCTCATCTCGCGGCGCGGGGATAGTCTCATGGTTTTTCTCGAGTTGCGGCCGGAACCTGGGGTATATTCTCAAGTTACGACGGCGAGGACCCTTCCAGACACGTGTTTGTTCAGTGATGTCAGGATTCCTGCCTAGGTACGAGGGACACCTCGGGATTCTCCTCGAGTCATGGCATGGAAATTGGGACGCCTCTCCACGTGAGGCAGGAGACCCAGGGTCCCTTTCCACGTGCCACAGGGATCCTGGTACTCCTATCCATTTTCAAGAGGAGTCAGGCATCATCTCCTTTGGAAGCATTGATGTCCGCGGACCTCTCGAATTTTCAAAGGATGTGAGGCCTCCAGTCGCGATGAGGGTGAGAATTAGGTCTTTCTCTGTGGTCTCCACAGGGGATTCAGACTTCCCTTCATCTTGGGAGATGCAAGACGAGCCTGCATTCAATTCACTGCAGGGATATCCGGCCTGACTTCGAGTCAGAGCATCTCAGTGTCCATTCCACTTGAGGCCACAAACTCAGGGTCCCTCGCACATACCTGTAGCTGAGAAAAGCCTCCTATAGGTGCTTGTGGAAAGTTGGTATTCCTCTTGAGTGGAAGCCAGGGACTAAGCTCCCATCTCGAGTTGATTTGGGCTCCGCGGAGCCCTTTCTTGTTGCTACAGTGACCTTAGGATCCCTCTAAACTTGAGACAGTGATCTTGGGTTTTCTCTGGAGTGTCATCAAGGAAATCAAGGCTCCTTTCACGTTTGATGTGGAACACGGAATTGCTCTGCACGTAGTGCAGGGAAATCGCGCCTCATCTCGCGGCGAGGTGGAAGTCTCATGGTTTTTCTCGAGTTGTGGCCGGAACCTGGGGTATATTCTCGAGTTATGACGGGGAGTGCCCTTTCAGACACGTGTTTGTTCAGCGACCTCAGGACTCGTGCCTAGGTGCGAGGGACACCACGGGATTCGCCTGGAGTCTTGGCATGGCAATTGGGACGCGTCTCCATGTGAGGCGGGAGACCCAGGTTCCCTTTCCACGTGCCACAGGGATCCTGGGACTCCTATCCATTTTCAAGAGGAGTCAGGCATCGTCTCTTTGGAAGCATTGATCTCCGCGGACCTCTCGAGTTTTCAAAGGATGTGAGGCCTCCGGTCTCGATGAGGTGGAGAACTAGGTCTTTATCTGTGGTTTCCACAGGGGATTCAGACATCCCTTCGTCTTCGGAGATGCAAGACGAGCCTGCATTCAATTCACTGCAGGGATATCCGGCCTTACTTCGAGTCAGAGCATCTCGGTGTCAATTACACTAGAGGCCACAAACTCAGGTCCCTCTCACATACCTGTAGCTGAGATAAGCCTCCTCTTGAGGTGCTTGTGGTAAGTTGGTATTCCTCTTGAGTAGAAGCCAGGGACTAAGCTCTAATCTCGAGTTGATTTGTGGTCCACGGAGCCCTTTCTTGTTACTACAGTGACCTCAGGATCGCTCTAGACTTGAGACAGTGATTTTGGGTTTTCTCTGGAGTGCCATCAAGGAAATCAAGGCTCCTTTCACGTTTGATGTGGAACACGGAATTGCTCTGCACACAGTGCAGGGGAATCGGGCCTCATCTCGCGGCGAGGGGGAAGTCTCATGGTTTTTCTCGAGTTGCGGCCGGAACCCGGGGTATATTCTCGAGTTACGACGGGGAGGGCCCTTCCAGACACGTGTTTGTTCAGCGACGTCAGGACTCCTGCCTAGGTGCGAGGGACACCTCGGGATTCTCCTCGAGTCTTGGCATGGCAATTGGGACGCGTCTCCACGTGAGGCGGGAGACCCAGGGTCCCTTTCCACGTGCCACAGGGATCCTGGGACTCCTATCCATTTTCAAGAGGAGTCAGGCATCGTCTCCTTTGGAAGCATTGATCTCCGCGGACCTCTCGAGTTTTCAAAGGATGTGAGGCCTTGGGTCGCGAAGTGGCGGAGAACTACGTCTTTCTCTGTGGTCTCCACAGGGGATTCAGACATCCCTTCGTCTTGGGAGATGCAAGACGAGCCTGCATTCATTTCACTGGAGGGATATCCGGCCTTACTTCGAGTCAGAGCATCTCGGTGTCCATTCCACTTGAGGCAACAAACTCAGGGTCCCTCTCACATACCTGTAGCTGAGCGAAGCCTACTCTTGCGGTGGTTGTAGTAAGTTGGTATTCCACTTGATTCGAAGCAAGGGACTAAGCTCTCATCTCGAGTTGATTTGGGGTCCACGGAGCCCTTTCCTGTTGCTCCAGTGACCTCAGGATCCCTCTAGACTTGAGACAGTGATCTTGGGTTTTCTCTGGAGTGCCATCAAGGAAATCAATGCACCTTTCACGTTTGATGTGGAACACGGAATTGCTCTGCACGCAGTGCAGGGGAATCGGGCCACATCTCGCGGCGCGGGGATAGTCTAATGGTTTTTCTCGAGTTGCGGCCGGAACCTGGGGTATATTCTCAAGTTTCGACGGCGAGGACCCTTCCAGACACGTGTTTGTTCAGCGACGTCAGGATTCCTGCCTAGGTGCGAGGGACACCTCGGGATTCTCCTCGAGTCTTGGCATGGAAATTGGGACGCGTCTCCACGTGAGGCGGGAGACCCAGGGTCCCTTTCCACGTGCCACAGGGATCCTGGGACTCCTATCCATTTTCAAGAGGAGTCAGGCATCATCTCCTTTGGAAGCATTGATCTCCGCGGACCTCTCGAATTTTCAAAGGATGTGAGGCCTCCGGTCGCGATGAGGGTGAGAATTAGGTCTTTCTCTGTGGTCTCCACAGGGGATTCAGACTACCCTTCATCTTGGGAGATGTAAGACGAGCCTGCATTCAATTCACTGCAGGGATATCTGGCCTTACTTCGAGTCAGAGCATCACGGTGTCCATTCCATTTGAGGCCACAAACTCAGGGTCGCTCTCACATACCTGTAGCTGAGAGAAGCCTCCCCTTGAGGTGCTTGTGGAAAGTTGGTATTCCTCTTGAGTCGAAGCCAGGGACTACGCTCTCATCTCGAGTTGATTTGGGGTCCACGGAGCCCTTTCGTGTTGCTCCAGTGACCTCAGGATCGCTCTAGACTTGAGACAGTCATTTTGGGTTTTCTCTGGAGTGCCATCAAGGAAATCAAGGCTCCTTTCACGTTTGATGACGAACACGGAATTGCTCTGCACACAGTGCAAGGGAATCGGGCCTCATCTCGCGGCGAGGGGGAAGTCTCATGGTTTTTCTCGAGTTGCGGCCGGAACCTGGGGTATATTCTCGAGTTATGACGGGGAGGGCCCTTCCAGAATCGTGTTTGTTCAGCGACTTCAGGACTCCTGCCTAGGTGGGAGGGACACCCAGGATTCTCCTCGAGTCTCGGCATGGCAATTGGGACGCGTCTCCACGTCAGGCCGGAGACACAGGGCCTCTTTCCACGTGCCACAGGGATCCTGGGTCTCCTATCCATTTACAAGAGGAGTCAGGCATCGTCTCCTTTGGAAGCATTGATCTCCGCGGACCTCTCGAGTTTTCAAAGGATGTGAGGCCTCCGGTCGCGATGAGGCGGAGAACTAGTTCTTTCTCTGTGGTCTCCACAGGGGATTCAGACATCCCTTCGTCTTGGGAGATGCAAGACGAGCCTGCATTCAATTCACTGCAGGGATATCCGGCCTTACTTCGAGTCAGAGCATCTCGGTGTCCATTCCACTTGAGGCCTCAAACTCAGGGTCCCTCGCACATACCTGTAGCTGAGAAAAGCCTCCTATAGGTGCTTGTGGAAAGTTGGTATTCCTCTTGAGTGGAAACCAGGGACTAAGCTCTCATCTCGAGTTGATTTCGGCTCCGCGGAGCCCTTTTTTGTTGCTACAGTGACCTTAGGATCCCTCTAGACTTGAGACAGTGATCTTGGGTTTTCTCTGGAGTGTCATCAAGGAAATCAAGTCTCCTTTCACGTTTGATGTGGAACACGGAATTGCTATGCACTCAGTGCAGAGAAATCGGGCCTCATCTCGCGGCGAGGCGGAAGTCTCATGGTTTTTCTCGAGTTGTAGCCGGAACCTGGGGTATATTCTCGAGTTATGATGGGGAGGGCCCTTCCAGACACGTGTTTGTTCAGTGACCTCAGGACTCGTGCCTAGGTGCGAGGGACACCTCGGGATTCTCCTCGAGTCTTGGCATGGCAATTGGGATGTGTCTCCACGTGAGGCGGGACACCCAGGGTCCCTTTCCACGTGCCACAGGGATCCTGGGACTCCTATCCATTTTCAAGAGGAGTCAGGCATCGTCTCCTTTGGAAGCATTCATCTCCACAGACCTCTCGAGTTTTCAAAGGATGTGAGGCCTCTGGTCGCGATGAGGCGAGAACTAGGTCTTTCTCTGTGGTCTCCACATGGGATTCAGACATGCCTTAGTCTTGGGAGATGCAAGACGAGCCTGCATTCAATTCACTTCAGGGATATCCGGCCTTACTTCGAGTCAGAGCGTATCCGTGTCCATTCCACTTGAGGCCACAAACTCAGGGTCCCTCTCACATACCTGTAGCTGAGAGAAGCCTCCTCTTGAGGTGCTTGTGGAAAGTTGGTATACCACTTGAGTCGAAGCCAGGGACAAAGCTCTCATCTCGAGGGGATTTAGGGTCCACGGAGCCCTTTCGAGTTGCTACAGTGACCTCAGGATCCCTCTAGACTTGAGACAGTGATCTTGGGTTTTCTCTGGAGTGCCATCAAGGAAATCAAGGCTCCTTTCACGTTTGATGTGGATCACGGAATTGCTCTGCACGCAGTGCAGGGGAATCGGGCCTCATCTCGCGGCGAGCGGGAAGTCTCAGGGTGTTTCTCGAGTTGCGCCCGGAACCTGGGGTATATTGTCGAGTTACGACGCGGATGGCCCTTCCAGACACCTGTTTGTTCAGCGACGTCAGGATTCGGGCCTAGGTGCGAGGGACACCTCGGGATTCTCCTCGAGTCTTGGCATGGCAATTGGGACGCGTCTCCACGTGAGGCCGGAGATCCAGGGTCTCTTTCCAAGGGCCAGATTGATCCTGGGACTCCTATCCATTTTCAAGAGGAGTCAGGCATCGTCTCCTTTGGAAGCATTGATCTCCGAGGACTTCTCGATTTTCAAAGGATGTGAGGACTCCGGTTGCTGTGTGGCGAGAACTAGGTTTTCTCTGTGCTCACCACAGGGGATTCAGACATCCCATCATTTTGGGAGATGCAAGAGGAGCCTGCATTCAATTCACTGCAGGGATATCCGGCCTTACCTCGAATGAGAGCATCTCGGTGTCCATTCCACTTGAGGCCACAAACACAGGGTCCCTCTCACATACCTGTAGCTGAGAGAAGCCTCCCCTTGAGGTGCTTGAGGAAAGTTGGTATTCGTCTTGAGTCGAAGCCAGGGACTAAGCTCTCATCTCGAGTTGATTTGGGGTCCACGGAGACCTTTCGTGTTGCTACAGTCACCTGAGGATCCCTCTAGACTTGAGACAGTGATCTTGGGTTTTCTCTGGAGTGCCATCAAGGAAATCAAGGCTCCTTTCACGTTTCATGTGGAACACGGAATTGCTCTGCACGCAGTGCAGGGTTTCAGGCCTCATCTCGCAGCGATGCGGAAGTCTCTTGGTTTTTCTCCACTTGTGGCCGGAACCTGGGGTATATTCTCGAGTTACCACGTGGGGGGCCCTTCCAGAAACGTGTTTGTTCAGCGACCTCAGGACTCCTGCCTAGGTGGGAGGGACACCAAGGATTCTCCTCGAGTCTCGGCATGGCAATTGGGACGCGTCTCCACGTCAGGCCGGAGACCCAGGGCCCCTTTCCACGTGCCACAGTGATCCTGGGTCTCCTATCCATTTACCAGAGGAGTCAGGCATCGTCTCCTTTGGAAGCATTGATCTCCGCGGACCTCTCGAGTTTTCAAAGGATGTGAGGCCTCCGGTCGCGATGAGGCGGAGAACTAGTTCTTTCTCTGTGGTCTCCACAGGGGATTCAGACATGCCTTAGTCTTGGGAGATGCAAGACGAGCCTGCATTCAATTCACTGCAGGGATATCCGGCCTTACTTCGAGTCAGAGCATCTCGGTGTCCATTCCACTTGAGGCCACAAACTGAGGGTCCCTCGCACATACCTGTAGCTGAGAAAAGCCTCCTATAGGTGATTGTGGAAAGTTGGTATTCCTCTTGAGTCGAAGCCAAGGACTAAGCTCTCATCTCGAGTTGATTTGGGCTCCGCGGAGCCCTTTCTTGTTGCTAGAGTGACCTTAGGATCCCTCTAGACTTGAGACAGTGATGTTGGGTTTTCTCTGGAGTGTCATCAAGGAACTCAAGGCTCCTTTCACGTTTGATGTGGAACACGGAATTGCTATGAACGCAGTGCAGGGAAATCGGGCCTCATCTCGCGGCGAGGCGGAAGTCTCATGGTTTTTCTCGAGTTGTGGCCGGAACCTGGGGTATATTCTCGAGTTATGACGGGGAGGGCCCTTTCAGACACGTGTTTGCTCAGTGACCTCAGGACTCGTGCCTAGGTGCGAGGGACACCTCGGGATTCGCCTGGAGTCTTGGCATGGCAATTGGGACGCGTCTCCATGTGAGGCGGGAGACCCAGGTTCCCTTTCCACGTGCCACAGGGATTCTGGGACTCCTATCCATTTTCAAGAGGAGTCAGGCATCGTCTCCTTTGGAAGCATTGATCCCCGCGGACCTCTCGAGTTTTCAAAGGATGTGAGGCCTTCGGTCGCGATGAGGCGGAGAACTAGGTCTTTCTCTGTGGTCTCCCCTGGGGATAAAGACATCCCTTCGTCTTGGGAGATGCAAGACGAGCCTGCATTCAATTCACTGCAGGGATATCCGGCCTTACTTCGAGTCAGAGCGTCCTGGTTTCCATTCCACTTGAGGCCACAAACTCAGGGTCCCTCTCACATACCTGTAGCTGAGAGAAGCCTCCTCTTGAGGTGCTTGTGGAAAGTTGGTATTCCTCTTGAGTCGAAGCCAGGGCCTAAGCTCTCATCTCGAGTTGATTTGGGGTCCAGGGAGACCTTTCATGTTGCTCCAGTGACCTCAGGATACCTCTAGTCTTGAGACAGTGATCTTGGGTTTTCTCTGGAGTGCCATCAAGGAAATCAAGGCTCCTTTCACGTTTGATGTGGGACATGGTATTGCTCTGCACGCAGTGCAGGGGAATCGGGCCTCATCTCGCGGCGAGTCGGAAGTCTCTTGGTTTTTCTCGAGTTGCGGCCGGAACCTGGGGTATATTCTCGAGTTACGATGGGGAGGGCCCTTCCAGACACGTGTATGTTCAGCGACGTCAGGACTCCTGCCTAGGTGCGAGGGACACATCGGGATTCTCCTCGAGTCTTGGCATGGCAATTGGGACGCGTCTCCACGTGAGGCGGGAGCCACAGAATCCCTTTCCACGTGCCACACGGATCCTGGGAATCCTATCCATTTTCAAGAGGAGTCAGGCATCGTCTCCTTTGGAAGCATTCATCTCCACAGACCTCTCGAGTTTTCAAAGGATGTGACGCCTCCGGTCGCGATGAGGCGAGAACTAGGTCTTTCTCTGTGGTGTCCACAGGGGATTCAGACATGCCTTAGTCTTGTTAGATGCAAGACGAGCCTGCATTCAATTCACTTCAGGGATATCCGGCCTTACTTCGAGTCAGAGCGTCTCAGTGTCCATTCCACTTGAGGCCACAAACTCAGGGTCCCTCTCACATACCTGTAGCTGAGAGAAGCCTCCTCTTGAGGTGCTTGTGGAAAGTTGGTATACCACTTGAGTCGAAGCCAGGGACTAAGCTCTCATCTCGAGTTGATTTAGGGTCCACGGAGCCCTTTCGTGTTGCTACAGTGACCTCAGGATCCCTCTAGACTTGAGACAGTGATCTTGGGTTTTCTCTGGAGTGCCATCAAGGAAATCAAGGCTCCTTTCACGTTTGATGTGGATCACGGAATTGCTCTGCACGCAGTGCAGGGGAATCGGGCCTCATCTCGCGGCGAGCGGGAAGTCTCAGGGTGTTTCTCGCGTTGCGCCCGGAACCTGGGGTATATTGTCGAGTTACGACGCGGAGGGCCCTTCCAGACACCTGTTTTTTCAGCGACGTCAGGACTCGGGCCTAGGTGCGAGGGACACCTCGGGATTCTCCTCGAGTCTTGGCATGGCAATTGGGACGCGTCTCCACGTGAGGCGGGAGATCCAGGGTCTCTTTCCACGGGCCAGAGGGATCCTGGGACTCCTATCCATTTTCAAGAGGAGTCAGGCATCGTCTCCTTTGGAAGCATTGATCTCTGTGGACCTCTCGAACTTTCAAAGGATTTGAGTCCTCCGGTCGCGATGAGGGGGAGAACTTGGTCTTTCTCTGTGGTCTCCAAAGTTGATTCAGACATCCCTTCGTCTTGGGAGATGCAAAACGAGCCTGGCTTCAATTCACTGCAGGGATATCTGGCCTTACTTCGAATGAGAGCATCTCGGGGTCCATTTCACTTGAGGCCACAAACTCAGGGTCCCTCTCACATACCTGTTGCTGAGCGAAGCCTCCTCTTGAGGTGCTTGTGGAAAGTTGGTATTCCTCTTGAGTCGAAGCCATGGACTAAGCTCTGATCTCGAGTTGATTTGGGGTCCAGGGATCCCTTTCCTGTTGCTATAGTGACCTCAGGATCCCTCTAGACTTGAGACAGTGATCTTGGGTTTTCTCTGGAGTGCCATCAAGGAAATCAAGGGTCCTTTCTCGTTTGATGTGGAACACGGAATTGCTCGGCACGCATTGCAGCGGAATCCGGCCTCATCTCGAGGCGAGGCGGAAGTCTCAGGGTTTTTCTCGAGTTGCGGCCGGAACCTGGGGTATATTCTCAAGTTACGATGGCGAGGACCCTTCCAGACACGTGTTTGTTCAGCGACGTCAGGACTCCTGCCTAGGTGCGAGGGACACCTCGGGATTCTCCTCGAGTCTTGGCATGGCAATTGGGACGCGTCTCCACGTGAGGCGGGAGACCCAGGGTCCCTATCCACGTGCCACAGGGATCCTGGGACTCCTATCCATTTTCAAGAGGAGTCAGGCATCGTCTCCTTTGGAAGCATTGATCTCGGCGGACCTCTCGAGTTTTCAAAGGATGTGAGGCCTCGGGTCGCGATGAGGCAGAGAACTAGGTCTTTCTCTGTGGTCTCCACAGGGGATTCAGACATCCCTTCGTCTTGGGAGATGCAAGACGAGCCTGCATTCAATTCATTGGAGGGATATCCGGCCTTACTTTGAGTCAGAGCATCTCGGTGTCCATTCCACTTGAGGCAACAAACTCAGGGTCCCTCTCACATACCTGTAGCTGAGTGAAGCCTACTCTTGCGGTGGTTGTGGTAAGTTGGTATTCCACTTGAGTCGAAGCAAGGGACTAAGCTCTCATCTCGAGTTGATTTGGGGTCCACGGAGCCCTTTCCTGTTGCTCCAGTGACCTCAGGATCCCTCTAGACTTGAGACAGTGATCTTGGGTTTTCTCTGGAGTGCCATCAAGGAAATCAAGGCACCTTTCACGTTTGATGTGGAACACGGAATTGCTCTGCAGGCAGTGCAGGGGAATCGGGCCTCATCTCGCGGCGCGGGGATAGTCTCATGGTTTTTCTCGAGTTGCGGCCGGTACCTGGGGTATATTCTCAAGTTACGACGGCGAGGACCCTTCCAGACACGTGTTTGTTCAGCGACGTCAGGACTCCTGCCTAGGTGCGAGGGACACCTCGGGATTCTCCTCGAGTCTTGGCATTGCAATTGGGACGCATCTCCACGTGAGGCGGGAGACCCAGGGTCCCTTTCCACGTGCCACAGTGATCCTGGGACTCCTTTCAATTTTCAAGAGGAGTCAGGCATCGTCTCCTTTGGAAGCATTGATCTCGGTGGACCTCTCTAGTTTTCAAAGGATGTGAGGCCTCCGGTCGCGTTGATTCGGAGGACTAGGTCTTTCTCTGTAGTCTCCACAGGGGATTCAGACATCCCTTCGTCTTGGGAAATACAAGACGAGCTTGCATTCAATTCACTGCAGGGATATCCGGACTTACTTCGAGTCAGAGCATCTCGGTGTCCATTCCAATTGAGGCCACAAACACAGGGTCCCTCTCACATACCTGTAGCTGAGAGAAGCCTCCTCTTGAGGTGCTTGTGGAAAGTTGGTATTCCTCTTGATTCGAAGCCAGGGAAAAGCTCTCATCTCGAGTTGATTTGGGGTCCACGGAGCCCTTTCCTGTTGCTCCAGTGACCTCAGGATCACTCTAGACATGAGACAGTGATCTTGGGCTTTCGCTGGAGTGCCACCAAGGAAATCAAGGCTCCTTTCACGTTTGATGTGGAACACGGAATTGCTCTGCACGCAGTGCAGGGTAATCGGGTCTCATCTCGCGGCGAGGGGGAAGTCTCATGGTTTTTCTCGACTTGCGGCCCGAACCTGGAGTATATTCTCGAGTTACGACGGGGAGGGCCCTTCCAGACACGTGTTTGTTCAGCGACGTCAGGACTCCTGCCTAGGTGCGAGGGACACCTCGGGATTCTCCTCGAGTCTTGGCATGGCAATTGGGACGCGTATCGACGTGAGGCGGTAGACCCAGGGTCCCTTTCCACGTGCCACAGGGATCCTGGGACTCCTATCCATTTTCAAGAGGAGTCAGGCATCGTCTCCTTTGGAAGCATTGATCTCCGCGGACCTCTCGAGTTTTCAAAGGATGTGAGACCTCCGCTCGCGATGAGGCGGAGAACTCGGTCTTTCTCTGTGGTCTCCACAGGGGATTCAGACATCCCTTCGTCTTGGGAGATGCAAGACGAGCCTGCATTCAATTCACTACAGGGATATCCGTCCTTCCTTCGAGTCAGAGCATCTCGGTGTCCATTCCACTTGAGGCCACAAACTCAGGGTCCCTCTCACATACCTGTACCTGAGAGAAGCCTCCTCTTGAGGTGCTTGTGGAAAGTTGGTATTCCTCTTGAGTCGAAGCCAGGGCTAAGCTCTCATCTCGAGTTGATTTGGGGTGCACGGAGCCCTTTCATGTTGCTCCAGTGACCTCAGGATCCCTCTAGACTTGAGACAGTGATCTTGGGTTTTCTCTGGAGTGCCATGAAGGAAATCAAGGCTCCTTTCACGTTTGATGTGGAACACGGAATTGCTCTGCACGCAGTGCAGTGGAATCGGGCCTCATCCTGCGGCGAGGGGGAAGTCTCATGGTTTTTCTCGAGTTGCGGCCCGAACCTGGGGTATATTCTCGAGTTACGACGGGGAGGGCCCTTCCAGACACGTGTTTGTTCAGCGACGTCAGGACTCCTGCCTAGGTGCGAGGGACACCTCGGGATTCTCCACGAGTCTTGGCATGGCAATTGGGACGCGTCTCCACGTGAGGCGGGAGACCCAGGTTCCCTTTCCACGTGCCACACGGATCCTGGGACTCCTATCCATTTTCAAGAGGAGTCAGGCATCGTCTCCTTTGGAAGCATTGATCTGCGCGGACCTCTCGAGTTTTCAAAGGATGTGAGGCCTCGGGTCGCGATGAGGCAGAGAACTAGGTCTTTCTCTGTGGTCTCCACAGGGGATTCAGACATCCCTTCGTCTTGGGAGATGCAAGACGAGCCTGCATTCAATTCATTGGAGGGATATCCGGCCTTACTTTGAGTCAGAGCATCTCGTTGTCCATTCCACTTGAGGCAACAAACTCAGGGTCCCTCTCACATACCTGTAGCTGAGTGAAGCCTACTCTTGCGGTGGTTGTGGTAAGTTGGTATTCCACTTGAGTCGAAGCCAGGGACTAAGCTCTCATCTCGAGTTGATTTGGGGTCCACGGAGCCCTTTCCTGTTGCTCCAGTGACCTCAGGATCCCTCTAGACTTGAGACAGTGATCTTGGGTTTTCTCTGGAGTGCCATGAAGGAAATCAAGGCTCCTTTCACGTTTGATGTGGAACACGGAATTGCTCTGCACGCAGTGCAGTGGAATCGGGCCTCATCCTGCGGCGAGGGGGAAGTCTCATGGTTTTTCTCGAGTTGCGGCCCGAACCTGGGGTATATTCTCGAGTTACGACGGGGAGGGCCCTTCCAGACACGTGTTTGTTCAGCGACGTCAGGACTCTTGCCTAGGTGCGAGGGACACCTCGGGATTCTCCACGAGTCTTGGCATGGCAATTTGGACACGTCTCCACGTGAGGCGGTAGGCCCAGGGTCCCTTTCCACGTGCCACAGGGATCCTGGGACTCCTATCCATATTCAAGAGGAGTCAGGCATCGTCTACTTTGGAAATATTGATCTGCGCGGACCTCTCGAGTTTTCAAATGATGTGAAGCCTCCTGTCGGGATGAGGCGGAGAACTTTGTTTTTCTTTGTGGTCTCCACAGGGGATTCAGACATCCCTTCGTCTTGGGAGATGCAAGACGAGCCTGCATTCAATTCACTGCAAGGATATCTGGCCTTACTTCGAGTCAGAGCATCTCTGTGTCCATTCCACTTGAGGCCACAAACTCAGGGTCCCTCTCACATACATGTAGCTGAGAGAAGCCTCCTCTTGAGGGGCTTGTGGAAAGTTCGTATTCCTCTTGAGTCGAAGCCAGGGACTGCGCTCTCATCTCGAGTTGATTTGGGGTCCACGGAGCCCTTTCGTGTTGATCCATTGAGCTCAGGATCCCTCTAGACTTGAGACAGTGATCTTGGGTTTTCTCTGGAGTGCCATCAAGGAAATCAAGGCTCCTTTCACGATTGATGTGGAACACGGAATTTCTCTGCATGCAGTGCAGGGGAATCAGGCCCCAACTCGCGGAGAGGGGTAAATCTCATGGTTTTTCTCGAGTTGCGGCCCGAACCTGGGGTATATTCTCGAGTTACGACGGGGAGGGCCCTTCCAGACACGTGTTTGTTCAGCGACGTCAGGATTCCTGCCTAGGTGCGAGGGACACCTCGGGATTCTCCTCGACTCTTGACATGGCAATTTGGACGCGTCTCCACGTGAGGCGGGAGACCCAGGGTCCCTTTCCACGTGCCACAGGGATCCTGGGACTCCTATCCATTTTCAAGAGGAGTCAGGCATCGTCTCCTTTGGAAGCATTGATCTCCGTGGACCTGTCGAGTTTTCAAAGGATGTGAGGCCACCGGTCGCGATGAGGCAGAGAACTCGGTCTTTCTCTGTGGTCTCCACAGGGGATTCAGACGTCCCTTCGTCTTAGGAGATGCAAGATGAGCCTGCATTCAATTCACTGCAGGGTTATCTGGCCTTACTTCGAGTCAGAGCATCTCGGTGTCCATTCCACTTGAGGCCACAAATTCAGGATCCCTCTCACATACCTGTAGCTGAGAGAAGCCTCCTCTTGAGGTGCTTGTGGAAAGTTCCTATTCCTCTTGAGTCGAAGCCAGGGACTAAGCTCTCATCCCGAGTTGATTTGGGGTCCACGGAGCCCTTTCAGGTTGTTCCAGTGACCTCAGGATCCCTCTAGACTTGAGACAGTGATCTTGGGTTTTCTCTGGAGTGCCATCAAGGATATCAAGGCTCCTTTCACGTTTGATGTGGAACACGGAATTGCTCTGCACGCAGTCCAGGGGAATCGGGCCTCATCTCGCGGCGAGGGGGAAGTCTCATGGTTTTTCTCGAGTTGCGGCCGGAACCTGGGGTATATTCTCGAGTTACGACGGGGAGGGCCCTTCCAGACACGTGTTTGTTCAGCGACGTCAGGACTCCTGCCTAGGTGCGAGGGACACCTCGGGATTCTCCACGAGTCTTGGCATGGCAATTGGGAGGCGTCTCCACGTGAGGCGGGAGACCCAGGGTCCCTTTCCACGTGCCACAGGGATCCTGGGACTCCTATCCATTTTCAAGAGGAGGCAGGCATCGTATCCTTTGGAAGCATTGATCTCCGCAGACCTCTCGAATTTTCAAAGGATGTGAGGCCTCCGGTTGCTTTGAGGTGGAGGACTAGGTCTTTCTCTGTGGTCTCCACAGGGGATTCAGACATCCCTTCGTCTTGGGAGATGCAAGAAGAGCCTGCATTCAATTCACTGCAGGGATATCCGGCCTTACTTCGAGTCAGAGCATCTCGGTGTCCATTCCACTTGAGGCCACAATCTCAGGGTCCCTCTCACATACCTGTAGCTGAGAGAAGCCTCCTCTTGAGGTGCTCTTGGAAAGTTGGTATTCCTCTTGAGTCGAAGCCAGGGACTAAGCTCTCATCTCGAGTTGATTTGGGGTCCACGGGGCCCTTTCTTGTTGCTCCAGTGACCTCAGGATCCCTCTAGTCTTGAAACAGTGTTCTTGGGTTTTCTCTGGAGTGCCATCAAGGAAATCAAGGCTCCTTTCACGTTTGATGTGGAACACGGAATTGCTCTGCACGCAGTGCAGGGGAATCGGGCCTCATCTCGTGGCGAGTGGGAAGTCTCATTGTTTTTCTCGAGTTGCGGCCGGAACCTGGGGTATATTCTCGAGTTACGACGGGGAGGGCCCTTCCAGACACGTGTTTGTTCAGCGACGTCAGGACTCCTGCCTAGGTGCGAGGGACACCTCGGGATTCTCCTCGAGTCTTGGCATGGCAATAGGGACGCGTCTCCACGTGAGGCGGTTGACCCAGGGTCCCTTTCCACGAGCCACAGTGATCCTGGGACTCCTATGCATTTTCAAGAGGAGTCAGGCATCGTCTCCTTTGGAAGCATTGATCTCTGCAGACCTCTCGAGTTTTCAAAGGATGTGAGGCCTCCGGTCACGATGAGGCGGAGGATTAGGTCTTTCTCTGTGGTCTCCAGAGGGGATTCAGACATCCCTTCGTCTTGGGAGATGCAAGACGAGCCTTCATTCAATTCACTGCAGGGATATCCGGCCTTACTTCGAGTCAGAGCATCTCGGTGTCCATTCCACTTGAGGCCACAATCTCAGGGTCCCTCTCACATACCTGTAGCTGAGAGAAGCCTCCTCTTGAGGTGCTTGTGGAAAGTTGGTATTCCTCTTGAGTCGAAGCCAGGGACTAAGCTCTCATCTCGAGTTGATTTGGGGTCCACGGGGCCCTTTCGTGTTGCTCCAGTGACCTCAGGATCCCTCTAGACTTGAGACAGTGATCTTGGGTTTTCTCTGGAGTGCCATCAAGGATATCAAGGCTCCTTTCACGTTTGATGTGGAACACGGAATTGCTCTGCATGCAGTGCAGGGGAATCGGGCCTCATCTCGTGGCGAGGGGGAAGTCTCATGGTTTTTCTCGAGTTGCGGCCGGAACCTGGGGTATATTCTCGAGTTAGGACGGGGAGGGCCCGTCCAGACACGTGTCTGTTCAGCGACGTCAGAACTCCTGCCTAGGTTCGATGGACACCTCGGTATTCTCCCCAAGTCTTGGCATGGCAATTGGGACGCGTCTCCACGTGAGGCGGGAGACCCAGGGTCCCTTTCCACGTGCCACAGGAATCCTGGGACTCCTATCCATTTTCAAGAGGAGTCAGGAATCGTCTCCTTTGGAAGCATTGGTCTCAGCGGACCTCTCAAGTTTTCAATGGATGTGAGGCCTCCGGTCGCGATGAGGCGGAGAACTTGGTCTTTCTCATTGGTCTCCACAGGGGATTCAGACATGCCTTCGTCTTGGGAGATGAAAGACGAGCCTGCTTTCAATTCACTGCAGGGATATCCGGCCTTACTTCGAGTCAGAGCATCTCGGTGTCCATTCCACTTGAGGCCACAAACTCAGGGTCCCTCTCACATACCTGTAGCTGAGAGAAGCCTCCTCTTGAGGTGCTTGTGGAAAGTTGGTGTTCCTCTTGAGTCGAAGCCAGGGACTAAGCTCTTATCTGGAGTTGATTTGGTGTCCACGGAGCATTTTTGTGTTGCTCCAGTGACCTCAGGATCCCTCTAGACATGAGACAGTGATCTTGGGTTTTCTCTGGAGTGCCATCAAGGAAATCAAGGCTCCGTTCACGTTTGATGTGGAGCACGGAATTGCTTTGCACGCAGTGCACGGAATCGGGCCTCATCTCGGGGCGAGGGGGAAGTCTCATGGTTTTTCTCGAGTTGCGGACGGACCCTGGGGTATATTCTCGAGTTACGACGGGAGGGCCCTTCCAGACACGTGTTTGTTCAGCGACGCCAGGCCTCGGGCCTAGGTGAGAGGGACACCTCGGGATTCTCCTCGAGTCTTGGCATGGCAATTGGGACGCGTCTCCACGTGAGGCGGGAGACCCAGGGTCCCTTTCCACGTGCCACACGGATCCTGCGACTCCTATCCATTTTCAAGAGGAGTCAGGCATCGTCTCCTTTGGAAGCATTGATCTCCGCGGACCTCTCGAGTTTTCAAATGATGTGAGGCCTCCGGTCGCGTTGAGGCGGAGGACTAGGTCTTTCTCTGTGGTCTCCACAGGGGATTCAGACAACCCTTCGTCTTGGGAGATGCAAGACGAGCCTGCATCCAATTCACTGCAGGGATATCCGGCCTTACTTCGAGTCAGAGCATCTCGGTATCCATTCCACTTGAGGCCACAAACTCGGGGTCCCTCAAATATACCTGAAGCTGAGAGAAGCCTCCTCTTGACGTGCTTGTGGAAAGTTGTTATTCCTCTTGACTCGAAGCCAGGGACTAAGCTCTCATCTCGAGTTGATTTGGGGTCCACGGAGCCTTTTCGTGTTGCTACAGTGACCTCAGGATCCCTCTGGACTTGAGACAGTGATCTTGGGTTTTCTCTGGAGTGCCATCAAGGAAATCAAGGCTCCTTTCACGTTTGATGTGGAACACGGAATTGCTCTGCACGCAGTGCAGGGGAATCGGGCCTCATCTCGCGGCGAGGGGGAAGTCTTGGTTTTTCGCGAGTGGCGGCTGGAACCTGAGGTATATTCTCGAGTTTCGACGGGGAGAGCCCTTCCACACACGTGTTTCTTCAGCGAAGTGAGGACTCCTGACTAGGTGCGAGGGACACCTCGGGGTTCTCCTCGAGTCTTGGCATGGCAATTGGGACGCGTCTCCATGTGAGGCGGGAGACCCAGGGTCCCTTTCCACGTGCCACAGGGATCCTGGAACTCCTATCCATTTTCAAGAGGAGTCAGGCATCGTCTCCTTTGGAAGCATTGATCTCCGCAGACCTCTCAAGTTTTGAAAGGATGTGAGGCCTCCGGTCGCGATGAGCCGGAGAACTAGTTCTTTCTCTGTGGTCTCCACAGGGGATTCAGACATCCCTTCCTCTTAGGAGATGCAAGACGAGCCTGCTTTCAATTCACTGCAGGGATATCCGGCCTTACTTCGAGTCAGAGCATCTCGGTGTCCATTCGATTTGAGGCCACAAACTCAGGGTCCCTCTCACCTACCTGTAGCTGAGAGAAGCCTCCTCTTGAGGTGCTTGTGGAAAGTTGGTATTCCTCTTGACTCGAAGCCAGGGACTAAGCTCTCATCTCGAGTTGATTTGGGGTCCACGGAGCCCTTTCGTGTTGCTCCAGTGACCTCAGGATCCCTCTAGACTTGAGACAGTGATCTTGCGTTTTCTCTGGAGTGCCATCAAGGAAATCAAGGCTCCTTTCACGTTTGATATGGAACATGAAATTGCTCTGCATGCAGTGCAGGGGAATCGGGCCTCATCTCGTTGCGAGGGGGAAGTCTCATGGTTTTTCTCGAGTTGCGGCCGGAACCTGGGGTATATTCTCGAGTTACGAAGGGGAGGTCTCTTCCAGACACGTGTTTGTTCAGCGACGTCAGGACTCCTGCCTAGGTGCGAGGGACACCTCGGGATTCTCCACGAGCCTTGGCATGGCAATTGGGACGCGTCTCCACGTGAGGCGGGAGACCCAGGGTCCCTTTCCACGTGCCACAGGGATCCTGGGACTCCTATCCATTTTCAGTAGGAGTCAGGCATCGTCTCCTTTGGAAGCATTGATCTCCGCGGACCTCTCGAGTTTTCAAAGGATGTGACGCCTCCGGTCGCGATGAGGCGGAGGACTAGGTCTTTCTCTGTGGTCTCCACAGGGGATTCAGACATCCCATCGTCTTGGGAGACGCAAGAAGAGCCTGCATTCAAATCACTGCAGGGATATCCCGCCTTACTTCTAGTCAGAGCATCTCGGTGTCCATTCCACATGAGGCCACAAACTCAGGGTCCCTCTCACATACCTGTAGCTGAGGGAAACCTCCTCTTGAAGTGCTTGTGGAAAGTTGGTATTCCTCTTGAGTCGAAGCCAGGGACAAAGCTCTCATCTCGAGTTGATTTGGGGTCCACGGAGCCCTTTCGTGTTGCTCCAGTGACCTCAGGATCCCTCTAGACTCTAGACAGTGAATTTGGGTTTTCTCTGGAGTGCCATCAAGGAAATCAAGGCTCCTTTCACATTTGATGTGGAACACGGAATTGCTCTGCACGCAGTGCAGGGGAATCGGGCCTCATCTCACGGCGAGGGGGAAGTCTCATGGTTTTTCTCGAGTTGCGGCCAGAACCTCGGGTATATTCTCGAGTTACGACGGGGAGGGCCCTTCCAGACACGTGTTTGTTCAGCGACGTCAGGACTCCTGCCTAGGTGCGAGGGACACCTCCGGATTCTCCTCGAGTCTTGGCATGGCAATTGGGACGCGTCACCACGTGAGGCGGGAGACCCAGTGTCCCTTTCGACGAGCCACAGGGATCCTGGGACTCCTATCCATTTTCAAGAGGAGTCAGGCATCGTCTCCTTTGGAAGCATTGATCTCCGCGGACCTCTCGAGTTTTCAAAGGATGTGAGGCCTCCGGTCGCGATGAGGCGGAGGACTAGGTCTTTCTCTTTGGTCTCCACAGGGGATTCAGGCAACCCTTCGTCATGGGAGATGCAAGACGAGCCTGCATTCAATTCACTGCAGGGATACCCGGCCTTATTTCTAGTCAGAGCATCTCGGTGTCCATTCCACTTGAGGCCACAAACTCAGGGTCCCTCTCTCATACCTGTAGCTGAGAGAAGCCTCCTCTTGAGGTGCTTGTGGAAACTTGATATTCCTCTTGAGTCGAAGCCAGGGACTAAGCTCTCATCTCGAGTTGATTTGGGGTCCACGGAGCCCTTTCGTGCTGCTACAGTGACCTCAGGATCCCTCTAGACTTGAGACAGTGACTTTGGGTTTCCTCTGGAGTGCCATCAAGGAAATCAAGGCTCCTTTCACGTTTGATGTGGAACACGGAATTGCTCTGCACGCAGTGCAGGGGAATCGAGCCTCATCTCGTGGCGAGTGGGAAGTCTAATGGTTTTTCTCGTGTTGCGGCCGGAACCTGGGGTATATTCTCGAGTTATGACGGGGAGAGCCCTTCCAGACACGTGTTTGTTGAGCGACATCATGACTCCTGCCGAGGTGTGACGGACACCTCGGGATTCTCCTCGAGTCTTGGCATGGCAATTGGGACTCGTTTCCACGTGAGGCAGGAGACCAAGGGTCCCTTTCCAAGTGCCACAGGGATCCTGGGACTCCTATCCATTTTCAAGAAGAGTCAGGCATCGTCTCCTTTGGAAGCATTGATCTCCGCAGACCTCTCGAATTTTCAAAGGATGTGAGGCCTCCGGTCGCGATGAGGCGGTCAACTAGGTCTTTCTCTGTGGTCTCCACAGGGGATTCAGACATCCCTTCGTCTTGGGAGATGCAAGACGAGCCTGCATTCAATTCACTGCAGGGATATCCGGCCTTACTTCAAGTCAGAGCATCTCGGTATCCATTCCACTTGAGGCCACAAGCTCAGGGTCCCTCTCACATACCTGTAGTTGAGAGAAGCTTCCTCTTGAGGTGCTTGTGGAAAGTTGGTATTCCTCTTGAGTCGAAGCCAGGGACTAAGCTCTCATCTCGAGTTCATTTGGGGTCCATGGAGCCCTTTCGTGTTGTTCCAGTGACCTCAGGATCCCTCTAGACTTGAGACAGTGATCTTGGGTTTTCTCTGGAGTGCCATCAATGAAATCAAGTCTCCTTTCACGTTTAATGTGGAACACGGAATTGCTCTGCACGCAGTGCAGGGGAATCGGGCCTCATCTTGCGGCGAGGGGGAAGTCTCATGGTTTTTCTCGAGTTGCGGCCGGAACCTAGGGTATATTCTCGAGTTATGACGGGGAGGGCCCTTCCAGACACGTGTTTGTTCAGCGACGTCAGGACTCCTGCCTAGGTGCGAGGGACACCTCGGGATTCTCCTCGAGTCTTGGCATGGCAATTGGGACGCGTCTCCACGTGAAGCGGGAGACCCAGGGTCCCCTTCCACGTGGATAGGGATCCTGGGACTCCTATCCATTTTCAAGAGGAGTCAGGCATCGTCTCCTTTGGAAGCATTGATCTCCGCGGACCTCTCGAGTTTTCAAAGGATGTGAGGCCTCCGGTCGCGATGAGGCGGAGAACTAGGTCTTTCTCTGTGGTCTCCACAGGGGATTCAGACATCCCTTCGTCTTGGGAGATGCAAGACGAGCTTGCATTCAATTCACTGCAGGGATATCCGGCCTTACTTCGAGTCAGAGCATCTCGGGTTCAATTCCACTTGAGGCTACAAACTCAGGGTACCTCTCACATACATGTAGCTGAGAGAAGCCTTCTCTTGAGGTGCTTGTGGAAAGTTGGTATTCCTCTTGAGTCGAAGCCAGGGACTAAGCTCTCATCTCGAGTTGATTTGGGGTCCACGGAGCCCTTTCGTGTTACTCCAGTGACCTCAGGATCCCTCTAGACTTGAGACAGTGACTTTGGGTTTTCTCTGGAGTGCCATCAAGGAAATCAAGGCTCCTTTCACGTTTGATGTGGAACACGGAATTGCTCTGCTCACAGTGCAGGGGAATCGGGCTCCATCTTGCGGCGAGGGGGAAGTCTCATGGTTTTTCTCGAGTTGCGGCCGGAACCTGGGGTATATTCTCGAGTTACAACGGGGAGGGCCCTTCCAGACACGTGTTTGTTCAGCGACGTCAGGACTCCTTCCTAGGTGCGAGGGACACCTCGGGATTCTCCTCGAGTCTTGGCATGGCAATTTGGATGCGTCTCCCCATGAGTCGGGAGACCCAGTGTCCCTTTCCACGTGACACAGGGATCCTGGGACTCCTATCCATTTTCAAGAGGAGTCAGGCATCGTCTCCTTTGGAAGCATTGATCTCCGCGGACCTCTCGAGTTTTCAAAGGATGTGAGGCCTCCGGTCGCGATTGGGGCGGAGGACTAGGTCTTTCTCTGTGGTCTCCAGAGGTGATTCAGGCAACCCTTCGTCTTGGGAGATGCAAGACGAGCCTGCATTCAATTCACTGCAGGGATATCCGGCCTTACTTCGAGTCAGAGCATCTCGGTGTCCATTCCACTTGAGGCCACAAACTCAGGGTCCCTCTCACATACATGTAGCTGAGAGAAGCCTCCTCTTGAGGGGCTTGTGGAAAGTTCGTATTCCTCTTGAGACGAAGCAAGGGACTAAGCTCTCATCTCGAGGTGATTTGGGGTCCACGGAGCCCTTTCGGGTTGTTCCAGTGACCTCAGGATCCCTCTAGACTTGAGACAGTGTTCTTGGGTTTTCTCTGGAGTGCCATCAAGGAAATCAAGGCTCCTTTCACGTTTGATGTGGAACAGGGAATTGCTCTGCACGCAGTGCAGGGGAATCGGGCCTCATCTCGTGGCGAGTGGGAAGTCTCATTGTTTTTCTCGAGTTGCGGCCGGAACATGGGGTATATTCTCGAGTTACGACGGGGAGGGCCCTTCCAGACACGTGTTTGTTCAGCGACGTCAGGACTCCTGCCTAGGTGCGAGGGACACCTCGGGATTCTCCTCGAGTCTTGGCATGGCAATAGGGACGCGTCTCCACGTGAGGCGGTTGACCCAGGGTCCCTTTCCACGAGCCACAGTGATCCTGGGACTCCTATGCATTTTCAAGAGGAGTCAGGCATCGTCTCCTTTGGAAGCATTGATCTCTGCAGACCTCTCGAGTTTTCAAAGGATGTGAGGCCTCCGGTCACGATGAGGCGGAGGATTAGGTCTTTCTCTGTGGTCTCCAGAGGGGATTCAGACATCCCTTCGTCTTGGGAGATGCAAGACGAGCCTTCATTCAATTCACTGCAGGGATATCCGGCCTTACTTCGAGTCAGAGCATCTCGGTGACCATTCCACTTGAGGCCACAAACTCAGGGTCCCTCTCACATAACTGTAGCTGAGAGAAGCTTCCTCTTGAGGTGCTTGTGGAAAGTTGGTATTCCTCTTGAGTCGAAGCCAGGGACTAAGCTCTCATCTCGAGTTGATTTGGGGTCCACGGAGCCCTTTCGTGTTGCTCCAGTGATCTCAGGATCCCTCTAGACTTGAGACAGTGATCTTGGGTTTTCTCTGGAGTGCCATCAAGGAAATCAAGTCTCCTTTCACGTTTGATGTGGAACACGGAATTGCTCTGAACGCAGTGCAGGGGAATCGGGCCTCATCCAGCGGCGAGGGGGAAGTCTCATGGATTTTCTCGAGTTGCGGCCCGAACCTGGGGTATATTCTCGAGTTACGACGGGGAGGGCCCTTCCAGACACGTGTTTGTTCAGCGACGTCAGGACTCCTGCCTAGGTGCGAGGTACACCACGGGATTCTCCTCGAGTCTTGGCATGGCAATTTGGACGCGTCTCCACGTGAGGCGGGAGGCCCAGGGTCCCTTTCCACGTGCCACAGTGATCCTGGGACTCCTATCCATTTTCAAGAGGAGTCAGGCATCGTCTCCTTTGGAAATATTGATCTCCGCGGACCTCTCGAGTTTTCAAAGGATGTGAGGCCTCCGGTCGGGATGAGGCGGAGAACTTTGTCTTTCTCTGTGGTCTCCACAGGGGATTCAGACATCCCTTCGTCTTGGGAGATGCAAGACGAGCCTGCATTCAATTCACTGCAGGGATATCCGGCCTTACTTCGAGTCAGAGCATCTCTGTGTCCATTCCACTTGAGGCCACAAACTCAGGGTCCCTCTCACATACATGTAGCTGAGAGAAGCCTCCTCTTGAGGGGCTTGTGGAAAGTTCGTATTCCTCTTGAGACGAAGCCAGGGACTAAGCTCTCATCTCGAGTTGATTTGGGGTCCACGGAGCCCTTTCCTGTTGGTTCCGTGACCTCAGGATCCCTCTAGACTTGAGACAGTGATCTTGGGTTTTCTATGGAGTGCCATCAAGGAAATCACGGCTCCTTTCACGATTGATGTGGAACACGGAATTGCTCTGCATGCAGTGCAGGAGAATCAGGCCTCAACTCGCGGCGAGGGGTAAATCTCATGGTTTTTCTCGAGTTGCGGCCCGAACCTGGGGTATATTCTCGAGTTACTACGGGGAGGGCCCTTCCAGACACGTGTGTGTTCAGCGACGTCAGGACTCCTGCCTAGTTGCGAGGGACACCTCGGGATCCTCCTCGAGTCTTGGCATGGCAATTGGGACGCGTCTCCACGTGAGGCGGGAGACCCAGGGTCCCTTTCCACGTGCCACAGGGATCCTGGGACTCCTATCCATTTTCAGTAGGAGTCAGGCATCGTCTCCTTTGGAAGCATTGATCTCCGCGGACCTCTCGAGTTTTCAAAGGATGTGAGGCCTCCGGTCGCGATGAGGCGGAGGACTAGGTCTTTCTCTGTGGTCTCCACAGGGGATTCAGACATCCGATCATCTTGGGAGACGCAAGAAGAGCCTGCATTCAATTCACGGCAAAGATATCCCGCCTTACTTCGAGTCAGAGCATCTCGGTGTCCATTCCACATGAGGCCACAAACTCAGGGTCCCTCTCACATACCTGTAGCTGAGAGAAGCCTCCTCTTGAGGTGCTTGTGGAAACCTGGTATTCCTCTTGAGTCGAAGCCAGGGACTAAGCTCTCATCTCGAGTTGATTTGGGGTCCAAGGGGAAATTTCGTGTTGGTCCAGTGACCTCAGGATCACTCTAGACTTGAGACAGTGATCTTGGGTTTTCTCTGGAGTGCCATCAAGGAAATCAAGGCTCCTTTCACGTTTGATGTGGAACACGGAATTGCTCTGCATGCAGTGCAGGGGAATCGGGCCTCAACTCGCGGCGAGTGGGAAATCTCATGGTTTTTCTCGAGTTGCGGCCGGAACCTGGGGTATATTCACGAGTTATGACGGGGAGGGCCCTTCCAGACACGTGTTTGTTCAGCGACGTCAGGACTCCTGCCTAGGGGAGAGGGACACCTCGGGATTCTCCTCGAGTCTTGGCATGGCAATTGGAAGGCGTCTCCACGTGAGGCGGGAGACCCAGGGTCCCTTTCCACGTGCCACAGGGATCCTGGGACTCCTATCCATTTTCAAGAAGAGTCAGGCATCGTCTCCTTTGGAAGCATTGATCTCCGCGTACCTCTCGAGTTTTCAAAGGATGTGAGGCCTCAGGTCGCGTTGAGGCGGAGGACTAGGTCTTTCTCTGTGGTCTCCACAGGGGATTCAGACAACCCTTCGTCTTGGGAGATGCAAGACGAGCCTGCATTCAATTCACTGCTGGGATATCTGGCCTTACTTCGAGTCAGAGCATCACGGTGTCCATTCCACTTGAGGCCACAAATTCAGGGTCCCTCTCACATACCTGTAGCTGAGAGAAGCCTCCTCTTGAGGTGCTTGTGGAAAGTTGTTAGTCCTCTTGAGTAGAAGCCAGGGACTAAGCTCTCATCTCGAGTTGATTTGGGGTCCACGGAGCCCTTTCGTGTTGCTCCAGTGACCTTAGGATCCCTCTAGACTTGAGACAGTGATCATGGGTTTTCTCTGGAGTGCCATCAAGGTAATCAAGGCTCCTTTCACGTTTGATGTGGAACACGGAATTGCTCTACACGCAGTGCAGGGGAATCGGGCCTCATCTCGCGGCGAGGGGGAAGTCTCATGGTTTTTCTCGAGTTGCGGCCGGAACCTGGGGTATATTCTCGAGTAACGACGGGGAGGGCCCTTCCAGACACGTGTTTGTTCAGCGACGTCGGACTCCTGCCTAGGTGCGAGGGACACCTCGGGATTCTCCTCGAGTCTTGGCAGGGCAATTGGGACGCGTCTCCACGGGAGCCGGGAGACCCAGGGTCTCTTTCAACGTGCCACAGGGATCGTGGGACTCCTATCCATTTTCAAGAAGAGTCAGGCATCGTCTCCTTTGGAAGCATTGATCTCCGCAGACCTCTCAAGTTTTCAAAGGATGTGAGGCCTCCGGTCTTGATGAGGCGGAGGACTACGTCTTTCTCTGTGGTCTCCACAGGGGATTCAGACATCCCTTCGTCTTGGGAGATGCAAGACGAGCCTGCATTCAATTCACTGCAGGGATATCCGGCCTTACTTCGAGTCAGAGCATCTCAGTGTCCATTCCACTTGAGGCCACAAACTCAGGGTCCCTCTCACATACCTGTAGCTGAGAGAAGCCTCCTCTTGAGGTGCTTATGGAAAGTTGGTATTCCTCTTGAGTCGAAGCCAGGGACTAAGCTCTCATCTCGAATTGATTTGAGGTCCAAGGGGAAATTTCGTGTTGCTCCAGTGACCTCAGCATCCCTCTAGAATTGAGAGAGTGATCTTGGGTTTTCTCTGGAGTGCCATCAAGGAAATCAAGGCTTCTTTCACGTTTGATATGGAACACGGCATTGCTCTGCCCGCAGTGCAGGGGAATCGGGCCTCATCTCGGGGCGAGGGGGAAGTCTCATGGTTTTTCTCTAGTTGCGGCCAGAACATGGGGTATATTCTCGAGTTACGACGGGGAGGGCCCTTCCAGACACGTGTTTGTTCAGCGACGTCAGGACAACTGCCTATGTGCGAGGGACATATCGGGATTCTCCTCGAGTCTTGGCATGGCAATTGGGACGCGTCTCCACGTGACGCGGGAGACCCAGTGTCCCTTTCCACGTGCCACAGGGATCCTGGGACTCCTATCCATTTTCAAGAGGAGTCAGGCATCGTCTCCTTTGGAAGCATTCATCTCCGCAGACCTCTCGAGTTTTCAAAGGATGTGAGGCCTCCGGTCGCGATGAGGCGGAGGACTAGGTCTTTCTCTGTCGTCTCCACAGGGGATTCAGACATACCTTCGTCTTGGGAGATGCAAGACGAGCCTGCATTCAATTCACTGCAGGGATATCTGGCCTTACTTCGAGTCAGAGCATCTCGGTGCCCATTTCACTTGAGGCCACAAACTCAGGGTCCATCTCACATACCTGTAGCTGAGAGAAGCCTCCTCTTGAGGTGCTTGTGGAAATTTGGTATTCCTCTTGAGTCGAAGCCAGGGACTAAGCTCTCATCTCGAGTTGATTTGGGGTCCACGGAGCCCTTTCGTGTTGCTCCAGTGACCTCAGGATCCCTCTAGACTCTAGACAGTGATCTTGGGTTTTCCCTGGAGTGCCATCAAGGAAATCAAGGCTCCTTTCACGTTTGATGTGGAACACGGAATTGCTCTGCACGCAGTGCAGGGGAATCGGGCCTCATCTCGGGGCGAGGGGGAAGTCTCATGGTTTTTCTCGAGTTGCGGCCAGAACCTGGGGTATATTCTCGAGTTACGACGGGGAGGGCCCTTCCAGACACGTGTTTGTTCATCGACGTCAGGACTCCTGCCTAGGTGCGAGGGACACCTCGGGATTCTCCTCGAGTCTTGGCATGGCAATTGAGACGCGTCTCCACGTGAGGCGGGAGACCCAGGGTCCCTTTCCACGTGCCACAGGGATCCTGGGGCTCCTATCCATTTTCAAGAGGAGTCAGGCATCGTCTCCTTTGGAAGCATTGATCTCCGCGGACCTCTCGAGTTTTCAAAGGGTGTGAGGACTCCGGTCGCAATGAGGCGGAGGACTAGGTCTTTCTCTGTCGTCTCCACAGGGGATTCAGACATCCCTTCGTCTTGGGAGATGCAAGACGAGCCTGCATTCAACTCACTGCAGGGATATCCGGCCTTACTTGGAGTCAGAGCATCTCGGTGTCCATTCCACTTGAGGCCACAAACTCATGGTTCCTCTCACATACCTGTAGCTGAGAGAAGCCTCCTCTTGAGGTGCTTGTGGAAAGTTGGTATTCCTCTTGAGTCGAAGCCAGGGACTAAGCTCTCATCTCGAGTTGATTTGGGGTCGAAGGAGCCCTTTCGTGTTGCTCCAGTGACCTCATTATCCCTCTAGACATGAGACAGTAATCTTGGGTTTTCTCTGGAGTGTCATCAAGGAAATCAAGGCTCCGTTCACGTTTGTTGTGGAACACAGAATTGCTCTGGACGCAGTGCAGGGGAATCTGGCCTCATCCTGCGGCGATGGGGAAGTCTCCTGGTTTTTCTCCAGTTGCGGCCAGAACCTGGGGTATATTCTCGAGTTATGACAGGGAGGACCCTTCCAGACACGTGTTTGTTCAGCGACATAAGGACTGCTGCCTAGGTGCGAGGGACACCTCGGGATTCTCCTCGAGTCTTGGCATGGCAATTGGGACGCGTCTCCACGTGAGGCGGGAGACCCAGTGTCCCTTTCCACGTGCCACAGGGATCCTGGGACTCCTATCCATTTTCCAGAGGAGTCAGGCATCGTATCCTTTGGAAGCATTGATCTCCGCAGACCTCTCGAGTTTTCAAAGGATGTGAGGCCTCCGGTCGCGTTGAGGCGGAGGACTAGGTCTTTCTCTGTGGTCTCCACAGGGGATTCAGACATCCCTTCGTCTTGGGAGATGCAAGACGAGCCTGCATTCAATTCACTGCAGGGATATCCGGCCTTACTTCGAGTCAGAGCATCTCGGTGTCCATTCCACTTGAGGCCACAAACTCAGGGTCCCTCTCACATACCTGTAGCTGAGAGAAGCCTCCTCTTGAGGTGCTTGTGGAAAGTTGGTATTCCTCTTGAGTCGAAGCCAGGGACTAAGCTCTCATCTCGAGTTGATTTGAAGTCGACGGATCCCTTTCGTGTTGCTCCAATGACCTCAGGATCCCTCTAGACTTGAGACACTGATCTTGGGTTTTCTCTGGAGTGCCATCAAGGAAATCAAGGCTCCTTTCACGTTTGATATGGAACACGGAATTGCACTGCCCGCAGTGCAGGGGAATCGGGCCTCATCTCGGGGCGAGGGGGAAGTCTCATGGTTTTTCTCTAGTTGCGGCCAGAACATGGGATATATTCTCGAGTTACGACGGGGAGGGCCCTTCCAGACACGTGTTTGTTCAGCGACGTCAGGACAACTGCCTAGTTGCGAGGGACACCTCGGGATTTTCCTCGAGTCTTGGCATGGCAATTGGGACGCGTCTCCACGTGAGGCGTGAGACCCAGGGTCCCTTTCCACGTGCCACAGGGATCCTGGGACTCCTATCCATTTTCCAGAGGAGTCAGGCATCGTATCCTTTGGAAGCATTGATCTCCGCAGACCTCTCGAGTTTTCAAAGGATGTGAGGCCTCCGGTCGCGTTGAGGCGGAGGACTAGGTCTTTCTCTGTGGTCTCCACAGGGGATTCAGACATCCCTTCGTCTTGGGAGATGCAAGACGAGCCTGCATTCAATTCACTGCAGGGATATCTGGCCTTACTTCGAGTCAGAGCATCTCGGTGTCCATTCCACTTGAGGCCACAAACTCAGGGTCCATCTCACATACCTGTAGCTGAGAGAAGCCTCCTCTTCAGGTGCTTTTCGAAAGTTGGTATTCCTCTTGACTCGAAGCCAGGGACTAAGCTCTCATCTCGAGTTGATTTGGGGTCGACGGATCCCTTTCGTGTTGCTCCAATGACCTCAGGATCCCTCTAGACTTGAGACAGTGATCTTGGGTTTTCTCTGGAGTGCCATCAAGGAAATCAAGGCTCCTTTCACGTTTGATATGGAACACGGCATTGCTCTGCCCGCAGTGCAGGGGAATCGGGCCTCATCTCGGGGCGAGGGGGAAGTCTCATGGTTTTTCTCTAGTTGCGGCCAGAACATGGGGTATATTCTCGAGTTACGACGGGGAGGGCCCTTCCAGACACGTGTTTGTTCAGCGACGTCAGGACAACTGCCTATGTGCGAGGGACATCTCGGGATTCTCCTCGAGTCTTGGCATGGCAATTGGGACGCGTCTCCACGTGACGCGGGAGACCCAGTGTCCCTTTCCACGTGCCACAGGGATCCTGGGACTCCTATCCATTTTCAAGAGGAGTCAGGCATCGTATCCTTTGGAAGCATTGATCTCCGCAGACCTCTCGAGTTTTCAAAGGATGTGAGGCCTCCGGTCGCGTTGAGGCGGAGGACTAGGTCTTTCTCTGTGGTCTCCACAGGGGATTCAGACATCCCTTCGTCTTGGGAGATGCAAGACGAGCCTGCATTCAATTCACTGCAGGGATATCCGGCCTTACTTCGAGTCAGAGCATCTCGGTCTCCATTCCACTTGAGGCCACAAACTGAGGGTCCCTCTCACATACCTGTAGCTGAGAGAAGCCTCCTCTTGAGGTGCTTGTGGAAAGTTGGTATTCCTCTTGAGTCGAAGCCAGGGACTAAGCTCTCATCTCGAGTTGATTTGGGGTCCACGGAGCTCTTTCGTGTTGCTACAGTGACCTCAGGATCCCTCTAGACTTGAGACAGTGATCTTGGGTTTTCTCTGGAGTGCTATCAAGGAAATCAAGGCTCCTTTCACGTTTGATGTGGAACACGGAATTGCTCTGCACCCAGTGCAGGGGAATCGGGCCTCATCTCGAGGCGAGGGGGAAGTCTCATGATTTTTCTCGAGTTGCGGCCGGAACCTGGGGTATATTGTCGAGTTACAACGGGGAGGGCCCTTCCAGACACGTGTTTGTTCAGCGACCTCAGGACTCCTGCCTAGGTGCGAGGGACACCTCGGGCTTCTCCTCGAGTCTTGGCATGGCAATTGGGACGCGTCTCCTCGTGAGGCGGCAGACCCAGGGTCCCTTTCCAAATGCCACAGGGATCCTGGGGCTCCCATCCATTTTCAAGAGGAGTCAGGCATCGTCTCCTTTGGAAGCATTGATTTCCGCGGACCTCTCGAGTTTTCAAAGGATGTGAGGCCTCCGGTCGCGATGAGGCAGAGAACTAGGTCTTTCTCTGTGGTCTCCACAGGGGATTCAGACATCCCTTCGTCTTGGGAGATGCAAGACGAGCCGGCATTCAATACACTGCATGGATATCCGGCCTTACTTCGAGACAGAGCATCTCGGTGTCCATTCCACTTGAGGCCACAAACTCACGGTCCCTCTCACATACCTGTAGCTGAGAGAAGCCTCCTCTTGAGGTGCTTGTGGAAAGTTGGTATTCCTCTTGAGTCGAAGCCAGGGACTAAGCTCTCATCTCGAGTTGATTTGGGGTCCACGGTGCCATTTCGTGTTGCTCCATTGACTTCAGGATCCCTCTAGACTTGAGACAGTGATCTTGGGTTTTCTCTGGAGTGCCCTCAAGGAAATCAAGGCTCCTTTCACGTTTGATGTGGAACACGGAATTTCTCTGCACGCAGTGCGGGGGAATCGGGCCTCATCTCACGGCGAGGGGGAAGTCTCATGGTTTTTCTCGAGTTGCGGCCGGAACCTGGGGTATATTCTCGAGTTACGACGGGGAGGGCCCTTCCAGACACGTGTTTGTTCAGCGACGCCGTACTCCTGCCTAGGTGCGAGGGACACCTTGGGTTTCTCCTCGAGTCTTGGCATGGCAATTGTGACGCGTCTCCACTAGCGGCGGGAGACCCAGGGTCACTTTCCACGTGCCACAGGGATCCTGGGACTCCTATCCATTTTCAAGAGGATTCAGGCATCGTCTCCTTTGGAAGCATTGATCTCCGCAGACCTCTCGAGTTTTCAAAGGATGTGAGGCCTCCGGTCGCGAAGAGGCGGAGGACTATGTCTTTCTCTGTGGTCTCCACAGGGGATTCAGACATCCCTTCGTCTTGGAAGATGCAAGACGAGCCTGCATTCAATTCACTGCAGGGATATCCGGCCTTACTTCGAGTCAGAGCATCTCGGTGTCCATTCCTATTGAGGCCACAAACTCAGGGTCCCTCTCACATACCTGTAGCTGAGAGAAGCCTCCTCTTGAGGTGCTTGTGGAAAGTTGGTATTCCTCTTGAGTCGAAGCCAGGGACTAAGCTCTCATCTCGAGTTGATTTGGGGTCCACGGAGCTCTTTCGTGTTGCTACAGTGACCTCAGGATCCCTCTAGACTTGAGACAGTGATCTTGGGTTTTCTCTGGAGTGCCATCAAGGAAATCAAGGCTCCTTTCACGTTTGATGTGGAACACGGAATTGCTCTGCACCCAGTGCAGGGGAATCGGGCCTCATCTCGGGGCGAGGGGGAAGTCTCATGATTTTTCTCGTGTTGCGGCCGGAACCTGGGGTATATTCTCGAGTTACAACGGGGAGGGCCCTTCCAGACACGTGTTTGTTCAGCGACCTCAGGACTCCTGCCTAGGTGCGAGGGACACCTCGGGCTTCTCCTCGAGTCTTGGCATGGCAATTGGGACGCGTCTCCTCGTGAGGCGGCAGACCCAGGGTCCCTTTCCAAATGCCACAGGGATCCTGGGGCTCCCATCCATTTTCAAGAGGAGTCAGGCATCGTCTCCTTTGGAAGCATTGATCTCCGCGGATCTCTCGAGTTTTCAAAGGATGTGAGGCCTCCGGTCGCGATGAGGCAGAGAACTAGGTCTTTCTCTGTGGTCTCCACAGGGGATTCAGACATCCCTTCGTCTTGGGAGATGCAAGACGAGCCTGCATTCAATACACTGCAGGGATATCCGGCCTTACTTCGAGACAGAGCATCTCGGTGTCCATTCCACTTGAGGCCATAAACTCAGGGTCCCTCTCACATACCTGTAGCTGAGAGAAGCCTCCTCTTGAGGTGCTTGTGGAAAGTTGGTGTTCCTCTTGAGTCGAAGCCAGGGACTAACTCTCATCTCGAGTTGATTTGGTGTCCACGGAGCCCTTTCCTGTTGCTACAGTGACCTCAGGATCCCTCTAGACTTGAGACAGTGATCTTGGGTTTTCTCTGGAGTGCCATCAAGGAAATCAAGGCTCCTTTCAATTTTGATGTGGAACACGGAATTGCTCTGCACGCAGTGCAGGGGAATCGGGCCTCATCTCGTGGCGAGGGGGAAGTCTCATGGTTTTTCTCGAGTTGCGGCCGGAATCTGGGGTATATTCTCGAGTTACGACGGGGAGGGCCCTTCCAGACACGTGTTTGTTCAGCGACGTCAGGACTCCTGCCTAGGTGCGAGGGACACCTCGGGATTCTCCTCGAGTCATGGCATGGCAATTGGGACGCGTCTCCACGTGAGGCGGGAGACCCAGGTTCCCTTTCCACGTGCCACACGGATCCTGGGACACCTATCCATTTTCAAGAGGAGTCAGGCATCGTCTCCTTTGGAAGCATTGATCTCCGCAGACCTCTCGAGTTTTCAAAGGATGTGACGCCTCCGGTCGCGATGAGGCGGAGAAGTCGGTATTTCTCTGATCTCCACAGGGGATTCAGACATCCCTTCGTCTTGGGAGATGCAAGACGAGCCTGCATTCAATTCACTGCAGGGATATCCGGCCTTACTTCGAGTCAGAGCATCTCGGTGTCCATTCCACTTGAGGCCACAAACTCAGGGTCCCTCTCACATACCTGTAGCTGAGAGAAGCCTCCTCTTGAGGTGCTTGTGGAAAGTTGGTATTCCTCTTGAGTCGAAGCCAGGGACTAAGCTCTCATCTCGAGTTGATTTGAAATCGACGGATCCCTTTCGTGTTGCTCCAATGACCTCAGGATCCCTCTAGACTTGAGACACTGATCTTGGGTTTTCTCTGGAGTGCCATCAAGGAAATCAAGGCTCCTTTCACGTTTGATATGGAACACGGAATTGCACTGCCCGCAGTGCAGGGGAATCGGGCCTCATCTCGGGGCGAGGGGGAAGTCTCATGGTTTTTCTCTAGTTGCGGCCAGAACATGGGGTATATTCTCGAGTTACGACGGGGAGGGCCCTTCCAGACACGTGTTTGTTCAGCGACGTCAGGACAACTGCCTAGGTGCGAGGGACACCTCGGGAATTTCCTCGAGTCTTGGCATGGCAATTGGGACGCGTCTCCACGTGAGGCATGAGACCCAGGGTCCCTTTCCACGTGCCACAGGGATCCTGGGACTCCTATCCATTTTCAAGAGGAGTCAGGCATCGTCTCCTTTGGAAGCATTCATCTCCGCAGACTTCTCGAGTTTTCAAAGGATGTGAGGCCTCCGGTCGCGATGAGGCGGAGGACTAGGTCTTTCTCTGTCGTCTCCACAGGGGATTCAGACATCCCTTCGTCTTGGGAGATGCAAGACGAGCCTGCATTCAATTCACTGCAGGGATATCTGGCCTTACTTCGAGTTAGAGCATCTCGGTGTCCATTCCACTTGAGGCCACAAACTCAGGGTCCCTCTCACATACCTGTAGCTGAGAGAAGCCTCCTCTTGAGGTGCTTTTCGAAAGTTGGTATTCCTCTTGAGTCGAAGCCAGGGACTAAGCTCTCATCTCGAGTTGATTTGGGGTCGACGGATCCCTTTCGTGTTGTTCCAATGACCTCAGGATCCCTCTAGACTTGAGACAGTGATCTTGGGTTTTCTCTGGAGTGCCATCAAGGAAATCAAGGCTTCTTTCACGTTTGATATGGAACACGGCATTGCTCTGCCCGCAGTGCAGGGGAATCGGGCCTCATCTCGGGGCGAGGGGGAAGTCTCATGGTTTTTCTCTAGTTGCGGCCAGAACATGGGGTATATTCTCGAGTTACGACGGGGAGGGCCCTTCCAGACACGTGTTTGTTCAGCGACGTCAGGACAACTGCCTATGTGCGAGGGACATATCGGGATTCTCCTCGAGTCTTGGCATGGCAATTGGGACGCGTCTCCACGTGACGCGGGAGACCCAGTGTCCCTTTCCACGTGCCACAGGGATCCTGGGACTCCTATCCATTTTCAAGAGGAGTCAGGCATCGTCTCCTTTGGAAGCATTCATCTCCGCAGACCTCTCGAGTTTTCAAAGGATGTGAGGCCTCCGGTCGCGATGAGGCGGAGGACTAGGTCTTTCTCTGTCGTCTCCACAGGGGATTCAGACATACCTTCGTCTTGGGAGATGCAAGACGAGCCTGCATTCAATTCACTGCAGGGATATCTGGCCTTACTTCGAGTCAGAGCATCTCGGTGTCCATTTCACTTGAGGCCACAAACTCAGGGTCCATCTCACATACCTGTAGCTGAGAGAAGCCTCCTCTTGAGGTGCTTGTGGAAATTTGGTATTCCTCTTGAGTCGAAGCCAGGGACTAAGCTCTCATCTCGAGTTGATTTGGGGTCCACGGAGCCCTTTCGTGTTGCTCCAGTGACCTCAGGATCCCTCTAGACTCTAGACAGTGATCTTGGGTTTTCCCTGGAGTGCCATCAAGGAAATCAAGGCTCCTTTCACGTTTGATGTGGAACACGGAATTGCTCTGCACGCAGTGCAGGGGAATCGGGCCTCATCTCGGGGCGAGGGGGAAGTCTCATGGTTTTTCTCGAGTTGCGGCCAGAACCTGGGGTATATTCTCGAGTTACGACGGGGAGGGCCCTTCCAGACACGTGTTTGTTCATCGACGTCAGGACTCCTGCCTAGGTGCGAGGGACACCTCGGGATTCTCCTCGAGTCTTGGCATGGCAATTGAGACGCGTCTCCACGTGAGGCGGGAGACCCAGGGTCCCTTTCCACGTGCCACAGGGATCCTGGGGCTCCTATCCATTTTCAAGAGGAGTCAGGCATCGTCTCCTTTGGAAGCATTGATCTCCGCGGACCTCTCGAGTTTTCAAAGGGTGTGAGGACTCCGGTCGCAATGAGGCGGAGGACTAGGTCTTTCTCTGTCGTCTCCACAGGGGATTCAGACATCCCTTCGTCTTGGGAGATGCAAGACGAGCCTGCATTCAACTCACTGCAGGGATATCCGGCCTTACTTGGAGTCAGAGCATCTCGGTGTCCATTCCACTTGAGGCCACAAACTCATGGTTCCTCTCACATACCTGTAGCTGAGAGAAGCCTCCTCTTGAGGTGCTTGTGGAAAGTTGGTATTCCTCTTGAGTCGAAGCCAGGGACTAAGCTCTCATCTCGAGTTGATTTGGGGTCGAAGGAGCCCTTTCGTGTTGCTCCAGTGACCTCATTATCCCTCTAGACATGAGACAGTGATCTTGGGTTTTCTCTGGAGTGTCATCAAGGAAATCAAGGCTCCGTTCACGTTTGTTGTGGAACACAGAATTGCTCTGGACGCAGTGCAGGGGAATCTGGCCTCATCCTGCGGCGATGGGGAAGTCTCCTGGTTTTTCTCCAGTTGCGGCCAGAACCTGGGGTATATTCTCGAGTTATGACAGGGAGGACCCTTCCAGACACGTGTTTGTTCAGCGACATAAGGACTGCTGCCTAGGTGCGAGGGACACCTCGGGATTCTCCTCGAGTCTTGGCATGGCAATTGGGACGCGTCTCCACGTGAGGCGGGAGACCCAGTGTCCCTTTCCACGTGCCACAGGGATCCTGGGACTCCTATCCATTTTCCAGAGGAGTCAGGCATCGTATCCTTTGGAAGCATTGATCTCCGCAGACCTCTCGAGTTTTCAAAGAATGTGAGGCCTCCGGTCGCGTTGAGGCGGAGGACTAGGTCTTTCTCTGTGGTCTCCACAGGGGATTCAGACATCCCTTCGTCTTGGGAGATGCAAGACGAGCCTGCATTCAATTCACTGCAGGGATATCCGGCCTTACTTCGAGTCAGAGCATCTCGGTGTCCATTCCACTTGAGGCCACAAACTGAGCGTCCCTCTCACATACCTGTAGCTGAGAGAAGCCTCCTCTTGAGGTGCTTGTGGAAAGTTCGTATTCCTCTTGAGTCGAAGCCAGGGACTAACTCTCATCTCGAGTTGATTTGGGGTCCACGGAGCCCTTTCGTGTTGCTCCAGTTACCTCAGGATCCCTCTAGACTTGAGAAAGTGATCTTGGGTTTTCTCTGGAGTGCCATCAAGGAAATCAAGGCACCTTTCACGTTTGATGTGGAACACGGAATTTCTCTGCACGCAGTGCGGGGGAATCGGGCCTCATCTCGCGGCGAGGGGGAAGTCTCATGGTTTTTCTCGAGTTGCGGACGGAACCTGGGGTATATTCTCGAGTTACGACGGGGAGGGTCCTTCCAGACACGTGTTTGTTCAGCGACGTCGGACTCCTGCCTAGGTGGGAGGGACACCTTGGGTTTCTCCTCGAGTCTTGGCATGGCAATTGGGACGCGTCTCCACGTGAGGCGGGAGACCCAGTGTCCCTTTCCACGTTCCACAGGGATCCTGGGACTCCTATCCATTTTCAAGAGGAGTCAGGCATCGTCTCCTTTGGAAGCATTGATCTCCGCGGACCTCTAGAGTTTTCAAAGGATGTGAGGCCTTCAGTCGCGATGAGTCGGAGAACCAGGTCTTTCTCTCTGGTCTCCACAGGGGATTCATAAAACTCTTCGTCTTGAGAGATGCAAGACGAGCCTGCATTCAATTCACTGCAGGGATATCCCGCCTTACTTCGAGTCAGAGCATCTCGGTGTCCATTCCACTTGAGGCCACAAACTCAGGGTCCCTCTCACATACCTGTAGCTGAGAGAAGCCTCCTCTTGAGGTACTTGTGGAAAGTTGGTATTCCTCTTGAGTCGAAGCCAGGGACTAAGCTCTCATCTCGAGTTGATTTGGGGTCCACGGAGACCTTTCTTGTTGCTCCAGTGACCTCAGGATCCCTCTAGACTTGAGACAGTGATCTTGGGTTTCCTCTGGAGTGCCATCAAGGAAATCATGGCTCCTTTCATGTTTGTTGTGGAACACGAAATTGGTCTGCAAGCAGTGCTGGGGAATCGGCCTTAATCTCGGGGGCGAGGGGGAAGTCTCATGGTGTTTCTCGAGTTGCGGCCGAAACCTGGGGTATATTCTCGAGTTTCGATGGGGAGGGCCCTTCCAGACCCGTGTTTGTTCAGCGACGTCAGGACTTCTGCCTACGTGCGAGGGACACCTCGGTATTATCCTCGAGTCTTGGCATGGCAATTGGGACGCGTCTCCTCGTGAGGCACGAGACCCAGTGTCCCTTTCCACGTCCCACACGGATCCTGGGACTCCTATCCATTTTCAAGAGGAGTCAGGCATCGTCTCCTTTGTAAGCATTGATCTCGGCGGACCTCTCGAGATTTCAAAGGATTTGAGGCCTCCGGTCGCGATGAGGCGGAGAACTAGGTCTTTCTCTGTGGTCTCCCCGGGGGATTCACACATCGCTTCGTCTTGGGAGATGCAAGACCAGCCTACATTCAATTCACTGCAGGGATATCGGGTTTACTTCAAGTCAGAGCATCTTTGTGTCCATTTCACTTGAGGCCACAAACTCAGGGTCCCTCTCACATACCTGTTGCTTAGAGAATCCTCCTCTTGAGGTGCTTGTGAAAAGTTGGTATTCCTCTTGAGTCGAAGCCAGGGATTAAGCTCTCATCTCGAGTTGATTTGGGGTCCACGGAGCCCTTTCGTGTTGCTCCAGTGACCTCAGGATCCCTCTAGACTTGAGACAGTGATCTTGGGTTTTCTCTGGAGTGCCATCAAGGAAATCAAGGCTCCTTTCACGTTTGATGCGGAACACGGAATTGCTCTGCATGCAGTGCAAGGGAATCGGGCCTCATCTCGCGGCGAGGGGGAAGTCTCATGGTTTTTCTCGAGTTGTGGTCAGAACCTGGGGTATATTCTCGAGTTACGACGGGGAGGGTCCTTCCAGACATGTGTTTGTTCAGCGACGTCAGGACTCCTGCCTAGGTGCGAGGGACACCTCGGGATTCTCCTCGAGTCTTGGCATGGCAATTGGGACGCGTCTCCACGTGAGGCGGGAGACCCACGGTCCCTTTCCACGTGCCACAGGGATCCTGGGACTCCTATCCATTTTCAAGAGGAGTCAGGCATCGTCTCCTTTGGAAGCATTGATCTCCGCGGACCTCTAGAGTTTTCAAAGGATGTGAGGCCTTCAGTCGCGATGAGTCGGAGAACCAGGTCTTTCTCTCTGGTCTCCACAGGGGATTCATAAAACTCTTCGTCTTGAGAGATGCAAGACGAGCCTGCATTCAATTCACTGCAGGGATATCCCGCCTTACTTCGAGTCAGAGCATCTCGGTGTCCATTCCACTTGAGGCCACAAACTCAGGGTCCTTCTCACATACCTGTAGCTGAGAGAAGCCTCCTCTTGAGGTACTTGTGGAAAGTTGGTATTCCTCTTGAGTCGAAGCCAGGGACTAAGCTCTCATCTCGAGTTGATTTGGGGTCCACGGAGACCTTTCGTGTTGCTCCAGTGACCTCAGGATCCCTCTAGACTTGAGACAGTGATCTTGGGTTTCCTCTGGAGTGCCATCAAGGAAATCATGGCTCCTTTCATGTTTGTTGTGGAACACGAAATTGGTCTGCAAGCAGTGCTGGGGAATCGGCCTTAATCTCGGGGGCGAGGGGGAAGTCTCATGGTGTTTCTCGAGTTGCGGCCGAAACCTGGGGTATATTCTCGAGTTTCGATGGGGAGGGCCCTTCCAGACCCGTGTTTGTTCAGCGACGTTAGGATTCTGCCTACGTGCGAGGGACACCTCGGTATTATCCTCGAGTCTTGGCATGGCAATTGGGACGCGTCTCCTCGTGAGGCACGAGACCCAGTGTCCCTTTCCACGTCCCACAGGGATCCTGGGACTCCTATCCATTTTCAAGAGGAGTCAGGCATCGTCTCCTTTGTAAGCATTGATCTCGGCGGACCTCTCGAGATTTCAAAGGATTTGAGGCCTCCGGTCGCGATGAGGCGGAGAACTAGGTCTTTCTCTGTGGTCTCCCCGGGGGATTCACACATCGCTTCGTCTTGGGAGATGCAAGACCAGCCTACATTCAATTCACTGCAGGGATATTGGGTTTACTTCAAGTCAGAGCATCTTGGTGTCCATTCCACTTGAGGCCACAAACTCAGGGTCCCTCTCACATACCTGTTGCTTAGAGAATCCTCCTCTTGAGGTGCTTGTGAAAAGTTGGTATTCCTCTTGAGTCGAAGCCAGGGATTAAGCTCTCATCTCGAGTTGATTTGGGGTCCACGGAGCCTTTCGTGTTGCTCCAGTGACCTCAGGATCCCTCTAGACTTGAGATAGTGATCTTGGGTTTTCTCTGGAGTGCCATCAAGGAAATCAAGGCTCCTTTCACGTTTGATGCGGAACACGGAATTGCTCTGCATGCAGTGCAAGGGAATCGGGCCTCATCTCGCGGCGAGGGGGAAGTCTCATGGTTTTTCTCGAGTTTTGGCCAGAACCTGGGGTATATTCTCGAGTTACGACGGGGAGGGTCCTTCCAGACATGTGTTTCTTCAGCGACGTCAGGACTCCTGCCTAGGTGCGAGGGACACCTCGGGATTCTCCTCGAGTCTTGGCATGGCAATTGGGACGCGTCTCCACGTGAGGCGGGAGAACCACGGTCCCTTTCCACGTGCCACAGGGATCCTCGGACTCCTATCCATTTTCAAGAGGAGTCAGGCATCGTCTCCTTTGGAAGCATTGATCTCCGCGGACCTCTAGAGTTTTCAAAGGATGTGAGGCCTTCAGTCGCGATGAGTCGGAGAACCAGGTCTTTCTCTCTGGTCTCCACAGGGGATTCATAAAACTCTTCGTCTTGAGAGATGCAAGACGAGCCTGCATTCAATTCACTGTTGGGATATCCGGCCTTACTTCGAGTCAGAGCATCAAGGTGTCCATTCCACTTGAGGCCACAAAATCAGGGTAACTCTCATATACTTGTAGCTGAGAGAAGCCTCCTCTTGAGGTGCTTGTGGAAAGTTGGTATTCCTCTTGAGTCAAAGCCAGGGACTAAGCTCTCATCTCGAGTTGATTTGGGGTCCCCGGAGCCCTTTCCTGTAGCTACAGTGACCTCAGGGTGCCTCTAGACTTGAGACAGTGATCTTGGCTTTTCTCTGGAGTGCCATCAAGGAAATCAAGGCTCCTTTCACGTTTGATGTGGAAAACGGAATTGCTCTGCACGCAGTGCAGGGGAATCGGGCCTCATCTCGCGGCGAGGGGGAAGTCTCATGGTTTTTCTCGAGTTGCGGCCGGAACCTGGGGTATATTCTCGAGTTACGACGGGGAGGGCCCTTCCAGACACGTGTTTGTTCAGCGACGTCAGGACTCCTGCCTAGGTGGGAGGGACACCTCGGGATTCTCCTCGAGTCTTGACATGGCAATTGGGACGCGTCTCCACGTGAGGCGGGAGACCCAGGGTCCCTTTTGACGTGCCACAGGGATCCTGGGACTCTTATCCACTTTCAGGAGGAGTCAGGCATCGTCTCCTTGGGAAGCATTGATCTCCTCGGAGCTCTAGAATTTTCAAAGAATGTGAGGCCTCCGTTCGCGTTGAGGCGGACGACTAGGACTTTTTCTGTGGTCTCCACAGGGGATTCAGACATCCCTTCGTCTTGGGAGATGCAAGACGAGCCTGCATTCAATTCACTGCAGGGATATCCGGCCTTACTTCGAGTCAGAGCATCTCGGTGTCCATTCCACTTGAGGCCACAAACTCAGGGTCCCTCTCACATACCTGTAGCTGAGAGAAGCCTCCTCTTGAGGTGCTTATGGAAAGTTGGTTTTCCTCTTAAGTCGAAGCCAGGGAATAAGCTCTCATCTCGAGTTGATTTGGGTTCCACGGAGCCCTTTCGTGTTGCTACAGTGGCCTCAGGATCCCTCTAGACTTGAGACAGTAACTTTGAATTTTCACTTGAGTGCCATCATGGAAATCAAGGCTCATTTCACGTTTGATGTGGAACACGGAATTGCTCTGCACGCAGTGCAGGGGAATCGGGCCTCATCTCGCGGCGAGGGGGAAGTCTCAGGGTTTTTCTCGAGTTGCGGCCGGAATCTGGGGTATATTCTCGAGTTACGACGGGGAGGGCCCTTCCAGACACGTGTTTGTTCAGCGACGTCAGGACTCCTGCCTAGGTGCGAGGGACACCTCGGTATTCTCCTCGAGTCATGGCATGGCAATTGGGACGCGTCTCCACGTGAGGCGGGTGACCCAGGTTCCCTTTCCACGTGCCACACGGATCCTGGGACACCTATCCATTTTCAAGAGGAGTCAGGCATCGTCTCCTTTGGAAGCATTGATCTCCGCGGACCTCTCGAGTTTTCAAAGGATGTGACGCCTCCGGTCGCGATGAGGCGGAGAACTAGGTCTTTCTCTGTGGTCTCCACAGGGGATTCAGACATCCCTTCGTCTTGGGAGATGCAAGACGAGCCGGCATTCAATTCACTGCAGGGATATCCGGCCTAACTTCGAGTCAGAGCATCTCGGTGTCCATTCCACTTGAGGCCACAAACTGAGGGTCCCTCTCACATACCTGTAGCTGAGAGAAGCCTCCTCTTGAGGTGCTTGTGGAAATTTGGTATTCCTCTTGAGTCGAAGCCACGGACTAAGCTCTCATCTCGAGTTGATTTGGGGTCCACGGAGCCCTTTGGTGTTGCTCCAGTGACCTCAGGATCCCTCTAGACTCTAGACAGTGATCTTGGGTTTTCTCTGGAGTGCCATCAAGGAAATCAAGGCTCCTTTCACGTTTGATGTGGAACACGGAATTGCTCTGCACGCAGTGCAGGGGAATCTGGCCTCATCTCGGGGCGAGGGGGAAGTCTCATGGTTTTTCTCGAGTTGCGGCCAGAACCTGGGGTATATTCTCGAGTTACGACGGGGAGGGCCCTTCCAGACACGTGTTTGTTCAGCGACGTCAGGACTCCTGCCTAGGTGCGACGGACACCTCGGGCTTCTCCTCGAGTCTTGGCATGGCTATTGGGATGCGTCTCCTCGTGAGGCGGCAGACCCAGGGTCCCTTTCCAAATGCCACAGGGATCCTGGGGCTCCCATCCATTTTCAAGAGGAGTCAGGCATCGTCTCCTTTGGAAGCATTGATCTCCGCGGACCTCTCGAGTTTTCAAAGGATATGAGGCCTCCGGTCGCGATGAGGCGGAGAACTAGGTCTTTCTCTGCGGTCTCCACATGGGATTCAGACATCCCTTCGTCTTGGGAGATGCAAGACGAGCCTGCATTCAATACACTGCAGGGATATCCGGCCTTACTTCGAGTCAGAGCATCTCGGTGTCCATTCCACTTGAGGCCATAAACTCAGGGTCCCTCTCACATACCTGTAGCTGAGAGAAGCCTCCTCTTGAGGTGCTTGTGGAAAGTTGGTGTTCCTCTTGAGTCGAAGCCAGGGACTAAGCTCTCATCTCGAGTTAATTTGGGGTCCACGGAGCCCTTTCCTGTTGCTACAGTGACCTCAGGATCCCTCTAGACTTGAGACAGTGATCTTGGGTTTTCTCTGGAGTGCCATCAAGGAAATCAAGGCTCCTTTCAATTTTGATGTGGAACACGGAATTGCTCTGCACGCAATGCAGGGGAATCGGGCCTCATCTCGCGGCGAGGGGGAAGTCTCATGGTTTTTCTCGAGTTGCGGCCGAAATCTGGGGTATATTCTCGAGTTACGACGGGGAGGGCCCTTCCAGACACGTGTTTGTTCAGCGACATAAGGACTCCTGCCTAGGTGCGATGGACACCTCCGGATTCTCCTCGAGTCTTGGCATGGCAATTGGGACGTGTCTCCACGTGAGGCGTGAGACCCAGGGTCCCTTTCCACGTGCCACAGTGATCCTGGGACTCCTATCCATTTTCAAGAGGAGTCAGGCATCGTCTCCTTTGGAAGCATTGATCTCCGCGCACCTCTCGAGTTTTCAAAGGATGTGAGGACTCCGGTCGCGATGAGGCGGAGGACTAGGACTTTCTCTGTGGTCTCCACAGGGGATTCAGACATCCCTTCGTCTTGGGAGATGCAAGACGAGCCTGCATTCAATTCACTGCAGGGATATCCGGCCTTACTTCGAGTCAGAGCATCTCGGTGTCCATTCCTATTGAGGCCACAAACTCAGGGTCCCTCTCACATACCTGTAGCTGAGAGAAGCCTCCTCTTGAGGTGCTTGTGGAAAGTTGGTATTCCTCTTGAGTCGAAGCCAGGGACTAAGCTCTCATCTCGAGTTGATTTGGGGTCCACGGAGCTCTTTCGTGTTGCTACAGTGACCTCAGGATCCCTCTAGACTTGAGACAGTGATCTTGGGTTTTCTCTGGAGTGCCATCAAGGAAATCAAGGCTCCTTTCACGTTTGATGTGGAACACGGAATTGCTCTGCACCCAGTGCAGGGGAATCGGGCCTCATCTCGGGGCGAGGGGGAAGTCTCATGATTTTTCTTGAGTTGCGGCCGGAACCTGGGTTATATTGTCGAGTTACAACGGGGAGGGCCCTTCCAGACACGTGTTTGTTCAGCGACCTCAGGACTCCTGCCTAGGTGCGAGGGACACCTCGGGCTTCTCCTCGAGTCTTGGCATGGCAATTGGGACGCGTCTCCTCGTGAGGCGGCAGACCCAGGGTCCCTTTTCAAATGCCACAGGGATCCTGGGGCTCCCATCCATTTTCAAGAGGAGTCAGGCATCGTCTCCTTTGGAAGCTTTGATCTCCGCGGACCTCTCGAGATTTCAAAGGATTTGAGGCCTCCGGTCGCGATGAGGCGGAGAACTAGGTCTTTCTCTGTGGTCTCCCCGGGGGATTCACACATCGCTTCGTCTTGGGAGATGCAAGACCAGCCTACATTCAATTCACTGCAGGGATATCGGGTTTACTTCAAGTCAGAGCATCTTTGTGTCCATTTCACTTGAGGCCACAAACTCAGGGTCCCTCTCACATACCTGTTGCTTAGAGAATCCTCCTCTTGAGGTGCTTGTGAAAAGTTGGTATTCCTCTTGAGTCGAAGCCAGGGATTAAGCTCTCATCTCGAGTTGATTTGGGGTCCACGGAGCCCTTTCGTGTTGCTCCAGTGACCTCAGGATCCCTCTAGACTTGAGACAGTGATCTTGGGTTTTCTCTGGAGTGCCATCAAGGAAATCAAGGCTCCTTTCACGTTTGATGCGGAACACGGAATTGCTCTGCATGCAGTGCAAGGGAATCGGGCCTCATCTCGCGGCGAGGGGGAAGTCTCATGGTTTTTCTCGAGTTGTGGCCAGAACCTGGGGTATATTCTCGAGTTACGATGGGGAGGGTCCTTCCAGACATGTGTTTGTTCAGCGACGTCAGGACTCCTGCCTAGGTGCGAGGGACACCTCGGGATTCTCCTCGAGTCTTGGCATGGCAATTGGGACGCGTCTCCACGTGAGGCGGGAGACCCACGGTCCCTTTCCACGTGCCACAGGGATCCTGGGACTCCTATCCATTTTCAAGAGGAGTCAGGCATCGTCTCCTTTGGAAGCATTGATCTCCGCGGACCTCTAGAGTTTTCAAAGGATGTGAGGCCTTCAGTCGCGATGAGTCGGAGAACCAGGTCTTTCTCTCTGGTCTCCACAGGGGATTCATAAAACTCTTCGTCTTGAGAGATGCAAGACGAGCCTGCATTCAATTCACTGCAGGGATATCCCGCCTTACTTCGAGTCAGAGCATCTCGGTGTCCATTCCACTTGAGGCCACAAACTCAGGGTCCCTCTCACATACCTGTAGCTGAGAGAAGCCTCCTCTTGAGGTACTTGTGGAAAGTTGGTATTCCTCTTGAGTCGAAGCCAGGGACTAAGCTCTCATCTCGAGTTGATTTGGGGTCCACGGAGACCTTTCGTGTTGCTCCAGTGACCTCAGGATCCCTCTAGACTTGAGACAGTGATCTTGGGTTTCCTCTGGAGTGCCATCAAGGAAATCATGGCTCTTTTCATGTTTGTTGTGGAACACGAAATTGGTCTGCAAGCAGTGCTGGGGAATCGGCCTTAATCTCGGGGGCGAGGGGGAAGTCTCATGGTGTTTCTCGAGTTGCGGCCGAAACCTGGGGTATATTCTCGAGTTTCGATGGGGAGGGCCCTTCCAGACCCGTGTTTGTTCAGCGACGTTAGGACTTCTGCCTACGTGCGAGGGACACCTCGGTATTATCCTCGAGTCTTGGCATGGCAATTGGGACGCGTCTCCTCGTGAGGCACGAGACCCAGTGTCCCTTTCCACGTCCCACAGGGATCCTGGGACTCCTATCCATTTTCAAGAGGAGTCAGGCATCGTCTCCTTTGTAAGCATTGATCTCGGCGGACCTCTCGAGATTTCAAAGGATTTGAGGCCTCCGGTCGCGATGAGGCGGAGAACTAGGTCTTTCTCTGTGGTCTCCCCGGGGGATTCACACATCGCTTCGTCTTGGGAGATGCAAGACCAGCCTACATTCAATTCACTGCAGGGATATCGGGTTTACTTCAAGTCAGAGCATCTTGGTGTCCATTCCACTTGAGGCCACAAACTCAGGGTCCCTCTCACATACCTGTTGCTTAGAGAATCCTCCTCTTGAGGTGCTTGTGAAAAGTTGGTATTCCTCTTGAGTCGAAGCCAGGGATTAAGCTCTCATCTCGAGTTGATTTGGGGTCCACGGAGCCTTTCGTGTTGCTCCAGTGACCTCAGGATCCCTCTAGACTTGAGACAGTGATCTTGGGTTTTCTCTGGAGTGCCATCAAGGAAATCAAGGCTCCTTTCACGTTTGATGCGGAACATGGAATTGCTCTGCATGCAGTGCAAGGGAATCGGGCCTCATCTCGCGGCGAGGGGGAAGTCTCATGGTTTTTCTCGAGTTTTGGCCAGAACCTGGGGTATATTCTCGAGTTACGACGGGGAGGGTCCTTCCAGACATGTGTTTGTTCAGCGACGTCAGGACTCCTGCCTAGGTGCGAGGGACACCTCGGGATTCTCCTCGAGTCTTGGCATGGCAATTGGGACGCGTCTCCACGTGAGGCGGGAGAACCACGGTCCCTTTCCACGTGCCACAGGGATCCTCGGACTCCTATCCATTTTCAAGAGGAGTCAGGCATCGTCTCCTTTGGAAGCATTGATCTCCGCGGACCTCTAGAGTTTTCAAAGGATGTGAGGCCTTCAGTCGCGATGAGTCGGAGAACCAGGTCTTTCTCTCTGGTCTCCACAGGGGATTCATAAAACTCTTCGTCTTGAGAGATGCAAGACGAGCCTGCATTCAATTCACTGTTGGGATATCCGGCCTTACTTCGAGTCAGAGCATCAAGGTGTCCATTCCACTTGAGGCCACAAAATCAGGGTAACTCTCATATACTTGTAGCTGAGAGAAGCCTCCTCTTGAGGTGCTTGTGGAAAGTTGGTATTCCTCTTGAGTCGAAGCCAGGGACTAAGCTCTCATCTCGAGTTGATTTGGGGTCCCCGGAGCCCTTTCCTGTAGCTACAGTGACCTCAGGGTGCCTCTAGACTTGAGACAGTGATCTTGGCTTTTCTCTGGAGTGCCATCAAGGAAATCAAGGCTCCTTTCACGTTTGATGTGGAACACGGAATTGCTCTGCACCCAGTGCAGGGGAATCGGGCCTCATCTCGGGGCGAGGGGGAAGTCTCATGATTTTTCTCGAGTTGCGGCCGGATCCTGGGTTATATTGTCGAGTTACAACGGGGAGGGCCCTTCCAGACACGTGTTTGTTCAGCGACCTCAGGACTCCTGCCTAGGTGCGAGGGACACCTCGGGCTTCTCCTCGAGTCTTGGCATGGCAATTGGGACGCGTCTCCTCGTGAGGCGGCAGACCCAGGGTCCCTTTTCAAATGCCACAGGGATCCTGGGGCTCCCATCCATTTTCAAGAGGAGTCAGGCATCGTCTCCTTTGGAAGCTTTGATCTCCGCGGACCTCTCGAGTTTTCAAAGGATGTGAGGCCTCCGGTCGCGATGAGGCAGAGAACTAGGTCTTTCTCTGTGGTCTCCACAGGGGATTCAGACATCCCTTCGTCTTGGGAGATGCAAGACGAGCCTGCATTCAATACACTGCATGGATATTCGGCCTTACTTCGAGACAGAGCATCTCGGTGTCCATTCCACTTGAGGCCATAAACTCAGGGTCCCTCTCACATACCTGTAGCTGAGAGAAGCCTCCTCTTGAGGTGCTTGTGGAAAGTTGGTGTTCCTCTTGAGTCGAAGCCAGGGACTAAGCTCTCATCTCGAGTTGATTTGGGGTCCACGGAGCCCTTTCCTGTTGCTACAGTGACCTCAGGATCCCTCTAGACTTGAGACTTTGATCTTGGGTTTTCTCTGGAGTGCCATCAAAGAAATCAAGGCTCCTTTCAATTTTGATGTGGAACACGGAATTGCTCTGCACGCAGTGCAGGGGAATCGGGCCTCATCTCGCGGCGAGGGGGAAGTCTCATGGTTTTTCTCGAGTTGCGGCCGGAATCTGGGGTATATTCTCGAGTTACGACGGGGAGGGCCCTTCCAGACACGTGTTTGTTCAGCGACGTCAGGACTCCTGCCTAGGTGCGAGGGACACCTCGGGATTCTCCTCGAGTCTTGGCATGGCAATTGGGACGCGTCTCCACGTGAGGCGGGAGACCCAGGTTCCCTTTCCACGTGCCACACGGATCCTGGGACACCTATCCATTTTCAAGAGGAGTCAGGCATCATCTCCTTTGGAAGCATTGATCTCCGCGGACCTCTCGAGTTTTCAAAGGATGTGACGCCTCCGGTCGCGATGAGGCGGAGAAGTCGGTATTTCTCTGATCTCCACAGGGGATTCAGACATCCCTTCGTCTTGGGAGATGCAAGACGAGCCTGCATTCAATTCACTGCAGGGATATTCGGCCTTAATTCGAGTCAGAGCATCTCGGTGTCCATTCCACTTGAGGCCACAAACTCACGGTCCCTCTCACATACCTGTAGCTGAGAGAAGCCTCCTCTTGAGGTGCTTGTGGAAAGTTGGTATTCCTCTTGAGTCGAAGCCAGGGACTAAGCTCTCATCTCGAGTTGATTTGGGGTCGACGGATCCCTTTCGTGTTGCTCCAATGACCTCAGGATCCTTCTAGACTTGAGACAGTGATCTTGGGTTTTCTCTGGAGTGCCATCAAGGAAATCAAGGCTCCTTTCACGTTTGATATGGAACACGGAATTGCTCTGCCTGCAGTGCAGGGGAATCGGGCCACATCTCGGGGCGAGGGGGAAGTCTCATGGTTTTTCTCTAGTTGCGGCCAGAACATGGGGTATATTCTCGAGTTACGACGGGGAGGGCCCTTCCAGACACGTGTTTGTTCAGCGACGTCAGGACAACTGCCTAGGTGCGAGGGACACCTCGGGATATTCCTCGAGTCTTGGCATGGCAATTGGGACGCGTCTCCACGTGAGGCGGGAGACCCAGTGTCCCTTTCACGTGCCACAGGGATCCTGGGGCTCCTATCCATTTTCAAGAGGAGTCAGGCATCGTCTCCTTTGGAAGCATTGATCTCCGCGGACCTCTCGAGTTTTCAAAGGATGTGAGGACTCCGGTCGCGATGAGGCGGAGGACTAGGTCTTTCTCTGTGGTCTCCACAGGGGATTCAGACATCCCTTCGTCTTGGGAGATGCAAGACGAGCCTGCATACAATTCACTGCAGGGATATCCGGCCTTACTTCGAGTCAGAGCATCTCGGTGTCCATTCCACTTGAGGCCACAAACTCAGGGTCCCTCTCACATACCTGTAGCTGAGAGAAGCCTCCTCTTGAGGTGCTTGTGGAAAGTTGGTATTCCTCTTGAGTCGAAGCCAGGGACTAAGCTCTCATCTCGAGTTGATTTGGGGTCGACGGATCCCTTTCGTGTTGCTCCAATGACCTCAGGATCCCTCTAGACTTGAGACAGTGATCTTGGGTTTTCTCTGGAGTGCCATCAAGGAAATCAAGGCTCCTTTCACGTTTGATATGGAACACGGAATTGCTCTGCCCGCAGTGCAGGGGAATCGGGCCTCATCTCGGGGCGAGGGGGAAGTCTCATGGTTTTTCTCTAGTTGCGGCCAGAACATGGGGTATATTCTCGAGTTACGACGGGGAGGGCCCTTCCAGACACGTGTTTGTTCAGCGACGTCAGGACAACTGCCTAGGAGCGAGGGACACCTCGGGATTTTCCTCGAGTCTTGGCATGGCAATTGGGACGCGTCTCCCCGTGAGCCGGGAGACCCAGGGTCCCTTTCCACGTGCCACAGGGATCCTGGGACTCCTATCCATTTTCAAGAGGAGTCAGGCATCGTCTCCTTTGGAAGCATTCATCTCCGCAGACTTCTCGAGTTTTCAAAGGATGTGAGGCCTCCGGTCGCGATGAGGCGGAGGACTAGGTCTTTCTCTGTCGTCTCCACAGGGGATTCAGACATCCCTTCGTCTTGGGAGATGCAAGACGAGACTGCATTCAATTCACTGCAGGGATATCTGGCCTTACTTCGAGTTAGAGCATCTCGGTGTCCATTCCACTTGAGGCCACAAACTCAGGGTCCCTCTCACATACCTGTAGCTGAGAGAAGCCTCCTCTTGAGGTGCTTTTCGAAAGTTGGTATTCCTCTTGAGTCGAAGCCAGGGACTAAGCTCTCATCTCGAGTTGATTTGGGGTCGACGGATCCCTTTCGTGTTGCTCCAATGACCTCAGGATCCCTCTAGACTTGAGTCAGTGATCTTGGGTTTTCTCTGGAGTGCCATCAAGGAAATCAAGGCTCCTTTCACGTTTGATATGGAACACGGAATTGCTCTGCCCGCAGTGCAGGGGAATCGGGCCTCATCTCGGGGCGAGGGGGAAGTCTCATGGTTTTTCTCGAGTTGCGGCCAGAACCTGGGGTATATTCTGGAGTTACGATGGGGAGGGCCCTTCCTGACACGTGTTTGTTCATCGACGTCAGGACTCCTGGCTAGGTGCGAGGGACACCTCGGGATTCTCCTCGAGTCTTGGCATGGCAATTGAGACGCGTCTCCACGTGAGGCGGGAGACCCAGTGTCCCTTTCCACGTGCCACAGGGATCCTGGGGCTCCTATCCATTTTCAAGAGGAGTCAGGCATCGTCTCCTTTGGAAGCATTGATCTCCGCGGACCTCTCGAGTTTTCAAAGGATGTGAGGACTCCGGTCGCGATGAGGCGGAGGACTAGGTCTTTCTCTGTGGTCTCCACAGGGGATTCAGACATCCCTTCTTCTTGAGAGATGCAAGACGAGCCTGCATTCAATTCACTGCAGGGATATCCGGCCTTATTTCGAGTCAGAGCATCTCGGTGTCCTTTCCAATTGAGGCCACAAACTCAGGGTCCCTCTCACATACCTGTAGCTGAGAGAAGCCTCCTCTTGAGGTGCTTGTGGAAAGTTGGTATTCCTCTTGAGTCGAAGCCAGGGACTAAGCTCTCATCTCGAGTTGATTTGGGGTCCACGGAGCTCTTTCGTGTTGCTCCAGTGACCTCAGGATCCCTCTAGACTTGAGACAGTGATCTTGGGTTTTCTCTGGAGTGCCATCAAGGAAATCAAGGCTCCTTTCACGTTTGATGTGGAACACGGAATTGCTCTGCACGCAGTGCAGGTGAATCGGGCCTCATCTCGGGGCGAGGGGGAAGTCTCATGGTTTTTCTCGAGTTGCGGCCGGAACCTGGGGTATATTCTCGAGTTACGATGGGGAGGGCCCTTCCAGACACGTGTTTGTTCAGCGACATCAGGACTCCTGCCTAGGTGCGAGGGACACCTCCGGATTCTCCTCGAGTCTTGGCATGTCAATTGGGACGCGTCTCCACATGAGGCGGGAGACCCAGTGTCAATTTCCACGTGCCACCGGGATCCTGGGACTCCTATCCATTTTCAAGAGGAGTCAGGCATCGTCTCCTTTGGAAGCATTGATCTCCGCCGACCTCTCGAGTTTTCAAAGGATGTGAGGACTCCGGTCGCGATGAGGCGGACGACTAGGTCTTTCTCTGTGGTCTCCACAGGGGATTCAGACATCCCTTCGTCTTGGAGATGCAAGACGAGCCTGCATTCAATTCACTGCAGGGATATCCGGCCTTACTTCGAGTCAGAGCATCTCGGTGTCCATTCCACTTGAGGCCACAAACTCAGTGTCCCTCTCACATACCTGTAACTGAGAGAAGCCTCCTCTTGAGGTGCTTGTGGAAAGTTGGTATTCCTCTTGAGTCGAAGCCAGGGACTAAGCTCTCATCTCGAGTTGTTTTGGGGTCCACGGAGCGCTTTCGTGTTGCTCCAGTGACCTCAGGATCCCTCTAGACTTGAGACAGTGATCTTGGGTTTTCTCTGGAGTGCCATCAAGGAAATCAAGGCTCCTTTCACGTTTGATGTGGAACACGGAATTGCTCTGCACCCAGTGCAGGGGAATCGGGCCTCATGTTGCGGCGAGGGGGAACTCTCATGATTTTTCTCGAGTTGCGGCCGGAACCTGGAGTATATTTTCGAGTTACGACGGGGAGGGCCCTTCCAGACACGTGTTTGTTCAGCGACGTCATGACTCCTGCCTAGGGGAGAGGGACACCTCGGGATTCTCCTCGAGTCTTGGCATGGCAATTGGGACGCATCTCCATGTGAGGCGGGAGAACCAGCGTCCCTTTCCACGTGCCACAGGGATCCTGGGACTCCTATGCATTTTCAAGAGGAGTCAGGCATCGTCTCCTTCGGAAGCATTGATCTCCGCAGACCTCTCGAGTTTTCAAAGGATGTGAGGCCTCCCGTCGCGATGAGGCGGAGAACTAGGTCTTTCTCTGTGTTCTCCACAGGGGATTCAGACATCCATTGATCTTGGGAGATGCAAGACGAGCCTGCATTCAATTCACTTCAGGGATATCCGGCCTTACTTCGAGTCAGAGCATCTCGGTGTCCATTCCACTTGAGGCCATAAACTCAGGGTCCCTCTCACATACCTGTAGCTGAGAGAAGCCTCCTCTTGAGGTGCTTGTGGAAAGTTGGTATTCCTCTTGAGTCGAAGCCAGGGACTAAGCTCTCATGTCGAGTTGAATTGGGGTCCACGCAGCCCTTTCGTATTGCTCCAGTGACCTCAGGATCCCTCTAGACTTGAGACAGTGATCTTGGGTTTTCTCTGGAGTGTCATCAAGGAAATCAAGGCTCCTTTTACGTTTGATGTGGAACACGGAATTGCTCTGCACGCAGTGCAGGGGAATCGGGCCTCATCTCGCGGCGAGGGGGAAGTCTCATTGTTTTTCTCCAGTTGCGGACGGACCCTGGGGTATATTCTCGAGTTATGACGGGGAAGGCCCTTCCAGACACGTGTTTGTTCAGCGACATAAGGACTCCTGCCTAGGTGCGAGGGACAACTCCGGATTCTCCTCGAGTCTTGGCATGGAAATTGGGACGCGTCTCCACGTGAGGCGGGAGACCCAGTGTCCCTTTCCACGTGCCACAGGGATCCTGGGGCTCCTATCCATTTTCAAGAGGAGTCAGGCATCATCTCCTTTGGAAGCATTGATCTCCGCGGACCTCTCGAGTTTTCAAAGGATGTGAGGCCTTCGGTCGCGATGAGGCGGAGGACTAGGTCTTTCTCTGTGGTCTCCACAGGGGATTCAGACATTCCTTCGTCTTGGGAGATGCAAGACGAGCCGTCATTCAATTCATTGCAGGGATATCCGGCCTAACTTCGAGTCAGAGCATCTCGGTGTCCATTTCACTTGAGGCCACAAACTCAGGGTCCATCTCACATACCTGTAGCTGAGAGAAGCCTCCTCTTGAAGTGCTTGTGGAAAGTTGGTATTCCTCTTGAGTCGAAGCCAGGGACTAAGCTCTCATCTCGAGTTGATTTGGGGTCGACGGAGCCCTTTCGTGTTGCTCCAGTGACCTCATTATCCCTCTAGACTTGAGACAGTGATCTTGGGTTTTCTCTGGAGTGTCATCAAGGAAATCAAGGCTCCTTTCACGTTTGTTGTGGAACACAGAATTGCTCTGGACGCAGTGCAGGGGAATCGGGCCTCATCCTGCGGCGATGGGGAAGTCTCATGGTTTTTCTCCAGTTGCGGCCAGAACCTGGGGTATATTCTCGAGTTACGACAGGGAGGGCCCTTCCAGACACGTGTTTGTTCAGCGACATAAGGACTGCTGCCTAGGTGCGAGGGACACCTCGGGATTCTCCTCGAGACTTGGCATGGCAACTGAGACGCGTCTCCAAGTGAGGCGGGAGACCCAGGGTCCCTTTCCACGTGCCACAGGGATCCTGGGACTCCTATCCATTTTCAAGAGGAGTCAGGCATCGTATCCTTTGGAAGCATTGATCTCCGCAGACCTCTCGAGTTTTCAAAGGATGTGAGGCCTCCGGTCGCGTTGAGGCGGAGGACTAGGTCTTTCTCTGTGGTCTCCACAGGGGATTCAGACATCCCTTCGTCTTGGGAGATGCAAGACGAGCCTGCATTCAATTCACTGCAGGGATATCCGGCCTTACTTCGAGTCAGAGCATCTCGGTGTCCATTCCACTTGAGGCCACAAACTGAGCATCCCTCTCACATACCTGTAGCTGAGAGTAGCCTCCTCTTGAGGTGCTTGTGGAAAGTTCGTATTCCTCTTGAGTCGAAGCCAGGGACTAACTCTCATCTCGAGTTGATTTGGGGTCCACGGAGCCCTTTCGTGTTGCTCCAGATACCTCAGGATCCCTCTAGACTTGAGACAGTGATCTTGGGTTTTCTCTGGAGTGCCATCAAGGAAATCAAGGCTCCTTTCACGTTTGATGCGGAACACGGAATTGCTCTGCATGCAGTGCAAGGGAATCGGGCCTCATCTCGCGGCGAGGGGGAAGTCTCATGGTTTTTCTCGAGTTTTGGCCAGAACCTGGGGTATATTCTCGAGTTACGACGGGGAGGGTCCTTCCAGACATGTGTTTGTTCAGCGACGTCAGGACTCCTGCCTAGGTGCGAGGGACACCTCGGGATTCTCCTCGAGTCTTGGCATGGCAATTGGGACGCGTCTCCACGTGAGGCGGGAGAACCACGGTCCCTTTCCACGTGCCACAGGGATCCTCGGACTCCTATCCATTTTCAAGAGGAGTCAGGCATCGTCTCCTTTGGAAGCATTGATCTCCGCGGACCTCTAGAGTTTTCAAAGGATGTGAGGCCTTCAGTCGCGATGAGTCGGAGAACCAGGTCTTTCTCTCTGGTCTCCACAGGGGATTCATAAAACTCTTCGTCTTGAGAGATGCAAGACGAGCCTGCATTCAATTCACTGTTGGGATATCCGGCCTTACTTCGAGTCAGAGCATCAAGGTGTCCATTTCACTTGAGGCCACAAAATCAGGGTAACTCTCATATACTTGTAGCTGAGAGAAGCCTCCTCTTGAGGTGCTTGTGGAAAGTTGGTATTCCTCTTGAGTCAAAGCCAGGGACTAAGCTCTCATCTCGAGTTGATTTGGGGTCCCTGGAGCCCTTTCCTATAGCTACAGTGACCTCAGGGTGCCTCTAGACTTGAGACAGTGATCTTGGCTTTTCTCTGGAGTGCCATCAAGGAAATCAAGGCTCCTTTCACGTTTGATGTAGAACACGGAATTGCTCTGCACGCAGTGCAGGGGAATCGGGCCTCATCTCGCGGCGAGGGGGAAATCTCATGGTTTTTCTCGAGTTGCGGCCGGAACCTGGGGTATATTCTCGAGTTACGACGGGGAGGGCCCTTCCAGACACGTGTTTGTTCAGCGACGTCAGGACTCCTGCCTAGGTGGGAGGGACACCTCGGGATTCTCCTCGAGTCTTGGCATGGCAATTGGGACGCGTCTCCACATGAGGCGGGAGACCCAGGGTCCCTTTTGACGTGCCACAGGGATCCTGGGACTCTTATCCACTTTCAGGAGGAGTCAGGCATCGTCTCCTTGGGAAGCATTGATCTCCTCGGAGCTCTAGAATTTTCAAAGAATGTGAGGCCTCCGTTCGCGTTGAGGCGGACGACTAGGACTTTCTCTGTGGTCTCCACAGGGGATTCAGACATCCCTTCGTCTTGGGAGATGCAAGACGAGCCTGCATTCAATTCACTGCAGGGATATCCGGCCTTACTTCGAGTCAGAGCATCTCGGTGTCCATTCCACTTGAGGCCACAAACTCAGGGTCCCTCTCACATACCTGTTGCTGAGAGAAGCCTCCTTTGAGGTGCTTGTGGAAAGTTGGTATTCCTCTTGAGTCGAAGCCAGGGACTAAGCTCTCATCTCGAGTTAATTTGGGGTCCACGGATCCCTTTCGGTTTGCTCCAGTGACCTCAGGATCCCTCTAGACTTGAGCCAGTGATCTTGGGTTTTATTCGGAGTGCCGTCAAGGAAATCAAGGCTCCTTTCACGTTTGATGTGGAACACGGAATTGCTCTGCACGCAGTGCAGGGGATTCGGGCCTCATCTCTCGGCGAGGGGGAAGTCTCATGGTTTTTCTCGAGTTGCGACCGGAACCTGGGGTATATTCTCGAGTTACTAAGGGGAGGGCCCTTCCAGACACGTGTTTGTTCAGCGACGTCAGGACTCCTGCCTAGGTGCGAGAGACACCTCGGGATTCTCCTCGAGTCTTGGCATGGCAATTGGGACGCGTCTCCACGTGAGGCGGGAGACCCAGGGTCACTTTCCACGTGCCACAGGGAACCTGGAACTCCTATCCACTTTCAAGAGGAGTCAGGCATCGTCTCCTTTGGAAGCATTGATCTCCGCGGACCTCTAGAGTTTTCAAAGGATGTGAGGCCTTCAGTCGCGATTACTCGGAGAACCAGGTCTTTCTCTCTGGTCTCCACAGGGTATTCAGACATCCCTTTGTCTTGCGAGATGCAAGACGAGCCTACTTTCAATTCACTGCAGGGATATCCGGCCTTACTTCGAGTCAAAGCATCTCGGTGTCCATTCCACTTGAGGCCACAAACTCAGGGTCCCTCTCACATACCTGTAGCTGAGAGAAGCCTCCTCTTGAGGTGCTTATGGAAAGTTGGTATTCCTCTTGAGTCGAAGCTAGGGACTAAGCTCTCAACTCGAGTTGATTTGGGATCCACGGAGCCCTTTCGTGTTGCTCCAGTGACCTCAGGATCCCTCTAGACTTGAGACAGTGATCATGGGTTTTCTCTGGAGGGCCATCAAGGAAATCAAGGCTCCTTTCACGTTTGATGTGGAACACGGAATTGCTCTGCACGCAGTGCAGAAGAATCGGGCCTCATCTCGTGACCAGGGGGAAGTCTCATGGTTTTTCTCGAGTTGCGGCCGGAACCTGGGGTATATTCTCGAGTTACGACGGGGAGGGCCCTTCCAGACACGTGTTTGTTCAGCGACGTCAGGACTCCTGCCTAGGTGCGAGGGACAACTCGGGATTCTCCTCGAGTCTTGGCATGGCAATTGGGACGCGTCTCCACGTGAGGCGGGAGACCCAGGTTCCCTTTCCACGTGCCACAGGGATCCTGGGAATCATATCCTTTTACAAGAGGAGTCAGGCATCGTCTCCTTTGGAAGCATTGATCTCCGCGGACCCCTTGAGTTTTCAAAGGATGTGAGGCCTCCATCGCGTTGAGGCGGAGGAGTAAACTTTCTCTGTGGTCTCCACAGGGAATTCAGACATCCCTTCGTCTTGGGAGATGCAAGACGAGCCTGCATTCAATTCACTGCAGGGATATCCGGTCTTACTTCGAGTCAGAGCATCTCGGTGTCCATTCAACTTGAGGCTGCAAACTCAGGGTCCCTCTCACATACCTGTAGCTGAGAGAAGCCTCCTCTTGAGGTGCTTTTGGAAAGTTGGTTTTCCTCTTAAGTCGAAGCCAGGGAATAAGCTCTCATCTCGAGTTGATTTGGGTTCCACGGAGCCCTTTCATGTTGCTACAGTGGCCTCAGGATCCCTCTAGACTTGAGACAGTGACTTTGAATTTTCACTTGAGTGTCATCATGGAAATCAAGGCTCATTTCACGTTTGATGTGGAACACGGAATTGCTCTGCACGCAGTGCAGGGGAATCGGGCCTCATCTCGCGGCGAGGGGGAAGTCTCATGGTTTTTCTCGAGTTGCGGCCGGAACTTGGGGTATATTCTCGAGTTACGACGGGGAGGGCCCTTCCAGACACGTGTTTGTTCAGCGACGTCAGGACTCCTGCCTAGGTGCGAGGAACACCTCGGGATTCTCCTCGAGTCTTGGCATGGCAATTGGGATGCGTCTCCACGTGAGGCGGGAGACCCAGGGTCCCTTTCCACGTGCCACAGGGATCCTGGGACTCGTATCCATTTTCAAGAGGAGTCAGACATCGTCTCCTTCGGAAGTATTGATCTCCGCGGTCCTCTCGAGTTTTCAAAGAATATGAGGCCGCCGGTTGCATTGAGGTGGAGGACTAGGTCTTTGTCTGTGGTCTCCACAGGGGATTCAGACAACCCTTCGTCTTGGCAGATGCAAGACGAGCCTGAATTCAATTCACTGAAGGGATATCCGGCCTTACTTCGAGTCAGAGCATCACGGTGTCCATTCCACTTGAGGCCACAAACTCGGGGTCCGTCTCACATACCTGTAGCTGAGAGAAGCCTCCTCTTGAGGTGCTTGTGGAAAGTTGTTATTCCTCTTGAGTCTAAGCCAGGGTCTAAGCTCTCATCTCGAGTTGATTTGGGGTCCACCGAGCCCTTTCTGTTGGTCCAGTGACCTCAGGATCCCTCTAGACTTGAGACAGTGATCTTGGGTTTTCTCTGGAGTGCCATCAAGGAAATCAAGGCTCCTTTCACGTTTGATGTGGAACACGGAATTGCTCTGCATGCAGTGCAGGGGAATCGGGCCTCAACTCGCGGCGAGGGGAAATCTCATGGTTTTTCTCGAGTTCCGGCCCGAACATGGGGTATATTCTTGAGTTACAACGGGAAGGGTCTTCCAGACACGTGTTTGTTCAGCGACGTCAGGACACCTGCCTAGGTGCGAGGGACACCTCGGGATTCTCCTCGAGTCTTGGCAAGGCAATTTGGACGCGTCTCCACGTGAGGCGGGAGACCCAGGGTCCCTTTCCACGTGCCACAGGGATCCTGGGACTCCTATCCATTTTCAAGAGTAGTCAGGCATCGTCTCCTTTGGAAGCATTGATCTCCGCGGACCTCTTGAGTTTTCAAATGATGTGAGGCCCCCGGTCGCGATGAGGCCGAGGACTAGGACTTTCTCTGTGGTCTCCAAGGGGATTCAGACATCCATTCGTCTTGGGAGATGCAAGACGAGCCTGCTTTCAATTCACTGCAGGGATATCCGGCCTTAGTTCGAGTCAGAGCATCTCGGTGTCCATTCCACTTGAGGCCACAAATTCAGGGTCCCTCTCACATACCTGTAGCTGAGAGAAGCCTCCTCTTAAGGTGCTTGTGGAAAGTTGGTAGTCCTCTTGAGTCGAAGCCAGGGACTAAGCTCTCATCTCGAGTTAATTTGCGGTCCACGGAGCCCCTTCGTGTTGCTCCAGTGACCTCAGGATCCCTCTAGACTTGAGACAGTGATCTTGGGTTTCTCTGGAGTGCCATCAAGGAAATCAAGGCTCCTTTCACGTTTGATGTGGAACACGGAATTGCTCTGCACGCAGTGCTTGGGAATCGGGCCTCATCTCGCGGCGAGGGGGAAGTCTCATGGTTTTTCTCGAGTTGCGGCCGGAACCTGGGGTATATTCTCGAGTTACGACGGGGAGGGCCCTTCCAGACACGTGTTTGTTCAGCGACGTCAGGACTCCTGCCTAGGTGCGAGGAACACCTCGGGATTCTCCTCGAGTCTTGGCATGGCAATGGGGAAGCGTCTCCACGTGAGGCGGGAGACCCAGGGTCCCTTTCCACGTGCCACAGGGATCCTGGGACTCCTATCCATTTTCAAGAGGAGTCAGGCATCGTCTCCTTTGGAAGCATTGATGTCCACGGACCTCTCGAATTTTCAAAGGATGTGAGGCCCCCGGTCGCTATGAGGCGGAGAATTAGGTCTTTCTCTGTGGTCTCCACAGGGGATTCAGACATCCCTTCGTCTTGGGAGATGCAAGACGAGCCTGCATTCAATTCACTGCAGGGATATCCGGCCTTACTTCGAGTCAGAGCATCTCGGTGTCCATTCCACTTGAGGCCACTAACTCAGGGTCCCTCAAATATACGTGTAGCTGAGAGAAACCTCCTCGTGAGGTCCTTGTGGAAAGTTGGTATTCCTCTTGAGTCTAAGCCAGGGTCTAAGCTCTCATCTCGAGTTGATTTGGGGTCCAGGAAGCCCTTTCCTGTTGGTCCAGTGACTTCAGGATCCCTCTAGACTTGAGACAGTGATCTTGGGTTTTCTCTGGAGTGCCATCAAGGAAATCAAGGCTCCTTTCACGTTTGATGTGGAACACGAAATTGCTCTGCACGCAGTTCAGGGGAATCGGGCCTCGACTCGCGGCGAGGGGGAAATCTCATGGTTTTTCTCGAGTTGCGGACGGAACCTGGGGTATATTCTCGAGTTACGACGGGGAGGGCCCTTCCAGACACGTGTTTGTTCAGCGACGTCAGGACTCCTGCCTAGGGGCGAGGGACACCTCGGGATTCTCCTCGAGTCTTGGCATGGCAATTGGGACGCGTCTCCACGGGAGTCCGGAGACCCAGGGTCCCTTTCCACGTGCCACAAGGATCCTGGGACTCCTATCCATTTTCAAGAGGAGTCAGGCATCATCTCCTTTGGAAGCATTGATCTCCGCGGACCTCTTGAGTTTTCAAATGATGTGAGGCCTCCGGTCGCGATCAGGCCGAGGACTAGGACTTTCTCTGTGGTCTCCACAGGGGATTCAGACATCCCTTCGTCTTGGGAGATGCAAGACGAGCCTGCATTCAATTCACTGCAGGGATATCCAGCCTTACTTCGAGTCAGAGCATCTCGGTGTCCATTCCACTTGAGGCCACAAATTCAGGGTCCCTCTCACATACCTGTAGCTGAGAGAAGCCTCCTCTTAAGGTGCTTGTGGGAAGTTGGTACTCCTCTTGAGTCGAAGCCAGGGACTAAGCTCTCATCTCGAGTTAATTTGGGGTTCACGGAGCCTTTTCGTATTGCTCCAGTGACCTCAGGATCCCTCTAGACTTGAGACAGTGATCTTGGGTTTTCTCTGGAGTGCCATCAAGGAAATCAAGTCTCCTTTCACGTTTGATGTGGAACACGGATTTCCTCTGCACGCAGTGCAGGGGAATCGGGCCTCATCTCGCGGCGAGGGGGAAGTCTCATGGTTTTTCTCGAGATGCGGCCGGAACCTGGGGTATATTCTCGAGTTACGACGGGGAGGGCCCTTCCAGACACGTGTTTGTTCAGCGACGTAGGACTCCTGCTTAGGTGCGAGGGACACCTCGGGATTCTCCTCGAGTCTTGGCATGGCAATTGGGACGCTTCTCCACGGGAGCCGGGAGACACAGGATCCCTTTCAACGTGCCACAGGGATCGGGGGACTCCTATCCATTTTCAAGAAGAGTCAGGCATCCTCTCCTTTGGAAGCATTGATCTCCGCAGACCTCTCGCGTTTTCAAAGGATGTGAGGCCTCCGGTCTTGATGAGGCGGAGGACTAGGTCTTTCTCTGTGGCCTCCACAGTGGATTCAGACATCCCTTCGTCTTGGGAGATGCAAGACGAGCCTGCATTCAATTCACTGCAGGGATATCCGGCCTTACTTCGAGTCAGAGCATCTCACTGTCCATTCCACTTGAGGCCACAAACTCAGGGTCCCTCTCACATACCTGTAGCTGAGAGAAGCCTCCTCTTGAGGTGCTTGTGGAAAGTTGGTATTCCCCTTGAGTCGAAGCCAGGGACTAAGCTCTCATCTCAAGTTGATTTGGGGTCCACGGAGCCCTTTCGTGTTGCTCCAGTGACCTCAGGATCCCCCTAGACTTGAAACAGTGATCTTGGGTTTTCTCTGGAGTGCCATCAAGGAAATCAAGGCTCCTTTCACGTTTGATGTGGAACACGGAATTGCTCTGCACGCAGTGCAGGGGAATCGGGCCTCATCTCGGGGCGAGGGGGAAGTCTCATGGTTTTTCTCGAGTCGCGCCTGGAACCTGTGTTATATTCTCGAGTTATGACGGGCAGGGCCCATCCAGACACGTGTTTGTTCAGCGACGTCAGGACTCCTGCCTAGGTGCGAGGGACACCTCGGGATTCTCCTCGAGTCTTGGCATGGCAATTGGGACGCGTCTCCACGGGAGGCGGGAGACCCAGGGTCCCTTTCCACGTGCCACAGGGATCCTGGGACTCCTATCCATTTTCAAGAGGAGTCAGGCATCGTTTCCTTTGGAAGCATTGATCTCCGCGGACCTCTCGAGTTTTCAAAGGAGGTGAGGCTCCGTTCGCGTTGAGGCGGAGGACTAGGTCTTTCTCTGTGGTCTCCACAGGGTATTCAGACATCCCTTCGTCTTGGGAGATGCAAGACGAGCCTGCAATCAATTCACTGCAGGGATATCCGGCCTTACTTCGAGTCAGAGCATCTCGGTGTCCATTCCACTTGAGGCCACAAACTCAGGGTCCCTCTCACATACCTGTTGCTGAGAGAAGCCTCCTCTTGAGGTCCTTGTGGAAAGTTGGTATTCCTCTTGAGTCGAAGCCAGGGACTAAGCTCTCTTCTCGAGTTGATTTGGGGTCCACAGAGACCTTTTGTGTTGCTCCAGTGACCTCAGGATCCCTCCAGACTTGAGACAGTGATCTTGGGTTTTCTCTGGAGTGCCATCAAGGAAATCAAGGCTCCTTTCACGTTTGATGTGGAACACGGAATTGCTCTGCACGCAGTGAAGGGGAATCGGGCCTCATCTCGCAGCGAGGGGGAAGTCTCATGGTTTTTCTCGAGTTGCGGCCGGAACCTGGGGTATATTCTCGAGTTACGACGGGAGGGCGCTTCCATACACGTGTTTGTTCAGCGACATCAGGACTCCTGCCTAGGTGCGAGGGACACCTCGGGATTCTCCTCGAGTCTTGGCATGGCAATTGGGACGCGTCTCCACGTGAGGCGGGAGACCCAGCGTCCCTTTCCACGTGCCACAGGGATCCTGAGACTTCTATCCATTTTCAAGAGGAGTCAGGCATCGTCTCCTTTGGAAGCATTGATCTCCGCGGCCCTCTCGAGTTTTCAAAGGATGTGAGGCCTCCGGTCGCATTGAGGGTGAGGACTAGGTCTTTCTCTGTGGTCTCCACAGGGGATTCAGACATCCCTTTGTCTTGGGAGATGCAAGATGAGCCTGCTTTCTTTTTTTTTTTTTTCTTTCTTTTTTTCTTTTTAATTTTTATTATTATTATTTTTTTTCCCAGTGGGTTTTGTCATACATTGATATGAATCAGCCATGGATTTACATGTATTCCCAATCCCGATCCCCCCTCCCACCTCCCTCTCCACCCGATTCCTCTGGGTCTTCCCAGTGCACCAGGCCCGAGCACTTGTCTCCTGCATCCCACCTGGGCTGGTGATCTGTTTCACCTTAGATAGTATACATGCTGTTCTTTTCAAATATCCCACCCTCACATTCTCCCACAAAGTTCAAAAGTCTGTTCTGTGTTTCTGTGTCTCTTTTTCTGTTCTGCATATAGGGTTATTGTTATCACCTTTCTAAATTCCATATACATGTGTCAGTATGCTGTAATGTTCTTTATCTTTCTGGCTTACTTCACTCTGTATAATGGGCTCCAGCTTCATCCATCTCATTAGGACTGGTTCAAATGAATTCTTTTTAATGGCTGAGTAATATTCCATGGTGTATATGTACCACAGCTTCCTTATCCATTCATCTGCTGATGGGCATCTAGGTTGCTTCCATGTCCTGGCTATTATAAACAGTGCTGCGATGAACATTGGGGTGCACGTGTCTCTTTCAGATCTGGTTTCCTCAGTGTGTATGCCCAGAAGTGGGATTGCTGGGTCATATGGCAGTTCTATTTCCAGTTTTTTAAGAAATCTCCACACTGTTTTCCATAGCGGCTGTACTAGTTTGCATTCCCACCAACAGTGTAAGAGGGTTCCCTTTTCTCCACACCCTCTCCAGCATTTATTGCTTGTAGACTTTTGGATAGCAGCCATCCTGACTGGCGTGTAATGGGACCTCATTGTGGTTTTGATTTGCATTTCTCTAATAATGAGTGATGTTGAGCATCTTTTCATGTGTTTGTTAGCCATCTGTATGTCTTCTTTGGAGAAATGTCTGTTTAGTTCTTTGGCCCATTTTTTGATTGGGTCATTTATTTTTCTGGAATTGAGCTGCAGGAGTTGCTTGTATATTTTTGAGATTAATCCTTTGTCTGTTTCTTCATTTGATATTATTTTCTCCCAATCTGAGGGCTGTCTTTTCACCTTACTTATAGTTTCCTTTGTAGTGCAAAAGCTTTTAAGTTTCATTAGGTCCCATTTGTTTAGTTTTGCTTTTATTTCCAATATTCTGGGAGGTGGGTCATAGAGGATCTTGCTTTGATTTATGTCGGAGAGTGTTTTGCCTATGTTCTCCTCTAGGAGTTTTATAGTTTCTGGTCTTACATTTAGATCTTTAATCCATTTTGAGTTTATTTTTGTGTATGGTGTTAGAAAGTGTTCTAGTTTCATTCTTTTACAAGTGGTTGACCAGTTTTCCCAGCACCACTTGTTAAAGAGGTTGTCTTTTTTCCATTGTATATCCTTGCCTCCTTTGTCAAAAATAAGGTGTCCATAGGTTCGTGGATTTATCTCTGGGCTTTCTATTCTGTTCCATTGATCTATATTTCTGTCTTTGTGCCAGTACCATACTGTCTTGATGACTGTGGCTTTGTAGTAGAGTCTGAAGTCAGGCAGGTTGATTCCTCCAGTTCCATTCTTCTTTCTCAAGATTACTTTGGCTATTCGAGGTTTTTTGTATTTCCATACAAATTGTGAAATTCTTTGGTCTACTTCTGTGAAAAATACCGTTGGTAGCTTGATAGGGATTGCATTGAATCTATAGACTGCTTTGGGTAGAATAGCCATTTTGACAATATTAATTCTTCCAATCCATGAACACGGTATGTTTCTCCATCTGTTTGTGTCCTCTTTGATTTCTTTCATCAGTGTTTTATAGTTTTCTATGTATAGGTCCTTTGTTTCTTTAGGTAGATATACTCATAAGTATTTTATTCTTTTTGTTGCAATGGTGAATGGTATTGTTTCCTTAATTTCTCTGTCTGTTTTTTCATTGTTAGTATATAGGAATGCAAGGGATTTCTGTGTGTTAATTTTATATCCTGCAACTTTACTATATTCATTGATTAGCTCTAGTAATTTTCTGGTAGAATCTTTAGGGTTTTCTATGTAGAGGATCATGTCATCTGCAAACAGTGAGAGTTTTACTTCTTCTTTTCCTATCTGGATTCCTTTGACTTCTTTCTCTGCTCTGATTGCTGTGGCCAGCACTTCCAACACTATGTTGAATAGTAGTGGTGAGAGTGGGCACCCTTGTCTTGTTCCTGATTTCAGGGGAAATGCCTTCAATTTTTCACCATTGAGGGTGATGCTTGCTGTGGGTTTGTCATATATAGCTTTTATTATGTTGAGGTATGTTCCTTCTATTCCTGCTTTTTGGAGAGTTTTAATCATAAATGAGTGTTGAATTTTGTCAAAGGCTTTCTCTGCATCTATTGAGATAATCATATGGTTTTTATCTTTCAATTTGTTAATGTGGTGTATTACATTGATTGATTTGCGGATATTAAAGAATCCTTGCATTCCTGGTATAAAGCCCACTTGGTCATGGTGTATGATTTTTTTAATATGTTGTTGGATTCTGTTTGCTAGAATTTTGTTAAGGATTTTTGCATCTATGTTCATCAGTGATATTGGCCTGTAGTTTTCTTTTTTTGTGGCATCTTTGTCTGGTTTTGGAATTAGGGTGATGGTGGCCTCATAGAATGAGTTTGGAAGCTTACCTTCTTCTGCAATTTTCTGGAAGAGTTTGAGTAAGATAGGTGTTAGCTCTTCTCTAAATTTTTGGTAGAATTCAGCTGTGAAGCCATCTGGTCCTGGGCTTTTGTTTGCTGGAAGATTTTTGATGACAGTTTCGATTTCCTTGCTTGTGATGGGTCTGTGAAGATCTTCTATTTCTTCCTGGTTCAGTTTTGGAAAGTTATACTTTTCTAAGAATTTGTCCATTTCATCCAAGTTGTCCATTTTATTGGCATAGAGCTGCTGGTAGTAGTCTCTTATGATCCTTTGTATTTCAGTGTTGTCTGTTGTGATCTCTCCATTTTCATTTCTAATTTTGTTAATTTGGTTTTTCTCTCTTTGTTTCTTAATGAGTCTTGCTAATGGTTTGTCAATTTTGTTTATTTTTTCAAAAAACCAGCTTTTAGCTTTGTTGATTTTTGCTATGGTCTCTTTAGTTTCTTTTGCATTTATTTCTGCCCTGATTTTTAAGATTTCTTTCCTTCTGCTAACTCTGGGGTTCTTCATTTCTTCCTTCTCTAATTGCTTTAGGTGTAGAGTTAGGTTATTTAATTGGTTTTTTTCCTGTTTCTTGATGTAAGCCTGTAATGCTATGAACCTTCCCCTTAGCACTGCTTTTACAGTGTCCCATAGGTTTTGGGTTGTTGTGTTTTCATTTTCATTCATTTCTATACATATTTTGATTTCTTTTTTTATTTCTTCTATGATTTGTTGGTTATTCAGAAGCGTGTTATTTAGCCTCAATATGTTTGAAGTTTTAACAATTTTTTCCCTGTAATTGAGATGTAATCTTACTGCACTGTGGTCAGAAAAGATGACTGGAATGATTTCAATTTTTTTGAATTTTCCAAGACCAGATTTATGGCCCAGGATGTGATCTATTCTGGAGAATGTTCCGTGTGCACTTGAGAAAAAGGTGAAGTTGATTGTTTTGGGGTGAAATGTCCTATAGATATCAATTAGGTCTAGCTGGTCCATTGTGTCATTTAAGGTTTGTGTTTCCTTGTTAATTTTCTGTTTAGTTGATCTATCCATAGTTCTGAGTGGTGTATTAAAGTCTCCCACTATTATTGTGTTACTATTAATTTCCTCTTTCATACTCTTTAGCGTTTGCCGTACATATTGCGGTGCTCCTATGTTGGGTGCATATATATTTATAATTGTTATATCTTCTTTTTGGATTGATCCTTTGATCATTATGTAGTGTCCTTCTTTGTCTCTTTTCACTTACTTTATTTGAAAGTCTATTTTATCTGATATGAGTATTGCGACTCCTGCTTTCTTTTGGTCTCCGTTTGCATGAAATACTTTTTTCCAGCCTTTCACTTTTAGTCTGTATGTGTCTCTTGTTTTGAGGTGGGTCTCTTGTAGACAGCATATATAGGGGTCTTGATTTTGTATACATTCAGCCAATCTTTGTCTTTTGGTTGGGGCATTCAACCCACGAGCCTGCTTTCAATTCACTGCAGGGATATCCGGCCTTACTTCGAGTCAGAGCATCTCGGTGTCCATTCCACTTGAGGCCACAAACTCAGGGGCCCTCTCACATACCTGTAGCTGAGAGAAGCCTCCTCTTGAGGTGCTTGTGGAAAGTTGGTATTCCTCTTGAGTCGAAGCCAGGGTCTAAGCTCTCATCTCGAGTTGATTTGGGGTCCACGGAGCCCTTTCGTGTTGCTCCAGTGACCTCAGGATCCCTATAGACTTGAGACAGTGATCTTGGGTTTTCTCTGGAGTGCCATCAAGGAAATCAAGGTTCCTTTCACGTTTGATGTGGAACACGGAATTGCTCTGCACGCAGTGCAGGGAAACCGGGCCTCATCTCGCGACGAGGGGGAAGTCTCATGGTTTTTCTCGAGTTGCGGCCGGAACCTGGGGTATATTCTCGAGTTACGACGGGGAGGGCCCTTCCAGACACGTGTTTGTTCAGCGACGTCAGGACTCCTGCCTAGGTGCGAGGGACACCTGGGGATTCTACACGAGTCTTGGCATGGCAATTGGGACGCGTCTCCACGTGAGGCGGGAGACCCAGGGTCCCTTTCCACGTGCCAAAGGGATCCTGGGACTCCTATCCATTTTCAAGAGGAGTCAGGCATCGTCTCCTTTGGAAGCATTGATCTCCGCGGACCTCTCGAATTTTCAAAGGATGTGAGGCCTCCGGTGGCGTTGAGGCGGAGGACTAGGTCTTTCTCTGTGGTCTCCACAGGGGATTCAGACATCCCTTCGTCTTGGGAGATGCAAGACGAGCCTGCATTCAATTCACTGCAGGGATATCCGACCTTACTTCGAGTCAGAGCATATCGGTGTCCATTCCACTTGAGGCCACAAACTCAGGGTCCCTCTCACATACCTGTAGCTGAGAGAAGCCTCCTCTTGAGGTGCTTGTGGGAAGTTGGTATTCCTTTTGAGTCGAAGCCAGGGACTAAGCTCTCATCTCGAGTTGATTTGGGGTCCACGGAGCCCTTTCGAGTTGCTCCAGTAACCACAGGATCCCTCTAGACTTGAGACAGTGATCTTGGGTTTTCTCTGGAGTGCCATCAAGGAAATCAAGGCTCCTTTCAGGTTTGATGTGGAACACGGAATTGCTCTGCACGCAGTGCAGGGGAATCGGGCCTCATCTCTCGGCGATGGGGAAGTCTCATGGTTTTTCTCGAGTTGCGGCTAGAACCTGGGGTACATTCTCGAGTTATGACGGGGAGGGCCCTTCCATACACGTGTTTGTTCAGCGACGTCAGGACTCCTGCCTAGGTGCGAGGGACACCTCGGGATTCTCCTCGAGTCTTGGCATGGCAATTGGGACGCGTCTCCACGTGAGGCGGGAGACCCCGGGTCCCTTTCCACGTGCCACAGGGATCGTGGGACTCCTATCAATTTTCAAGAGGACTCAGGCATCGTCTCCTTTGGAAGCATTGATCTCCGCGGACCTCTCGAGTTTTCAAAGGATGTGAGGCCTCCGGTCGCGATGAGGCGGAGAACTAGGTCTTTCTCTGTGGTCTCCACACGGGATTCAGATATCCCTTCTTCTTGGGAGATGCAAGACGAGCCTGCATTCAATTCACTGCAGGGATATCCGGCCTTACTTCGAGTCAGAGCATCTCGGTGTCCATTCCACTTGAGGCCACAAACACAGGGTCCCTCTCACATACATGTAGCTGAGAGAAGCCTCCTCTTGAGGTGCTTGTGGAAAGTTGGTATTCCTCTTGAGTCGAAGCCAGGGACTAAGCTCTCATCTCGAGTTGATTTGGGGTCCACGGAGCCCTTTCGTGATGCTACAGTGACCTCAGGATCCCTCTAGACTTGAGACAATGATCTTGGGTTTTCTCTGGAGTGCCACCAAGGAAATCAAGGGTCCTTTCACGTTTGATGTGGAACACGGAATTGCTCTGCACGCAGTGCAGGGGAATCGGGCCTCATCTCGCGCCAAGGGGGAAGTCTCATGGTTTTTCTCGAGTTGCGGCCGGAACCTGGGGTATATTCGCGAGTTACGACGGGGAGGGCCCTTCGAGACACGTGTTTGTTCAGCGACGTCAGGAGTCCTGCCTAGGTGCGAGGGACACCTCGGGATTCTCCTCGAGTCTTGGCATGGCAATTGGGACGCGTCTCCACGTGAGGTGGGAGACCCAGGGTCCCTTTACACGTGCCACAGGGATCCTGGGAATCCTATCCATTTTCAGGAGGAGTCAGGCATCGTCTCCTTTGTAAGCATTGATCTGCGCAGACCTCTCGATTTTTCAAAGGATGTGATGTCTCCGGTCGCAATGAGGCTGAGGACTAGTTCTTTCTGTGTCATCTCCACAGGGAATTCAGACATCCCTTCGTCTTGGGAGATACAAGACGAGCCTGCATTCAATTCACTGCAGGGATATCCCGACTTACTTCGAGTCAGAGCATCTCGGTGTCCATTCCACTTGAGGCCACAAACACAGGGTCCCTCTCACATACATGTAGCTGAGAGAAGCCTCCTCTTGAGGTGCTTGTGGAAAGTTGGTATTCCTCTTGAGTCGAAGCCAGGGACTAAGCTCTCATCTCGAGTTGATTTGGGGTCCACGGAGCCCTTTCGTGATGCTACAGTGACCTCAGGATCCCTCTAGACTTGAGACAATGATCTTGGGTTTTCTCTGGAGTGCCACCAAGGAAATCAAGGGTCCTTTCACGTTTGATGTGGAACACGGAATTGCTCTGCACGCAGTGCAGGGGAATCGGGCCTCATCTCGCGCCAAGGGGGAAGTCTCATGGTTTTTCTCGAGTTGCGGCCGGAACCTGGGGTATATTCGCGAGTTACGACGGGGAGGGCCCTTCGAGACACGTGTTTGTTCAGCGACGTCAGGAGTCCTGCCTAGGTGCGAGGGACACCTCGGGATTCTCCTCGAGTCTTGGCATGGCAATTGGGACGCGTCTCCACGTGAGGTGGGAGACCCAGGGTCCCTTTACACGTGCCACAGGGATCCTGGGAATCCTATCCATTTTCAGGAGGAGTCAGGCATCGTCTCCTTTGTAAGCATTGATCTGCGCAGACCTCTCGATTTTTCAAAGGATGTGATGTCTCCGGTCGCAATGAGGCTGAGGACTAGTTCTTTCTGTGTCATCTCCACAGGGAATTCAGACATCCCTTCGTCTTGGGAGATACAAGACGAGCCTGCATTCAATTCACTGCAGGGATATCCCGACTTACTTCGAGTCAGAGCATCTCGGTGTCCATTCCACTTGAGGCCACAAACTCAGGGTCCCTCTCACGTACCTTTAGCTGAGAGAAGCCTCCACTTGAGGTGCTTGTGGAAAGTTGGTATTCCTCTTGAGTCGAATCCAGGGACTAAGATCTCATCTCGAGTTGATTTGGGGTCCACGGAGCCCTTTTGTGTTGCTCCAGTGACCTCAGGATCCCTCTAGACTTGAGACAGTGATTTTGGGTTTTCTCTGGAGTGCCATCAAGGAAATCAAGTCTCCTTTCACGTTTGATGTGGAACACGGAATTGCTCTGCACGCAGTGCAGGGGAATCGGGCCTCATCTCGCGGCGAGGGGGAAGTCTCATGGTTTTTCTCGAGTTGCGGCTGGAACTTTAGGTATATTCTCGAGTTACGACGGGGAGGGACCTTCCAGACACGTGTTTGTTCAGCGCCGTCAGGACTCCTGCCTAGGTGCGAGGGACACCTCGGGATTCTCCTCGAGTCTTGGCATGGCATTTGGGATGCGTCTCCACGTGAGGCGGGAGACCCAGGGTCCCAATCCACGTGCCACAGGGATCCTGGGAATCCTATCCGTTTTCAAGAGGAGTCAGGCATCGTCTCCTTTGTAAGCATTGATCTGCGCAGACCTCTCGATTTTTCAAAGGATGTGATGTCTCCGGTCGCAATGAGGTGGAGGACTAGGTCCTTCTTTGTCGTCTCCACAGGGGATTCAGACATCCCTTCGTCTGGGGAGATGCAAGACGAGCCTGCATTCAATTCACTGCAGGGATATCCGGCCTTAATTCGAGTCAGAGCATCTCGGTGTCCATTCCACTTGAGGCCACAAACTCACGGTCCCTCTCACATACCTGTAGCGGAGAGAAGCCTCCCCTTGAGGTGCTTGTTAAAAGTTGGTATTCCTCTTGAGTCGAAGCCAGGGACTAAGCTCTCATCTCGAGTAGATTTGGGGTCCCCGGAGCCCTTCCTTGTTGCTCCAGTGACCTCAGGATCCCTCTAGACTTGAGACAGTGATCTTGGGTTTTCTCTGGAGTGCCCTCAAGGAAATCAAGGCTCCTTTCACGTTTGATGTGGAACACGGAATTGCTCTGCACGCAGTGCAGAGGAATCGGGCCTCATCTCGCGGCGAGGGGGAAGTCTCATGGTTTTTCTCGAGTTGCGGCCGGAACCTGGGGTATATTCTCGAGTTACGACGGGGAGGGCCCTTCCAGACACGTGTTTGTTCAGCGACGTCAGGACTCCTGCCTAGGTGCGAGGGACACCTCGGGATTCTCCTCGAGTCTTGGCATGGCAATTGGGACGCGTCTCCACGTGAGGCGGGAGACCCCGGGTCCCTTTCCACGTGCCACAGGGATCGTGGGACTCCTATCAATTTTCAAGAGGACTCAGGCATCGTCTCCTTTGGAAGCATTGATCTCCGCAGACCTCTCGAGTTTTCAAAGGATGTGAGGCCTCCGGTCGCGATGAGGCGGAGAACTAGGTCTTTCTCTGTGGTCTCCACACGGGATTCAGATATCCCTTCTTCTTGGGAGATGCAAGACGAGCCTGCATTCAATTCACTGCAGGGATATCCGGCCTTACTTCGAGTCAGAGCATCTCGGTGTCCATTCCACTTGAGGCCACAAACACAGGGTCCCTCTCACATACATGTAGCTGAGAGAAGCCTCCTCTTGAGGTGCTTGTGGAAAGTTGGTATTCCTCTTGAGTCGAAGCCAGGGACTAAGCTCTCATCTCGAGTTGATTTGGGGTCCACGGAGCCCTTTCGTGATGCTACAGTGACCTCAGGATCCCTCTAGACTTGAGACAATGATCTTGGGTTTTCTCTGGAGTGCCACCAAGGAAATCAAGGGTCCTTTCACGTTTGATGTGGAACACGGAATTGCTCTGCACGCAGTGCAGGGGAATCGGGCCTCATCTCGCGCCAAGGGGGAAGTCTCATGGTTTTTCTCGAGTTGCGGCCGGAACCTGGGGTATATTCGCGAGTTACGACGGGGAGGGCCCTTCGAGACACGTGTTTGTTCAGCGACGTCAGGAGTCCTGCCTAGGTGCGAGGGACACCTCGGGATTCTCCTCGAGTCTTGGCATGGCAATTGGGACGCGTCTCCACGTGAGGTGGGAGACCCAGGGTCCCTTTACACGTGCCACAGGGATCCTGGGAATCCTATCCATTTTCAGGAGGAGTCAGGCATCGTCTCCTTTGTAAGCATTGATCTGCGCAGACCTCTCGATTTTTCAAAGGATGTGATGTCTCCGGTCGCAATGAGGCTGAGGACTAGTTCTTTCTGTGTCGTCTCCACAGGGAATTCAGACATCCCTTCGTCTTGGGAGATACAAGACGAGCCTGCATTCAATTCACTGCAGGAATATCCCGACTTACTTCGAGTCAGAGCATCTCGGTGTCCATTCCACTTGAGGCCACAAACTCAGGGTCCCTCTCACGTACGTTTAGCTGAGAGAAGCCTCCACTTGAGGTGCTTGTGGAAAGTTGGTATTCCTCTTGAGTCGAATCCAGGGACTAAGATCTCATCTCGAGTTGATTTGGGGTCCACGGAGCCCTTTTGTGTTGCTCCAGTGACCTCAGGATCCCTCTAGACTTGAGACAGTGATTTTGGGTTTTCTCTGGAGTGCCATCAAGGAAATCAAGTCTCCTTTCACGTTTGATGTGGAACACGGAATTGCTCTGCACGCAGTGCAGGGGAATCGGGCCTCATCTCGCGGCGAGGGGGAAGTCTCATGGTTTTTCTCGAGTTGCGGCTGGAACCTTAGGTATATTCTCGAGTTACGACGGGGAGGGACCTTCCAGACACGTGTTTCTTCAGCGACGTCAGGACTCCTGCCTAGGTGCGAGGGACACCTCGGGATTCTCCTCGAGTCTTGGCATGGCATTTGGGATGCGTCTCCACGTGAGGCGGGAGACCCAGGGTCCCAATCCACGTGCCACAGGGATCCTGGGAATCCTATCCGTTTTCAAGAGGAGTCAGGCATCGTCTCCTTTGTAAGCATTGATCTGCGCAGACCTCTCGATTTTTCAAAGGATGTGATGTCTCCGGTCGCAATGAGGTGGAGGACTAGGTCCTTCTTTGTCGTCTCCACAGGGGATTCAGACATCCCTTCGTCTTGGGAGATGCAAGACGAGCCTGCATTCAATTCACTGCAGGGATATCCGGCCTTAATTCGAGTCAGAGCATCTCGGTGTCCATTCCACTTGAGGCCACAAACTCACGGTCCCTCTCACATACCTGTAGCGGAGAGAAGCCTCCCCTTGAGGTGCTTGTTAAAAGTTGGTATTCCTCTTGAGTCGAAGCCAGGGACTAAGCTCTCATCTCGAGTAGATTTGGGGTCCCCGGAGCCCTTCCTTGTTGCTCCAGTGACCTCAGGATCCCTCTAGACTTGAGACAGTGATCTTGGGTTTTCTCTGGAGTGCCATCAAGGAAATCAAGGCTCCTTTCACGTTTGATGTGGAACACGGTATTGCTCTGCACGCAGTGCAGGGGAATCGGGCCTCATCTCGCGGCGAGGGGGAAGTCTCATGGTTTTTCTCGAGTTGCGGCCGGAACCTGGGGTGTATTCTCGACTTACGACGGGGAGGGCCCTTCCAGACACGTGTTTGTTCAGCGACATCAGGACTCCTGCCTAGGTGCCAGGGACACCTCGGGATTCTCCTCGAGTCTTGGCATGGCAATTGGGACGCGTCTCCACGTGAGGCGGGAGACCCAGGGTCCCTTTCCACGTGCCACAGAGATCCTGGGACTCCTATCCATTTTCAAGGTGAGTCAGGCATCGTCTCCTTTGTAAGCATTGATCTGCGCAGACCTCTCGATTTTTCAAAGGATGTGAGGCCTCCGGTCGCGATGAGGCGGAGGACTAAGTCTTTCTCTGTGGTCTCCACAGCGGATTCAGACATCCCTTCGTCTTGGGAGATGCAAGACGAGCCTGCATTCAATTCACTGCAGGGATATCCGGCCTTACTTCGAGTCAGAGCATCTCCGTGTCCATTCCACTTGAGGCCACAAACTCTGGGTCCCTCTCACATACCTGTAGCTGAGAGAAGCCTCCTCTTGAGGTGCTTGTGGAAAGTTGGTATTCCTCTTGATTCGAAGCCAGGGACTAAGCTCTCATCTCGAGTTGATTTGGGGTCCACGGAGAAATTTCGTGTTGCTCCAGTGACCTCAGGATCCCTCTAGACTTGAAACAGTGATCTTGGGTTTTCTCTGGAGTGCCCTCAAGGAAATCAAGGCTCCTTTCACGTTTGATGTGGAACACGGAATTGCTCTGCACGCAGTGCAGAGGAATCGGGCCTCATCTCGCGGCGAGGGGGAAGTCTCATGGTTTTTCTCGAGTTGCGGCCGGAACCTGGGGTATATTCTCGAGTTACGACGGGGAGGGCCCTTCCAGACACGTGTTTGTTCAGCGACGTCAGGACTCCTGCCTAGGTGCGAGGGACACCTCGGGATTCTCCTCGAGTCTTGGCATGGCAATTGGGACGCGTCTCCACGTGAGGCGGGAGACCCAGATACCCTTTCCACGTGCCACAGAGATCCTGGGACTCCTATCCATTTTCAAGAAGAGTCATGCATCGTCTCCTTTGGAAGCATTGACCTCCGCAGACCTCTCGAGTTTTCAAAGGATGTGATGCCTCCGGTCTCGATGAGGCGGAGGACTAGGTCTTTCTCTGTGGTCTCCACAGGGGATTCAGACATCCCTTCATCTTGGGAGATGCAAGACGAGCCTGCATTCAATTCACTATTGGGATATCCGGCCTTTTTTGAATCAGAGCATCTAGGTGTCCATTCCAATTGAGGCCACAAACTCAGGGTCCCTCTCACATACCTGTAGCTGAGAGAAACCTCCTCTTGAGGTGATTGTGGAAAGTTGGTATTCCTCTTGATTCGAAGCCAGGGACTAAGCTCTCATCTCGAGTAGATCTGGGGTCCACGGAGCCTTTCGTGTTGCTCCAGTGACCTCAGGATCCCTCTAGACTTGAGACAGTGATCTTGGGTTTTCTCTGGAGTGCCATCAAGGAAATCAAGGCTCCTTTCACGTTTGATGTGGAACACGGAATTGCTCTGCACACAGTGCAGGGGAATCGGGCCTCATCTCGCGGCGAGGGGGAAGTCTCATGGTTTTTCTCGAGGTGCGGCCGGAACCTGTTGTATATTCTCGAGTTACGACGGGGAGGCCCCTTCCAGACACGTGTTTGTTCAGCGATGTCAGGACTCCTGCCTAGGTGCGAGGGACACCTCGGGATTCTCCTCGAGTCTTGGCATGGCAATTGGGACGCGTCTCCACGTGATGCGGGAGACCCAGGGTCCCTTTCCACGTGCCACAGGGATCCTGGGACTCCTATCCATTTTCTAGAGGAGTCAGGCATCGTCTCATTTGGAAGCATTGATCTCCGCGGACCTCTCGAGTTTTCAAAGGATGTGAGGCCTCCGGTCGCGATGAGGCGGAAGACTAGGTCTTTCTCTGGGGTCTCCACAGCAGATTCAGACATCCCTTCGTCTTGGGAGATGCAAGACGAGCCTGCATTCAATTCACTGCAGGGATATCCGGCCTTACTTCGAGTCAGAGCATCTCGGTGTCCATTCCACTTGAGGCCACAAACTCAGGGTCCCTCTCACATACCTGTAGCTGAGAGAAGCCTCCTCTTGAGGTGCTTGTGGAAAGTTGGTATTCCTCTTGAGTCGAATCCAGGGACTAAGATCTCATCTCGAGTTGATTTGGGGTCCACGGAGCCCTTTTGTGTTGCTCCAGTGACCTCAGGATCCCTCTAGACTTGAGACAGTGATTTTGGGTTTTCTCTGGAGTGCCATCAAGGAAATCAAGTCTCCTTTCACGTTTGATGTGGAACACGGAATTGCTCTGCACGCAGTGCAGGGGAATCGGGCCTCATCTCGCGGCGAGGGGGAAGTCTCATGGTTTTTCTCGAGTTGCGGCTGGAACCTTAGGTATATTCTCGAGTTACGACGGGGAGGGACCTTCCAGACACGTGTTTCTTTAGCGACGTCAGGACTCCTGCCTAGGTGCGAGGGACACCTCGGGATTCTCCTCGAGTCTTGGCATGGCATTTGGGATGCGTCTCCACGTGAGGCGGGAGACCCAGGGTCCCAATCCACGTGCCACAGGGATCCTGGGAATCCTATCCGTTTTCAAGAGGAGTCAGGCATCGTCTCCTTTGTAAGCATTGATCTGCGCAGACCTCTCGATTTTTCAAAGGATGTGATGTCTCCGGTCGCAATGAGGTGGAGGACTAGGTCCTTCTTTGTCGTCTCCACAGGGGATTCAGACATCCCTTCGTCTTGGGAGATGCAAGACGAGCCTGCATTCAATTCACTGCAGGGATATCCGGCCTTAATTCGAGTCAGAGCATCTCGGTGTCCATTCCACTTGAGGCCACAAACTCACGGTCCCTCTCACATACCTGTAGCGGAGAGAAGCCTCCCCTTGAGGTGCTTGTTAAAAGTTGGTATTCCTCTTGAGTCGAAGCCAGGGACTAAGCTCTCATCTCGAGTAGATTTGGGGTCCCCGGAGCCCTTCCTTGTTGCTCCAGTGACCTCAGGATCCCTCTAGACTTGAGACAGTGATCTTGGGTTTTCTCTGGAGTGCCATCAAGGAAATCAAGGCTCCTTTCACGTTTGATGTGGAACACGGTATTGCTCTGCACGCAGTGCAGGGGAATCGGGCCTCATCTCGCGGCGAGGGGGAAGTCTCATGGTTTTTCTCGAGTTGCGGCCGGAACCTGGGGTGTATTCTCGACTTACGACGGGGAGGGCCCTTCCAGACACGTGTTTCTTCAGCGACGTCAGGACTCCTGCCTAGGTGCGAGGGACACCTCGGGATTCTCCTCGAGTCTTGGCATGGCATTTGGGATGCGTCTCCACGTGAGGCGGGAGACCCAGGGTCCCAATCCACGTGCCACAGGGATCCTGGGAATCCTATCCGTTTTCAAGAGGAGTCAGGCATCGTCTCCTTTGTAAGCATTGATCTGCGCAGACCTCTCGATTTTTCAAAGGATGTGATGTCTCCGGTCGCAATGAGGTGGAGGACTAGGTCCTTCTTTGTCGTCTCCACAGGGGATTCAGACATCCCTTCGTCTTGGGAGATGCAAGACGAGCCTGCATTCAATTCACTGCAGGGATATCCGGCCTTAATTCGAGTCAGAGCATCTCGGTGTCCATTCCACTTGAGGCCACAAACTCACGGTCCCTCTCACATACCTGTAGCGGAGAGAAGCCTCCCCTTGAGGTGCTTGTTAAAAGTTGGTATTCCTCTTGAGTCGAAGCCAGGGACTAAGCTCTCATCTCGAGTAGATTTGGGGTCCCCGGAGCCCTTCCTTGTTGCTCCAGTGACCTCAGGATCCCTCTAGACTTGAGACAGTGATCTTGGGTTTTCTCTGGAGTGCCATCAAGGAAATCAAGGCTCCTTTCACGTTTGATGTGGAACACGGTATTGCTCTGCACGCAGTGCAGGGGAATCGGGCCTCATCTCGCGGCGAGGGGGAAGTCTCATGGTTTTTCTCGAGTTGCGGCCGGAACCTGGGGTGTATTCTCGACTTACGACGGGGAGGGCCCTTCCAGACACGTGTTTGTTCAGCGACATCAGGACTCCTGCCTAGGTGCCAGGGACACCTCGGGATTCTCCTCGAGTCTTGGCATGGCAATTGGGACGCGTCTCCACGTGAGGCGGGAGACCCAGGGTCCCTTTCCACGTGCCACAGAGATCCTGGGACTCCTATCCATTTTCAAGGTGAGTCAGGCATCGTCTCCTTTGTAAGCATTGATCTGCGCAGACCTCTCGATTTTTCAAAGGATGTGAGGCCTCCGGTCGCGATGAGGCGGAGGACTAAGTCTTTCTCTGTGGTCTCCACAGCGGATTCAGACATCCCTTCGTCTTGGGAGATGCAAGACGAGCCTGCATTCAATTCACTGCAGGGATATCCGGCCTTACTTCGAGTCAGAGCATCTCCGTGTCCATTCCACTTGAGGCCACAAACTCTGGGTCCCTCTCACATACCTGTAGCTGAGAGAAGCCTCCTCTTGAGGTGCTTGTGGAAAGTTGGTATTCCTCTTGATTCGAAGCCAGGGACTAAGCTCTCATCTCGAGTTGATTTGGGGTCCACGGAGAAATTTCGTGTTGCTCCAGTGACCTCAGGATCCCTCTAGACTTGAAACAGTGATCTTGGGTTTTCTCTGGAGTGCCCTCAAGGAAATCAAGGCTCCTTTCACGTTTGATGTGGAACACGGAATTGCTCTGCACGCAGTGCAGAGGAATCGGGCCTCATCTCGCGGCGAGGGGGAAGTCTCATGGTTTTTCTCGAGTTGCGGCCGGAACCTGGGGTATATTCTCGAGTTACGACGGGGAGGGCCCTTCCAGACACGTGTTTGTTCAGCGACGTCAGGACTCCTGCCTAGGTGCGAGGGACACCTCGGGATTCTCCTCGAGTCTTGGCATGGCAATTGGGACGCGTCTCCACGTGAGGCGGGAGACCCAGATACCCTTTCCACGTGCCACAGAGATCCTGGGACTCCTATCCATTTTCAAGAAGAGTCAGGCATCGTCTCCTTTGGAAGCATTGACCTCCGCAGACCTCTCGAGTTTTCAAAGGATGTGATGCCTCCGGTCTCGATGAGGCGGAGGACTAGGTCTTTCTCTGTGGTCTCCACAGGGGATTCAGACATCCCTTCATCTTGGGAGATGCAAGACGAGCCTGCATTCAATTCACTATTGGGATATCCGGCCTTTTTTGAATCAGAGCATCTAGGTGTCCATTCCAATTGAGGCCACAAACTCAGGGTCCCTCTCACATACCTGTAGCTGAGAGAAACCTCCTCTTGAGGTGATTGTGGAAAGTTGGTATTCCTCTTGATTCGAAGCCAGGGACTAAGCTCTCATCTCGAGTAGATCTGGGGTCCACGGAGCCTTTCGTGTTGCTCCAGTGACCTCAGGATCCCTCTAGACTTGAGACAGTGATCTTGGGTTTTCTCTGGAGTGCCATCAAGGAAATCAAGGCTCCTTTCACGTTTGATGTGGAACACGGAATTGCTCTGCACACAGTGCAGGGGAATCGGGCCTCATCTCGCGGCGAGGGGGAAGTCTCATGGTTTTTCTCGAGGTGCGGCCGGAACCTGTTGTATATTCTCGAGTTACGACGGGGAGGCCCCTTCCAGACACGTGTTTGTTCAGCGATGTCAGGACTCCTGCCTAGGTGCGAGGGACACCTCGGGATTCTCCTCGAGTCTTGGCATGGCAATTGGGACGCGTCTCCACGTGAGGCGGGAGACCCAGGGTCCCTTTCCACGTGCCACAGGGATCCTGGGACTCCTATCCATTTTCTAGAGGAGTCAGGCATCGTCTCATTTGGAAGCATTGATCTCCGCGGACCTCTCGAGTTTTCAAAGGATGTGAGGCCTCCGGTCGCGATGAGGCGGAAGACTAGGTCTTTCTCTGGGGTCTCCACAGCAGATTCAGACATCCCTTCGTCTTGGGAGATGCAAGACGAGCCTGCATTCAATTCACTGCAGGGATATCCGGCCTTACTTCGAGTCAGAGCATCTCGGTGTCCATTCCACTTGAGGCCACAAACTCAGGGGCCCTCTCACATACCTGTAGCTGAGAGAAGCCTCCTCTTGAGGTGATTGTGGAAAGTTGGTTTTCCTCTTGAGTCGAAGCCAGGGACTAAGCTCTCATCTCGAGTTGATTTGGGGTCCACGGAGCCCTTTCGTGTTGCTACAGTGACCTCAGGATCCCTCTAGACTAGAGACAGTGATCTTGGGTTTTCTCTGGAGTGCCATCAAGGAAATCAAGGCTCCTTTCACTTTTGATGTGGAATACGGAATTGCTCTGCACGCAGGGCAGCGGAATCGGGCCTAATCTGGCGGCGAGGGGGAAGTCTCATGGTTTTCCTCGAGTGGCGGCCGGAACCTGGGGTATATTCTCGAGTTACGACGGGGAGGCCCCTTGCAGACACGTGTTTGTTCAGCGACGTCAGGACTCCTGCCTAGGTGTGAGGGACACCTCGGGATTCTCCTCGAGTCTTGGCATGGCAATTGGGATGCGTCTCCACGTGAGGCAGGAGACCCAGGGTACCTTTCCACGTGCCACAGGGATCCTGGGACTCCTATCCATTTTCAGGAGGAGTCGGGCATCGTCTCCTTTGGAAGCATTGATCTCTGCATACCTCTCGAGTTTTCAAAGGATGTGAGGCCTCCAGTCGCGATGAGACGGAGGACTAGGACATTCTCTGTGGTCTCCACAGGGGATTCAGACATCCCTTCGTCTTGGGAGATGCAAGACGAGCCTGCATTCAATTCACTGCAGGGATATCCGGCCTTACTTCGAGTCAGAGCATCTCGGTGTCCATTCCACTTGAGGCCACAAACTCTGGGTCCCTCTCACATACCTGTAGCTGAGAGAAGCCTCCTCTTGAGGTGCTTGTGGAAAGTTGGTATTCCTCTTGATTCGATGCCAGGGACTAGGCTCTCATCTCGAGTTGATTTGGGGTCCACGGAGAAATTTCGTGTTGCTCCAGTTACCTCAGGATCCCTCTAGACTTGAGACAGTGATCTTGGGTTTTCTCTGGAGTGCCCTCAAGGAAATCAAGGCTTCTTTCACGTTTGATGTGGAACACGAAATTGCTCTGCACGCAGTGCAGGGGAATCGGGCCTCATTTCGCGGCGAGGGGGAAGTCTCATGGTTTTTATCGAGTGGCGGCCGGAACCTGGGGTATATTCTCGAGTTACGACGGGGAGGGCACTTCCAGACACGTGTTTGTTCAGCGACGTCAGGACTCCTGCCTAGGTGCGAGGGACCTCGGGATTCTCCTCGAGTCTTGGCATGGCAATTGGGAGGTGTCTCCACGTGAGGCGGGAGACCGAGGGTCCCTTTCCACGTGCCACAGAGATCCTGGGACTCCTATCCATTTTCAAGAGGAGTCAGGCATCGTCTCCTTTGGAAGCATTGATCTCTGCGGACCTCTCGAGTTTTCAAAGGATGTGAGGCCTCCGGTCGCGATGAGGCAGAGAATTCGTTCTTTCTCTGTGGTCTCCACAGGGGATTCAGACATCCCTTCGTCTTGGGAGAGCAAGACGGCCTGCATTCAATTCACTGCAGGGATATCCGGCCTTACTTCGAGTCAGAGCATCTCGGTGTCCATTCCACTTGAGGCCACAAACTCAGGGTCCTTCTCACATACCTGTAGCTGAGAGAAGCCTCCTCTTGAGGTGCTTGTGGAAAGTTGGTGTTCCGCTTGAGTCGAAGCCAAGGACTAAGCTCTCATCTCGAGTTGACTTGGGGTCCACGGAGCCCTTTCATGTTGCTCCAGTGACCTCAGGATCCCTCTAGACTTGAGACAGTGATCTTGGGTTTGCTCTGGAGTACCATGAAGGAAATCAAGGCTCCTTTCACGTTTGATGTGGAACACGGAATTGCTCTGCACGCAGTGCAGGGGAATCGGGCCTCATCTCGCGGCGAGGGGGAATTCTCATGGTTTTTCTCGAGTTGTGGCCGGAACCTGGGGTATATTCTCGAGTTACGACGGGGAGGGCCCTTCCAGAAACGTGTTTGTTCAGCGACGTCAGGACTCCTGCCTAGGTGCGAGGGACACCTCGGGATTATACTCGAGTCTTGGCATGGCAATTGGGACACGTCTCCACGTGAGGCGGGAGACCCAGTGTCCCTTTCCACATGCCACAGGGATCCTGGGACTCCTATCCATTTTCAAGAGGAGTCAGGCATCGTCTCCTTTGGAAGCATTGATCTCCACGGACCTCTCGATTTTTCAAAGGATGTGAGGCCTCCGTTCGCCTTGAGGCGGAGGACTAGGTCTTTCTCTGTGGTCTCCACAGGGGATTCAGACAACCCTTCGTCTTGGGAGATGCAAGACGAGCCTGCATTCAATTCACTGCAGTTATATCCGGCCTTAATTCGAGTCAAAGCATCTCGGTGTCCATTCCACTTGAGGCCACAAACTCACGGTCCCTCTCACATACCTGTAGCGGAGAGAAGCCTCCCCTTGAGGTGCTTGTGAAAAGTTGGTATTCCTCTTGAGTCGAAGCCAGGGACTAAGCTCTCATCTCGAGTAGATTTGGGGTCCCCGGAGCCCTTCCTTGTTGCTCCAGTGACCTCAGGATCCCTCTAGACTTGAGACAGTGATGTTGGGTTTTCTCTGGAGTGCCATCAAGGAAATCAAGGCTCCTTTCACGTTTGATGTGGAACACGGAATTGCTCTGCACGCAGTGCAGGGGAATCGGGCCTCATCTCGCGGCGAGGGGGAAGTCTCATGGTTTTTCTCGAGGTGCGGCCGGAACCTGGGGTGTATTCTCGACTTACGACGGGGAGGGCCCTTCCAGACACGTGTTTGTTCAGCGACATCAGGACTCCTGCCTAGGTGCCAGGGACACCTCGGGATTCTCCTCGAGTCTTGGCATGGCAATTGGGACGCGTCTCCACGTGAGGCGGGAGACCCAGGGTCCCTTTCCACGTGCCACAGAGATCCTGGGACTCCTATCCATTTTCAAGAGGAGTCAGGCATCGTCTCCTTTGTAAGCATTGATCTGTGCAGACCTCTCGATTTTTCAAAGGATGTGAGGCCTCCGGTCGCGATGAGGCGGAGGACTAAGTCTTTCTCTGTGGTCTCCACAGCGGATTCAGACATCCCTTCGTCTTGGGAGATGCAAGACGAGCCTGCATTCAATTCACTGCAGGGATATCCGGCCTTACTTCGAGTCAGAGCATCTCCGTGTCCATTCCACTTGAGGCCACAAACTCTGGGTCCCTCTCACATACCTGTAGCTGAGAGAAGCCTCCTCTTGAGGTGCTTGTGGAAAGTTGGTATTCCTCTTGATTCGAAGCCATGGACTAAGCTCTCATCTCGAGTTGATTTGGGGTCCACGGAGAAATTTCGTGTTGCTCCAGTGACCTCAGGATCCCTCTAGACTTGAGACAGTGATCTTGGGTTTTCTCTGGAGTGCCCTCAAGGAAATCAAGGCTCCTTTCACGTTTGATGTGGAACACGGAATTGCTCTGCACGCAGTGCAGAGGAATCGGGCCTCATCTCGCGGCGAGGGGGAAGTCTCATGGTTTTTCTCGAGTTGCGGCCGGAACCTGGGGTATATTCTCGAGTTACGACGAGGAGGGCCCTTCCAGACACGTGTTTGTTCAGCGACATCAGGACTCCTGCCTAGGTGCATGGGACACCTCGGGATTCTCCTCGAGTCTTGGCATGGCAATTGGGACGCGTCTCCACGTGAGGCGGGAGACCCCGGGTCCCTTTCCACGTGCCACAGGGATCGTGGGACTCCTATCAATTTTCAAGAGGACTCAGGCATCGTCTCCTTTGGAAGCATTGATCTCCGCGGACCTCTCGAGTTTTCAAAGGATGTGAGGCCTCCGGTCGCGATGAGGCGGAGAACTAGGTCTTTCTCTGTGGTCTCCACACGGGATTCAGATATCCCTTCTTCTTGGGAGATGCAAGACGAGCCTGCATTCAATTCACTGCAGGGATATCCGGCCTTACTTCGAGTCAGAGCATCTCGGTGTCCATTCCACTTGAGGCCACAAACACAGGGTCCCTCTCACATACATGTAGCTGAGAGAAGCCTCCTCTTGAGGTGCTTGTGGAAAGTTGGTATTCCTCTTGAGTCGAAGCCAGGGACTAAGCTCTCATCTCGAGTTGATTTGGGGTCCACGGAGCCCTTTCGTGATGCTACAGTGACCTCAGGATCCCTCTAGACTTGAGACAATGATCTTGGGTTTTCTCTGGAGTGCCATCAAGGAAATCAAGGGTCCTTTCACGTTTGATGTGGAACACGGAATTGCTCTGCACGCAGTGCAGGGGAATCGGGCCTCATCTCGCGCCAAGGGGGAAATCTCATGGTTTTTCTCGAGTTGCGGCCGGAACCTGGGGTATATTCGCGAGTTACGACGGGGAGGGCCCTTCGAGACACGTGTTTGTTCAGCGACGTCAGGAGTCCTGCCTAGGTGCGAGGGACACCTCGGGATTCTGCTCGAGTCTTGGCATGGCAATTGGGACGCGTCTCCACGTGAGGTGGGAGACCCAGGGTCCCTTTACACGTGCCACAGGGATCCTGGGAATCCTATCCATTTTCAGGAGGAGTCAGGCATCGTCTCCTTTGTAAGCATTGATCTGCGCAGACCTCTCGATTTTTCAAAGGATGTGATGTCTCCGGTCGCAATGAGGCTGAGGACTAGTTCATTCTGTGTCGTCTCCACAGGGAATTCAGACATCCCTTCGTCTTGGGAGATGCAAGACGAGCCTGCATTCAATTCAATGCAGGGATATCCGGACTTACTTCGAGTCAGAGCATCTCGGTGTCCATTCCACTTGAGGCCACAAACTCAGGGTCCCTCTCACGTACCTTTAGCTGAGAGAAGCCTCCACTTGAGGTGCTTGTGGAAAGTTGGTATTCCTCTTGAGTCGAATCCAGGGACTAAGATCTCATCTCGAGTTGATTTGGGGTCCACGGAGCCCTTTTGTGTTGCTCCAGTGACCTCAGGATCCCTCTAGACTAGAGACAGTGATTTTGGGTTTTCTCTGGAGTGCCATCAAGGAAATCAAGGCTCCTTTCACGTTTGATGTGGAACACGGAATTGCTCTGCACGCAGTGCAGGGGAATCGGGCCTCATCTCGCGGCGAGGGGGAAGTCTCATGGTTTTTCTCGAGTTGCGGCCGGAACCTGGGGTGTATTCTCGACTTACGACGGGGAGGGCCCTTCCAGACACGTGTTTGTTCAGCGACATCAGGACTCCTGCCTAGGTGCCAGGGACACCTCGGGATTCTCCTCGAGTCTTGGCATGGCAATTGGGACGCGTCTCCACGTGAGGCGGGAGACCCAGGGTCCCTTTCCACGTGCCACAGAGATCCTGGGACTCCTATCCATTTTCAAGAGGAGTCAGGCATCGTCTCCTTTGTAAGCATTGATCTGCGCAGACCTCTCGATTTTTCAAAGGATGTGAGGCCTCCGGTCGCGATGAGGCGGAGGACTAAGTCTTTCTCTGTGGTCTCCACAGCAGATTCAGACATCCCTTCGTCTTGTGAGATGCAAGACGAGCCTGCATTCAATTCACTGCAGGGATATCCGGCCTTACTTCGAGTCAGAGCATCTCCGTGTCCATTCCACTTGAGGCCACAAACTCTGGGTCCCTCTCACATACCTGTAGCTGAGAGAAGCCTCCTCTTGAGGTGCTTGTGGAAAGTTGGTATTCCTCTTGATTCGAAGCCAGGGACTAAGCTCTCATCTCGAGTTGATTTGGGGTCCACGGAGAAATTTCGTGTTGCTCCAGTGACCTCAGGATCCCTCTAGACTTGAGACAGTGATCTTGGGTTTTCTCTGGAGTGCCCTCAAGGAAATCAAGGCTCCTTTCACGTTTGATGTGGAACACGGAATTGCTCTGCACGCAGTGCAGAGGAATCGGGCCTCATCTCGCGGCGAGGGGGAAGTCTCATGGTTTTTCTCGAGTTGCGGCCGGAACCTGGGGTATATTCTCGAGTTACGACGGGGAGGGCCCTTCCAGACACGTGTTTGTTCAGCGACGTCAGGACTCCTGCCTAGGTGCGAGGGACACCTCGGGATTCTCCTCGAGTCTTGGCATGGCAATTGGGACGCGTCTCCACGTGAGGCGGGAGACCCAGGTACCCTTTCCACGTGCCACAGAGATCCTGGGACTCCTATCCATTTTCAAGAAGAGTCAGGCATCGTCTCCTTTGGAAGCATTGACCTCCGCAGACCTCTCGAGTTTTCAAAGGATGTGATGCCTCCGGTCTCGATGAGGCGGAGGACTAGGTCTTTCTCTGTGGTCTCCACAGGGGATTCAGACATCCCTTCATCTTGGGAGATGCAAGACGAGCCTGCATTCAATTCACTATTGGGATATCCGGCCTTTTTTGAATCAGAGCATCTAGGTGTCTATTCCAATTGAGGCCACAAACTCAGGGTCCCTCTCACATACCTGTAGCTGAGAGAAACCTACTCTTGAGGTGATTGTGGAAAGTTGGTATTCCTCTTGATTCGAAGCCAGGGACTAAGCTCTCATCTCGAGTAGATCTGGGGTCCACGGAGCCTTTCGTGTTGCTCCAGTGACCTCAGGATCCCTCTAGACTTGAGACAGTGATCTTGGGTTTTCTCTGGAGTGCCATCAAGGAAATCAAGGCTCCTTTCACGTTTGATGTGGAACACGGAATTGCTCTGCACACAGTGCAGGGGAATCGGGCCTCATCTCGCGGCGAGGGGGAAGTCTCATGGTTTTTCTCGAGGTGCGGCCGGAACCTGTTGTATATTCTCGAGTTACGACGGGGAGGCCCCTTCCAGACACGTGTTTGTTCAGCGACGTCAGGACTCCTGCCTAGGTGTGAGGGACACCTCGGGATTCTCCTCGAGTCTTGGCATGGCAATTGGGAGGCGTCTCCACGTGAGGCGGGAGACCCAGGGTCCCTTTCCACGTGCCACAGGGATCCTGGGACTCCTATCCATTTTCTAGAGGAGTCAGGCATCGTCTCATTTGGAAGCATTGATCTCCGCGGACCTCTCGAGTTTTCAAAGGATGTGAGGCCTCCGGTCGCGATGAGGCGGAAGACTAGGTCTTTCTCTGGGGTCTCCACAGCAGATTCAGACATCCCTTCGTCTTGGGAGATGCAAGACGAGCCTGCATTCAATTCACTGCAGGGATATCCGGCCTTACTTCGAGTCAGAGCATCTCGGTGTCCATTCCACTTGAGGCCACAAACTCAGGGGACCTCTCACATACCTGTAGCTGAGAGAAGCCTCCTCTTGAGGTGCTTGTGGAAAGTTGGTTTTCCTCTTGAGTCGAAGCCAGGGACTAAGCTCTCATCTCGAGTTGATTTGGGGTCCACGGAGCCCTTTCGTGTTGCTACCTTGACCTCAGGATCCCTCTAGACTAGAGACAGTGATCTTGGGTTTTCTCTGGAGTACCATCAAGGAAATCAAGGCTCCTTTCACTTTTGATGTGGAATACGGAATTGCTCTGCACGCAGGGCAGCGGAATCGGGCCTAATCTGGCGGCGAGGGGGAAGTCTCATGGTTTTCCTCGAGTGGCGGCCGGAACCTGGGGTATATTCTCGAGTTACGACGGGGAGGCCCCTTGCAGACACGTGTTTGTTCAGCGACATCAGGACTCCTGCCTAGGTGCGAGGGACACCTCGGGATTCTCCTCGAGTCTTGGCATGGCAATTGGGATGCGTCTCCACGTGAGGCAGGAGACCCAGAGTACCTTTCCACGTGCCACAGGGATCCTGGGACTCCTATCCATTTTCAGGAGGAGTCGGGCATCGTCTCCTTTGGAAGCATTGATCTCTGCATACCTCTCGAGTTTTCAAAGGATGTGAGGCCTCCGGTCGCATTGAGGGTGAGGACTAGGTCTTTCTCTGTGGTCTCCACAGGGGATTCAGACATCCCTTTGTCTTGGGAGATGCAAGATGAGCCTGCTTTCTTTTTTTTTTTTTTTCTTTCTTTTTTTCTTTTTTAATTTTTATTATTATTATTTTTTTTCCCAGTGGGTTTTGTCATACATTGATATGAATCAGCCATGGATTTACATGTATTCCCAATCCCGATCCCCCCTCCCACCTCCCTCTCCACCCGATTCCTCTGGGTCTTCCCAGTGCACCAGGCCCGAGCACTTGTCTCCTGCATCCCACCTGGGCTGGTGATCTGTTTCACCTTAGATAGTATACATGCTGTTCTTTTCAAATATCCCACCCTCACATTCTCCCACAAAGTTCAAAAGTCTGTTCTGTGTTTCTGTGTCTCTTTTTCTGTTCTGCATATAGGGTTATTGTTATCACCTTTCTAAATTCCATATACATGTGTCAGTATGCTGTAATGTTCTTTATCTTTCTGGCTTACTTCACTCTGTATAATGGGCTCCAGCTTCATCCATCTCATTAGGACTGGTTCAAATGAATTCTTTTTAATGGCTGAGTAATATTCCATGGTGTATATGTACCACAGCTTCCTTATCCATTCATCTGCTGATGGGCATCTAGGTTGCTTCCATGTCCTGGCTATTATAAACAGTGCTGCGATGAACATTGGGGTGCACGTGTCTCTTTCAGATCTGGTTTCCTCAGTGTGTATGCCCAGAAGTGGGATTGCTGGGTCATATGGCAGTTCTATTTCCAGTTTTTTAAGAAATCTCCACACTGTTTTCCATAGCGGCTGTACTAGTTTGCATTCCCACCAACAGTGTAAGAGGGTTCCCTTTTCTCCACACCCTCTCCAGCATTTATTGCTTGTAGACTTTTGGATAGCAGCCATCCTGACTGGCGTGTAATGGGACCTCATTGTGGTTTTGATTTGCATTTCTCTAATAATGAGTGATGTTGAGCATCTTTTCATGTGTTTGTTAGCCATCTGTATGTCTTCTTTGGAGAAATGTCTGTTTAGTTCTTTGGCCCATTTTTTGATTGGGTCATTTATTTTTCTGGAATTGAGCTGCAGGAGTTGCTTGTATATTTTTGAGATTAATCCTTTGTCTGTTTCTTCATTTGATATTATTTTCTCCCAATCTGAGGGCTGTCTTTTCACCTTACTTATAGTTTCCTTTGTAGTGCAAAAGCTTTTAAGTTTCATTAGGTCCCATTTGTTTAGTTTTGCTTTTATTTCCAATATTCTGGGAGGTGGGTCATAGAGGATCTTGCTTTGATTTATGTCGGAGAGTGTTTTGCCTATGTTCTCCTCTAGGAGTTTTATAGTTTCTGGTCTTACATTTAGATCTTTAATCCATTTTGAGTTTATTTTTGTGTATGGTGTTAGAAAGTGTTCTAGTTTCATTCTTTTACAAGTGGTTGACCAGTTTTCCCAGCACCACTTGTTAAAGAGGTTGTCTTTTTTCCATTGTATATCCTTGCCTCCTTTGTCAAAAATAAGGTGTCCATAGGTTCGTGGATTTATCTCTGGGCTTTCTATTCTGTTCCATTGATCTATATTTCTGTCTTTGTGCCAGTACCATACTGTCTTGATGACTGTGGCTTTGTAGTAGAGTCTGAAGTCAGGCAGGTTGATTCCTCCAGTTCCATTCTTCTTTCTCAAGATTACTTTGGCTATTCGAGGTTTTTTGTATTTCCATACAAATTGTGAAATTCTTTGGTCTACTTCTGTGAAAAATACCGTTGGTAGCTTGATAGGGATTGCATTGAATCTATAGACTGCTTTGGGTAGAATAGCCATTTTGACAATATTAATTCTTCCAATCCATGAACACGGTATGTTTCTCCATCTGTTTGTGTCCTCTTTGATTTCTTTCATCAGTGTTTTATAGTTTTCTATGTATAGGTCCTTTGTTTCTTTAGGTAGATATACTCATAAGTATTTTATTCTTTTTGTTGCAATGGTGAATGGTATTGTTTCCTTAATTTCTCTGTCTGTTTTTTCATTGTTAGTATATAGGAATGCAAGGGATTTCTGTGTGTTAATTTTATATCCTGCAACTTTACTATATTCATTGATTAGCTCTAGTAATTTTCTGGTAGAATCTTTAGGGTTTTCTATGTAGAGGATCATGTCATCTGCAAACAGTGAGAGTTTTACTTCTTCTTTTCCTATCTGGATTCCTTTGACTTCTTTCTCTGCTCTGATTGCTGTGGCCAGCACTTCCAACACTATGTTGAATAGTAGTGGTGAGAGTGGGCACCCTTGTCTTGTTCCTGATTTCAGGGGAAATGCCTTCAATTTTTCACCATTGAGGGTGATGCTTGCTGTGGGTTTGTCATATATAGCTTTTATTATGTTGAGGTATGTTCCTTCTATTCCTGCTTTTTGGAGAGTTTTAATCATAAATGAGTGTTGAATTTTGTCAAAGGCTTTCTCTGCATCTATTGAGATAATCATATGGTTTTTATCTTTCAATTTGTTAATGTGGTGTATTACATTGATTGATTTGCGGATATTAAAGAATCCTTGCATTCCTGGTATAAAGCCCACTTGGTCATGGTGTATGATTTTTTTAATATGTTGTTGGATTCTGTTTGCTAGAATTTTGTTAAGGATTTTTGCATCTATGTTCATCAGTGATATTGGCCTGTAGTTTTCTTTTTTTGTGGCATCTTTGTCTGGTTTTGGAATTAGGGTGATGGTGGCCTCATAGAATGAGTTTGGAAGCTTACCTTCTTCTGCAATTTTCTGGAAGAGTTTGAGTAAGATAGGTGTTAGCTCTTCTCTAAATTTTTGGTAGAATTCAGCTGTGAAGCCATCTGGTCCTGGGCTTTTGTTTGCTGGAAGATTTTTGATGACAGTTTCGATTTCCTTGCTTGTGATGGGTCTGTGAAGATCTTCTATTTCTTCCTGGTTCAGTTTTGGAAAGTTATACTTTTCTAAGAATTTGTCCATTTCATCCAAGTTGTCCATTTTATTGGCATAGAGCTGCTGGTAGTAGTCTCTTATGATCCTTTGTATTTCAGTGTTGTCTGTTGTGATCTCTCCATTTTCATTTCTAATTTTGTTAATTTGGTTTTTCTCTCTTTGTTTCTTAATGAGTCTTGCTAATGGTTTGTCAATTTTGTTTATTTTTTCAAAAAACCAGCTTTTAGCTTTGTTGATTTTTGCTATGGTCTCTTTAGTTTCTTTTGCATTTATTTCTGCCCTGATTTTTAAGATTTCTTTCCTTCTGCTAACTCTGGGGTTCTTCATTTCTTCCTTCTCTAATTGCTTTAGGTGTAGAGTTAGGTTATTTAATTGGTTTTTTTCCTGTTTCTTGATGTAAGCCTGTAATGCTATGAACCTTCCCCTTAGCACTGCTTTTACAGTGTCCCATAGGTTTTGGGTTGTTGTGTTTTCATTTTCATTCATTTCTATACATATTTTGATTTCTTTTTTTATTTCTTCTATGATTTGTTGGTTATTCAGAAGCGTGTTATTTAGCCTCAATATGTTTGAAGTTTTAACAATTTTTTCCCTGTAATTGAGATGTAATCTTACTGCACTGTGGTCAGAAAAGATGACTGGAATGATTTCAATTTTTTTGAATTTTCCAAGACCAGATTTATGGCCCAGGATGTGATCTATTCTGGAGAATGTTCCGTGTGCACTTGAGAAAAAGGTGAAGTTGATTGTTTTGGGGTGAAATGTCCTATAGATATCAATTAGGTCTAGCTGGTCCATTGTGTCATTTAAGGTTTGTGTTTCCTTGTTAATTTTCTGTTTAGTTGATCTATCCATAGTTCTGAGTGGTGTATTAAAGTCTCCCACTATTATTGTGTTACTATTAATTTCCTCTTTCATACTCTTTAGCGTTTGCCGTACATATTGCGGTGCTCCTATGTTGGGTGCATATATATTTATAATTGTTATATCTTCTTTTTTGATTGATCCTTTGATCATTATGTAGTGTCCTTCTTTGTCTCTTTTCACTTACTTTATTTGAAAGTCTATTTTATCTGATATGAGTATTGCGACTCCTGCTTTCTTTTGGTCTCCGTTTGCATGAAATACTTTTTTCCAGCCTTTCACTTTTAGTCTGTATGTGTCTCTTGTTTTGAGGTGGGTCTCTTGTAGACAGCATATATAGGGGTCTTGATTTTGTATCCATTCAGCCAATCTTTGTCTTTTGGTTGGGGCATTCAACCCACGAGCCTGCTTTCAATTCACTGCAGGGATATCCGGCCTTACTTCGAGTCAGAGCATCTCGGTGTCCATTCCACTTGAGGCCACAAACTCAGGGACCCTCTCACATACCTGTAGCTGAGAGAAGCCTCCTCTTGAGGTGCTTGTGGAAAGTTGGTATTCCTCTTGAGTCGAAGCCAGGGTCTAAGCTCTCATCTCGAGTTGATTTGGGGTCCACGGAGCCCTTTCGTGTTGGTCCAGTGACCTCAGGATCCCTATAGACTTGAGACAGTGATCTTGGGTTTTCTCTGGAGTGCCATCAAGGAAATCAAGGTTCCTTTCACGTTTGATGTGGAACACGGAATTGCTCTGCACGCAGTGCAGGGAAACCGGGCCTCATCTCGCGACGAGGGGGAAGTCTCATGGTTTTTCTCGAGTTGCGGCCGGAACCTGGGGTATATTCTCGAGTTACGACGGGGAGGGCCCTTCCAGACACGTGTTTGTTCAGCGACGTCAGGACTCCTGCCTAGGTGCGAGGGACACCTGGGGATTCTACACGAGTCTTGGCATGGCAATTGGGACGCGTCTCCACGTGAGGCGGGAGACCCAGGGTCCCTTTCCACGTGCCAAAGGGATCCTGGGACTCCTATCCATTTTCAAGAGGAGTCAGGCATCGTCTCCTTTGGAAGCATTGATCTCCGCGGACCTCTCGAATTTTCAAAGGATGTGAGGCCTCCGGTGGCGTTGAGGCGGAGGACTAGGTCTTTCTCTGTGGTCTCCACAGGGGATTCAGACATCCCTTCGTCTTGGGAGATGCAAGACGAGCCTGCATTCAATTCACTGCAGGGATATCCGACCTTACTTCGAGTCAGAGCATATCGGTGTCCATTCCACTTGAGGCCACAAACTCAGGGTCCCTCTCACATACCTGTAGCTGAGAGAAGCCTCCTCTTGAGGTGCTTGTGGGAAGTTGGTATTCCTTTTGAGTCGAAGCCAGGGACTAAGCTCTCATCTCGAGTTGATTTGGGGTCCACGGAGCCCTTTCGAGTTGCTCCAGTAACCACAGGATCCCTCTAGACTTGAGACAGTGATCTTGGGTTTTCTCTGGAGTGCCATCAAGGAAATCAAGGCTCCTTTCAGTTTGATGTGGAACACGGAATTGCTCTGCACGCAGTGCAGGGGAATCGGGCCTCATCTCTCGGCGATGGGGAAGTCTCATGGTTTTTCTCGAGTTGCGGCTAGAACCTGGGGTACATTCTCGAGTTACGACGGGGAGGGCCCTTCCATACACGTGTTTGTTCAGCGACGTCAGGATTCCTGCCTAGGTGCGAGGGACACCTGGGGATTCTCCTCGAGTCTTGGCATGGCAATTGGGACGCGTCTCCACGTGAGGCGGGAGACCCAGGGTCCCTTTCCACGTGCCAAAGGGATCCTGGGTCTCCTATCCATTTTCAAGAGGAGTCAGGCATCGTCTCCTTTGGAAGCATTGATCTCCGCGGACCTCTCGAATTTTCAAAGGATGTGAGGCCTCCGGTGGCGTTGAGGCGGAGGACTAGGTCTTTCTCTGTGGTCTCCACAGGGGATTCAGACATCCCTTCGTCCTGGGAGATGCAAGACGAGGCTGCAATCAATTCACTGCAGGGATATCCGACCTTACTTCGAGTCAGAGCATCTCGGTGTCCATTCCACTTGAGGCCACAAACTCAGGGTCCCTCTCACATACCTGTAGCTGAGAGAAGCCTCCTCTTGAGGTGCTTGTGGGAAGTTGGTATTCCTTTTGAGTCGAAGCCAGGGACTAAGCTCTCATCTCGAGTTGATTTGGGGTCCACGGAGCCCTTTCGAGTTGCTCCAGTAACCACAGGATCCCTCTAGACTTGAGACAGTGATCTTGGGTTTTCTCTGGAGTACCATCAAGGAAATCAAGGCTCCTTTCAGGTTTGATGTGGAACACGGAATTGCTCTGCACGCAGTGCAGGGGAATCGGGCCTCATCTCTCGGCGAGGGGGAAGTCTCATGGTTTTTCTCGAGTTGCGGCTGGAACCTGGGGTACATTCTCGAGTTACGACGGGGAGGGCCCTTCCATACACGTGTTTGTTCAGCGACGTCAGGACTCCTGCCTAGGTGCGAGGGACACCTTGGCATTCTCCTCGAGTCTTGGCATGGCAATTGGGACGCGTCTCTACGTGAGGCGGGAGACCCAGGGTCCCTTTCCACGTGCCACAGGGATCGTGGGACTCCTATCAATTTTCAAGAGGACTCAGGCATCGTCTCCTTTGGAAGCATTGATCTCCGCGGACCTCTCGAATTTTCAAAGGATGTGAGGCCTCCGGTCGCGATGAGGCGGAGAACTAGGTCTTTCTCTGTGGTCTCCACACGGGATTCAGATATCCCTTCTTCTTGGGAGATGCAAGACGAGCCTGCATTCAATTCACTGCAGGGATATCCGGCCTTACTTCGAGTCAGAGCATCTCGGTGTCCATTCCACTTGAGGCCACAAACACAGGGTCCCTCTCACATACATGTAGCGGAGAGAAGCCTCCCCTTGAGGTGCTTGTGAAAAGTTGGTATTCCTCTTGAGTCGAAGCCAGGGACTAAGCTCTCATCTCGAGTAGATTTGGGGTCCCCGGAGCCCTTCCTTGTTGCTCCAGTGACCTCAGGATCCCTCTAGACTTGAGACAGTGATGTTGGGTTTTCTCTGGAGTGCCATCAAGGAAATCAAGGCTCCTTTCACGTTTGATGTGGAACACGGAATTGCTCTGCACGCAGTGCAAGGGAATCGGGCCTCATCTCGCGGCGAGGGGGAAGTCTCATAGTTTTTCTCGAGTTGCGGCCGGAACCTGGGGTGTATTCTCGACTTACGACGGGGAGGGCCCTTCCAGACACGTGTTTGTTCAGCGACATCAGGACTCCTGCCTAGGTGCCAGGGACACCTCGGGATTCTCCTCGAATCTTGGCATGGCAATTGGGACGCGTCTCCACGTGAGGCGGGAGACCCAGGGTCCCTTTCCACGTGCCACAGAGATCCTGGGACTCCTATCCATTTTCAAGAGGAGTCAGGCATCGTCTCCTTTGTAAGCATTGATCTGCGCAGACCTCTCGATTTTTCAAAGGATGTGAGGCCTCCGGTCGCGATGAGGCGGAGAACTAGGTCTTTCTCTGTGGTCTCCACACGGGATTCAGATATCCCTTCTTCTTGGGAGATGCAAGACGAGCCTGCATTCAATTCACTGCAGGGATATCCGGCCTTACTTCGAGTCAGAGCATCTCGGTGTCCATTCCACTTGAGGCCACAAACACAGGGTCCCTCTCACATACATGTAGCTGAGAGAAGCCTCCTCTTGAGGTGCTTGTGGAAAGTTGGTATTCCTCTTGAGTCGAAGCCAGGGACTAAGCTCTCATCTCGAGTTGATTTGGGGTCCACGGAGCCCTTTCGGGTAGCTCCAGTGACCTCAGGATCCCTCTAGACTTGAGACAATGATCTTGGGTTTTCTCTGGAGTGCCACCAAGGAAATCAAGGGTCCTTTCACGTTTGATGTGGAACACGGAATTGCTCTGCACGCAGTGCAGGGGAATCGGGCCTCATCTCGCGCCAAGGGGGAAGTCTCATGGTTTTTCTCGAGTTGCGGCCGGAACCTGGGGTATATTCGCGAGTTACGACGGGGAGGGCCCTTCGAGACACGTGTTTGTTCAGCGACGTCAGGAGTCCTGCCTAGGTGCGAGGGACACCTCGGGATTCTCCTCGAGTCTTGGCATGGCAATTGGGACGCGTCTCCACGTGAGGTGGGAGACCCAGGGTCCCTTTACACGTGCCACAGGGATCCTGGGAATCCTATGCATTTTCAGGAGGAGTCAGGCATCGTCTCCTTTGTAAGCATTGATCTGCGCAGACCTCTCGATTTTTCAAAGGATGTGATGTCTCCGGTCGCAATGAGGCTGAGGACTAGTTCTTTCTGTGTCGTCTCCACAGGGGATTCAGACATCCCTTCGTCTTGGGAGATGCAAGACGAGCCTGCATTCAATTCACTGCAGGGATATCCGGCCTTACTTCGAGTCAGAGCATCTCGGTGTCCATTCCACTTGAGGCCACAAACTCAGGGTCCCTCTCACGTACTTTTAGCTGAGAGAAGCCTCCACTTGAGGTGCTTGTGGAAAGTTGGTATTCCTCTTGAGTCGAATCCAGGGACTAAGATCTCATCTCGAGTTGATTTGGGGTCCACGGAGCCCTTTTGTGTTGCTCCAGTGACCTCAGGATCCCTCTAGACTTGAGACAGTGATTTTGGGTTTTCTCTGGAGTGCCATCAAGGAAATCAAGTCTCCTTTCACATTTGATGTGGAACACGGAATTGCTCTGCACGCAGTGCAGGGGAATCGGGCCTCATCTCGCGGCGAGGGGGAAGTCTCATGGTTTTTCTCGAGTTGCGGCTAGAACCTTAGGTATATTCTCGAGTTACGACGGGGAGGGACCTTCCAGACACGTGTTTCTTCAGCGACGTCAGGACTCCTGCCTAGGTGCGAGGGACACCTCGGGATTCTCCTCGAGTCTTGGCAGGGCATTTGGGATGCGTCTCCACGTGAGGCGGGAGACCCAGGGTCCCAATTCACGTGCCACAGGGATCCTGGGAATCCTATCCGTTTTCAAGAGGAGTCAGGCATCGTCTCCTTTGTAAGCATTGATCTGCGCAGACCTCTCGATTTTTCAAAGGATGTGATGTCTCCGGTCGCAATGAGGTGGAGGACTAGGTCCTTCTTTGTCGTCTCCACAGGGGATTCAGACATCCCTTCGTCTTGGGAGATGCAAGACGAGCCTGCATTCAATTCACTGCAGGGATATCCGGCCTTAATTCGAGTCAAAGCATCTCGGTGTCCATTCCACTTGAGGCCACAAACTCACGGTCCCTCTCACATACCTGTAGCGGAGAGAAGCCTCCCCTTGAGGTGCTTGTGAAAAGTTGGTATTCCTCTTTGGTCGAAGCCAGGGACTAAGCTCTCATCTCGAGTAGATTTGGGGTCCCCGGAGCCCTTCCTTGTTGCTCCAGTGACCTCAGGATCCCTCTAGACTTGAGACAGTGATGTTGGGTTTTCTCTGGAGTGCCATCAAGGAAATCAAGGCTCCTTTCACGTTTGATGTGGAACACGGAATTGCTCTGCACGCAGTGCAGGGGAATCGGGCCTCATCTCGCGGCGAGGGGGAAGTCTCATGGTTTTTCTCGAGTTGCGGCCGGAACCTGGGGTGTATTCTCGACTTACGACGGGGAGGGCCCTTCCAGACACGTGTTTGTTCAGCGACATCAGGACTCCTGCCTAGGTGCCAGGGACACCTCGGGATTCTCCTCGAGTCTTGGCATGGCAATTGGGACGCGTCTCCACGTGAGGCGGGAGACCCAGGGTACCTTTCCACGTGCCACAGAGATCCTGGGACTCCTATCCATTTTCAAGGTGAGTCAGGCATCGTCTCCTTTGTAAGCATTGATCTGCGCAGACCTCTCGATTTTTCAAAGGATGTGAGGCTTCCGGTCGCGATGAGGCGGAGGACTAAGTCTTTCTCTGTGGTCTCCACAGCGGATTCAGACATCCCTTCGTCTTGGGAGATGCAAGACGAGCCTGCATTCAATTCACTGCAGGGATATCCGGCCTTACTTCGAGTCAGAGCATCTCCGTGTCCATTCCACTTGAGGCCACAAACTCTGGGTCCCTCTCACATACCTGTAGCTGAGAGAAGCCTCCTCTTGAGGTGCTTGTGGAAAGTTGGTATTCCTCTTGATTCGAAGCCAGGGACTAAGCTCTCATCTCGAGTTGATTTGGGGTCCACGGAGAAATTTCGTGTTGCTCCAGTGACCTCAGGATCCCTCTAGACTTGAGACAGTGATCTTGGGTTTTCTCTGGAGTGCCCTCAAGGAAATCAAGGCTCCTTTCACGTTTGATGTGGAACACGGAATTGCTCTGCACTCAGTGCAGAGGAATCGGGCCTCATCTCGCGGCGAGGGGGAAGTCTCATGGTTTTTCTCGAGTTGCGGCCGGAACCTGGGGTATATTCTCGAGTTACGACGGGGAGGGCCCTTCCAGACACGTGTTTGTTCAGCGACGTCAGGACTCCTGCCTAGGTGCGAGGGACACCTCGGGATTCTCCTCGAGTCTTGGCATGGCAATTGGGACGCGTCTCCACGTGAGGCGGGAGACCCAGGTACCCTTTCCACGTGCCACAGAGATCCTGGGACTCCTATCCATTTTCAAGAAGAGTCAGGCATCGTCTCCTTTGGAAGCATTGACCTCCGCAGACCTCTCGAGTTTTCAAAGGATGTGATGCCTCCGGTCTCGATGAGGCGGAGGACTAGGTCTTTCTCTGTGGTCTCCACAGGGGATTCAGACATCCCTTCATCTTGGGAGATGCAAGACGAGCCTGCATTCAATTCACTATTGGGATATCCGGCCTTTTTTGAGTCAGAGCATCTAGGTGTCCATTCCAATTGAGGCCACAAACTCAGGGTCCCTCTCACATACCTGTAGCTGAGAGAAACCTCCTCTTGAGGTGATTGTGGAAAGTTGGTATTCCTCTTGATTCGAAGCCAGGGACTAAGCTCTCATCTCGAGTAGATCTGGGGTCCACGGAGCCTTTCGTGTTGCTCCAGTGACCTCAGGATCCCTCTAGACTTGAGACAGTGATCTTGGATTTTCTCTGGAGTGCCATCAAGGAAATCAAGGCTCCTTTCACGTTTGATGTGGAACACGGAATTGCTCTGCACACAGTGCAGGGGAATCGGGCCTCATCTCGCAGCGAGGGGGAAGTCTCATGTTTTTTCTCGAGGTGCGGCCGGAACCTGTTGTATATTCTCGAGTTACGACGGGGAGGCCCCTTCCAGACACGTGTTTGTTCAGCGACGTCAAAACTCCTGCCTAGGTGCGAGGGACACCTCGGGATTCTCCTCGAGTCTTGGCATGGCAATTGGGATGCGTCTCCACGTGAGGCGGGAGACCCAGGGTCCCTTTCACGTGCCACAGGGATCCTGGGACTCCTATCCATTTTCTAGAGGAGTCAGGCATCGTCTCCTTTGGAAGCATTGATCTCCGCGGACCTCTCTAGTTTTCAAAGGATGTGAGGCCTCCGGTCGCGAAGAGGCAGAGGACTAGGTCTTTCTCTGTGGTCACCACTGGGGATTCAGACATCCCTTCATCTTGGGAGATGTAGGACGAGCCTGCATTCAATTCACTGCAGGGATATCCGGCCTTACTTCGAGTCAGAGCATCTCGGTGTCCATTCCACTTGAGGCCACAAACTCAGGGTCCTTCTCACATACCTGTAGCTGAGAGAAGCCTCCTCTTGAGGTGCTTGTGGAAAGTTGGTATTCCTCTTGAGTCGAAGCCAGGGACTAAGCTCTCATCTCGAGTTGATTTGGGGTCCACGGAGCCCTTTCGTGTTGCTCCAGTGACCTCAGGATCCCTCTAGACTTGAGACACTGATCTTGCGTTTTCTCTGGAGTACCATCAAGGAAATCAAGGCTCCTTTCACGTTTGATGTGGAACACGGAATTGCTCTGCACGCAGTGCAGGGGAATCGGGCCTCATCTCGCGGCGAGGGGGAAGTCTCATGGTTTTTCTCGAGTTGCGGCCGCAACCTGGGGTATAATCTCGTGTTACAACGGGGAGGGCCCTTCCAGACACGTGTTTGTTCAGCGACGTTAGGACTCCTGCCTAGGTGCGAGGGACCTCGGGATTCTCCACGAGTCTTGGCATGGCAATTGGGACGCGTCTCCACGTGAGGCGGGAGAACCAGTGTCCCTTTCCACGTGCCACAGGGATCCTGGGACTCCTATCCATTTTCAAGAGGAGTCAGGCATCGTCTCCTTTGGAAGCATTGATCTCTGCGGACCTCTCGAGTTTTCAAAGGATGTGAGGCCTCCGGTCGCGATGAGGCAGAAAATTCGTTCTTTCTCTGTGGTCTCCACAGGGGATTCAGACATCCCTTCGTCTTGGGAGATGCAAGACGGCCTGCATTCAATTCACTGCAGGGATATCCGGCCTTACTTCGAGTCAGAACATCTCGGTATCCATTCTACTTGAGGCCACAAACTCAGGGTCCCTCTCACATACCTGTAGCTGAGAGAAGCCTCCTCTTGAGGGGCCTGTGGAAAGTTCGTATTCCTCTTGAGTCGAAGCCAGGGACTAAGCTCTCTTCTCGAGTTGATTTGGGGTCCACGGAACCCTTTCGTGTTGCTCCAGTGACCTCAGGATCCCTCTAGACTTGAGACAGTGATCTTGGGTTTTCTCTGGAGCGTCATCAAGGAAATCAAGGCTCCTTTCATTTTTGATGTGGAATACGGAATTGCTCTGCACGCAGGGCAGGGGAATCGGGCCTCATATCGCGGCGAGGGGGAAGTCTCATGGTTTTTCTCGAGTTGTGGCCGGAACCTGGGGTATATTCTCGAGTTACGATGGGGGTGGCCGTTCCAGACATGTGTTTGTTCAGCGAGGTCAGGACTCCTGCCTAGGTGCGAGGGACACCTCGGGATTCTCCTCGAGTCTTGGCATGGCAATTGGGACGCGTCTCCACGTGAGGCGGGAGACCCAGGGTCCCTTTCCACGTGCCACAGGGATCCTGGAACTCCTATCCATTTTCTGGAGGTGTCAGGAATCGTCTCCTTTGGAAGCATTGATCTCCGCAGACCTCTCGAGTTTTCAAAGGATTTGAGGCCTCCGGACGCGATGAGGCGGAGGAGTACTTCTTCCTCTGTGGTCTCCACAGGGGATTCAGACATCCCTTCGTCTTGGGAGATGCAAGACGAGCCTGCATTCAATTCACTGCAGGGATATCCGGCCTTACTTCGAGTCAGAGCATCTCGGTGTCCATTCCACTTGAAGCCACAAACTCAGGGTCCCTCTCACATACCTGTAGCTGAGAGAAGCCTCCTCTTGAGGTGCTTGTGGAAAATTTGTATTCCACTTGATTCGAAGCCAGGGACTAAGCTCTCATCACGAGTTGATTTGGGGTCCACGGAGCCTTTTGGTGTTGCTCCAGTGACCTCAGGATCCCTCTAGACTTGAGACAGTGATCTTGGGTTTTCTCTGGAGTGCCATCAAGGAAATCAAGGCTCCTTTCACGTTTAGTGTGGAACACGGAATTGTTCTGCACGCAGTGCAGGGGAATCGGGCCTCATCTCGCGGCGAAGGGGAAGTCTCATGGTGTTTCTCGAGTTGTGGCCGGAACCTGGGGTATATTCTCGAGTTACGACGGGGAGGGCCCTTCCAGACACGTGTTTGTTCAGCGACGTCAGGACTCCTGCCTAGGTGCGAGGGACACCTCGGGATACTCCTCGAGTCTTGGCATGGCAATTGGGACGCGTATCCACGTGAGGGGGGAGACCCAGGCTCCCTTTCCACGTGCCACAGGGGTCCTGGGACTCCTATCCATTTTCAAGAGGAGTCAGGCATCGTCTCCTTTGGAAGCATTGATCTCCTCAGACATCTCGAGTTTTCAAAGGATGTGAGGCCTCCGGTCGCGTTGAGGCGGAGGACTAGGACATTCTCTGTGATCTCCACAGGGGATTCAGACATCCCTTCGTCTTGGGAGATGCAAGACGAGCCTGCATTCAATTCACTGCAGGGATATCCAGCCTTACTTCGAGTCGAGCATCTCGGTGTCCATTCCACTTAAGGCCACAAACTCGGGGTCCCTCTCACATACCTGTAGCTGAGAGAAGCCTCCTCTTGAGGTGCTTGTGGAAAGTTGGTATTCCTCTTGAGTCGAAGCCAGGGACTAAGCTCACATCTCTAGCTGATTTGGGGTCCACGGAGCCCTTTCTTGTTGCTCCAGTGACCTCAGGATCCCTCTAGACTTGAGACAGTGATCTTGGGTTTTCTCTGGAGTGCCATCAAGGAAATCAAGGCTCCTTTCATTTTTGATGTGGAATACGGAATTGCTCTGCACGCAGGGCAGGGGAATCGGGCCTCATATCACGGCGAGGGGGAAGTCTCATGGTTTTTCTCGAGTTGCGGCCGGAACCTGGGGTATATTCTCGAGTTACGACGGGGAGGACCCTTCCAGACACGTGTTTGTACAGCGAGGTCTGGACTCCTGCCTAGGTGCGAGGGACACCTCGGGATTCTCCTCGAGTCTTGGCATGGCAATTGGGACGCGTCTCCACGTGATGCGGAAGACCCAGGGTCCCTTTCCACGTGCCACAGGGATCCTGGGACTCCTATCCATTTTCTGGAGGTGTCAGGCATCGTCTCCTTTGGAAGCATTGATCTCCGCAGACCTCTCGAGTTTTCAAAGGATTTGAGGCCTCGGGACGCAATGAGGCGGAGGAGTACTTCTTTCTCTGTGGTCTCCACAGGGGATTCAGACATCCCTTCGTCTTGGGAGATGCAAGACGAGCCTGCATTCAATTCACTGCAGGGATATCCGGCCTTTCTTCGAGTCAGAGTATCTCGGTGTCCATTCCACTTGAAGCCACAAACTCAGGGTCCCTCTCACATACCTGTTGCTGAGAGAAGCCTCCTCTTGAGGTGCTTTTGGAAAGTTGGTATTCCTCTTGATTCAAAGCCAGGGACTAAGCTCTCATCACGAGTTGATTTGGGGTCCACGGAGCCTTTTGGTGTTGCTCCAGTGACCTCAGGATCCCTCTAGACTTGAGACAGTGATCTTGGGTTTTCTCTGGAGTGCCATCAAGGAAATCAAGGCTCCTTTCACGTTTAGTGTGGAACACGGAATTGTTCTGCACGCAGTGCAGGGGAATCGGGCCTCATCTCGCGGCGAAGGGGAAGTCTCATGGTGTTTCTCGAGTTGTGGCCGGAACCTGGGGTATATTCTCGAGTTACGACGGGCAGGGCCCTTCCAGACACGTGTTTGTTCAGCGACGTCAGGACTCCTGCCTAGGTGCGAGGGACACCTCGGGATTCTCCTCGAGTCTTGGCATGGCAATTGGGATGCGTCTCCACGTGAGGCGGGAGACCCAGGGTCCCTTTCCACGTGCCACAGGGATCCTGCGGCTCCTATCCATTTTCAAGAGGAGTCAGACATCGTCTCCTTCGTAAGTATTGATCTCCGCGGTCCTCTCGAGTTTTCAAAGGATATGAGGCCTCCGGATGCGTTGAGGTGGAGGACTAGGTCTTTCTCTGTGGTCTCCACAGGGGATTCAGACAACCCTTCGTCTTGGGAGATGCAAGACGAGCCTGCATTCAATTCACTGCAGGGATATCCGGCCTTACTTCGAGTCAGAGCATCACGGTGTCCATTCCACTTGAGGCCACAAACTCGGGCTCCGTCTCAAATACCTGTAGCTGAGAGAAGCCTCCTCTTGAGGTGCTTGTGGAAAGTTGGTATTCCTCTTGAGTCTAAGCCAGGGACTAAGCTCTCATCTCGAGTTGATTTGGGGTCCACGGAGCCCTTTCCTGTTGGTCCAGTGACCTCAGGATCCCTCTAGACTTGAGACAGTGATCTTGGGTTTTCTCTGGAGTGCCATCAAGGAAATCAAGGCTCCTTTCACGTTTGATGTGGAACAAGGAATTGCTCTGCATGCAGTGCAGGGGAATCAGGCCTCATCTCGCGGCGAGGGGGAAATCTCATGGTTTTTCTCGAGTTGCGGCCTGAACCTGGGGTATATTCTCGAGTTACGACGGGAAGGGCCTTCCAGACACGTGTTTGTTGAGCTACGTCAGGACTCCAGCCTAGGTGCGAGGGACACCTCGGGATTCTCCTCGAGTCTTGGCATGGCAATTTGGACGCGTCTCCACGTGAGGCGGGAGACCCAGGTTCCCTTTCCACGTGCCACAGGGATCCTGGGACTCCTATCCATTTTCAAGAGGAGTCAGGCATCGTCTCCTTTGGAAGCATTGATCTCCGCGGACCTCTCGAGTTTTCAAAGGATGTGAGGCCTCCGGTCGCGATGAGGCGGAGAACTCGGTCTTTCTCTGCGGTCTCCACAGGGGATTCAGACATCCCTTCGTCTTGGGAGATGCAAGACGAGCCTGCATTCAATTCACTGCAGGGATATCCGGCCTTACTTCGAATCAGAGCATCTCGGTGTCCATTCCACTTGAGGCCACAAACTCAGGGTCCGTCTCACATACCTGTAGCTGAGAGAAGCCTCCTCTTGAGGTGCTTGTGGAAAGTTGGTATTCCTCTTGATTCGAAGCCGGGGACTAAGCTCTCATCTCGAGTTGATTTGGGGTCCACGGAGCCCTTTCCTGTTGGTCCAGTGACCTCAGGATCCCTCTAGACTTGAGACAGTGATCTTGGGTTTTCTCTGGAGTGCCATCAAGGAAATCAAGGCTCCTTTCACGTTTGATGTGGAACACGGAATTGCTTTGCATGCAGTGCAGGGGAATCTGGCCTCATCTCGCGGCAAGGAGGATGTCTCATGGTTTTTCTAAGTAGCGGCCGGAACCTGCGGTATATTCTGAGTTACGACGCGGAGGGCCCTTCCAGACACGTGTTTGTTCAGCGACGTCAGGACTCATGCCTAGGTGCGAGGGACACCTCGGGATTCTCCGCGAGTCTTGGCATGGCAATTGGGACGCGTCTCCACGTGAGGCGGGAGACCTTGGGTCCCTTTCCACGTGCCACAGGGATCCTGGGACTCCTATCCATTTTCAAGAAGAGTCAGGCATCTTCTCCTTTGGAAGCATTGATCTCCGCGGACCTCTCGAATTTTCAAAGGATGTGAGGCCTCCGGTCGCGATGAGGAGGAGAACTAGGTCTTTCTCTGTGGTCTCCACAGGGAATTCAGACAACCCTTCGTCTTGGGAGATGCAAGACGAGCCTGCATTCAATTCACTGCAGGCATATCCGGCCTTACTTAGAGTCAGAGCATCTCGCTGTCCATTCCACTTTGGCCAAAAACTCAGGGTCCCTCTCACATACCTGTAGCTGAGAGAAGCCTCCTCTTGAGTGGCCTGTGGAAAGTTCGTATTCCTCTTGAGTCGAAGCCAGGGACTAAGCTCTCATCTCGTGTTGATTTGGGGTCCCCGGAGCCCTTTAATGTTGCTCCAGTGACCTCAGGATCCCTCTAGACTTGAGACAGTGATCTTGGGTTTTCTCTGGAGTTCCATCAAGGAAATCAAGGCTCCTATCATATTTGATGTGGAACACGGAATTCCTCTGCACGCAGTGCAGGGGAATCGGGCCTCATCTCGCGGCGAGGGGGAAGTCTCATTGTTTTTCTCGAGTTGCGGCCGAAACCTGGGGTATATTCTCGAGTTACGACGGGGAGGGCCCTTCCAGACACGTGTTTGTTCAGCGACGTCAGGAATCCTGCCTAGGTGCGAGGGACACCTCGGGATTCTGCTCGAGTCTTGGCATGGCAATGGGGAAGCGTCTCCACGTGAGGCGGGAGATCCAGGGTCCCTTTCCACATGCCACAGGGATCCTGGGACTCCTATCCATTTTCAAGAAGGGTCAGGCATCTTCTCCTTTGGAAGCATTGATCTCCGCGGACCTCTCGAGTTTTCAAAGGATGTGAGGCCTCCGGTCGCGATGAGGCGGAGAACTCGGTCTTTCTCTGTGATCTCCACAGGGGATTCAGACATCCCTTCGTCTTGGGAGATGCAAGACGAGCCTGCATTCAACTCACTGTTGGGATATCCGGACTTACTTTGAGTCAGAGCATCTCGGTGTCCATTCCACTTGAGGCCACAAACTCAGGGGCCCTCTCACATACCTGTAGTTGAGAGAAGCCTCCTCCTGAGGTGCTTGTGGAAAGTTGGTATTCCTCTTGAGTCTAAGCCAGGGACTAAGCTCTCATCTCGAGTTGATTTGGGGTTCACGGAGCACTTTCGTGTTGCTCCAGTGACCTCAGGATCCCTCTAGACTTGAGACAGTGATCTTGGGTTTTCTCTGGAGTGCCATCAAGGAAATCAAGGCTCCTTTCACGTTTGATGTGGAACATGAAATTGCTCTGCATGCAGTGCAGGGGAATCGGGCCTCAACTCACGGCGAGGGGGAAATCTCATGGTTTTTCTTGAGTTGCGGCCAGAACCTGGGGTATATTCTCGAGTAACGACGGGGAGGGCCCTTCTAGACACGTGTTTGTTCAGAGACATTAGGACACCTGCCTAGGTGCGAGGGACACCTCGGGATTCTCCTCGAGACTTGGCATGGTAATTGGGACGCGTCTCCACATGAGGCGGGAGACCCCGGGTCCCTTTCCACGTGCCACAGGGATCCTTGGACTCCTATCCATTTTCAAGAGGAGTCAGGCATCGTCTCCTTTGGAAGCATTGATCTCCGCGGACCTCTCGAGTTTTCAAAGGATGTGAGGCCTCCGGTCGCGATGAGGCGGATAATTAGGTCTTTCTCTGTGGTCTCCACAGGGGATTCAGACATCCCTTCGTCTTGGGAGATGAAAGACGAGCCTGCATTCACTTCACTCCAGGGATATCCGGCCTTACTTCGAGTCAGAGCATCTCGGTGTCCATTCCACTTGAGGCCACAAACTCAGGGGCCCTCTCACATACCTGTAGTTGAGAGAAGCCTCCTCCTGAGGTGCTTGTGGAAATTTGGTATTCCTCTTGAGTCGAAGCCAGGGACTAAGCTCTCATCTCGAATTGATTTGGGGTCCACGGAGCCCTTTCCTGTTGCTCCCGTGACCTCAGGATCCCTCTAGAATTGAGACAGTGATCTTGGGTTTTCTCTGGAGTGCCATCAAGGAAATCAAGGCTCCTTTCATTTTTGATGTGGAATACGGAATTGCTCTGCACGCAGTGCAGGGGAATCGGGCCTCATCTCGCGGCGAGGGGGAAGTCTCATGGTTTTTCCCGAGTTGCGGCCGGAACCTGGGGTATATTCTCGAGTTACGACGGGGAGGGCCCTTCCAGACACGTATTTTTTCAGCGACCTCAGGACACCTGCCTAGGTGCGAGGGACACCTCGGAATTCTCCTCGAGTCTTGGCATGGCAATTGGGATGTGTCTCCACGTGAGGCGGGAGACCCAGGGTCCCTTTCCACGTGCCACACGGATCCTGGGACTCCTATCCATTTTCAAGAGGAGTCAGGCATCGTCTCCTTTGGAAGCATTGATGTTTGCAGACCTCTCGAGTTTTCAAACGATATGATGCCTCCGGTTGATTTGAGGTGGATGACTAGGTCTTTCTCTTTGGTCTCCACAGGGGATTCAGACAACCCTTCGTCTTGGGAGATCAAAGGCGAGCCTGCATTCAATTCACTGCAGGGATATCCGGCCTTACTTCGAGTCAGAGCATCTCGGTGTCCATTCCACTTGAGGCCACAAACTCAGGGTCCCTCTCATATACCTGTAGCTGAGAGAAGCCTCCTCTTGAGGTGCTTGTGGAAAGTTGCTATTACTCTTGAGTCGAAGCCCGGGACTAAGCTCTCATCTCGAGTTGATTTGGGGTCCACGCAGCCCTTTCGTGTTGCTCCAGTGACCTCAGGATCCCTCTAGACTTGAGACAGTGATCTTGGGTTTTCTCTGCAGTGCCATCGAGGAAATCAAGGCTCCTTTCACGTTTGATGTGGAACACGGAATTGCTCTGCACGCAGTGCAGGGAAATCGGGCCTCATCCAGCGGCGAGGGGAAGTCTCATGGTTTTTCTCGAGTTGTAGCCGGAACCTGGGTTATATTCTCGAGTTACGACGGGGAGGGCCCTTCCAGACACGTGTTTGTTCAGCGACGTCAGGACTCCTGCCTAGGTGCGAGGGAAACCTCGGGATTCTCCTGGAGTCTTGGCATGGCAATTGGGACGCGTCTCCACGTGAGGCGGGAGACCCAGGGTCCCTTTCGACGTGCCACAGGGATCCTGGGACTCCTATCCATTTCCAAGAAGAGTCAGGCATCGTCTCCTTTGGAAGCATTGATCTCCGCGGACCTCTCGAGTTTTCAAAGGATGTGAGGCCTCCGATCTCGATGAGGCGGAGAACGAGGTCTTTCTCTGTGGTCTCCACAGGGGATTCAGACAACCCTTCGTCTTGGGAGATGCAAGAAGAGCCTGCATTCAATTCATTGCAGGGATATCCGGCCTTACTTCGAGTCAGAGCATCTCGGTGTCCATTCCACTTGAGGCCACAAACTGAGGGTCCCTCTCACATACCTGTAGCTTAGAGAAGCCTCCTCTTGAGGTGCTTGTGGAAAGTTGGTATTCCTCTTGAGTCGAAGCCAGGGACTAAGCTCTCATCTCGAGTTGATTTGGGGTCCACGCAGCCCTTTCGTGTTGCTCCAGTGACCTCAGGATCCCTCTAGACTTGAGACAGTGATCTTGGGTTTTCTCTGGAGTGCCATCAAGGAAATCAAGGCTCCTTTCACGTTTGATGTGGAACACGGATTGCTCTGCTCGCAGTGGAGGGGAATCGGGTCTCATCTCGAGGCAAGGGGGATGTCTCATGGTTTTTCTCAAGTTGCGGCCGAAACCTGGGGTATATTCTCGAGTTACGACGGGGAGGGCCCTTCCAGAAACGTGTTTGTTCAGCGACGTCAGGACTCCTGCCTAGGTGCGAGGGACACCTCGGGATTCTCCTCGAGTCTTGGCATGGCAATTGGGACGCGTCTCCACGTGAGGCGGGAGACCCAGGGTCCCTTTCCACGTGCCACACGGATCCTGGGACTCCTATCCATTTTCAAGAGGAGTCAGGCATCGTCTCCTTTGGAAGCATTGATCTCCGCGGACCGCTCGAGTTTTCAAAGGATGTGAGGCCTCCGGTCGCGATGAGGCGGAGAACGAGGTCTTTCTCTGTGGTCTCCACAGGGGATTCAGACATCCCTTCGTCTTGGGAGATGCAAGACGAGCCTGCATTCAATCCACTGCAGGGATATCCGGCCTTACTTCAAGTCAGAGCATCTCGGTGTCCATTCCACTTGAGGCCACAAACTCAGGGTCCCTCTCACATACCTGTAGCTGAGAGAAGCCTCCTCTTGAGGTGCTTCTGTAAAGTTGGTATTCCTCTTGAGTCGAAGCCAGGGACTAAGCTCTCATCTCGAGTTGATTTGGGGTTCACAGAGCCCTTTCCTGTTGGTCCAGTGACCTCAGGATCCCTCTAGACTTGAAACAGTGATCTTGGGTTTTCTCTGGAGTGCCATTAAGGAATTCAAGGTTCCTTTCACTTTTGATGTGGAACACGGAATTGGTCTGCACGCAGTGCAGGGGAATCAGGCCTCATCTCGCGGGGAGGGGGAAGTCTCATGGTTTTCCTCGAGTTGCGGCCGGAACCTGGGGTATATTCTCGAGTTACGATGGTGAGGGCCCTTCCAGACACAGGTTTGTTCAGCGACGTGAGGACTCCTGCCTAGGTGCGAGGGACACCTCGGGATTCTCCTCGAGTCTTGGCATGGCAATTTTGACGCGTCTCCACGTGAGGGGGGAGACCCAATGTCCCTTTCCACGTGCCACAGGGATCCTGGGACTCCTATCCATTTTCAAGAGGAGTCAGGCATCGTCTCCTTTGGAAACATTGATCTCCGCGGACCTCTCGAGTTTTCAAAGGATGTGAGGCCTCCGGTCGCGATGAGGCGGAGAACGAGGTCTTTCTCTGTGGTCTCCACAGGGGATTCAGACATCCCTTCGTCTTGGGAGATGCAAGACGAGCCTGCATTCAATTCACTGCAGGGATATCCGGCCTTACTTCGAGTCAGAGCATCTCGGTGTCCATTCCACTTGAGGCCACAAACTCAGGGTCCCTCTCACATACCTGTAGCTGAGAGAAGCCTCCTCTTGAGGTGCTTGTGGAAAGTTGGTATTCCTCTTGAGTCGAAGCCAGGGACTAAGCTCTCATCTCGAGTTGATTTGGGGTCCACGGAGCCCTTTCGTGTTGCTCCAGTGACCTCAGGATCCCTCTAGACTTGAGACAGTGAACTTGGGTTTTCTCTGGAGTGCCATCAAGGAAATCAAGGCTCCTTTCACGTTTGATGTGGAAAACGGAATTGCTCTGCACGCAGTGCAGTGGAATCGGGCCTCATCTCGCGGCGAGGGGGAAGTCTCATGGTTTTTCTCGAGTTGCGGCTGAAACCTTCGGTATATTCTCGAGTTACGACGGGTAGGGCCCTTCCAGACATGTGTTTGTTCAGCGACGTCAGGACTCCTGCCTAGGTGCGAGGGACACCTCGGGATTCTCCTCGAGTCTTGGCATGGCAATTGGGACGCGTCTCCACGTGAGGCGGGAGATCCCGGGTCCCTTTCCACGTGCCACAGGGATCCTGGGACTCCTATCCATTTTCAAGAAGGGTCAGGCATCTTCTCCTTTGGAAGCATTGATCTCCGCGGACCTCTCGAGTTTTCAAAGGATGTGAGGCCTCCGGTCGCGATGAGGCGGAGAACTCGGTCTTTCTCTGTGATCTCCACAGGGGATTCAGACATCCCTTCGTCTTGGGAGATGCAAGACGAGCCTGCATTCAACTCACTGTTGGGATATCCGGACTTACTTTGAGTCAGAGCATCTCGGTGTCCATTCCACTTGAGGCCACAAACTCAGGGGCCCTCTCACATACCTGTAGTTGAGAGAAGCCTCCTCCTGAGGTGCTTGTGGAAAGTTGGTATTCCTCTTGAGTCTAAGCCAGGGACTAAGCTCTCATCTCGAGTTGATTTGGGGTTCACGGAGCACTTTCGTGTTGCTCCAGTGACCTCAGGATCCCTCTAGACTTGAGACAGTGATCTTGGGTTTTCTCTGGAGTGCCATCAAGGAAATCAAGGCTCCTTTCACTTTTGATGTGGAACACGAAATTGCTCTGCATGCAGTGCAGGGGAATCGGGCCTCAACTCACGGCGAGGGGGAAATCTCATGGTTTTTCTTGAGTTGCGGCCAGAACCTGGGGTATATTCTCGAGTAACGACGGGGAGGGCCCTTCTAGAGACGTGTTTGTTCAGAGACATCAGGACACCTGCCTAGGTGCGAGGGAAACCTCGGGATTCTCCTCGAGTCTTGGCATGGTAATTGGAACGCGTCTCCACATGAGGCGGGAGACCCAGGGTCCCTTTCCACGTGCCACAGGGATCCTGGGACTCCTATCCATTTTCAAGAGGAGTCAGGCATCGTCTCCTTTGGAAGCATTGATCTCCGCGGACCTCTCGAGTTTTCAAAGGATGTGAGGCCTCCGGTCGCGATGAGGCGGAGAACTCGGTCTTTCTCTGTGGTCTCCACAGGGGATTCAGACATCCCTTCGTCTTGGGAGATGCAAGACGAGCCTGCATTCAATTCACTGCAGGGATATCCGGCCTTACTTTGAGTCAGAGTATCTCGGTGTCCATTCCACTTAAGGCCACAAACTCAGGGGCCCTCTCACATACCTGTAGTTGAGAGAAGCCTCCTCCTGAGGTGCTTGTGGAAAATTGGTATTCCTCTTGAGTCGAAGCCAGGGACTAAGCTCTCATCTCGAATTGATTTGGGGTCCACGGAGCCCTTTCCTGTTGCTCCAGTGACCTCAGGATCCCTCTAGAATTGAGACAGTGATCTTGGGTTTTCTCTGGAGTGCCATCAAGGAAATCAAGGCTCCTTTCATTTTTGATGTGGAATACGGAATTGCTCTGCACGCAGTGCAGGGGAATCGGGCCTCATCTCGCGGCGAGGGGGAAGTCTCATGGTTTATCTCGAGTTGCGGCCGGAACCTGGGGTATATTCTCGAGTTACGACGGGGAGGGCCCTTCCAGACACGTGTTTTTTCAGCGACCTCAGGACACCTGCCTAGGTGCGAGGGACACCTCGGAATTCTCCTCGAGTCTTGGCATGGCAATTGGGATGTGTCTCCACGTGAGGCGGGAGACCCAGGGTCCCTTTCCACGTGCCACACGGATCCTGGGACTCCTATCCATTTTCAAGAGGAGTCAGGCATCGTTTCCTTTGGAAGCATTGATGTCTGCAGACCTCTCGAGTTTTCAAAGAATATGATGCCTCCGGTTGCGTTGAGGTGGATGACTAGGTCTTTCTCTTTGGTCTCCACAGGGGATTCAGACAACCCTTCGTCTTGGGAGATCAAAGGCGAGCCTGCATTCAATTCACTGCAGGGATATCCGGCCTTACTTCGAGTCAGAGCATCTCGGTGTCCATTCCACTTGAGGCCACAAACTCAGGGTCCCTCTCACATACCTGTAGCTGAGAGAAGCCTCCTCTTGAGGTGCTTGTGGAAAGTTGGTATTCCTCTTGAGTCGAAGCCAGGGACTAAGCTCTCATCTCGAATTGATTTGGGGTCCACGGAGCCCTTTCGTGTTGCTCCAGTGACCTCAGGATCCCTCTAGACTTGAGACAGTGAACTTGGGTTTTCTCTGGAGTGCCATCAAGGAAATCAAGGCTCCTTTCACGTTTGATGTGGAAAACGGAATTGCTCTGCACGCAGTGCAGGGGAATCGGGCCTCATCTCGCGGCGAGGTGGAAGTCTCATGGTTTTTCTCGAGTTGCGGCCGGAACCTTCGGTATATTCTCGAGTTACGACGGGGAGGGCCCTTCCAGACATGTGTTTGTTCAGCGACGTCAGGACTCCTGCCTAGGTGCGAGGGACACCTCGGGATTCTCCTCGAGTCCTGGCATGGCAATTGGGACGCGTCTCCACGTGAGGCGGGAGATCCAGGGTCCCTTTCCACGTGCCACAGGGATCCTGGGACTCCTATCCATTTTCAAGAAGGGTCAGGCATCTTCTCCTTTGGAAGCATTGATCTCCGCGGACCTCTCGAGTTTTCAAAGGATGTGAGGCCTCCGGTCGCGATGAGGCGGAGAACTCGGTCTTTCTCTGTGATCTCCACAGGGGATTCAGACATCCCTTCGTCTTGGGAGATGCAAGACGAGCCTGCATTCAACTCACTGTTGGGATATCCGGACTTACTTTGAGTCAGAGCATCTCGGTGTCCATTCCACTTGAGGCCACAAACTCAGGGGCCCTCTCACATACCTGTAGTTGAGAGAAGCCTCCTCCTAAGGTGCTTGTGGAAAGTTGGTATTCCTCTTGAGTCTAAGCCAGGGACTAAGCTCTCATCTCGAGTTGATTTGAGGTTCACGGAGCACTTTCGTGTTGCTCCAGTGACCTCAGGATCCCTCTAGACTTGAGACAGTGATCTTGGGTTTTCTCTGGAGTGCCATCAAGGAAATCAAGGCTCCTTTCACGTTTGATGTGGAACACGAAATTGCTCTGCATGCAGTGCAGGGGAATCGGGCCTCAACTCACGGCGAGGGGGAAATCTCATGGTTTTTCTTGAGTTGCGGCCAGAACCTGGGGTATATTCTCGAGTAACGACGGGGAGGGCCCTTCTAGACACGTGTTTTTTCAGCGACCTCAGGACACCTGCCTAGGTGCGAGGGACACCTCGGAATTCTCCTCGAGTCTTGGCATGGCAATTGGGATGTGTCTCCACGTGAGGTGGGAGACCCAGGGTCCCTTTCCACGTGCCACACGGATCCTGGGACTCCTATCCATTTTCAAGAGGAGTCAGGCATCGTCTCCTTTGGAAGCATTGATGTCTGCAGACCTCTCGAGTTTTCAAAGGATATGATGCCTCCGGTTGCGTTGAGGTTGATGACTAGGTCTTTCTCTTTGGTCTCCACAGGGGATTCAGACAACCCTTCGTCTTGGGAGATCAAAGGCGAGCCTGCATTCAATTCACTGCAGGGATATCCGGCCTTACTTCGAGTCACAGCATCTCGGTGTCCATTCCACTTGAGGCCACAAACTCAGGGTCCCTCTCACATACCTGTAGCTGAGAGAAGCCTCCTCTTGAGGTGCTTGTGGAAAGTTGCTATTACTCTTGAGTCGAAGCCCGGGACTAAGCTCTGATCTCGAGTTGATTTGGGGTCCACGCAGCCCTTTCGTGTTGCTCCAGTGACCTCAGGATCCCTCTAGACTTGAGACAGTGATCTTGGGTTTTCTCTGCAGTGCCATCAAGGAAATCAAGGCTCCTTTCATTTTTGATGTGGAAACGGAATTGCTCTGCACGCAGGGCAGGGGAATCGGGCCTCATCTCGCGGCGATGGGGAAGTCTCATGGTTTTTCTCGAGTTGCGGCCGGAACCTGGGGTATATTCTCGCGTTACGACGGGGAGGGCCCTTCCAGACACTTGTTTGTTCAGCGACGTCAGGACTCCGGCCTAGGTGCGAGGGACACCTCAGGATTCTCCTCGAGTCTTGGCATGGTAATTGGGGCGCGTCTCCACGTGAGGCGGTAGACCCAGTGTCCCTTTCCACGTGCCACAGGGATCCTGGGACTCCTATCCATTTTCAAGAGGAGTCAGGCATCGTCTCCTTTGGAAGCATTGATCTCCGCGGACCTCTCGAGTTTTCAAAGGATGTGAGGCCTCCGGTCGCGATGAGGCAGAGGACTAGGTCTTTCTCTGTGGTCTCCACAGGGGATTCAGACATCCCTTCATCTTGGGAGATGCAAGACGAGCCTGCATTCAATTCGATGCAGGGATATCTGGCCTTACTTCGAGTCAGAGCATCTCGGTGTCCATTCCACTTGAGGCCACAAACTCAGGGTCCCTCTCACATACCTGTAGCTGAGAGAAGCCTCCTCTTGAGGTGCTTGTGGAAAGTTTGTATTCCTCTTGAGTCAAAGCCAGGGACTAAGCTCTCATCTCGAGTTGATTTGGGGTCCACGGAGCCCTTTCGTGTTGCTCCAGTGACCTCAGGATCCCTCTAGACTTGAGACAGTGATCTTGGGTTTTCTCTGGAGTGCCATCAAGGAAATCAAGGCTCCTTTCACGTTTAATGTGGAACACGGAATTGCTCTGCACAAAGTGCAGGGGAATCGGGCCTCATCCAGCGGCGAGGGGGAAGTCTCATGGTTTTTCTCGAGTTGCGGCCGGAACCTGGGGTATATTCTCGAGTTACGACGGGGAGGGCCCTTCCAGACACAGGTTTGTTCAGCGACGTCAGGACTCCTGCCTAGGTGCGAGGGACACCTCGGGATTCTCCTCGAGTCTTGGCATGGCAATTTGGACGCGTCTCCACGTGAGGCGGGAGACCCAATGTCCCTTTCCACGTGCCACAGGGATCCTGGGACTCCTATCCATTTTCAAGAGGAGTCAGGCAACGTCTCCTTTGGAAGCATTGATCTCCGCGGACCTCTCGAGTTTTCAAAGGATGTGAGGCCTCCGGTCGCGATGAGGCGGAGAACTCGGTCTTTCTCTGTGGTCTCCACAGGGGATTCAGACATCCCTTCGTCTTGGGAGATGCAAGACGAGCCTGCATTCACTTCACTGCAGGGATATCCGGCCTGACTTCGAGTCAGAGCATCTCGGTGTCCATTCCACTTGAGGGCACAAATTCAGGGTCCCTCTCACATACCTGTAGCTGAGAGAAGCCTCCTCTTGAGGTGCTTGTGGAAATTTGGTATTCCTCTTGAGTCGAAGCCAGGAACTAAGCTCTCATCTAGAGTTGATTTGGGGTCCACGGAGCCCTTTCGTGTTGCTCCAGTGACCTCAGGATCCCTCTAGACTTGAGACAGTGATCTTGGGTTTTCTCTGGAGTGCCAGCATGGAAATCAAGGCTCCTTTCACGTTTGATGTGGAACACGGAATTGTTCTGCACGCAGTGCAGGGGAATCGGGCCTCATCCAGCGGCGAGGGGGAAGTCTCATGGTGTTTCTCGAGTTGCGGCCGGAACCTGGGGTATATTCTCGAGTTACGACGGGGAGGGCCCTTCCAGACACGTGTTTGTTCAGCGACGTCAGGACTCCTGCCTAGGTGCGAGGGACACCTCGGGATTCTCCTCGAGTCTTGGCATGGCAATTGGGACGCGTATCCACGTGAGGCGGGAGACCCAGGGTCCCTTTCCACGTGCCACAGGGATCCTGGGACTCCTATCCTTTTTCAAGAGGAGTCAGGCATCCTCTCCTTTGGAAGCATTGATCTCCGCAGACCTTTCGAGTTTTCAAAGGATGTGAGGCCTCCGGTCGCGATGAGGCGGAGGACTTGGTCTTTCTCTGTGGTCTCCACAGGGGATTCAGACATCCCTTCGTCTTGGGAGATGCAAGACGAGCCTGCATTCAATTCACTGCAGGGATATCCTGCCTTACTTCGAGTCAGAGCATCTCGGTGTCCATTCCACTTGAGGCGACAAACTCAGGGTCCCTCTCACATACCATTAGGTGAGAGTAGCCTCCTCTTGAGGGGCTTCTGTAAAGTTGGTATTCCTCTTGAGTCCAAGCCAGGGACTAAGCTCTCATCTCGAGTTGATTTGGGGTCCACGGAGCCCTTTCGCGTTGCTCCAGTGACCTTAGGATCCCTCTAGACTTGAGACAGTGATCTTGGGTTTTCTCTGGAGTGCCATCAAGGAAATCAAGGCTCCTTTCACGTTTGATGTCGGACACGGAATTGCTCTGCACGCAGTGCAGGGGAATCGGGCCTCATCTCGCGGCGAGGGGGAAGTTTCATGGTTTTTCTCGAGTTGCGGCCGGAAGCTGGGGTATATTCTCGAGTTATGACGCGGAGGGCGTTCCAGACACGTGTTTGTTCAGCGACGTCAGCACTCCTTCCTAGGTGCGAGGGACACCTCGGGATTCTCCTCGAGTCTTGGCATGGAAATTCGGACGCGTCTCCACATAAGGCGGGAGACCCAGGGTCCCTTTCCACGTGCCACAGGGATCCTGCGACTCCTGTCCATTTTCAAGAAGAGTCAGGCATCTTCTCCTTTGGAAGCATTGATCTCCGCAGACCTCTCGAGTTTTCAAAGGATGTGAGGCCTCCGGTCGCGATGAGGCGGAGAACTAGTTCTTTCTCTGTGGTCTCCACAGGGGATTCAGACATCCCTTCGTCTTGGGAGATGCAAGACGAACCTGCATTCAATCCACTGCATGGATATCCGGCCTTACGTCGAGTCAGAGCCTCTCGGTTTCCATTCCACTTGTGGCCACAAACTCAGGGTAACTCTCACATACTTGTAGCTGAGAGACGCCTCCTCTTGAGGTGCTTGTGGAATGTTGGTATTCCTCTTGAGTCGAAGCCAGGGACTAAGCTCTCTTCTCGAGTTCATTTGGGGTCCACGGAGCCCTTTCGTGTTGCTCCAGTGACCTCATTATCCCTCTAGACTTGAGACAGTGATCTTGGGTTTTCTCTGGAGTGCCATCAAGGAAATCAAGGGTCCTTTCTCGTTTGATATGGAAAAAGGAATTGCTCTGCACGCACTGCAGTGGAATCTGGCCTCATCTCGCCGCGAGGGGGAAGTCTCATAGTTTTTCTAGTGTTGTGGCCGGAACCTGGTGTATATTCTTGAGTTACGACTGGGAGGGCCCTTCCAGACACGTGTTTGTTCAGCGACATCAGGACTCCTGCCTAGGTGCTAGGGACACCTCGGGATTCTCCTCCAGTCTTGACATGGCAATTGGGACGCGTCTCCACGAGAGGCGGGAGACCCAGGGTCCCTTTCCACGTGCCACAGGGATCCTGCGACTCCTATCCATTTTCAAGAGGAGTCAGGCATCGTCTCCTTTGGAAGCATTGATCTCCGCAGACCTCTCGAGTTTTCAAAGGATGTGAGGCCTCCGGTCGCGATGAGGTGGAGAACTAGGTCTTTATCTGTGGTTTCCACAGGGGATTCAGACATCCCTTCGTCTTCGGAGATGCAAGACGAGCCTGCATTCAATTCACTGCAGGGATATCCGGCCTTACTTCGAGTCAGAGCATCTCGGTGTCAATTACACTAGAGGCCACAAACTCAGGTCCCTCTCACATACCTGTAGCTGAGAGAAGCCTCCTCTTGAGGTGCTTGTGGAAAGTTGGTATTCCTCTTGAGTAGAAGCCAGGAACTAAGCTCTCATCTCGAGTTGATTTGTGGTCCACTGAGACCTTTCTTGTTACTACAGTGACCTCAGGATCGCTCTAGACTTGAGACAGTGATTTTGGGTTTTCTCTGGAGTGCCATCAAGGAAATCAAGGCTCCTTTCACGTTTGATGTGGAACACGGAATTGCTCTGCACGGAGTGCAGGGGAATCGGGCCTCATCTCGCGGCGAGGGGGAAGTCTCATGGTTTTTCTCGAGTTGCGGCCGGAACCCGGGGTATATTCTCGAGTTACGACGGGGAGGGCCCTTCCAGACATGTGTTTGTTCAGCGAGGTCAGGACTCCTGCCTAGATGCGAGGGACACATTGGGATTTTCCTCGAGTCTTGGCATGGCAATTGGGATGCCTCAACACGTGAGACGGGATACCCAGGGTCCCTTTCCGAGTGGCACAGTGATCCTGGGACTCCTATCCATTTTCAAGAGGAGTCAGGCATCTTCTCCTTTGGAAGCATTGATCTCTGTGGACCTCTCGAACTTTCAAAGGATTTGAGTCCTCCGGTCGGGATGAGGGGGAGAACTTGGTCTTTCTCTGTGGTCTCCAAAGTTGATTCAGACATCCCTTCATCTTGGGAGATGCAAGACGAGCCTGCATTCAATTCACTGCAAGGATATCTGGCCTTACATCGAGTCAGAGCATCTCGGTGTCCATTCCATTTGAGGCCACAAACTCAGGGTCCCTCTCACATACCTGTTGCTGAGCGAAGCCTCCTCTTGAGGTGCTTGTGGAAAGTTGGTATTCCTCTTGAGTCGAAGCCAGGGACTAAGCTCTGATCTCGAGTTGATTTGGGGTCCACGGATCCCTTTCCTGTTGCTCCAGTGACCTCAGGATCCCTCTAGACTTGAGACAGTGATCTTGGGTTTTCTCTGGAGTGCCATCAAGGAAATCAAGGCACCTTTCACGTTTGATGTGGAACACGGAATTGCTCTGCACGCAGTGCAGTGGAATCGGGCCTCATCTCGCGGCGCGGGGATAGTCTCATGTTTTTTCTCGAGTTGCGGCCGGAACCTGGGGTATATTCTCAAGTTACGACGGCGAGGACCCTTCCAGACACGTGTTTGTTCAGTGATGTCAGGATTCCTGCCTAGGTGCGAGGGACACCTCGGGATTCTCCTCGAGTCTTGGCATGGAAATTGGGACGCCTCTCCACGTGAGGCGGGAGACCCAGGGTCCCTTTCCACGTGCCACAGGGATCCTGGTACTCCTATCCATTTTCAAGAGGAGTCAGGCATCATCTCCTTTGGAAGCATTGATGTCCGCGGACCTCTCGAATTTTCAAAGGATGTGAGGCCTCCGGTCGCGATGAGGGTGAGAATTAGGTCTTTCTCTGTGGTCTCCACAGGGGATTCAGACTTCCCTTCATCTTGGGAGATGCAAGACGAGCCTGCATTCAATTCACTGCAGGGATATCCGGCCTTACTTCGAGTCAGAGCATCTCAGTGTCCATTCCACTTGAGGCCACAAACTCAGGGTCCCTCGCACATACCTGTAGCTGAGAAAAGCCTCCTATAGGTGCTTGTGGAAAGTTGGTATTCCTCTTGAGTGGAAGCCAGGGACTAAGCTCCCATCTCGAGTTGATTTGGGCTCCGCGGAGCTCTTTCTTGTTGCTACAGTGACCTTAGGATCCCTCTAAACTTGAGACAGTGATCTTGGGTTTTCTCTGGAGCGTCATCAAGGAAATCAAGGCTCCTTTCACGTTTGATGTGGAACACGGAATTGCTCTGCACGTAGTGCAGGGAAATCGGGCCTCATCTCGCGGCGAGGTGGAAGTCTCATGGTTTTTCTCGAGTTGTGGCCGGAACCTGGGGTATATTCTCGAGTTATGACGGGGAGTGCCCTTTCAGACACGTGTTTGTTCAGCGACCTCAGGACTCGTGCCTAGGTGCGAGGGACACCTCGGGATTCGCCTGGAGTCTTGGCATGGCAATTGGGAAGCGTCTCCATGTGAGGCGGGAGACCCAGGTTCCCTTTCCACGTGCCACAGGGATCCTGGGACTCCTATCCATTTTCAAGAGGAGTCAGGCATCGTCTCTTTGGAAGCATTGATCTCCGCGGACCTCTCGAGTTTTCAAAGGATGTGAGGCCTCCGATCTCGATGAGGTGGAGAACTAGGTCTTTATCTGTGGTTTCCACAGGGGATTCAGACATCCCTTCGTCTTCGGAGATGCAAGACGAGCCTGCATTCAATTCACTGCAGGGATATCTGGCCTTACTTCGAGTCAGAGCATCTCGGTGTCAATTACACTAGAGGCCACAAACTCAGGTCCCTCTCACATACCTGTAGCTGAGAGAAGCCTCCTCTTGAGGTGCTTGTGGTAAGTTGGTATTCCTCTTGAGTAGAAGCCAGGGACTAAGCTCTAATCTCGAGTTGATTTGTGGTCCACGGAGCCCTTTCTTGTTACTACAGTGACCTCAGGATCGCTCTAGACTTGAGACAGTGATTTTGGGTTTTCTCTGGAGTGCCATCAAGGAAATCAAGGCTCCTTTCACGTTTGATGTGGAACACGGAATTGCTCTGCACACAGTGCAGGGGAATCGGGCCTCATCTCGCGGCGAGGGGGAAGTCTCATGGTTTTTCTCGAGTTGCGGCCGGAACCCGGGTTATATTCTCGAGTTACGACGGGGAGGGCCCTTCCAGACACGTGTTTGTTCAGCGACGTCAGGACTCCTGCCTAGGTGCGAGGGACACCTCGGGATTCTCCTCGAGTCTTGGCATGGCAATTGGGACGCGTCTCCACGTGAGGCGGGAGACCCAGGGTCCCTTTCCACGTGCCACAGGGATCCTGGGACTCCTATCCATTTTCAAGAGGAGTCAGGCATCGTCTCCTTTGGAAGCATTGATCTCCGCAGACCTCTCGAGTTTTCAAAGGATGTGAGGCCTTGGGTCGCGATGTGGCGGAGAACTACGTCTTTCTCTGTGGTCTCCACAGGGGATTCAGACATCCCTTCGTCTTGGGAGATGCAAGACGAGCCTGCATTCATTTCACTGGAGGGATATCCGGCCTTACTTCGAGTCAGAGCATCTCGGTGTCCATTCCACTTGAGGCAACAAACTCAGGGTCCCTCTCACATACCTGTAGCTGAGCGAAGCCTACTCTTGCGGTGGTTGTAGTAAGTTGGTATTCCACTTGAGTCGAAGCAAGGGACTAAGCTCTCATCTCGAGTTGATTTGGGGTCCACGGAGCCCTTTCCTGTTGCTCCAGTGACCTCAGGATCCCTCTAGACTTGAGACAGTGATCTTGGGTTTTCTCTGGAGTGCCATCAAGGAAATCAATGCACCTTTCACGTTTGATGTGGAACACGGAATTGCTCTGCACGCAGTGCAGGGGAATCGGGCCTCATCTCGCGGCGCGGGGATAGTCTCATGGTTTTTCTCGAGTTGCGGCCGGAACCTGGGGTATATTCTCAAGTTTCGACGGCGAGGACCCTTCCAGACACGTGTTTGTTCAGCGACGTCAGGATTCCTGCCTAGGTGCGAGGGACACCTCGGGATTCTCCTCGAGTCTTGGCATGGAAATTGGGACGCGTCTCCACGTGAGGCGGGAGACCAGGGTCCCTTTCCACGTGCCACAGGGATCCTGGGACTCCTATCCATTTTCAAGAGGAGTCAGGCATCATCTCCTTTGGAAGCATTGATCTCCGCGGACCTCTCGAATTTTCAAAGGATGTGAGGCCTCCGGTCGCGATGAGGGTGAGAATTAGGTCTTTCTCTGTGGTCTCCACAGGGGATTCAGACTACCCTTCATCTTGGGAGATGTAAGACGAGCCTGCATTCAATTCACTGCAGGGATATCTGGCCTTACTTCGAGTCAGAGCATCACGGTGTCCATTCCATTTGAGGCCACAAACTCAGGGTCGCTCTCACATACCTGTAGCTGAGAGAAGCCTCCCCTTGAGGTGCTTGTGGAAAGTTGGTATTCCTCTTGAGTCGAAGCCAGGGACTACGCTCTCATCTCGAGTTGATTTGGGGTCCACGGAGCCCTTTCGTGTTGCTCCAGTGACCTCAGGATCGCACTAGACTTGAGACAGTCATTTTGGGTTTTCTCTGGAGTGCCATCAAGGAAATCAAGGCTCCTTTCACGTTTGATGACGAACACGGAATTGCTCTGCACACAGTGCAAGGGAATCGGGCCTCATCTCGCGGCGAGGGGGAAGTCTCATGGTTTTTCTCGAGTTGCGGCCGGAACCTGGGGTATATTCTCGAGTTACGACGGGGAGGGCCCTTCCAGAATCGTGTTTGTTCAGCGACTTCAGGACTCCTGCCTAGGTGGGAGGGACACCCAGGATTCTCCTCGAGTCTCGGCATGGCAATTGGGACGCGTCTCCACGTCAGGCCGGAGACCCAGGGCCTCTTTCCACGTGCCACAGGGATCCTGGGTCTCCTATCCATTTACAAGAGGAGTCAGGCATCGTCTCCTTTGGAAGCATTGATCTCCGCGGACCTCTCGAGTTTTCAAAGGATGTGAGGCCTCTGGTCGCGATGAGGCGAGAACTAGGTCTTTCTCTGTGGTCTCCACATGGGATTCAGACATGCCTTAGTCTTGGGAGATGCAAGACGAGCCTGCATTCAATTCACTTCAGGGATATCCGGCCTTACTTCGAGTCAGAGCGTCTCCGTGTCCATTCCACTTGAGGCCACAAACTCAGGGTCCCTCTCACATACCTGTAGCTGAGAGAAGCCTCCTCTTGAGGTGCTTGTGGAAAGTTGGTATACCACTTGAGTCGAAGCCAGGGACAAAGCTCTCATCTCGAGGGGATTTAGGGTCCACGGAGCCCTTTCGAGTTGCTACAGTGACCTCAGGATCCCTCTAGACTTGAGACAGTGATCTTGGGTTTTCTCTGGAGTGCCATCAAGGAAATCAAGGCTCCTTTCACGTTTGATGTGGATCACGGAATTGCTCTGCACGCAGTGCAGGGGAATCGGGCCTCATCTCGCGGCGAGCGGGAAGTCTCAGGGTGTTTCTCGAGTTGCGCCCGGAACCTGGGGTATATTGACGAGTTACGACGCGGATGGCCCTTCCAGACACCTGTTTGTTCAGCGACGTCAGGATTCGGGCCTAGGTGCGAGGGACACCTCGGGATTCTCCTCGAGTCTTGGCATGGCAATTGGGACGCGTCTCCACGTGAGGCCGGAGATCCAGTGTCTCTTTCCAAGGGCCAGATTGATCCTGGGACTCCTATCCATTTTCAAGAGGAGTCCGGCATCGTCTCCTTTGGAAGCATTGATCTCCGAGGACTTCTGGATTTTCAAAGGATGTGAGGACTCCGGTTGCTGTGTGGCGAGAACTAGGTTTTCTCTGTGCTCACCACAGGGGATTCAGACATCCCATCATTTTGGGAGATGCAAGAGGAGCCTGCATTCAATTCACTGCAGGGATATCCGGCCTTACCTCGAATGAGAGCATCTCGGTGTCCATTCCACTTGAGGCCACAAACACAGGGTCCCTCTCACATACCTGTAGCTGAGAGAAGCCTCCCCTTGAGGTGCTTGAGGAAAGTTGGTATTCGTCTTGAGTCGAAGCCAGGGACTAAGCTCTCATCTCGAGTTGATTTGGGGTCCACGGAGACCTTTCGTGTTGCTACAGTCACCTGAGGATCCCTCTAGATTTGAGACAGTGATCTTGGGTTTTCTCTGGAGTGCCATCAAGGAAATCAAGGCTCCTTTCACGTTTCATGTGGAACACGGAATTGCTCTGCACGCAGTGCAGGGTTTCAGGCCTCATCTCGCAGCGATGCGGAAGTCTCTTGGTTTTTCTCCACTTGTGGCCGGAACCTGGGGTATATTCTCGAGTTACCACGTGGGGGGCCCTTCCAGAAACGTGTTTGTTCAGCGACCTCAGGACTCCTGCCTAGGTGGGAGGGACACCAAGGATTCTCCTCGAGTCTCGGCATGGCAATTGGGACGCGTCTCCACGTCAGGCCGGAGACCCAGGGCCCCTTTCCACGTGCCACAGTGATCCTGGGTCTCCTATCCATTTACCAGAGGAGTCAGGCATCGTCTCCTTTGGAAGCATTGATCTCCGCGGACCTCTCGAGTTTTCAAAGGATGTGAGGCCTCCGGTCGCGATGAGGCGGAGAACTAGTTCTTTCTCTGTGGTCTCCACAGGGGATTCAGACATCCCTTCATCTTGGGAGATGCAAGACGAGCCTGCATTCAATTCACTGCAGGGATATCCGGCCTTACTTCGAGTCAGAGCATCTCGGTGTCCATTCCACTTGAGGCCACAAACTGAGGGTCCCTCGCACATACCTGTAGCTGAGAAAAGCCTCCTATAGGTGCTTGTGGAAAGTTGGTATTCCTCTTGAGTCGAAGCCAGGGACTAAGCTCTCATCTCGAGTTGATTTGGGCTCCGCGGAGCCCTTTCTTGTTGCTAGAGTGACCTTAGGATCCCTCTAGACTTGAGACAGTGATGTTGGGTTTTCTCTGGAGTGCCATCAAGGAAATCAATGCACCTTTCACGTTTGATGTGGAACACGGAATTGCTCTGCACGCAGTGCAGGGGAATCGGGCCTCATCTCGCGGCGCGGGGATAGTCTCATGGTTTTTCTCGAGTTGCGGCCGGAACCTGGGGTATATTCTCAAGTTTCGACGGCGAGGACCCTTCCAGACACGTGTTTGTTCAGCGACGTCAGGATTCCTGCCTAGGTGCGAGGGACACCTCGGGATTCTCCTCGAGTCTTGGCATGGAAATTGGGACGCGTCTCCACGTGAGGCGGGAGACCAGGGTCCCTTTCCACGTGCCACAGGGATCCTGGGACTCCTATCCATTTTCAAGAGGAGTCAGGCATCATCTCCTTTGGAAGCATTGATCTCCGCGGACCTCTCGAATTTTCAAAGGATGTGAGGCCTCCGGTCGCGATGAGGGTGAGAATTAGGTCTTTCTCTGTGGTCTCCACAGGGGATTCAGACTACCCTTCATCTTGGGAGATGTAAGACGAGCCTGCATTCAATTCACTGCAGGGATATCTGGCCTTACTTCGAGTCAGAGCATCACGGTGTCCATTCCATTTGAGGCCACAAACTCAGGGTCGCTCTCACATACCTGTAGCTGAGAGAAGCCTCCCCTTGAGGTGCTTGTGGAAAGTTGGTATTCCTCTTGAGTCGAAGCCAGGGACTACGCTCTCATCTCGAGTTGATTTGGGGTCCACGGAGCCCTTTCGTGTTGCTCCAGTGACCTCAGGATCGCACTAGACTTGAGACAGTCATTTTGGGTTTTCTCTGGAGTGCCATCAAGGAAATCAAGGCTCCTTTCACGTTTGATGACGAACACGGAATTGCTCTGCACACAGTGCAAGGGAATCGGGCCTCATCTCGCGGCGAGGGGGAAGTCTCATGGTTTTTCTCGAGTTGCGGCCGGAACCTGGGGTATATTCTCGAGTTACGACGGGGAGGGCCCTTCCAGAATCGTGTTTGTTCAGCGACTTCAGGACTCCTGCCTAGGTGGGAGGGACACCCAGGATTCTCCTCGAGTCTCGGCATGGCAATTGGGACGCGTCTCCACGTCAGGCCGGAGACCCAGGGCCTCTTTCCACGTGCCACAGGGATCCTGGGTCTCCTATCCATTTACAAGAGGAGTCAGGCATCGTCTCCTTTGGAAGCATTGATCTCCGCGGACCTCTCGAGTTTTCAAAGGATGTGAGGCCTCTGGTCGCGATGAGGCGAGAACTAGGTCTTTCTCTGTGGTCTCCACATGGGATTCAGACATGCCTTAGTCTTGGGAGATGCAAGACGAGCCTGCATTCAATTCACTTCAGGGATATCCGGCCTTACTTCGAGTCAGAGCGTCTCCGTGTCCATTCCACTTGAGGCCACAAACTCAGGGTCCCTCTCACATACCTGTAGCTGAGAGAAGCCTCCTCTTGAGGTGCTTGTGGAAAGTTGGTATACCACTTGAGTCGAAGCCAGGGACAAAGCTCTCATCTCGAGGGGATTTAGGGTCCACGGAGCCCTTTCGAGTTGCTACAGTGACCTCAGGATCCCTCTAGACTTGAGACAGTGATCTTGGGTTTTCTCTGGAGTGCCATCAAGGAAATCAAGGCTCCTTTCACGTTTGATGTGGATCACGGAATTGCTCTGCACGCAGTGCAGGGGAATCGGGCCTCATCTCGCGGCGAGCGGGAAGTCTCAGGGTGTTTCTCGAGTTGCGCCCGGAACCTGGGGTATATTGACGAGTTACGACGCGGATGGCCCTTCCAGACACCTGTTTGTTCAGCGACGTCAGGATTCGGGCCTAGGTGCGAGGGACACCTCGGGATTCTCCTCGAGTCTTGGCATGGCAATTGGGACGCGTCTCCACGTGAGGCCGGAGATCCAGTGTCTCTTTCCAAGGGCCAGATTGATCCTGGGACTCCTATCCATTTTCAAGAGGAGTCCGGCATCGTCTCCTTTGGAAGCATTGATCTCCGAGGACTTCTGGATTTTCAAAGGATGTGAGGACTCCGGTTGCTGTGTGGCGAGAACTAGGTTTTCTCTGTGCTCACCACAGGGGATTCAGACATCCCATCATTTTGGGAGATGCAAGAGGAGCCTGCATTCAATTCACTGCAGGGATATCCGGCCTTACCTCGAATGAGAGCATCTCGGTGTCCATTCCACTTGAGGCCACAAACACAGGGTCCCTCTCACATACCTGTAGCTGAGAGAAGCCTCCCCTTGAGGTGCTTGAGGAAAGTTGGTATTAGTCTTGAGTCGAAGCCAGGGACTAAGCTCTCATCTCGAGTTGATTTGGGGTCCACGGAGACCTTTCGTGTTGCTACAGTCACCTGAGGATCCCTCTAGATTTGAGACAGTGATCTTGGGTTTTCTCTGGAGTGCCATCAAGGAAATCAAGGCTCCTTTCACGTTTCATGTGGAACACGGAATTGCTCTGCACGCAGTGCAGGGTTTCAGGCCTCATCTCGCAGCGATGCGGAAGTCTCTTGGTTTTTCTCCACTTGTGGCCGGAACCTGGGGTATATTCTCGAGTTACCACGTGGGGGGCCCTTCCAGAAACGTGTTTGTTCAGCGACCTCAGGACTCCTGCCTAGGTGGGAGGGACACCAAGGATTCTCCTCGAGTCTCGGCATGGCAATTGGGACGCGTCTCCACGTCAGGCCGGAGACCCAGGGCCCCTTTCCACGTGCCACAGTGATCCTGGGTCTCCTATCCATTTACCAGAGGAGTCAGGCATCGTCTCCTTTGGAAGCATTGATCTCCGCGGACCTCTCGAGTTTTCAAAGGATGTGAGGCCTCCGGTCGCGATGAGGCGGAGAACTAGTTCTTTCTCTGTGGTCTCCACAGGGGATTCAGACATCCCTTCATCTTGGGAGATGCAAGACGAGCCTGCATTCAATTCACTGCAGGGATATCCGGCCTTACTTCGAGTCAGAGCATCTCGGTGTCCATTCCACTTGAGGCCACAAACTGAGGGTCCCTCGCACATACCTGTAGCTGAGAAAAGCCTCCTATAGGTGCTTGTGGAAAGTTGGTATTCCTCTTGAGTCGAAGCCAGGGACTAAGCTCTCATCTCGAGTTGATTTGGGCTCCGCGGAGCCCTTTCTTGTTGCTAGAGTGACCTTAGGATCCCTCTAGACTTGAGACAGTGATGTTGGGTTTTCTCTGGAGTGTCATCAAGGAACTCAAGGCTCCTTTCACGTTTGATGTGGAACACGGAATTGCTCTGCACGCAGTGCAGGGGAATCGGGTCTCATCTCGCGGCGAGGGGGAAGTCTCATGGTTTTTCTCGACTTGCGGCCCGAACCTGGAGTATATTCTCGAGTTACGACGGGGAGGGCCCTTCCAGACACGTGTTTGTTCAGCGACGTCAGGACTCCTGCCTAGGTGCGAGGGACACCTCGGGATTCTCCTCGAGTCTTGGCATGGCAATTGGGACGCGTATCGACGTGAGGCGGGATACCCAGGGTCCCTTTCCACGTGCCACAGGGATCCTGGGACTCCTATCCATTTTCAAGAGGAGTCAGGCATCGTCTCCTTTGGAAGCATTGATCTCCGCGGACCTCTCGAGTTTTCAAAGGATGTGAGGCCTTGGGTCGCGATGTGGCGGAGAACTACGTCTTTCTCTGTGGTCTCCACAGGGGATTCAGACATCCCTTCGTCTTGGGAGATGCAAGACGAGCCTGCATTCATTTCACTGGAGGGATATCCGGCCTTACTTCGAGTCAGAGCATCTCGGTGTCCATTCCACTTGAGGCAACAAACTCAGGGTCCCTCTCACATACCTGTAGCTGAGCGAAGCCTACTCTTGCGGTGGTTGTAGTAAGTTGGTATTCCACTTGAGTCGAAGCAAGGGACTAAGCTCTCATCTCGAGTTGATTTGGGGTCCACGGAGCCCTTTCCTGTTGCTCCAGTGACCTCAGGATCCCTCTAGACTTGAGACAGTGATCTTGGGTTTTCTCTGGAGTGCCATCAAGGAAATCAATGCACCTTTCACGTTTGATGTGGAACACGGAATTGCTCTGCACGCAGTGCAGGGGAATCGGGCCTCATCTCGCGGCGCGGGGATAGTCTCATGGTTTTTCTCGAGTTGCGGCCGGAACCTGGGGTATATTCTCAAGTTTCGACGGCGAGGACCCTTCCAGACACGTGTTTGTTCAGCGACGTCAGGATTCCTGCCTAGGTGCGAGGGACACCTCGGGATTCTCCTCGAGTCTTGGCATGGAAATTGGGACGCGTCTCCACGTGAGGCGGGAGACCAGGGTCCCTTTCCACGTGCCACAGGGATCCTGGGACTCCTATCCATTTTCAAGAGGAGTCAGGCATCATCTCCTTTGGAAGCATTGATCTCCGCGGACCTCTCGAATTTTCAAAGGATGTGAGGCCTCCGGTCGCGATGAGGGTGAGAATTAGGTCTTTCTCTGTGGTCTCCACAGGGGATTCAGACTACCCTTCATCTTGGGAGATGTAAGACGAGCCTGCATTCAATTCACTGCAGGGATATCTGGCCTTACTTCGAGTCAGAGCATCACGGTGTCCATTCCATTTGAGGCCACAAACTCAGGGTCGCTCTCACATACCTGTAGCTGAGAGAAGCCTCCCCTTGAGGTGCTTGTGGAAAGTTGGTATTCCTCTTGAGTCGAAGCCAGGGACTACGCTCTCATCTCGAGTTGATTTGGGGTCCACGGAGCCCTTTCGTGTTGCTCCAGTGACCTCAGGATCGCACTAGACTTGAGACAGTCATTTTGGGTTTTCTCTGGAGTGCCATCAAGGAAATCAAGGCTCCTTTCACGTTTGATGACGAACACGGAATTGCTCTGCACACAGTGCAAGGGAATCGGGCCTCATCTCGCGGCGAGGGGGAAGTCTCATGGTTTTTCTCGAGTTGCGGCCGGAACCTGGGGTATATTCTCGAGTTACGACGGGGAGGGCCCTTCCAGAATCGTGTTTGTTCAGCGACTTCAGGACTCCTGCCTAGGTGGGAGGGACACCCAGGATTCTCCTCGAGTCTCGGCATGGCAATTGGGACGCGTCTCCACGTCAGGCCGGAGACCCAGGGCCTCTTTCCACGTGCCACAGGGATCCTGGGTCTCCTATCCATTTACAAGAGGAGTCAGGCATCGTCTCCTTTGGAAGCATTGATCTCCGCGGACCTCTCGAGTTTTCAAAGGATGTGAGGCCTCCGGTCGCGATGAGGCGGAGAACTAGGTCTTTCTCTGTGGTCTCCACAGGGGATTCAGACATCCCTTCGTCTTGGGAGATGCAAGACGAGCCTGCATTCAATTCACTGCAGGGATATCCGGCCTTACTTCGAGTCAGAGCATCTCGGTGTCCATTCCACTTGAGGCCTCAAACTCAGGGTCCCTCGCACATACCTGTAGCTGAGAAAAGCCTCCTATAGGTGCTTGTGGAAAGTTGGTATTCCTCTTGAGTGGAAACCAGGGACTAAGCTCTCATCTCGAGTTGATTTGGGCTCCGCGGAGCCCTTTTTTGTTGCTACAGTGACCTTAGGATCCCTCTAGACTTGAGACAGTGATCTTGGGTTTTCTCTGGAGTGTCATCAAGGAAATCAAGTCTCCTTTCACGTTTGATGTGGAACACGGAATTGCTATGCACTCAGTGCAGAGAAATCGGGCCTCATCTCGCGGCGAGGCGGAAGTCTCATGGTTTTTCTCGAGTTGTAGCCGGAACCTGGGGTATATTCTCGAGTTATGATGGGGAGGGCCCTTCCAGACACGTGTTTGTTCAGTGACCTCAGGACTCGTGCCTAGGTGCGAGGGACACCTCGGGATTCTCCTCGAGTCTTGGCATGGCAATTGGGACGCGTCTCCACGTGAGGCGGGAGACCCAGAGTCCCTTTCCACGTGCCTCAGGGATCCTGGGACTCCTATCCATTTTCAAGAGGAGTCAGGCATCGTCTCCTTTGGAAGCATTCATCTCCACAGACCTCTCGAGTTTTCAAAGGATGTGAGGCCTCTGGTCGCGATGAGGCGAGAACTAGGTCTTTCTCTGTGGTCTCCACATGGGATTCAGACATGCCTTAGTCTTGGGAGATGCAAGACGAGCCTGCATTCAATTCACTTCAGGGATATCCGGCCTTACTTCGAGTCAGAGCGTCTCCGTGTCCATTCCACTTGAGGCCACAAACTCAGGGTCCCTCTCACATACCTGTAGCTGAGAGAAGCCTCCTCTTGAGGTGCTTGTGGAAAGTTGGTATACCACTTGAGTCGAAGCCAGGGACAAAGCTCTCATCTCGAGGGGATTTAGGGTCCACGGAGCCCTTTCGAGTTGCTACAGTGACCTCAGGATCCCTCTAGACTTGAGACAGTGATCTTGGGTTTTCTCTGGAGTGCCATCAAGGAAATCAAGGCTCCTTTCACGTTTGATGTGGATCACGGAATTGCTCTGCACGCAGTGCAGGGGAATCGGGCCTCATCTCGCGGCGAGCGGGAAGTCTCAGGGTGTTTCTCGAGTTGCGCCCGGAACCTGGGGTATATTGACGAGTTACGACGCGGATGGCCCTTCCAGACACCTGTTTGTTCAGCGACGTCAGGATTCGGGCCTAGGTGCGAGGGACACCTCGGGATTCTCCTCGAGTCTTGGCATGGCAATTGGGACGCGTCTCCACGTGAGGCCGGAGATCCAGTGTCTCTTTCCAAGGGCCAGATTGATCCTGGGACTCCTATCCATTTTCAAGAGGAGTCCGGCATCGTCTCCTTTGGAAGCATTGATCTCCGAGGACTTCTCGATTTTCAAAGGATGTGAGGACTCCGGTTGCTGTGTGGCGAGAACTAGGTTTTCTCTGTGCTCACCACAGGGGATTCAGACATCCCATCATTTTGGGAGATGCAAGAGGAGCCTGCATTCAATTCACTGCAGGGATATCCGGCCTTACCTCGAATGAGAGCATCTCGGTGTCCATTCCACTTGAGGCCACAAACACAGGGTCCCTCTCACATACCTGTAGCTGAGAGAAGCCTCCCCTTGAGGTGCTTGAGGAAAGTTGGTATTCGTCTTGAGTCGAAGCCAGGGACTAAGCTCTCATCTCGAGTTGATTTGGGGTCCACGGAGACCTTTCGTGTTGCTACAGTCACCTGAGGATCCCTCTAGATTTGAGACAGTGATCTTGGGTTTTCTCTGGAGTGCCATCAAGGAAATCAAGGCTCCTTTCACGTTTCATGTGGAACACGGAATTGCTCTGCACGCAGTGCAGGGTTTCAGGCCTCATCTCGCAGCGATGCGGAAGTCTCTTGGTTTTTCTCCACTTGTGGCCGGAACCTGGGGTATATTCTCGAGTTACCACGTGGGGGGCCCTTCCAGAAACGTGTTTGTTCAGCGACCTCAGGACTCCTGCCTAGGTGGGAGGGACACCAAGGATTCTCCTCGAGTCTCGGCATGGCAATTGGGACGCGTCTCCACGTCAGGCCGGAGACCCAGGGCCCCTTTCCACGTGCCACAGTGATCCTGGGTCTCCTATCCATTTACCAGAGGAGTCAGGCATCGTCTCCTTTGGAAGCATTGATCTCCGCGGACCTCTCGAGTTTTCAAAGGATGTGAGGCCTCCGGTCGCGATGAGGCGGAGAACTAGTTCTTTCTCTGTGGTCTCCACAGGGGATTCAGACATCCCTTCATCTTGGGAGATGCAAGACGAGCCTGCATTCAATTCACTGCAGGGATATCCGGCCTTACTTCGAGTCAGAGCATCTCGGTGTCCATTCCACTTGAGGCCACAAACTGAGGGTCCCTCGCACATACCTGTAGCTGAGAAAAGCCTCCTATAGGTGCTTGTGGAAAGTTGGTATTCCTCTTGAGTCGAAGCCAGGGACTAAGCTCTCATCTCGAGTTGATTTGGGCTCCGCGGAGCCCTTTCTTGTTGCTAGAGTGACCTTAGGATCCCTCTAGACTTGAGACAGTGATGTTGGGTTTTCTCTGGAGTGTCATCAAGGAACTCAAGGCTCCTTTCACGTTTGATGTGGAACACGGAATTGCTCTGCACGCAGTGCAGGGTAATCGGGTCTCATCTCGCGGCGAGGGGGAAGTCTCATGGTTTTTCTCGACTTGCGGCCCGAACCTGGAGTATATTCTCGAGTTACGACGGGGAGGGCCCTTCCAGACACGTGTTTGTTCAGCGACGTCAGGACTCCTGCCTAGGTGCGAGGGACACCTCGGGATTCTCCTCGAGTCTTGGCATGGCAATTGGGACGCGTATCGACGTGAGGCGGGATACCCAGGGTCCCTTTCCACGTGCCACAGGGATCCTGGGACTCCTATCCATTTTCAAGAGGAGTCAGGCATCGTCTCCTTTGGAAGCATTGATCTCCGCGGACCTCTCGAGTTTTCAAAGGATGTGAGACCTCCGCTCGCGATGAGGCGGAGAACTCGGTCTTTCTCTGTGGTCTCCACAGGGGATTCAGACATCCCTTCGTCTTGGGAGATGCAAGACGACCCTGCATTCAATTCACTACAGGGATATCCGTCCTTCCTTCGAGTCAGAGCATCTCGGTGTCCATTCCACTTGAGGCCACAAACTCAGGGTCCCTCTCACATACCTGTACCTGAGAGAAGCCTCCTCTTGAGGTGCTTGTGGAAAGTTGGTATTCCTCTTGAGTCGAAGCCAGGGCTAAGCTCTCATCTCGAGTTGATTTGGGGTGCACGGAGCCCTTTCATGTTGCTCCAGTGACCTCAGGATCCATCTAGACTTGAGACAGTGATCTTGGGTTTTCTCTGGAGTGCCATGAAGGAAATCAAGGCTCCTTTCACGTTTGATGTGGAACACGGAATTGCTCTGCACGCAGTGCAGTGGAATCGGGCCTCATCCTGCGGCGAGGGGGAAGTCTCATGGTTTTTCTCGAGTTGCGGCCCGAACCTGGGGTATATTCTCGAGTTACGACGGGGAGGGCCCTTCCAGACACGTGTTTGTTCAGCGACGTCAGGACTCCTGCCTAGGTGCGAGGGACACCTCGGGATTCTCCACGAGTCTTGGCATGGCAATTGGGACGCGTCTCCACGTGAGGCGGGAGACCCAGGTTCCCTTTCCACGTGCCACACGGATCCTGGGACTCCTATCCATTTTCAAGAGGAGTCAGGCATCGTCTCCTTTGGAAGCATTGATCTCGGCGGACCTCTCGAGTTTTCAAAGGATGTGAGGCCTCGGGTCGCGATGAGGCAGAGAACTAGGTCTTTCTCTGTGGTCTCCACAGGGGATTCAGACATCCCTTCGTCTTGGGAGATGCAAGACGAGCCTGCATTCAATTCATTGGAGGGATATCCGGCCTTACTTTGAGTCAGAGCATCTCGGTGTCCATTCCACTTGAGGCAACAAACTCAGGGTCCCTCTCACATACCTGTAGCTGAGTGAAGCCTACTCTTGCGGTGGTTGTGGTAAGTTGGTATTCCACTTGAGTCGAAGCAAGGGACTAAGCTCTCATCTCGAGTTGATTTGGGGTCCACGGAGCCCTTTCCTGTTGCTCCAGTGACCTCAGGATCCCTCTAGACTTGAGACAGTGATCTTGGGTTTTCTCTGGAGTGCCATCAAGGAAATCAAGGCACCTTTCACGTTTGATGTGGAACACGGAATTGCTCTGCACGCAGTGCAGGGGAATCGGGCCTCATCTCGCGGCGCGGGGATAGTCTCATGGTTTTTCTCGAGTTGCGGCCGGAACCTGGGGTATATTCTCAAGTTACGACGGCGAGGACCCTTCCAGACACGTGTTTGTTCAGCGACGTCAGGACTCCTGCCTAGGTGCGAGGGACACCTCGGGATTCTCCTCGAGTCTTGGCATTGCAATTGGGACGCATCTCCACGTGAGGCGGGAGACCCAGGGTCCCTTTCCACGTGCCACAGTGATCCTGGGACTCCTTTCAATTTTCAAGAGGAGTCAGGCATCGTCTCCTTTGGAAGCATTGATCTCGGTGGACCTCTCTAGTTTTCAAAGGATGTGAGGCCTCCGGTCGCGTTGATTCGGAGGACTAGGTCTTTCTCTGTAGTCTCCACAGGGGATTCAGACATCCCTTCGTCTTGGGAAATACAAGACGAGCTTGCATTCAATTCACTGCAGGGATATCCGGCCTTACTTCGAGTCAGAGCATCTCGCTGTCCATTCCACTTGAGGCCACAAACACAGGGTCCCTCTCACATACCTGTAGCTGAGAGAAGCCTCCTCTTGAGGTGCTTGTGGAAAGTTGGTATTCCTCTTGATTCGAAGCCAGGGAAAAGCTCTCATCTCGAGTTGATTTGGGGTCCACGGAGCCCTTTCGTGTTGCTCCAGTGACCTCAGGATCACTCTAGACATGAGACAGTGATCTTGGGCATTCGCTGGAGTGCCACCAAGGAAATCAAGGCTCCTTTCACGTTTGATGTGGAACACGGAATTGCTCTGCACGCAGTGCAGGGTAATCGGGTCTCATCTCGCGGCGAGGGGGAAGTCTCATGGTTTTTCTCGACTTGCGGCCCGAACCTGGAGTATATTCTCGAGTTACGACGGGGAGGGCCCTTCCAGACACGTGTTTGTTCAGCGACGTCAGGACTCCTGCCTAGGTGCGAGGGACACCTCGGGATTCTCCTCGAGTCTTGGCATGGCAATTGGGACGCGTATCGACGTGAGGCGGGAGACCCAGGGTCCCTTTCCACGTGCCACAGGGATCCTGGGACTCCTATCCATTTTCAAGAGGAGTCAGGCATCGTCTCCTTTGGAAGCATTGATCTCCGCGGACCTCTCGAGTTTTCAAAGGATGTGAGACCTCCGCTCGCGATGAGGCGGAGAACTCGGTCTTTCTCTGTGGTCTCCACAGGGGATTCAGACATCCCTTCGTCTTGGGAGATGCAAGACGAGCCTGCATTTAATTCACTACAGGGATATCCGTCCTTCCTTCGAGTCAGAGCATCTCGGTGTCCATTCCACTTGAGGCCACAAACTCAGGGTCCCTCTCACATACCTGTACCTGAGAGAAGCCTCCTCTTGAGGTGCTTGTGGAAAGTTGGTATTCCTCTTGAGTCGAAGCCAGGGCTAAGCTCTCATCTCGAGTTGATTTGGGGTGCACGGAGCCCTTTCATGTTGCTCCAGTGACCTCAGGATCCCTCTAGACTTGAGACAGTGATCTTGGGTTTTCTCTGGAGTGCCATGAAGGAAATCAAGGCGCCTTTCACGTTTGATGTGGAACACGGAATTGCTCTGCACGCAGTGCAGTGGAATCGGGCCTCATCCTGCGGCGAGGGGGAAGTCTCATGGTTTTTCTCGAGTTGCGGCCCGAACCTGGGGTATATTCTCGAGTTACGACGGGGAGGGCCCTTCCAGACACGTGTTTGTTCAGCGACGTCAGGACTCCTGCCTAGGTGCGAGGGACACCTCGGGATTCTCCACGAGTCTTGGCATGGCAATTTGGACGCGTCTCCACGTGAGGCGGGAGGCCCCGGGTCCCTTTCCACGTGCCACAGGGATCCTGGGACTCCTATCCATATTCAAGAGGAGTCAGGCATCGTCTACTTTGGAAATATTGATCTGCGCGGACCTCTCGAGTTTTCAAATGATGTGAAGCCTCCGGTCGGGATGAGGCGGAGAACTTTGTTTTTCTCTGTGGTCTCCACAGGGGATTCAGACATCCCTTCGTCTTGGGAGATGCAAGACGAGCCTGCATTCAATTCACTGCAAGGATATCTGGCCTTACTTCGAGTCAGAGCATCTCTGTGTCCATTCCACTTGAGGCCCCAAACTCAGGGTCCCTCTCACATACATGTAGCTGAGAGAAGCCTCCTCTTGAGGGGCTTGTGGAAAGTTCGTATTCCTCTTGAGTCGAAGCCAGGGACTGCGCTCTCATCTCGAGTTGATTTGGGGTCCACGGAGCCCTTTCCTGTTGGTCCAGTGACCTCAGGATCACTCTAGACATGAGACAGTGATCTTGGGCTTTCGCTGGAGTGCCACCAAGGAAATCAAGGCTCCTTTCACGTTTGATGTGGAACACGGAATTGCTCTGCACGCAGTGCAGGGTAATCGGGTCTCATCTCGCGGCGAGGGGGAAGTCTCATGGTTTTTCTCGACTTGCGGCCCGAACCTGGAGTATATTCTCGAGTTACGACGGGGAGGGCCCTTCCAGACACGTGTTTGTTCAGCGACGTCAGGACTCCTGCCTAGGTGCGAGGGACACCTCGGGATTCTCCTCGAGTCTTGGCATGGCAATTGGGACGCGTATCGACGTGAGGCGGGAGACCCAGGGTCCCTTTCCACGTGCCACAGGGATCCTGGGACTCCTATCCATTTTCAAGAGGAGTCAGGCATCGTCTCCTTTGGAAGCATTGATCTCCGCGGACCTCTCGAGTTTTCAAAGGATGTGAGACCTCCGCTCGCGATGAGGCGGAGAACTCGGTCTTTCTCTGTGGTCTCCACAGGGGATTCAGACATCCCTTCGTCTTGGGAGATGCAAGACGAGCCTGCATTCAATTCACTACAGGGATATCCGTCCTTCCTTCGAGTCAGAGCATCTCGGTGTCCATTCCACTTGAGGCCACAAACTCAGGGTCCCTCTCACATACCTGTACCTGAGAGAAGCCTCCTCTTGAGGTGCTTGTGGAAAGTTGGTATTCCTCTTGAGTCGAAGCCAGGGCTAAGCTCTCATCTCGAGTTGATTTGGGGTTCACGGAGCCCTTTCATGTTGCTCCAGTGACCTCAGGATCCCTCTAGACTTGAGACAGTGATCTTGGGTTTTCTCTGGAGTGCCATGAAGGAAATCAAGGCTCCTTTCACGTTTGATGTGGAACACGGAATTGCTCTGCACGCAGTGCAGTGGAATCGGGCCTCATCCTGCGGCGAGGGGGAAGTCTCATGGTTTTTCTCGAGTTGCGGCCCGAACCTGGGGTATATTCTCGAGTTACGACGGGGAGGGCCCTTCCAGACACGTGTTTGTTCAGCGACGTCAGGACTCCTGCCTAGGTGCGAGGGACACCTCGGGATTCTCCACGAGTCTTGGCATGGCAATTTGGACACGTCTCCACGTGAGGCGGGAGGCCCAGGGTCCCTTTCCACGTGCCACAGGGATCCTGGGACTCCTATCCATATTCAAGAGGAGTCAGGCATCGTCTACTTTGGAAATATTGATCTGCGCGGACCTCTCGAGTTTTCAAATGATGTGAAGCCTCCAGTCGGGATGAGGCGGAGAACTTTGTTTTTCTCTGTGGTCTCCACAGGGGATTCAGACATCCCTTCGTCTTGGGAGATGCAAGACGAGCCTGCATTCAATTCACTGCAAGGATATCTGGCCTTACTTCGAGTCAGAGCATCTCTGTGTCCATTCCACTTGAGGCCACAAACTCAGGGTCCCTCTCACATACATGTAGCTGAGAGAAGCCTCCTCTTGAGGGGCTTGTGGAAAGTTCGTATTCCTCTTGAGTCGAAGCCAGGGACTGCGCTCTCATCTCGAGTTGATTTGGGGTCCACGGAGCCCTTTCCTGTTGTTCCAGTGACCTCAGGATTCCTCTAGACTTGAGACAGTGATCTTGGGTTTTCTCTGGAGTGCCATCAAGGAAATCAAGGCTCCTTTCACGATTGATGTGGAACACGGAATTGCTCTGCATGCAGTGCAGGGGAATCAGGCCCCAACTCGCGGAGAGGGGTAAATCTCATGGTTTTTCTCGAGTTGCGGCCCGAACCTGGGGTATATTCTCGAGTTACGACGGGGAGGGCCCTTCCAGACACGTGTTTGTTCAGCGACGTCAGGATTCCTGCCTAGGTGCGAGGGACACCTCGGGATTCTCCTCGACTCTTGACATGGCAATTTGGACGCGTCTCCACGTGAGGCGGGAGACCCAGGGTCCCTTTCCACGTGCCACAGGGATCCTGGGACTCCTATCCATTTTCAAGAGGAGTCAGGCATCGTCTCCTTTGGAAGCATTGATCTCCGTGGACCTGTCGAGTTTTCAAAGGATGTGAGGCCACCGGTCGCGATGAGGCAGAGAACTCGGTCTTTCTCTGTGGTCTCCACAGGGGATTCAGACGTCCCTTCGTCTTGGGAGATGCAAGATAAGCCTGCATTCAATTCACTGCAGGGTTATCCGGCCTTACTTCGAGTCAGAGCATCTCGGTGTCCATTCCACTTGAGGCCACAAATTCAGGATCCCTCTCACATACCTGTAGCTGAGAGAAGCCTCCTCTTGAGGTGCTTGTGGAAAGTTCCTATTCCTCTTTAGTCGAAGCCAGGGACTAAGCTCTCATCCCGAGTTGATTTGGGGTCCACGGAGCCCTTTCAGGTTGTTCCAGTGACCTCAGGATCCCTCTAGACTTGAGACAGTGATCTTGGGTTTTCTCTGGAGTGCCATCAAGGATATCAAGGCTCCTTTCACGTTTGATGTGGAACACGGAATTGCTCTGCACGCAGTCCAGGGGAATCGGGCCTCATCTCGCGGCGAGGGGGAAGTCTCATGGTTTTTCTCGAGTTGCGGCCGGAACCTGGGGTATATTCTCGAGTTACGACGGGGAGGGCCCTTCCAGACACGTGTTTGTTCAGCGACGTCAGGACTCCTGCCTAGGTGCGAGGGACACCTCGGGATTCTCCACGAGTCTTGGCATGGCAATTGGGAGGCGTCTCCACGTGAGGCGGGAGACCCAGGGTCCCTTTCCACATGCCACAGGGATCCTGGGACTCCTATCCATTTTCAAGAGGAGTCAGGCATCGTATCCTTTGGAAGCATTGATCTCCGCAGACCTCTCGAATTTTCAAAGGATGTGAGGCCTCCGGTTGCTTTGAGGTGGAGGACTAGGTCTTTCTCTGTGGTCTCCACAGGGGATTCAGACATCCCTTCGTCTTGGGAGATGCAAGAAGAGCCTGCATTCAATTCACTGCAGGGATATCCGGCCTTACTTCGAGTCAGAGCATCTCGGTGTCCATTCCACTTGAGGCCACAATCTCAGGGTCCCTCTCACATACCTGTAGCTGAGAGAAGCCTCCTCTTGAGGTGCTCTTGGAAAGTTGGTATTCCTCTTGAGTCGAATCCAGGGACTAAGCTCTCATCTCGAGTTGATTTGGGGTCCAAGGGGCCCTTTCGTGTTGCTCCAGTGACCTCAGGATCCCTCTAGACTTGAAACAGTGTTCTTGGGTTTTCTCTGGAGTGCCATCAAGGAAATCAAGGCTCCTTTCACGTTTGATGTGGAACACGGAATTGTTCTGCACGCAGTGCAGGGGAATCGGGCCTCATCTCGCGGCGAGGGGGAAGTTTCATGGTTTTTCTCGAGTTGCGGCCGGAAGCTGGGGTATATTCTCGAGTTACGACGCGGAGGGCGTTCCAGACACGTGTTTGTTCAGCGACGTCAGCACTCCTTCCTAGGTGCGAGGGACACCTCGGGATTCTCCTCGAGTCTTGGCATGGAAATTCGGACGCGTCTCCACCTGAGGTGCGAGACCCAGTGTCCATTTCCACGTGCTACAGGGATCCTGGGACTCCTATCCATTTTCAAGAGGAGTCAGGCATCGTCTCCTTTGGTAGCATTGATCTCTGCGGACCTCTCGAGTTTCCAAAGGATGTGAGGGCTCCTGCCGCGTTGAGGCGGAGGACTTGGTCTTTCTCTGTGGTCTCCACAGGTGATTCAGACATCCCTTCGTCTTGGGAGAGGCAAGACGAGCCTGCATTCAATTCACTGCAGGGATATCCGGCCTTACTTCGAGTCAGTGAATCTCGGTGTCCATTCCACTTGAGGCCACAAACTCAGGGGCCCTCTCACATACCTGTAGCTGAGAGAGTTCTCCTCTTGTTGTGCTTGTGTAAAGTTTGTGTTCCTCTTGAGTCGAATCCAGGGACTAAGCTCTCATCTCGAGTTGATTTGGGGTCCACGGAGCCCTTTCGTGTTGCTCCAGTGACCTCAGGATCACTCTAGACTTGAGATAGTGATCTTGGGTTTTCTCTGGAGTGCCATCAAGGAAATCAAGGCTCCTTTCACGTTTGATGTGGAACACGGAATTGTTCTGCACGCAGTGCAGGGGAATCGGGCCTCATCCAGCGGCGAGGGGGAAGTCTCATGGTTTTTATCGAGTTGCAGCCGCAACCTGCGGTATATTCTCGAGTTACGACCGGGAGGGCCCTTCCAGACACGTGTTTGTTCAGCGACGTCAGGACTCCTGCCTAGGTGCGAGGGACACCTCGGGATTCTCCTCGAGTCTTGGCATGGCAATTGGGACGCGTCTCCACGTAAGGCGGGAGACCCAGGGTCCCTTTCCACGTGCCACACGGATCCTGGGACTCCTATCCATTTTCAAGAGGAGTCAGGCATCGTCTCCTTTGGAAGCATTGATCTCCGCGGACCTCTCGAGTTTTCAAAGGATGTGAGGCCTCCGGTCGCCATGAGGCGGAGAACTCGGTCTTTCTCTGTGGTCTCCACAGGGGATTCAGACATCCCTTCGTCTTGGGAGATGCAAGACGAGCCTGCATTCAATTCACTACAGGGATATCCGTCCTTCCTTCGAGTCAGAGCATCTCGGTGTCCATTCCACTTGAGGCCACAAACTCAGGGTCCCTCTCACATACCTGTACCTGAGAGAAGCCTCCTCTTGAGGTGCTTGTGGAAAGTTGGTATTCCTCTTGAGTCGAAGCCAGGGCTAAGCTCTCATCTCGAGTTGATTTGGGGTGCACGGAGCCCTTTCATGTTGCTCCAGTGACCTCAGGATCCCTCTAGACTTGAGATAGTGATCTTGGGTTTTCTCTGGAGTGCCATCAAGGAAATCAAGGCTCCTTTCACGTTTGATGTGGAACACGGAATTGTTCTGCACGCAGTGCAGGGGAATCGGGCCTCATCCAGCGGCGAGGGGGAAGTCTCATGGTTTTTATCGAGTTGCAGCCGCAACCTGCGGTATATTCTCGAGTTACGACCGGGAGGGCCCTTCCAGACACGTGTTTGTTCAGCGACGTCAGGACTCCTGCCTAGGTGCGAGGGACACCTCGGGATTCTCCTCGAGTCTTGGCATGGCAATTGGGACGCGTCTCCACGTAAGGCGGGAGACCCAGGGTCCCTTTCCACGTGCCACACGGATCCTGGGACTCCTATCCATTTTCAAGAGGAGTCAGGCATCGTCTCCTTTGGAAGCATTGATCTCCGCGGACCTCTCGAGTTTTCAAAGGATGTGAGGCCTCCGGTCGCCATGAGGCGGAGAACTCGGTCTTTCTCTGTGGTCTCCACAGGGGATTCAGACATCCCTTCGTCTTGGGAGATGCAAGACGAGCCTGCATTCAATTCACTACAGGGATATCCGTCCTTCCTTCGAGTCAGAGCATCTCGGTGTCCATTCCACTTGAGGCCACAAACTCAGGGTCCCTCTCACATACCTGTACCTGAGAGAAGCCTCCTCTTGAGGTGCTTGTGGAAAGTTGGTATTCCTCTTGAGTCGAAGCCAGGGCTAAGCTCTCATCTCGAGTTGATTTGGGGTGCACGGAGCCCTTTCATGTTGCTCCAGTGACCTCAGGATCCCTCTAGACTTGAGACAGTGATCTTGGGTTTTCTCTGGAGTGCCATGAAGGAAATCAAGGCTCCTTTCACGTTTGATGTGGAACACGGAATTGCTCTGCACGCAGTGCAGTGGAATCGGGCCTCATCCTGCGGCGAGGGGGAAGTCTCATGGTTTTTCTCGAGTTGCGGCCCGAACCTGGGGTATATTCTCGAGTTACGACGGGGAGGGCCCTTCCAGACACGTGTTTGTTCAGCGACGTCAGGACTCCTGCCTAGGTGCGAGGGACACCTCGGGATTCTCCACGAGTCTTGGCATGGCAATTTGGACACGTCTCCACGTGAGGCGGGAGGCCCAGGGTCCCTTTCCACGTGCCACAGGGATCCTGGGACTCCTATCCATATTCAAGAGGAGTCAGGCATCGTCTACTTTGGAAATATTGATCTGCGCGGACCTCTCGAGTTTTCAAATGATGTGAAGCCTCCGGTCGGGATGAGGCGGAGAAATTTGTTTTTCTCTGTGGTCTCCACAGGGGATTCAGACATCCCTTCGTCTTGGGAGATGCAAGACGAGCCTGCATTCAATTCACTGCAAGGATATCTGGCCTTACTTCGAGTCAGAGCATCTCTGTGTCCATTCCACTTGAGGCCACAAACTCAGGGTCCCTCTCACATACATGTAGCTGAGAGAAGCCTCCTCTTGAGGGGCTTGTGGAAAGTTCGTATTCCTCTTGAGTCGAAACCAGGGACTAAGCTCTCATCTCGAGTTGATTTGGGGTCCACGGAGCCCTTTCGGGTAGCTCCAGTGACCTCAGGATCCCTCTAGACTTGAGACAGTGATCTTGGGTTTTCTCTGGAGTGCCATCAAGGAAATCAAGGCTCCTTTCACGATTGATGTGGAACACGGAATTGCTCTGCATGCAGTGCAGGGGAATCAGGCCCCACTTCGCGGAGAGGGGTAAATCTCATGGTTTTTCTCGAGTTGCGGCCCGAACCTGGGGTATATTCTCGAGTTACGACGGGGAGGGCCCTTCCAGACACGTGTTTGTTCAGCGACGTCAGGATTCCTGCCTAGGTGCGAGGGACACCTCGGGATTCTCCTCGAGTCTTGACATAGCAATTTGGACGCGTCTCCACGTGAGGCGGGAGACCCAGGGTCCCTTTCCACGTGCCACAGGGATCCTGGGACTCCTATCCATTTTCAAGAGGAGTCAGGCATCGTCTCCTTTGGAAGCATTGATCTCCGTGGACCTGTCGAGTTTTCAAAGGATGTGAGGCCACCGGTCGCGATGAGGCAGAGAACTCGGTCTTTCTCTGTGGTCTCCACAGGGGATTCAGACGTCCCTTCGTCTTGGGAGATGCAAGATGAGCCTGCATTCAATTCACTGCAGGGTTATCCGGCCTTACTTCGAGTCAGAGCATCTCGGTGTCCATTCCACTTGAGGCCACAAATTCAGGATCCCTCTCACATACCTGTAGCTGAGAGAAGCCTCCTCTTGAGGTGCTTGTGGAAAGTTCCTATTCCTCTTGAGTCGAAGCCAGGGACTAAGCTCTCATCCCGAGTTGATATGGGGTCCACGGAGCCCTTTCGGGTTGTTCCAGTGACCTCAGGATCCCTCTAGACTTGAGACAGTGATCTTGGGTTTTCTCTGGAGTGCCATCAAGGATATCAAGGCTCCTTTCACGTTTGATGTGGAACACGGAATTGCTCTGCACGCAGTCCAGGGGAATTGGGCCTCATCTCGCGGCGAGGGGGAAGTCTCATGGTTTTTCTCGACTTGCGGCCGGAACCTGGGGTATATTCTCGAGTTACGACGGGGAGGGCCCTTCCAGACACGTGTTTGTTCAGCGACGTCAGGACTCCTGCCTAGGTGCGAGGGACACCTCGGGATTCTCCACGAGTCTTGGCATGGCAGTTGGGAGGCGTCTCCACGTGAGGCGGGAGACCCAGGGTCCCTTTCCACGTGCCACAGGGATCCTGGGACTCCTATCCATTTTCAAGAGGAGTCAGGCATCGTATCCTTTGGAAGCATTGATCTCCGCAGACCTCTCGAATTTTCAAAGGATGTGAGGCCTCCGGTTGCTTTGAGGTGGAGGACTAGGTCTTTCTCTGTGGTCTCCACAGGGGATTCAGACATCCCTTCGTCTTGGGAGATGCAAGAAGAGCCTGCATTCAATTCACTGCAGGGATATCCGGCCTTACTTCGAGTCAGAGCATCTCGGTGTCCATTCCACTTGAGGCCACAATCTCAGGGTCCCTCTCACATACCTGTAGCTGAGAGAAGCCTCCTCTTGAGGTGCTCTTGGAAAGTTGGTATTCCTCTTGAGTCGAAGCCAGGGACTAAGCTCTCATCTCGAGTTGATTTGGGGTCCACGGGGCCCTTTCGTGTTGCTCCAGTGACCTCAGGATCCCTCTAGACTTGAAACAGTGTTCTTGGCTTTTCTCTGGAGTGCCATCAAGGAAATCAAGGCTCCTTTCACGTTTGATGTGGAACACGGAATTGCTCTGCACGCAGTGCAGGGGAATCGGGCCTCATCTCGTGGCGAGTGGGAAGTCTCATTGTTTTTCTCGAGTTGCGGCCGGAACCTGGGGTATATTCTCGAGTTACGACGGGGAGGGCCCTTCCAGACACGTGTTTGTTCAGCGACGTCAGGACTCCTGCCTAGGTGCGAAGGACACCTCGGGATTCTCCTCGAGTCTTGGCATGGCAATAGGGACGCGTCTCCACGTGAGGCGGTTGACCCAGGGTCCCTTTCCACGAGCCACAGTGATCCTGGGACTCCTATGCATTTTCAAGAGGAGTCAGGCATCGTCTCCTTTGGAAGCATTGATCTCTGCAGACCTCTCGAGTTTTCAAAGGATGTGAGGCCTCCGGTCACGATGAGGCGGAGGATTAGTTCTTTCTCTGTGGTCTCCAGAGGGGATTCAGACATCCCTTCGTCTTGGGAGATGCAAGACGAGCCTTCATTCAATTCACTGCAGGGATATCCGGCCTTACTTCGAGTCAGAGCATCTCGGTGACCATTCCACTTGAGGCCACAAACTCAGGGTCCCTCTCACATAACTGTAGCTGAGAGAAGCTTCCTCTTGAGGTGCTTGTGGAAAGTTGGTATTCCTCTTGAGTCGAAGCCAGGGAATAAGCTCTTATCTCGAGTTGATTTGGGGTCCACGGAGCCCTTTCGTGTTGCTCCAGTGACCTCAGGATCCCTCTAGACTTGAGACAGTGATCTTGGGTTTTCTCTGGAGTGCCATCAAGGAAATCAAGGCTCCTTTCACGTTTGATGTGGAACACGGAATTGCTCTGAACGCAGTGCAGTGTAATCGGGCCTCATCCAGCGGCGAGGGGGAAGTCTCATGGTTTTTCTCGAGTTGCGGCCCGAACCTGGGGTATATTCTCGAGTTACGACGGGGAGGGCCCTTCCAGACACGTGTTTGTTCAGCGACGTCAGGACTCCTGCCTAGGTGCGAAGGACACCACGGGATTCTCCTCGAGTCTTGGCATGGCAATTTGGACGCGTCTCCACGTGAGGCGGGAGGCCCAGGGTCCCTTTCCACGTGCCACAGTGATCCTGGGACTCCTATCCATTTTCAAGAGGAGTCAGGCATCGTCTCCTTTGGAAATATTGATCTCCGCGGACCTCTCGAGTTTTCAAAGGATGTGAGGCCTCCGGTCGGGATGAGGCGGAGAACTTTGTCTTTCTCTGTGGTCTCCACAGGGGATTCAGACATCCCTTCGTCTTGGGAGATGCAAGACGAGCCTGCATTCAATTCACTGCAGGGATATCCGGCCTTACTTCGAGTCAGAGCATCTCTGTGTCCATTCCACTTGAGGCCACAAACTCAGGGTCCCTCTCACATACATGTAGCTGAGAGAAGCCTCCTCTTGAGGGGCTTGTGGAAAGTTCGTATTCCTCTTGAGACGAAGCCAGGGACTAAGCTCTCATCTCGAGTTGATTTGGGGTCCACGGAGCCCTTTCCTGTTGGTCCAGTGACCTCAGGATCCCTCTAGACTTGAGACAGTGATCTTGGGTTTTCTCTGGAGTGCCATAAAGGAAATCACGGCTCCTTTCACGATTGATGTGGAACACGGAATTGCTCTGCATGCAGTGCAGGGGAATCAGGCCTCAACTCGCGGCGAGGGGTAAATCTCATGGTTTTTCTCGAGTTGCGGCCCGAACCTGGGGTATATTCTCGAGTTACGACGGGGAGGGCCCTTCCAGACACGTGTTTGTTCAGCGACGTCAGGACTCCTGCCTAGTTGCGAGGGACACCTCGGGATCCTCCTCGAGTCTTGGCATGGCAATTTGGACGCGTCTCCACGTGAGGCGGGAGACCCAGGTTCCCTTTCCACGTGCCACAGGGACGCTGGGACTCCTATCCATTTGCAAGAGGAGTCAGGCATCGTCTCCTTTGGAAGCATTGATCTCCGCGGACCTCTCGAGTTTTCAAAGGATGTGAGGCCACCGGTCGCGAAGAGGCAGAGAACTCGGTCTTTCTCTGTGGTCTCCACAGGGGATTCAGACATCCCTTCGTGTTGGGAGATGCAAGATGAGCCTGCATTCAATTCACTGCAGGGATATCCGGCCTTACTTCGAGTCAGAGCATCTCGGTGTCCATTCCACTTGAGGCCACAAACTCAGGGTCCCTCTCACATACCTGTAGCTGAGAGAAGCCTCCTCTTGTGAGGCTTGTGGAAAGTTCGTAGTCCTCTTGAGTCGAAGCCAGGGACTAAGCTCTCATCTCGAGTTGATTTGGGGTCCACGGAGCACTTTCGGGTAGCTCCAGTGACCTCAGGATCCCTCTAGACTTGAGACAGTGATCTTGGGTTTTCTCTGGAGTGCCATCAAGGATATCAAGGCTCCTTTCACGTTTGATGTGGAACACGGAATTGCTCTGCACGCAGTGCCGGGGAATCGGGCCTCGTCTCGCGGCGAGGGGGAAGTCTCATGGTTTTTCTCGAGTTGCGGCCGGAACCTGGGGTATATTCTCGAGTTAGGCCCGGGAGGGCCCGTCCAGACACGTGTCTGTTCAGCGACATCAGAACTCCTGCCTAGGTTCGATGGACACCTCGGTATTCTCCCCAAGTCTTGGCATGGCATTTGGGTTGCATCTCCACGTGAGGCGGGAGACCCAGGGTCCCTTTCCACGTGCCACAGGAATCCTGGGACTCCTATCCATTTTCAAGAGGAGTCAGGAATCGTCTCCTTTGGAAGCATTGGTCTCAGCGGACCTCTCAAGTTTTCAATGGATGTGAGGCCTCCGGTCGCGATGAGGCGGAGAACTTGGTCTTTCTCATTGGTCTCCACAGGGGATTCAGACATGCCTTCGTCTTGGGAGATGAAAGACGAGCCTGCTTTCAATTCACTGCAGGGATATCCGGCCTTACTTCGAGTCAGAGCATCTCGGTGTCCATTCCACTTGAGGCCACAAACTCAGGGTCCCTCTCACATACCTGTAGCTGAGAGAAGCCTCCTCTTGAGGTGCTTCTGGAAAGTTGGTATTCCTTTTGAGTCGAAGTCAGGGACTAAGCTCTCATCTCGAGTTGATTTGGTGTCCACGGAGCATTTTTGTGTTGCTCGAGTGACCTCAGGATCCCTCTAGACATGAGACAGTGATCTTGGGTTTTCTCTGGAGTGCCATCAAGGAAATCAAGGCTCCGTTCACGTTTGATGTGGAACACGGAATTGCTTTGCACGCAGTGCATGGAATCGGGCCTCATCTCGGGGCGAGGGGGAAGTCTCATGGTTTTTCTCGAGTTGCGGACGGACCCTGGGGTATATTCTCGAGTTACGACGGGAGGGCCCTTCCAGACACGTGTTTGTTCAGCGACGCCAGGCCTCGGGCCTAGGTGAGAGGGACACCTCGGGATTCTCCTCGAGTCTTGGCATGGCAATTGGGACGCGTCTCCACGTGAGGCGGGAGACCCAGGGTCCCTTTCCACGTGCCACAGGGATCCTGGGACTCCTATCCATTTTCAAGAGGAGTCAGGCATCGTCTCCTTTGGAAGCATTGATCTCCGCGGACCTCTCGAGTTTTCAAATGATGTGAGGCCTCCGGTCGCGTTGAGGCTGAGGACTAGGTCTTTCTCTGTGGTCTCCACAGGGGATTCAGACAACCCTTCGTCTTGGGAGATGCAAGACGAGCCTGCATCCAATTCACTGCAGGGATATCCGGCCTTACTTCGAGTCCGAGCATCTCGGTATCCATTCCACTTGAGGCCACAAACTCGGGGTCCCTCAAATATACCTGAAGCTGAGAGAAGCCTCCTCTTGACGTGCTTGTGGAAAGTTGTTATTCCTCTTGACTCGAAGCCAGGGACTAAGCTCTCATCTCGAGTTGATTTGGGGTCCACGGAGCCTTTTCGTGTTGCTACAGTGACCTCAGGATCCCTCTGGACTTGAGACAGTGATCTTGGGTTTTCTCTGGAGTGCCATCAAGGAAATCAAGGCTCCTTTCACGTTTGATGTGGAACACGGAATTGCTCTGCACGCAGTGCAGGGGAATCGGGCCTCATCTCGCGGCGAGGGGGAAGTCTTGGTTTTTCGCGAGTGGCGGCCGGAACCTGGGGTATATTCTCGAGTTACGACGGGGAGGGCCCTTCCAGACACGTGTTTCTTCAGCGAAGTGAGGACTCCTGACTAGGTGCGAGGGACACCTCGGGGTTCTCCTCGAGTCTTGGCATGGCAATTGGGACGCGTCTCCATGTGAGGCGGGAGACCCAGGGTCCCTTTCCACGTGCCACAGGGATCCTGGGACTCCTATCCATTTTCAAGAGGAATCAGGCATCGTCTCCTTTGGAAGCATTGATCTCCGCAGACCTCTCAAGTTTTGAAAGGATGTGAGGCCTCCGGTCGCGATGAGCCGGAGAACTAGTTCTTTCTCTGTGGTCTCCACAGGGGATTCAGACATCCCTTCCTCTTAGGAGATGCAAGACGAGCCTGCTTTCAATTCACTGCAGGAATATCCGGCCTTACTTCGAGTCAGAGCATCTCGGTGTCCATTCCACTTGAGGCCACAAACTCAGGGTCCCTCTCACATACCTGTAGCTGAGAGAAGCCTCCTCTTGAGGTGCTTGTGGAAAGTTGGTATTCCTCTTGACTCGAAGCCAGGGACTAAGCTCTCATCTCGAGTTGATTTGGGGTCCACGGAGCCCTTTCTTGTTGCTCCAGTGACCTCAGGATCCCTCTAGACTTGAGACAGTGATCTTGCGTTTTCTCTGGAGTGCCATCAAGGAAATCAAGGCTCCTTTCACGTTTGATATGGAACATGAAATTGCTCTGCATGCAGTGCAGGGGAATCGGGCCTCATCTCGTTGCGAGGGGGAAGTCTCATGGTTTTTCTCGAGTTGCGGCCGGAACCTGGGGTATATTCTCGAGTTACGAAGGGGAGGTCTCTTCCAGACACATGTTTGTTCAGCGACATCAGGACTCCTGCCTAGGTGCGAGGGACACCTCGGGATTCTCCTCGAGCCTTGGCATGGCAATTGGGACGCGTCTCCACGTGAGGCGGGAGACCCAGGGTCCCTTTCCACGTGCCACAGGGATCCTGGGACTCCTATCCATTTTCAGTAGGAGTCAGGCATCGTCTCCTTTGGAAGCATTGATCTCCGCGGACCTCTCGAGTTTTCAAAGGATGTGAGGCCTCCGGTCGCGATGAGGCGGAGGACTAGGTCTTTCTCTGTGTTCTCCACAGGGGATTCAGACATCCCATCGTCTTGGGAGACGCAAGAAGAGCCTGCATTCAATTCACGGCAAAGATATCCCGCCTTACTTCTAGTCAGAGCATCTCGGTGTCCATTCCACATGAGGCCACAAACTCAGGGTCCCTCTCACATACCTGTAGCTGAGGGAAACCTCCTCTTGAAGTGCTTGTGGAAAGTTGGTATTCCTCTTGAGTCGAAGCCAGGGACAAAGCTCTCATCTCGAGTTGATTTGGGGTCCACGGAGCCCTTTCGTGTTGCTCCAGTGACCTCAGGATCCCTCTAGACTCTAGACAGTGATCTTGGGTTTTCTCTGGAGTGCCATCAAGGAAATCAAGGCTCCTTTCACATTTGATGTGGAACACGGAATTGCTCTGCACGCAGTGCAGGGGAATCGGGCCTCATCTCACGGCGAGGGGGAAGTCTCATGGTTTTTCTCGAGTTGCGGCCGGAACCTCGGGTATGTTCTCGAGTTACGACGGGGAGGGCCCTTCCAGACACGTGTTTGTTCAGCGACGTCAGGACTCCTGCCTAGGTGCGAGGGACACATCCGGATTCTCCTCGAGTCTTGGCATGGCAATTGGGACGCGTCTCCACGTGAGGCGGGAGACCCAGTGTCCCGTTCGACGAGCCACAGGGATCCTGGGATTCCTATCCATTTTCAAGAGGAGTCAGGCATCGTCTCCTTTGGAAGCATTGATCTCCGCGGACCTCTCGAGTTTTCAAAGGATGTGAGGCCTACGGTCGCGATGAGGCGGAGGACTAGGTCTTTCTCTTTGGTATCCACAGGGGATTCAGGCAACCCTTCGTCTTGGGAGATGCAAGACGAGCCTGCATTCAATTCACTGCAGGGATACCCGGCCTTACTTCTAGTCAGAGCATCTCGGGGTCCATTCCACTTGAGGCCACAAACTCAGGGTCCCTCTCTCATACCTGTAGCTGAGAGAAGCCTCCTCTTGAGGTGCTTGTGGAAACTTGGTATTCCTCTTGAGTCGAAGCCAGGGACTAAGCTCTCATCTCGAGTTGATTTGGGGTCCACGGAGCCCTTTCGTGCTGCTCCAGTGACCTCAGGATCCCTCTAGACTTGAGACAGTGACTTTGGGTTTTCTCTGGAGTGCCATCAAGGAAATCAAGGCTCCTTTCACGTTTGATGTGGAACACGGAATTGCTCTGCACGCAGTGCAGGGGAATCGAGCCTCATCTCGTGGCGAGGGGGAAGTCTAATGGTTTTTCTCGTGTTGCGGCCCGAACCTGGGGTATATTCTCGAGTTATGACGGGGAGAGCCCTTCCAGACACGTGTTTGTTGAGGGACATCAGGACTCCTGCCGAGGTGCTACGGACACGTCGGGATTTTCCTCGAGTCTTGGCATGGCAATTGGGACTCGTTTCCACGTGAGGCAGGAGACCAAGGGTCCCTTTCCACGTGCCACAGGGATCCTGGGACTCCTATCCATTTTCAAGAAGAGTCAGGCATCGTCTCCTTTGGAAGCATTGATCTCCGCGGACCTCTCGAATTTTCAAAGGATGTGAGGCCTCCGGTCGCGATGAGGCGGTCAACTATGTCTTTCTCTGTGGTCTCCACAGGGGATTCAGACATCCCTTCGTCTTGGGAGATGCAAGACGAGCCTGCATTCAATTCACTGCAGGGATATCCGGCCTTACTTCAAGTCAGAGCATCTCGGTATCCATTCCACTTGAGGCCACAAGCTCAGGGTCCCTCTCACATACCTGTAGTTGAGAGAAGCTTCCTCTTGAGGTGCTTGTGGAAAGTTGGTATTCCTCTTGAGTCGAAGCCAGGGACTAAGCTCTCATCTCGAGTTCATTTGGGGTCCATGGAGCCCTTTCGTGTTGTTCCAGTGACCTCAGGATCCCTCTAGACTTGAGACAGTGATCTTGGGTTTTCTCTGGAGTGCCATCAATGAAATCAAGTCTCCTTTTCGTTTAATGTGGAACACGGAATTGCTCTGCACGCAGTGCAGGGGAATCGGACCTCATCTTGCGGCGAGGGGGAAGTCTCATGGTTTTTCTCGAGTTGCGGCCGGAACCTGGGGTATATTCTCGAGTTATGACGGGGAGGGCCCTTCCAGACACGTGTTTGTTCAGCGACGTCAGGACTCCTGCCTAGGTGCGAGGGACACCTCGGGATTCTCCTCGAGTCTTGGCATGGCAATTGGGACGCGTCTCCACGTGAAGCGGGAGACCCAGGGTCCCCTTCCACGTGGACAGGGATCCTGGGACTCCTATCCATTTTCAAGAGGAGTCAGGCATCGTCTCCTTTGGAAGCATTGATCTACGCGGACCTCTCGAGTTTTCAAAGGATGTGAGGCCTCCGGTCGCGATGAGGCGGAGAACTAGGTCTTTCTCTGTGGTCTCCACAGGGGATTCAGACATCCCTTCGTCTTGGGAGATGCAAGACGAGCTTGCATTCAATTCACTGCAGGGATATCCGGCCTTACTTCGAGTCAGAGCATCTCGGGTTCAATTCCACTTGAGGCTACAAACTCAGGGTACCTCTCACATACATGTAGCTGAGAGAAGCCTTCTCTTGAGGTGCTTGTGGAAAGTTGGTATTCCTCTTGAGTCGAAGCCAGGGACTAAGCTCTCATCTCGAGGTGATTTGGGGTCCACGGAGCCATTTCCTGTTGGTCCAGTGACCTCAGGATCCCTCTAGACTTGAGACAGTGATCTTGGGTTTTCTCTGGAGTGCCATCAAGGAAATCAAGGCTCCTTTCACATTTGATGTGGAACACGGAATTGCTCTGCATGCAGTGCAGGTGAATCAGGCCTCAACTCGCGGCGAGGGGTTAATCTCATGGTTTTTCTCGAGTTGCGGCCCGAACCTGGGGTATATTCTCGAGTTACGACGGGGAGGGCCCTTCCAGACCCGTGTTTGTTCAGCGACGTCAGGACTCCTGCCTAGGTGCGAGGGACACCTCCGGATTCTCCTCGAGTCTTGGCATGGCAATTGGGACGCGTCTCCACGTGAGGCGGGAGACCCAGGTTCCCTTTCCACGTGCCACAGGGATCCTGGGACTCCTATACATTTTCAAGAGGAGTCAGGCATCGTCTCCTTTGGAAGCATTGATCTCCGCGGACCTCTCGAGTTTTCAAAGGATGTGAGGCCACCGGTCGCGATGAGGCAGAGAACTCGGTCTTTCTCTGTGGTCTCCACAGGGGATTCAGACATCCCTTCGTCTTGGGAGATGCAAGATGAGCCTGCATTCAATTCACTGCAGGGATAACCGGCCTTACTTCGAGTCAGAGCATCTCGGTGTCCATTCCACTTCAGGCCACAAACTCAGGGTCCCTCTCACATACCTGTAGCTGAGAGAAGCCTCCTCTTGAGGTGCTTGTGGAAAGTTCCTATTCCTCTTGAGTCGAAGCCAGGGACTAAGCTCTCATCTCGAGTTGATTTGGGGTCCACGGAGCCCTTTCGGGTAGCTCCAGTGACCTCAGGATCCCTCTAGACTTGAGACAGTGATCTTGCGTTTTCTCTGGAGTGCCATCAAGGAAATCAAGGCTCCTTTCACGTTTGATGTGGAACACGGAATTGCTCTGCACGCAGTGCAGGGGAATCGGGCCACATCCAGCGGCGAGGGGGAAATCTCATGGTTTTTCTCGATTTGCGGCCGGAACCTGGGGTATATTCTCGAGTTACGACGGGGAGGGCCCTTCCAGACATGTGTTTGTTCAGTGACGTCAGGACTCCTGCCTAGGTGCGAGGGACACCTCGGGATTCTCCTCGAGTCTTGGCATGGCAATTGGGCCGCATATCCACGTGAGGCGGGACACCCAGTGTCCCTTTCCAGGTGCCACAGGGATCCTGGGATTCCTATCCATTTTCAGGAGGAGTCAGGCATCGTCTCCTTTGGAAGCATTGATCTCCGCGGACCTCTCGAGTTTTCAAAGGATGTAAGGCCTCCGGTCGCGATGAGACGGAGGACTAGGTCTTTCTCTGTGGTCTCCACAGGGGATTCAGACATCCCTTCGTCTATGGAGATGCAAGACGAGCCTGCATTCAATTCACTGCAGGGATATCCGGCCTTACTTCGAGTCAGAGCATCTCGGTGTCCATTCCACTTGAGGCCACAAACTCAGGGTCCCTCTCACATACATGTAGCTGAGAGAAGCCTCCTCTTGAGGTGCTTGTGGAAATTTGGTATTCCTCTTGAGTCGAAGCCAGGGACTAAGCTCTCATCTCGAGTTGATTTGGGGTCCACGGAGAACTTTCGTGTTGCTCCAGTGACCTCAGGATCCCTCTAGAATTGAGACAGTGATCTTGGGTTTTCTCTGGAGTGCCATCAAGGAAATCAAGGCTCCTTTCACGTTTGATGTGGAACACGGAATTGCTCTGCACGCAGTGCAGGGGAATCAGGCCTCATCTCGCGGCGAGGGGTAAGTCTCATGGTTTTTCTCGAGTTGCGGCCCGAACCTGGGGTATATTCTCGAGTTACGACGGGGAGGGTCCTTCCAGAAACGTGTTTGTTCAGCGACGTCAGGACTCCTGCCTAGGTGCGAGGGACACCTCGGGATTCTCCTCGAGTCTTGGCATGGCAATTGGGACGCGTCTCCACGTGAGGCAGGAGACCCAGGGTCCCTTTCCACGTGCCACAGGGATCCTGGGACTCCTATCCATTTGCAAGAAGAGTCAGGCATCGTCTCCTTTGGAAGCATTGATCTCCGCAGACCTCTCGAGTTTTCAAAGGATGTGATGCCTCCGGTCTCGATGAGGCGGAGGACTAGGTCTTTCTCTGTGGTCTCCACAGGTGATTCAGACATCCCTTCATCTTGGGAGATGCAAGACCAGCCTGCATTCAATTCACTATTGGGATATCCGGGCTTACTTCGAGTCAGAGCATCTAGGTGTCCATTCCACTTGAGGCAACAAACTCAGAGTCCCTCTCACATACCTTAGCTGAGAGAAGCCTCTTCTTGAGGTGATTGTGGAAAGTCGGTATTCCTCTTGAGTCCAAGCCAGGGACTAAGCTCTCATCTCGCGTTGATTTGGGGTCCTCGGAGCCCTTTCATGTTGCTCCAGTGATCTCAGGATCCGCCTAGACTTGAGATAGTGATCTTGGGTTTTCTCTGGAGTGCCATCAAGGAAATCAAGGCTCTATTCACGTTTGATGTGGAACACGGAATTGCTCTGCACGCAGTGCAGGGGAATCGGGCCTCATCTCACGGCGAGGGGGAAGTCTCATGGTTTTTCTCGAATTGCGGCCGGAACCTGGGGTATATTCTCGAGTTACGACGGGGAGGGCCCTTTCAGACACGTGTTTGTTCAGCGACGTCAGGACTCCTGCCTAGGTGCGAGGGACACCTCGGGATTCTCCTGGAGTCTTGGCATGGCAATGGGGACGCATCTCCACGTGAGGCGGGAGACCCATGGTCCCTTTCCACGTGTCACAGGGATCCTGGGACTCCTTTCCATTTTCAAGAGGAGTCAGGCATCGTCTCCTTTGGAAGCATTGATCTCCGCATACCTCTCGAGTTTTCAAAGGATGTGAGGCCTCCGGTCGCGACGAGCAGGACGACTAGGTCTTTCTCTGTCGTCTCCACCGGGGACTCAGACATCCCTTCGTCTTGGGAGATGCAAGACGAGCCTGCATTCAATTCACTGCAGGGATATCCAGCCTTACTTCGAGTCAGAGCATCTCGGTGTCCATTCCACTTGAGGCCACAATCTCAGGGTCCCTCTCACATACCTGTAGCTGAGAGAACCCTCCTCTTGAGGTGCTTCTGGAAAGTTTGTATTCCTCTTGAGTTGAAGCCAGGGACTAAGCTCTAATCTCGAGTTGATTTGCGGACCACGAAACCCTTTCGTGTTGCTCCAGTGACCTCAGGATCCCTCTAGACTTGAGACAGTGTTCTTGGGTTTTCTCTGGAGTGCCATCAAGGAAATCAAGGCTCCTTTCACGTTTGATGGGGAACTCGGAATTGCTCTGCACGCAGTGCAGGGGAATCTGGCCTCATGTCGCGGCGAGGGGGAAGTCTCGTTGTTTTTCTCGAGTTGGGGCCAGAACCTGGGGTATATTCTCGAGTTACGACGGGGAGGGCCCTTCCAGACACTGGTTTGTTTAGCGACGTCAGGACTTCTGCCTAGGTGCGAGGGACACTTCGGGATTCTCCTCGAGTCTTGGCATGGCAATTGGGACGCGTCTCCACGTGAGGCGGCAGACCCAGGGTCCCTTTCCACGTGCCACAGGGATCCTGGGACTCCTATCCATTTTCAAGAGGAGTCAGGCATTGTCTCCTTCGGAAGTATTGATCTCCGCGGACCTCTCGAGTTTTCAAAGGATGTGAGGCCTCCGGTCGCGATAAGGCGGAGAACTAGGTCTTTCTCTGTGGTCTCCACAGGGGATTCAGACATCCCTTCGTCTTGGGAGATGCAAGACGAGCCTGCATTCAATTCACTGCACGGATATCCGGCCTTACTTCGAGTCAGAGCATCTCGGTGTCCATTCCACTTGAGGCCACAAACTCAGTGTCCCTCTCACATACCTGTAGCTGAGAGAAGCCTCCTCTTGAGGTGCTTGTGGAAAGTTGGTATTCCTCTTGAGGGGAAGCCAGGTACTAAGCTCTCATCTCGAGTTGATTTGGGGTCCACGGAGCCCTTTCGTGTTGCTCCAGTAACCTCAGGATCCCTCTAGACTTGAGACAGTGATCTTGGTTTTTCTCTGGACTGCCATCAAGGAAATCAAGGCTCCTTTCACGTTTGATGTGGAACACCGAATTGCTCTGCACGCAGGGCAGGGGAATCGGGCCTCATCTCGCGGCGAGTGGGAAGTCTCATTGTTTTTCTCTAGTTGCAGCCAGAACCTGGGGTATATTCTCGAGTTACGACGGGGAGGGCCCTTCCAGACACGTGTTTGTTCAGCGACGTCAGGACTCCTGCCTAGGTGCCACGGACACCTCCTGATTTTCCTCGAGTCTTGGCATGGCAATGGGGACGCGTCTCAACGTGAGGCGGGAGTCCCAGTGTCCCTTTCCACGTGCCACAGGGATCCTGGGACTCCTATCCATTTTCAAGAGGAGTCAGGCATCGTCTCCTTTGGAAGCATTAATCTCCGTGGACCTCTCGAGTTTTCAAAGGATGTGAGGCCTCCGTTCGCGTTGATTCGGAGGACTAGGTCTTTCTCTGTGGTTTCCACAGGGGATTCAGACATCCCTTCGTCTTGGGAAATACAAGACGGGCTTGCATTCAATTCACTGCAGGGATATCCGGCCTTACTTCGAGTCAGAGCATCTCGGTGTCCATTCCACTTGAGGCCACAAACACAGGGTCCCTCTCACATACCTGTAGCTGAGAGAAGCCTCCTCTTGAGGTGCTTGTGGAAAGTTGGTATTCCTCTTCAGTCGAAGCCAGGGAAAAGCTCTCATCTCGAGTTGATTTGGGTTCCACGGAGCCCTTTCTTGTTGCTCCAGTGACCTCAGGATCCCTCTAGACTTGAGACAGTGGTCTTGGGTTTTCTCTGGAGTGCCATCAAGGATATCAAGGCTCCTTTCACGTTTGATGTGGAACACGGAATTGCTCTGCAGCAGTCCAGGGGAATCGGGCCTCATCTCGCGGCGAGGGGGAAGTCTCATGGTTTTTCTCGACTTGCGGCCGGAACCTGGGGTATATTCTCGAGTTACGACGGGGAGGGCCCTCCAGACACGTGTTTGTTCAGCGACGTCAGGACTCCTGCCTAGGTGCGAGGGACACCTCGGGATTCTCCACGAGTCTTGGCATGGCAATTGGGAGGCGTCTCCACGTGAGGCGGGAGACCCAGGGTCCCTTTCCACGTGACACAGGGATCCTGGGACTCCTATCCATTTTCAAGAGGAGTCAGCCATCGTATCCTTTGGAAGCATTGATCTCCGCAGACCTCTCGAATTTTCAAAGGATGTGAGGCCTCCGGTTGCTTTGAGGTGGAGGACTAGGTCTTTCTCTGTGGTCTCCACAGGGGATTCAGACATCCCTTCGTCTTGGGAGATGCAAGAAGAGCCTGCATTCAATTCACTGCAGGGATATCCAGCCTTACTTCGAGTCAGAGCATCTCGGTGTCCATTCCACTTGAGGCCACAATCTCAGGGTCCCTCTCACATACCTGTAGCTGAGAGAAGCCTCCTCTTGAGGTGCTCTTGGAAAGTTGGTTTTCCTCTTGAGGCGAAGCCAGGGACTACGCTCTCATCTCGAGTTGATTTTGGGTCAACGGGGCCCTTTCGTGTTGCTCCAGTGACCTCAGGATCCCTCTAGACTTGAAACAGTGTTCTTGGGTTTTCTCTGGAGTCCCATCAAGGAAATCAAGGCTCCTTTCACGTTTGATGTGGAACACGGAATTGCTCTGCACGCAGTGCAGGGGAATCGGGCCTCATCTCCTGGCGAGTGGGAAGTCTCATTGTTTTTCTCGAGTTGCGGCCGGAACCTGGGGTATATTCTCGAGTTACGACGGGGAGGGCCCTTCCAGACACGTGTTTGTTCAGCGACGTCAGGACTCCTGCCTAGGTGCGAGGGACACCTCGGGATTCTCCTCGAGTCTTGGCATGGCAATAGGGACGCGTCTCCACGTGAGGCGGTTGACCCAGGGTCCCTTTCCGCGAGCCACAGTGATCCTGGGACTCCTATGCATTTTCAAGAGGAGTCAGGCATCGTCTCCTTTGGAAGCATTGATCTCTGCAGACCTCTCGAGTTTTCAAAGGATGTGAGGCCTCCGGTCACGATGAGGCGGAGGATTAGGTCTTTCTCTGTGGTCTCCAGAGGGGATTCAGACATCCCTTCGTCTTGGGAGATGCAAGACGAGCCTTCATTCAATTCACTGCAGGGATATCCGGCCTTACTTCGAGTCAGAGCATCTCGGTGACCATTCCACTTGAGGCCACAAACTCAGGGTCCCTCTCACATAACTGTAGCTGAGAGAAGCTTCCTCTTGAGGTGCTTGTGGAAAGTTGGTATTCCTCTTGAGTCGAAGCCAGGGACTAAGCTCTCATCTCGAGTTGATTTGGGGTCCACGGAGCCCTTTCGTGTTGCTCCAGTGACCTCAGGATCCCTCTAGACTTGAGACAGTGATCTTGGGTTTTCTCTGGAGTGCCATCAAGGAAATCAAGGCTCCTTTCACGTTTGATGTGGAACACGGAATTGCTCTGAACGCAGTGCAGGGGAATCGGGCCTCATCCAGCGGCGAGGGGGAAGTCTCATGGATTTTCTCGAGTTGCGGCCCGAACCTGGGGTATATTCTCGAGTTACGACGGGGAGGGCCCTTCCAGACACGTGTTTGTTCAGCGACGTCAGGACTCCTGCCTAGGTGCGAGGGACACAACGGGATTCTCCTCGAGTCTTGGCCTGGCAATTTGGACGCGTCTCCACGTGAGGCGGGAGGCCCAGGGTCCCTTTCCACGTGCCACAGTGATCCTGGGACTCCTATCCATTTTCAAGAGGAGTCAGGCATCGTCTCCTTTGGAAATATTGATCTCCGCGGACCTCTCGAGTTTTCAAAGGATGTGAGGCCTCCGGTCGGGATGAGGCGGAGAACTTTGTCTTTCTCTGTGGTCTCCACAGGGGATTCAGACATCCCTTCGTCTTGGGAGATGCAAGACGAGCCTGCATTCAATTCACTGCAGGAATATCCGGCCTTACTTCGAGTCAGAGCATCTCTGTGTCCATTCCACTTGAGGCCACAAACTCAGGGTCCCTCTCACATACATGTAGCTGAGAGAAGCCTCCTCTTGAGGGGCTTGTGGAAAGTTCGTATTCCTCTTGAGACGAAGCCAGGGACTAAGCTCTCATCTCGAGTTGATTTGGGGTCCACGGAGCCCTTTCCTGTTGGTCCAGTGACCTCAGGATCCCTCTAGACTTGAGACAGTGATCTTGGGTTTTCTCTGGAGTGCCATCAAGGAAATCACGGCTCCTTTCACGATTGATGTGGAACACGGAATTGCTCTGCATGCAGTGCAGGGGAATCAGGCCTCAACTCGCGGCGAGGGGTAAATCTCATGGTTTTTCTCGAGTTGCGGCCCGAACCTGGGGTATATTCTCGAGTTACGACGGGGAGGGCCCTTCCAGACACGTGTTTGTTCAGCGACGTCAGGACTCCTGCCTAGTTGCGAGGGACACCTCGGGATCCTCCTCGAGTCTTGGCATGGCAATTTGGATGCGTCTCCACGTGAGGCGGGAGACCCAGGTTCCCTTTCCACGTGCCACACGGATCCTGGGACTCCTATCCATTTGCAAGAGGAGTCAGGCATCGTCTCCTTTGGAAGCATTGATCTCCGCGGACCTCTCGAGTTTTCAAAGGATGTGAGGCCTCCGGTCGCGAAGAGGCAGAGAACTCGGTCTTTCTCTGTGGTCTCCACAGGGGATTCAGACATCCCTTCGTCTTGGGAGATGCAAGATGAGCCTGCATTCAATTCACTGCAGGGATATCCGGCCTTACTTCGAGTCAGAGCATCTCGGTGTCCATTCCACTTGAGGCCACAAACTCAGGGTCCCTCTCACATACCTGTAGCTGAGAGAAGCCTCCTCTTGTGAGGCTTGTGGAAAGTTCGTATTCCTCTTGAGTCGAAGCCAGGGACTAAGCTCTCATCTCGAGTTGATTTGGGGTCCACGGAGCCCTTTCGGGTAGCTCCAGTGACCTCAGGATCCCTCTAGACTTGAGACAGTGATCTTGGGTTTTCTCTGGAGTGCCATCAAGGATATCAAGGCTCCTTTCATGTTTGATGTGGAACACGGAATTGCTTTGACGCAGTGCACGGAATCGGGCCTCATCTCGGGGCGAGGGGGAAGTCTCTTGGTTTTTCTCGAGTTGCAGACGGACCCTGGGGTATATTCTCGAGTTACGACGGGAGGGCCCTTCCAGACACGTGTTTGTTCAGCGACGCCAGGCCTCGGGCCTAGGTGAGAGGGACACCTCGGGATTCTCCTCGAGTCTTGGCATGGCAATTGGGACGCGTCTCCACGTGAGGCGGGAGACCCAGGGTCCCTTTCCACGTGCCACAGGGATCCTGGGACTCCTATCCATTTTCAAGAGGAGTTAGGCATCGTCTCCTTTGGAAGCATTGATCTCCGCGGACCTCTCGAGTTTTCAAATGATGTGAGGCCTCCGGTCGCGTTGAGGCGGAGGACTAGGTCTTTCTCTGTGGTCTCCACAGGGGATTCAGACAACCCTTCGTCTTGGGAGATGCAAGACGAGCCTGCATCCAATTCACTGCAGGGATATCCGGCCTTACTTCGAGTCAGAGCATCTCGGTATCCATTCCACTTGAGGCCACAAACTCGGGGTCCCTCAAATATACCTGAAGCTGAGAGAAGCCTCCTCTTGACGTGCTTGTGGAAAGTTGTTATTCCTCTTGACTCGAAGCCAGGGACTAAGCTCTCATCTCGAGTTGATTTGGGGTCCACGGAGCCTTTTCGTGTTGCTACAGTGACCTCAGGATCCCTCTGGACTTGAGACAGTGATCTTGGGTTTTCTCTGGAGTGCCATCAAGGAAATCAAGGCTCCTTTCACGTTTGATGTGGAACACGGAATTGCTCTGCACGCAGTGCAGGGGAATCGGGCCTCATCTCGCGGCGAGGGGGAAGTCTTGGTTTTTCGCGAGTGGCGGCCGGAACCTGGGGTATATTCTCGAGTTACGACGGGGAGGGCCCTTCCAGACACGTGTTTCTTCAGCGAAGTGAGGACTCCTGACTAGGTGCGAGGGACACCTCGGGGTTCTCCTCGAGTCTTGGCATGGCAATTGGGACGCGTCACCATGTGAGGCGGGAGACCCAGGGTCCCTTTCCACGTGCCACAGGGATCCTGGGACTCCTATCCATTTTCAAGAGGAGTCAGGCATCGTCTCCTTTGGAAGCATTGATCTCCGCAGACCTCTCAAGTTTTGAAAGGATGTGAGGCCTCCGGTCGCGATGATCCGGAGAACTAGTTCTTTCTCTGTGGTCTCCACAGGGGATTCAGACATCCCTTCCTCTTAGGAGATGCAAGACGAGCCTGCTTTCAATTCACTGCAGGGATATCCGGCCTTACTTCGAGTCAGAGCATCTCGGTGTCCATTCGATTTGAGGCCACAAACTCAGGGTCCCTCTCACCTACCTGTAGCTGAGAGAAGCCTCCTCTTGAGGTGCTTGTGGAAAGTTGGTATTCCTCTTGACTCGAAGCCAGGGACTAAGCTCTCATCTCGAGTTGATTTGGGGTCCACGGAGCCCTTTCGTGTTGCTCCAGTGACCTCAGGATCCCTCTAGACTTGAGACAGTGATCTTGCGTTTTCTCTGGAGTGCCATCAAGGAAATCAAGGCTCCTTTCACGTTTGATATGGAACATGAAATTGCTCTGCATGCAGTGCAGGGGAATCGGGCCTCATCTCGTTGCGAGGGGGAAGTCTCATGGTTTTTCTCGAGTTGCGGCCGGAACCTGGGGTATATTCTCGAGTTACGAAGGAGAGGTCTCTTCCAGACACGTGTTTGTTCAGCGACGTCAGGACTCCTGCCTAGGTGCGAGGGACACCTCGGGATTCTCCTCCAGTCTTGGCATGGCAATTGGGACGCGTCTCCACGTGAGGCGGGAGACCCAGGGTCCCTTTCCACGTGCCACAGGGATCCTGGGACTCCTATCCATTTTCAGTAGGAGTCAGGCATCGTCTCCTTTGGAAGCATTGATCTCCGCGGACCTCTCGAGTTCTCAAAGGATGTGAGGCCTCCGGTCGCGATGAGGCGGAGGACTAGGTCTTTCTCTGTGGTCTCCACAGGGGATTCAGACATCCCATCGTCTTGGGAGACGCAAGAAGAGCCTGCATTCAATTCACGGCAAAGATATCCCGCCTTACTTCGAGTCAGAGCATCTCGGTGTCCATTCCACTTGAGGCCACAAACTCAGGGTCCCTCTCACATACCTGTAGCTGATAGAAGCCTCCTCTTGAGGTGCTTGTGGAAAGTTGGTATTCCTCTTGAGTCGAAGCCAGGGACTAAGCTGTCATTTCGAATTGATTTGGGGTCCTCGGAGCCCTTTCGTGTTGCTCCAGTGACCTCAGGATCCCTCTAGACTTGAGACAGTGATCTTGGGTTTTCTCTGGAGTGCCATCAAGGAAATCAAGGCCCCTTTCACGTTTGATGTGGAACACGGAATTGCTCTGCACGCAGTGAAGGGGAATCGGGCCTCATCTCGCGGCGAGGGGGAAGTCTCATGGTTTTTCTCGAGTTGCGGCCGGAACCTGGGGTATATTCTCGAGTTACGACGGGGAGGGCCCTTCCAGAAACGTGTTTGTTCAGCGACGTCAGGATTCCTGCCTAGGTGCGAGGGACACCTCGGGATTCTCCTCGAGTCTTGGCATGGCAATTGGGACACGTCTCCACGTGAGGCGGGAGACCCAGTGTCCCCGTCCATGTGGACAGGGATCCTGGGACTCCTACCCATTTTCAAGAGGAGTCAGGCATCGTCTCTTTTGGAAGCATTGATCTCCGAGGACCGCTCGAGTTTTCAAAGGATGTGAGGCCTCCGGTCGTGATGAGGCGGAGAACTAGGTCTTTCTCTGTTGTCTCCACAGGGGATTCAGACATCCCTTCGTCTTGGGAGATGCAAGGCGAGCTTGCATTCAATTCACTGCAGCGATATCCGGCCTTAATTCGAGTCAGAGCATCTCGGTGTCCATTCCACTTGAGGCCACAAACTCAGGGTATCTCTCACATACACATAGCTGAGAGAAGCCGCCTCTTGAGGTGCTTGTGGAAACTTGGTATTCCTCTTGAGTCGAAGCCAGGGACTAAGCTCTCATCTCGAGTTGATTTGGGGTCCACGGATCCCTTTCGTGTTGCTCCAGTGACCTCAGGATCCCTCTAGACTTGAGACAGTGATCTTGGGTTTTCTCTGGAGTGGCATCAAGGAAATCAAGGCTCCTTTCACGTTTGATGTGGAATACGGAATTGCTCTGCACTCAATGCAGGGGAATCGGGCCTCATCTCGCGGCGAGGGGGAAGTCTCATTGTTTTTCTCGAGTTGCGCCGGAACCTGGGGTATATTCTCGAGTTACGACGGGGAGGGTCCTTCCAGACACGTGTTTGTTCAGCGACGTCAGGACTCCTGCCTAGGTGCGAGGGACACCTCGGGATTCTCCTCGAGTCTTGGCATGGCAATTGGGACGCGTCTCCACGTGAGGCGGGAGACCCAGGGTCCCTTTCCACGTGCCACAGGGATCCTGGGAATCCTATCCATTTTCAAGAGGAGTCAGGCATCGTCTCCTTTGGAAGCATTGATCTCCGCGGACCCCTTGAGTTTTCAAAGGATGTGAGGTCTGCCGTCGCGTTGAGGCAGAGGACTAGGTCTTTCTCTGCGGTCTCCACAGGGAATTCAGACAACCCTTCGTCTTGGGAGATGCAAGACGAGCCTGCATTCAATTCACTGCAGGGATATCCGGCCTTACTTCGAGTCAGAGCATCTCGGTGTCTATTCAACTTGAGGCCGCAAACTCAGGGTCCCTCTCACATACCTGTAGCTGAGAGAAGCCTCCACTTGAGGTGCTTTTGGAAAGTTGGTTTTCCTCTTAAGTCGAAGCCAGGGACTAAGCTCTCATCTCGATTTGATTTGGGTTCCACGGAGCCCTTTCGTGTTGCTACAGTGGCCTCAGGATCCCTCTAGACTTGAGACAGTGACTTTGGGTTTTCTCTGGTGTGCCATCATGGAAATCAAGGCTCCTTTCACGTTTGATGTGGAACACGGAATTGCTCTGCATGCAGTGCAGGGGAATCGGGCCTCATCTCGCGGCGAGGGGGAAGTCTCATGGTTTTTCTCGAGTTGCGGCTGGAACCTGGCGTATATTCTCGAGTTACGACGGGGAGGGCCCTTCCATACACGTGTTTGTTCAGCGACGTAAGGACTACTGCCTAGGTGCGAGGGACACCTCTGGATTCTCCTCGAGTCTTGGCATGGCAATTGGGACGCGTCTCCACGTGAGGCGGGAGACCCAGGGTCCCTTTCCACGTGCCACAGGGATCCTGGGACTCCTATACATTTTCAAGAGGAGTCAGGCATCATCTCCTTTGGAAGCATTGATCTCCGCGGACCTCTCGAATTTTCAAAGGATGTGAGGCCTCCGGTCGCGATGAGGGTGAGAATTAGGTCTTTCTCTGTGGTCTCCACAGGGGATTCAGACTACCCTTCATCTTGGGAGATGCAAGACGAGCCTGCATTCAATTCACTGCAGGGATATCTGGCCTTACTTCGAGTCAGAGCATCACGGTGTCCATTCCATTTGAGGCCACAAACTCAGGGTCGCTCTCACATACCTGTAGCTGAGAGAAGCCTCCCCTTGAGGGGCTTGTGGAAAGTTGGTATTCCTCTTGAGTCGAAGCCAGGGACTACGCTCTCATCTCGAGTTGATTTGGGGTCCACGGAGCCCTTTCGTGTTGCTCCAGTGACCTCAGGATCGCTCTAGACTTGAGACAGTCATTTTGGGTTTTCTCTAGAGTGCCATCAAGGAAATCAAGGCTCCTTTCACGTTTGATGACGAACACGGAATTGCTCTGCACACAGTGCAAGGGAATCGGGCCTCATCTCGCGGCGAGGGGGAAGTCTCATGGTTTTTCTCGAGTTGAGGCCCGAACCTGGGGTATATTCTCGAGTTACGACGGGGAGGGCCCTTCCAGACACGTGTTTGTTCAGCGACGTCAGGACTCCTGCCTAGGTGCGAGGGACACCTCGGGATTCTCCTGGAGTCTTGGCATGGCAATTTGGACGTTTCTCCACGTGAGGCGGGAGACGCAGGGTCCCTTTCCACGTGCCACAGGGATCCTGGGACTCCTATCCATTTTCAAGAGGAGTCAGGCATCGTCTCCTTTGGAAGCATTGATCTCCGCATACCTCTCGAATTTTCAAAGGATGTGAGGTCTCCGGTCGCCATGAGGCGGAGGACTAGGTCTTTCTCTGTTGTCTCCACAGCGGATTCAGACATCCCTTCGTCTTGGGAGATGCAAGACGAGCCTGCATTCAATTCACTGCAGGGATATCCGGCCTTACTTCGAGTCAGAGCATCTCGGTGTCCATTCCACTTGAGGCCACAAATTCAGGGTCCCTCTCACATACCTGTAGCTGAGAGAAGCCTCTTCTTGAGGTGCTTGTGGAAAGTTGGTATTCCTCTTGAGTCGAAGCCAGGGACTAAGCTCTCATCTCGAGTTGATTTGGGGTCCACGGAGCCCTTTCGTGTTGCTCCAGTGACCTCAGGATCCCTCTAGACTTGAGACAGTGATCTTGGGTTTTCTCTGGAGTGCCATCAAGGAAATCAAGGCTCCTTTCAAGTTTGATGTGGAACACGGAATTGCTCTGCACGCAGTTCAGGGGAATCGGGCCTCATCTCGCGGCAAGGGGGATGTCTCATGGTTTTTCTCGACTTGGGGCCAGAACCTGGGGTATATTCTCGAGTTAAGACGGGGAGGGCCCTTTCAGACACGTGTTTGTTCAGCGACGTCAGGACTCCTGCCTAGGTGCGAGGGACACCTCGGGATTCTCCTCGAGCCTTGACATGGCCATTGGGATGCGTCTCCACGTGAGGCGGGAGACCCAGGGTCCCTTTCCACGTGCCACAGGGATCCTCGGACTCCTATCCATTTTCAAGAAGAGTCAGGCATCGTCTCCTTTGGAAGCATTTATCTCCGCGGACCTCTCGAGTTTTCAAAGGATGTGAGGCCTCCGGTCTCGATGAGGCGGTGAACTAGTTCTTTCTCTGTGGTCTCCACAGGGGATTCAGATATCCCTTCGTCTTGGGAGATGCAAGACGAACCTGCATTCAGTTCACTGCAGGGATATCCGGCCTTACTTCGAGTCAGAGCATCTCGGTGTCCATTCCACTTGAGGCCACAATCTCAGGGTCCCTCTCACATACCTGTAGCTGAGAGAAGCCTCCTCTTGAGGTGCTTGTGGAAAGTTGGTATTCCTCTTGAGTCGAAACCAGGGAATAAGCTCTCATCTCGAGTTGATTTGGGGTCCCCAGAGCCCTTTCATGTTGCTCCAGTGAACTCAGGATCCCTCTAGACTTGAGACAGTGATCTTGGGTTTTCTCTGGAGTGCCATCAAGGAAATCAAGTCTCCTATCATGTTTGATGTGGAACACGTAATTGCTCTGCACGCAGTGCAGGGGAATCGGGCCTCATCTCGCGGCGAGGGGGAAGTCTCATGGTTTTTCTCGAGTTCCGGCCGGAACTTGGGGTATATTCTCGAGTTAAGACGGGGAGGGCCCTTCCAGACACGTGTTTGTTCAGCGACGTCAGGACTCCTGCCTAGGTGCGAGGGACACCTCGGGATTCTCCTCGAGTCTTGGCATGGCAATTGGGATGCGTCTCCACGTGAGGCGGGAGACCCAGGGTCCCTTTCCACGAGCCACAGGGATCCTGGGACTCCTATCCATTTTCAAGAGGAGTCAGACATCGTCTCCTTCGGAAGTATTGATCTCCGCGGTCGTCTCAAGTTTTCAAAGGATATGAGACCTCCGTTTGCGTTGAGGTGGAGGTCTAGGTCTTTCTCTGTGGTCTGCACAGGGGATTCGGACAACCCTTCGTCTTGGGAGATGCAAGACGAGCCTGCATTCAATTCACTGCAGGGATATCCGGCCTTACTTCGAGTCAGAGCATCTCGGTGTCCATTCCACTTAAGGCCACAAACTCGGGGTCCCTCTCACATACCTGTAGCTGAGAGAAGCCTCCTCTTGAGGTGCTTGTGGAAAGTTGGTATTCCTCTTGAGTCTAAGGCAGGGACTAAGCTCTCATCTCGAGTTGATTTGGGGTCCACGGAACACTTTCCTGTTGCTACAGTGACCTCAGGATCCCTCTAGACTTGAGACAGTGATCTTGGGTTTTCTCTGGAGTGCCAACAAGGAAATCAAGCCTCCTTTCACGTTTGATGTGGAACACGGATTTGCTCTGCATGCAGTGCAGGGGAATCGGACCTCAACTCGCGGCGAGGGGGAAATCTCATGGTTTTTCTCGAGTTGCGGCCTGAACCTGGGGTATATTCTCGAGTTACGACGGGAAGGGCCCTTCTAGACACGTGTTTGTTCAGCGACGTCAGGACTCCTGCCTAGGTGCGAGGGACACCTCGGGATTCTCCTCGAGTCTTGGCATGGCAATTTGGACGCGTCTCCACGTGAGGCTGGAGACCCAGGGTCCCTTTCCACGTGCCACAGGGATCTTGGGACTCCTATCCATTTTCAAGAGGAATCAGGCATCGTCTCCTTTGGAAGCATTGATCTCCGCGGACCTCTCGAGTTTTCAAAGGATGTGAGGCCTCCGGTCGCGATGAGGCGGAGAACTCGGTCTTTCTCTGAAGTCTCCACAGGGGATTCAGACATCCCTTCGTCTTGGGAGATGCAAGACGAGCCTTCATTCAATTCACTGCAGGGTTCTCCGGCCTTACTTCGAGTCAGAGCATCTCGCTGTCCATTCCAATTTGGCCACAAACTCAGGGTCCCTCTCACATACCTGTAGCTGAGAGAAGCCTCCTCTTGAGGGGCCAGTGGAAAGTTCGTATTCCTCTTGAGTCGAAGCCAGGGATTAAGCTCTCTTCTCGAGTTGATTTGGGGTCCACGGAACCCTTTCGTGTTGCTCCAGTGACCTCAGGATCCCTCTAGACTTGAGACAGTGATCTTGGGTTTTCTCTGGAGTGCCATCAAGGAAATCAAGTCTCCTTTCACGTTTAGTGTGGAACACGGAATTGTTCTGCACGCAGTGCAGGGGAATCGGGCCTCATCTCGCGGCGAAGGGGAAGTCTCATGTTGTTTCTCGAGTTGTGGCCGGAAACTGGGGTATATTCTCGAGTTACGACGGGGAGGGCCCTTCCAGACACGTGTTTGTTCAGCGCCGTCAGGACTCCTGCCTAGGTGCGAGGGACACCTCGGGATACTCCTCGAGTCTTGGCATGGCAATTGGGACGCGTATCCACGTGAGGGGGGAGACCCAGGCTCCCTTTCCACGTGCCACAGGGATCCTGGGACTCCTATCCATTTTCAAGAGGAGTCAGGCATCGTCTCCTTTGGAAGCATTGATCTCCTCAGACATCTCGAGTTTTCAAAGGATGTGAGGCCTCCGGTCGCGTTGAGGCGGAGGACTAGGACATTCTCTGTGATCTCCACAGGGGATTCAGACATCCCTTCGTCTTGGGAGATGCAAGACGACCCTGCATTCAATTCACTGCAGGGATATCCAGCCTTACTTCGAGTCGAGCATCTCGGTGTCCATTCCACTTAAGGCCACAAACTCGGGGTCCCTCTCACATACCTGTAGCTGAGAGAAGCCTCCTCTTGAGGTGCTTGTGGAAAGTTGGTATTCCTCTTGAGTCGAAGCCAGGGACTAAGCTCACATCTCTAGCTGATTTGGGGTCCACGGAGCCCTTTCTTGTTGCTCCAGTGACCTCAGGATCCCTCTAGACTTGAGACAGTGATCTTGGGTTTTCTCTGGAGTGCCATCAAGGAAATCAAGGCTCCTTTCATTTTTGATGTGGAATACGGAATTGCTCTGCACGCAGGGCAGGGGAATCGGGCCTCATATCGCGGCGAGGGGGAAGTCTCATGGTTTTTCTAGAGTTGTGGCCGGAACCTGGGGTATATTCTCGAGTTACGACGGGGAGGGCCCTTCCAGACACGTGTTTGTTCAGCGAGGTCTGGACTCCTGCCTAGGTGCGAGGGACACCTCGGGATTCTCCTCGAGTCTTGGCATGGCAATTGGGACGCGTCTCCACGTGAGGCGGGAGACCCAGGGTCCCTTTCCACGTGCCACAGGGATCCTGGGACTCCTATCCATTTTCTGGAGGTGTCAGGCATCGTCTCCTTTGGAAGCATTGATCTCCGCAGACCTCTCGAGTTTTCAAAGGATTTGAGGCCTCCGGACGCAATGAGGCGGAGGAGTACTTCTTTCTCTGTGGTCTCCACAGGGGATTCAGACATCCCTTCGTCTTGGGAGATGCAAGACGAGCCTGCATTCAATTCACTGCAGGGATATCCGGCCTTACTTCGAGTCAGAGCATCTCGGTGTCCATTCCACTTGAAGCCACAAACTCAGGGTCCCTCTCACATACCTGTTGCTGAGAGAAGCCTCCTCTTGAGGTGCTTGTGGAAAGTTGGCATTCCTCTTGATTCGAAGCCAGGGACTAAGCTCTCATCACGAGTTGATTTGGGGTCCACGGAGCCTTTTGGTGTTGCTCCAGTGACCTCAGGATCCCTCTAGACTTGAGACAGTGATCTTGGGTTTTCTCTGGAGTGCCATCCAGGAAATCAAGGCTCCTTTCACGTTTAGTGTGGAACACGGAATTGTTCTGCACGCAGTGCAGGGGAATCGGGCCTCATCTCGCGGTGAAGGGGAAGTCTCATGGTGTTTCTCGAGTTGTGGCCGGAACCTGGGGTATATTCTCGAGTTACGACGGGCAGGGCCCTTCCAGACACGTGTTTGTTCAGCGACGTCAGGACTCCTGCCTAGGTGCGAGGGATACCTCGGGATACTCCTCGAGTCTTGGCATGGCAATTGGGACGCGTATCCACGTGAGGGGGGAGACCCAGGCTCCCTTTCCACGTGCCGCAGGGATCCTGGGACTCCTATCCATTTTCAAGAGGAGTCAGGCATCGTCTCCTTTGGAAGCATTGATCTCCTCAGACATCTCGAGTTTTCAAAGGATGTGAGGCCTCCGGTCGCGTTGAGGCGGAGGACTAGGACATTCTCTGTGATCTCCACAGGGGATTCAGACATCCCTTCGTCTTGGGAGATGCAAGACGAGCCTGCATTCAATTCACTGCAGGGATATCCAGCCTTACTTCGAGTCGAGCATCTCGGTGTCCTTTCCACTTGAGGCCACAAACTCAGGGTCCCTCTCACATACCTGTAGCTGAGAGAAGCCTCCTCTTGAGGTGCTTGTGGAAACTTGGTATTCCTCTTGAATCGAAGCCAGGGAATAAGCTCTCATCTCGAGTTGATTTGGGGTCCCCGGAGCCCTTTCATGTTGCTCCAGTGACCTCAGGATCCCTCTAGACTTGAGACAGTGATCTTGGGTTTTCCATGGAGTGCAATCAAGGAAATCAAGGCTCCTATCATGTTTGATGTGGAACACGGAATTGCTCTGCACGCAGTGCAGGGGAATCTGGCCTCATCTCGCGGCAAGGAGGATGTCTCATGGTTTTTCTAAGTAGCGGCCGGAACCTGCGGTATATTCTGAGTTACGACGCGGAGGGCCCTTCCAGACACGTGTTTGTTCAGCGACGTCAGGACTCATGCCTAGGTGCGAGGGACACCTCGGGATTCTCCGCGAGTCTTGGCATGGCAATTGGGACGCGTCTCCACGTGAGGCGGGAGACCTTGGGTCCCTTTCCACGTGCCACAGGGATCCTGGGACTCCTATCCATTTTCAAGAAGAGTCAGGCATCTTCTCCTTTGGAAGCATTGATCTCCGCGGACCTCTCGAATTTTCAAAGGATGTGAGGCCTCCGGTCGCGAGAAGGCGGAGAACTAGGTTTTTCTCTGTGGTCTCCACAGGGCATTCAGACATCCCTTCGTCTTGGGATGTGAAAGACGAGCCTGCATTCAATTCACTGCAGGGATATCCGGCCTTACTTCGAGTCAGAGCATCTCGGTGTCCATTCCACTTGAGCCCACAAACTCAGGGTCCTTCTCACATACCTGTAGCTGAGAGAAGCCTTCTCTTGAGGTGCTTGTGGAAAGTTGGTATTCCTCTTGAGTCGAAGCCAGGGACTAAGCTCTCATCTCGAGTTGATTTGGGGTCCACGGAGCCCTTTCGTGTTGCTCCAGTGACCTCAGGATCCCTCTAGACTTGAGACAGTGATCTTGGGTTTTCTCCAGAGTGCCATCAAAGAAATCAAGGCACCTTTCACGTTTGATGTGGAACACGGAATTGCTCTGCACGCAGTGCAGGGGAATCGGGCCTCATCTCGAGGCGAGGGGGAAGTCTCATGGTTTTTCTCGAGTTGCGGCCGGAACCTCGGGTATATTCTCGAGTTACGACGGGGAGGGCCCTTCCAGACACGTGTTTGTTCAGCGACGTCAGGACTCCTGCCTAGGTGCGAGGGACACCTCGGGATTCTCCTCGAGTCTTGGCATGGCAATGGGGAAGCGTCTCCACGTGAGGCGGGAGACCCAGTGTCCCTTTCCACGTGCCACAGGGATCCTGGGACTCCTATCCATTTTCAAGAGGAGTCAGGCATCGTCTCCTTTGGAAGCATTGATCTCCGCGGACCTCTCGAATTTTCAAAGGATGTGAGGCACCCGGTCGCTATGAGGCGGAGAATTAGGTCTTTCTCTGTGGTTTCCACAGGGGATTCAGACATCCCTTCGTCTTGCGAGATGCAAGACGAGCCTGCATTCAATTCACTGCAGGGATATCCGGCCTTACTTCGAGTCAGAGCATCTCGGTGTCCATTCCATTTGAGGCTACAAATTCAGGGTCCCTCAAATATACGTGGTGCTGAGAGAAACCTCCTCTTGAGGTCCTTGTGCAAAGTTGGTATTCCTCTTGAGTCTAAGCCAGGGTCTAAGCTCTCATCTCGAGTTGATCTGGGGTCCACGAAGCCATTTCGTGTTGCTCCAGTGACCTCAGCATCCCTCTAGACTTGAGACAGTGATCTTGGGTTTTCCCTGGAGTGCCATCAAGGAAATCAAGGCTCCTTTCACGTTTGATGTGGAACACGGAATTGCTCTGCACGCAGTCCAGGGGAATCGGGCCTCATCTAGCGGCGAGGGGGAAGTCTCATGGTTTTTCTCGAGTTGCGGCCGGAACCTCGGGTATATTCTCGAGTTACGACGGGGAGGGTCCTTCCAGACACGTGTTTGTTCAGCGACGTCAGGACTCCGGCCTAGGTGCGAGGGACACCTCGGGATTCTCCTCGAGTCTTGGCATGTCAATGGGGACGCGTCTCCACGGGAGCCAGGAGACCCAGGCTCCCTTTCAACGTGCCACACGGATCGTGGGACTCGTATCCATTTTCAAGAAGAGTCAGGCATCGTCTCCTTTGGAAGCATTGATCTCCGCGGACCTCTCGAGTTTTCAAAGGATGTGAGGCCTCCGGTCGCATTGAGGCGGAGGACTAGGTCTTTCTCTGTGGTCTCCACAGGGGATTCAGACAATCCTTCGTCTTGGGAGATGCAAGACGAGCCTGCATTCAATTCACTGCAGGGATATCCGGCCTTACTTCGAGTCAGAGCATCTCGGTGTCCATTCCACTTGAGGCCACAAAATCAGGGTAACTCTCATATACTTGTAGCTGAGAGAAGCCTCCTCTTGAGGTGCTTGTGGAAAGTTGGTATTCCTCTTGAGTCGAAGCCAGGGACTAAGCTCACATCTCGAGTTGATCTGGGGTCCACGGAGCCCTTTCGTGTTGGTCCAGTGACCTCAGGATCCCTCTAGACTTGAGACAGTGATCTTGGGTTTTCTCTGGAGTGCCATCAAGGAAATCAAGGCTCCTTTCACGCTTGATGTGGAACACGGAATTTCTCTGCATGCAGTGCAAGGGGAATCGGGCCTCATCTCGCGGAGAGTGGGAATTCTCATGGTTTTTCTCGAGGTGCGGCCGGAACCTGGGGTATATTCTCGAGTTACGACGGGGAGGGCGCTTCCAGACACGTGTTTGTTCAGCGCCGTCAGGACTCCTGCCTAGGTGTGAGGGACAACTCGGGATTTTCCTCGAGTCGTGGAATGGCAATTGGGACGCGTCTCCACGTGAGGCGCGAGACCCAGGGTCCCTTTCCACATGCCACAGGGATCCTGGGATTCCTATCCATTTTCAAGAGGAGTCAGGCATCGTCTCCTTTGGAAGCATTGATCTCCTCGGATCCCTCGAGTTTTCAAAGGATGTGAGGCCTCCGGTCGCGATGAGGAGGATAACTAGGTCTTTCTCTGTGGTCTGCACAGGGTACTCAGACATCCTTTCGCCTTGGGAGATGCAAGACGAGCCTGCATTCAATTCACTGCAGGGATATCCGGCCTTACTTCGAGTCAGAGCATCTCGGTGTCCATTCCACTTGAGGCGACAAAATCAGGGTCCCTCTCACATACCTGTAGCTGAGAGAAGCCTCCTCTTGAGGTGCTTGTGGAAAGTTGGTATTCCTCTTGAGTCGAAGCCAGGGACTAAGCTCTCATCTCAAGTTAATTTGGGGTCCATGGAGCCCTTTCGTGTTGCTCCATTGACCTCAGGATCCCTCTAGACTTGAGACAGTGATCTTGGGTATTCTCTGGAGTGCCATCAAGAAAATCAAGGCTCCTTTCACTTTTGATGTGGAACACGGAATTGCTCTGCACGCAGTGCAGGGGAATCGGGCCTCATCTCGCGGCGAGGGGGAAGTCTCATGGTTTGTCTCGAGATGCGGCCGGAACTTGGGGTATATTCTCGAGTTATGACGGGGAGGGCCCTTCCAGACACGTGTTTGTTCAGCGACGTCTGGACTCCTGCCTAGGTGCTAGGGACACCTCGGGATTCTCCTCGAGTCTTCGCGGCAATTTGGACGCGTCTCCACGTGAGGCGGGAGACCCAGGGTCCGTTTTCACGTCCCACAGGGATCCTGGGACTCTTATCTATTTTCAAGAGGAGTCAGGCATCGTCTACTTTGGAAGCATTGATCTCCGCGGACCTCTTGAGTTTTCAAAGGATGTGAGGCCTCCGGTCCCGATGAGGCGGAGAAGTAGTTCTTTCTCTGTGGTCTCCACAGGGGATTCAGACATCCCGTCGTCTTGGGAGATGCAAGACGAGCCTGCATTGAATTCACTGCAGGCATATCCGGCTTTACTTCGAGTCAGAGCATCTCGGTGTCCATTCTACTTGAGGCCACAAATTCCAGGTGCCTCTCACATACCTGTAGCTGAGAGAAGCCTCCTCTTGAGGTGCTTGTGGAAAGTTGGTATTCCTCTTGAGTCGAAGCCAGGGACTAAGCTCTCATCTCGAGTTGATTTGGGGACCACGGAGCCCTTTCGTATTGCTCCAGTGACCTCAGGATCCCTCTAGACTTGAGACAGTGATCTTGGGTTTTCTCTGGAGTGCCATCAAGGAAATCAAGGCTCCTTTCACGTTTGATGTGGAACACGGAATTGCTCTGCACGCAGTGCAGGGGAATCGGGCCTCATCTCGCGGCGAGGGGGAAGTCTAATGGTTTTTCTCGAGTTCCGTCCGGAACATGGGGTATATTCTCGACTTACAATGGGGAGGGCCCTTCCAGACACGTGTTTGTTCAGCGACGTCAGGACTCCTGCCTAGGTGCGAGGGACACCTCGGAATTCTCCTCGAGTCTTGGCATGGCAATTGGGATGTGTCTCCACGTGAGGCGGGAGACCCAGGGTCCCTTTCCACGTGACACACGGATCCTGGGACTCCTATCCATTTTCAAGAGGAGTCAGGCATCGTCTCCTTTGGAAGCATTGATGTCTGCAGACCTCTCGAGTTTTCAAACGATATGATGCCTCCGGTTGATTTGAGGTGGATGACTAGGTCTTTCTCTTTGGTCTCCACAGGGGATTCAGACAACCCTTCGTCTTGGGAGATCAAAGGCGAGCCTGCATTCAATTCACTGCAGGGATATCCGGCCTTACTTCGAGTCAGAGCATCTCGGTGTCCATTCCACTTGAGGCCACAAACTCAGGGTCCCTCTCATATACCTGTAGCTGAGAGAAGCCTCCTCTTGAGGTGCTTGTGGAAAGTTGCTATTACTCTTGAGTCGAGCCCGGGACTAAGCTCTCATCTCGAGTTGATTTGGGGTCCACGCAGCCCTTTCGTGTTGCTCCAGTGACCTCAGGATCCCTCTAGACTTGAGACAGTGATCTTGGGTTTTCTCTGCAGTGCCATCAAGGAAATCAAGGCTCCTTTCACGTTTGATGTGGAACACGGAATTGCTCTGCACGCAGTGCAGGGAAATCGGGCCTCATCCAGCGGCGAGGGGAAGTCTCATGGTTTTTCTCGAGTTGTAGCCGGAACCTGGGTTATATTCTCGAGTTACGACGGGGAGGGCCCTTTCAGACACGTGTTTGTTCAGCGACGTCAGGACTCCTGCCTAGGTGCGAGGGAAACCTCGGGATTCTCCTGGAGTCTTGGCATGGCAATTGGGACGCGTCTCCACGTGAGGCGGGAGACCCAGGGTCCCTTTCGAGGTGCCACAGGGATCCTGGGACTCCTATCCATTTCCAAGAAGAGTCAGGCATCGTCTCCTTTGGAAGCATTGATCTCCGCGGACCTCTCGAGTTTTCAAAGGATGTGAGGCCTCCGATCTCGATGAGGCGGAGAACGAGGTCTTTCTCTGTGGTCTCCACAGGGGATTCAGACAACCCTTCGTCTTGGGAGATGCAAGAAGAGCCTGCATTCAATTCATTGCAGGGATATCCGGCCTTACTTCGAGTCAGAGCATCTCGGTGTCCATTCCACTTGAGGCCACAAACTCAGGGTCCCTCTCACATACCTGTAGCTGAGAGAAGCCTCCTCTTGAGTTGCTTGTGGAAAGTTGATTTTCCTCTTGAGTCGAAGCCAGGGACTAAGCTCTCATCTCTAGTTGATTTGGGGTCCACGCAGCCCTTTCGTGTTGCTCCAGTGACCTCAGGATCCCTCTAGACTTGAGACAGTGATCTTGGGTTTTCTCTGGAGTGCCATCAGGGAAATCAAGGCTCCTTTCACGTTTGATGTGGAACACGGATTGCTCTGCTCGCCGTGGAGGGGAATCGGGTCTCATCTCGAGGCAAGGGGGATGTCTCATGGTTTTTCTCAAGTTGCGGCCGAAACCTGGGGTATATTCTCGAGTTACGACGGGGAGGGCCCTTCCAGAAACGTGTTTGTTCAGCGACGTCAGGACTCCTGCCTAGGTGCGAGGGACACCTCGGGATTCTCCTCGAGTCTTGGCATGGCAATTGGGACGCGTCTCCACGTGAGGCGGGAGACCCATGGTCCCTTTCCACGTGCCACAGGGATCCTGGGACTCCTATCCATTTTCAAGAGGAGTCAGGCATCGTCTCCTTTGGAAGCATTGATCTCCTCGGACCGCTCGAGTTTTCAAAGGATGTGAGGCCTCCGGTCGCGATGAGGCGGAGAACGAGGTCTTTCTCTGTGGTCTCCACAGGGGATTCAGACATCCCTTCGTCTTGGGAGATGCAAGACGAGCCTGCATTCAATCCACTGCAGGGATATCCGGCCTTACTTCAAGTCAGAGCATCTCGGTGTCCATTCCACTTGAGGCCACAAACTCAGGGTCCCTCTCACATACCTGTAGCTGAGAGAAGCCTCCTCTTGAGGTGCTTCTGTAAAGTTGGTATTCCTCTTGAGTCGAAGCCAGGGACTAAGCTCTCATCTCGAGTTGATTTGGGGTTCACAGAGCCCTTTCGTGTTGCTCCAGTGACCTCAGGATCCCTCTAGACTTGAAACAGTGATCTTGGGTTTTCTCTGGAGTGCCATTAAGGAATTCAAGGCTCCTTTCACTTTTGATGTGGAACACGGAATTGGTCTGCACGCAGTGCAGGGGAATCGGGCCTCATCTCACGGGGAGGGGGAAGTCTCATGGTTTTTCTCGAGTTGCGGCCGGAACCTGGGGTATATTCTCGAGTTACGATGGGGAGGGCCCTTCCAGACACAGGTTTGTTCAGCGACGTGAGGACTCCTGCCTAGGTGCGAGGGACACCTCGGGATTCTCCTCGAGTCTTGGCATGGCAATTTTGACGCGTGTCCACGTGAGGCGGGAGACCCAATGTCCCTTTCCACGTGCCACAGGGATCCTGGGACTCCTATCCATTTTCAAGAGGAGTCAGGCATCGTCTCCTTTGGAAACATTGATCTCCGCGGACCTCTCGAGTTTTCAAAGGATGTGAGGCCTCCGGTCGCGATGAGGCGGAGAACGAGGTCTTTCTCTGTGGTCTCCACAGGGGATTCAGACATCCCTTCGTCTTGGGAGATGCAAGACGAGCCTGCATTCAATTCACTGCAGGGATATCCGGCCTTACTTCGAGTCAGAGCATCGCGGTGTCCATTCCACTTGAGGCCACAAACTCAGGGTCCCTCTCACATACCTGTAGCTGAGAGAAGCCTCCTCTTGAGGTGCTTGTGGAAAGTTGGTATTCCTCTTGAGTCGAAGCCAGGGACTAAGCTCTCATCTCGAGTTGATTTGGGGTCCACGGAGCCCTTTCGTGTTGCTCCAGTGACCTCAGGATCCCTCTAGACTTGCGACAGTGAACTTGGGTTTTCTCTGGAGTGCCATCAAGGAAATCAAGGCTCCTTTCACGTTTCATTTGGAAAACGGAATTGCTCTGCACGCAGTGCAGGGGAATCGGGCCTCATCTCGCGGCGAGGGGGAATTCTCATGGTTTTTCTCGAGTTGCGGCTGGAACCTTCGGTATATTCTCGAGTTACGACGGGGAGGGCCCTTCCAGACATGTGTTTGTTCAGCGACGTCAGGACTCCTGCCTAGGTGCGAGGGACACCTCGGGATTCTCCTCGAGTCTTGGCATGGCAATTGGGACGCGTCTCCACGTGAGGCGGGAGATCCCGGGTCCCTTTCCACGTGCCACAGGGATCCTGGGACTCCTATCCATTTTCAAGAAGGGTCAGGCATCTTCTCCTTTGGAAGCATTGATCTCCGCGTACCTCTCGAGTTTTCAAAGGATGTGAGGCCTCTGGTCGCGATGAGGCGGAGAACTCGGTCTTTCTCTGTGATCTCCACAGGGGATTCAGACATCCCTTCGTCTTGGGAGATGCAAGACGAGCCTGCATTCAACTCACTGTTGGGATATCGGGACTTACTTTGAGTCAGAGCATCTCGGTGTCCATTCAACTTGAGGCTACAAACTCAGGGGCCCTCTCACATACCTGTAGTTGAGAGAAGCCTCCTCCTGAGGTGCTTGTGGAAAGTTGGTATTCCTCTTGAGTCTAAGCCAGGGACTAAGCTCTCATCTCGAGTTGATTTGGGGTTCACGGAGCACTTTCGTGTTGCTCCAGTGACCTCAGGATCCCTCTAGACTTGAGACAGTGATCTTGGGTTTTCTCTGGAGTGCCATCAAGGAAATCAAGGCTCCTTTCACGTTTGATGTGGAACACGAAATTGCTCTGCATGCAGTGCAGGGGAATCGGGCCTCAACTCACGGCGAGGGGGAAATCTCATGGTTTTTCTTGAGTTGCGGCCAGAACCTGGGGTATATTCTCGAGTAACGACGGGGAGGGCCCTTCTAGACACGTGTTTGTTCAGAGACATCAGGACACCTGCCTAGGTGCGAGGGAAACCTCGGGATTCTCCTCGAGTCTTGGCATGGTAATTGGGACGCGTCTCCACATGAGGCGGGAGACCCAGGGTCCCTTTCCACGTGCCACAGGGATCCTGGGACTCCTATCCATTTTCAAGAGGAGTCAGGCATCGTCTCCTTTGGAAGCATTGATCTCCGCGGACCTCTCGAGTTTTCAAAGGATGTGAGGCCTCCGGTCGCGATGAGGCGGAGAACTCGGTCTTTCTCTGTGGTCTCCACAGGGGATTCAGACATCCCTTCGTCTTGGGAGATGCAAGACGAGACTGCATTCAATTCACTGCAGGGATATCTGGCCTTACTTTGAGTCAGAGTATCTCGGTGTCCATTCCACTTAAGGCCACAAACTCAGGGGCCCTCTCACATACCTGTAGTTGAGAGAAGCCTCCTCCTGAGGTGCTTGTGGAAAATTGGTATTCCTCTTGAGTCGAAGCCAGGGACTAAGCTCTCATCTCGAATTGATTTGGGGTCCACGGAGCCCTTTCCTGTTGCTCCAGTGACCTCAGGATCCCTCTAGACTTGAGACAGTGATCTTGGGTTTTCTCTGGAGTGCCATCAAGGAAATCAAGGCTCCTTTCATTTTTGATGTGGAATACGGAATTGCTCTGCACGCAGTGCAGGGGAATCGGGCCTCATCTCGCGGCGAGGGGGAAGTCTCATGGTTTATCTCGAGTTGCGGCCGGAACCTGGGGTATATTCTCGAGTTACGACGGGGAGGGCCCTTCCAGACACGTGTTTTTTCAGCGACCTCAGGACACCTGCCTAGGTGCGAGGGACACCTCGGAATTCTCCTCGAGTCTTGGCATGGCAATTGGGATGTGTCTCCACGTGAGGCGGGAGACCCAGGGTCCCTTTCCACGTGCCACACGGATCCTGGGACTCCTATCCATTTTCAAGAGGAGTCAGGCATCGTTTCCTTTGGAAGCATTGATGTCTGCAGACCTCTCGAGTTTTCAAAGGATATGATGCCTCCGGTTGCGTTGAGGTGGATGACTAGGTCTTTCTCTTTGGTCTCCACAGGGGATTCAGACAACCCTTCGTCTTGGGAGATGCAAGACGAGCCTGCATTCAATTCACTGCAGGGATATCCGGCCTTACTTCGAATCAGAGCATCTCGGTGTCCATTCCACTTGAGGCCACAAACTCAGGGTCCCTCTCACATACCTGTAGCTGAGAGAAGCCTCCTCTTGAGGTGCTTGTGGAAAGTTGCTATTATTCTTGAGTCGAAGCCCGGGACTAAGCTCTCATCTCGAGTTGATTTGGGGTCCACGCAGCCCTTTCGTGTTGCTCCAGTGACCTCAGGATCCCTCTAGACTTGAGACAGTGATCTTGGGTTTTCTCTGCAGTGCCATCAAGGAAATCAAGTCTCCTTTCACGTTTGATGTGGAACACGGAATTGCTCTGCACGCAGTGCAGGGAAATCGGGCCTCATCCAGCGGCGAGCGGAAGTCTCATTGTTTTTCTCGAGTTGTAGCCGGAACCTGGGTTATATTCTCGAGTTACGACGGGGAGGGCCCTTCCAGACACGTGTTTGTTCAGCGACGTCAGGACTCCTGCCTAGGTGCGAGGGAAACCTCAGGATTCTCCTGGAGTCTTGGCATGGCAATTGGGACGCGTCTCCACGTGAGGCGGGAGACCCAGGGTCCATTTCGACGTGCCACAGGGATCCTGGGACTCCTATCCATTTCCAAGAAGAGTCAGGCATCGTCTCCTTTGGAAGCATTGATCTCCGCGGACCTCTCGAGTTTTCAAAGGATGTGAGGCCTCCGATCTCGATGAGGCGGAGAACGAGGTCTTTCTCTGTGGTCTCCACAGGGGATTCAGACAACCCTTCGTCTTGGGAGATGCAAGAAGAGCCTGCATTCAATTCATTGCAGGGATATCCGGCCTTACTTCGAGTCAGAGCATCTCGGTGTCCATTCCACTTGAGGCCACAAACTCAGGGTCCCTCTCACATACCTGTAGCTGAGAGAAGCGTCCTCTTGAGGTGCTTGTGGAAAGTTGGTATTCCTCTTGAGTGGAAGCCAGGGACTAAGCTCTCATCTCGAGTTGATTTGGGCTCCGCGGAGCCCTTTTTTGTTGCTACAGTGACCTTAGGATCCCTCTAGACTTGAGACAGTGATCTTGGGTTTTCTCTGGAGTGTCATCAAGGAAATCAAGGCTCCTTTCACGTTTGATGTGGAACACGGAATTGCTATGCACTCAGTGCAGAGAAATCGGGCCTCATCTCGCGGCGAGGCAGAAGTCTCATGGTTTTTCTCGAGTTGTAGCCGGAACCTGGGGTATATTCTCGAGTTATGATGGGGAGGGCCCTTCCAGACACGTGTTTGTTCAGTGACCTCAGGACTCGTGCCTAGGTGCGAGGGACACCTCGGGATTCTCCTCGAGTCTTGGCATGGCAATTGGGACGCGTCTCCACGTGAGGCGGGAGACCCAGGGTCCCTTTCCACGTGCCTCAGGGATCCTGGGACTCCTATCCATTTTCAAGAGGAGTCAGGCATCGTCTCCTTTTGAAGCATTCATCTCCACAGACCTCTCGAGTTTTCAAAGGATGTGAGGCCTCTGGTCGCGATGAGGCGAGAACTAGGTCTTTCTCTGTGGTCTCCACATGGGATTCAGACATGCCTTAGTCTTGGGAGATGCAAGACGAGCCTGCATTCAATTCACTTCAGGGATATCCGGCCTTACTTCGAGTCAGAGCGTCTCCGTGTCCATTCCACTTGAGGCCACAAACTCAGGGTCCCTCTCACATACCTGTAGCTGAGAGAAGCCTCCTCTTGAGGTGCTTGTGGAAAGTTGGTATACCACTTGAGTCGAAGCCAGGGACAAAGCTCTCATCTCGAGGGGATTTAGGGTCCACGGAGCCCTTTCGAGTTGCTACAGTGACCTCAGGATCCCTCTAGACTTGAGACAGTGATCTTGGGTTTTCTCTGGAGTGCCATCAAGGAAATCAAGGGTCCTTTCTCGTTTGATATGGAACACGGAATTGCTCTGCACGCACTGCAGTGGAATCTGGCCTCATCTCGCCGCGAGGGGGAAGTTTCATAGTTTTTCTAGTGTTGTGGCCGGAACCTGGTGTATATTCTTGAGTTACGACTGGGAGGGCCCTTCCAGACACGTGTTTGTTCAGCGACATCAGGACTCCGGCCTAGGTGCTAGGGACACCTCGGGATTCTCCTCCAGTCTTGACATGGCAATTGGGACGCGTCTCCACGAGAGGCGGGAGACCCAGTGTCCCTTTCCACGTGCCACAGGGATCCTGCGACTCCTATCCATTTTCAAGAGGAGTCAGGCCTCGTCTCCTTTGGAAGCATTGATCTCCGCAGACCTGTCGAGTTTTCAAAGGATGTGAGGCCTCCGGTCGCGATGAGGTGGAGAACTAGGTCTTTATCTGTGGTTTCCACAGGGGATTCAGACATCCCTTCGTCTTCGGAGATGCAAGACGAGCCTGCTTTCAATTCACTGCAGGGATATCCGGCCTTACTTCGAGTCAGAGCATCTCGGTGTCAATTACACTAGAGGCCACAAACTCAGGTCCCTCTCACATACCTGTAGCTGAGAGAAGCCTCCTCTTGAGGTGCTTGTGGAAAGTTGGTATTCCTCTTGAGTAGAAGCCAGGAACTAAGCTCTCATCTCGAGTTGATTTGTGGTCCACTGAGACCTTTCTTGTTACTACAGTGACCTCAGGATCGCTCTAGACTTGAGACAGTGATTTTGGGTTTTCTCTGGAGTGCCATCAAGGAAATCAAGGCTCCTTTCACCTTTGATGTGGAACACGGAATTGCTCTGCACGCAGTGCAGGGGAATCGGGCCTCATCTCGCGGCGAGGGGGAAGTCTCATGGTTTTTCTCGAGTTGCGGCCGGAACCCGGGGTATATTCTCGAGTTACGACAGGGAGGGCCCTTCCAGACATGTGTTTGTTCAGCGATGTCAGGACTCCTGCCTAGATGCGAGGGACACATTGGGATTTTCCTCGAGTCTTGGCATGGCAATTGGGATGCCTCAACACGTGAGACGGGATACCCAGGGTCCCTTTCCGAGTGGCACAGTGATCCTGGGACTCCTATCCATTTTCAAGAGGAGTCAGGCATCTTCTCCTTTGGAAGCATTGATCTCTGTGGACCTCTCGAACTTTCAAAGGATTTGAGTCCTCCGGTCGCGATGAGGGGGAGAACTTGGTCTTTCTCTGTGGTCTCCAAAGTTGATTCAGACATCCCTTCATCTTGGGAGATGCAAGACGAGCCTGCATTCAATTCACTGCAAGGATATCTGGCCTTACATCGAGTCAGAGCATCTCGGTGTCCATTCCACTTGAGGCCACAAACTCAGGGTCCCTCTCACATACCTGTTGCTGAGCGAAGCCTCCTCTTGAGGTGCTTGTGGAAAGTTGGTATTCCTCTTGAGTCGAAGCCAGGGGCTAAGCTCTGATCTCGAGTTGATTTGGGGTCCACGGATCCCTTTCCTGTTGCTCCAGTGACCTCAGGATCCCTCTAGACTTGAGACAGTGATCTTGGGTTTTCTCTGGAGTGCCATCAAGGAAATAAAGGCTCCTTTCATGTTTGATGTGGAACACGGAATTGCTCGGCACGCATTGCAGGGGAATCCGGCCTCATCTCGAGGCGAGGCGGAAGTCTCATGGTTTTTCTCGAGTTGCGGCCGGAACCTGGGGTATATTCTCAAGTTACGATGGCGAGGACCCTTCCAGACACGTGTTTGTTCAGCGACGTCAGGACTCCTGCCTAGGTGCGAGGGACACCTCGGGATTCTCCTCGAGTCTTGGCATGGCAATTGGAACGCGTCTCCACGTGAGGCGGGAGACCCAGGGTCCCTTTCCACGTGCCACAGGGATCCTGGGACTCCTATCCATTTTCAAGAGGAGTCAGGCATCGTCTCCTTTGGAAGCATTGATCTCGGCGGACCTCTCGAGTTTTCAAAGGATGTGAGGCCTCGGGTCGCGATGAGGCGGAGAACTAGGTCTTTCTCTGTGGTCTCCACAGGGGATTCAGACATCCCTTCGTCTTGGGAGATGCAAGACGAGCCTGCATTCAATTCATTGGAGGGATTTCCAGCCTTACTTCGAGTCAGAGCATCTCGGTGTCCATTCCACTTGAGGCAACAAACTCAGGGTCCCTCTCACATACCTGTAGCTGAGCGAAGCCTACTCTTGCGGTGGTTGTGGTAAGTTGGTATTCCACTTGAGTCGAAGTAAGGGACTAAGCTCTCATCTCGAGTTGATTTGGGGTCCACGGAGACCTTTCCTGTTGCTCCAGTGACCTCAGGATCCCTCTAGACTTGAGACAGTGATCTTGGGTTTTCTCTGGAGTGCCATCAAGGAAATCAAGGCACCTTTCACGTTTGATGTGGAACACGGAATTGCTCTGCACGCAGTGCAGTGGAATCGGGCCTCATCTCGCGGCGCGGGGATAGTCTCATGGTTTTTCTCGGGTTGCGGCCGGAACCTGGGGTATATTCTCAAGTTACGACGGCGAGGACCCTTCCAGACACGTGTTTGTTCAGTGATGTCAGGATTCCTGCCTAGGTGCGAGGGACACCTCGGGATTCTCCTCGAGTCTTGGCATGGAAATTGGGACGAGTCTCCACGTGAGGCGGGAGACCCAGGGTCCCTTTCCACGTGCCACAGGGATCCTGGTACTCCTATCCATTTTCAAGAGGAGTCAGGCATCATCTCCTTTGGAAGCATTGATGTCCGCGGACCTCTCGAATTTTCAAAGGATGTGAGGCCTCCGGTCGCGATGAGGGTGAGAATTAGGTCTTTCTCTGTGGTCTCCACAGGGGATTCAGACTTCCCTTCATCTTGGGAGATGCAAGACGAGCCTGCATTCAATTCACTGCAGGGATATCCGGCCTTACTTCGAGTCAGAGCATCTCAGTGTCCATTCCACTTGAGGCCACAAACTCAGGGTCCCTCGCACGTACCTGTAGCTGAGAAAAGCCTCCTATAGGTGCTTGTGGAAAGTTGGTATTCCTCTTGAGTGGAAGCCAGGGACTAAGCTCCCATCTCGAGTTGATTTGGGCTCCGCGGAGCCCTTTCTTGTTGCTACAGTGACCTTAGGATCCCTCTAAACTTGAGACAGTGATCTTGAGTTTTCTCTGGAGTGTCATCAAGGAAATCAAGGCTCCTTTCACGTTTGATGTGGAACACGGAATTGCTCTGCACGTAGTGCAGGGAAATCGGGCCTCATCTCGCGGCGAGGTGGAAGTCTCATGGTTTTTCTCGAGTTGTGGCCGGAACCTGGGGTATATTCTCGAGTTATGACGGGGAGTGCCCTTTCAGACACGTGTTTGTTCAGCGACCTCAGGACTCGTGCCTAGGTGCGAAGGACACCTCGGGATTCGCCTGGAGTCTTGGCATGGCAATTGGGACGCGTCTCCATGTGAGGCGGGAGACCCAGGTTCCCTTTCCACGTGCCACAGGGATCCTGGGACTCCTATCCATTTTCAAGAGGAGTCAGGCATCGTCTCTTTGGAAGCATTGATCTCCGCGGACCTCTCGAGTTTTCAAAGGATGTGAGGCCTCCGGTCTCGATGAGGTGGAGAACTAGGTCTTTATCTGTGGTTTCCACAGGGGATTCAGACATCCCTTCGTCTTCGGAGATGCAAGACGAGCCTGCATTCAATTCACTACAGGGATATCCGGCCTTACTTCGAGTCAGAGCATCTCGGTGTCAATTACACTAGAGGCCACAAACTCAGGTCCCTCTCACATACCTGTAGCTGAGAGAAGCCTCCTCTTGAGGTGCTTGTGGTAAGTTGGTATTCCTCTTGAGTAGAAGCCAGGGACTAAGCTCTAATCTCGAGTTGATTTGTGGTCCACGGAGCCCTTTCTTGTTACTACAGTGACCTCAGGATCGCTCTAGACTTGAGACAGTGATTTTGGGTTTTCTCTGGAGTGCCATCAAGGAAATCAAGGCTCCTTTCACGTTTGATGTGGAACACGGAATTGCTCTGCACACAGTGCAGGGGAATCGGGCCTCATCTCGCGGCGAGGGGGAAGTCTCATGGTTTTTCTCGAGTTGCGGCCGGAACCCGGGGTATATTCTCGAGTTACGACGGGGCGGGCCCTTCCAGACACGTGTTTGTTCAGCGACGTCAGGACTCCTGCCTAGGTGCGAGGGACACCTCGGGATTCTCCTCGAGTCTTGGCATGGCAATTGGGACGCGTCTCCACGTGAGGCGGGAGACCCAGGGTCCCTTTCCACGTGCCACAGGGATCCTGGGACTCCTATCCATTTTCAAGAGGAGTCAGGCATCGTCTCCTTTGGAAGCATTGATCTCCGCGGACCTCTCGAGTTTTCAAAGGATGTGAGGCCTCGGGTCGCGATGAGGCGGAGAACTACGTCTTTCTCTGTGGTCTCCACAGGGGATTCAGACATCCCTTCGTCTTGGGAGATGCAAGACGAGCCTGCATTCATTTCACTGGAGGGATATCCGGCCTTACTTCGAGTCAGAGCATCTCGGTGTCCATTCCACTTGAGGCAACAAACTCAGGGTCCCTCTCACATACCTGTAGCTGAGCGAAGCCTACTCTTGCGGTGGTTGTAGTAAGTTGGTATTCCACTTGAGTCGAAGCAAGGGACTAAGCTCTCATCTCGAGTTGATTTGGGGTCCACGGAGCCCTTTCCTGTTGCTCCAGTGACCTCAGGATCCCTCTAGACTTGAGACAGTGATCTTGGATTTTCTCTGGAGTTCCATGAAGGAAATCAATGCACCTTTCACGTTTGATGTGGAACACGGAATTGCTCTGCACGCAGTGCAGGGGAATCGGGCCTCATCTCGCGGCGCGGGGATAGTCTCATGGTTTTTCTCGAGTTGCGGCCGGAACCTGGGGTATATTCTCAAGTTTCGACGGCGAGGACCCTTCCAGACACGTTTTTGTTCAGCGACGTCAGGATTCCTGCCTAGGTGCGAGGGAAACCTCGGGATTCTCCTCGAGTCTTGGCATGGAAATTGGGACGCGTCTCCACGTGAGGCGGGAGACCCAGTGTCCCTTTCCACGTGCCACACGGATCCTGGGACTCCTATCCATTTTCAAGAGGAGTCAGGCATCATCTCCTTTGGAAGCATTGATCTCCGCGGACCTCTCGAATTTTCAAAGGATGTGAGGCCTCCGGTCGCGATGAGGGTGAGAATTAGGTCTTTCTCTGTGGTCTCCACAGGGGATTCAGACTACCCTTCATCTTGGGAGATGTAAGACGAGCCTGCATTCAATTCACTGCAGGGATATCTGGCCTTACTTCGAGTCAGAGCATCACGGTGTCCATTCCATTTGAGGCCACAAACTCAGGGTCGCTCTCACATACCTGTAGCTGAGAGAAGCCTCCCCTTGAGGTGCTTGTGGAAAGTTGGTATTCCTCTTGAGTCGAAGCCAGGGACTAAGCTCTCATCTCGAGTTGATTTGGGGTCCACGGAGCCCTTTCGTGTTGCTCCAGTGACCTCAGGATCGCTCTAGACTTGAGACAGTCATTTTGGGTTTTCTCTGGAGTGCCAGCAAGGAAATCAAGGCTCCTTTCACGTTTGATGACGAACACGGAATTGCTCTGCACACAGTGCAAGGGAATCGGGCCTCATCTCGCGGCGAGGGGGAAGTCTCATGGTTTTTCTCGAGTTTCGGCCGGAACCTGGGGTATATTCTCGAGTTACGACGGGGAGGGCCCTTCCAGAATCGTGTTTGTTCAGCGACTTCAGGACTCCTGCCTAGGTGGGAGGGACACCCAGGATTCTCCTCGAGTCTCGGCATGGCAATTGGGACGCGTCTCCACGTCAGGCCGGAGACCCAGGGCCTCTTTCCACGTGCCACAGGGATCCTGGGACTCCTATCCATTTTCAAGAGGAGTCAGGCATCGTCTCCTTTGGAAGCATTGATCTCCGCGGACCTCTCGAGTTTTCAAAGGATGTGAGGCCTCCGGTCGCGATGAGGCGGAGAACTAGTTCTTTCTCTGTGGTCTCCACAGGGGATTCAGACATCCCTTCGTCTTGGGAGATGCAAGACGAGCCTGCATTCAATTCACTGCAGGGATATCCGGCCTTACTTCGAGTCAGAGCATCTCGGTGTCCATTCCACTTGAGGCCTCAAACTCAGGGTCCCTCGCACATACCTGTAGCTGAGAAAAGCCTCCTATAGGTGCTTGTGGAAAGTTGGTATTCCTCTTGAGTGGAAACCAGGGACTAAGCTCTCATCTCGAGTTGATTTGGGGTCCACGGAGCCCTTTCGTGTTGCTCCAGTGACCTCAGGATCGCTCTAGACTTGAGACAGTCATTTTGGGTTTTCTCTGGAGTGCCATCAAGGAAATCAAGGCTCCTTTCACGTTTGATGTGGAACACGGAATTGCTATGCACTCAGTGCAGAGAAATCGGGCCTCATCTCGCGGCGAGGCAGAAGTCTCATGGTTTTTCTCGAGTTGTAGCCGGAACCTGGGGTATATTCTCGAGTTATGATGGGGAGGGCCCTTCCAGACACGTGTTTGTTCAGTGACCTCCGGACTCGTGCCTAGGTGCGAGGGACAACTCGGGATTCTCCTCGAGTCTTGGCATGGCAATTGGGACGCGTCTCCACGTGAGGCGGGAGACCCAGGGTCCCCTTCCACGTGCCTCAGGGATCCTGGGACTCCTATCCATTTTCAAGAGGAGTCAGGCATCGTCTCCTTTTGAAGCATTCATCTCCACAGACCTCTCGAGTTTTCAAAGGATGTGAGGCCTCTGGTCGCGATGAGGCGAGAACTAGGTCTTTCTCTGTGGTCTCCACATGGGATTCAGACATGCCTTAGTCTTGGGAGATGCAAGACGAGCCTGCATTCAATTCACTTCAGGGATATCCGGCCTTACTTCGAGTCAGAGCGTCTCCGTGTCCATTCCACTTGAGGCCACAAACTCAGGGTCCCTCTCACATACCTGTAGCTGAGAGAAGCCTCCTCTTGAGGTGCTTGTGGAAAGTTGGTATACCACTTGAGTCGAAGCCAGGGACAAAGCTCTCATCTCGAGGGGATTTAGGGTCCACGGAGCCCTTTCGAGTTGCTCCAGTGACCTCAGGATCCCTCTAGACTTGAGACAGTGATCTTGGGTTTTCTCTGGAGTGCCATCAAGAAAATCAAGGCTCCTTTCACGTTTGATGTGGATCACGGAATTGCTCTGCACGCAGTGCAGGGGAATCGGGCCTCATCTCGCGGCGAGCGGGAAGTCTCAGGGTGTTTCTCGAGTTGCGCCCGGAACCTGGGGTATATTGTCGAGTTACGACGTGGATGGCCCTTCCAGACACCTGTTTGTTCAGCGACGTCAGGATTCGGGCCTAGGTGCGAGGGACACCTCGGGATTCTCCTCGAGTCTTGGCATGGCAATTGGGACGCGTCTCCACGTGAGGCGGGAGATCCAGGGTCTCTTTCCAAGGGCCAGATTGATCCTGGGACTCCTATCCATTTTCAAAAGGAGTCAGGCATCGTCTCCTTTGGAAGCATTGATCTCCGAGGACTTCTCGATTTTCAAAGGATGTGAGGACTCCGGTTGCTGTGTGGCGAGAACTAGGTTTTCTCTGTGCTCACCACAGGGGATTCAGACATCCCATCATTTTGGGAGATGCAAGAGGAGCCTGCATTCAATTCACTGCAGGGATATCCGGCCTTACTTCGAATGAGAGCATCTCGGTGTCCATTCCACTTGAGGCCACAAACACAGGGTCCCTCTCACATACCTGTAGCTGAGAGAAGCCTCCCCTTGAGGTGCTTGAGGAAAGTTGGTATTCGTCTTGAGTCGAAGCCAGGGACTAAGCTCTCATCTCGAGTTGATTTGGGGTCCACGGAGACCTTTCGTGTTGCTACAGTCACCTGAGGATCCCTCTAGACTTGAGACAGTGATCTTGGGTTTTCTCTGGAGTGCCATCAAGGAAATCAAGGCTCCTTTCACGTTTCATGTGGAACACGGAATTGCTCTGCACGCAGTGCAGGGTTTCAGGCCTCATCTCGCAGCGATGCGGAAGTCTCTTGGTTTTTCTCCACTTGTGGCCGGAACCTGGGGTATATTCTCGAGTTACCACGTGGGGGGCCCTTCCAGAAACGTGTTTGTTCAGCGACTTCAGGACTCCTGCCTAGGTGGGAGGGACACCCAGGATTCTCCTCGAGTCTCGGCATGGCAATTGGGACGCGTCTCCACGGCAGGCCGGAGACCCAGGGCCCCTTTCCACGTGCCACAGTGATCCTGGGTCTCCTATCCATTTACCAGAGGAGTCAGGCATCGTCTCCTTTGAAGCATTGATCTCCGCGGACCTCTCGAGTTTTCAAAGGATGTGAGGCCTCCGGTCGCGATGAGGCGGAGAACTAGTTCTTTCTCTGTGGTCTCCACAGGGGATTCAGACATCCCTTCATCTTGGGAGATGCAAGACGAGCCTGCATTCAATTCACTGCAGGGATATCCGGCCTTACTTCGAGTCAGAGCATCTCGGTGTCCATTCCACTTGAGGCCACAAACTGAGGGTCCCTCGCACATACCTGTAGCTGAGAAAAGCCTCCTATAGGTGCTTGTGGAAAGTTGGTATTCCTCTTGAGTCGAAGCCAGGGACTAAGCTCTCATCTCGAGTTGATTTGGGCTCCGCGGAGACCTTTCTTGTTGCTAGAGTGACCTTAGGATCCCTCTAGACTTGAGACAGTGATGTTGGGTTTTCTCTGGAGTGTCATCAAGGAACTCAAGGCTCCTTTCACGTTTGATGTGGAACACGGAATTGCTATGCACGCAGTGCAGGGAAATCGGGCCTCATCTCGCGGCGAGGCGGAAGTCTCATGGTTTTTCTCGAGTTGTGGCCGGAACCTGGGGTATATTCTCGAGTTATGACGGGGAGGGCCCTTCAGACACGTGTTTGCTCAGTGACCTCAGGACTCGTGCCTAGGTGCGAGGGACACCTCGGGATTCGCCTGGAGTCTTGGCATGGCAATTGGGACGCGTCTCCATGTGAGGCGGGAGACCCAGGTTCCCTTTCCACGTGCCACAGGGATTCTGGGACTCCTATCCATTTTCAAGAGGAGTCAGGCATCGTCTCCTTTGGAAGCATTGATCCCCGCGGACCTCTCGAGTTTTCAAAGGATGTGAGGCCTTCGGTCGCGATGAGGCGGAGAACTAGGTCTTTCTCTGTGGTCTCCCCTGGGGATAAAGACATCCCTTCGTCTTGGGAGATGCAAGACGAGCCTGCATTCAATTCACTGCAGGGATATCCGGCCTTTCTTCGAGTCAGAGCGTCCTGGTTTCCATTCCACTTGAGGCCACAAACTCAGGGTCCCTCTCACATACCTGTAGCTGAGAGAAGCCTCCTCTTGAGGTGCTTGTGGAAAGTTTGTATTCCTCTTGAGTCGAAGCCAGGGCCTAAGCTCTCATCTCGAGTTGATTTGGGGTCCACGGAGCCCTTTCGTGTTGCTCCAGTGACCTCAGGATACCTCTAGTCTTGAGACAGTGATCTTGGGTTTTCTCTGGAGTGCCATCAAGGAAATCAAGGCTCCTTTCACGTTTGATGTGGGACATGGTATTGCTCTGAACGCAGTGCAGGGGAATCGGGCCTCATCTCGCGGCGAGTCGGATGTCTCTTGGTTTTTCTCGAGTTGCGGCCGGAACCTGGGGTATATTCTCGAGTTACGATGGGGAGGGCCCTTCCAGACACGTGTATGTTCAGCGACGTCAGGACTCCTGCCTAGGTGCGAGGGACACATCGGGATTCTCCTCGAGTCTTGGCATGGCAATTGGGACGCGTCTCCACGTGAGGCGGGAGCCACAGAATCCCTTTCCACGTGCCACACGGATCCTGGGGATAATATCCATTTTCAAGAGGAGTCAGGCATCGTCTCCTTTGGAAGCATTCATCTCCACAGACCTCTCGAGTTTTCAAAGGATGTGACGCCTCCGGTCGCGATGAGGCGAGAACTAGGTCTTTCTCTGTGGTGTCCACAGGGGATTCAGACATGCCTTAGTCTTGGGAGATGCAAGACGAGCCTGCATTCAATTCACTTCAGGGATATCCGGCCTTACTTCGAGTCAGAGCGTCTCAGTGTCCATTCCACTTGAGGCCACAAACTCAGGGTCCGTCTCACATACCTGTAGCTGAGAGAAGCCTCCTCTTGAGGTGCTTGTGGAAAGTTGGTATACCACTTGAGTCGAAGCCAGGGACTAAGCTCTCATCTCGAGTTGATTTAGGGTCCACGGAGCCCTTTCGTGTTGCTACAGTGACCTCAGGATCCCTCTAGACTTGAGACAGTGATCTTGGGTTTTCTCTGGAGTGCCATCAAGGAAATCAAGGCTCCTTTCACGTTTGATGTGGATCACGGAATTGCTCTGCACGCAGTGCAGGGGAATCGGGCCTCATCTCGCGGCGAGCGGGAAGTCTCAGGGTGTTTCTCGCGTTGCGCCCGGAACCTGGGGTATATTGTCGAGTTACGACGCGGAGGGCCCTTCCAGACACCTGTTTTTTCAGCAACGTCAGGACTCGGGCCTAGGTGCGAGGGACACCTCGGGATTCTCCTCGAGTCTTGGCATGGCAATTGGGACGCGTCTCCACGTGAGGCGGGAGATCCAGGGTCTCTTTCCACGGGCCAGAGGGATCCTGGGACTCCTATCCATTTTCAAGAGGAGTCAGGCATCGTCTCCTTTGGAAGCATTGATCTCTGTGGACCTCTCGAACTTTCAAAGGATTTGAGTCCTCCGGTCGCGATGAGGGGGAGAACTTGGTCTTTCTCTGTGGTCTCCAAAGTTGATTCAGACATCCCTTCGTCTTGGGAGATGCAAAACGAGCCTGGCTTCAATTCACTGCAGGGATATCTGGCCTTACTTCGAATGAGAGCATCTCGGGGTCCATTCCACTTGAGGCCACAAACTCAGGGTCCCTCTCACATACCTGTTGCTGAGCGAAGCCTCCTCTTGAGGTGCTTGTGGAAAGTTGGTATTCCTCTTGAGTCGAAGCCATGGACTAATCTCTGATCTCGAGTTGATTTGGGCTCCAGGGATCCCTTTCCTGTTGCTACAGTGACCTCAGGATCCCTCTAGACTTGAGACAGTGATCTTGGGTTTTCTCTGGAGTGCCATCAAGGAAATCAAGGGTCCTTTCTCGTTTGATGTGGAACACGGAATTGCTCGGCACGCATTGCAGGGGAATCCGGCCTCATCTCGAGGCGAGGCGGAAGTCTCAGGGTTTTTCTCGAGTTGCGGCCGGAACCTGGGGTATATTCTCAAGTTACGATGGCGAGGACCCTTCCAGACACGTGTTTGTTCAGCGACGTCAGGACTCCTGCCTAGGTGCGAGGGACACCTCGGGATTCTCCTCGAGTCTTGGCATGGCAATTGGGACGCGTCTCCACGTGAGGCGGGAGACCCAGGGTCCCTATCCACGTGCCACAGGGATCCTGGGACTCCTATCCATTTTCAAGAGGAGTCAGGCATCGTCTCCTTTGGAAGCATTGATCTCGGCGGACCTCTCGAGTTTTCAAAGGATGTGAGGCCTCGGGTCGCGATGAGGCAGAGAACTAGGTCTTTCTCTGTGGTCTCCACAGGGGATTCAGACATCCCTTCATCTTGGGAGATGCAAGACGAGCCTGCATTCAATTCATTGGAGGGATATCCGGCCTTACTTGGAGTCAGAGCATCTCGGTGTCCATTCCACTTGAGGCAACAAACTCAGGGTCCCTCTCACATACCTGTAGCTGAGTGAAGCCTACTCTTGCGGTGGTTGTGGTAAGTTGGTATTCCACTTGAGTCGAAGCAAGGGACTAAGCTCTCATCTCGAGTTGATTTGGGGTCCACGGAGCCCTTTCCTGTTGCTCCAGTGACCTCAGGATCCCTCTAGACTTGAGACAGTGAACTTGGGTTTTCTCTGGAGTGCCATCAAGGAAATCAAGGCACCTTTCACGTTTGATGTGGAACACGGAATTGCTCTGCACGCAGTGCAGGGGAATCGGGCCTCATCTCGCGGCGCGGGGATAGTCTCATGGTTTTTCTCGAGTTGCGGCCGGAACCTGGGGTATATTCTCAAGTTACGACGGCGAGGACCCTTCCAGACACGTGTTTGTTCAGCGACGTCAGGACTCCTGCCTAGGTGCGAGGGACACCTCGGGATTCTCCTCGAGTCTTGGCATTGCAATTGGGACGCATCTCCACGTGAGGCGGGAGACCCAGGGTCCCTTTCCACGTGCCACAGTTATCCTGGGACTCCTTTCAATTTTCAAGAGGAGTCAGGCATCGTCTCCTTTGGAAGCATTGATCTCCGTGGACCTCTCTAGTTTTCAAAGGATGTGAGGCCTCCGGTCGCGTTGATTCGGAGGACTAGGTCTTTCTCTATAGTCTCCACAGGGGATTCAGACATCCCTTCGTCTTGGGAAATACAAGACGAGCTTGCATTCAATTCACTGCAGGGATATCCGGCCTTAATTCGAGTCAGAGCATCTCGGTGTCCATTCCACTTGAGGCCACAAACACAGGGTCCCTCTCACATACCTGTAGCTGAGAGAAGCCTCCTCTTGAGGTGCTTGTGGAAAGTTGGTATTCCTCTTGATTCGAAGCCAGGGAAAAGCTCTCATCTCGAGTTGATTTGGGGTCCACGGAGCCCTTTCGTGTTGCTCCAGTGACCTCAGGATCACTCTAGACATGAGACAGTGATCTTGGGCTTTCGCTGGAGTGCCACCAAGAAAATCAAGGCTCCTTTCACGTTTGATGTGGAACACGGAATTGCTCTGCACGCAGTGCAGGGTAATCGGGTCTCATCTCGCGGCGAGGGGGAAGTCTCATGGTTTTTCTCGACCTGCGGCCCGAACCTGGAGTATATTCTCGAATTACGACGGGGAGGGCCCTTCCAGACACGTGTTTGTTCAGCGACGTCAGGACTCCTGCCTAGGTGCGAGGGACACCTCGGGATTCTCCTCGAATCTTGGCATGGCAATTGGGATGCGTCTCCCCGTGAGTCGGGAGACCCAGTGTCCCTTTCCACGTGACACAGGGATCCTGGGACTCCTATCCATTTTCAAGAGGAGTCAGGCATCGTCTCCTTTGGAAGCATTGATCTCCGCGGACCTCTCGAGTTTTCAAAGGATGTGAGGCCTCGGGTCGCGATGAGGCGGAGAACTACGTCTTTCTCTGTGGTCTCCACAGGGGATTCAGACATCCCTTCGTCTTGGGAGATGCAAGACGAGCCTGCATTCAATTCACTACAGGGATATCCGTCCTTCCTTCGAGTCAGAGCATCTCGGTGTCCATTCCACTTGAGGCCACAAACTCAGGATCCCTCTCACATACCTGTACCTGAGAGAAGCCTCCTCTTGAGGTGCTTGTGGAAAGTTGGTATTCCTCTTGAGTCGAAGCCAGGGCTAAGCTCTCATCTCGAGTTGATTTGGGGTGCACGGAGCCCTTTCATGTTGCTCCAGTGACCTCAGGATCCCTCTAGACTTGAGACAGTGATCTTGGGTTTTCTCTGGAGTGCCATGAAGGAAATCAAGGCTCCTTTCACGTTTGATGTGGAACACGGAATTGCTCTGCACGCAGTGCAGTGGAATCGGGCCTCATCCTGCGGCGAGGGGGAAGTCTCATGGTTTTTCTCGAGTTGCGGCCCGAACCTGGGGTATATTCTCGAGTTACGACGGGGAGGGCCCTTCCAGACACGTGTTTGTTCAGCGACGTCAGGACTCCTGCCTAGGTGCGAGGGACACCTCGGGATTCTCCACGAGTCTTGGCATGGCAATTTGGACACGTCTCCACGTGAGGCGGGAGGCCCAGGATCCCTTTCCACGTGCCACAGGGATCCTGGGACTCCTATCCATATTCAAGAGGAGTCAGGCATCGTCTACTTTGGAAATATTGATCTGCGCAGACCTCTCGAGTTTTCAAATGATGTGAAGCCTCCGGTAGGGATGAGGCGGAGAACTTTGTTTTTCTCTGTGGTCTCCACAGGGGATTCAGACATCCCTTCGTCTTGGGAGATGCAAGACGAGCCTGCATTCAATTCACTGCAAGGATATCTGGCCTTACTTCGAGTCAGAGCATCTCTGTGTCCATTCCACTTGAGGCCACAAACTCAGGGTCCCTCTCACATACATGTAGCTGAGAGAAGCCTCCTCTTGAGGGGCTTGTGGAAAGTTCGTATTCCTCTTGAGTCGAAGCCAGGGACTACGCTCTCATCTCGAGTTGATTTGGGGTCCACGGAGCCCTTTCCTGTTGGTCCAGTGACCTCAGGATCCCTCTATACTTGAGACAGTGATCTTGGGTTTTCTCTGGAGTGCCATCAAGGAAATCAAGGCTCCTTTCACGATTGATGTGGAACACGGAATTGCTCTGCATGCAGTGCAGGGGAATCAGGCCCCAACTCGCGGAGAGGGGTAAATCTCATGGTTTTTCTCGAGTTGCGGCCCGAACCTGGGGTATATTCTCGAGTTACGACGGGGAGGGCCCTTCCAGACACGTGTTTGTTCAGCGACGTCAGGACTCCTGCCTAGGTGCGAGGGACACCTCGGGATTCTCCTCGACTCTTGACATGGCAATTTGGACGCGTCTCCACGTGAGGCGGGAGACCCAGTGTCCCTTTCCACGTGCCACAGGGATCCTGGGACTCCTATCCATTTTCAAGAGGAGTCAGGCATCGTCTCCTTTGGAAGCATTGATCTCCGTGGACCTGTCGAGTTTTCAAAGGATGTGAGGCCACCGGTCGCGATGAGGCAGAGAACTCGGTCTTTCTCTGTGGTCTCCACAGGGGATTCAGACGTCCCTTCGTCTTGGGAGATGCAAGATGAGCCTGCATTCAATTCACTGCAGGGTTATCCGGCCTTACTTCGAGTCAGAGCATCTCGGTGTCCATTCCACTTGAGGCCACAAATTCAGGATCCCTCTCACATACCTGTAGCTGAGAGAAGCCTCCTCTTGAGGTGCTTGTGGAAAGTTCCTATTCCTCTTGAGTCGAAGCCAGGGACTAAGCTCTCATCCCGAGTTGATTTGGGGTCCAGGGAGCCCTTTCAGGTTGTTCCAGTGACCTCAGGATCCCTCTAGACTTGAGACAGTGATCTTGGGTTTTCTCTGGAGTGCCATCAAGGATATCAAGGCTCCTTTCACGTTTGATGTGGAACACGGAATTGCTCTGCATGCAGTCCAGGGGAATCGGGCCTCATCTCGCGGCGAGGGGGAAGTCTCATGGTTTTTCTCGAGTTGCGGCCGGAACCTGGGGTATATTCTCGAGTTACGACGGGGAGGGCCCTTCCAGACACGTGTTTGTTCAGCGACGTCAGGACTCATGCCTAGGTGCGAGGGACACCTCGGGATTCTCCACGAGTCTTGGCATGGCAATTGGGAGGCGTCTCCACGTGAGGCGGGAGACACAGGGTCCCTTTCCACGAGCCACAGGGATCCTGGGACTCCTATCCATTTTCAAGAGGAGTCAGGCATCGTATCCTTTGGAAGCATTGATCTCCGCAGACCTCTCGAATTTTCAAAGGATGTGAGGCCTCCGGTTGCTTTGAGGTGGAGGACTAGGTCTTTCTCTGTGGTCTCCACAGGGGATTCAGACATCCCTTCGTCTTGGGAGATGCAAGAAGAGCCTGCATTCAATTCACTGCAGGGATATCCGGCCTTACTTCGAGTCAGAGCATCTCGGTGTCCATTCCACTTGAGGCCACAATCTCAGGGTCCCTCTCACATACCTGTAGCTGAGAGAAGCCTCCTCTTGAGGTGCTCTTGGAAAGTTGGTATTCCTCTTGAGTCGAAGCCAGGGACTAAGCTCTCATCTCGAGTTGATTTGGGGTCCACGGGGCCCTTTCGTGTTGCTCCAGTGACCTCAGGATCCCTCTAGACTTGAAACAGTGTTCTTGGGTTTTCTCTGGAGTGCCATCAAGGAAATCAAGGCTCCTTTCACGTTTGATGTGGAACACGGAATTGCTCTGCACGCAGTGCAGGGGAATCGGGCCTCATCTCGTGGCGAGTGGGAAGTCTCATTGTTTTTCTCGAGTTGCGGCCGGAACCTGGGGTATATTCTCGAGTTACGACGGGGAGGGCCCTTCCAGACACGTGTTTGTTCAGCGACGTCAGGACTCCTGCCTAGGTGCGAGGGACACCTCGGGATTCTCCTCGAGTCTTGGCATGGCAATAGGGACGCGTCTCCACGTGAGGCGGTTGACCCAGGGTCCCTTTCCACGAGCCACAGTGATCCTGGGACTCCTATGCATTTTCAAGAGGAGTCAGGCATCGTCTCCTTTGGAAGCATTGATCTCTGCAGACCTCTCGAGTTTTCAAAGGATGTGAGGCCTCCGGTCACGATGAGGCGGAGGATTAGGTCTTTCTCTGTGGTCTCCAGAGGGGATTCAGACATCCCTTCGTCTTGGGAGATGCAAGACGAGCCTTCATTCAATTCACTGCAGGGATATCCGGCCTTACTTCGAGTCAGAGCATCTCGGTTTCCATTCCACTTGTGGCCACAAACTCAGGGTCCCTCTCACATAACTGTAGCTGAGAGAAGCTTCCTCTTGAGGTGCTTGTGGAAAGTTGGTATTCCTCTTGAGTCGAAGCCAGGGACTAAGCTCTCATCTCGAGTTGATTTGGGGTCCACGGAGCCCTTTCGTGTTGCTCCAGTGCCCTCAGGATCCCTCTAGACTTGAGACAGTGATCTTGGGTTTTCTCTGGAGTGCCATCAAGGAAATCAAGGCTCCTTTCACGTTTGATGTGGAACACGGAATTGCTCTGAACGCAGTGCAGGGAATCGGTCCTCATCCAGCGGCGAGGGGGAAGTCTCATGGTTTTTCTCGAGTTGCGGCCGGAACCTGGGGTATATTCTCGAGTTACGAAGGGGAGGTCTCTTCCAGACACGTGTTTGTTCAGCCACGTCAGGACTCCTGCCTAGGTGCGAGGGACACCTCGGGATTCTCCTCGAGCCTTGGCATGGCAATTGGGACGCGTCTCCACGTGAGGCGGGAGACCCAGGGTCCCTTTCCACGTGCCACAGGGATCCTGGGACTCCTATCCATTTTCAGTAGGAGTCAGGCATCGTCTCCTTTGGAAGCATTGATCTCCGCGGACCTCTCGAATTTTCAAAGGATGTGAGGCCTCCGGTCGCGATGAGGCGGAGGACTAGGTCTTTCTCTGTGGTCTCCACAGGGGATTCAGACATCCCATCGTCTTGGGAGACGCAAGAAGAGCCTGCATTCAATTCACGGCAAAGATATCCCGCCTTACTTCTAGTCAGAGCATCTCGGTGTCCATTCCACATGAGGCCACAAACTCAGGGTCCCTCTCACATACCTGTAGCTGAGGGAAACCTCCTCTTGAAGTGCTTGTGGAAAGTTGGTATTCCTCTTGAGTCGAAGCCAGGGACAAAGCTCTCATCTCGAGTTGATTTGGGGTCCACGGAGCCCTTTCGTGTTGCTCCAGTGACCTCAGGATCCCTCTAGACTCTAGACAGTGATCTTGGGTTTTCTCTGGAGTACCATCAAGGAAATCAAGGCTCCTTTCACATTTGATGTGGAACACGGAATTGCTCTGCACGCAGTGCAGGGGAATCGGGCCTCCTCTCACGGCGAGGGGGAAGTCTCATGGTTTTTCTCGAGTTGCGGCCAGAACCTCGGGTATATTCTCGAGTTACGACGGGGAGGGCCCTTCCAGACACATGTTTGTTCAGCGTCGTCAGGACTCCTGCCTAGGTGCGAAGGACACCTCGGGATTCTCCTCGAGTCTTGGCATGGCAATTTGGACCCGTCTCCACGTGAGGCGGGAGACCCAGGGTCCCTTTCCACGTGCCACATGGATCCTGGCACTCCTATCCATTTTCAAGAGGAGTCAGGCATCGTCTCCTTTGGAAGCATTGATCTCCACGGACCTCTCGAGTTTTCAAAGGATGTGAGGCCTCCGGTCGCGATGAGGCGGAGAACTCGGTCTTTCTCTGTGGTCTCCTCAGGGGATTCAGACATCCCTTCGTCTTGGGAGATGCAAGACGAGCCTGCATTCAATTCACTGCAGGGATATCCGGCCTTACTTTGAGTCAGAGCATCACGGTGTCCATTCCACTTGAGGCCACAAACTCAGGGGCCCTCTCACATACCTGTAGTTGAGAGAAGCCTCCTCCTGAGGTGCTTGTGGAAATTTGGTATTCCTCTTGAGTCGAAGCCAGGGACTAAGCTCTCATCTCGAATTGATTTGGGGTCCACGGAGCCCTTTCCTGTTGCTCCAGTCACCTCAGGATCCCTCTAGAATTGAGACAGTGATCTTGGGTTTTCTCTGGAGTGCCATCAAGGAAATCAAGGCTCCTTTCACGTTTGATGTGGAACACGGAATTGCTCTGCACGCAGTGCAGGGGAATCGGGCCTCATCTCGCCTCGAGGGGGAAGTCTCATGGTTTTTCTCGAGTTGCGGCCGGAACCTGGGGTATATTCTCGAGTTACGACGGGGAGGGCCCTTCCAGACACGTGTTTTTTCAGCGACCTCAGGACACCTGCCTAGGTGCGAGGGACACCTCGGAATTCTCCTCGAGTCTTGGCATGGCAATTGGGATGTGTCTCCATGTGAAGCGGGAGACCCAGGGTCCCTTTCCACGTGCCACACGGATCCTGGGACTCCTATCCATTTTCAAGAGGAGTCAGGCATCGTCTCCTTTGGAAGCATTGATGTCTGCAGACCTCTCGAGTTTTCAAAGGATATGATGCCTCCGGTCGCGTTGAGGTGGATGACTAGGTCTTTCTCTTTGGTCTCCACAGGGGATTCAGACAACCCTTCGTCTTGGGAGATCAAAGGCGAGCCTGCATTCAATTCACTGCAGGGATATCCGGCCTTACTTCGAGTCAGAGCATCTCGGTGTCCATTCCACTTGAGGCCACAAACTCAGGGTCCCTCTCACATACCTGTAGCTGAGAGAAGCCTCCTCTTGAGGTGCTTGTGGAAAGTTGCTATTACTCTTGAGTCGAAGCCCGGGACTAAGCTCTCATCTCGAGTTGATTTGGGGTCCACGCAGCCCTTTCGTGTTGCTCCAGTGACCTCAGGATCCCTCTAGACTTGAGACAGTGATCTTGGGTTTTCTCTGCAGTGCCATCAAGGAAATCAAGGCTCCTTTCACGTTTGATGTGGAACACGGAATTGTTCTGCACGCAGTGCAGGGAAATCGGGCCTCATCCAGCGGCGAGGGGAAGTCTCATGGTTTTTCTCGAGTTGAAGCCGGAACCTGGGTTATATTCTCGAGTTACGACGGGGAGGGCCCTTCCAGACACGTGTTTGTTCAGCGACGTCAGGACTCCTGCCTAGGTGCGAGGGAAACCTCGGGATTCTCCTGGAGTCTTGGCATGGCAATTGGGACGCGTCTCCACGTGAGGCGGGAGACCCAGGGTCCCTTTCGACGTGCCACAGGGATCCTGGGACTCCTATCCATTTCCAAGAAGAGTCAGGCATCGTCTCCTTTGGAAGCATTGATCTCCGCGGACCTCTCGAGTTTTCAAAGGATGTGAGGCCTCCGATCTCGATGAGGCGGAGAACGAGGTCTTTCTCTGTGGTCTCCACAGGGGATTCAGACAACCCTTCGTCTTGGGAGATGCAAGAAGAGCCTGCATTCAATTCATTGCAGGGATATCCGGCCTTACTTCGAGTCAGAGCATCTCGGTGTCCATTCCACTTGAGGCCACAAACTCAGGGTCCCTCTCACATACCTGTAGCTGAGAGAAGCCTCCTCTTGAGTTGCTTGTGGAAAGTTGATTTTCCTCTTGAGTCGAAGCCAGGGACTAAGCTCTCATCTCGAGTTGATTTGGGGCCCACGGAGCCCTTTCGTGTTGCTCCAGTGACCTCAGGATCCCTCTAGACTTGAGACAGTGAACTTGGGTTTTCTCTGGAGTGCCATCAAGGAAATCAAGGCTCCTTTCACGTTTGATGTGGAAAACGGAATTGCTCTGCACGCAGTGCAGGGGAATCGGGCCTCATCTCGCGGCGAGGGGGAAGTCTCATGGTTTTTCTCGAGTTGCGGCTGGAACCTTCGGTATATTCTCGAGTTACGACGGGGAGGGCCCTTCCAAACATGTGTTTGTTCAGCGACGTCAGGACTCCTGCCTAGGTGCGAGGGACACCTCGGGATTCTCCTCGAGTCTTGGCATGGCAATTGGGACGCGTCTCCACGTGAGGCGGGAGATCCCCGGTCCCTTTCCACGTGCCACAGGGATCCTGGGACTCCTATCCATTTTCAAGAAGGGTCAGGCATCTTCTCCTTTGGAAGCATTGATCTCCGCGGACCTCTCGAGTTTTCAAAGGATGTGAGGCCTCCGGTCGCGATGAGGCGGAGAACTCGGTCTTTCTCTGTGATCTCCACAGGGGATTCAGACATCCCTTCGTCTTGGGAGATGCAAGACGAGCCTGCATTCAACTCACTGTTGGGATATCCGGACTTACTTTGAGTCAGAGCATCTCGGTGTCCATTCCACTTGAGGCCACAAACTCAGGGGCCCTCTCACATACCTGTAGTTGAGAGAAGCCTCCTCCTGAGGTGCTTGTGGAAAGTTGGTATTCCTCTTGAGTCTAATCCAGGGACTAAGCTCTCATCTCGAGTTGATTTGGGGTTCACGGAGCACTTTCGTGTTGCTCCAGTGACCTCAGGATCCCTCTAGACTTGAGACAGTGATCTTGGGTTTTCTCTGGAGTGCCATCAAGGAAATCAAGGCTCCTTTCACGTTTGATGTAGAACACGAAATTGCTCTGCATGCAGTGCAGGGGAATCGGGCCTCAACTCACGGCGAGGGCGAAATCTCATGGTTTGTCTTGAGTTGCGGCCAGAACCTGGGGTATATTCTCGAGTAACGACGGGGAGGGCCCTTCTAGACACGTGTTTGTTCAGAGACATCAGGACACCTGCCTAGGTGCGAGGGAAACCTCGGGATTCTCCTCGAGTCTTGGCATGGCAATTGGGACGCGTCTCCACATGAGGCGGGAGACCCAGGGTCCCTTTCCACGTGCCACAGGGATCCTGGGACTCCTATCCATTTTCAAGAGGAGTCAGGCATCGTCTCCTTTGGAAGCATTGATCTCCGCGGACCTCTCGAGTTTTCAAAGGATGTGAGGCCTCCGGTCGCGATGAGGCGGAGAACTCGGTCTTTCTCTGTGGTCTCCACAGGGGATTCAGACATCCCTTCGTCTTGGGAGATGAAAGACGAGCCTGCATTCAATTCACTGCAGGGATATCCGGCCTTACTTTGAGTCAGAGTATCTCGGTGTCCATTCCACTTAAGGCCACAAACTCAGGGGCCCTCTCACATACCTGTAGTTGAGAGAAGCCTCCTCCTGAGGTGCTTGTGGAAAATTGGTATTCCTCTTGAGTCGAAGCCAGGGACTAAGCTCTCATCTCGAATTGATTTGGGGTCCACGGAGCCCTTTCCTGTTGCTCCAGTGACCTCAGGATCCCTCTAGAATTGAGACAGTGATCTTGGGTTTTCTCTGGAGTGCCATCAAGGAAATCAAGGCTCCTTTCATTTTTGATGTGGAATAAGGAATTGCTCTGCACGCAGTGCAGGGGAATCGGGCCTCATCTCGCGGCGAGGGGGAAGTCTCATGGTTTTTCTCGAGTTGCGGCCGGAACCTGGGGTATATTCTCGAGTTACGACGGGGAGGGCCCTTCCAGACACGTGTTTTTTCAGCGACCTCAGGACACCTGCCTAGGTGCGAGGGACACCTCGGAATTCTCCTCGAGTCTTGGCATGGCAATTGGGATGTGTCTCCACGTGAGGCGGGAGACCCAGGGTCCCTTTCCACGTGACACACGGATCCTGGGACTCCTATCCATTTTCAAGAGGAGTCAGGCATCGTCTCCTTTGGAAGCATTGATGTCTGCAGACCTCTCGAGTTTTCAAACGATATGATGCCTCCGGTTGCGTTGAGGTGGATGACTAGGTCTTTCTCTTTTGTCTCCACAGGGGATTCAGACAACCCTTCGTCTTGGGAGATGCAAGACGAGCCTGCATTCAATTCACTGCAGGGATATCTGGCCTTACTTCGAGTCAGAGCATCTCGGTGTCCATTGCACTTGAGGCCACAAACTCAGGGTCCCTCTCACATACCTGTAGCTGAGAGAAGCCTCCTCTTGAGGTGCTTGTGGAAAGTTGGTATTCCTCTTGAGTCGAAGCCAGGGACTAAGCTCTCATCTCGAGTTGATTTGGGGCCCACGGAGCCCTTTCGTGTTGCTCCAGTGACCTCAGGATCCCTCTAGACTTGAGACAGTGATCTTGGGTTTTCTCTGGAGTGCCATCAAGGAAATCAAGGCTCCTTTAACGTTTGATGTGGAAAACGGAATTGCTCTGCACGCAGTGCAGGGGAATCGGGCCTCAACTCGCGGCGAGGGGGAAATCTCGTGGTTTTTCTCGAGTTGCGGCCGGAACCTGGGGTATATTCTCGAGTTACGACGGGGAGGGCCCTTCAAGACATGTTTGTCCAGCGATGTCAGGACTCCTGCCTAGGTGCGAGGGACACCTCGGGATTCTCCTCGAGTCTTGGCATGGCAATTGGGACGCGTCTCCACGAGAGGCGGGAGACCCAGGGTCCCTTTCCACGTGCCATAGGGATCCTGCGACTCCTATCCATTTTCAAGAGGAGTCAGGCATCGTCTCCTTTGGAAGCATTGATCTCTGTAGACCTCTCGAACTTTCAAAGGATTTGAGTCCTCCGGTCGCGATGAGGGGGAGAACTTGGTCTTTCTCTGTGGTCTCCAAAGTTGATTCAGACATCCCTTCATCTTGGGAGATGCAAGACGAGGCTGCATTCAATTCACTGCAGGGATATCTGGCCTTAAATCGAGTCAGAGCATCTCGGTGTCCATTCCACTTGAGGCCACAAACTCAGGGTCCCTCTCACATACCTGTAGCTGTGAGAAGCCTCCTCTTGAGGTGCTTGTGGAAAGTTGGTATTTCTCTTGAGTCGAAGCCAGGGACTAAGCTCGCATCTCGAGTTGATTTGGGGTCCACGGAGCACTTTTGTGTTGCTACAGTGACCTCAGGATCCCTCTATACTTGAGACAGTGATCTTGGGTTTTCTCTGGATTGCCATCAAGGAAATCAATGCTCCTTTCACGTTTGATGTGGAACACGGAATTGCTCTGCACGCAGTGCAGGGGAATCGGGCCTCATCTCGCGGCGAGGGGGAAGTCTCATGGTTTTTCTCGAGTTGCGCCGGAACCTGGGGTATATTCTCGAGTTGCAATGGGGAGGGACCTTCCAGACACGTGTTTGTTCAGCGACGTCAGGACTCCTGCCTAGGTGCGAGGACACCTCGGGATTCTCCTCGAGTCTTGGCATGGCAATTGGGACGCGTCTCCACGGGAGCCGGGAGACCCAGGGTCCCTTTCCACGTGCCACAGGGATCCTGGGACTCCTATCCATTTTCAAGAGGAGTCAGGCATCGTCTCCTTTGGAAGCATTGATCTCCGCGGACCTCTTGAGTTTTCAAAGTATTTGAGGCCTCCGGTCGCGATGAGGCGGAGAACTAGGTCTTTCTCTGTGGTCTCCACAGGGGATTCAGACATCCCTTCGTCTTGGGAGATGCAAGACGAGCCTGCATTCAATTCACTGCAGGGATATCCGGCCTTACTTCGAGTCAGAGCATCTCGGTGTCCATTCCACTTGAGGCCACAAACTCAGGGTCCCTCTCACATACATGTAGCTGAGAGAAGCCTCCTCTTGAGGTTCTATGGAAAGTTGGTATTCCTCTTGAGTCGAAGCCTGGGTCTAAGCTCTCATCTCGAGTTGATTTGAGGTCCACGAAGCCCTTTCCTGTTGGTCCAGTGACTTCAGGATCCCTCTAGACTTGAGACAGTGATCTTGGGTTTTCTCTGGGGTGCCATCAAGGAAATCAAGGCTCCTTTCACGTTTGATGTGGAACACGGAATTGCTCTGCACGCAGTGTAGGGGAATCGGGCCTCATCTCGCGGCGAGGGGGAAGTCTCATGGTTTTTCTCGAGTTGCGGCCGGAACCTGGGGTATATTCTCGAGTTACGACGGGGAGGGCCCTTCCAGACACGTGTTTGTTCAGCGACGTCAGGACTCCTGCCTAGGTGCGAGGGACTCCTCGGGATTCTTCTCGAGTCTTGGCATGGCAATTGTGATGCGTCTCCACGTGAGGCAGGAGACCCAGGGTCCCTTTCCACGTGCCACAGGGATCCTGGGATTCCTATCCATTTTCAAGAAGATTCCGGCATCGTCTCCTTTGGAAGCATTGATCTCCGCAGACCTCTCGAGTTTTCAAAGGATGTGAGGTCTCCGGTCGCGATGAGGCGGAGGACTAGGTCTTTCTCTGTGGTCTCCACAGGGGATTCAGACATCTCTTCGTCTTGGGAGATGCAAGACGAGCCTGCATTCAATTCACTGTTGGGATATCCGGCCTTACTTCGAGTCAGAGCATCTCGGTGTCCATTCCACTTGAGGCCACAAACTCAGGGTCCCTCTCACATACCTGTAGCTGAGAGAAGCCTCCTCTTTAGGTGCTTGTGAAAAGTTGGTATTCCTCTTGATTCGAAGCCAGGGACTAAGCTCTCATCTCGAGTTGATTTGGGGTCCACGGAGCCCTTTCGTGTTGCTCCAGTGACCTCAGGATCCCTCTAGACTTGAGACAGTGATCTTGGGAATTCTCTGGAGTGCCATCAAGGAAATCAAGGCTCCTTTCACGTATGATGTGGAACACCCAATTGCTCTGCACGCAGTGCACGGGAATCGGGTCTCATCTCGCGGCGAGGGGGAAGTCTCATGGTTTTTCTCGAGTTGCGGCCGGAACCTGTGGTATATTGAGGAGTTACGACGGGGAGGGCCCTTCCAGACACGTGTTTGTTCAGCGACGTCAGGACTCCTGACTAGGGGCGAGGGACACCTCGGGATTCTCCTCGAGTCTTGGCATGGCAATTGGGACGCGTATCCACGTGAGGGCGGAGGCCCAGGGTCCCTTTCCACATGCCACAGGGATCCTGGGACTCCTATCCATTTTCAAGAGGAGTCAGGCATCGTCTCCTTTGGAAGCATTGATCTCCGCGGACCTCTCGAGTTTTCAAAGGATGTGAGGCCTCAGGTCGCAATGAGGCGGAGGACTCGGTCTTTCTCTGTGGTCTCCACAGGGGATTCAGACATCCCTTCGTCTTGGGAGATGCAAGACGAGCCTGCATTCAATTCACTGCAGGGATATCCGGCCTTACTTCCAGTCAGAGCATGTCGCTGTCCATTCCACTTGAGGCCACAAACTCAGGGTCCCTCTCACATACCTGTAGCTGAGAGAAGCCTCCTCTTGAGGTGCTTGTGGAAAGTTGGTTTTCCTCTTAAGTCGAAGCCAGGGACTAAGCTCTCATCTCGAGTTAATTTGGGGTCCACGGAGCCCTTTCGTGCTGCTCCAGTGACCTCAGGATCCCTCTAGACTTGAGACAGTGAACTTGGGTTTTCTCTGGAGTGCCATCAAAGAAATCAAGGCTCCTTTCACGTTTGATGTGGAACACGGAATTGCTCTGCATTCAGTGCAGGGGAATCGGGCCTCATCTCGCGGCGAGGGGGAAGTCTCATGGTTTTTCTCGAGTTGCGGCCGGAACCTGGGGTATATTCTCGAGTTACGACGGGGAGGGCCCTTCCAGACACGTGTTTGTTCAGCGACGTCAGGACTCCTGCCTAGGTGCGAGGGACACATCGGGATTCTCCTCGAGTCTTCGCATGGCAATTGGGACGCGTATCCACGTGAGGCGGGAGACCCAGGGTCCCTTTCCACGTGCCACAGGGATCCTGGGACTCCTATCCATTTTCAAGAGAAGTCAGGCATTGTCTCCTTTGGAAGCATTGTTCTCTGCGGACCTCTCGAGTTTTCAAAGGATATGAGGCCTCCGTTTGCTTTGAGATGGAGGAATAGGTCTTTCTCTGAGGTCTCCACAGGGGATTCAGACATCCCTTCGTCTTGGGAGATGCAAGACGAGCCTGCATTCAATTCACTGCAGGGATATCCGGCCTTACTTCGAGTCAGAGCATCTCGGTGTCCATTCCACTTGAGGCCACAAACTCAGGGTCCCTCTCACATACCTGTAGCTGAGAGAAGCCTCCTCTTGCGGTGCTTGTGGAAAGTTGGTATTCCTCTTGAGTCGAAGCCAGGGACTAAGCTCTCATCTCGAGTTGATTTGGGGTCCACGGAGCCCTTTCCTGTTGGTCCAGTGACCTCAGGATCCCTCTAGACTTGAGACAGTGATCTTGGGTTTTCTCTGGAGTGCCATCAAGGGAATCAAGGCTCCTTTCACGTTTGATGTGGAACACGGAATTGCTCTGAACGCAGTGCAGGGGTTCGGGCCTCATCTCGCGGCAAGGAGGATGTCTCATGGTTTTTCTAAGTAGCGGCCGGAACCTGGGGTATATTCTCGAGTTACGACGCGGAGGGCCCTTTCAGACACGTGTTTGTTCAGCGACGTCAGGACTACTGCCTAGGTGCGAGGGACACCTAGGGATTCTCCTCGAGTCTTGGCATGGCAATTGGGACGCGTCTCCAAGTGAGGCGGGAGACCCAGCGTCCCTTTCCACGTGCCACAGGGATCCTGGGACTCCTATCCATTTTCAAGAAGAGTCAGGCATCTTCTCCTTTGGAAGCATTGATCTTCGCGGACCTCTCGAATTTTCAAAGGATGTGAGGCCTCCGGTCGCGATGAGGCGGAGAACTAGGTCTTTCTCTGTGGTCTCCACAGGGGATTCAGACATCCCTTCGTTTTGGGAGATGCAAGACGAGCCTGCATTCAATTCACTGCAGGGATATCCGGCCTTACTTCGAGTCAGAGCATCTCGCTGTCCATTCCACTTGAGGCCACAAACTCAGGGTCCCTCTCACATACCTGTAGCTGAGAGAAGCCTCCTCTTGAGGTGCTTTTGGAAAGTTGGTATTCCTCTTGAGTCGAAGCCAGGGACTAAGCTCTCATCTCGAGTTGATTTGGGGTCCAAGGGGAAATTTCGTGTTGCTACAGTGACCTCAACATCCCTCTAGAGTTGAGACAGTGATCTTGGGTTTTCTCTGGAGTGCCATCAAGGAAATCAAGGCTCCTTTCACGTTTAATGTGGAACACGGAATGGCTCTGCACGCAGTCCAGGGGAATCGGGCCTCAAGTCGCGGCGACGGGTAAATATCATGGCTTTTCTCGAGCTGCGGACGGAACCTGGGGTATATTCTCGAGTTACGACGGGGAGGGCCCTTCCAGACACGTGTTTGTTCAACGACGTCAGGACTCCTGCCTAGGGGCGAGGGACACCTCGGGATTCTCCTCGAGTCTTGGCATGGCAATTGGGACGCGTCTCCACGTGAGGCGGGAGACCCAGGGTCCCTTTCCACGTGCCACAGGGATCCTGGGACTCCTATCCATTTTCAAGAGGAGTCAGGCATCGTCTCCTTTGGAAGCATTGATCTCCGCAGACCTCTTGAGGTTTCAAAGGATGTGAGGCCTCCGGTCGCGATGAGGCGGAGAACTAGGTCTTTCTCTGTGGTCTCCACAGGGGATTCAGACATCCCTTCGTCTTGGGAGATGCAAGCCAAGCCTGCATTCAATTCACTGCAGGGATATCCGGCCTTACTTCGAGTCAGAGCATCTCGGTGTCCATTCCACTTGAGGCCACAAACTCAGGGTCCCTCTCACTTACCTGTAGCTGAGAGAAGCCTCCTCTTGAGCTGCTTGTGAAAAGTTGGTATTCCTCTTGAGTCGAAGCCAGGGACTAAGCTCTCATCTCGAGTTGATTTGGGGTCCACGGAGCCCTTTCGTGTTGCTCCAGTGACCTCAGGATCCCTCTAGACTTGAGACAGTGATCTTGGGTTTTCTCTGGAGTACCATCAAGGAAATCAAGGCTCCTTTCACGTTTGATGTGGAACAGGGAATTGCTCTCCATTCAGTGCAGGGGAATCGGGCCTCAACTCGATGCGAGGGGGAAATCTCATGGTTTTTCTCGAGTTGCGGCCGGAACCTGGGGTATATTCTCGAGTTACGACGGGGAGGGCCCTTCCAGACACGTGTTTGTTCAGCGACGTCAGGACTCCTGCCTAGGTGCGAGGGACACCTCGGGATGCTCCTCGAGTCTTGGCATGGCAATTGGGACGCGTCTCCACGTGAGGCGGAAGACCCAGGGTCCCTTTCCACATGCCACAGGGATCCTGGGGCTCCTATCCATTTTCAAGAGGAGTCAGGCATCGTCTCCTTTGGAAGCATTGATCTCCGCGGACCTCTTTAGTTTTCAAAGGATGTGAGGCCTCCGGTCGCGATGAGGCGGAGAAGTCGGCCTTTCTCTGAGGTCTCCACAGGGGATTCAGACATCCCTTCGTCTTGGGAGATGCAAGACGAGCCTCATTCAATTCACTGCAGGGATATCCGGCCTTACTTCGAGTCAGAGCATCTCGGTGTCCATTCCACTTGAGGCCACAAACTCAGGGTCCCCGTCACTTACCTGTAGCTGAGAGAAGCCTCCTCTTGAGCTGCTTGTGAAATGTTGGTATTCCTCTTGAGTCGAAGCCAGGGACTAAGCTCTCATCTCGAGTTGATTTGGGGTCCACGGAGCCCTTTCGTGTTGCTCCAGTGACCTCAGGATCCCTCTAGACTTGAGACAGTGATATTGGGCTTTCTCTGGAGTGCCATCAAGGAAATCAAGGCTCCTTTCACGTTTGATGTGGAACACGGAATTGCTCTGCATTCAGTGCAGGGGAATCGGGCCTCAACTCGATGCGAGGGGGAAATCTCATGGTTTTCCTCGAGTTGCGGCCGGAACCTGGGGTATATTCTCGAGTTACGACGGGGAGGGCCCTTCCAGACACGTGTTTGTTCAGTGACGTCAGGACTCCTACCTAGGTGCTAGGGACACCTCGGGATTCTCCTCGAGTCTTGGCATGGCAATTGGGAAAAATCTCCACGTGAGGCGGGAGACCCAGGGTCCCTTTCCACGTGCCACAGGGATCCTGGGACTCCTATCCATTTTCAAGAGGAGTCAGGCATCGTCTCCTTTGGAAGCATTGATCTCCGAGGACCTCTCTAGTTTTCAAAGGATGTGAGGCCTCCGGTCGCGTTGAGGCGGAGAACTAGCTCTTTCTCTGTGGTCTCCACAGGGGATCAGACAACCCTTCGTCTTGGGAGATGAAAGACGAGCCTGCATTCAATTCACTGCAGGGATATCCGGCCTTACTTCGAGTCAGAGCATCTCGGTGTCCATTCCACTTGAGGCCACAAACTCAGGGTCCCTCTCACATACCTGTAGCTGAGAGAAGCCTCGTCTTGAGGTGCTTGTGAAAAGTGGGTATTCCACTTGAGACAAAGCCAGGGTCTAAGCTCTCATCTCGAGTTGATTTGGGGTCCACGGAGCCCTTTTGTGTTGGTCCAGTGACCTCAGGATCCCTCTAGACTTGAGACAGTGATCTTGGGTTTTCTCTGGAGTGCCATCAAGGAAATCAAGGCTCCTTTCACGTTTGATGTGTAACACGGAATTGCTCTGCACGCAGTGCCGGGGAATTAGGCCTCATCTCGCGGCGAGGGGAAGTCTCATGGTTTTTCTCGAGTTGCGGCCGGAACCTGGGGTATATTCTCGAGTTACGACGGGGAGGGCCCTTCCAGACACGTGTTTGTTCAGTGACGTCAGGACTCCTGCCTAGGTGCGAGGGACACCTCGGTATTCTCCTCTTGTCTGGGCATGGCAATGGGGACGCGTCTCCACGTGAGGCGGGAGACCCAGTGTCCCTTTCCACGTGCCACAGGGATCCTGGGACTCCTATCCATTTTCAAGAGGAGTCAGGCATTGTCTCCTTTGGAAGCATTGATCTCCGAGTACCTCTCTAGTTTTCAAAGGATGTGAGGCCTCCGGTCGCGTAGAGGCGGAGTACTAGGTCTTTCTCTGTGCTCTCCTAGGGGATTCAGACATCCCTTCGTCTTGGGAGATGCAAGACGAGCCTGCATTCAATTCACTGCAGGGATATCTGGCCTTACTTCGAGTCAGAGCATCTCGGTGTCCATTCCACTTGAGGCCACAAAGTCAGGGTCCCTCTCACATACCATTAGCTGAGAGTAGCCTCCTCTTGTGGTGCTTATGGAAAGTTGGTATTCCTCTCGATTTGAAGGCAGTGAATAAGCTCTCATCTCGAGTTGATTTGGGGTCCACGAAGCCCATTCGTGTTGCTCCAGTCACCTCTGGATCCCTCTAGACTTGAGAGAGTGATCTTGGGTTTTCTCTGGAGTGTCATCAAGGAAATCACGGCTCCTTTCATTTTTGATGTGGAAACGGAATTGCTCTGCACGCAGGGCAGGGGAATCGGGCCTCATCTCGCGGCGATGGGGAAGTCTCATGGTTTTTCTCGAGTTGCGGCCGGAACCTGGGGTATATTCTCGAGTTACGACGGGGAGGTCCCTTCCAGACACTTGTTTGTTCAGCGACGTCAGGACTCCGGCCTAGGTGCGAGGGACACCTCAGGATTCTCCTCGAGTCTTGGCATGGTAATTGGGAAAAATCTCCACGTGAGGCGGGAGACCCAGGGTCCCTTTCCACGTGCTACAGGGATCCTGGGACTCCTATCCATTTTCAAGAGGAGTCAGGCATCGTCTCCTTTGGTAGCATTGATCTCTGCGGACCTCTCGAGTTTCCAAAGGATGTGAGGCCTCCTGTCGCGTTGAGGCGGAGGACTTGGTCTTTCTCTGTGGTCTCCACAGGTGATTCAGACATCCCTTCGTCTTGGGAGAGGCAAGACGAGCCTGCATTCAATTCACTGCAGGGATATCCGGCCTTACTTCGAGTCAGAGAATCTCGGTGTCCATTCCACTTGAGGCCACAAACTCAGGGGCCCTCTCACATACCTGTAGCTGAGAGAGTTCTCCTCTTGTTGTGCTTGTGTAAAGTTTGTGTTCCTCTTGAGTCGAATCCAGGGACTAAGCTCTCATCTCAAGTTGATTTGGGGTCCACGGAGCCCTTTCGTGTTGCTCCAGTGACCTCAGGATCCCTCTAGACTTGAGATAGTGATCTTGGGTTTTCTCTGGAGTGCCATCAAGGAAATCAAGGCTCCTTTCACGTTTGATGTGGAACACGGAATTGTTCTGCACGCAGTGCAGGGGAATCGGGCCTCATCCAGCGGCGAGGGGGAAGTCTCATGGTTTTTATCGAGTTGCAGCCGGAACCTGCGGTATATTCTCGAGTTACGACCGGGAGGGCCCTTCCAGACACGTGTTTGTTCAGCGACGTCAGGACTCCTGCCTAGGTGCGAGGGACACCTCGGGATTCTCCTCGAGTCTTGGCATGGCAATTGGGACGCGTCTCCACGTAAGGCGGGAGACCCAGGGTCCCTTTCCACGTGCCACACGGATCCTGGGACTCCTATCCATTTTCAAGAGGAGTCAGGCATCGTCTCCTTTGGAAGCATTGATCTCCGCGGACCGCTTGAGTTTTCAAAGGATGTGAGGCCTCCGGTCGCGATGAGGCGGAGAACGAGGTCTTTCTCTGTGGTCTCCACAGGGGATTCAGACATCCCTTCGTCTTGGGAGATGCAAGACGAGCCTGCATTCAATCCACTGCAGGGATATCCGGCCTTACTTCGAGTCAGAGCATCTCGGTGTCCATTCTACTTGAGGCCACAAACTCAGGGTCCCTCTCACATACCTGTAGTTGAGAGAAGCCTCCTCTTGCGGTGCTTGTGGAAAGTTGGTATTCCTCTTGAGTCAAAGCCAAGGACTAAGCTCTCATCTCGAGTTGATTTGGTGTCCAGGGAGCCCTTTCGTGTTGCTCCAGTGACCTCAGGATCCCTCTAGACTTGAGACAGTGATCTTGGGTTTTCTCTGGAGTGCCATCAAGGAAATCACGGCTCCTTTCACGATTGATGTGGAACACGGAATTGCTCTGCATGCAGTGCAGGGGAATCAGGCCTCAACTCGCGGCGAGGGGTAAATCTCATGGTTTTTCTCGAGTTGCGGCCCGAACCTGGGGTATATTCTCGAGTTACGACGGGGAGGGCCCTTCCAGACACGTGTTTGTTCAGCGACGTCAGGACTCCTGCCTAGTTGCGAGGGACACCTCGGGATCCTCCTCGAGTCTTGGCATGGCAATTTGGACGCGTCTCCACGTGAGGCGGGAGACCCAGGTTCCCTTTCCACGTGCCACACGGATCCTGGGACTCCTATCCATTTGCAAGAGGAGTCAGGCATCGTCTCCTTTGGAAGCATTGATCTCCGCGGACCTCTCGAGTTTTCAAAGGATGTGAGGCCACCGGTCGCGAAGAGGCAGAGAACTCGGTCTTTCTCTGTGGTCTCCACAGGGGATTCAGACATCCCTTCGTGTTGGGAGATGCAAGATGAGCCTGCATTCAATTCACTGCAGGGATATCCGGCCTTACTTCGAGTCAGAGCATCTCGGTGTCCATTCCACTTGAGGCCACAAACTCAGGGTCCCTCTCACATACCTGTAGCTGAGAGAAGCCTCCTCTTGTGAGGCTTGTGGAAAGTTCGTATTCCTCTTGAGTCGAAGCCAGGGACTAAGCTCTCATCTCGAGTTGATTTGGGGTCCACGGAGCCCTTTCGGGTAGCTCCAGTGACCTCAGAATCCCTCTAGACTTGAGACAGTGATCTTGGGTTTTCTCTGGAGTGCCATCAAGGAAATCAAGGCTCCGTTCACGTTTGATGTGGAACACGGAATTGCTTTGCACGCAGTGCACGGAATCGGGCCTCATCTCGGGGCGAGGGGGAAGTCTCATGGTTTTTCTCGAGTTGCGGACGGACCCTGGGGTATATTCTCGAGTTACGACGAGAGGGCCCTTCCAGACACGTGTTTGTTCAGCGACGCCAGGCCTCGGGCCTAGGTGAGAGGGACACCTCGGGATTCTCCTCGAGTCTTGGCATGGCAATTGGGACGCGTCTCCACGTGAGGCGGGAGACCCAGGGTCCCTTTCCACGTGCCACAGGGATCCTGGGACTCCTATCCATTTTCAAGAGGAGTCAGGCATCGTCTCCTTTGGAAGCATTGATCTCCGCGGACCTCTCGAGTTTTCAAATGATGTGAGGCCTCCGGTCGCGTTGAGGCGGAGGACTAGGTCTTTCTCTGTGGTCTCCAAAGGGGATTCAGACAACCCTTCGTCTTGGGAGATGCAAGACGAGCCTGCATCCAATTCACTGCAGGGATATCCGGCCTTACTTCGAGTCAGAGCATCTCGGTATCCATTCCACTTGAGGCCACAAACTCGGGGTCCCTCAAATATACCTGAAGCTGAGAGAAGCCTCCTCTTGACGTGCTTGTGGAAAGTTGTTATTCCTCTTGACTCGAAGCCAGGGACTAAGCTCTCATCTCGAGTTGATTTGGGGTCCACGGAGCCTTTTCGTGTTGCTACAGTGACCTCAGGATCCCTCTGGACTTGAGACAGTGATCTTGGGTTTTCTCTGGAGTGCCATCAAGGAAATCAAGGCTCCTTTCACGTTTGATGTGGAACACGGAATTGCTCTGCACGCAGTGCAGGGGAATCGGGCCTCATCTCGCGGCGAGGGGGAAGTCTTGGTTTTTCGCGAGTGGCGGCCGGAACCTGGGGTATATTCTCGAGTTACGACGGGGAGGGCCCTTCCAGATACGTGTTTCTTCAGCGAAGTGAGGACTCCTGCCTAGGTGCGAGGGACACCTCGGGGTTCTCCTCGAGTCTTGGCATGGCAATTGGGACGCGTCTCCATGTGAGGCGGGAGACCCAGGGTCCCTTTCCACGTGCCACAGGGATCCTGGGACTCCTATCCATTTTCAAGAGGAGTCAGGCATCATCTCCTTTGGAAGCATTGATCTCCGCAGACCTCTCAAGTTTTGAAAGGATGTGAGGCCTCCGGTCGCGATGAGCCGGAGAACTAGTTCTTTCTCTGTGGTCTCCACAGGGGATTCAGACATCCCTTCCTCTTAGGAGATGCAAGACGAGCCTGCTTTCAATTCACTGCAGGAATATCCGGCCTTACTTCGAGTCAGAGCATCTCGGTGTCCATTCCACTTGAGGCCACAAACTCAGGGTCCCTCTCACATACCTGTTGCTGAGAGAAGCCTCCTCTTGAGGTGCTTGTGGAAAGTTGGTATTCCTCTTGACTCGAAGCCAGGGACTAAGCTCTCATCTCGAGTTGATTTGGGGTCCACGGAGCCCTTTCTTGTTGCTCCAGTGACCTCAGGATCCCTCTAGACTTGAGACAGTGATCTTGCGTTTTCTCTGGAGTGCCATCAAGGAAATCAAGGCTCCTTTCACGTTTGATATGGAACATGAAATTGCTCTGCATGCAGTGCAGGGGAATCGGGCCTCATCTTGTTGCGAGGGGGAAGTCTCATGGTTTTTCTCGAGTTGCGGCCGGAACCTGGGGTATATTCTCGAGTTACGAAGGGGAGGTCTCTTCCAGACACATGTTTGTTCAGCGACGTCAGGACTCCTGCCTAGGTGCGAGGGACACGTCGGGATTCTCCTCGAGCCTTGGCATGGCAATTGGGACGCGTCTCCACGTGAGGCGGGAGACCCAGGGTCCCTTTCCACGTGCCACAGGGATCCTGGGACTCCTATCCATTTTCAGTAGGAGTCAGGCATCGTCTCCTTTGGAAGCATTGATCTCCGCGGACCTCTCGAGTTTTCAAAGGATGTGAGGCCTCCGGTCGCGATGAGGCGGAGGACTAGGTCTTTCTCTGTGGTCTCCACAGGGGATTCAGACATCCCATCGTCTTGGGAGACGCAAGAAGAGCCTGCATTCAATTCACGGCAAAGATATCCCGCCTTACTTCTAGTCAGAGCATCTCGGTGTCCATTCCACATGAGGCCACAAACTCAGGGTCCCTCTCACATACCAGCAGCTGAGGGAAACCTCCTCTTGAAGTGCTTGTGGAAAGTTGGTATTCCTCTTGAGTCGAAGCCAGGGACAAAGCTCTCATCTCGAGTTGATTTGGGGTCCACGGAGCCCTTTCGTGTTGCTCCAGTGACCTCAGGATCCCTCTAGACTCTAGACAGTGATCTTGGGTTTTCTCTGGAGTGCCATCAAGGAAATCAAGGCTCCTTTCACATTTGATGTGGAACACGGAATTGCTCTGCACGCAGTGCAGGGGAATCGGGCCTCATCTCACGGCGAGGGGGAAGTCTCATGGTTTTTCTCGAGTTGCGGCCAGAACCTCGGGTATATTCTCGAGTTACGACGGGGAGGGCCCTTCCAGACACGTGTTTGTTCAGCGACGTCAGGACTCCTGCCTAGGTGCGAGGGACACCTCCGGATTCTCCTCGAGTCTTGGCATGGCAATTGGGACGCGTCTCCACGTGAGGCGGGAGACCCAGTGTCCCTTTCGACGAGCCACAGGGATCCTGGGATTCCTATCCATTTTCAAGAGGAGTCAGGCATCGTCTCCTTTGGAAGCATTGATCTCCGCGGACCTCTCGAGTTTTCAAAGGATGTGAGGCCTCCGGTCGCGATGAGGCGGAGGACTAGGTCTTTCTCTTTGGTCTCCACAGGGGATTCAGGCAACCCTTCGTCTTGGGAGATGCAAGACGAGCCTGCATTCAATTCACTGCAGGGATACCCGGCCTTACTTCTAGTCAGAGCATCTCGGGGTCCATTCCACTTGAGGCCACAAACTCAGGGTCCCTCTCTCATACCTGTAGCTGAGAGAAACCTCCTCTTGAGGTGCTTGTGGAAACTTGGTATTCCTCTTGAGTCGAAGCCAGGGACTAAGCTCTCATCTCGAGTTGATTTGGGGTCCACGGAGCCCTTTCGTGCTGCTCCAGTGACCTCAGGATCCCTCTAGACTTGAGACAGTGACTTTGGGTTTTCTCTGGAGTGCCATCAAGGAAATCAAGGCTCCTTTCACGTTTGATGTGGAACACGGAATTGCTCTGCACGCAGTGCAGGGGAATCGAGCCTCATCTCGTGGCGAGGGGGAAGTCTAATGGTTTTTCTCGTGTTGCGGCCGGAACCTGGGGTATATTCTCGAGTTATGACGGGGAGAGCCCTTCCAGACACGTGTTTGTTGAGCGACATCAGGACTCCTGCCGAGGTGCGACGGACACGTCGGGATTTTCTTCGAGTCTTGGCATGGCAATTGGGACTCGTTTCCACGTGAGGCAGGAGACCAAGGGTCCCTTTCCACGTGCCACAGGGATCCTGGGACTCCTATCCATTTTCAAGAAGAGTCAGGCATCGTCTCCTTTGGAAGCATTGATCTCCGCGGACCTCTCGAATTTTCAAAGGATGTGAGGCCTCCGGTCGCGATGAGGCGGTCAACTATGTCTTTCTCTGTGGTCTCCACAGGGGATTCAGACATCCCTTCGTCTTGGGAGATGCAAGACGAGCCTGCATTCAATTCACTGCAGGGATATCCGGCCTTACTTCAAGTCAGAGCATCTCGGTATCCATTCCACTTGAGGCCACAAGCTCAGGGTCCCTCTCACATACCTGTAGTTGAGAGAAGCTTCCTCTTGAGGTGGTTGTGGAAAGTTGGTATTCCTCTTGAGTCGAAGCCAGGGACTAAGCTCTCATCTCGAGTTCATTTGGGGTCCATGGAGCCCTTTCGTGTTGTTCCAGTGACCTCAGGATCCCTCTAGACTTGAGACAGTGATCTTGGGTTTTCTCTGGAGTGCCATCAATGAAATCAAGTCTCCTTTTCGTTTAATGTGGAACACGGAATTGCTCTGCACGCAGTGCAGGGGAATCGGACCTCATCTTGCGGCGAGGGGGAAGTCTCATGGTTTTTCTCGAGTTGCGGCCGGAACCTAGGGTATATTCTCGAGTTATGACGGGGAGGGCCCTTCCAGACACGTGTTTGTTCAGCGACGTCAGGACTCCTGCCTAGGTGCGAGGGACACCTCGGGATTCTCCTCGAGTCTTAGCATGGCAATTGGGACGCGTCTCCACGTGAAGCGGGAGACCCAGGGTCCCCTTCCACGTGGACAGGGATCCTGGGACTCCTATCCATTTTCAAGAGGAGTCAGGCATCGTCTCCTTTGGAAGCATTGATCTCCGCGGACCTCTCGAGTTTTCAAAGGATGTGAGGCCTCCGGTCGCGATGAGGCGGAGAACTAGGTCTTTCTCTGTGGTCTCCACAGGGGATTCAGACATCCCTTCGTCTTGGGAGATGCAAGACGAGCTTGCATTCAATTCACTGCAGGGATATCCGGCCTTACTTCGAGTCAGAGCATCTCGGGTTCAATTCCACTTGAGGCTACAAACTCAGGGTACCTCTCACATACATGTAGCTGAGAGAAGCCTTCTCTTGAGGTGCTTGTGGAAAGTTGGTATTCCTCTTGAGTCGAAGCCAGGGACTAAGCTCTCATCTCGAGTTGATTTGGGGTCCACGGAGCCCTTTCGTGTTACTCCAGTGACCTCAGGATCCCTCTAGACTTGAGACAGTGACTTTGGGTTTTCTCTGGAGTGCCATCAAGGAAATCAAGGCTCCTTTCACGTTTGATGTGGAACACGGAATTGCTCTGCACGCAGTGCAGGGAAATCGGGCTCCATCTTGCGGCGAGGGGGAAGTCTCATGGTTTTTCTCGAGTTGCGGCCGGAACCTGGGGTATATTCTCGAGTTACAACGGGGAGGGCCCTTCCAGACACGTGTTTGTTCAGCGACGTCAGGTCTCCTTCCTAGGTGCGAGGGACACCTCGGGATTCTCCTCGAGTCTTGGCATGGCAATTGGGATGCGTCTCCCCGTGAGTCGGGAGACCCAGTGTCCCTTTCCACGTGACACAGGGATCCTGGGACTCCTATCCATTTTCAAGAGGAGTCAGGCATCGTCTCCTTTGGAAGCATTGATCTCCGCGGACCTCTCGAGTTTTCAGAGGATGTGAGGCCTCCGGTCGCGATTGGGGCGGAGGACTAGGTCTTTCTCTGTGGTCTCCAGAGGGGATTCAGGCAACCCTTCGTCTTGGGAGATGCAAGACGAGCCTGCATTCAATTCACTGCAGGGATATCCGGCCTTACTTCGAGTCAGAGCATCTCGGTGTCCATTCCACTTGAGGCCACAAACTCAGGGTCCCTCTCACATACATGTAGCTGAGAGAAGCCTCCTCTTGAGGGGCTTGTGGAAAGTTCGTATTCCTCTTGAGACGAAGCCAGGGACTAAGCTCTCATCTCGAGGTGATTTGGGGTCGACGGAGCCATTTCCTGTTGGTCCAGTGACCTCAGGATCCCTCTAGACTTGAGACAGTGATCTTGGGTTTTCTCTGGAGTGCCATCAAGGAAATCAAGGCTCCTTTCACGTTTGATGTGGAACACGGAATTGTTCTGCATGCAGTGCAGGGGAATCAGGCCTCAACTCGCGGCGAGGGGTTAATCTCATGGTTTTTCTCGAGTTGCGGCCCGAACCTGGGGTATATTCTCGAGTTACGACGGGGAGGGCCCTTCCAGACACGTGTTTGTTCAGCGACGTCAGGACTCCTGCCTAGTTGCGAGGGACACCTCGGGATCCTCCTCGAGTCTTGGCATGGCAATTTGGACGCGTCTCCACGTGAGGCGGGAGACCCAGGTTCCCTTTCCACGTGCCACACGGATCCTGGGACTCCTATCCATTTGCAAGAGGAGTCAGGCATCGTCTCCTTTGGAAGCATTGATCTCCGCGGACCTCTCGAGTTTTGAAAGGATGTGAGGCCACCGGTCGCGAAGAGGCAGAGAACTCGGTCTTTCTCTGTGGTCTCCACAGGGGATTCAGACATCCCTTCGTGTTGGGAGATGCAAGATGAGCCTGCATTCAATTCACTGCAGGGATATCCGGCCTTACTTCGAGTCAGAGCATCTCGGTGTCCATTCCACTTGAGGCCACAAACTCAGGGTCCCTCTCACATACCTGTAGCTGAGAGAAGCCTCCTCTTGTGAGGCTTGTGGAAAGTTCGTATTCCTCTTGAGTCGAAGCCAGGGACTAAGCTCTCATCTCGAGTTGATTTGGGGTCCACGGAGCCCTTTCGGGTAGCTCCAGTGACCTCAGGATCCCTCTAGACTTGAGACAGTGATCTTGGGTTTTCTCTGGAGTGCCATCAAGGAAATCAAGGCTCCGTTCACGTTTGATGTGGAACACGGAATTGCTTTGCACGCAGTGCACGGAATCGGGCCTCATCTCGGGGCGAGGGGGAAGTCTCATGGTTTTTCTCGAGTTGCGGACGGACCCTGGGGTATATTCTCGAGTTACGACGGGAGGGCCCTTCCAGACACGTGTTTGTTCAGCGACGCCAGGCCTCGGGCCTAGGTGAGAGGGACACCTCGGGATTCTCCTCGAGTCTTGGCATGGCAATTGGGACGCGTCTCCACGTGAGGCGGGAGACCCAGGGTCCCTTTCCACGTGCCACAGGGATCCTGGGACTCCTATCCATTTTCAAGAGGAGTCAGGCATCGTCTCCTTTGGAAGCATTGATCTCCGCGGACCTCTCGAGTTTTCAAATGATGTGAGGCCTCCGGTCGCGTTGAGGCGGAGGACTAGGTCTTTCTCTGTGGTCTCCAAAGGGGATTCAGACAACCCTTCGTCTTGGGAGATGCAAGACGAGCCTGCATCCAATTCACTGCAGGGATATCCGGCCTTACTTCGAGTCAGAGCATCTCGGTATCCATTCCACTTGAGGCCACAAACTCGGGGTCCCTCAAATATACCTGAAGCTGAGAGAAGCCTCCTCTTGACGTGCTTGTGGAAAGTTGTTATTCCTCTTGACTCGAAGCCAGGGACTAAGCTCTCATCTCGAGTTGATTTGGGGTCCAAGGAGCCTTTTCGTGTTGCTACAGTGACCTCAGGATCCCTCTGGACTTGAGACAGTGATCTTGGGTTTTCTCTGGAGTGCCATCAAGGAAATCAAGGCTCCTTTCACGTTTGATGTGGAACACGGAATTGCTCTGCACGCAGTGCAGGGGAATCGGGCCTCATCTCGCGGCGAGGGGGAAGTCTTGGTTTTTCGCGAGTGGCGGCCGGAACCTGGGGTATATTCTCGAGTTACGAAGGGGAGGTCTCTTCCAGACACATGTTTGTTCAGCGACGTCAGGACTCCTGCCTAGGTGCGAGGGACACGTCGGGATTCTCCTCGAGCCTTGGCATGGCAATTGGGACGCGTCTCCACGTGAGGCGGGAGACCCAGGGTCCCTTTCCACGTGCCACAGGGATCCTGGGACTCCTATCCATTTTCAGTAGGAGTCAGGCATCGTCTCCTTTGGAAGCATTGATCTCCGCGGACCTCTCGAGTTTTCAAAGGATGTGAGGCCTCCGGTCGCGATGAGGCGGAGGACTAGGTCTTTCTCTGTGGTCTCCACAGGGGATTCAGACATCCCATCGTCTTGGGAGACGCAAGAAGAGCCTGCATTCAATTCACGGCAAAGATATCCCGCCTTACTTCTAGTCAGAGCATCTCGGTGTCCATTCCACATGAGGCCACAAACTCAGGGTCCCTCTCACATACCAGCAGCTGAGGGAAACCTCCTCTTGAAGTGCTTGTGGAAAGTTGGTATTCCTCTTGAGTCGAAGCCAGGGACAAAGCTCTCATCTCGAGTTGATTTGGGGTCCACGGAGCCCTTTCGTGTTGCTCCAGTGACCTCAGGATCCCTCTAGACTCTAGACAGTGATCTTGGGTTTTCTCTGGAGTGCCATCAAGGAAATCAAGGCTCCTTTCACATTTGATGTGGAACACGGAATTGCTCTGCACGCAGTGCAGGGGAATCGGGCCTCATCTCACGGCGAGGGGGAAGTCTCATGGTTTTTCTCGAGTTGCGGCCAGAACCTCGTGTATATTCTCGAGTTACGACGGGGAGGGCCCTTCCAGACACGTGTTTGTTCAGCGACGTCAGGACTCCTGCCTAGGTGCGAGGGACACCTCCGGATTCTCCTCGAGTCTTGGCATGGCAATTGGGACGCGTCTCCACGTGAGGCGGGAGACCCAGTGTCCCTTTCGACGAGCCACAGGGATCCTGGGATTCCTATCCATTTTCAAGAGGAGTCAGGCATCGTCTCCTTTGGAAGCATTGATCTCCGCGGACCTCTCGAGTTTTCAAAGGATGTGAGGCCTCCGGTCGCGATGAGGCGGAGGACTAGGTCTTTCTCTTTGGTCTCCACAGGGGATTCAGGCAACCCTTCGTCTTGGGAGATGCAAGACGAGCCTGCATTCAATTCACTGCAGGGATACCCGGCCTTACTTCTAGTCAGAGCATCTCGGGGTCCATTCCACTTGAGGCCACAAACTCAGGGTCCCTCTCTCATACCTGTAGCTGAGAGAAACCTCCTCTTGAGGTGCTTGTGGAAACTTGGTATTCCTCTTGAGTCGAAGCCAGGGACTAAGCTCTCATCTCGAGTTGATTTGGGGTCCACGGAGCCCTTTCGTGCTGCTCCAGTGACCTCAGGATCCCTCTAGACTTGAGACAGTGACTTTGGGTTTTCTCTGGAGTGCCATCAAGGAAATCAAGGCTCCTTTCACGTTTGATGTGGAACACGGAATTGCTCTGCACGCAGTGCAGGGGAATCGAGCCTCATCTCGTGGCGAGGGGGAAGTCTAATGGTTTTTCTCGTGTTGCGGCCGGAACCTGGGGTATATTCTCGAGTTATGACGGGGAGAGCCCTTTCAGACACGTGTTTGTTGAGCGACATCAGGACTCCTGCCGAGGTGCGACGGACACGTCGGGATTTTCTTCGAGTCTTGGCATGGCAATTGGGACTCGTTTCCACGTGAGGCAGGAGACCAAGGGTCCCTTTCCACGTGCCACAGGGATCCTGGGACTCCTATCCATTTTCAAGAAGAGTCAGGCATCGTCTCCTTTGGAAGCATTGATCTCCGCGGACCTCTCGAATTTTCAAAGGATGTGAGGCCTCCGGTCGCGATGAGGCGGTCAACTATGTCTTTCTCTGTGGTCTCCACAGGGGATTCAGACATCCCTTCGTCTTGGGAGATGCAAGACGAGCCTGCATTCAATTCACTGCAGGGATATCCGGCCTTACTTCAAGTCAGAGCATCTCGGTATCCATTCCACTTGAGGCCACAAGCTCAGGGTCCCTCTCACATACCTGTAGTTGAGAGAAGCTTCCTCTTGAGGTGGTTGTGGAAAGTTGGTATTCCTCTTGAGTCGAAGCCAGGGACTAAGCTCTCATCTCGAGTTCATTTGGGGTCCATGGAGCCCTTTCGTGTTGTTCCAGTGACCTCAGGATCCCTCTAGACTTGAGACAGTGATCTTGGGTTTTCTCTGGAGTGCCATCAATGAAATCAAGTCTCCTTTTCGTTTAATGTGGAACACGGAATTGCTCTGCACGCAGTGCAGGGGAATCGGACCTCATCTTGCGGCGAGGGGGAAGTCTCATGGTTTTTCTCGAGTTGCGGCCGGAACCTAGGGTATATTCTCGAGTTATGACGGGGAGGGCCCTTCCAGACACGTGTTTGTTCAGCGACGTCAGGACTCCTGCCTAGGTGCGAGGGACACCTCGGGATTCTCCTCGAGTCTTAGCATGGCAATTGGGACGCGTCTCCACGTGAAGCGGGAGACCCAGGGTCCCCTTCCACGTGGACAGGGATCCTGGGACTCCTATCCATTTTCAAGAGGAGTCAGGCATCGTCTCCTTTGGAAGCATTGATCTCCGCGGACCTCTCGAGTTTTCAAAGGATGTGAGGCCTCCGGTCGCGATGAGGCGGAGAACTAGGTCTTTCTCTGTGGTCTCCACAGGGGATTCAGACATCCCTTCGTCTTGGGAGATGCAAGACGAGCTTGCATTCAATTCACTGCAGGGATATCCGGCCTTACTTCGAGTCAGAGCATCTCGGGTTCAATTCCACTTGAGGCTACAAACTCAGGGTACCTCTCACATACATGTAGCTGAGAGAAGCCTTCTCTTGAGGTGCTTGTGGAAAGTTGGTATTCCTCTTGAGTCGAAGCCAGGGACTAAGCTCTCATCTCGAGTTGATTTGGGGTCCACGGAGCCCTTTCGTGTTACTCCAGTGACCTCAGGATCCCTCTAGACTTGAGACAGTGACTTTGGGTTTTCTCTGGAGTGCCATCAAGGAAATCAAGGCTCCTTTCACGTTTGATGTGGAACACGGAATTGCTCTGCACGCAGTGCAGGGAAATCGGGCTCCATCTTGCGGCGAGGGGGAAGTCTCATGGTTTTTCTCGAGTTGCGGCCGGAACCTGGGGTATATTCTCGAGTTACAACGGGGAGGGCCCTTCCAGACACGTGTTTGTTCAGCGACGTCAGGTCTCCTTCCTAGGTGCGAGGGACACCTCGGGATTCTCCTCGAGTCTTGGCATGGCAATTGGGATGCGTCTCCCCGTGAGTCGGGAGACCCAGTGTCCCTTTCCACGTGACACAGGGATCCTGGGACTCCTATCCATTTTCAAGAGGAGTCAGGCATCGTCTCCTTTGGAAGCATTGATCTCCGCGGACCTCTCGAGTTTTCAGAGGATGTGAGGCCTCCGGTCGCGATTGGGGCGGAGGACTAGGTCTTTCTCTGTGGTCTCCAGAGGGGATTCAGGCAACCCTTCGTCTTGGGAGATGCAAGACGAGCCTGCATTCAATTCACTGCAGGGATATCCGGCCTTACTTCGAGTCAGAGCATCTCGGTGTCCATTCCACTTGAGGCCACAAACTCAGGGTCCCTCTCACATACATGTAGCTGAGAGAAGCCTCCTCTTGAGGGGCTTGTGGAAAGTTCGTATTCCTCTTGAGACGAAGCCAGGGACTAAGCTCTCATCTCGAGGTGATTTGGGGTCGACGGAGCCATTTCCTGTTGGTCCAGTGACCTCAGGATCCCTCTAGACTTGAGACAGTGATCTTGGGTTTTCTCTGGAGTGCCATCAAGGAAATCAAGGCTCCTTTCACGTTTGATGTGGAACACGGAATTGTTCTGCATGCAGTGCAGGGGAATCAGGCCTCAACTCGCGGCGAGGGGTTAATCTCATGGTTTTTCTCGAGTTGCGGCCCGAACCTGGGGTATATTCTCGAGTTACGACGGGGAGGGCCCTTCCAGACACGTGTTTGTTCAGCGACGTCAGGACTCCTGCCTAGTTGCGAGGGACACCTCGGGATCCTCCTCGAGTCTTGGCATGGCAATTTGGACGCGTCTCCACGTGAGGCGGGAGACCCAGGTTCCCTTTCCACGTGCCACACGGATCCTGGGACTCCTATCCATTTGCAAGAGGAGTCAGGCATCGTCTCCTTTGGAAGCATTGATCTCCGCGGACCTCTCGAGTTTTGAAAGGATGTGAGGCCACCGGTCGCGAAGAGGCAGAGAACTCGGTCTTTCTCTGTGGTCTCCACAGGGGATTCAGACATCCCTTCGTGTTGGGAGATGCAAGATGAGCCTGCATTCAATTCACTGCAGGGATATCCGGCCTTACTTCGAGTCAGAGCATCTCGGTGTCCATTCCACTTGAGGCCACAAACTCAGGGTCCCTCTCACATACCTGTAGCTGAGAGAAGCCTCCTCTTGTGAGGCTTGTGGAAAGTTCGTATTCCTCTTGAGTCGAAGCCAGGGACTAAGCTCTCATCTCGAGTTGATTTGGGGTCCACGGAGCCCTTTCGGGTAGCTCCAGTGACCTCAGGATCCCTCTAGACTTGAGACAGTGATCTTGGGTTTTCTCTGGAGTGCCATCAAGGAAATCAAGGCTCCGTTCACGTTTGATGTGGAACACGGAATTGCTTTGCACGCAGTGCACGGAATCGGGCCTCATCTCGGGGCGAGGGGGAAGTCTCATGGTTTTTCTCGAGTTGCGGACGGACCCTGGGGTATATTCTCGAGTTACGACGGGAGGGCCCTTCCAGACACGTGTTTGTTCAGCGACGCCAGGCCTCGGGCCTAGGTGAGAGGGACACCTCGGGATTCTCCTCGAGTCTTGGCATGGCAATTGGGACGCGTCTCCACGTGAGGCGGGAGACCCAGGGTCCTTTTCCACGTGCCACAGGGATCCTGGGACTCCTATCCATTTTCAAGAGGAGTCAGGCATCGTCTCCTTTGGAAGCATTGATCTCCGCGGACCTCTCGAGTTTTCAAATGATGTGAGTCCTCCGGTCGCGTTGAGGCGGAGGACTAGGTCTTTCTCTGTGGTCTCCAAAGGGGATTCAGACAACCCTTCGTCTTGGGAGATGCAAGACGAGCCTGCATCCAATTCACTGCAGGGATATCCGGCCTTACTTCGAGTCAGAGCATCTCGGTATCCATTCCACTTGAGGCCACAAACTCGGGGTCCCTCAAATATACCTGAAGCTGAGAGAAGCCTCCTCTTGACGTGCTTGTGGAAAGTTGTTATTCCTCTTGACTCGAAGCCAGGGACTAAGCTCTCATCTCGAGTTGATTTGGGGTCCACGGAGCCTTTTCGTGTTGCTACAGTGACCTCAGGATCCCTCTGGACTTGAGACAGTGATCTTGGGTTTTCTCTGGAGTGCCATCAAGGAAATCAAGGCTCCTTTCACGTTTGATGTGGAACACGGAATTGCTCTGCACGCAGTGCAGGGGAATCGGGCCTCATCTCGCGGCGAGGGGGAAGTCTTGGTTTTTCGCGAGTGGCGGCCGGAACCTGGGGTATATTCTCGAGTTACGACGGGGAGGGCCCTTCCAGATACGTGTTTCTTCAGCGAAGTGAGGACTCCTGACTAGGTGCGAGGGACACCTCGGGGTTCTCCTCGAGTCTTGGCATGGCAATTGGGACGCGTCTCCATGTGAGGCGGGAGACCCAGGGTCCCTTTCCACGTGCCACAGGGATCCTGGGACTCCTATCCATTTTCAAGAGGAGTCAGGCATCGTCTCCTTTGGAAGCACTGATCTCCGCAGACCTCTCAAGTTTTGAAAGGATGTGAGGCCTCCGGTCGCGATGAGCCGGAGAACTAGTTCTTTCTCTGTGGTCTCCACAGGGGATTCAGACATCCCTTCCTCTTAGGAGATGCAAGACGAGCCTGCTTTCAATTCACTGCAGGAATATCCGGCCTTACTTCGAGTCAGAGCATCTCGGTGTCCATTCCACTTGAGGCCACAAACTCAGGGTCCCTCTCACATACCTGTAGCTGAGAGAAGCCTCCTCTTGAGGTGCTTGTGGAAAGTTGGTATTCCTCTTGACTCGAAGCCAGGGACTAAGCTCTCATCTCGAGTTGATTTGGGGTCCACGGAGCCCTTTCTTGTTGCTCCAGTGACCTCAGGATCCCTCTAGACTTGAGACAGTGATCTTGCGTTTTCTCTGGAGTGCCATCAAGGAAATCAAGGCTCCTTTCACGTTTGATATGGAACATGAAATTGCTCTGCATGCAGTGCAGGGGAATCGGGCCTCATCTCGTTGCGAGGGGGAAGTCTCATGGTTTTTCTCGAGTTGCGGCCGGAACCTGGGGTATATTCTCGAGTTACGAAGGGGGGGTCTCTTCCAGACACATGTTTGTTCAGCGACGTCAGGACTCCTGCCTAGGTGCGAGGGACACCTCGGGATTCTCCTCGAGCCTTGGCATGGCAATTGGGACGCGTCTCCACGTGAGGCGGGAGACCCAGGGTCCCTTTCCACGTGCCACAGGGATCCTGGGACTCCTATCCATTTTCAGTAGGAGTCAGGCATCGTCTCCTTTGGAAGCATTGATCTCCGCGGACCTCTCGAGTTTTCAAAGGATGTGAGGCCTCCGGTCGCGATGAGGCGGAGGACTAGGTCTTTCTCTGTGGTCTCCACAGGGGATTCAGACATCCCATCGTCTTGGGAGACGCAAGAAGAGCCTGCATTCAATTCACGGCAAAGATATCCCGCCTTACTTCTAGTCAGAGCATCTCGGTGTCCATTCCACATGAGGCCACAAACTCAGGGTCCCTCTCACATACCTGTAGCTGAGGGAAACCTCCTCTTGAAGTGCTTGTGGAAAGTTGGTATTCCTCTTGAGTCGAAGCCAGGGACAAAGCTCTCATCTCGAGTTGATTTGGGGTCCACGGAGCCCTTTCGTGTTGCTCCAGTGACCTCAGGATCCCTCTAGACTCTAGACAGTGATCTTGGGTTTTCTCTGGAGTGCCATCAAGGAAATCAAGGCTCCTTTCACATTTGATGTGGAACACGGAATTGCTCTGCACGCAGTGCAGGGGAATCGGGCCTCATCTCACGGCGAGGGGGAAGTCTCATGGTTTTTCTCGAGTTGCGGCTAGAACCTCGGGTATATTCTCGAGTTACGACGGGGAGGGCCCTTCCAGACACGTGTTTGTTCAGCGACGTCAGGACTCCTGCCTAGGTGCGAGGGACACCTCCGGATTCTCCTCGAGTCTTGGCATGGCAATTGGGACGCGTCTCCACGTGAGGCGGGAGACCCAGTGTCCCTTTCGACGAGCCACAGGGATCCTGGGATTCCTATCCATTTTCAAGAGGAGTCAGGCATCGTCTCCTTTGGAAGCATTGATCTCCGCGGACCTCTCGAGTTTTCAAAGGATGTGAGGCCTCCGGTCGCGATGAGGCGGAGGACTAGGTCTTTCTCTTTGGTCTCCACAGGGGATTCAGGCAACCCTTCGTCTTGGGAGATGCAAGACGAGCCTGCATTCAATTCACTGCAGGGATACCCGGCCTGACTTCTAGTCAGAGCATCTCGGGGTCCATTCCACTTGAGGCCACAAACTCAGGGTCCCTCTCTCATACCTGTAGCTGAGAGAAGCCTCCTCTTGAGGTGCTTGTGGAAACTTGGTATTCCTCTTGAGTCGAAGCCAGGGACTAAGCTCTCATCTCGAGTTGATTTGGCGTCCACGGAGCCCTTTCGTGCTGCTCCAGTGACCTCAGGATCCCTCTAGACTTGAGACAGTGACTTTGGGTTTTCTCTGGAGTGCCATCAAGGAAATCAAGGCTCCTTTCACGTTTGATGTGGAACACGGAATTGCTCTGCACGCAGTGCAGGGGAATCGAGCCTCATCTCGTGGCGAGGGGGAAGTCTAATGGTTTTTCTCGTGTTGCGGCCGGAACCTGGGGTATATTCTCGAGTTATGACGGGGAGAGCCCTTCCAGACACGTGTTTGTTGAGCGACATCAGGACTCCTGCCGAGGTGCGACGGACACGTCGGGATTTTCCTCGAGTCTTGGCATGGCAATTGGGACTCGTTTCCACGTGAGGCAGGAGACCAAGGGTCCCTTTCCACGTGCCACAGGGATCCTGGGACTCCTATCCATTTTCAAGAAGAGTCAGGCATCGTCTCCTTTGGAAGCATTGATCTCCGCGGACCTCTCGAATTTTCAAAGGATGTGAGGCCTCCGGTCGCGATGAGGCGGTCAACTATGTCTTTCTCTGTGGTCTCCACAGGGGATTCAGACATCCCTTCGTCTTGGGAGATGCAAGACGAGCCTGCATTTAATTCACTGCAGGGATATCCGGCCTTACTTCAAGTCAGAGCATCTCGGTATCCATTCCACTTGAGGCCACAAGCTCAGGGTCCCTCTCACATACCTGTAGTTGAGAGAAGCTTCCTCTTGAGGTGGTTGTGGAAAGTTGGTATTCCTCTTGAGTCGAAGCCAGGGACTAAGCTCTCATCTCGAGTTGATTTGGGGTCCACGGAGAACTTTCGTGTTGCTCCAGTGACCTCAGGATCCCTCTAGACTTGAGACAGTGATCTTGGGTTTTCTCTGGAGTGCCATCAAGGAAATCAAGGCTCCTTTCACGTTTGATGTGGAACACGGAATTGCTCTGCACGCAGTGCAGGGGAATCAGGCCTCATCTCGCGGCGAGGGGTAAGTCTCATGGTTTTTCTCGAGTTGCGGCCGGAACCTGGGGTATATTCTCGAGTTACGACGGGGAGGGTCCTTCCAGAAACGTGTTTGTTCAGCGAAGTCAGGACTCCTGCCTGGTGCGAGGGACACCTCGGGATTCTCCTCGAGTCTTGGCATGGCAATTGGGACGCGTCTCCACGTGAGGCAGGAGACCCAGGGTCCCTTTCCACGTGCCACAGGGATCCTGGGACTCCTATCCATTTGCAAGAAGAGTCAGGCATCGTCTCCTTTGGAAGCATTGATCTCCGCAGACCTCTCGAGTTTTCAAAGGATGTGATGCCTCCGGTCTCGATGAGGCGGAGGACTAGGTCTTTCTCTGTGGTCTCCACAGGTGATTCAGACATCCCTTCATCTTGGGAGATGCAAGACCAGCCTGCATTCAATTCACTATTGGGATATCCGGGCTTACTTCGAGTCAGAGCATCTAGGTGTACATTCCACTTGAGGCAACAAACTCAGAGTCCCTCTCACATACCTTAGCTGAGAGAAGCCTCTTCTTGAGGTGCTTGTGGAAAGTCGGTATTCCTCTTGAGTCCAAGCCAGGGACTAAGCTCTCATCTCGAGTTGATTTGGGGTCCTCGGAGCCCTTTCATGTTGCTCCAGTGATCTCAGGATCCGCCTAGACTTGAGATAGTGATCTTGGGTTTTCTCTGGAGTGCCATCAAGGAAATCAAGGCTCTATTCACGTTTGATGTGGAACACGGAATTGCTCTGCACGCAGTGCAGGGGAATCGGGCCTCATCTCACGGCGAGGGGGAAGTCTCATGGTTTTTCTCGAATTGCGGCCGGAACCTGGGGTATATTCTCGAGTTACGACGGGGAGGGCCCTTCCAGACACGTGTTTGTTCAGCGACGTCAGGACTCCTGCCTAGGTGCGAGGGACACCTCGGGATTCTCCTGGAGTCTTGGCATGGCAATGGGGACGCATCTCCACGTGAGGCGGGAGACCCATGGTCCCTTTCCACGTGCCACAGGGATCCTGGGACTCCTTTCCATTTTCAAGAGGAGTCAGGCATCGTCTCCTTTGGAAGCATTGATCTCCGCATACCTCTCGAGTTTTCAAAGGATGTGAGGCCTCCGGTCGCGACGAGCAGGACGACTAGGTCTTTCTCTGTCGTCTCCACCGGGGACTCAGACATCCCTTCGTCTTGGGAGATGCAAGACGAGCCTGCATTCAATTCACTGCAGGGATATCCAGCCTTACTTCGAGTCAGAGCATCTCGGTGTCCATTCCACTTGAGGCCACAATCTCAGGGTCCCTCTCACATACCTGTAGCTGAGAGAACCCTCCTCTTGAGGTGCTTCTGGAAAGTTTGTATTCCTCTTGAGTTGAAGCCAGGGACTAAGCTCTAATCTCGAGTTGATTTGCGGACCACGGAACCCTTTCGTGTTGCTCCAGTGACCTCAGGATCCCTCTAGACTTGAGACAGTGATCTTGGCTTTTCTCTGGAGTGCCATCAAGGAAATCAAGGCTCCTTTCACGTTTGATGGGGAACTCGGAATTGCTCTGCACGCAGTGCAGGGGAATCTGGCCTCATGTCGCGGCGAGGGGGAAGTCTCATTGTTTTTCTCGAGTTGGGGCCAGAACCTGGGGTATATTCTCGAGTTACGACGGGGAGGGCCCTTCCAGACACTGGTTTGTTTAGCGACGTCAGGACTCCTGCCTAGGTGCGAGGGACACTTCGGGATTCTCCTCGAGTCTTGGCATGGCAATTGGGACGCGTCTCCACGTGAGGCGGGAGACCCAGGGTCCCTTTCCACGTGCCACAGGGATCCTGGGACTCCTATCCATTTTCAAGAGGAGTCAGGCATTGTCTCCTTCGGAAGTATTGATCTCCGCGGACCTCTCGAATTTTCAAAGGATGTGAGGCCTCCGGTCGCGATGAGGCGGTCAACTATGTCTTTCTCTGTGGTCTCCACAGGGGATTCAGACATCCCTTCGTCTTGGGAGATGCAAGACGAACCTGCATTCAATTCACTGCAGGGATATCCGGCCTTACTTCAAGTCAGAGCATCTCGGTATCCATTCCACTTGAGGCCACAAGCTCAGGGTCCCTCTCACATACCTGTAGTTGAGAGAAGCTTCCTCTTGAGGTGGTTGTGGAAAGTTGGTATTCCTCTTGAGTCGAAGCCAGGGACTAAGCTCTCATCTCGAGTTCATTTGGGGTCCATGGAGCCCTTTCGTGTTGTTCCAGTGACCTCAGGATCCCTCTAGACTTGAGACAGTGATCTTGGGTTTTCTCTGGAGTGCCATCAATGAAATCAAGTCTCCTTTTCGTTTAATGTGGAACACGGAATTGCTCTGCACGCAGTGCAGGGGAATCGGACCTCATCTTGCGGCGAGGGGGAAGTCTCATGGTTTTTCTCGAGTTGCGGCCGGAACCTAGGGTATATTCTCGAGTTATGACGGGGAGGGCCCTTCCAGACACGTGTTTATTCAGCGACGTCAGGACTCCTGCCTAGGTGCGAGGGACACCTCGGGATTCTCCTCGAGTCTTGGCATGGCAATTGGGACGCGTCTCCACGTGAAGCGGGAGACCCAGGGTCCCCTTCCACGTGGACAGGGATCCTGGGACTCCTATCCATTTTCAAGAGGAGTCAGGCATCGTCTCCTTTGGAAGCATTGATCTCCGCGGACCTCTCGAGTTTTCAAAGGATGTGAGGCCTCCGGTCGCGATGAGGCGGAGAACTAGGTCTTTCTCTGTGGTCTCCACAGGGGATTCAGACATCCCTTCGTCTTGGGAGATGCAAGACGAGCTTGCATTCAATTCACTGCAGGGATATCCGGCCTTACTTCGAGTCAGAGCATCTCGGGTTCAATTCCACTTGAGGCTACAAACTCAGGGTACCTCTCACATACATGTAGCTGAGAGAAGCCTTCTCTTGAGGTGCTTGTGGAAAGTTGGTATTCCTCTTGAGTCGAAGCCAGGGACTAAGCTCTCATCTCGAGTTGATTTGGGGTCCACGGAGCCCTTTCGTGTTACTCCAGTGACCTCAGGATCCCTCTAGACTTGAGACAGTGACTTTGGGTTTTCTCTGGAGTGCCATCAAGGAAATCAAGGCTCCTTTCACGTTTGATGTGGAACACGGAATTGCTCTGCACGCAGTGCAGGGGAATCGGGCTCCATCTTGCGGCGAGGGGGAAGTCTCATGGTTTTTCTCGAGTTGCGGCCGGAACCTGGGGTATATTCTCGAGTTACAACGGGGAGGGCCCTTCCAGACACGTGTTTGTTCAGCGACGTCAGGACTCCTTCCTAGGTGCGAGGGACACCTCGGGATTCTCCTCGAGTCTTGGCATGGCAATTGGGATGCGTCTCCCCGTGAGTCGGGAGACCCAGTGTCCCTTTCCACGTGACACAGGGATCCTGGGACTCCTATCCATTTTCAAGAGGAGTCAGGCATCGTCTCCTTTGGAAGCATTGATCTCCGCGGACCTCTCGAGTTTTCAGAGGATGTGAGGCCTCCGGTCGCGATTGGGGCGGAGGACTAGGTCTTTCTCTGTGGTCTCCAGAGGGGATTCAGGCAACCCTTCGTCTTGGGAGATGCAAGACGAGCCTGCATTCAATTCACTGCAGGGATATCCGGCCTTACTTCGAGTCAGAGCATCTCGGTGTCCATTCCACTTGAGGCCACAAACTCAGGGTCCCTCTCACATACATGTAGCTGAGAGAAGCCTCCTCTTGAGGGGCTTGTGGAAAGTTCGTATTCCTCTTGAGACGAAGCCAGGGACTAAGCTCTCATCTCGAGGTGATTTGGGGTCGATGGAGCCATTTCCTGTTGGTCCAGTGACCTCAGGATCCCTCTAGACTTGAGACAGTGATCTTGGGTTTTCTCTGGAGTGCCATCAAGGAAATCAAGGCTCCTTTCACGTTTGATGTGGAACACGGAATTGCTCTGCATGCAGTGCAGGGGAATCAGGCCTCAACTCGCGGCGAGGGGTTAATCTCATGGTTTTTCTCGAGTTGCGGCCCGAACCTGGGGTATATTCTCGAGTTACGACGGGGAGGGCCCTTCCAGACACGTGTTTGTTCAGCGACGTCAGGACTCCTGCCTAGGTGCGAGGGACACCTCCGGATTCTCCTCGAGTCTTGGCATGGCAATTGGGACGCGTCTCCACGTGAGGCGGGAGACCCAGGTTCCCTTTCCACGTGCCACAGGGATCCTGGGACTCCTATACATTTTCAAGAGGAGTCAGGCATCGTCTCCTTTGGAAGCATTGATCTCCGCGGACCTCTCGAGTTTTCAAAGAATGTGAGGCCACCGGTCGCGATGAGGCAGAGAACTCGGTCTTTCTCTGTGGTCTCCACAGGGGATTCAGACATCCCTTCGTCTTGGGAGATGCAAGATGAGCCTGCATTCAATTCACTGCAGGGATAACCGGCCTTACTTCGAGTCAGAGCATCTCGGTGTCCATTCCACTTGAGGCCACAAACTCAGGATCCCTCTCACATACCTGTAGCTGAGAGAAGCCTCCTCTTGAGGTGCTTGTGGAAAGTTCCTATTCCTCTTGAGTCGAAGCCAGGGACTAAGCTCTCATCTCGAGTTGATTTGGGGTCCACGGAGCCCTTTCGGGTAGCTCCAGTGACCTCAGGATCCCTCTAGACTTGAGACAGTGATCTTGCGTTTTCTCTGGAGTGCCATCAAGGAAATCAAGGCTCCTTGCACGTTTGATGTGGAACACGGAATTGCTCTGCACGCAGTGCAGGGGGATCGGGCCACATCCAGCGGCGAGGGGGAAGTCTCATGGTTTTTCTCGATTTGCGGCCGGAACCTGGGGTATATTCTCGAGTTACGACGGGGAGGGCCCTTCCAGACATGTGTTTGTTCAGTGACGTCAGGACTCCTGCCTAGGTGCGAGGGACACCTCGGGATTCTCCTCGAGTCTTGGCATGGCAATTGGGCCGCATATCCACATGAGGCGGGACACCCAGGGTCCCTTTCCAGGTGCCACAGGGATCCTGGGATTCCTATCCATTTTCAGGAGGAGTCAGGCATCGTCTCCTTTGGAAGCATTGATCTCCGCGGACCTCTCGAGTTTTCAAAGGATGTAAGGCCTCCGGTCGCGATGAGACGGAGGACTAGGTCTTTCTCTGTGGTCTCCACAGGGGATTCAGACATCCCTTCGTCTATGGAGATGCAAGACGAGCCTGCATTCAATTCACTGCAGGGATATCCGGCCTTACTTCGAGTCAGAGCATCTCGGTGTCCATTCCACTTGAGGCCACAAACTCAGGGTCCCTCTCACATACATGTAGCTGAGAGAAGCCTCCTCTTGAGGTGCTTGTGGAAATTTGGTATTCCTCTTGAGTCGAAGCCAGGGATTAAGCTCTCATCTCGAGTTGATTTGGGGTCCACGGAGAACTTTCGTGTTGCTCCAGTGACCTCAGGATCCCTCTAGACTTGAGACAGTGATCTTGGGTTTTCTCTGGAGTGCCATCAAGGAAATCAAGGCTCCTTTCACGTTTGATGTGGAACACGGAATTGCTCTGCACGCAGTGCAGGGGAATCAGGCCTCATCTCGCGGCGAGGGGTAAGTCTCATGGTTTTTCTCGAGTTGCGGCCGGAACCTGGGGTATATTCTCGAGTTACGACGGGGAGGGCCCTTCCAGAAACGTGTTTGTTCAGCGAAGTCAGGACTCCTGCCTGGTGCGAGGGACACCTCGGGATTCTCCTCGAGTCTTGGCATGGCAATTGGGACGCGTCTCCACGTGAGGCAGGAGACCCAGGGTCCCTTTCCACGTGCCACAGGGATCCTGGGACTCCTATCCATTTGCAAGAAGAGTCAGGCATCGTCTCCTTTGGAAGCATTGATCTCCGCAGACCTCTCGAGTTTTCAAAGGATGTGATGCCTCCGGTCTCGATGAGGCGGAGGACTAGGTCTTTCTCTGTGGTCTCCACAGGTGATTCAGACATCCCTTCATCTTGGGAGATGCAAGACCAGCCTGCATTCAATTCACTATTGGGATATCCGGGCTTACTTCGAGTCAGAGCATCTAGGTGTCCATTCCACTTGAGGCAACAAACTCAGAGTCCCTCTCACATACCTTAGCTGAGAGAAGCCTCTTCTTGAGGTGCTTGTGGAAAGTCGGTATTCCTCTTGAGTCCAAGCCAGGGACTAAGCTCTCATCTCGAGTTGATTTGGGGTCCTCGGAGCCCTTTCATGTTGCTCCAGTGATCTCAGGATCCGCCTAGACTTGAGATAGTGATCTTGGGTTTTCTCTGGAGTGCCATCAAGGAAATCAAGGCTCTATTCACGTTTGATGTGGAACACGGAATTGCTCTGCACGCAGTGCAGGGGAATCGGGCCTCATCTCACGGCGAGGGGGAAGTCTCATGGTTTTTCTCGAATTGCGGCCGGAACCTGGGGTATATTCTCGAGTTACGACGGGGAGGGCCCTTCCAGACACTGGTTTGTTTAGCGACGTCAGGACTCCTGCCTAGGTGCGAGGGACACTTCGGGATTCTCCTCGAGTCTTGGCATGGCAATTGGGACGCGTCTCCACGTGAGGCGGGAGACCCAGGGTCCCTTTCCACGTGCCACAGGGATCCTGGGACTCCTATCCATTTTCAAGAGGAGTCAGGCCTTGTCTCCTTCGGAAGTATTGATCTCCGCGGACCTCTCGAGTTTTCAAAGGATGTGAGGCCTCCGGTCGCGATAAGGCGGAGAACTAGGTCTTTCTCTGTGGTCTCCACAGGGGATTCAGACATCCCTTCGTCTTGGGAGATGCAAGACGAGCCTGCATTCAATTCACTATTGGGATATCCGGGCTTACTTCGAGTCAGAGCATCTCGGTGTCCATTCCACTTGAGGCCACAAACTCAGTGTCCCTCTCACATACCTGTAGCTGAGAGAAGCCTCCTCTTGAGGTGCTTGTGGAAAGTTGGTATTCCTCTTGAGGCGAAGCCAGGTACTAAGCTCTCATCTCGAGTTGATTTGGGGTCCACGGAGCCCTTTCGTGTTGCTCCAGTGACCTCAGGATCCCTCTAGACTTGAGACAGTGATCTTGGGTTTTCTCTGGAGTGCCATGAAGGAAATCAAGGCTCCTTTCACGTTTGATGTGGAACACGGAATTGCTCTGCACGCAGGGCAGGGGAATCGGGCCTCATCTCGCGGCGAGTGGGAAGTCTCATGGTTTTTCTCGAGTTGCCGCCCGAACCTGGGGTATATTCTCGAGTTACGACGGGGAGGGCCCTTCCAGACACGTGTTTGTTCAGCGACGTCAGGACTCCTGCCTAGGTGCCAGGGACACCTCGGGATTCTCCACGAGTCTTGGCATGGCAATTTGGACACGTCTCCACGTGAGGCGGGAGGCCCAGGGTCCCTTTCCACGTGCCACAGGGATCCTGGGACTCCTATCCATTTTCAAGAGGAGTCAGGCATCGTCTCCTTTGGAAATATTGATCTGCGCGGACCTCTCGAGTTTTCAAATGATGTGAAGCCTCCGGTCGGGATGAGGCGGAGAACTTTGTTTTTCTCTGTGGTCTCCACAGGGGATTCAGACATCCCTTCGTCTTGGGAGATGCAAGACGAGCCTGCATTCAATTCACTGCAAGGATATCTGGCCTTACTTCGAGTCAGAGCATCTCTGTGTCCATTCCACTTGAGGCCACAAACTCAGGGTCCCTCTCACATACATGTAGCTGAGAGAAGCCTCCTCTTGAGGGGCTTGTGGAAAGTTCGTATTCCTCTTGAGTCGAAGCCAGGGACTAAGCTCTCATCTCGAGTTGATTTGGGGTCCACGGAGCCCTTTCCTGTTGGTCCAGTGACCTCAGGATCCCTCTAGACTTGAGACAGTGATCTTGGGTTTTCTCTGGAGTGCCATCAAGGAAATCAAGGCTCCTTTCACGTTTGATGTGGAACACGGAATTGCTCTGCATGCAGTGCAGGGGAATCAGGCCCTAACTCGCGGAGAGGGGTAAATCTCATGGTTTTTCTCGAGTTGCGGCCCGAACCTGGGGTATATTCTCGAGTTACGACGGGGAGGGCCCTTCCAGACACGTGTTTGTTCAGCGACGTCAGGATTCCTGCCTAGGTGCGAGGGACACCTCGGGATTCTCCTCGAGTCTTGACATGGCAATTTGGACGCGTCTCCACGTGAGGCGGGAGACCCAGGTTCCCTTTCCACGTGCCACAGGGATCCTGGGACTCCTATCCATTTTCAAGAGGAGTCAGGCATCGTCTCCTTTGGAAGCATTGATCTCCGTGGACCTGTCGAGTTTTCAAAGGATGTGAGGCCACCGGTCGCGATGAGGCAGAGAACTCGGTCTTTCTCTGTGGTCTCCACAGGGGATTCAGACGTCCCTTCGTCTTGGGAGATGAAAGACGAGCCTGCTTTCAATTCACTGCAGGGATATCCGTCCTTACTTCGAGTCAGAGCATCTCGGTGTCCATTCCACTTGAGGCCACAAACTCAGGGTCCCTCTCACATACCTGTAGCTGAGAGAAGGCTCCTCTTGAGGTGCTTGTGGAAAGTTGGTATTCCTCTTGAGTCGAAGCCAGGGACTAAGCTCTCATCTCGAGTTGATTTGGTGTCCACGGAGCATTTTTGTGTTGCTCCAGTGACCTCAGGATCCCTCTAGACATGAGACAGTGATCTTGGGTTTTCTCTGGAGTGCCATCAAGGAAATCAAGGCTCCGTTCACGTTTGATGTGGAACACGGAATTGCTTTGCACGCAGTGCACGGAATCGGGCCTCATCTCGGGGCGAGGGGGAAGTCTCATGGTTTTTCTCGAGTTGCGGACGGACCCTGGGGTATATTCTCGAGTTACGACGGGAGGGCCCTTCCAGACACGTGTTTGTTCAGCGACGTCAGGCCTCGGGCCTAGGTGAGAGGGACACCTCGGGATTCTCCTCGAGTCTTGGCATGGCAATTGGGACGCGTCTCCACGTGAGGCGGGAGACCCAGTGTCCCTTTCCACGTGCCACAGGGATCCTGGGACTCCTATCCATTTTCAAGAGGAGTCAGGCATCGTCTCCTTTGGAAGCATTGATCTCCGCGGACCTCTCGAGTTTTCAAATGATGTGAGGCCTCCTGTCGCGTTGAGGCGGAGGACTAGGTCTTTCTCTGTGGTCTCCACAGGGGATTCAGACAACCCTCCGTCTTGGGAGATGCAAGACGAGCCTGCATCCAATTCACTGCAGGGATATCCGGCCTTACTTCGAGTCAGAGCATCTCGGTATCCATTCCACTTGAGTCCACAAACTCGGGGTCCCTCAAATATACCTGAAGCTGAGAGAAGCCTCCTCTTGACGTGCTTGTGGAAAGTTGTTATTCCTCTTGACTCGAAGCCAGGGACTAAGCTCTCATCTCGAGTTGATTTGGGGTCCACGGAGCCTTTTCGTGTTGCTACAGTGACCTCAGGATCCCTCTGGACTTGAGACAGTGATCTTGGGTTTTCTCTGGAGTGCCATGAAGGAAATCAAGGCTCCTTTCACGTTTGATGTGGAACACGGAATTGCTCTGCACGCAGTGCAGGGGAATCGGGCCTCATCTCGCGGCGAGGGGGAAGTCTTGGTTTTTCGCGAGTGGCGGCCGGAACCTGGGGTATATTCTCGAGTTACGACGGGGAGGGCCCTTCCAGACACGTGTTTCTTCAGCGAAGTGAGGACTCCCGACTAGGTGCGAGGGACACCTCGGGGTTCTCCTCGAGTCTTGGCATGGCAATTGGGACGCGTCTCCATGTGAGGCGGGAGACCCAGGGTCCCTTTCCACGTGCCACAGGGATCCTGGGACTCCTATCCATTTTCAAGAGGAGTCAGGCATCGTCTCCTTTGGAAGCATTGATCTCCGCAGACCTCTCAAGTTTTGAAAGGATGTGAGGCCTCCGGTCGCGATGAGCCGGAGAACTAGTTCTTTCTCTGTGGTCTCCACAGGGGATTCAGACATCCCTTCCTCTTAGGAGATGCAAGACGAGCCTGCTTTCAATTCACTGCAGGGATATCCGGCCTTACTTCGAGTCAGAGCATCTCGGTGTCCATTCGATTTGAGGCCACAAACTCAGGGTCCCTCTCACCTACCTGTAGCTGAGAGAAGCCTCCTCTTGAGGTGCTTGTGGAAAGTTGGTATTCCTCTTGACTCGAAGCCAGGGACTAAGCTCTCATCTCGAGTTGATTTGGGGTCCACGGAGCCCTTTCGTGTTGCTCCAGTGACCTCAGGATCCCTCTAGACTTGAGACAGTGATCTTGCGTTTTCTCTGGAGTGCCATCAAGGAAATCAAGGCTCCTTTCACGTTTGATGTGGAACACGGAATTGCTCTGCACGCAGTGCAGGGGAATCGGGCCTCATCTCGCGGCGAGGGGGAAGTCTTGGTTTTTCGCGAGTGGCGGCCGGAACCTGGGGTATATTCTCGAGTTACGACGGGGAGGGCCCTTCCAGACACGTGTTTCTTCAGCGAAGTGAGGACTCCTGCCTAGGTGAGAGGGACACCTCGGGATTCTCCTCGAGCCTTGGCATGGCAATTGGGACGCGTCTCCACGTGAGGCGGGAGACCCAGGGTCCCTTTTCACGTGCCACAGAGATCCTGGGACTCCTATCCATTTTCAGTAGGAGTCAGGCATCGTCTCCTTTGGAAGCATTGATCTCCGCGGACCTCTCGAGTTTTCAAAGGATGTGAGGCCTCCGGTCGCGATGAGGCGGAGGACTAGGTCTTTCTCTGTGGTCTCCACAGGGGATTCAGACATCCCATCGTCTTGGGAGACGCAAGAAGAGCCTGCATTCAATTCACGGCAAAGATATCCCGCCTTACTTCGAGTCAGAGCATCTCGGTGTCCATTCCACATGAGGCCACAAACTCAGGGTCCCTCTCACATACCTGTAGCTGAGGGAAACCTCCTCTTGAAGTGCTTGTGGAAAGTTGGTATTCCTCTTGAGTCGAAGGCAGGGACAAAGCTCTCATCTCGAGTTGATTTGGGGTCCACGGAGCCCTTTCGTGTTGCTCCAGTGACCTCAGGATCCCTCTAGACTCTAGACAGTGATCTTGGGTTTTCTCTGGAGTGCCATCAAGGAAATCAAGGCTCCTTTCACATTTGATGTGGAACACGGAATTGCTCTGCACGCAGTGCAGGGGAATCGGGCCTCATCTCACGGCGAGGGGGAAGTCTCATGGTTTTTCTCGAGTTGCGGCCAGAACCTCGGGTATATTCTCGAGTTACGACGGGGAGGGCACTTCCAGACACGTGTTTGTTCAGCGACGTCAGGACTCCTGCCTAGGTGCGAGGGACACCTCCGGATTCTCCTCGAGTCTTGGCATGGCAATTGGGACGCGTCTCCACGTGAGGCGGGAGACCCAGTGTCCCTTTCGACGAGCCACAGGGATCCTGGGACTCCTATCCATTTTCAAGAGGAGTCAGGCATCGTCTCCTTTGGAAGCATTGATCTCCGCGGACCTCTCGAGTTTTCAAAGGATGTGAGGCCTCCGGTCGCGATGAGGCGGAGGACTAGGTCTTTCTCTTTGGTCTCCACAGATGATTCAGGCAACCCTTCGTCTTGGGAGATGCAAGACGAGCCTGCATTCAATTCACTGCAGGGATACACGGCCTTACTTCTAGTCAGAGCATCTCGGTGTCCATTCCACTTGAGGCCACAAACTCAGGGTCCCTCTCTCATACCTGTAGCTGAGAGAAGCCTCCTCTTGAGGTGCTTGTGGAAACTTGGTATTCCTCTTGAGTCGAAGCCAGGGACTAAGCTCTCATCTCGAGTTGATTTGGGGTCCACGGAGCCCTTTCGTGCTGCTACAGTGACCTCAGGATCCCTCTAGACTTGAGACAGTGACTTTGGGTTTTCTCTGGAGTGCCATCAAGGAAATCAAGGCTCCTTTCACGTTTGATGTGGAACACGGAATTGCTCTGCACGCAGTGCAGGGGAATCGAGCCTCATCTCGTGGCGAGGGGGAAGTCTAATGGTTTTTCTCGTGTTGCGGCCGGAACCTGGGGTATATTCTCGAGTTATGACGGGGAGGGCCCTTCCAGACACGTGTTTGTTCAGCGACGTCAGGACTCCTTCCTAGGTGCGAAGGACACCTCGGGATTCTCCTCGAGTCTTGGCATGGCAATTGGGATGCGTCTCCCCGTGAGTCGGGAGACCCAGTGTCCCTTTCCAAGTGACACAGGGATCCTGGGACTCCTATCCATTTTCAAGAGGAGTCAGGCATCGTCTCATTTGGAAGCATTGATCTCGGCGGACCTCTCGAGTTTTCAAAGGATGTGAGGCCTCCGGTCGCGATTGGGGCGGAGGACTAGGTCTTTCTCTGTGGTCTCCAGAGGGGATTCAGGCAACCCTTCGTCTTGGGAGATGCAAGACGAGCCTGCATTCAATTCACTGCAGGGATATCCGGCCTTACTTCGAGTCAGAGCATCTCGGTGTCCATTCCACTTGAGGCCACAAACTCAGGGGCCCTCTCACATACCTGTAGCTGAGGGAAGCCTCCTCTTGAGGTGCTTGTGGAAAGTTGGTATTCCTCTTGAGTCGAAGCCAGGGACTAAGCTCTCATCTCGAGTTGATTTGCGTTCCACGGAGCCCTTTCGTGTTGCTACAGTGACCTCAGGATCCCTCTAGACTTGAGACAGTGATCTTGGGTTTTCTCTGGAGTGTCATCAAGGAAATCAAGGCTCCTTTCACGTTTGATGTGGAACACGGAATTGCTCTGCACGCAGTGCATTGGAATCGGGCCTATTCTCGCGGCGAGGGGGAATTCTCATGGTTTTTCTCGAGTTGCGGCCAGAACCTCGGGTATATTCTCGAGTTACGACGGGGAGGGCCCTTCCAGACACGTGTTTGTTCAGCGACGTCAGGACTCCTGCCTAGGTGCGAGGGACACCTCCGGATTCTCCTCGAGTCTTGCCATGGCAATTTGGACGCGTCTCCACGTGAGGCGGGAGACCCAGTGTCCCTTTCGACGAGCCACAGGGATCCTGGGACTCCTATCCATTTTCAAGAGGAGTCACGCATCGTCTCCTTTGGAAGCATTGATATCCGCGGACCTCTCGAGTTTTCAAAGGATGTGAGGCCTCCGGTCGCGATGAGGCGGAGGACTAGGTCTTTCTCTTTGGTCTCCACAGATGATTCAGGCAACCCTTCGTCTTGGGAGATGCAAGACGAGCCTGCATTCAATTCACTGCAGGGATACACGGCCTTACTTCTAGTCAGAGCATCTCGGTGTCCATTCCACTTGAGGCCACAAACTCAGGGTCCCTCTCTCATACCTGTAGCTGAGAGAAGCCTCCTCTTGAGGTGCTTGTGGAAACTTGGTATTCCTCTTGAGTCGAAGCCAGGGACTAAGCTCTCATCTCGAGTTGATTTGGGGTCTACGGAGCCCTTTCGTGCTGCTACAGTGACCTCAGGATCCCTCTAGACTTGAGACAGTGACTTTGGGTTTTCTAGGAGTGCCATCAAGGAAATCAAGGCTCCTTTCACGTTTGATGTGGAACACGGAATTGCTCTGCACGCAGTGCAGGGGAATCGAGCCTCATCTCGTGGCGAGGGGGAAGTCTAATGGTTTTTCTCGTGTTGCGGCCGGAACCTGGGGTATATTCTCGAGTTATGACGGGGAGGGCCCTTCCAGACACGTGTTTGTTCAGCGACGTCAGGACTCCTTCCTAGGTGCGAAGGACACCTCGGGATTCTCCTCGAGTCTTGGCATGGCAATTGGGATGCGTCTCCCCGTGAGTCGGGAGACCCAGTGTCCCTTTCCACGTGACACAGGGATCCTGGGACTCCTATCCATTTTCAAGAGGAGTCAGGCATCGTCTCCTTTGGAAGCATTGATCTCCGCGGACCTCTCGAGTTTTCAAAGGATGTGAGGCCTCCGGTCGCGATTGGGGCGGAGGACTAGGTCTTTCTCTGTGGTCTCCAGAGGGGATTCAGGCAACCCTTCGTCTTGGGAGATGCAAGACGAGCCTGCATTCAATTCACTGCAGGGATATCCGGCCTTACTTCGAGTCAGAGCATCTCGGTGTCCATTCCACTTGAGGCCACAAACTCAGGGGCCCTCTCACATACCTGTAGCTGAGGGAAGCCTCCTCTTGAGGTGCTTGTGGAAAGTTGGTATTCCTCTTGAGTCGAAGCCAGGGACTAAGCTCTCATCTCGAGTTGATTTGCGTTCCACGGAGCCCTTTCGTGTTGCTACAGTGACCTCAGGATCCCTCTGGACTTGAGACAGTGATCTTGGGTTTTCTCTGGAGTGTCATCAAGGAAATCAAGGCTCCTTTCACGTTTGATGTGGAACACGGAATTGCTCTGCACGCAGTGCATTGGAATCGGGCCTATTCTCGCGGCGAGGGGGAAGTCTCATGGTTTTTCTCGAGTTGCGGCCCGAACCTGGTGTATATTCTCGAGTTACGACGGGGAGGGCCCTTCCAGACACGTGTTTGTTCAGCGACATCAGGACTCCTGGCTTGGTGCGAGGGACACCTCGGGATTCTCCTGGAGTCTTGGCATGGCAATTTGAACGCGTCTCCACGTGAGGCGGGAAACCCCGGGTCCCTTTCCACGTGCCACAGGGATCCTGGGACTCCTATCCATTTTCAAGAGGAGTCAGGCATCGTCTCCTTTGGAAGCATTGATCTCCGCATACCTCTCGAATTTTCAAAGAATGTGAGGTCTCCGGTCGCGATGAGGCGGAGGACTAGGTCTTTCTCTGTGGTCTCCACAGGGGATTCAGACATCCCTTCGTCTTGGGAGATGCAAGACGAGCCTGCATTCAATTCACTGCAGGGTTTTCCGGCCTTACTTCGAGTCAGAGCATCTCGGAGTCCATTCCATTTGAGGCCACAAACTCAGGGTCCCTCTCACATACCTGTAGTTGAGAGAAGCCTCCTCTTGAGGTGCTTGTGGAAAGTTGGTATTCCTCTTGATTCGAAGCCAGGGACTAAGCTCTCATCTCGAGTTGATTTGGGGTCCCCGGAGCCCTTTCGTGTTGCTCCAGTGACCTCAGGATCCCTCTAGACTTGAGACAGTGATCTTGGGTTTTCTCTGGAGTGCCATCAAGGAAATCAAGGCTCCTTTCACGTTTGATGTGGAACACGGAATTGCTCTGCAGGCAGTGCAGGGGAATCGGGTCTCATCTCGCGGCGAGTGGGAAGTCTCATGGTTTTTCTCGAGTTGCGGCCAGAACCTGGGTTATATTTTCGTTTTACGACGGGGAGGGCCCTTCCGGACACGTGTTTGTTCAGCGAAGTAAGGACTCCTGCCTAGGTGCGAAGGACACCTCGGGATTCACCTCGAGTCTTGGCATGGCAATTGGGACGCGTCTCCACGTGAGGCGGGAGACCCAGGGTTCCTTTCCACGTGCCACAGGGATCGTGGGACTCCTATCCATTTTCAAGAAGAGTCAGGCATCGTCTCCTTTGGAAGCATTGATCTCCGCGGACCTCTCGAGTTTTCAAAGGATATGAGGCCTCCGGTCGTGATGAGGCGGAGAACTAGGTCTTTCTCTGTGGTCTCCACAGGGGATTCAGACATCCCTTCGTCTTGGGAGATGCAAGACGAGCCTGCATTCAATTCACTGCAGGGATATCCGGCCTTACTTCGAGTCAGAGCATCTCGGTGTCCATTCCACTTGAGGCCACAAAATCAGGGTCCCTCTCACATACATGTAGCTGAGAGAAGCCTCCTCTTGAGGTGCTTGTGGAAAGTTGGTATTCCTCTTGAGTCGAAGCCAGGGACTAAGCTCACATCTCGAGTTGATTTGGGGTCCACGGAGCCCTTTCGTCTTGCTCCAGTGACCTCAGGATCCCTCTAGACTTGAGACAGTGATCTTGGGTTTTCTCTGGAGTGCCATCAAGGAAATCAAGGCTCCTTTCAAGTTTGATGTGGAACACGGAATTGCTCTGCACGCAGTTCAGGGGAATCGGGCCTCATCTCGCGGCAAGGGGGATGTCTCATGGTTTTTCTCGACTTGGGGCCGGAACCTGGGGTATATTCTCGAGTTAAGACGGGGAGGGCCCTTTCAGACACGTGTTTGTTCAGCGACGTCAGGACTCCTGCCTAGGTGCGAGGGACACCTCGGGATTCTCCTCGAGTCTTGACATGGCCATTGGGATGCGTCTCCACGTGAGGCGGGAGACCCAGGGTCCCTTTCCCCGTGCCACAAGGATCCTCGGACTCCTATCCATTTTCAAGAAGAGTCAGGCATCGTCTCCTTTGGAAGCATTTATCTCCGCGGACCTCTCGAGTTTTCAAAGGATGTGAGGCCTCTGGTCTCGATGAGGCGGTGAACTAGTTCTTTCTCTGTGGTCTCCACAGGGGATTCAGACATCCCTTCGTCTTGGGAGATGCAAGACGAACCTGCATTCAGTTCACTGCAGGGATATCCGGCCTTACTTCGAGTCAGAGCATCTCGGTGTCCATTCCACTTGAGGCCACAAACTCAGGGTCCCTCTCACATACCTGTAGCTGAGAGAAGCCTCCTCTTGAGGTGCTTGTGGAAAGTTGGTATTCCTCTTGAGTCGAAACCAGGGAATAAGCTCTCATCTCGAGTTGATTTGGGGTCCCCAGAGCCCTTTCATGTTGCTCCAGTGAACTCAGGATCCCTCTAGACTTGAGACAGTGATCTTGGGTTTTCTCTGGAGTGCCATCAAGGAAATCAAGGCTCATTTCACATTTGATGTGGAACACGGAATTGCTCTGCACGCAGTGCAGGGGAATCGGGCCTCATCTCGCGGCGAGGGGGAAGTCTCATGGTTTTTCTCGAGTTGCGGCCGGAACTTGGGGTATATTCTCGAGTTACGACGGGGAGGGCCCTTCCAGACACGTGTTTGTTCAGCGACGTCAGGACTCCTGCCTAGGTGCGAGGGACACCTCGGGATTCTCCTCGAGTCTTGGCATGGCAATTGGGACGCGCCTCCATGTGAGGCGGGAGACCCAGGGTCGCTTTCCACGTGCCACAGGGTTCCTGGGACTCCTATCCATTTTCAAGAGGAGTCAGGCATCGTCTACTTTGGAAGCATTGATCTCCGCCCACCTCTCGAGTTTTGAAAGGATGTGAGGTCTCCGGTCGCGAGAAGGCGGAGAACTAGGTTTTTCTCTGTGGTCTCCACAGGGCATTCAGACATCCCTTCGTCTTGGGATGTGAAAGACGAGCCTGCATTCAATTCACTGCAGGGATATCCGGCCTTACTTCGAGTCAGAGCATCTCGGTGTCCATTCCACTTGAGGCCACAAACTCAGGGTCCTTCTCACATACCTGTAGCTGAGAGAAGCCTTCTCTTGAGGTGCTTGTGGAAAGTTGGTATTCCTCTTGAGTCGAAGCCAGGGACTAAGCTCTCATCTCGACTTGATTTGGGGTCCACGGAGCCCTTTCGTGTTGCTCCAGTGACCTCAGGATCCCTCTAGACTTGAGACAGTGATCTTGGGTTTTCTCCAGAGTGCCATCAAAGAAATCAAGGCACCTTTCACGTTTGATGTGGAACACGGAATTGCTCTGCACGCAGTGCAGGGGAATCGGGCCTCATCTCGAGGTGAGGGGGAAGTCTCATGGTTTTTCTCGAGTTGCGGCCGGAACCTCGGGTATATTCTCGAGTTACGACGGGGAGGGCCCTTCCAGACACGTGTTTGTTCAGCGACGTCAGGACTCCTGCCTAGGTGCGAGGGACACCTCGGGATTCTCCTCGAGTCTTGGCATGGCAATGGGGAAGCGTCTCCACGTGAGGCGGGAGACCCAGTGTCCCTTTCCACGTGCCACAGGGATCCTGGGACTCCTATCCATTTTCAAGAGGAGTCAGGCATCGTCTCCTTTGGAAGCATTGATCTCCGCGGACCTCTCGAATTTTCAAAGGATGTGAGGCACCCGGTCGCTATGAGGCGGAGAATTAGGTCTTTCTCTGTGGTTTCCACAGGGGATTCAGACATCCCTTCGTCTTGCGAGATGTAAGACGAGCCTGCATTCAATTCACTGCAGGGATATCCGGCCTTACTTCGAGTCAGAGCATCTCGGTGTCCATTCCATTTGAGGCTACAAATTCAGGGTCCCTCAAATATACGTGGTGCTGAGAGAAACCTCCTCTTGAGGTCCTTGTGCAAAGTTGGTATTCCTCTTGAGTCTAAGCCAGGGTCTAAGCTCTCATCTCGAGTTGATCTGGGGTCCACGAAGCCCTTTCGTGTTGCTCCAGTGACCTCAGCATCCCTCTAGACTTGAGACAGTGATCTTGGGTTTTCCCTGGAGTGCCATCAAGGAAATCAAGGCTCCTTTCACGTTTGATGTGGAACACGGAATTGCTCTGCACGCAGTCCAGGGGAATCGGGCCTCATCTAGCGGCGAGGGGGAAGTCTCATGGTTTTTCTCGAGTTGCGGCCGGAACCTCGGGTATATTCTCGAGTTACGACGGGGAGGGTCCTTCCAGACACGTGTTTGTTCAGCGACGTCAGGACTCCTGCCTAGGTTCGAGGGACACCTCGGGATTCTCCTCGAGTCTTGGCATGGCAATGGGGACGCGTCTCCACGGGAGCCAGGAGACCCAGGCTCCCTTTCAACGTGCCACACGGATCGTGGGACTCGTATCCATTTTCAAGAAGAGTCAGGCATCGTCTCCTTTGGAAGCATTGATCTCCGCGGACCTCTCGAGTTTTCAAAAGATGTGAGGCCTCCGGTCGCATTGAGGCGGAGGACTAGGTCTTTCTCTGTGGTCTCCACAGGGGATTCAGACAATCCTTCGTCTTGGGAGATGCAAGACGAGCCTGCATTCAATTCACTGCAGGGATATACGGCCTTACTTCGAGTCAGAGCATCTCGGTGTCCATTCCACTTGAGGCCACAAACTCAGGGTCCCTCTCACATACCTGTAGCTGAGAGAAGCCTCGTTTTGAGGTGCTTATGAAAAGTGGGTATTCCTCTTGAGTCGAAGCCAGGGTCTAAGCTCTCATCTCGAGTTGATCTGGGGTCCACGGAGCCCTTTCGTGTTGCTCCAGTGACCTCAGGATCCCTCTAGACTTGAGACAGTGATCTTGGGTTTTCTCTGGAGTGCCATCAAGGAAATCAAGGCTCCTTTCACGTTTGATGTGGAACACGGAATTGCTCTGCACGCAGTGCAGGGGAATCGGCCTCATCTCGCGGCGAGGGGGAAGTCTCATTGTTTTTCTCGAGTTGCGGCGGGAACCTGGGGTATATTCTCGAGTTACGACGGGGAGGGCCCTTCCAGACACGTGTTTGTTCAGCGACGTCAGGAATCCTGCCTAGGTGTGAGGGACACCTCGGTATTCTCCTCGAGTCTTGGCATGGCAATGGGGAAGCGTCTCCACGTGAGGCGGGAGACCCCGGGTCCCTTTCCACGTGCCACAGGGATCCTGGGACTCCTATCCATTTTCAAGAGGAGTCAGGCATCGTCTCCTTTGGAAGCATTGATATCGGCGGACCTCTCGAATTTTCAAAGGATGTGAGGCCCCCGGTCGCTATGAGGCGGAGAATTAGGTCTTTCTCTGTGGTCTCCACATGGGATTCAGACATCCCTTCGTCTTGGGAGATGCAAGACGAGCCTGCATTCAATTCACTGCAGGGATATCCGGCCTTACTTCGAGTCAGAGCATCTCGGTGTCCATTCCACTTGAGGCCACAAAATCAGGGTAACTCTCATATACTTGTAGCTGAGAGAAGCCTCCTCTTGAGGTGCTTGTGGAAAGTTGGTATTCCTCTTGAGTCGAAGCCAGGGACTAAGCTCTCATCTCGAGTTGATTTGGGGCCCACGGAGCCCTTTCGTGTTGCTCCATTGACCTCAGGATCCCTCTAGACTTGAGACAGTGATCTTGGGTTTTCTCTGGAGTGCCATCAAGGAAATCAAGGCTCCTTTCACGCTTGATGTGGAACACGGAATTTCTCTGCATGCAGTGCAAGGGGAATCGGGCCTCATCTAGCGGAGAGTGGGAATTCTCATGGTTTTTCTCGAGGTGCGGCCGGAACCTGGGGTATATTCTCGAGTTACGACGGGGAGGGCGCTTCCAGACACGTGTTTGTTCAGCGCCGTCAGGACTCCTGCCTAGGTGTGAGGGACAACTCGGGATTTTCCTCGAGTCGTGGAATGGCAATTGGGACGCGTCTCCACGTGAGGCGCGAGACCCAGGGTCCCGTTCCACATGCCACAGGGATCCTGGGATTCCTATCCATTTTCAAGAGGAGTCAGGCATCGTCTCCTTTGGAAGCATTGATCTCCGCGGACCTCTCGAGTTTTCAAAGGATGTGAGGCCTCCGGTCGCGATGAGGAGGAGAACTAGGTCTTTCTCTGTGGTCTGCACAGGGTACTCAGACATCCTTTCGCCTTGGGAGATGCAAGACGAGCCTGCATTCAATTCACTGCAGGGACATTCGGCCTTACTTCGAGTCAGAGTATCTCGGTGTCCATTCCACTTGAGGCCACAAATTCGGGGTCCCTCTCACATACCTGTAGCCGAGAGAAGCCTCCCCTTGAGGTGCTTGTGGAAAGTTGGTATTCGTCTTGAGTCGAAGCCAGGGACTACGCTCTCATCTCAAGTTAATTTGGGGTCCATGGAGCACTTTCGTGTTGCTCCAGTGACCTCAGGATCCCTCTAGTCCTGAGACAGTGATCTTGGGTTTTCACTGGAGTGCGATCAAGGAAATCAAGGCTCCTTTCAAGTTTGATGTGGAACACGGAATTGCTCTGCACGCAGTGCAGGGGAATCGGGCCTCATCTAGCGGCGAGGGGGAAATCTCATGGTTTTCTCGAGTTGCGGCCGGAACCTGGTGTATATTCTCGAGTTACGACGGGGAGGGCCATTCCAGACACGTGTTTGTTCAGCGACATCAGGACTCCTGCCTAAGTGCGAGGGACACGTCTAGATTCCCCTCGAGTCTTGGCATGGCAATTGGGATGCATCTCCACGTGAGGCGGGAGACCCAGTGTCCCTTTCCACGTGCCACAGGGATCCTGGGACTCCTATCCATTTTCAAGAGGAGTCAGGCTTCGTCTCCTTTGGAAGCATTGATCTCCGCGGACCTCTCGAGTTTTCAAAGGATGTGAGGCCTCTGGTCGCGTTGAGTCGGAGAATTAGGTCTTTCTCTGTGGTCTCCACAGGGGATTCAGACATCCCTTCGTCTTGGGAGATGCTAGACGAGCCTGCATTCAATTCACTGCAGGGATATCCGGCCTTACTTCGAGTCAGAGCATCTCGGTGTCCATTCCACTTGAGGCGACAAAATCAGGGTCCCTCTCACATACCTGTAGCTGAGAGAAGCCTCCTCTTGAGGTGCTTGTGGAAAGTTGGTATTCCTCTTGAGTCCAAGCCAGGGACTAAGCTCTCATCTCAAGTTAATTTGGGGTCCATGGAGCCCTTTCGTGTTGCTCCATTGACCTCAGGATCCCTCTAGACTTGAGACAGTGATCTTGGGTATTCTCTGGAGTGCCATCAAGAAAATCAAGGCTCCTTTCACTTTTGATGTGGAACACGGAATTGCTCTGCACGCAGTGCAGGGGAATCGGTTCTCATCTCGTGGCGAGGGGGAAGTCTCATGGTTTGTCTCGAGATGCGGCCGGAACTTGGGGTATATTCTCGAGTTATGACGGGGAGGGCCCTTCCAGACACGTGTTTGTTCAGCGACGTCTGGACTCCTGCCTAGGTGCTAGGGACACCTCGGGATTCTCCTCGAGTCTTCGCGGCAATTGGGACGCGTCTCCACGTGAGGCGGGAGACCCAGGGTCCGTTTTCACGTGCCACAGGGATCCTGGGACTCTTATCTATTTTCAAGAGGAGTCAGGCATCGTCTACTTTGGAAGCATTGATCTCCGCGGACCTCTTGAGTTTTCAAAGGATGTGAGGCCTCCGGTCCCGATGAGGCGGAGAAGTAGTTCTTTCTCTGTGGTCTCCACAGGGGATTCAGACATCCCGTCGTCTTGGGAGATGCAAGACGAGCCTGCATTGAATTCACTGCAGGCATATCCGGCTTTACTTCGAGTCAGAGCATCTCGGTGTCCATTCTACTTGAGGCCACAAATTCCAGGTGCCTCTCACATACCTGTAGCTGAGAGAAGCCTCCTCTTGAGGTGCTTGTGGAAAGTTGGTATTCCTCTTGAGTCGAAGCCAGGGACTAAGCTCTCATCTCGAGTTGATTTGGGGACCACGGAGCCCTTTCGTATTGCTCCAGTGACCTCAGGATCCCTCTAGACTTGAGACAGTGATCTTGGGTTTTCTCTGGAGTGCCATCAAGGAAATCAAGGCTCCTTTCACGTTTGATGTGGAACACGGAATTGCTCTGCACGCAGTGCAGGGGAATCGGGCCTCATCTCGCGGCGAGGGGGAAGTCTAATGGTTTTTCTCGAGTTCCGTGCGGAACCTGGGGTATATTCTCGACTTACAATGGGGAGGGCCCTTCCAGACACGTGTTTGTTCAGCGACGTCAGGACTCCTGCCTAGGTGGGAGGGACTCCCGGGATTCTCCTCGAGTCTCGGCATGCCAATTGGGACGCGTCTCCACGTGAGGCGGCAGACCCAGGGTCCCTTTCCACGTGCCACAGGGAACCTGCGTCTCCTATCCATTTTCAGTAGGAGTCAGGCATCGTCTCCTTTGGAAGCATTGATCTCCGCGGACCTCTCGAGTTTTCAAAGGATGTGAGGCCTCCGGTCGCGAAGAGGCGGAGAACTAGGTCTTTCTCTGTGGTCTCCACAGGGCATTCAGACATCCCTTCGTATTGGGAGATGCAAGACGAGCCTGCATTCAATTCACTGCAGGGATATCCAGCCTTACTTCGTGTCAGAGCATCTCGGTGTCCATTCCACTTGAGGCCACAAACTCAGGGTCCCTCTCACATACCAGTAGCTGAGAGAAGCCTCCTCTTGAGGTACTTGTGGAAATTTGGTATTCCCCTTGAGTCGAAGCCAGGGACTAAGCTCTCATCTCAACTTGATTTGGGGTCCACGGAAACCTTTCATGTTGCTACAGTGACCTCTGGATCCCTCTAGACATGAGACAGTGATCTTGGGTCTCCTCTGGAGTGCCATCAAGGAAATCAAGGCTCCTTTCATGTTTGTTGTGGAACACGGAATTGCTCTGCACGCAGTGCAGGGGAATCGGGCCTCATCTCGCGGCGAGGGGGAAGTCTCATGGTTTTTCTCGAGTTGCGGCCGGAACCTGGGGTATATTCTCGAGTTACCACGGGGAGGGCCCTTCCAGACACGGGTTTATTCAGCGACGTCAGGACTCCTGCCTAGGTGCGAGGGACACCTCGGGATTCTGCTCGAGTCTTGGCAAGGAAATTGGGATGCCTCTCTACGTGAGGCGTGAGACCCAGTGTCCCTTTCCACGTGCCACAGGGATCCTGGGACTCCTATCCATTTTCAAGAGGAGTCAGGCATCGTCTCCTGTGGAAGCATTTATCTCCACGGACCTCTCGAGTTTTCAAAGGATGTGAGGCCTCTGGTCGCGATGAGGCGGAGAACTAGGTCTTTCTCTGTGGTCTCCACAGGGGATTCAGACATCCCTTCGTCTTGGGAGATGCAAGACGAGCCTGCATTCAATTCACTGCAGGGATATCCGGCCTTACTTTGAGTCAGAGCATCTCGGTGTCCATTCCACTTGAGGCCACAAACTCAGGGTCCCTCTCACATACCTGTAGCTGAGAGAAGCCTCCTCTTGAGGTGCTTGTGGAAAGTTGGTATTCCTCTTGAGTCGAAGCCAGGGACTAAGCTCACATCTCGAGTTGATTTGGGGTCCACGGAGCCCTTTCTTGTTGCTCCAATGACCTCAGGATCCCTCTAGACTTGAGACAGTGATCTTGGGTTTTCTCTGGAGTGCCATCAAGGAAATCAAGGTTCCTTTCACGTTTGATGTGGAACACGGAATTGCTCTGCATGCAGTGCAGGGGAATCGGGCCTCATCTCGCGGCGAGGTGGAAGTCTCATTGTTTTTCTCGAGTTGCGGCCGGAACCTGGGGTATATTCTCGAGTTACGATGGGGAGGGCCCTTCCAGACACGGGTTTATTCAGCGACGTCCTGACTCCTGCCTAGGTGCGAGGGACACCTCGGGATTCTCCTCGAGTCTTGGCAAGGAAATTGGGATGCCTCTCCACGTGAGGCGGGAGACCCAGGGTCCCTTTCCACGTGCCACAGGGATCCTGGGACTCCTATCCATTTTCAAGAGGAGTCAGGCATCGTCTCCTTTGGAAGCATTGATCTCCACGGACCTCTCGAGTTTTCAAAGGATGTGAGGCCTCTGGTCGCGATGAGGCGGAGAACTAGGTCTTTCTCTGTGGTCTCCACAGGGGATTCAGACATCCCTTCGTCTTGGGAGATGCAAGACGAGCCTGCATTCAATTCACTGCAGGGATATCCGGCCTTACTTCGAGTCAGAGCATCTCGGTGTCCATTCCACTTGAGGCCACAAACTCAGGGTACCTCTCACATACCTGTAGCTGTGAGAAGCCTCCTCTTGAGGTGCTTGTGGAAAGTTGGTATTCCTCTTGAGTCGAAGCCAGGGACTAAGCTCACATCTCTATCTGATTTGGGGTCCACGGAGCCCTTTCTTGTTGCTCCAGTGACCTCAGGATCCCTCTAGACTTGAGACAGTTATCTTGGGTTTTCTCTGGAGTGCCATCAAGGAAATCAAGGCTCCTTTCACGTTTGATGTGGAACACGGAATTGCTCTGCACGCATTGCAGGGGAATCGGGCCTCATCTCGCGGCGAGGGGGAAGTCTCATTGTTTTTCTCGAGTTGCGGCCGGAACCTGGGGTATATTCTCGAGTTACGACGGGGAGGGCCCTTCCAGACACGTGTTTGTTCAGCGACATCAGGACTCCTGCCTAGGTGCGAGGGACACCTCGGGATTCTCCTCGAGTCTTGGCATGGCAATTGGGACGCGTCTCCACGTGAGGCGGGAGACCCAGGGTCCCTTTCCACGTGCCACAGGGATCCTGGGACTCCTATCCATTTTCAAGAGGAGTCAGGCATCGTCTCCTTTGGAAGCGTTGATTGCCGCGGACCTCTCGAGTTTTCAAAGGATGTGAGGCCTCCGGTCGCAATCAGGCGGAAAACTAGGTCTTTCTCTGTGGTCTGCACAGGGTACTCAGACAACCTTTCGCCTTGGGAGATGCAAGACGAGCCTGCATTCAATTCACTGCAGGGATATACGGCCTTACTTCGAGTCAGAGCATCTCGGTGTCCATTCCACTTGAGGCCACAAACTCAGGGTCCCTCTCACATACCAGTAGCTGAGAGAAGCCTCCTCTTGAGGTGCTTGTCGAAAGTTGGTATTCCTCTTGAGTCGAAGCCAGGGACTAAGCTCTCATCTCGAGTTGATTTGGGGTCCACGGAGCCCTTTCGTGTTGCTCCAGTGACCTCAGGATCCCTCTAGACTTGAGACAGTGAACTTGGGTTTTCTCTGGAGTGCCATCAAGGAAATCAAGGCTCCTATCACGTTTGATGTGGAAAACGGAATTGCTCTGCACGCAGTGCAGGGGAATCGGGCCTCATCTCGCGGCGAGGTGGAAGTCTCATGGGTTTTCTCGAGTTGCGGCCGGAACCTTCGGTATATTCTCGAGTTACGACGGGGAGGGCCCTTCCAGACATGTGTTTGTTCAGCGACGTCAGGACTCCTGCCTAGGTGCGAGGGACACCTCGGGATTCTCCTCGAGTCTTGGCATGGCAATTGGGACGCGTCTCCACGTGAGGCGGGAGATCCAGGGTCCCTTTCCACGTGCCACAGGGATCCTGGGACTCCTATCCATTTTCAAGAAGGGTCAGGCATCTTCTCCTTTGGAAGCATTGATCTCCGCGGACCTCTCGAGTTTTCAAAGGATGTGAGGCCTCCGGACGCGATGAGGCGGAGAACTCGGTCTTTCTCTGTGATCTCCACAGGGGATTCAGACATCCCTTCGTCTTGGGAGATGCAAGACGAGCCTGCATTCAACTCACTGTTGGGATATCCGGACTTACTTTGAGTCAGAGCATCTCGGTGTACATTCCACTTGAGTCCACAAACTCAGGGGCCCTCTCACATACCTGTAGTTGAGAGAAGCCTCCTCCTGAGGTGCTTGTGGAAAGTTGGTATTCCTCTTGAGTCTAAGCCAGGGACTAAGCTCTCATCTCGAGTTGATTTGGGGTCGACGGATCCCTTTCGTGTTGCTCCAGTGACCTCAGGATCCCTCTAGACTTGAGACAGTGATCTTGGGTTTTCTCTGGAGTGCCATCAAGGAAATCAAGGCTCCTTTCACGTTTGCTGTGGAACACGAAATTGCTCTGCATGCAGTGCAGGGGAATCGGGCCTCAACTCACGGCGAGGGGGAAATCTCATGGTTTTTCTTGAGTTGCGGCCAGAACCTGGGGTATATTCTCGAGTAACGACGGGGAGGGCCCTTCTAGACACGTGTTTGTTCAGAGACATTAGGACACCTTCCTAGGTGCGAGGGACACCTCGGGATTCTCCTCGAGACTTGGCATGGTAATTGGGACGCGTCTCCACATGAGGCGGGAGACCCAGGGTCCCTTTCCACGTGCCACAGGGATCCTTGGACTCCTATCCATTTTCAAGAGGAGTCAGGCATCGTCTCCTTTGGAAGCATTGATCATCGCGGACCTCTCGAGTTTTCAAAGGATGTGAAGCCTCCGCTCGCGATGAGGCGGATAATTAGGTCTTTCTCTGTGGTCTCCACAGGGGATTCAGACATCCCTTCGTCTTGGGAGATGCCAGACGAGCCTGCATTCACTTCACTCCAGGGATATCCGGCCTTACTTCGAGTCAGAGCATCTCGGTGTCCATTCCACTTGAGGCCACAAACTCAGGGGCCCTCTCACATACCTGTAGTTGAGAGAAGCCTCCTCCTGAGGTGCTTGTGGAAATTTGGTATTCCTCTTGAGTCGAAGCCAGGGACTAAGCTCTCATCTCGAATTGATTTGGGGTCCACGGAGCCCTTTCCTGTTGCTCCAGTGACCTCAGGATCCCTCTAGAATTGAGACAGTGATCTTGGGTTTTCTCTGGAGTGCCATCAAGGAAATCAAGGGTCCTTTCATTTTTGATGTGGAATACGGAATTGCTCTGCACGCAGTGCAGGGGAATCGGGCCTCATCTCGCGGCGAGGGGGAAGTCTCATGGTTTTTCTCGAGTTGCGGCCGGAACCTGGGGTATATTCTCGAGTTACGACGGGGAGGGCCCTTCCAGACACGTGTTTTTTCATGGACCTCAGGACACCTGCCTAGGTGCGAGGGACACCTCGGAATTCTCCTCGAGTCTTGGCATGGCAATTGGGATGTGTCTCCACGTGAGGCGGGAGACCCAGGGTCCCTTTCCACGTGACACACGGATCCTGGGACTCCTATCCATTTTCAAGAGGAGTCAGGCATCGTCTCCTTTGGAAGCATTGATGTCTGCAGACCTCTCGAGTTTTCAAACGATATGATGCCTCCGGTTGATTTGAGGTGGATGACTAGGTCTTTCTCTTTGGTCTCCACAGGGGATTCAGACAACCCTTCGTCTTGGGAGATCAAAGGCGAGCCTGCATTCAATTCACTGCAGGGATATCCGGCCTTACTTCGAGTCAGAGCATCTCGGTGTCCATTCCACTTGAGGCCACAAACTCAGGGTCCCTCTCATATACCTGTAGCTGAGAGAAGCCTCCTCTTGAGGTGCTTGTGGAAAGTTGCTATTACTCTTGAGTCGAAGCCCGGGACTAAGCTCTCATCTCGAGTTGATTTGGGGTCCACGCAGCCCTTTCGTGTTGCTCCAGTGACCTCAGGATCCCTCTAGACTTGAGACAGTGATCTTGGGTTTTCTCTGCAGTGCCATCAAGGAAATCAAGGCTCCTTTCACGTTTGATGTGGAACACGGAATTGCTCTGCACGCAGTGCAGGGAAATCGGGCCTCATCCAGCGGCGAGGGGAAGTCTCATGGTTTTTCTCGAGTTGTAGCCGGAACCTGGGTTATATTCTCGAGTTACGACGGGGAGGGCCCTTCCAGACACGTGTTTGTTCAGCGACGTCAGGACTCCTGCCTAGGTGCGAGGGAAACCTCGGGATTCTCCTGGAGTCTTGGCATGGCAATTGGGACGCGTCTCCACGTGAGGCGGGAGACCCAGTGTCCCTTTCGACGTGCCACAGGGATCCTGGGACTCCTATCCATTTCCAAGAAGAGTCAGGCATCGTCTCCTTTGGAAGCATTGATCTCCGCGGACCTCTCGAGTTTTCAAAGGATGTGAGGCCTCCGATCTCGATGAGGCGGAGAACGAGGTCTTTCTCTGTGGTCTCCACAGGGGATTCAGACAACCCTTCGTCTTGGGAGATGCAAGAAGAGCCTGCATTCAATTCATTGCAGGGATATCCGGCCTTACTTCGAGTCAGAGCATCTCGGTGTCCATTCCACTTGAGGCCACAAACTCAGGGTCCCTCTCACATACCTGTAGCTGAGAGAAGCCTCCTCTTGAGTTGCATGTGGAAAGTTGATTTTCCTCTTGAGTCGAAGCCAGGGACTAAGCTCTCATCTCGAGTTGATTTGGGGTCCATGCAGCCCTTTCGTGTTGCTCCAGTGACCTCAGGATCCCTCTAGACTTGAGACAGTGATCTTGGGTTTTCTCTGGAGTGCCATCAAGGAAATCAAGGCTCCTTTCACGTTTGATGTGGAACACGGATTGCTCTGCTCGCAGTGGAGGGGAATCGGGTCTCATCTCGAGGCAAGGGGGATGTCTCATGGTTTTTCTCAAGTTGCGGCCGAAACCTGGGGTATATTCTCGAGTTACGACGGGGAGGGCCCTTCCAGAAACGTGTTTGTTCAGCGACGTCAGGACTCCTGCCTAGGTGCGAGGGACACCTCGGAATTCTCCTCGAGTCTTGGCATGGCAATTGGGACGCGTCTCCACGTGAGGCAGGAGACCCAGGTTCCCTTTCCACGTGCCACACGGATCCTGGGACTCCTATCCATTTTCAAGAGGAGTCAGGCATCGTCTCCTTTGGAAGCATTGATCTCCGCGGACCGCTCGAGTTTTCAAAGGATGTGAGGCCTCCGGTCGCGATGAGGCGGAGAACGAGGTCTTTCTCTGTGGTCTCCACAGGGGATTCAGACATCCCTTCGTCTTGGGAGATGCAAGACGAGCCTGCATTCAATTCACTGCAGGGATATCCGGCCTTACTTCAAGTCAGAGCATCTCGGTGTCCATTCCACTTGAGGCCACAAACTCAGGGTCCCTCTCACATACCTGTAGCTGAGAGAAGCCTCCTCTTGAGGTGCTTCTGTAAAGTTGGTATTCCTCTTGAGTCGAAGCCAGGGACTAAGCTCTCATCTCGAGTTGATTTGGGGTTCACAGAGCCCTTTCGTTTTGCTCCAGTGACCTCAGGATCCCTCTAGACTTGAAACAGTGATCTTGGGTTTTCTCTGGAGTGCCATTAAGGAATTCAAGGCTCCTTTCACTTTTGATGTGGAACACGGAATTGGTCTGCACGCAGTGCAGGGGAATCGGGCCTCATCTCGCGGGGAGGGGGAAGTCTCATGGTTTTTCTCGAGTTGCGGCCGGAACCTGGGGTATATTCTCGAGTTACGATGGGGAGGGCCCTTCCAGACACAGGTTTGTTCAGCGACGTGAGGACTCCTGCCTAGGTGCGAGGGACACCTCGGGATTCTCCTCGAGTCTTGGCATGGCAATTTTGACGCGTCTCCACGTGAGGCGGGAGACCCAATGTCCCTTTCCACGTGCCACAGGGATCCTGGGACTCCTATCCATTTTCAAGAGGAGTCAGGCATCGTCTCCTTTGGAAACATTGATCTCCGCGGACCTCTCGAGTTTTCAAAGGATGTGAGGCCTCCGGTCGCGATGAGGCGGAGAACGAGGTCTTTCTCTGTGGTCTCCACAGGGGATTCAGACATTCCTTCGTCTTGGGAGATGCAAGACGAGCCTGCATTCAATTCACTGCAGGGATATCCAGCCTTACTTCGAGTCAGAGCATCGCGGTGTCCATTCCACTTGAGGCCACAAACTCAGGGTCCCTCTCACATACCTGTAGCTGAGAGAAGCCTCCTCTTGAGGTGCTTGTGGAAAGTTGGTATTCCTCTTGAGTCGAAGCCAGGGACTAAGCTCTCATCTCGAGTTGATTTGGGGTCCACGGAGCCCTTTCGTGTTGCTCCAGTGACCTCAGGATCCCTCTAGACTTGAGACAGTGAACTTGGGTTTTCTCTGGAGTGCCATCAAGGAAATAAAGGCTCCTTTCACGTTTGATGTGGAAAACGGAATTGCTCTGCACGCAGTGCAGGGGAATCGGGCCTCATCTCGCGGCGAGCGGGAAGTCTCAGGGTGTTTCTCGCGTTGCGCCCGGAACCTGGGGTATATTGTCGAGTTACGACGCGGAGGGCCCTTCCAGACACCTGTTTTTTCAGCAACGTCAGGACTCGGGCCTAGGTGCGAGGGACACCTCGGGATTCTCCTCGAGTCTTGGCATGGCAATTGGGACGCGTCTCCACGTGAGGCGGGAGATCCAGGGTCTCTTTCCACGGGCCAGAGGGATCCTGGGACTCCTATCCATTTTCAAGAGGAGTCAGGCATCGTCTCCTTTGGAAGCATTGATCTCTGTGGACCTCTCGAACTTTCAAAGGATTTGAGTCCTCCGGTCGCGATGAGGGGGAGAACTTGGTCTTTCTCTGTGGTCTCCAAAGTTGATTCAGACATCCCTTCGTCTTGGGAGATGCAAAACGAGCCTGGCTTCAATTCACTGCAGGGATATCTGGCCTTACTTCGAATGAGAGCATCTCGGGGTCCATTCCACTTGAGGCCACAAACTCAGGGTCCCTCTCACATACCTGTTGCTGAGCGAAGCCTCCTCTTGAGGTGCTTGTGGAAAGTTGGTATTCCTCTTGAGTCGAAGCCATGGACTAAGCTCTGATCTCGAGTTGATTTGGGGTCCAGGGATCCCTTTCCTGTTGCTACAGTGACCTCAGGATCCCTCTCGACTTGAGACAGTGATCTTGGGTTTTCTCTGGAGTGCCATCAAGGAAATCAAGGGTCCTTTCTCGTTTGATGTGGAACACGGAATTGCTCGGCACGCATTGCAGGGGAATCCGGCCTCATCTCGAGGCGAGGCGGAAGTCTCAGGGTTTTTCTCGAGTTGCGGCCGGAACCTGGGGTATATTCTCAAATTACGATGGCGAGGACACTTCCAGACTCGTGTTTGTTCAGCGACGTCAGGACTCCTGCCTAGGTGCGAGGGACACCTCGGGATTCTCCTCGAGTCTTGGCATGGCAATTGGGACGCGTCTCCACGTGAGGCGGGAGACCCAGGGTCCCTATCCACGTGCCACAGGGATCCTGGGACTCCTATCCATTTTCAAGAGGAGTCAGGCATCGTCTCCTTTGGAAGCATTGATCTCGGCGGACCTCTCGAGTTTTCAAAGGATGTGAGGCCTCGGGTCGCGATGAGGCAGACAACTAGGTCTTTCTCTGTGGTCTCCACAGGGGATTCAGACATCCCTTCGTCTTGGGAGATGCAAGACGAGCCTGCATTCAATTCATTGGAGGGATATCCGGCCTTACTTTGAGTCAGAGCATCTCGGTGTCCATTCCACTTGAGGCAACAAACTCAGGGTCCCTCTCACATACCTGTAGCTGAGTGAAGCCTACTCTTGCGGTGGTTGTGGTAAGTTGGTATTCCACTTGAGTCGAAGCAAGGGACTAAGCTCTCATCTCGAGTTGATTTGGGGTCCACGGAGCCCTTTCCTGTTGCTCCAGTGACCTCAGGATCCCTCTAGACTTGAGACAGTGATCTTGGGTTTTCTCTGGAGTGCCATCAAGGAAATCAAGGCACGTTTCACGTTTGATGTGGAACACGGAATTGCTCTGCACGCAGTGCAGGGGAATCGGGCCTCACCTCGCGGCGCGGGGATAGTCTCATGGTTTTTCTCGAGTTGCGGCCGGAACCTGGGGTATATTCTCAAGTTACGACTGCGAGGACCCTTCCAGACACGTGTTTGTTCAGCGACGTCAGGACTCCTGCCTAGGTGCGAGGGACACCTCGGGATTCTCCTCGAGTCTTGGCATTGCAATTGGGACGCATCTCCACGTGAGGCGGGAGACCCAGGGTCCCTTTCCACGTGCCACAGTGATCCTGGGACTCCTTTCAATTTTCAAGAGGAGTCAGGCATCGTCTCCTTTGGAAGCATTGATCTCCGTGGACCTCTCTAGTTTTCAAAGGATGTGAGGCCTCCGGTCGCGTTGATTCGGAGGACTAGGTCTTTCTCTATAGTCTCCACAGGGGATTCAGACATCCCTTCGTCTTGGGAAATACAAGACGAGCTTGCATTCAATTCACTGCAGGGATATCCGGCCTTAATTCGAGTCAGAGCATCTCGGTGTCCATTCCACTTGAGGCCACAAACACAGGGTCCCTCTCACATACCTGTAGCTGAGAGAAGCCTCCTCTTGAGGTGCTTGTGGAAAGTTGGTATTCCTCTTGATTCGAAGCCAGGGAAAAGCTCTCATCTCGAGTTGATTTGGGGTCCACGGAGCCCTTTCGTGTTGCTCCAGTGACCTCAGGATCACTCTAGACATGAGACAGTGATCTTGGGCTTTCGCTGGAGTGCCACCAAGGAAATCAAGGCTCCTTTCACGTTTGATGTGGAACACGGAATTGCTCTGCACGCAGTGCAGGGTAATCGGGTCTCATCTCGCGGCGAGGGGGAAGTCTCATGGTTTTTCTCGACCTGCGGCCCGAACCTGGAGTATATTCTCGAGTTACGACGGGGAGGGCCCTTCCAGACACGTGTTTGTTCAGCGACGTCAGGACTCCTGCCTAGGTGCGAGGGACACCTCGGGATTCTCCTCGAGTCTTGGCATGGCAATTGGGACGCGTATCGACGTGAGGCGGGAGACCCAGGGTCCCTTTCCACGTGCCACAGGGATCCTGGGACTCCTATCCATTTTCAAGAGGAGTCAGGCATCGTCTCCTTTGGAAGCATTGATCTCCGCGGACCTCTCGAGTTTTCAAAGGATGTGAGACCTCCGCTCGCGATGAGGCGGAGAACTCGGTCTTTCTCTGTGGTCTCCACAGGGGATTCAGACATCCCTTCGTCTTGGGAGATGCAAGACGAGCCTGCATTCAATTCACTGCAGGGATATCCGTCCTTCCTTCGAGTCAGAGCATCTCGGTGTCCATTCCACTTGAGGCCACAAACTCAGGGTCCCTCTCACATACCTGTACCTGAGAGAAGCCTCCTCTTGAGGTGCTTGTGGAAAGTTGGTATTCCTCTTGAGTCGAAGCCAGGGACTAAGCTCTCATCTCGAGTTGATTTGGGGTGCACGGAGCCCTTTCATGTTGCTCCAGTGACCTCAGGATCCCTCTAGACTTGAGACAGTGATCTTGGGTTTTCTCTGGAGTGCCATGAAGGAAATCAAGGCTCCTTTCACGTTTGATGTGGAACACGGAATTGCTCTGCACGCAGTGCAGTGGAATCGGGCCTCATCCTGCGGCGAGGGGGAAGTCTCATGGTTTTTCTCGAGTTGCGGCCCGAACCTGGGGTATATTCTCGAGTTACGACGGGGAGGGCCCTTCCAGACACGTGTTTGTTCAGCGACGTCAGGACTCCTGCCTAGGTGCGAGGGACACCTCGGGATTCTCCACGAGTCTTGGCATGGCAATTTGGACACGTCTCCACGTGAGGCGGGAGGCCAAGGGTCCCTTTCCACGTGCCACAGGGATCCTGGGACTCCTATCCATATTCAAGAGGAGTCAGGCATCGTCTACTTTGGAAATATTGATCTGCGCAGACCTCTCGAGTTTTCAAATGATGTGAAGCCTCCGGTCGGGATGAGGCGGAGAACTTTGTTTTTCTCTGTGGTCTCCACAGGGGATTCAGACGTCCCTTCGTCTTGGGAGATGCAAGATGAGCCTGCATTCAATTCACTGCAGGGTTATCCGGCCTTACTTCGAGTCAGAGCATCTCGGTGTCCATTCCACTTGAGGCCACAAATTCAGGATCCCTCTCACATACCTGTAGCTGAGAGAAGCCTCCTCTTGAGGTGCTTGTGGAAAGTTCCTATTCCTCTTGAGTCGAAGCCAGGGACTAAGCTCTCATCCCGAGTTGATTTGGCGTCCACGGAGCCCTTTCAGGTTGTTCCAGTGACCTCAGGATCCCTCTAGACTTGAGACAGTGATCTTGGGTTTTCTCTGGAGTGCCATCAAGGATATCAAGGCTCCTTTCACGTTTGATGTGGAACACGGAATTGCTCTGCACGCAGTCCAGGGGAATCGGGCCTCATCTCGCGGCGAGGGGGAAGTCTCATGGTTTTTCTCGAGTTGCGGCCGGAACCTGGGGTATATTCTCGAGTTACGACGGGGAGGGCCCTTCCAGACACGTGTTTGTTCAGCGACGTCAGGACTCCTGCCTAGGTGCGAGGGACACCTCGGGATTCTCCACGAGTCTTGGCATGGCAATTGGGAGGCGTCTCCACGTGAGGCGGGAGACCAAGGGTCCCTTTCCACGTGCCACAGGGATCCTGGGACTCCTATCCATTTTCAAGAGGAGTCAGGCATCGTGTCCTTTGGAAGCATTGATCTCCGCAGACCTCTCGAATTTTCAAAGGATGTGAGGCCTCCGGTTGCTTTGAGGTGGAGGACTAGGTCTTTCTCTGTGGTCTCCACAGGGGATTCAGACATCCCTTCGTCTTGGGAGATGCAAGAAGAGCCTGCATTCAATTCACTGCAGGGATATCCGGCCTTACTTCGAGTCAGAGCATCTCGGTGTCCATTCCCCTTGAGGCCACAATCTCAGGGTCCCTCTCACATACCTGTAGCTGAGAGAAGCCTCCTCTTGAGGTGCTCTTGGAAAGTTGGTATTCCTCTTGAGTCGAAGCCAGGGACTAAGCTCTCATCTCGAGTTGATTTGGGGTCCACGGGGCCCTTTCGTGTTGCTCCAGTGACCTCAGGATCCCTCTAGACTTGAAACAGTGTTCTTGGGTTTTCTCTGGAGTGCCATCAAGGAAATCAAGGCTCCTTTCACGTTTGATGTGGAACACGGAATTGCTCTGCACGCAGTGCAGGGGAATCGGGCCTCATCTCGTGGCGAGTGGGAAGTCTCATTGTTTTTCTCGAGTTGCGGCCCGAACCTGGGGTATATTCTCGAGTTACGACGGGGAGTGCCCTTCCAGACACGTGTTTGTTCAGCGAAGTCAGGACTCCTGCCTAGGTGCGAGGGACACCTCGGGATTCTCCTCGAGTCTTGGCATGGCAATAGGGACGCGTCTCCACGTGAGGCGGTTGACCCAGGGTCCCTTTCCACGAGCCACAGTGATCCTGGGACTCCTATGCATTTTCAAGAGGAGTCAGGCATCGTCTCCTTTGGAAGCATTGATCTCTGCAGACCTCTCGAGTTTTCAAAGGATGTGAGGCCTCCGGTCACGATGAGGCGGAGGATTAGGTCTTTCTCTGTGGTCTCCAGAGGGGATTCAGACATCCCTTCGTCTTGGGAGATGCAAGACGAGCCTTCATTCAATTCACTGCAGGGATATCCGGCCTTACTTCGAGTCAGAGCATCTCGGGTTCAATTCCACTTGAGGCCACAAACTCAGGGTCCCTCTCACATAACTGTAGCTGAGAGAAGCTTCCTCTTCAGGTGCTTGTGGAAAGTTGGTATTCCACTTGAGTCGAAGCCAGGGACTAAGCTCTCATCTCGAGTTGATTTGGGGTCCACGGAGCCCTTTCGTGTTGCTCCAGTGACCTCAGGATCCCTCTAGACTTGAGACAGTGATCTTGGGTTTTCTCTGGAGTGCCATCAAGGAAATCAAGGCTCCTTTCACGTTTGATGTGGAACACGGAATTGCTCTGAACGCAGTGCAGGGAATCGGTCCTCATCCAGCGGCGAGGGGGAAGTCTCATGGTTTTTCTCGAGTTGCGTCCCGAACCTGGGGTATATTCTCGAGTTACGACGGGGAGGGCCCTTCCAGACACGTGTTTGTTCAGCGACGTCAGGACTCCTGCCTAGGTGCGAGGGACACCTCGGGATTCTCCACGAGTCTTGGCATGGCAATTGGGAGGCGTCTCCACGTGAGGCGGGAGACCCAGGGTCCCTTTCCACGTGCCACAGGGATCCTGGGACTCCTATCCATTTTCAAGAGGAGTCAGGCATCGTATCCTTTGGAAGCATTGATCTCTGCAGACCTCTCGAATTTTCAAAGGATGTGAGGCCTCCGGTTGCTTTGAGGTGGAGGACTAGGTCTTTCTCTGTGGTCTCCACAGGGGATTCAGACATCCCTTCGTCTTGGGAGATGCAAGAAGAGCCTGCATTCAATTCACTGCAGGGATATCCGGCCTTACTTCGAGTCAGAGCATCTCGGTGTCCATTCCACTTGAGGCCACAATCTCAGGGTCCCTCTCACATACCTGTAGCTGAGAGAAGCCTCCTCTTGAGGTGCTCTTGGAAAGTTGGTATTCCTCTTGAGTCGAAGCCAGGGACTAAGCTCTCATCTCGAGTTGATTTGGGGTCCTCGGGGCCCTTTCGTGTTGCTCCAGTGACCTCAGGATCCCTCTAGACTTGAAACAGTGTTCTTGGGTTTTCTCTGGAGTGCCATCAAGGAAATCAAGGCTCCTTTCACGTTTGATGTGGAACACGGAATTGCTCTGCACGCAGTGCAGGGGAATCGGGCCTCATCTCGTGGCGAGTGGGAAGTCTCATTGTTTTTCTCGAGTTGCGGCCGGAACCTGGGGTATATTCTCGAGTTACGACGGGGAGGGCCCTTCCAGACACGTGTTTGTTCAGCGACGTCAGGACTCCTGCCTAGGTGCGAGGGACACCTCGGGATTCTCCTCGAGTCTTGGCATGGCAATAGGGACGCGTCTCCACGTGAGGCGGTTGACCCAGGGTCCCTTTCCACGAGCCACAGTGATCCTGGGACTCCTATGCATTTTCAAGAGGAGTCAGGCATCGTCTCCTTTGGAAGCATTGATCTCTGCAGACCTCTCGAGTTTTCAAAGGATGTGAGGCCTCCGGTCACGATGAGGCGGAGGATTAGGTCTTTCTCTGTGGTCTCCAGAGGGGATTCAGACATCCCTTCGTCTTGGGAGATGCAAGACGAGCCTTCATTCAATTCACTGCAGGGATATCCGGCCTTACTTCGAGTCAGAGCATCTCGGGTTCAATTCCAATTGAGGCTACAAACTCAGGGTACCTCTCACATACATGTAGCTGAGAGAAGCCTTCTCTTGAGGTGCTTGTGGAAAGTTGGTATTCCTCTTGAGTCGAAGCCAGGGACTAAGCTCTCATCTCGAGTTGATTTGGGGTCCACGGAGCCCTTTCGTGTTACTCCAGTGACCTCAGGATCCCTCTAGACTTGAGACAGTGATCTTGGGTTTTCTCTGGAGTGCCATCAAGGAAATCAAGGCTCCTTTCACGTTTGATGTGGAACACGGAATTGCTCTGCATGCAGTACAGGGGAATCAGGCCTCAACTCGTGGCGAGGGGTTAATCTCATGGTTTTTCTCGAGTTGCGGCCAGAACCTGGGGTATATTCACGAGTTACGACGGGGAGGGCCCTTCCAGACACGTGTTTGTTCAGCGACGTCAGGACTCCTGCCTAGGTAGAAGGGACACCTCCGGATTCTCCTCGAGTCTTGGCATGGCAATTGGGACGCGTCTCCAAGTGAGGCGGGAGACCCAGGTTCCCTTTCCACGTGCCACAGGGATCCTGGGACTCCTATACATTTTCAAGAGGAGTCAGGCATCGTCTCCTTTGGAAGCATTGATCTCCGCGGACCTCTCGAGTTTTCAAAGGATGTGAGGCCACCTGTCGCGATGAGGCAGAGAACTCGGTCTTTCTCTGTGGTCTCCACAGGGGATTCAGACATCCCTTCGTCTTGGGAGATGCAAGATGAGCCTGCATTCAATTCACTGCAGGGATAACCGGCCTTACTTCGAGTCAGAGCATCTCGGTGTCCATTCCACTTGAGGCCACAAACTCAGGGTCCCTCTCACATACCTGTAGCTGAGAGAAGCCTCCTCTTGAGGTGCTTGTGGAAAGTTCCTATTCCTCTTGAGTCGAAGCCAGGGACTAAGCTCTCATCTCGAGTTGATTTGGGGTCCACGGAGCCCTTTCGGGTAGCTCCAGTGACCTCAGGATCCCTCTAGACTTGAGACAGTGATCTTGCGTTTTCTCTGGAGTGCCATCAAGGAAATCAAGGCTCCTTTCACGTTTGATGTGGAACACCGAATTGCTCTGCACGCAGGGCAGGGGAATCGGGCCTCATCTCGCGGCGAGTGGGAAGTCTCATTGTTTTTCTCTAGTTGCAGCCAGAACCTGGGGTATATTCTCGAGTTACGACGGGGAGGGCCCTTCCAGACACGTGTTTGTTCAGCGACGTCAGGACTCCTGCCTGGGTGCCAGGGACACCTCCTGATTCTCCTCGAGTCTTGGCATGGCAATGGGGACGCATCTCAACGTGAGGCGGGAGTCCCAGGGTCCCTTTCCACGTGCCACAGGGATCCTGGGACTCCTATCCATTTTCAAGAGGAGTCAGGCATCGTCTCCTTTGGAAGCATTAATCTCCGTGGACCTCAAGAGTTTTCAAAGGATGTGAGGCCTCCGTTCGCGTTGATTCGGAGGACTAGGTCTTTCTCTGTGGTTTCCACAGGGGATTCAGACATCCCTTCGTCTTGGGAAATACAAGACGGGCTTGCATTCAATTCACTGCAGGGATATCCGGCCTTACTTCGAGTCAGAGCATTTCGGTGTCCATTCCACTTGAGGCCACAAACACAGGGTCCCTCTCACATACCTGTAGCTGAGAGAAGCCTCCTCTTGAGGTGCTTGTGGAAAGTTGGTATTCCTCTTCAGTCGAAGCCAGGGAAAAGCTCTCATCTCGAGTTGATTTGGGGTCCACGGAGCCCTTTCGTGTTGCTCCAGTGACCTCAGGATCCCTCTAGACTTGAGACAGTGATCTTGGGTTTTCTCTGGAGTGCCATCAAGGAAATCAAGGCTCCTTTCAACTTTGATGTGGAACACGGAATTGCTCTGCACCCAGTGCAGGGGAATCGGGCCTCATCCCGCTGCGAGGGGGAAGTGTCATGGTTATTCTCGAGTTGCGGTCGGAACCTGGGGTATATTCTCGACTTACGACGGGGAGGGCCCTTCCAGACACGTGTTTGTTCAGCGACGTCAGGACTCCTGCCTAGGTGCGAGGGACACTTCGGGATTCTCCTCGAGTCTTGGCATGGCAATTGGGACGCGTCTCCACGTTAGGCGGGAGACCCAGTGTCCCTTTCGACGAGCCACAGGGATCCTGGGACTCCTATCCATTTTCAAGAGGAGTCAGGCATCGTCTCCTTTGGAAGCATTGATCTCCGCGGACGTCTCGAGTTTTCAAAGGATGTGAGGCCTCCGGTCGCGATGAGGCGGAGGACTAGGTCTTTCTCTTTGGTCTCCACAGGGGATTCAGGCAACCCTTCGTCTTGGGAGATGCAAGACGAGCCTGCATTCAATTCACTGCAGGGATACCCGGCCTTACTTCTAGTCAGAGCATCTCGGTGTCCATTCCACTTGATGCCACAAACTCAGGGTCCCTCTCTCATACCTGTAGCTGAGAGAAGCCTCCTCTTGAGGTGCTTGTGGAAACTTGGTATTCCTCTTGAGTCGAAGCCAGGGACTAAGCTCTCATCTCGAGTTGATTTGGGGTCCACGGAGCCCTTTCGTGCTGCTACAGTGACCTCAGGATCCCTCTAGACTTGAGACAGTGACTTTGGGTTTTCTCTGGAGTGCCATCAAGGAAATCAAGGCTCCTTTCACGTTTGATGTGGAACACGGAATTGCTCTGCACGCAGTGCAGGGGAATCGAGCCTCATCTCGTGGCGAGGGGGAAGTCTAATGGTTTTGCTCGTGTTGCGGCCGGAAACTGGGGTATATTCTCGAGTTATGACGGGGAGGGCCCTTCCAGACACGTGTTTGTTCAGCGACGTCAGGACTCCTGCCTAGGTGCGAGGGACACCTCGGGATTCTCCTCGAGTCTTGGCATGGCAATTGGGACGCGTCTCCACGTGAAGCGGGAGACCCAGGGTCCCCTTCCACGTGGACAGGGATCCTGGGACTCCTATCCATTTTCAAGAGGAGTCAGGCATCGTCTCCTTTGGAAGCATTGATCTCCGCGGACCTCTCGAGTTTTCAAAGGATGTGAGGCCTCCGGTCGCGATGAGGCGGAGAACTAGGTCTTTCTCTGTCGTCTCCACCGGGGACTCAGACATCCCTTCGTCTTGGGAGATGGAAGACGAGCCTGCATTCAATTCACTGCAGGGATATCCAGCCTTACTTCGAGTCAGAGCATCTCGGTGTCCATTCCACTTGAGGCCACAATCTCAGGGTCCCTCTCACATACCTGTAGCTGAGAGAACTCTCCTCTTGAGGTGCTTGTGGAAAGTTTGTATTCCTCTTGAGTCGAAGCCAGGGACTAAGCTCTAATCTCGAGTTGATTTGCGGACCACGGAACCCTTTCGTGTTGCTCCAGTGACCTCATTATCCCTCTAGACTTGAGACAGTGATCTTGGCTTTTCTCTGGAGTGCCATCAAGGAAATCTAGGCTCCTTTCACGTTTGATGGGGAACTCGGAATTGCTCTGCACGCAGTGCAGGGGAATCTGGCCTCATGTCGCGGCGAGGGGGAAGTCTCATTGTTTATCTCGAGTTGGGGCCAGAACCTGTGGTATATTCTCGAGTTACGACGGGGAGGGCCCTTCCAGACACTGTTTTGTTTAGCGACGTCAGGACTCCTGCCTAGGTGCGAGGGACACTTCGGGATTCTCCTCGAGTCTTGGCATGGCAATTGGGACGCGTCTCCACGTGAGGCGGGAGACCCAGGGTCCCTTTCCACGTGCCACAGGGATCCTGGGACTCCTATCCATTTTCAAGAGGAGTCAGGCATTGTCTCCTTCGGAAGTATTGATCTCCGCGGACCTTTCGAGTTTTCAAAGGATGTGAGGCCTCCGGTCGCGATAAGGCGGAGAACTAGGTCTTTCTCTGTGGTCTCCACAGGGGATTCAGACATCCCTTCGTCTTGGGAGATGCAAGACGAGCCTGCGTTCAATTCACTGCAGGGATATCCGGCCTTACTTCGAGTCAGAGCATCTCGGTGTCCATTCCACTTGAGGCCACAAACTCAGTGTCCCTCTCACATACCTGTAGCTGAGAGAAGCCTCCTCTTGAGGTGCTTGTGGAAAGTTGGTATTCCTCTTGAGGCGAAGCCAGGTACTAAGCTCTCATCTCGAGTTGATTTGGGGTCCACGGAGCCCTTTCGTGTTGCTCCAGTGACCTCAGGATCCCTCTAGACTTGAGACAGTGAACTTGGGTTTTCTCTGGAGTGGCATCAAGGAAATCAAGGCTCCTTTCACGTTTGATGTGGAATACGGAATTGCTCTGCACTCAATGCAGGGGAATCCGGCCTCATCTCGCGGCGAGGGGGAAGTCTCATTGTTTTTCTCGAGTTGGGCCGGAACCTGGGGTATATTCTCGAGTTACGACGGGGAGGGTCCTTCCAGACACGTGTTTGTTCAGCGACCTCAGGACTCCTGCCTAGGTGCGAGGGACACCTCGGGATTCTCCTCGAGTCTTGGCATGGCAATTGGGACGCGTCTCCACGTGAGGCGGGAGACCCAGGGTCCCTTTCCACGTGCCACAGGGATCCTGGGAATCCTATCCATTTTCAAGAGGAGTCAGGCATCGTCTCCTTTGGAAGCATTGATCTCCGCAGACCCCTTGAGTTTTCAAAGGATGTGAGGTCTGCCGTCGCGTTGAGGCAGAGGACTAGGTCTTTCTCTGCGGTCTCCACAGGGAATTCAGACAACCCTTCATCTTGGGAGATGCAAGACGAGCCTGCATTCAATTCACTGCAGGGATATCCGGCCTTACTTCGAGTCAGAGCATCTCGGTGTCTATTCAACTTGAGGCCGCAAACTCAGGGTCCCTCTCACATACATGTAGCTGAGAGAAGCCTCCACTTGAGGTGCTTTTGGAAAGTTGGTTTTCCTCTTGAGTCGAAGCCAGGGACTAAGCTCTCATCTCGAGTTGATTTGGGGTCCACGGAGCCCTTTCGTGTTGTTCCAGTGACCTCATTATCCCTCTAGACTTGAGACAGTGATCTTGGGTTTTCTCTGGAGTGTCATCAAGGAAACCAAGGCTCCTTTCACGTTTGATGTGGAACACGGAATTGCTCTGCATGCAGTGCAGGGGAATCGGGCCTCATCTCGCGGCGAGGGGGAAGTCTCATGGTTTTTCTCGAGTTGCGGCTGGAACCTGGGGTATATTCTCGAGTTACGACGGGGAGGGCCCTTCCATACACGTGTTTGTTCAGCGACGTCAGGACTACTGCCTAGGTGCGAGGGACACCTCGGGATTCTCCTCGAGTCTTCGCATGGCAATTGGGACGCGTCTCCACGTGAGGCGGGAGACCCAGGGTCCCTTTCCACGTGCCACAGGGATCCTGGGACTCCTATCCATTTTCAAGAGGAGTCAGGCATCGTCTCCTTTGGAAGCATTGATCTCCGCGGACCTCTCGAGTTTTCAAAAGAGGTGAAGCCTCCGGTCGCGATGAGGCGGAGGACTAGGTCTTTCTCTGTCGTCTCCACAGGGGATTCCGACATCCCTTCATCTTGGGAGATGCAAGACGAGCCTGCATTCAATTCATTGCAGGGATATCCGGCCTTACTTCGAGTAAGAGCATCTCGGTGTCCATTCCACTTGAGGCCACAAACTCAGGGGCCCTCTCACATACCTGTAGCTGAGAGAAGCCTCCTCTTGAGGTGCTTGTGGAAAGTTGGTATTCCTCTTGAGTCGAAGCCAGGGACTAAGCTCTCATCTCGAGTTGATTTGGGGTCCACGGAGCCCTTTCGTGTTGCTCCAGTGACCTCAGGATCCCTCTAGACTTGAGACAGTGATCTTGGGTTTTCTCTGGAGTGTCATCAAGGAAATCAAGGCTCCTATCATGTTTGATGTGGAACACGGAATTGCTCTGCACGCAGTGCAGGGGAATCGGGCCTCATCTCGCGGCGAGGGGGAAGTCTCATGGTTTTTCTCGAGTTGAGGCCCGAACCTGGGGTATATTCTCGAGTTACGACGGGGAGGGCCCTTCCAGACACGTGTTTGTTCAGCGACGTCAGGACTCCTGCCTAGGTGCGAGGGACACCTCGGGATTCTCCTGGAGTCTTGGCATGGCAATTTGGACGTGTCTCCACGTGAGGCGGGAGACCCAGGGTCCCTTTCCACGTGCCACAGGGATCCTGGGACTCCTATCCATTTTCCTGAGGAGTCAGGCATCGTCTCCTTTGGAAGCATTGATCTCCTCGGATCCCTCGAGTTTTCAAAGGATGTGAGGCCTCCGGTCGCGATGAGGAGGAGAACTAGGTCTTTCTCTGTGGTCTGCACAGGGTACTCAGACATCCTTTCGCCTTGGGAGATGCAAGACGAGCCTGCGTTCAATTCACTGCAGGGACATTCGGCCTTACTTCGAGTCAGAGTATCTCGGTGTCCATTCCACTTGAGGCCACAAATTCGGGGTCCCTCTCACATACCTGTAGCCGAGAGAAGCCTCCCCTTGAGGTGCTTGTGGAAAGTTGGTATTCCTCTTGAGTCGAAGCCAGGGACTACGCTCTCATCTCAAGTTAATTTGGGGTCCATGGAGCACTTTCGTGTTGCTCCAGTGACCTCAGGATCCCTCTAGTCTTGAGACAGTGATCTTGGGTTTTCTCTGGAGTGCGATCAAGGAAATCAAGGCTCCTTTCAAGTTTGATATGGAACACGGAATTGCTCTGCACGCAGTGCAGGGGAACCGAGCCTCATCTCGCGGCGAGGGGGAAATCTCATGGTTTTCTCGAGTTGCGGCCGGAACCTGGTGTATATTCTCGAGTTACGACGGGGAGGGCCATTCCAGACACGTGTTTGTTCAGCGACGTCAGGACTCCTTCCTAGGTGGGAGGGACACGTCAAGATTCCCCTCGAGTCTTGGCATCGCAATTGGGACGCATCTCCACGTGAGGCGGGAGACCCAGTGTCCCTTTCCACGTGGCACAGGGATCCTGGGACTCCTATCCATTTTCAAGAAGAGTCAGGCATCGTCTCCTTTGGAAGCATTGATCTCCGCGGACCTCTCGAGTTTTCAAAGGATGTGAGACCTCCGGTCGCGTTCAGGCGGAGGACTAGGTCTTTCTCTGTGGTCTGCACAGGGTACTCAGACATCCTTTCGCCTTGGGAGATGCAAGACGAGCCTGCGTTCAATTCACTGCAGGGACATTCGGCCTTACTTCGAGTCAGAGTATCTCGGTGTCCATTCCACTTGAGGCCACAAATTCGGGGTCCCTCTCACATACCTGTAGCCGAGAGAAGCCTCCCCTTGAGGTGCTTGTGGAAAGTTGGTATTCCTCTTGAGTCGAAGCCAGGGACTAAGCTCTCATCTCGAGTTGATTTGGGGTCCACGGAGCTCTTTCGTGTTGCTCCAGTGACCTCAGGATCCCTCTAGACTTGAGACAGTGATCTTGGGTTTTCTCTGGAGTGCCATCAAGGAAATCAAGGCTCCTTTCACGTTTGATGTGGAACACGGAATTGCTCTCCACCCAGTGCAGGGGAATCGGGCCTCATGTTGCGGCGAGGGGGAAGTCTCATGATTTTTCTCGAGTTGCGGCCGGAATCTGGGGTATATTCTCGAGTTACAACGGGGAGGGCCCTTCCAGAAACGTGTTTGTTCAGCGACCTCAGGACTCCTGCCTAGGTGCGAGGGACACTTCGGGCTTCTCCTCGAGTCTTGGCATGGCAATTGGGACGCGTCTCCTCGTGAGGCGGCAGACCCAGGGTCCCTTTCCAAATGCCACAGGGATCCTGGGGCTCCCATCCATTTTCAAGAGGAGTCAGGCATCGTCTCCTTTGGAAGCATTTATCTCCGCGGACCTCTCGAGTTTTCAAAGGATGTGAGGCCTCCGGTCGCGATGAGGCGGAGAACTAGGTCTTTCTCTGTGGTCTCCACAGGGGATTCAGACATCCCTTCGTCTTGGGAGATGCAAGACGAGCCTGCATTCAATACACTGCAGGGATATCCGGCCTTACTTCGAGTCAGAGCATCTCGGTGTCCATTCCACTTGAGGCCATAAACTCAGGGTCCCTCTCACATACCTGTAGCTGAGAGAAGCCTCCTCTTGAGGTGCTTGTGAAAAGTGGGTATTCCTCTTAAGTCGAAGCCAGGGTATAAGCTCTCATCTCGAGTTGATTTGGGGTCCACGGAGCCCTTTTGTGTTGCTCCAGTGGCCTCAGGATCCCTCTAGGCTTGAGACAGTGATCTTGGGTTTTCTCTGGAGTGCCATCAAGGAAATCAAGGCTCCTTTCACGTTTGATGTGTAACACGGAATTGCTCTGCACGCAGTGCAGGGGAATCGGGCCTCATCTCGCGGCGAGGGGGAAGTCTCATGGTTTTTCTCGAGTTGCGGCCGGAACCTGGGGTATATTCTCGAGTTACGACGGGGAGGGCCCTTCCAGACACGTGTTTGTTCAGTGACGTCAGGACTCCTGCCTAGGTGCGAGGGACACCTCGGTATTCTCCTCTTGTCTTGGCATGGCAATGGGGACGCGTCTCCACGTGAGGCGGGAGACCCAGTGTCCCTTTCCACGTGCCACAGGGATCCTGGGACTCCTATCCATTTTCAAGAGGAGTCAGGCATCGTCTCCTTTGGAAGCATTGATCTCCGCGGACCTCTCGAGTTTTCAAAGGATGTGGGGCCCCCGGTCGCTATGAGGCGGACAATTAGGTCTTTCTCTGTGGTCTCCACAGGGGATTCAGAGATCGCTTCGTCTTGGGAGATGCAAGACGAGCCTGCATTCAATTCACTGCAGGGATATCCGGCCTTACTTCGATTCAGAGCATCTCGGTGTCCATTCCACTTGAGGCCACAAACTCAGGGTCCCTCAAATATACCTGTAGCTGAGAGAAGCCTCCTCTTGAGGTCCTTGTGCAAAGTTGGTATTCCTCTTGAGTCTAAGCCAGGGTCTAAGCTCTCATCTCGAGTTGATTTGGGGTCCACAAAGCCCTTTCCTGTTGGTCCAGTGACTCAGGATCCCTCTAGACTTGAGACAGTGATCTTGGGTTTTCTCTGGAGTGCCATCTAGGAAATCAAGGCTGCTTTCACGTTTGATATGGAACACGGAATTGCTCTGCATGCAGTGCAGGGGAATCGGGCCTCAACTCGCAGCGAGGGGGAAATCTCATGGTTTTTCTCGAGTTGCGGCCGGAACCTGGGGTATATTCACGAGTTACGACGGGGAGGGCCCTTCCAAACACGTGTTTGTTCAGCGAAGTCAGGACTCCTGCCTAGGGGCGAGGGACACCTCGGGATTCTCCTCGAGTCTTGGCATGGCAATTGGGAGGCGTCTCCACTTGAGGCGGGAGACCCAGGATTCCTTTCCACGTGCCACAGGGATCCTGGGACTACTATCCATTTTCAAGAGGAGTCAGGCATCGTCTACTTGGGAAGTATTGATCTCCGTGGACCTCTCGAGTTTTCAAAGGATGTGAGGCCTCCGGTCGCGTTGAGGCGGAGGACTAGGTCTTTCTCTGTGGTCTCCACAGGGGATTCAGACAACCCTTCATCTTGGGAGATGCAAGACGAGCCTGCATTCAATTCACTGCAGGGATATCCGGCCTTACTTCGAGTCAGAGCATCTCGGTGTCCATTCCATTTGAGGCCACAAATTCAGTGTCCCTCTCACATACCTGTAGCTGAAAGAAGCCTCCTCTTGAGGTGCTTGTGGAAAGTTGGTAGTCCTCTTTAGTAGAAGCCAGGTACTAAGCTCTCATCTCGAGTTGATTTGGCGTCCACGGAGCCCTTTCGTGTTGCTCCAGTGACCTTAGGATCCCTCTAGACTTGAGACAGTGATCTTGGGTTTTCTCTTGAGTGCCATCAAGGAAATCAAGGCTCCTTTCACGTTTGATGTGGAACACGGAATTGCTCTACACGCAGTGCAGGGGAATCGGGCCTCATCTCGCGGCGAGGGGGAAATCTCATGGTTTTTCTCGAGTTGCGGCCGGAACCTGCGGTATATTCTCGAGTTACGACGGGGAGGGCCCTTCCAGACACGTGTTTGTTCAGCGACGTCGGACTCCTGCCTAGGTGCGAGGGACACCTCGGGATTCTGCTCGAGTCTTGGCATGGCAATTGGGACGCGTCTCCACGGGAGCCGGTAGACCCAGGGTCCCTTTCAACGTGCCACAGGGATCGTGGGTCTCCTATCCATTTTCAAGAAGAGTCAGGCATCGTCTCCTTTGGAAGCATTGATCTCCGCAGACCTCTCGAGTTTTCAAAGGATGTGAGGCCTCCGGGCTTGATGAGGCGGAGGACTACGTCTTTCTCTGTGGTCTCCACAGGGGATTCAGACAACCCTTCGTCTTGGGAGATGCAAGACGAGCCTGCATTCAATTCACTGCAGGGATATCCGGCCTTACTTCGAGTCAGAGCATCTCGGTGTCCATTCCACTTGACGCCACAAACTCAGGGTCCCTCAAATATACGTGTAGCTGAGAGAAGCCTCCTCTTGAGGTGCTTATGGAAAGTTGGTATTCCTCTTGAGTCGAAGCCAGGGACTAAGCTCTCATCTCGAGTTAATTTGGGGTCCAAGGGGAAATTTCGTGTTGCTCCAGTGACCTCAGCATTAATCTAGAGTTGAGACAGTGATCTTGGGTTTTCTCTGGAGTGCCATCAAGGAAATCAAGGGTCCTTTCACGTTTGATGTGGAACACGGAATTGCTCTGCACGCAGTCCAGGGGAATCGGGCCTCAACTCGCGGCGAGGGGGAAATCTCATGGTTTTTCTCGAGTTGCGGCCGGATCCTGGGGTATATTCTCGAGTTACGACGGGGAGGGCCCTTCCGGACACGTGTTTGTTCAGCGACGTCAGGACTCCTGCCTAGGTGCGAGGGACACCTCGGGATTCTCCTCGAGTCATGGCATGGCAATTGGGACGCGTCTCCACGTGAGGCGGGAGACCCAGGTTCCCTTTCCACGTGCCACACGGATCCTGGGACACCTATCCATTTTCAAGAGGAGTCAGGCATCGTCTCCTTTGGAAGCATTGATCTCCGCAGACCTCTCGAGTTTTCAAAGGATGGGAGGCCTCCGGTCGCGATGAGGCGGAGAACTAGGTCTTTCTCTGTGGTCTCCACAGGGGATTCAGACATCCCTTCGTCTTGGGAGATGCAAGACGAGCCTGCATTCAATTCACTGTAGGGATATCCGGCCTTACTTCGAATCAGAGCATCTCGGTGTCCATTCCATTGAGGCCACAAACTCAGGGTCCCTCTCACATACCTGTAGCTGAGAGAAGCCTCCTCTTGAGGTGTTTGTGGAAAGTTGGTATTCCTCTTGTGTCGAAGCCAGGGACTAAGCTCTCATCTCGAGTTGATTTGGGGTCCACAGAGCCCTTTCATGTTGCTCCAGTGACCTCAGGATCCCTCTAGACTTGAGACAGTGATCTTGGGTTTTCTCTGGAGTGCCATCAAGGATATCAAGGCTCCTTTCACGTTTGAGGTGGAACACGGAATTGCTCTGCACGCAGTGCAGGGGAATCGGGCCTCATCTCGCGGCGAGGGGGAAGTCTCATGGTTTTTCTCCAGTTGCGGACGGACCCTGGGGTATATTCTCGAGTTATGACGGGGAAGGCCCTTCCAGACACGTGTTTGTTCAGCGACGTCAGGACTCCTGCCTAGGTGCGAGGGACACCTCCGGATTCTCCTCGAGTCTTGGCATGGCAATTGGGACTCGTCTCCACGTGACGCGGGAGACCCAGGTTCCCTTTCCAAGTTACACAGGAGTCCTGGAACTCCTATCCATTTTCAAGAGGAGTCAGGCATCGTCTCCTTTGGAAGCATTGATTTCCGCAGACCTCTCGAGTTTTCAAAGAATGTGACGCCTCCGGTCGCGTTGAGGCGGAGGACTAGGTCTTTCTCTGTGGTCTCCACAGGGGATTTAGACATCCCGTCGTCTTTGGAGATGCAAGACGAGCCTGCATTCAATTCACTGCAGGGATATCCGGCCTTACTTCGAGTCAGAGCATCTCGGTGTCCATTCCACTTGAGGCCACAAACTCAGGGTCCCTCTCACATACTTGTAGCTGAGAGAAGCCTCCTCTTGAGGTGCTTGTGGAAAGTTGGTATTCCTCTTGAGTCGAAGCCAGGGACTAAGCTCTCATCACGAGTTGATTTGGGGTCGACGGATCCCTTTTGTGTTGCTCCAATGACCTCAGGATCCCTCTAGACTTGAGACAGTGATCTTGGGTTTTCTCTGGAGTGCCATCAAGGAAATCAAGGCTCCTTTCACGTTTGATATGGAACACGGAATTGCTCTGCCCGCAGTGCAGGGGAATCGGGCCTCATCTCGGGGCGAGGGGGAAGTCTCATGGTTTTTCTCTAGTTGCGGCCAGAACATGGGGTATATTCTCGAGTTACGACGGGGAGGGCCCTTCCAGACTCGTGTTTGTTCAGCGACGTCAGGACAACTGCCTAGGTGCGAGGGACACGTCGGGATTCTCCTCGAGTCTTGGCATGGCAATTGGGACGCGTCTCCACGTGAGGCGTGAGACCCAGGGTCCCTTTCCACGTGCCACAGTGATCCTGGGACTCCTATCCATTTTCAAGAGGAGTCAGGCATCGTCTCCTTTGGAAGCATTGATCTCTGCGCACCTCTCGAGTTTTCAAAGGATGTGAGGACTACGGTCGCGATGAGGCGGAGGACTAGGTCTTTCTCTGTGGTCTCCACAGGGGATTCAGACATCCCTTCGTCTTGGGAGATGCAAGACGAGCCTGCATTCAATTCACTGCAGGGATATCCGGCCTTACTTCGAGTCAGAGCATCTCGGTGTCCATTCCAATTGAGGCCACAACTCAGGGTCCCTCTCACATACCTTTAGCTGAGAGAAGCCTCCTCTAGAGGTGCTTGTGGAAAGTTGGTATTCCTCTTGAGTCGAAGCCAGGGACTAAGCTCTCATCTCGAGTTGATTTGGGGTCCACGGAGCTCTTTCGTGTTGCTCCAGTGACCTCAGGATCCCTCTAGACTTGAGACAGTGATCTTGGGTTTTCTCTGGAGTGCCATCAAGGAAATCAAGGCTCCTTTCACTTTTGATGTGGAACACGGAATTGCTCTGCACGCAGTGCAGGGGAATCGGGCCTCATGTTGCGGCGAGGGGGAAGTCTCATGATTTTTCTCGAGTTGCGGCCGGAATCTGGGGTATATTCTCGAGTTACAACGGGGAGGGCCCTTCCAGACACGTGTTTGTTCAGCGACCTCAGGACTCCTGCCTAGGTGCGAAGGACACCTCGGGCTTCTCCTCGAGTCTTGGCATGGCAATTGGGACGCGTCTCGTCGTGAGGCGGCAGACCCAGGGTCCCTTTCCAAATGCCACAGGGATCCTGGGGCTCCCATCCATTTTCAAGAGGAGTCAGGCATCGTCTCCTTTGGAAGCATTTATCTCCGCGGACCTCTCGAGTTTTCAAAGGATGTGAGGCCTCCGGTCGCGATGAGGCGGAGAACTAGGTCTTTCTCTGTGGTCTCCACAGGGGATTCAGACATCCCTTCGTCTTGGGAGATGCAAGACGAGCCTGCATTCAATACACTGCAGGGATATCCGGCCTTACTTCGAGTCAGAGCATCTCGGTGTCCATTCCACTTGAGGCCATAAACTCAGGGTCCCTCTCACATACCTGTAGCTGAGAGAAGCCTCCTCTTGAGGTGCTTGTGGAAAGTTGGTGTTCCTCTTGAGTCGAAGCCAGGGACTAAGCTCTCATCTCGAGTTGATTTGGGGTCCACGGAGCCCTTTCCTGTTGCTACAGTGACCTCAGGATCCCTCTAGACTTGAGACAGTGATCTTGGGTTTTCTCTGGAGTGCCATCAAGGAAATCAAGGCTCCTTTCAATTTTGATGTGGAACACGGAATTGCTCTGCACGCAGTGCAGGGGAATCGGGCCTCATCTCGCGGCGAGGGGGAAGTCTCATGGTTTTTCTCGAGTTGCGGCCGGAATCCGGGTTATATTCTCGAGTTACGACGGGGAGGGCCCTTCCAGACACGTGTTTGTTCAGCGACGTCAGGACTCCTGCCTAGGTGCGAGGGACACCTCGGGATTCTCCTCGAGTCTTGGCATGGCAATTGGGACGCATCTCCACGTGAGGCGGGAGACCCAGGTTCCCTTTCCACGTGCCACACGGATCCTGGGACACCTATCCATTTTCAAGAGGAGTCAGGCATCGTCTCCTTTGGAAGCATTGATCTCCGCGGACCTCTCGAGTTTTCAAAGGATGTGAGGCCTCCGGTCGCGATGAGGCGGAGAACTAGGTCTTTCTCTGTGGTCTCCACAGGGGATTCAGACATCCCTTCGTCTTGGGAGATGCAAGACGAGCCTGCATTCAATACACTGCAGGGATATCCGGCCTTACTTCGAGTCAGAGCATCTCGGTGTCCATTCCACTTGAGGCCATAAACTCAGGGTCCCTCTCACATACCTGTAGCTGAGAGAAGCCTCCTCTTGAGGTGCTTGTGGAAAGTTGGTGTTCCTCTTGAGTCGAAGCCAGGGACTAAGCTCTCATCTCGAGTTGATTTGGGGTCCACGGAGCCCTTTCCTGTTGCTACAGTGACCTCAGGATCCCTCTAGACTTGAGACAGTGATCTTGGGTTTTCTCTGGAGTGCCATCAAGGAAATCAAGGCTCCTTTCAATTTTGATGTGGAACACGGAATTGCTCTGCACGCAGTGCAGGGGAATCGGGCCTCATCTCGCGGCGAGGGGGAAGTCTCATGGTTTTTCTCGAGTTGCGGCCGGAATCCGGGTTATATTCTCGAGTTACGACGGGGAGGGCCCTTCCAGACACGTGTTTGTTCAGCGACGTCAGGACTCCTGCCTAGGTGCGAGGGACACCTCGGGATTCTCCTCGAGTCTTGGCATGGCAATTGGGACGCATCTCCACGTGAGGCGGGAGACCCAGGTTCCCTTTCCACGTGCCACACGGATCCTGGGACACCTATCCATTTTCAAGAGGAGTCAGGCATCGTCTCCTTTGGAAGCATTGATCTCCGCGGACCTCTCGAGTTTTCAAAGGATGTGAGGCCTCCGGTCGCGATGAGGCGGAGAACTAGGTCTTTCTCTGTGGTCTCCACAGGGGATTCAGACATCCCTTCCTCTTGGGAGATGCAAGACGAGCCTGCATTCAATTCACTGTAGGGATATCCGGCCTTACTTCGAAATAGAGCATCTCGGTGTCCATTCCATTGAGGCCACAAACTCAGGGTCCCTCTCACATACCTGTAGCTGAGAGAAGCCTCCTCTTGAGGTGTTTGTGGAAAGTTGGTATTCCTCTTGTGTCGAAGCCAGGGACTAAGCTCTCATCTCGAGTTGATTTGGGGTCCACGGAGCCCTTTCATGTTGCTCCAGTGACCTCAGGATCCCTCTAGACTTGAGACAGTGATCTTGGGTTTTCTCTGGAGTGCCATCAAGGAAATCAAGGCTCCTTTCACGTTTGATGTGGAACACGGAATTGCTCTGCACCCAGTGCAGGGGAATCGGGCCTCATGTTGCGGCGAGGGGGAAGTCTCATGATTTTTCTCGAGTTGCGGCCGGAACCTGGTGTATATTCTCGAGTTACGACGGGGAGGGCCCTTCCAGACACGTGTTTGTTCAGCGACGTCAGGACTCCTGCCTAGGGGAGAGGGACACCTCGGGATTCTCCTCGAGTCTTGGCATGGCAATTGGGACGCATCTCCACGTGAGGCGGGAGAACCAGCGTCCCTTTCCACGTGCCACAGGGATCCTGGGACTCCTATGCATTTTCAAGAGGAGTCAGGCATCGTCTCCTTCGGAAGCATTGATCTCCGCAGACCTCTCGAGTTTTCAAAGGATGTGAGGACTCCCGTCGCGATGAGGCGGAGAACAAGGTCTTTCTCTGTGTTCTCCACAGGGGAATCAGACATCCATTGATCTTGGGAGATGCAAGACGAGCCTGCATTCAATTCACTGCAGGGATATCCGGGCTTACTTCGAGTCAGAGCATCTCGGTGTCCATTCCACTTGAGGCCATAAACTCAGGGTCCATCTCACATACCTGTAGCTGAGAGAAGCCTCCTCTTGAGGTGCTTGTGGAAAGTTGTATTCCTCTTGAGTCGAAGCCAGGGACTAAGCTCTCATATCGAGTTGATTTGGGGTCCACGCAGCCCTTTCGTATTTGTCCAGTGACCTCAGGATCCCTCTAGACTTGAGACAGTGATTTTGGGTTTTCTCTGGAGTGCCATCAAGGAAATCAAGGCTCCTTTCAATTTTGATGTGGAACACGGAATTGCTCTGCACGCAGTGCAGGGGAATCGGGCCTCATCTCGCGGCGAGGGGGAAGTCTCATGGTTTTTCTCGAGTTGCGGCCGGAACCTGGGGTATATTCTCGAGTTACGACGGGGAGGGCCCTTCCAGACACGTGTTTGTTCAGCGACGTCAGGACTCCTGCCTAGGTGCGAGGGACACCTTGGGATTCTCCTCGAGTCATGGCATGGCAATTGGGATGCGTCTCCACGTGAGGCGGGAGACTCAGGTTCCCTTTCCACGTGCCACACGGATCCTGGGACACCTATCCATTTTCAAGAGGAGTCAGTCATCGTCTCCTTTGAAAGCACTGATCTCCCCGGACCTCTCGAGTTTTCAAAGGATGGGAGGCCTCCGGTCGCGATGAGGCGGAGAACTAGGTCTTTCTCTGTGGTCTCCACAGGGGATTCAGACATCCCTTTGTCTTGGGAGATGCAAGACGAGCCTGCTTTCAATTCACTGCAGGGATATCCGGCCTAACTTCGAGTCAGAGCATCTCGGTGTCCATTCCACTTGAGGCCAGAAACTGAGGGTCCCTCTCACATACCTGTAGCTGAGAGAAGCCTCCTCTTGAGGTGCTTGTGGAAATTTGGTATTCCTCTTGAGTCGAAGCCACGGACTAAGCTCTCATCTCGAGTTGATTTGGGGTCCACTGAGCCCTTTCGTGTTGCTCCAGTGACCTCAGGATCCCTCTAGACTCTAGACAGTGATCTTGGGTTTTCTCTGGAGTGCCATCAAGGAAATCAAGGCTCCTTTCACGTTTGATGTGGAACACGGAATTGCTCTGCACGCAGTGCAGGGTAATCGGGCCTCATCTCGGGGCGAGGGGGAAGTCTCATGGTTTTTCTCGAGTTGCGGCCAGAACCTGGGGTATATTCTCGAGTTACGACGGGGAGGGCCCTTCCAGACACGTGTTTGTTCATCGACGTCAGGACTCCTGCCTAGGTGCGAGGGACACCTCGGGCTTCTCCTCGAGTCTTGGCATGGCTATTGGGACGCGTCTCCTCGTGAGGCGGCAGACCCAGGGTCCCTTTCCAAATGCCACAGGGATCCTGGGGCTCCCATCCATTTTCAAGAGGAGTCAGGCATCGTCTCCTTTGGAAGCATTGATCTCCGCGGACCTCTCAAGTTTTGAAAGGATGTGAGGCCTCCGTTCGCGATGAGGTGGAGGACTAGGTCTTTCTCTGTGGTCTCCACAGGGGATTCAGACATTCCTTCGTCTTGGGAGATGCAAGACGAGCCTGCATTCAATTCACTGCAGGGATATCCGGCCTTACTTCGAGTCAGAGCATCTCGGTGCCCATTCCACTTGAGGCCACATACTCAGGGTCACACTCACATACCTGTAGCTGAGAGAAGCCTCCACTTGAGGTGCTTGTGGATAGTTGGTATTCCTCTTGAGTTGAAGCCAGGGACTAAGCTCTCATCTCGAGTTGATTAGGGGTCCACGGAGCCCATTCTTGTTCCTCCAGTGACCTCAGGATCCCTCTAGACTTGAGACAGTGATCTTGGGTTTTCTCTGGAGTGCCATCAAGGAAATCAAGGCTCCTTTCACGTTTGATGTGGAACACGGAATTGCTCTGCACGCAGTGCAGGAGAATCGGGCCTCATCTCGCGGCGAGGGGGAAGTCTCATGGTTTTTCTCGAGTTGCGGCCGGAACCTGGGGTATATTCTCGAGTTACGACGGGGTGGGCCCTTCCAGACACGTGTTTGTTCAGCGACGTCAGGACTCCTGCCTAGGTGCGAGGGACACCTCGGGATTCTCCTCAAGTCTTGGCATGGCAATTGGGACGCGTCTCCACTTGAGGCGGGAGACCCATAGTCCCTTTCCACGTGCCACAGTGATCCTGGGACTCCTATCCATTTTCAAGAGGAGTCAGGCATCGTCTCCTTTGGAAGCATTGATCTCTGCAGACCTCTCGAGTTTTCAAAGGATGTGAGGCCTCCGGTCGCGTTGAGGTGGAGGACTAGGTCTTTCTCTGTGTTCTGCACAGGGGATTCAGACATCCCTTCGTCTTGGGAGATGCAAGATGAGCCTGCTTTCAATTCACTACAGGGATATCCGGCCTTACTTCGAGTCAGAGCATCTCCGTGTCCATTCCACTTGATGCCACAAAATCAGGGTCCCTCTCACATACCTGTAGCTGAGAGAAGCCTCCTCTTGAGTGGCTTGTGGAAAGTTCGTATTCCTCTTGAGTCGAACCCAGGGACTAATCTCTCATCTCCAGTTGATTTGGGGTACACGGAGCCCTTTCGTGTTGCTCCGGTGACCTCAGGATCCCTCTAGACGTGACACAGTGATCTTGGGTTTTCTCTGGAGTGCCATCAAGGAAATCAAGGCTCCTTGCACGTTTGATGTGGAACACGGAATTGCTCTGCACGCAGTGCAGGGGACTCGGGCCTCATCTCGCGGCGAGGGGGAAGTCTCATGGTTTTTCTCGAGTTGCGGCCCAAACCTGGGGTATATTCTCGAGTTACGACGGGGAGGGCCCTTCCAGACACGTGTTTGTTCAGCGACGTCAGGACTCCTGCCTAAGTGCGAGGGACACCTCAGGAATCTCCTCGAGTCTTGGCATGGCAATTGGGATGCGTCTCCACGTGAGGCGGGAGACCCAGTGTCCTTTTCCACGTGCCACAGGGATCCTGGGACTCCTATCCATTTTCAAGAGGAGTCGGGCATCGTCTCCTTTGGAAGCATTGATCTCTGCAGACTTCTCAAGTTTTCAAAATATATGAGGCCTACGGTCTCAATGAGGCGGAGGATAGGTCTTTCTCTGTGGTCTCCACAGGGGATTCAGACATCCCTTCGTCTTGGGAGATCCAAGACGAGCCTGCATTCAATTCACTGCAGGGATATCCGGCCTTACTTCGAGTCAGAGCATCTCGGTGTCCATTCCACTTGAGGCCACAAACTCGGGGTCCCTCAAATATACCTGTAGCTGAGAGAAGCCTCCTCTTGAGGTGCTTGTGGAAAGTTGGTATTCCTCTTGAGTCTAAGCTAGGGACTAAGCTCTCAACTCGAGTTGATTTGGGGACCACGGAGCCCTTTCGTGTTGTTACAGTGACCTCAGGATCCCTCTAGACTTGAGACAGTGATCTTGGGTTTTCTCTGGAGTGCCATCAAGGATATCAAGTCTCCTTTCACGTTTGATGTGGAACACGGAATTGCTCTGCATGCAGTGCAGGGGAATCCGTCCTCAACTCGCGGCAAGGGGGAAATCTCATGGTTTTTCTCGAGTTGCGGCCGGAACCTGGGGTATATTCTCGAGTTACGACGGGGAGGGCCCTTCCAGACACGTGTTTGTTCAGCGACGTCAGGACTCCTGCCTAGGTGCGAGGGACAACTTGGGATTGTCCTCGTGTCTTGGCATGGCAATTGGGACACGTCTCCACGTGAGGCGGGAGACCCAGGGTCCCTTTCCACGTGCCACAGTGATCCTGGGACTCCTATCCATTTTCAAGAGGAGTCAGGCATCGTCTCCTTTGGAAGCATTGATCTCCGAGGACCTCTCGAGTGTTCAAAGGATGTGAGGCCTCCGCTCACGATGAGGCGGAGAATTAGGTCTTTCTCTGTGGTCTCCACAGGGGATTCAGACATCTCTTCGTCTTGGGAGATGCAAGACGAGCCTGCATTCAATTCACTGCAGGGATATCTGGCCTTACTTCGAGTCAGAGAATCTCGGTGTCCATTCCACTTGAGGCCACAAACTCAGGGTCCCAATCACATACCTTTAGCTGAGAGTAGTCTCCTCTTGAGGTGCTTGTGGAAAGTTGGTATTCCTCTTGAGTCCAAGCCAGGGACTAAGCTCTCATCTCGAGTTGATTTGGGGTCCACGGAGCCCTTTCCTGTTGGTCCAGTGACCTCAGGATCCCTCTAGACTAGAGACAGTGATCTTAGGTTTTCTCTGGAGTGCCATCAAGGAAATCAAGGCTCCTTTCACGTTTAATGTGGAACTCGGAATTGCTCTGCACGCAGTGCAGGGGAATCGGGCCTCATCTCGCGGCGAGGGGGAAGTCTCATGGTTTTTCTCGAGTTGCGGCCCGAACCTGGGGTATATTCTCGAGTTACGACGGGGAGGGCCCTTCCAGACACGTGTTTGTTCAGCGACGTCAGGACTCCTGCCTAGGTGCGAGGGACACCTCGGGATTCTCCTCGAGTCTTGGCATGGCAATTGGGACGCATCTCCACGTGAGGCGGGAGACCCAGGTTCCCTTTCCACGTGCCACACGGATCCTGGGACACCTATCCATTTTCAAGAGGAGTCAGGCATCGTCTCCTTTGGAAGCATTGATCTCCGCGGACCTCTCGAGTTTTCAAAGGATGTGAGGCCTCCGGTCGCGATGAGGCGGAGAACTAGGTCTTTCTCTGTGGTCTCCACAGGGGATTCAGACATCCCTTCCTCTTGGGAGATGCAAGACGAGCCTGCATTCAATTCACTGTAGGGATATCCGGCCTTACTTCGAAATAGAGCATCTCGGTGTCCATTCCATTGAGGCCACAAACTCAGGGTCCCTCTCACATACCTGTAGCTGAGAGAAGCCTCCTCTTGAGGTGTTTGTGGAAAGTTGGTATTCCTCTTGTGTCGAAGCCAGGGACTAAGCTCTCATCTCGAGTTGATTTGGGGTCCACGGAGCCCTTTCATGTTGCTCCAGTGACCTCAGGATCCCTCTAGACTTGAGACAGTGATCTTGGGTTTTCTCTGGAGTGCCATCAAGGAAATCAAGGCTCCTTTCACGTTTGATGTGGAACACGGAATTGCTCTGCACCCAGTGCAGGGGAATCGGGCCTCATGTTGCGGCGAGGGGGAAGTCTCATGATTTTTCTCGAGTTGCGGCCGGAACCTGGTGTATATTCTCGAGTTACGACGGGGAGGGCCCTTCCAGACACGTGTTTGTTCAGCGACGTCATGACTCCTGCCTAGGGGAGAGGGACACCTCGGGATTCTCCTCGAGTCTTGGCATGGCAATTGGGACGCATCTCCACGTGAGGCGGGAGAACCAGCGTCCCTTTCCACGTGCCACAGGGATCCTGGGACTCCTATGCATTTTCAAGAGGAGTCAGGCATCGTCTCCTTCGGAAGCATTGATCTCCGCAGACCTCTCGAGTTTTCAAAGGATGTGAGGCCTCCCGTCGCGATGAGGCGGAGAACAAGGTCTTTCTCTGTGTTCTCCACAGGGGAATCAGACATCCATTGATCTTGGGAGATGCAAGACGAGCCTGCATTCAATTCACTGCAGGGATATCCGGGCTTACTTCGAGTCAGAGCATCTCGGTGTCCATTCCACTTGAGGCCATAAACTCAGGGTCCATCTCACATACCTGTAGCTGAGAGAAGCCTCCTCTTGAGGTGCTTGTGGAAAGTTGGTATTCCTCTTGAGTCGAAGCCAGGGACTAAGCTCTCATATCGAGTTGATTTGGGGTCCACGCAGCCCTTTCGTATTGCTCCAGTGACCTCAGGATCCCTCTAGACTTGAGACAGTGATCTTGGGTTTTCTCTGGAGTGCCATCAAGGAAATCAAGGCTCCTTTCAATTTTGATGTGGAACACGGAATTGCTCTGCACGCAGTGCAGGGGAATCGGGCCTCATCTCGCGGCGAGGGGGAAGTCTCATGGTTTTTCTCGAGTTGCGGCCGGAACCTGGGGTATATTCTCGAGTTACGACGGGGAGGGCCCTTCCAGACACGTGTTTGTTCAGCGACGTCAGGACTCCTGCCTAGGTGCGAGGGACACCTTGGGATTCTCCTCGCGTCATGGCATGGCAATTGGGATGCGTCTCCACGTGAGGCGGGAGACTCAGGTTCCCTTTCCACGTGCCACACGGATCCTGGGACACCTATCCATTTTCAAGAGGAGTCAGGCATCGTCTCCTTTGAAAGCACTGATCTCCCCGGACCTCTCGAGTTTTCAAAGGATGGGAGGCCTCCGGTCGCGATGAGGCGGAGAACTAGGTCTTTCTCTGTGGTCTCCACAGGGGATTCAGACATCCCTTTGTCTTGGGAGATGCAAGACGAGCCTGCTTTCAATTCACTGCAGGGATATCCGGCCTAACTTCGAGTCAGAGCATCTCGGTGTCCATTCCACTTGAGGCCAGAAACTGAGGGTCCCTCTCACATACCTGTAGCTGAGAGAAGCCTCCTCTTGAGGTGCTTGTGGAAATTTGGTATTCCTCTTGAGTCGAAGCCACGGACTAAGCTCTCATCTCGAGTTGATTTGGGGTCCACGGAGCCCTTTCGTGTTGCTCCAGTGACCTCAGGATCCCTCTAGACTCTAGACAGTGATCTTGGGTTTTCTCTGGAGTGCCATCAAGGAAATCAAGGCTCCTTTCACGTTTGATGTGGAACACGGAATTGCTCTGCACGCAGTGCAGGGTAATCGGGCCTCATCTCGGGGCGAGGGGGAAGTCTCATGGTTTTTCTCGAGTTGCGGCCAGAACCTGGGGTATATTCTCGAGTTACGACGGGGAGGGCCCTTCCAGACACGTGTTTGTTCATCGACGTCAGGACTCCTGCCTAGGTGCGAGGGACACCTCGGGCTTCTCCTCGAGTCTTGGCATGGCTATTGGGACGCGTCTCCTCGTGAGGCGGCAGACCCAGGGTCCCTTTCCAAATGCCACAGGGATCCTGGGGCTCCCATCCATTTTCAAGAGGAGTCAGGCATCGTCTCCTTTGGAAGCATTGATCTCCGCGGACCTCTCAAGTTTTGAAAGGATGTGAGGCCTCCGTTCGCGATGAGGTGGAGGACTAGGTCTTTCTCTGTGGTCTCCACAGGGGATTCAGACATTCCTTCGTCTTGGGAGATGCAAGACGAGCCTGCATTCAATTCACTGCAGGGATATCCGGCCTTACTTCGAGTCAGAGCATCTCGGTGCCCATTCCACTTGAGGCCACATACTCAGGGTCACACTCACATACTTGTAGCTGAGAGAAGCCTCAACTTGAGGTGCTTGTGGATAGTTGGTATTCCTCTTGAGTTGAAGCCAGGGACTAAGCTCTCATCTCGAGTTGATTAGGGGTCCACGGAGCCCATTCTTGTTCCTCCAGTGACCTCAGGATCCCTCTAGACTTGAGACAGTGATCTTGGGTTTTCTCTGGAGTGCCATCAAGGAAATCAAGGCTCCTTTCACGTTTGATGTGGAACACGGAATTGCTCTGCACGCAGTGCAGGAGAATCGGGCCTCATCTCGCGGCGAGGGGGAAGTCTCATGGTTTTTCTCGAGTTGCGGCCGGAACCTGGGGTATATTCTCGAGTTACGACGGGGTGGGCCCTTCCAGACACGTGTTTGTTCAGCGACGTCAGGACTCCTGCCTAGGTGCGAGGGACACCTCGGGATTCTCCTCAAGTCTTGGCATGGCAATTGGGACGCGTCTCCTCTTGAGGCGGGAGACCCATAGTCCCTTTCCACGTGCCACAGTGATCCTGCGACTCCTATCCATTTTCAAGAGGAGTCAGGCATCGTCTCCTTTGGAAGCATTGATCTCTGCAGACCTCTCGAGTTTTCAAAGGATGTGAGGCCTCCGGTCGCGTTGAGGTGGAGGACTAGGTCTTTCTCTGTGTTCTGCACAGGGGATTCAGACATCCCTTCGTCTTGGGAGATGCAAGATGAGCCTGCTTTCAATTCACTACAGGGATATCCGGCCTTACTTCGAGTCAGAGCATCTCCGTGTCCATTCCACTTGATGCCACAAAATCAGGGTCTCTCTCACATACCTGTAGCTGAGAGAAGCCTCCTCTTGAGTGGCTTGTGGAAAGTTCGTATTCCTCTTGAGTCGAACCCAGGGACTAATCTCTCATCTCCAGTTGATTTGGGGTACACGGAGCCCTTTCGTGTTGCTCCGGTGACCTCAGGATCCCTCTAGACGTGACACAGTGATCTTGGGTTTTCTCTGGAGTGCCATCAAGGAAATCAAGGCTCCTTGCACGTTTGATGTGGAACACGGAATTGCTCTGCACGCAGTGCAGGGGACTCGGGCCTCATCTCGCGGCGAGGGGGAAGACTCATGGTTTTTCTCGAGTTGCGGCCCAAACCTGGGGTATATTCTCGAGTTACGACGGGGAGGGCCCTTCCAGACACGTGTTTGTTCAGCGACGTCAGGACTCCTGCCTAAGTGCGCGGGACACCTCAGGAATCTCCTCGAGTCTTGGCATGGCAATTGGGATGCGTCTCCACGTGAGGCGGGAGACCCAGTGTCCTTTTCCACGTGCCACAGGGATCCTGGGACTCCTATCCATTTTCAAGAGGAGTCGGGCATCGTCTCCTTTGGAAGCATTGATCTCTGCAGACTTCTCAAGTTTTCAAAATATATGAGGCCTACGGTCTCAATGAGGCGGAGGATAGGTCTTTCTCTGTGGTCTCCACAGGGGATTCAGACATCCATTCGTCTTGGGAGATCCAAGACGAGCCTGCATTCAATTCACTGCAGGGATATCCGGCCTTACTTCGAGTCAGAGCATCTCGGTGTCCATTCCACTTGAGGCCACAAACTCGGGGTCCCTCAAATATACCTGTAGCTGAGAGAAGCCTCCTCTTGAGGTGCTTGTGGAAAGTTGGTATTCCTCTTGAGTCTAAGCTAGGGACTAAGCTCTCAACTCGAGTTGATTTGGGGTCCACGGAGCCCTTTCGTGTTGTTACAGTGACCTCAGGATCCCTCTAGACTTGAGACAGTGATCTTGGGTTTTCTCTGGAGTGCCATCAAGGATATCAAGTCTCCTTTCACGTTTGATGTGGAACACGGAATTGCTCTGCATGCAGTGCAGGGGAATCCGTCCTCAACTCGCGGCAAGGGGGAAATCTCATGGTTTTTCTCGAGTTGCGGCCGGAACCTGGGGTATATTCTCGAGTTACGATGGGGAGGGCCCTTCCAGACACGTGTTTGTTCAGCGACGTCAGGACTCCTGCCTAGGTGCAAGGGACAACTCGGGATTCTCCTTGAGTATTGGCATGGCAATTGGGACGCGTCTCCACATGAGGCGGGAGACCCAGGGTCCCTTTCCACGTGCTACAGGTATCCTGGGACTCCTATCCATTTTGAAGAGGAGTCAGGCATCGTCTCATTTGGAAGCATTGATCTCCGCGGACCTCTCGAGTTTTCAAAGGATGTGAGGCCTCCGCTCGCGATGAGGCAGAGGACTAGGTCTTTCTCTGTGGTCTCCACATGGTATTCAGACATCTCTTCGTCTTGGGAGATGCAAGACGAGCCTGCATTCAATTCACTGCAGGGATATCTGGCCTTACTTCGAGTCAGAGCATCTCGGTGTCCATTCCACTTGAGGCCACAAACTCGGGGTCCCTCAAATATACCTGTAGCTGAGAGTAGTCTCCTCTTGAGGTGCTTGTGGAAAGTTGGTATTCCTCTTGAGTCCAAGCCAGGGACTAAGCTCTCAACTCGAGTTGATTTGGGGTCCACGGAGCCCTTTCCTGTTGGTCCAGTGACCTCAGGATCCCTCTAGACTAGAGACAGTGATCTTGGGTTTTCTCTGGAGTGCCATCAAGGATATCAAGGCTCCTTTCACGTTTGATGTGGAACACGGAATTGCTCTGCACGCAGTGCAGGGGAATCGGGCCTCATCTCGCGGCGAGGGGGAAGTCTCATGGTTTTTCTCGAGTTGCGGCCCGAACCTGGGGTATATTCTCGAGTTACGACGGGGAGGGCCCTTCCAGACACGTGTTTGTTCAGCGACGTCAGGACTCCTGCCTAGGTGCGAGGGACCACTCGGGATTCTCCTCGAGTCTTGGCATGGCAATTGGGACACGTCTCCACGTGAGGCGGGAGACCCAGGGTCCCTTTCCACGTGCCACAGTGATCCTGGGACTCCTATCCATTTTCAAGAGGAGTCAGGCATCGTCTCCTTTGGAAGCATTGATCTCCGAGGACCTCTCGAGTGTTCAAAGGATGTGAGGCCTCCGCTCACGATGAGGCGGAGAATTAGGTCTTTCTCTGTGGTCTCCACAGGGGATTCAGACATCCCTTCGTCTTGGGAGATAGAAGACGAGCCTACATCCAATTCACTGCAGGGATATCCGGCCTTACTTCGAGTCAGAGCATCTCGGTGTCCATTCCACTTGAGGCCACAAACTCAGGGGCCCTCTCACATACCTGTAGCTGAGAGAAGCCTCCTCTTGAGGTGCTTGTGGAAAGTTGGTATTCCTCTTGAGTCGAAGCCAGGGACTACGCTCTCATATCGAGTTGATTTGCCGTCCACGGAGCCCTTTCGTGTTGCTACAGTGACCTCAGGATCCCTCTAGACTTGAGAAAGTTATCTTGGGTTTTCTCTGGAGTGCCATCAAGGAAATCAAGGCTCCTTTCACGTTTGATGTGGAACACGGAATGGCTCTGCACGCAATGCAAGGGAATCGGGCCTCATCTCACGGTGAAGGGGAAATCTCATGGTTTTTCTCGAGTTGCGGCCGAACCTGGGGTATATTCTCGAGTTACGACGGGGAGGGCCCTTCCAGACACGTGTTTGTTCAGCGATGTCAGGACTGTTGCCTAGGTGCGACGGACACCTCGGGATTCTCCACGAGTCTTGGCATGGCAATTGGCACGCGTCTCCACGTGAGGAGGCAGACACAGGGTCCCTTTCCACGTGCCACAGGGATCCGGGGACTCCTATCCATTTTCAAGAGGAGTCAGGCATCGTCTTCTTTGGAAGCATTGATCTCCGTGGACCTCTCGAGTTTTCAAAGGATGTGAGGCCTCCGGACGCGATGAGGCGGAGGACTACTTCTTTCTCTGTCGTCTACAAGGGAATTCAAACATCCCTTCATCTTGGGAGATGCAAGACGAGCCTGCTTTCAATTCACTGCAGGAATATCCGGCCTTCGTTCCAGTCAGAGGATCTCGGTGTCCATTCCACTTGAGTCCACAAACTCAGGGTCCCTCTCTGATACCTGTAGCTGAGAGAAGCCTCCTTTTGAGGTGCTTGTGGAAAGTAGGTATTCCTCTTGAGTCGAAGCCAGGGAATAAGCTCTCATCTCGAGTTGATTTTGGGTCCACGGAAAACTTTCGTGTTGCTCCAGTGACCTCAGGATCCCTCTAGACTTGAGACAGTGATCTTGGGTGTTCTCTGGAGTGCCACCAAGGAAATCAAGGCTCCTTTCACGTTTGATGTGCAACACGGAAGTGCTCTGCACGCAGTGCAGGGGAATCGGGCCTCATCTCGCGGCGAGGGAGAAGTCTCAAGGTTTTTCTCGAGTTGCGGCCGGAACCTGGGGTATATTCTCGAGTTAGGACGGGGAGGTCCCTTCCAGACACGTGTTTGTTCAGCGACGTCAGGACTCCGGCCTAGGTGTGAGGGACACCTCGGGATTCTCCTCGAGTCTTGGCATGGCAATTGGGACCCGTCTCCACGTGAGGCGGGAGACCCAGGGTCACTTTCCACGTGCGACAGGGATCCTGGGACTCCTATCTATTATCAAGAGGAGTCAGGCATCGTCTCCTTTGGAAGCATTGATCTCCGCGGACCTCTCGAGTTTTCAAAGGATGTGAGGCCTCCGGTCGCGATGAGGCAGAGATCTAGGTCTTTCTCTGTGGTCTGCACAGGGTATTCAGACATCCATTCGTCTTGGGAGAGGCAAGACGAGCCGGCATTCAATTGACTGCAGGGATAATGGCCTTACTTCGAGTCAGATCATCTCGGTGTCCATTCCACTTGAGGCCACAAATTCAGGGTCCCAATCACATACCTGTAGCTGAGAGAAGCCTCCTCTTGAGGTGCTTGTGGAAAGTTGGTATTCCTCTTGAGTCGAAGCCAAGGACTAAATTCTCATCTCGAGTTGATTTTGGGTCCACGGAGAACTTTCGTGTTGCTCCAGTGACGTCAGGATCCCTCTAGACTTGAGACAGTGATCTTGGGTTTCCTCTGGAGTGCCATCAAGGAAATCAAGGCTCCTTTCACCTTTGATGTGGAACTCGGAATTGCTCTGCACGCAGTGCAGGGGAATCAGGCCTCATCTCTCGGCGAGGGGGAAGTCTCATGGTTTTTCTCGAGTTGCGGCCGGAACCTGGGGTATATTCTCGAGTTACGACGGGGAGGGCCCTTCCAGACACGTGTTTGTTCAGCGACGTCAGGACTCCTGCCTAGGTGCGAGGGACACCTCGGGATTCTTCTCGAGTCTTGGCATGGCAATTGGGATGCGTCTCCACGTGAGGCCGGAGACCCAGGTTCCCTTTCCACGTGCCACAGGGATCCTGGGACTCCTATCCATTTTCAGGAAGAGTCAGGCATCGTCTCCTTTGGAAGCATTTATCTCCGCATACCTCTCGAATTTTGAAAGTATGTGATGCCTCTGGTCTCGATGAGGCGGAGGACTAGGTCTTTCTCTGTCGTTTCCACAGGGGATTCAGACATCCCTTGGTCTTGGGAGATGCAAGACGAGCCTGCATTCAATTCACTGCAGGGATATTCGGCCTTACTTCGAGTCAGCGCATCTCGGTGTCCATTCCACTTGAGGCCAAAAACTCAGGGGCCCTCTCACATACCTGTGGCTGCGAGAAGCCTCCTCTTCAGGTGCTTGTGGAAAGTTGGTATTCCTCTTGAGTCGAAGCCAGGGACTAAGCTCTCATCTCGAGTTGATTTGGGGTCCACGGAGCCCTTTCCTGTTGCTACTGTGACCTCAGGAACCCTCTAGACTAGAGACAGTGATCTTGGGTTTTCTCTGGAGTGCCATCAAGGAAATCAAGGCTCCTTTCACTTTTGATGTGGAACACGGAATTGGTCTGCACGCAGGGCAGGGGAATCGGGCCTCATCTCGCGGCGAGGGGGAAGTCTCATGGTTTTTCTCGAGTTGCGGCCTGAACCTGGGGTATATTCTCGAGTTACGACGGGGAGGGCCCTTCCAGACACGTGTTTGTTCAGCGACGTCAGGACTCCTGCCTAGGTGTGAGGGACACCTCGGGAATCTCCTCGAGTCTTGGCATGGGAATTGGGATGCGTCTCCACGTGAGGCGGGAGACCCAGTGTCCTTTTCCACGTGCCACAGATATCCTGGGACTCCTATCCATTTTCAAGAGGAGTCGGGCATCGTCTCCTTTGGAAGCATTGATCTCTGCAGACCTCTCGAGTTTTCAAAATATATGAGGCCTACGGTCGCGATGAGGCGGAGGATAGGTCTTTCTCTGTGGTCTCCACAGGGGATTCAGACATCCCTTCGTCTTGGGAGATGCAAGACGAGCCTGCATTCAATTCAATGCAGGGATATCCGGCCTTACTTCGAGTCAGAGCATTTCGGTGTCCATTCCACTTGAGGCCACAAACTCGGAGTCCCTCAAATATACCTGTAGCTGAGAGAAGCCTCCTCTTGAGTTGCTTGTGGAAAGTTGGTATTCCTCTTGAGTCGAAGCCAGGGACTAAGCTCTCATCTCGAGTTGATTTGGGGTCCACGGAGCCCTTTCCTGTTGGTCCAGTGACCTCAGGATCCCTCTAGACTTGAGACAGTGATCTTGGGTTTTCTCTGGAGTGCCATCAAGGAAATCAAGGCTCCTTTCACGTTTGATGTGGAACACGGAATTGCTCTGCATGCAGTGCAGGGTAATCGGGTCTCATCTCGCGGCGAGGGGGAAATCTCATGGTTTTTCTCGAGTTGCGGCCCGAACCTGGGGTATATTCTCGAGTTACGACGGGGAGGGCCCTTCCAGACACGTGTTTGTTCAGCGACGTCAGGACTCCTGCCTAGGTGGGAGGGACACCTCGGGATTCGCTTCGAGTCTTGGCATGGCAATTGGGACGCGTCTCCACGTGAAGCGGGAGACCGAGGGTCCCTTTCCACGTGCCACAGGGATCCTGGGACTCCTATCCATTTTCAAGAGGAGTCAGGCATCGTCTCCTTTGGAAGCATTGATCTCCGCAGACCCCTCGAGTTTTCAAAGGATGTGAGGCCTCCGGTCGCGATGAGGCGGAGGACTAGGACTTTCTCTGTGGTCTCCACAGGGGATTCAGACATCCCTTCGTCTTGGGAGATGCAAGACGAGCCTGCATTCAATTCACTGCAGGGATATCCGGCCTTAGTTCGAGTCAGAGCATCTCGGTGTCCATTCCACTTGAGGCCACAAACTCAGGGACCCTCTCACATAACTGTAGCTGAGAGAAGCCTCCTCTTGAGGTGCTTATGGAAAGTTTGTATTCCTCTTGAGTCTAAGCCAGGGTCTAAGCTCTCATCTCGAGTTGATTTGGGGTCCACGGAGCCCTTTTGTGTTGCTCCAGTGACCTCAGGATCCCTCTAGACTTGAGACAGTGATCTTGGGTTTTCTCTCGAGTGCCATCAAGGAAATCAAGGCTCCTTTCACGTTTGATGTGGAACACGGAATTGCTCTGCACGCAGTGCAGGGGAATGAGGCCTCATCTCGCGGCGAGGGGGAAGTCTCATGGTTTTTCTCGAGTTGCGGCCGGAACCTGGGGTATATTCTCGAGTTACGACGGGGAGGGCCCTTCCAGTCACGTGTTTGTTCAGTGACGTCAGGACTCCTGCCTAGGTGCGAGGGACACCTCGGGATTCTATTCGAGTCTTGGCATGGCAATGGGGCGCGTTTCCACGTGAGGCGGGAGACCCAGGGTCCCTATCCACGTGCCACAGGGATCCTGGGACTCCTATCCATTTTCAAGAGGAGTCAGGCATCGTCTCCTTTGGAAGCATTGATCTCCGCGGACCTCTCGAGTTTTCAAATGATGTGAGGCCCCCGATCGCGATGAGGCGGAGAATTAGGTCTTTCTCTGTGGTCTCCACAGGGGATTCAGACATCCCTTCGTCTTGGGAGATGCAAGACGAGCCTGCATTCAATTCATGCAGGGATATCCGGCCTTACTTCGAGTCAGAGCATCTCGGTGTCCATTCAACTTGAGGCCACAAACTTAGGGTCCCTCTCACATACCTGTCGCTGCGAAAAGCCTCCTCTTGAGGTGCTTGTGGAAAGTTGGTATTCCTCTTGAGTCGAAGCCAGGGACTAAGCTCTCATCTCGAGATGATTTGGGGTCCACGGAGCCCTTTCGTGTTGTTACAGTGACCTCAGGATCCCTCTAGACTTGAGACAGTGATCTTGGGTTTTCGCTGTAGTGCCAACAAGGAAATCAAGGCTCCTTTCACGTTTGATGTGGAACACGGAATTGCTCTGCACGCAGTACAGGGGAATCGGGCCTCATCTCGCGGCGAGGGGGATGTCTCATGGTTTCTCTCAAGTTGCGGCCTGAACCTGGGGTATATTCTCGAGTTACGACGGGGAGGGCCCTTCCAGACACGTGTTTGTTCAGCAACGTCAGGACTCCTGCCTAGGTGCGCGGGACACCTCGGGATTCTCCTCGACTCTTGGCAAGGCAATAGGGACGCGTCTCCACATGAGGCGGGAGACCCAGGGTCCCTTTCAAGTGCCATGGGATACTGGGACTCCTTTCCATTTCAAGAGGTGTCAGGCATCGTGTCCTCTGGAAGCATTGATCTCCGTGGAACTCTTGAGTTTTCAAAGATGTGAGGCCTCCGGTCGCGATCAGGCATAGAACTAGGTCTTTCTCTGTGGTTTCCACAGGGGATTCAGACATCCCTTCGTCTTGGGAGATGCAAGACGAGCCTGCATTCAATTCCCTGTAGAGATATCCGGCCTTACTAAGAGTCAGAGCATCTCGGTGTCCATTCCACTTGGGGCCACAAACTCAGGGTCCGTCTCATATACCCGTAGCTGAGAGAAGCCTCTTCTTGAGGTGCTTGTGGAAAGTTGGTATTCCCCTTGAGTTGAAGCCAGGGACTAAGCTCTCATCTCGAGTTGATTTGGAGTCCACGGAGCCATTTCTTGTTGCTACAGTGACCTCAGGATCCCTCTAGACTTGAGACAGTGATCTTGGGTTTTGTCTGGAGTGCCATCATGGAAATCAAGGCTCCTATCACGTTTGACGTGGATCACGGAATTGCTCTGCACGCAGTGCAGGGGAATCGGGCCTCAGCTCGTGGCGAGCGGGAAGTCTCATGGTTTTTCTCGAGTTGCGGTCGGAACCTGGGGTATATTCTCGAGTTACGATGCGGTGGGCCCTTCGAGACACGTGTTTGTTCAGGGACGTCAGGACTCCTGCCTAGGTTCGAGGGACACATCGGGATTCTCCTCGAGTCTTGGCATGGCAATTGGGACGCGTCTCCACGTGAGGCGGGAGACCCAGGATCCCTTTCCACGTGCCACAGGGATCCTGGGACTCCTATCCAATTTCAAGAGGAGTCAGGCATCGTCTCCTCTGGAAGCATTGATCTCCGTGGACCTCTTGAGTTTTCAAAGATGTGAGGCCTCCGGTCGCGATGAGGCGGAGAACTAGGTCTTTCTCTGTGGTCTCCACAGGGGATTAAGACATCCCTTCGTCTTGGGAGATGCAAGACGAGCCTGCATTCAATTCCCTGTAGAGATATCCGGCCTTACTAAGAGTCAGAGCATCTCGGTGTCCATTCCACTTGGGGCCACAAACTCAGGGTCCGTCTCATATACCTGTAGCTGAGAGAAGCCTCTTCTTGAGGTGCTTGTGGAAAGTTGGTATTCCCCTTGAGTTGAAGCCAGGGACTAAGCTCTCATCTCGAGTTGATTTGGAGTCCACGGAGCCATTTCTTGTTGCTACAGTGACCTCAGGATCCCTCTAGACTTGAGACAGTGATCTTGGGTTTTGTCTGGAGTGCCGTCAAGGAAATCAAGGCTCCTTTCACGTTTGATGTGGAACACGGAATTGCTCTGCCAGCAGTGCAGGGGAATCAGGCCTCATCTCGCGGCGAGGGGGAATTCTCATGGTTTTTATCGAGTTGCGGCCGGAACCTGGGGTATATTCTCGAGTTACGACGGGGAGGGCCCTTCCAGACACGTGTTTGTTCAGCGACTTCAGGACTTCTGCCTAGGTGCGAGAGACACCTCGGGATTCTCCTCAAGTCTTGGCATGGCAATTGGGACGCATCTCCACGTGAGGCCGGAGACCCAGGGTCCCTTTCCACGAGCCACAGGGATCTTGGGACTCCTATCCATTTTCAAAAGGAGTCAGGCATCTTCTCCTTCGGAAGTATTGATCTCCGCGGACCTCTCGAGTTTTCAAAGGATGTGAGGCCTCCGGTCGCGATGAGGTGGACAACTAGTTCTTTCTCTGTGGTCTCCACAGGGGATTCAGACATCCTTTCGTCTTGGGAGATGCAAGACGAGCCTGCATTCAATTCACTACAGGGATATCCGGGCTTACTTCGAGTCAGAGCATCTCGGTGTCCATTCCACTTGAGGCCACAAACTCAGGGTCCCTCTCCCATACTTGTAGCTGAGAGAAGCCTCCTCTTGAGGTGCTTGTGGAAAGTTGGTATTCCTCTTGAGTCGAAGCCAGGGACTAAGTTCTCATCTAGAGTTGATTTGGGGTCCACGGAGCCCTTTCGTGTTGCTCCAATGACCTCAGGATCCCTCTAGACTTGAAACAGTGATCTTGGGTTTTCTCTGTAGTGCCATCAAGGAAATCAAGGCTCCTTTCACGTTTGATGTGGAACACGGAACTGCTCTGCACGCAGTGCAGGGGAATCGGGCCTCATCTCGCGGCGAGGGGGAAGTCTCATGGTTTTTCTCGAGTTGCGGCCGGAACCTGTGGTATATTGTCGAGTTACGACGGGGAGGGCCCTTAGAGACACTTGTTTGTTCAGCGAAGTCAGGACTCCTGCCTAGGTGCGAGGGACAACTCGGGATTCTCCTCGAGTCTTGGCATGGCAATTGGAACGCGTCTCCACGTGAGGCGGGAGACCCAGTGTCCCTTTCCACGAGCCACAGGGATCCTGGGACTCCTATCCATTTTCAAGAGGAGTCAGGCATCGTCTCCTTTGGAAGCATTGATCTCCGCGGACCTCTCGAGTTTTCAAAGGATGTGAGGCCTCCGGTCGCGATGAGGCGGAGGACTAGGTCTTTCTCTGTGGTCTCCACAGGGGATTCAGACATCCCTTCGTCTTGAGAGATGCAAGACGAGCCTGCATTCAATTCACTGCAGCGATATCCGGCCTTACGTCGAGTCAGAGCATCTCGGTGTCCATTCCACTTGAGGCCACAAACTCAGGGTCCCTCTCACATACCTGTAGCTGAGAGAAGCCTCCTCTTGAGGTGCTTGTGGAAAGTTGGTATTCCTCTTGACTCGAAGCCAGGGACTAAGCTCTCATCTCGAGTTGATTTGGGGTCCACGGATCCCTTTCGTGTTGCTCCAATGGCCTCAGGATCCCTCTAGATTTGAGACAGAGATCTTGGGTTTTCTCTGGAGTGCCATCAAGGAAATCAAGGCTACTTTCACGTTTGATGTGGAACACGGAATTGCTCTGCACGCAGTGCAGGGGAATCGGGCCTCATTTCGCGACGAGGGGGAAGTCTCATGGTTTTTCTCGATTTGCGGCGGGAACCTGTGATATATTGTCGAGTTACGACGGGTAGGGCCCTTCCAGACACGTGTTTGTTCAGCGACGTCAGGACTCCTGCCTAGGTGCGAGGGACACCTCGGGATTCTCCTCGAGTCTTGGCATGGCAATTGGGACGCGTCTCCATGTGAGGCGGGAGACCCAGGATCCCTTTCCACGTGACACAGGGATCCTGGGACTCCTATCCATTTTCAAGAGGAGTCAGGCATCGTCTCCTTTGGAAGCATTGATCTCCGCGGACCTCTCGAGTTTTCAAAGGATGTGAGGCCTCCGGTCGCGATGAGGCGGAGGACTAGGTCTTTCTCTGTCGTCTCCACAGGGGATTCAGACATCCCTTCATCATGGGAGATGCAAGACGAGCCTGCATTCAATTCACTGCAGGGATATCTGGCCTTAATTCGAGTCAGAGCATCTCGGTGTCCATTCCACTTGAGGCCACAAACTCATGGTCCCTCTCACATACCTGTAGCTGAGAGAAGCCTCCTCTTGAGGTCCTTGTGGAAAGTTGAAATTCCTCTTGAGTCGAAGCCAAGGACTAAGCTCTCATCTCGTGTTGATTTGGGGTGCACGGAGCCCTTTCGTGTTGCTCCAATGACCTCAGGATCCCTCTAGACTTGAAACAGTGATCTTGGGTTTTCTCTGGAGTGCCATCAAGGTAATCAAGGCTCCTTTCACGTTTGATGTGGAACACGGAATTGCTCTGCACGCAGTGCAGGGGAATCGGGCCTCATCTCGTGGCGAGGGGGAAGTCTCATGGTTTTTCTCGAGTTGCGGCCGGAACCTGTGGTATATTGTCGAGTTACGACGGGGAGGGCCCTTCCAGACACGTGTTTGTTCAGCCACGTCAGGACTCCTGGCTAGGTGCGAGGGACACCTCGGGATTCTCCTCGAGTCTTGGCATGGCAATTGGGACGCGTCTCCACGTGAGGCGGGAGACCCAGGGTCCCTTTCCACGTGCCACAGGGATCCTGGGAATCCTATCCATTTTCAAGAGGAGTCAGGCATCGTCTCCTTTGGAAGCATTGATCTCCGCGGACCTCTCGAGTTTTCAAAGGATGTGACGCCTCCGGTCGCGTTGAGGCGGAGGACAAGGTCTTTCTCTGTGGTCTCCACAGGGGATTCAGACATCCCTTCGTCTTGGGAGATGCAAGACGAGCGTGCATTCAATTCACTGCAGGGATATCCGGCCTTACTTCGAGTCAGAGCATCTCGGTGTCCATTCCACTTGAGGCCACAAACTCAGGGTCCCTCTCACATACATGTAGCTGAGAGAAGCCTCCTCTTGAGGTGCTTGTGGAAAGTTGGTATTCCTCTTGAGTCGAAGCCAGGGACTAAGCTCTCATCTCGAGTTGATTTGGGGTCCACGGAGCCCTTTCTTGTTGCTCCAGTGCCCTCATTATCCCTCTAGACTTGAGACAGTGATCTTGGGTTTTCTCTGAAGTGTCATCAAGGAAATCAAGGCTCCTTTCACGTTTGATGTGGAACACGGAATTGCTCTGGACGCAGTGCAGGGCAATCGGGCCTCATCTCGCGGCGAGGGGGAAGTCTCATGGTTTTTCTCGAGTTGCGGCCGGAACCTGGGGTATAATCTCGAGTTACGACGGGGAGGGCAATTCCAGACACGTGTTTGTTCAGCGACATAAGGACTACTGCCTAGGTGCGAGGGACACGTCGGGATTCTCCTCGAGTCTTGACATGGCAATTGGGACGAGTCTCCACGTGAGGCGGGAGACCCAGTGTCCCTTTCGACGAGCCACAGGGATCCTGGGACTCCTATCCATTTTCAAGAGGAGTCAGGCATCGTCTCCTTTGGAAGCAATGATCTCCGTGGACCTCTCGGGTTTTCAAAGGATGTGAGGCCTCCAGTCGCGATGAGGCGGAGAATTAGGTCTTTCTCTGTGGTCTCCACAGGGGATTCAGACATCCCTTCGTCTTGGGAGATGCAAGATGAGCTTGCATTCAATTCACTGCAGGGATATCCGGCCTTACTTCGAGTCAGAGCATCTCGGTGTCCATTCCACTTGAGGCCACAAACTCAGGGTCCCTCTCACATACATGTAGCTGAGAGAAGCCTCCTCTTGAGGTGGTTGTGGAAACTTGGTATTCCTCTTGAGTCGAAGCCAGGGACTAAGCTCTCATCTCGAGTTGATTTGCGGACCACGGATCCCTTTCGTGTTGCTCCAGTGACCTCAGGATCCCTCTAGACTTGAGACAGTGATCTTGGGGTTTCTCTGGAGTGCCATCAAGGAAATCAAGGTTCCTTTCACGTTTGATGTGGAACACGGAATTGCTCTGCACGCAGTGCAGGGGAATCAGGCCTCATCTCGCGGCGAGGGGGAAGTCTCATGCTTTTTCTCGAGGTGCGGCCGGAACCTGGGGTATATTTTCGAGTTACGACGGGGAGGGCCCTTCCAGACATGTGTTTGTTCAGCGACGTCAGGACTCCTGCCTAGGTGCGAGGGACACCTCGAGATTCTCCTCGTGTCTTGGCATGGCAATTGGGACGCGTCTCCACATGAGGCGGGAGAACCAGGGTCCCTTTCCACGTGCCACAGGGATCCTGGGACTCCTATCCATTTTCAAGAGGAGTCAGGCATCGTCTCCTTTGGAAGCATTGATCTCCGCGGACCTCTCGAGTTTTCAAAGGATGTGAGGCCTGCGGTCGCGATGAGGTGGAGGACTAGTTCTTTCTCTGTGGTCTCCACAGGGGATTCAGAGATCCCTTAGTCTTGGGAGATGCAAGACGAGCCTGCATTCAATTCACTGCAGGCATATCCGGCCTTACTTCAAGTCAGAGCATCTCGGTGTCCATTCCACTTGAGGCCACAAACTCAGGGTCCCTCTCACATACCTGTAGCTGAGAGAAGCCTCCTCTTGAGGTGATTGTGGAAAGTTGGTATTCCTCTTGAGTTGAATCCAGGGACTAAGCTCTCATCTCGAGCTGATTAGCGGTCCATGAAGCCCTTTCGTGTTGCTCCAGTGACCTCAGGATCCCTCTAGACTTGAGACAGTGATCTTGGATACTCTCTGGATTGCCATCAAGGAAATCAAGGCTCCTTTCACGTTTGATGTGGAACACGGAATTGCTCTGCACGCAGTGCAGGGTAATCGGGCCTCATCTCGCGGCGAGGGGGAAGTCTCATCGTTTTTCTCTAGTTGCGGCAGGAACCTGGTGTATATTCTCCAGGTACGACGGGGAGTGCCCTTCCAGACACGTGTTTGTTCAGCGACGTCAGGACTCCTGCTAGGTGCGAGTGACACCTCAGGATTCTCCTCGAGTCTTGGCATGGCAATTGGGACGCATCTCCACGTGAGGCGGGAGATCCAGGGTCCCTTTCCACGTGCCACAGGGATCCTCGGCCTCCTATCCATTTTCAAGAGGACTCAGGCATCGTCTCCTTTGGAAGCATTGATCTCCGCGGACCTCTTCAGTTTTGAAAGGATGTGAGGCCTCCGGTCGCGATGAGGTGGAGGACTAGGTCTTTCTCTGTGGTCTCCACAGGGGATTCAGACATCCCTTCGTCTTGGGAGATGCAAGACGAGCCTGCATTCAATTCACTGCAGGGATATCCGGCCTTACTTCGAGTCAGAGCATCTCGGTGTCCATTCCACTTGAGGCCACATACTCAGGGTCCCACTCATATACCTGTAGCTGAGAGAAGCCTCCACTTGAGGTGCTTGTGGAAAGTTGGCATTCCTCTTGAGTTGAAGCCAGGAACTAAGCTCTCATCTCGAGTTGATTAGGTGTCCACGGAGCCCATTCTTGTTCCTCCAGTGACCGCAGGATCCCTCTAGACTTAAGACAGTGATCTTGGGTTTTCTCTGGAGTGCCATCAAGGAAATCAAGGCTCCTTTCACGTTTGATGTGGATCACGGAATTGCTCTGCACCCAGTGCAGGGGAATCGGGCCTCATCTCGCGGCGAGGGGGAAGTCTCATGGTTTTTCTCGAGTTGCGGCAGGAACCTGGGGTATATTGTCGAGTTACGATGGGGAGGGCCCTTCCAGACACGTGTTTGTGCAGTGACGTCAGGACTCCTGCCTAGGTGCGAGGGACACCTCGGGATTCTCCTCGAGTCTTGGCATGGCAATTGGGACGCGTCTCCACGTGAGGCGGGAGACGCAGGGTCCCTTTCCACGTGCCACAGAGATCCTGGGACTTCTATCCATTTTCAAGAGGAGTCAGGCATCGTCTCCTTTGGAAGCATTGATCTCCCCGGACCTCTCGAGTTTTCAAAGAATGTGAGGCCTCTGGTCGCGATGAGGCGGAGAACTAGGTCTTTCTCTGTGGTCTCCACAGGGGATTCAGACATCCCTTCATCTTGGGAGATGCAAGGCGAGCCTGCATTCAATTCACTGCCGGGATATCCGGCCTTACTTCGAGTCAGAACATTTCGGTGTCCATTACACTTGAGGCCACAAATTCAGGGTCCCTGTCACATACATGTAGCTGAGAGAAGCCTCCTCTTGAGGTGCTTGTGGAAAGTTGGTATTCCTTTTGAGTCGAAGTCAGGGATTAAGCTCTCATCTCGAGTTGATTTGGGGTCCACTTAGCCATTTCGTGTTGGTACAGTGACCTCAGGATCCCTCTAGACTTGAGACAGTGATCTTGGGTTTTCTCTGGAGTGCCATCAAGGAAATCAAGGCTCCTTTCACGTTTGATGTGGAAAACCGAGTTGCTCTGCACGCAGTACAGGGGAATCGGGCCTCATCTCGCGGCGAGGGGTAAGTCTCATTGTTTTTCTCGAGTTGCGGCCGGAACCTGGGGTATATTCTCGAGTTACGACGGGGAGGGCCCTTCCAGACACGTGTTTGTTCAGCGACATCAGGACTCCTGCCTAGGTGCGAGGGACACCTCGGGATTCTCCTCGAGTTTTGCCATGGCAATTGGGACGCGTCTCCACGTGAGGCGGGAGACCCAGGGTCCCTTTCGACGTGCCACAGGGATCCTGGGACTCCTATCCATTTTCAAGAGGAGTCAGGCATCGTCTCCTTTGGAAGCATTGATCTCCGCAGACCTCTCGAGTTTTCAAAGGATGTGAGGCCTCCGCTCGCGAAGAGGCGGAGAATTAGGTCTTTCTCTGTGGTCTCCACAGGGGATTCAGACATCCCTTCGTCTTGGGAGATGCAAGACGAGCCTGCATTCAATTCACTGCAGGGATATCCAGCAATACTTCGAGTCAGAGTATCTCGGTGTCCATTCCACTTGAGGCCAAAAACTCAGGGTCCCTCTCACTTACCTGTAGCTGAGAGAAGCCTACTCTTGAGGTGCTTGTGGAAAGTTGGTATTCCTCTTGAGTCGAAGCCAGGGACTAAGCTCTCATCTCGAGTTGATTTGGGGTCCACGGAGCCCTTTCGTGTTGCTCCAGTGACCTCAGGATCCCTCTAGACTTGAGACAGTGAACTTGGGTTTTCTCTGGAGTGCCATCAAGGAAATCAAGTCACCTTTCACGTTTGAAGTGGAACACGGAATTGCTCTGCACGCAGTGCAGGGGAATCGGGCCTCATCTCGCGGCGAGGGGGAAGTCTCATGTTTTTTCTCGAGTTGCGGCCGGAACCTGGGGTATATTCTCGAGTTACGATGGTGAGGGCCCTTCCAGACACGTGTTTGTTCAGCGACGTCAGGACTCCTGCCGAGGTGCGAGGGACACCTCGGGATTCTCCTCGAGTATTGGCATGGCAATTGGGACGCGTCTCCACGTGAGGCGGAAGACCCAGTGTCCCTTTCCACGTGCCAAAGGGATCCTGGGACTCCTATCCATTTTCAAGAAGAGTCAGGCATCCTCTCCTTTGGAAGCATTGATCTCCGCCGACCTCTCGAGTTTTCAAAGGATATGAGGCCTCCGGTCGCGATGAAGCGGAGAACTAGGACTTTCTCTGTGGTCTCCACAGGGGGTTCAGACATCACTTCATCTTGGGAGATGCAAGACGAGCCTGCATTCAATTCACTGCAGGGATATCCAACCTTACTTCGAGTCAGAGCATCTCGATGTCCATTCCACTTGAGGCCACAAACTCAGGGTCCTCTCACATACCTGTAGTTGAGAGAAGCCTCCTCTTGAGGTGCTTGTGGAAAGTTGGTATTCCTCTTGAGTCGAAGCTAGGGACTAAGCTCTCATTTCGAGTTGATTTTGGGTCCACGGAGAAATTTCGTGTTGCTCCAGTGACCTCAGGATCCCTCTAGACTTGAGACAGTGATCTTGGGGTTTCTCTGGAGTGCCATCAAGGAAATCAAGGCTCCTTTCACGTTTGATGTGGAACACGGAATTGCTCTGCACGCAGTGCAGGGGAATCGGGCCTCATGTCGCGGCGAGGGGGAATTCTCATGGTTTTTCTCGAGTTGCGGCCGGAACCTGGGGTATATTCTCGAGTTACGACGGGGAGGGCCCTTCCAGACACGTGTTTGTTCAGCGACGTCAGTACTCCTGCCTAGGTGCGAGGGACACCTCGGGATTCTCCTCGAGTCTTGGCATGGCAATTGGGACGCGTCTCCACGTGAGGCGGGAGACCCAGGGTCCCTTTGCACGTGCCACAGGGATCCTGGGACTCCTATCCATTTTCAAGAGGAGTCAGGCATCGTCTCCTTTGGAAGCATTGATCTCCGCGGACCTCTCGAGTTTTCAAAGGATGTGAGGCCTCCGGTCGCGATGAGGTGGAGGACTAGGTCTTTCTCTGTGGTCTCCACAGGGGATTCAGACATCCCTTCGTCTTGGGAGATGCAAGACGAGCCTGCATTCAATTCACTGCAGGGATATCCGGCCTTACTTCGAGTCAGAGCATCTCGGTGTCCATTCCACTTGAGGCCACAAACTCAGGGTCCCTCTCACATACCTGTCGCTGCGAGAAGCCTCCTCATCAGGTGCTTGTGGAAAGTTGGTATTCCTCTTGAGTCGAAGCCAGGGACTAAGCTCTCATCTCGAGTTGATTTGGGGTCCACGGAGCCCTTTTGTGTTGGTACAGTGACCTCAGGATCCCTCTAGACTTGAGACAGTGACTTGGGTTTTCTCTGGAGTGCCAACAAGGAAATCAAGGCTCCTTTCACGTTTGATGTGGAACACGGAATTGCTCTGCACGCAGTGCAGGGGAATCGGGCCTCATCTCGCGGCGAGGGGGATGTCTCATGGTTTTTCTCAAGTTGCGGCCTGAACCTGGGGTATATTCTCGAGTTACGACGGGGAGGGCCCTTCCAGACACGTGTTTGTTCAGCGACGTCAGGACTCCTGCCTAGGTGCGCGGGACACCTCGGGATTCTCCTCGAGTCTTGGCAAGGCAATAGCGACGCGTCTCCACATGAGGCGGGAGACCCAGAGTCCCTTTCCAAGTGCCATGGGATACTGGGACTCCTTTACATTTCAAGAGGAGTCAGGCATCGTGTCCTCTGGAAGCATTGATCTCCGTGGACCTCTTGAGTTTTCAAAGATGTGAGGCCTCCGGTCGCGATCAGGCATAGAATTAGGTCTTTCTCTGTGGTCTCCACAGGGGATTCAGACATCCCTTCGTCTTGGGAGATGCAAGACGAGCCTGCATTCAATTCACTGCAGGGATATTCGGCCTTACTTCGATTCAGAGCATCTCGGTGTCCATTCCATTTGAGGCCACCAACTCTGGGTCCCTCTCACATACCTGTAGCTGAGAGAAGCCTCCTCTTGAGGTGATTTTGGAAAGTTGGTATTCCTCTTGAGTCGATGCCAGGGACTAAGCTCTCATCTCGAGTTTATTTGAGGTCCATAGAGCCCTTTCATGTTGCTACAGTGACCTCAGGATCCCTCTAGACTTGAGACAGTGATGTTGGGTTTTTTCTGGAGTGCCATCATGGAAATCAAGGCTCCTATCACGTTTGACGTGGATCACGCAATTGCTCTGCACGCAGTGCAGGGGAATCGGGCCTCAGCTCGTGGCGAGCGGGAAGTCTCATGGTTTTTCTCGAGTTGCGGTCGGAACCTGGGGTATATTTTCGAGTTACGATGCGGTGGGCCCTTCGAGACACGTGTTTGTTCAGCGACGTCAGGACTCCTGCCTAGGTTCGAGGGACACATCGGGATTCTCCTCGAGTCTTGGCATGGCAATTGGGACGCGACTCCACGTGAGGCGGGAGACCCAGGATCCCTTTCCACGTGCCACAGGGATCCTGGGACTCCTATCCAATTTCAAGAGGAGTCAGGCATCGTCTCCTCTGGAAGCATTGATCTCCGTGGACCTCTTGAATTTTCAAAGATGTGAGGCCTCCGGTCGCGATGAGGCGGAGAACTAGGTCTTTCTCTGTGGTCTCCACAGGGGATTCAGACATCCCTTCGTCTTGGGAGATGCAAGAGGAGCCTGCATTCAATTCACTGCAGGGATATCCGGCCTTACTAAGAGTCAGAGCATCTCGGTGTCCATTCCACTTGAGGCCACAAACTCAGGGTCCGTCTCATATACCTGTAGCTGAGAGAAGCCTCTTCTTGAGGTGCTTGTGGAAAGTTGGTATTCCCCTTAAGTTGAAGCCAGGGACTAAGCTCTCATCTCGAGTTGATTTGGAGTCCACGGAGCCATTTCTTGTTGCTACAGTGACCTCAGGATCCCTCTAGACTTGAGACAGTGATCTTGGGTTTTGTCTGGAGTGCCGTCAAGGAAATCAAGGCTCCTTTCACGTTTGATGTGGAACACGGAATTGCTCTGCACGCAGTGCAGGGGAATCAGGCCTCATCTCGCGGCGAGGGGGAATTCTCATGGTTTTTATCGAGTTGCGGCCGGAACCTTGGGTATATTCTCGAGTTACGACGGGGAGGGCCCTTCCAGACACGTGTTTGTTCAGTGACATAAGGACTACTGCCTAGGTGCGAGGTACACGTCGGGATTCTCCTCGAGTCTTGGCATGGCAATTGGGAAGCGTATCCACGTGAGGCGGGAGACCCAGTGTCCCTTTCGACGAGCCACAGGGATCCTGGGACTCCTATACATTTTCAAGAGGAGTCAGGCATCGACTCCTTTGGAAGCATTGATCTCCGCAGACCTCTCGAGTTTTCAAAGGATGTGAGGCCTCCGGTCGCGTTGAGGCGGAGGACGAGGTCTTTCTCTGTGGTCTTCACAGGGGATTCAGACATCCCTTTGTCTTGGGAGATGCAAGACGAGCCTGCATTCAATTCACTGCAGGGATATCCGGCCTTACTTCGAGTCAGAGCATCTCCGTGTCCATTCCACTTGAGGCCACAAACTCAGGGTCTCTCTCTCATACCTGTAGCTGAGAGAAGCCTTCTCTTGAGGTGCTTGTGGAAAGTTGGTATTCCACTTGATTCGAAGCCAGGGACTAAGCTCTCATCTCGAGTTGATTTGGGGTCCACAGAGCCCTTTCGTGTTGCTCCAGTGACCTCAGGATCCCTCTAGACTTGAGACAGTGATCTTGGGTTTTCTCTGGAGTGCCATCAAGGAAATCAAGGCTCCTTTCACGTTTGATGTGGAACACGGAATTGCTCTGCACGCAGTGCAGGGGAATCGGGCCTCATCTCGTGGCGAGGGGGAAGGCTCATGGTTTTTCTCGAGTTGCGGCCAGAACCTGGGGTATATTCTCGAGTTACGACGTGGAGGGCCCTTCCAGACACGTGTTTGTTCAGCGACATAAGGACTACTGCCTAGGTGCGAGGTACAGGTCGGGATTCTCCTCGAGTCTTGGCATGGCAATTGGGAAGCGTCTCCACGTGAGGCGGGAGACCCAGGGTCCCTTTCCACGTGCCACAGGGATCCTGGGACTCCTATCCATTTTCAAGAGGAGTCAGGCATCGTCTCCTTTGGAAGCATTGATCTCCGCGGATCTCTCGAGTTTTCAAAGGATGTGAGGCCTCCGGTCGCGATGAGGCGGAGGACTAGTTCTTTCTCTGTGGTCTCCACAGGGGATTCAGACATCCCTTCGTCTTGAGAGATGCAAGACGAGCCTGCATTCAATTCACTGCAGGGATATCCGGCCTTACTTCGAGTCAGAGCATCTCGGTGTCCATTCCACTTGAGGGCACAAACTCAGGGACCCTCTCACATACCTGTAGCTGAGAGAAGCCTCCTCTTGAGGTGCTTGTGGAAAGTTGGTATTCCTCTTGAGTCGAATCCCGGGACTAATCTCTCATCACGAGTTGATTTGGGGTCCACGGAGCCTTTTGATGTTGCTCCAGTGACCTCAGGTTCCCTCTAGACATGAGACAGTGATCTTGGGTTTTCTCTGGAGTGCCATCAAGGAAATCAAGGCTCCTTTCACGTTTGATGTGGAACACACAATTGCTCTGCACGCAGTGCAGGTGAATTGGGCCTCATCTCGCGGCGAGGGGGAAGTCTCATGGTTTTTCTCGAGTTGTGGCCGGAACCTGGGGTATATTCTCGAGTTGCGACGGGGAGGGCCCTTCCAGACACGTGTTTCTTCAGCGACGTCAGGACTCATGCCTAGGTGCGAGGGACAACTCGGGATTCTCCTCGAGCCTTGACATGGCATTTGGGACGCGTCTCCACGTGTGGCGGGAGACCCAGTGTCCCTTTCAACGTGCCACAGGGATCCTGGGACTCCTATCTATTTTCAAGAGGAGTCAGGCTTCGTCTCCTTTGGAAGCATTGATCTCCGCGGACCTCTCATATTTTCAAACGATGTGAGGCCTCCGGTCGCGTTGAGGCGGAGGACTAGGTCTTTCTCTGTGGTCTCCACAGGGGATTCCGACATCCCTTCGTCTAGGGAGATGCAAGACGAGCCTGCATTCAATTCACTGCAGGGATATCCAGCCTTACTTCGAGTCAGAGCATCTCGGTGTCCATTCCACTCGAGGACACAAAATCAGGGTCCCTGTCACATACCTGTAGCTGAGAGAATCCTCCTCTTGAGGTGCTTGTGGAAAGTTGGTATTCCTCTTGAGTCGAAGCCAGGGACTAAGCTATCATCTCGAGTTGATTTGGGGTCCACGGAGCCTTTTTGTGTTGCTCCAGTGACCTCAGGATCCCTCTAGACTTGAGACAGTGATCTTGGGTTTTCTCTGGAGTGCCATCAAGAAAATCAAGGCTCCTTTCACGTTTGATGTGGAACACGGAATTGCTCTGCACGCAATGCAAGGGAATCGGGCCTCATCTCACGGTGAAGGGGAAATATCATCGTTTTTCTCGAGTTGCGGCCGAACCTGGGGTATATTCTCGAGTTACGACGGGGAGGGCCCTTCCAGACACGAGTTTGTTCAGCGATGTCAGGACTGTTTCCTAGGTGCGAGGGACACCTCGGGATTCTCCACGAGTCTTGGCATGGCAATTGGCACGCGTCTCCACGTGAGGAGGCAGACCCAGGGTCCCTTTCCACGTGCCACAGGGATCCTGGGACTCCTATCCATTTTCAAGAGGAGTCAGGCATCGTCTCCTTTGGAAGCATTGATCTCCGTGGACCTCTCGAGTTTTCAAAGGATGTGAGGCCTCCGGACGCGATGAGGCGGAGAACTAGGTCTTTCTCTGTGGTCTCCACAGGGGATTCAGACATCCCTTCGTCTTGGGAGATGCAAGACGAGCCTGCATTCAATTCACTGCAGGGATATCCGGCCTTACTTCGAGTCAGAGCATCTCGGTGTCCATTCCACTTGAGGCCACAAACTCAGGGTCCCTCTCACATACCTGTAGCTGAGAGAAGCCTCCTCTTGAGGTGCTTGTGGAAAGTTGTATTCCTCTTAAGTCGAAGCCAGGGACTAAGCTCTCATCTCGAGTTGATTTGGGGTCCACGGAGCCCTTTCCTGTTGCTCCAGTGACCTCAGGATCCCTCTAGACTTGAGCCAGTGATCTTGGGTTTTCTCTGGAGTGCCATCAAGGAAATCAAGGCTCCTTTCACGTTTGATGTGGAACACGGAATTGCTCTGCACGCAGGGCAGGGGAATCGGGCCTCATCTCGCGGCTAGGGGGAAGTCTCATGGTTTTTCTCGAGTTGCGGCCGGAACCTGGGGTATATTCTCGAGTTACGACGGGGAGGGCCCTTCTAGACAAGTGTTTGTTCAGCGATGTCAGGACTCCTGCCTAGGTGCGAGGGCCACCTCGGGATTCTCCTCGAGTCTTGGCATGGCAGTTGGGACGCGTCTCCACGTGAGGCGGGAGACCCAGGGTCACTTTCCACGTGCCACAGGGATCCTGGGACTCCTATCCATTTTCAAGAGGACTCAGGCATCGTCTCCTTTGGAAGCATTGATCTTGGCAGACCTCCTTAGTTTTCAAAGGATGTGAGGCCTCCGGTCGCGATGAGGCGGAGGACTTGGTCTTTCTCTGTGGTCTCCACAGGGGATTCAGACATCCCTTCGTCTTGGGAGATGCAAGACGAGCCTGCATTCAATTCACTGCAGGGATATCCGGGCTTACTTCGAGTCAGAGAATCTCGGTGTCCTTTCCACTTGAGGCCACACACTCAGGGTCCCTCTCACATACCTGTAGCTGAGAGAAGCCTCCTCTTGAGGTGCTTGTGGAAAGTTGGTATTCCTCTTGAGTCGAAGCCAGGGACTAAGCTCTCATCTCGAGTTGATTTGGGGTCCACGGAGCCCTTTCATGTTGCTAAAGTGACCTCAGGATCCCTCTAGACTTGAGACAGTGATCTTGGGATTTCTCTGGAGTGCCATCAAGGAAATCAAGGCTCCTTTCACGTTTGATGTGGAACACGGAATTGCTCTGCACGCAGTGCAGGGAAATTGGGCGTCATCTCGCGGCAAGGAGGATGTATCATGGTTTTTCTAAGTAGCGGCCGGAACCTGGGGTATATTCTCGAATTACGACGCGGAGGGCCCTTCCAGACACGTGTTAGTTCAGCGACTTCAGGACTACTGCCTAGGTGCGAGGGACACCTCGGGATTCTCCTCGAGTCTTGGCATGGCAATGGGGACGCGTCTCCACGTGAGGCGGGAGACCCAGTGTCCCTTTCCACGTGCCACAGGGATCCTGGGACTCCTATCCATTTTCAAGAAGAGTCAGGCATCGTCTCCTTTGGAAGCATTGATCTCCGCGGACCTCTCGAATTTTCAAAGGATGTGAGGCCTCCGGTCGCAATGAGGCGGAGAACTAGGTCTTTCTCTGTGGTCTCCACAGGGGATTCAGACAACCCTTCGTCTTGGGAGATGCAAGACGAGCCTGCATTCAATTCACTGCAGGCATATCCGGCCTTACTTCGAGTCAGAGCATCTCGCTGCCCATTCCACTTTGGCCTCAAACTCAGGGTCCCTCTCACATACCTGTAGCTGAGAGAAGCCTCCTCTTGAGTGGCCTGTGGAAAGTTCGTATTCCTCTTGAGTCGAAGCCAGGGACTAAGCTCTCATCTCGAGTTGATTTGGGGTCCACGGAGCCCTTTCGTGTTGCTCCAGTGACCTCAGGATCCCTCTAGACTTGAGACAGTGATCTTGGGTTTTCTCTGGAGTGCCATCAAGGAAATCAAGGCTCCTTTCATTTTTGATGTGGAATACGGAATTGCTCTGCTCGCAGGGCAGGGGAATCGGGCCTCATATCGCGGCGAGGGGAAGTCTCATGGTTTTTCTCGAGTTGTGGCCTGAACCTGGGGTATATTCTCGAGTTACAAAGGGGAGGGCCCTTCCAGACACGTGTTTGTTCAGCGACGTCAGGACTCCTGCCTAGGTGCGAGGGACAACTCGGGATTCTCCTCGAGTCTTGGCATGGCAATTGGGACGCGTCTCCACGTGAGGCGGGAGACCCAGGGTCCCTTTCCACGTGCCACAGGGATCCGGGGACTCCTATCCATTTTCCGGGGGTGTCAGGCATCGTCTCCTTTGGAAGCATTGATTTCCGCAGACCTCTCGAGTTTTCAAAGGATGTGAGGCCTCCGGACGCGATGAGGCGGAGGACTACTTCTTTCTCTGTCGTCTCCACAGGGGATTCACACATCCCTTCGTCTTGGGAGATGCAAGACGAGCCTGCATTCAATTCACTGCAGGGATATCAGGCCTTACTTCGAGGCAGAGCATCTCGGTGTCCATTCCACTTGAGGCCACAAAATCAGGGTCCCTCTCACATACCTGTAGCTGAGAGAAGCCTTCTCTTGAGGTGCTTGTGGAAAGTTGGTATTCCTCTTGAGTCGAAGCCAGGGACTAAGCTCTCATCTCGAGTTGATTTGGGTCCACGGAGCCCTTTCGTGTTGCTCCTGTAACCTCAGGATCCCTATAGACTTGAGACAGTGATCTTGGGTTTTCTCTGGAGTGCCATCAAGGAAATCAAGGCTCCTTTCACCTTTGATGTGGAACACGGAATTGCTCTGCACGCAGTGCAGGGGAATCGGGCCTCATCTCGCGGCAAGGGGGATGTCTCATGGTTTTTCTCAAGTTGCGGCCGGAACCTGTGGTATATTCTCGAGTTACGACGGGGAGGGCCCTTCCAGACACGTGTTTGTTCAGCGACGTCAGGACTCCTGCCTAGGTGCGAGGGCCACCTCGGGATTCTCCTCGAGTCTTGGCATGGCAATTGGGACGCGTCTCCACGTGAGGCGGGAGACCCAGGGTCCCTTTCCCCGTGCCACAGGGATCCTGAAACTCCTATCCATTTTCAAGAAGAGTCAGGCATCGTCTCCTTTGGAAGCATTGATCTCGGCGGACCTCTCAAGTTTTCAAAGGATGTGAGACCTCCGGTCTCGATAAGGCGGGGAACTCGTTCTTTCTCTGTGGTCTCCACAGGGGATTCAGACAATCCTTCGTCTTGGGAGATGCAAGACGAGCCTGCATTCAATTCACTGCAGGGATATCCGGCCTTACTTCGAATCAGAGCATCTCGGTGTCCATTCCACTTGAGGCCACAAACTCAGGGTCCCTCTCACATACCTGTAGCTGAGAGAAGCCTCGTCTTGAGGTGCTTGTGAAAAGTGGGTATTCCTCTTGAGTCGAAGCCAGGGTCTAAGCTCTCATCTCGAGTTGATTTGAGGTCCACGGAGCCCTTTCGTGTTGCTCCAGTGACCTCAGGATCCCTCTAGACTTGAGACAGTGATTTTGGGTTTTCTCTGGAGTGCCATCAAGGAAATCAAGGCTCCTTTCACGTTTGATGTGGAACACGGAATTGCTCTGCACGCAGTGCAGGGGAATCGGGCCTCATCTCGCGGCGATGGGGAAGTCTCATGGTTTTTCTCGAGTTGCGGCCGGAACCTTGGGTATATTCTCGAGTTACGACGGGGAGGGCCCTTCCAGACACGTGTTTGTTCAGCGACGTCAGGACTCCGGCCTAGGTGCGAGGGACACCTCGGGATTTTCCTCGAGTCTTGGCATGGCAATTGGGACGCGTCTCCACGTGATGCGGGAGACCCAGGGTCCCTTTCCACGTGCCACAGGGATCCTGGGACTCCTATCCATTTTCAAGAGGAGTCAGGCATCGTCTCCTTTGGAAGGATTGATCTCCGCAGACCTCTCGAGTTTTCAAAGGATGTGAGGCCTCCGATCGCGATGAGGCGGAGGACTAGGTCTTTCTCTGTGGCCTCCACAGGGGATTCAGACATCCCTTCGTCTTGGGAGATTGAAGACGAGCCTGCTTTCAATTCACTGCAGGGTTATCCGGCCTTACTTCGAGTCAGAGCATCTCGGTGTCCATTCCACTTGAGGCCACAAACTCAGGGTCCCTCTCACATACATGTAGCTGAGAGAAGCCTCCTCTTGAGGTGCTTGTGGAAAGTTGGCATTCCTCTTAAGTCGAAGCCAGGGACTAAGCTCTCATCTCGAGTTGATTTGGGGTCCACGGAGTCCTTTCATGCTGGTGCAGTGGCCTCAGGATCCCTCTAGACTTGAGACAGTGACTTTGGGTTTTCTCTGGAATGCCATCAAGGAAATCGAGGCTACTTTCAGGCTTGATGTGGAACACGGAATTGCTCTGCACGCAGTGCAGTGAAATCGAGCCTCATCTCGCGGCGAGGGGGAATTCTCATGGTTTTTCTCGAGTTGCGGCCGGAACCTGGGGTATATTCTCGAGTTACGACGGGGAGGGCCCTTCCAGACTCGTGTTTGCTCAGCGACGTGAGGACTCCTGCCTAGGTGCGAGGGACACCTCGGGATTCTCCTCGAGCCTTGGCATGGCAATTGGGACACGTCTCCACGTGAAGCGGGAGACCCAGAGTCCCCGTCCATGTGGACAGGGATCCTGGGACTCCTATCCATTTTCAAGAGGAGTCAGGCATCGTCTCCTTTGGAAGCATTGATCTCCGCAGACCTCTCGAGTTTTCAAAGGATGTGAGGCCTCCGGTCGCGATCGGGCGGAGGACTAGGTCTTTCTCTGTGGCCTCCACAGGGGATTCAGACATCCCTTCGTCTTGGGAGATGCAAGACGAGCCTGCATTCAATTCACTGCAGGGATATCCGGCCTTACTTCAAGTCAGAGCATCTCGGTGTCCTTTCCACTTGAGGCCATAAACTAAGGGTCCCTCTCACATACCTGTAGCTGAGAGAAGCCTCCTCTTGAGGTGCTTGTGTAAACTTGATATTCCTCTTGAGTCGAAGCCAGGGACTAAGCTCTCATCTCAAGTTGATTTGGGGTCCACGGAGCCCTTTCGTGTTGCTCCAATGACCTCAGGATCCCTCTAGACTTGAGACAGTGATCTTGGGTTTTCTCTGGAGTGCCATCAAGGAAATCAAGGCTCCTTTCACGTTTGATGTGGAACACGGAAACGCTCTGCACGCAGTGCAGGGGAATCGGGCCTCATCTCGCAACGAGGGGGAAGTCTCATTGTTTTTTCTCGAGTTGCGGCCGGAACCTGGGGTATATTCTCGAGTTACGACGGGGAGGGCCCTTCCAGACACGTGTTTGTTCAGCGACGTCAGGACTCCTGCCTAGGTGCGAGGGACACCTCGGGATTCTCCTCGAGTCTTGGCATGGCAATTGGGACGCGTCTCCACGTGAGGCGGGAGACCCAGGTTCCCTTTCCACGGGCCACAGGGATCCTGGGACTCCTATCCATTTTCAAGAGGAGTCCGGCATCATCTCCTTTGTAAGCACTGATCTCCGCGGACCTCTCGAGTTTTCAAAGGATGTGAGGCCTCCGTTCGCGTTGAGGCGGAGGACTAGGTCTTTCTCTGTGGTCTCCACAGTGGATTCAGACATCCCTTCGTCTTGGGAGATGCAAGACGAGCCTGCATTCACTTCACTGCAGGGATGTCCGGTCTTACTTCTAGTCAGAGCATCTCGGTGTCCATTCCATTTGAGGCCACAAACTCAGGGTCCCTCTCACATACCTGTTGCTGAGAGAAGCCTCCTCTTGAGGTGCTTGTTGAAAGTTGGTATTCCTCTTGAGTCGAAGCCAGGGACTACGCTATCATCTCGAGTTGATTTGGGGTCCACGGAGCCCTTTCGTGTTGCTCCAGTGACCTCAGGATCCCTCTAGACTTGAGACAGTGATCTTGGGTTTTCTCTGGAGTGCCATCAAGGAAATCAAGGCTCCTTTCACGTTTGATGTGGAACTCGGTATTGCTCTGCACGCAGTGCAGGGGAATCAGGCCTCATCTCACGACGAGGGGGAAGTCTCATGGTTTTTCTCGAGTTGCGGCCGGAACCTGGGATATATTCTCGAGTTACGACGGGGAGGGCCCTTCAAGACACGTGTTTGTTCAGTGAGGTCAGGACTCCTGCCTAGGTGCGAGGGACACCTCGGGATTCTCCTCGAGTCTTGGCATGGCAATTGGGACGCGTCTCCACGTGAGGCGGGAGACCCAGGGTCCCTTTGCACGTGCCACAGGGATCCTGGGACTCCTATCCATTTTAAAGAGGAGTCAGGCATCGTCATTTTGGAAGCATTGATCTCCGCGGACCTCTCGAGTTTTCAAAGGATGTGAGGCCTCTGGTCGCGTTCAGGCGGAGGACTAGGCCTTTCTCTGTGGTCTCCACAGAGTATTCAGACGTTCCTTCGTCTTGGGAGATGTAGACGAGCCTGCATTCAAATCACTACAGGGATATCCAGCCTTACTTCGAGTCAGAGCATCTCGGTGTCCATTCCACTTGAGGCCACAAAGTCAGGGTCCCTCTCACATACCTGTAGCTGAGAGAAGCCTCCTCGTGAAATGCTTGTGGAAAGTTGGTATTCCTCCTGAGTCGAAGCCAGGACTAAGCTCTCATCTCGATTTGATTTGGGGTCCACGGAGCGCTTTCGTGTTGCTCCAGTGACTTCAGGATCCCTCTAGACTTGAGACAGTGATCTTGGGTTTTCTCTGGAGTGCCATCAAGGAAATCAAGGCTCCTTTCACGTTTGATGTGGAACTCGGAATTGCTCTGCACGCAGTGCAGGGGAATCGGGCCTCATCTCGCGGCGAGGGGGAAGTCTCTTGGTTTTTCTCGAGTTGCAGCCGGAACCTAGGGTATATTCTCGAGTTACGACGGGGAGGGCCCTTCCAGACACGTGTTTGTTCAGCGACGTCAGGACTCCTGCCTAGGTGTGAGGGACACCTCGGGATTCTCCTCGAGTCTTGGCATGGCAATTGGGACGCGTCTCCACGTGAAGCGGGAGACCCAGGGTCCCTTTTCACGTGACACAGGGATCCTGGGACTCCTATCCATTTTCAAGAGGAGTCAGGCATCGTCTACTTTGGAAGCATTGTTCTCCGTGGACCTCTCGAGGTTTCAAAGGATGTGAGGCCTCCGGTCTCGATGAGGCGGAGAACTAGGTCTTTCTCTGTGGTCTCCACACGGGATTCAGACATCCTTTCGTCTTGGGAGATTGAAGACGACCCTGCATTCAATTCACTGCAGGGATATCCGGCCTTACTTCGAGTCAGAGCATCTCGGTGTCCATTCCACTTGAGGCCACAAACTCAGGGTCCCTCTCACATACCTGTAGCTGAGAGAAGCCTCCTCGTGAAATGCTTGTGGAAAGTTGGTATTCCTCCTGAGTCGAAGCCAGGACTAAGCTCTCATCTCGAGTTGATTTGGGGTCCACGGAGCGCTTTCGTGTTGCTCCAGTGACTTCAGGATCCCTCTAGACTTGAGACAGTGATCTTGGGTTTTCTCTGGAGTGCCATCAAGGAAATCAAGGCTCCTTTCACGTTTGATGTGGAACTCGGAATTGCTCTGCACGCAGTGCAGGGGAATCGGGCCTCATCTCGCGGCGAGGGGGAAGTCTCTTGGTTTTTCTCGAGTTGTGGCCGGAACCTGATTTATATTCTCGAGTTACGACGGGGAGGGCCCTTCCAGACACGTGTTTGTTCAGCGACGTCAGGACTCCTGCCTAGGTGCGAGGGACACCTCGGGATTCTCCTCGAGTCTTGGCATGGCAATTGGGACGCGTCTCCACGTGAGGCGGGATACCCAGTGTCCCTTTCCACGTGCCACAGCGATCCTGGGACTCCTATCCATTTTCAAGAGGAGTCAGGCATCGTCTCCTTTGGAAGCATTGATCTCCGCGGACCTCTCGAGTTTTCAAAGGATGTGAGGCCTCCGGTCGCGATGAGGCGGAGGACTAGGTCTTTCTCCGTGGTCTTCACAGGGGATTCAGACATCCCTTCGTCTTGGGAGATGCAAGACGAGCCTGCATTCACTTCACTGCAGGGATATCCGGCCTGACTACGAGTCCGAGCAACTCGGTGTCCATTCCACTTGAGGCCACAAACTCAGGGTCCCTCTCACATACCTGTAGCTGAGAGAAGCCTCCTATAGGTGCTTGTGGAAATTTGGTATTCCTCTTGAGTCGAAGCCAGGGACTAAGCTCACATCTCGAGTTGATTTGGGGTCCACGGAGCCGTTTCGTGTTGCTACAGTGACCTCAGGATCCCTCTAGACTTGAGACAGTGACTTTGGGTTTTCTCTGCAGTGCCATCAAGGAAATCAAGGCTCCTTTCACGTTTGATGTGGAACACGGAATTGCTCTGCACGCAGTGCGGAGGAATCGGGCCTCATCTCGCGGCGAGGGGGAAGTCTCATGGTTTTTCTCGAGTTGCGGCCGGAACCTGGGGTATATTCTCGAGTTACGACGGGGAGGGCCCTTCCAGACACGTGTTTGTTCAGCGACGTCAGGACACCTGCCTAGGTGCTAGGGACACCTCGGGATTCTCCGCGAGTCATGGCATGGCAATTGGGACGCGTCTCCACGTGAGGCGGGAGACCCAGGTTCCCTTTCCACGTGGCACACGGATCCTGGGACACCTATCCATTTTCAAGAGGAGTCAGGCATCGTCGCCTTTGGAAGCATTGATCTCCGCGGACCTCTCGAGTTTTCAAAGGATGGGAGGCCTCCGGTCGCGATGAGGCGGAGAACTAGGTCTTTCTCTGTGGTCTCCACAGGGGATTCAGACATCCCTTCGTCTTGGGAGATGCAAGACGAGCCTGCATTCAATTCACTGTAGGGATATCCGGCATTACTTCGAATCAGAGCATCTCGGTATCCATTCCATTGAGGCCACAAACTCAGGGTCCCTCTCACATACCTGTAGCTGAGAGAAGCCTCCTCTTGAGGTGTTTGTGGAAAGTTGGTATTCCTCTTGTGTCGAAGCCAGGGACTAAGCTCTCATGTCGAGTTGATTTGGGGTCCACGGAGCCCTTTCATGTTGCTCCAGTGACCTCAGGATCCCTCTAGACTTGAGACAGTGATCTTGGGTTTTCTCTGGAGTGCCATCAAGGAAATCAAGGCTCCTTTCACGTTTGATGTGGAACACGGAATTGCTCTGCACGCAGTGCAGGGGAATCGGGCCTCATCTCAGGGCGCGGGGGAAATCTCATGGTTTTTCTCGAGTTGCAGCCAGAACCTGGGGTATATTCTCGAGTTACGACGGGGAGGGCCCTTCCAGACACGTGTTTGTTCATCGACGTGAGGACTCCTGCCTAGGTGCGAGGGACACCTCGGGATTCTCCTCGAGTCTTGGCATGGCAATTGAGACGCGTCTCCACGTGAGGCGGGAGACCCAGTGTCCCTTTCCACGTGCCACAGGGATCCTGGGGATCCTATCCATTTTCAAGAGGAGTCAGGCATCGTCTCCTTTGGAAGCATTGATCTCCGCGGACCTCTCGAGTTTTCAAAGGATGTGAGGCCTCAGGTCGCGATGAAGTGGAGAATAGGTCTTTCTCTGTGGTCTCCACAGGGCATTCAGACATCCCTTCGTCTTGGGAAATGCAAGACGAGCCTGCATTTAATTCACTGCAGGGATATCCGGCCTTAGTCCGAGTCAGAGCATCTCGGTGTCCATTCCACTTGAGGCCACAAACTCAGGGTCCCTCTCACATACATGTAGCTGAGAGAAGCCTCCTCTTGAGCTGCTTGTGAAAAGTTGGTATTCCTCTTGAGTTGAAGCCAGAGACTAAGCTCTCATCTCGAGTTGATTTGGGGTCGACGGATCCCTTTCGTGTTGCTCCAATGACCTCAGGATCCCTCTAGACTTGAGACAGTGATCTTGGGTTTTCTCTGGAGTGCCATCAAGGAAATCAAGGCTCCTTTCACGTTTGATGTGGAACACGGAATTGCTCTGCCCGCAGTGCAGGGGAATCGGGCCTCATCTCTGGGCGAGGGGGAAGTCTCATGGTTTTTCTCTAGTTGCGGCCAGAACCTGGGGTATATTCTCGAGTTACGACGGGGAGGGCCCTTCCAGACACGTGTTTATTCAGCGACGTCAGGACAACTGCCTAGGTGCGAGGGACACCTCGGGATTCTCCTCGAGTCTTGGCATGGCAATTGGGACGCGTCTCCACGTGAGGCGGGAGACCCAGGGTCCCTTTCCACGTGCCACAGGGATCCTGGGACTCCTATCCATTTTCAAGAGGAGTCAGGCATCGGCTCCTTTGGAAGCATTGATCTCCGCGGACCTCTCGAGTTTTCAAAGGATGTGATGCCTCCGGTCGCGATGAGGCAGAGGACTAGGTCTTTCTCTGTGGTCTCCACAGGGGATTCAGACATTCCTTCGTCTTGGGAGATGCAAGACGAGCCGGCATTCAATTCACTGCAGGGATATCCGGCCTTAGTCCGAGTCAGAGCATCTCGGTGCCCATTCCAATTGAGGCCACAAACTCAGTGTCCCTCTCACATACCTGTAGCTGAGAGAAGCCTCCTCTTGAGGTGCTTGTGGAAAGTTGGTATTCCTGTTGAGTTGAAGTCAGGGACTAAGCTCTCATCTCGAGTTGATTTGGGGTCCACGGAGCTCTTTCGTGTTGCTCCAGTGACCTCAGGATCCCTCTAGACTTGAGACAGTGATTTTGGGTTTTCTCTGGAGTGCCATCAAGGAAATCAAGGCTCCTTTCACGTTTGATGTGGAACACGGAATTGCTCTGCACGCAGTCCAGGGGAATCGGGCCTCAACTCGCGGCGAGGGGGAAATCTCATGGTTTTTCTCCAGTTGCGAACGGAACCTGGGGTATATTCTCGAGTTACGACGGGGAGGGCCGTACCAGACACGTGTTTGTTCAGCGACATCAGGACTCCTGCCTAGGGGCGAGGGAAAACTCGAGATTCTCCTCGAGTCTTGGCATGGCAATTGGGACGCGTCTCCACGTTAGGCCGGAGACCCAGGGTCCCTTTCCACGTGCCACAGGGATCCTGGGACTCCTATCCATTTTCAAGAGGAGTCAGGCATCGTCTCCTTTGGAAGCATTGATCTCCGCGGACCTCTCGAGTTTTCAAAGGATGTGAGGCCTCCGGTCTTGATGAGGCGGAGGACTAGGTCTTTCTCTGTGGTCTCCACAGGGGATTCAGACATCCCTTCGTCTATGGAGATGCAAGACGAGCCTGCATTCAATTCACTGCAGGGATATCCGGCCTTACTTCGAGTCAGAGCATCTCGGTGTCCATTCCACTTGAGGCCACAAATTCAGGGGCCCTCTCACATACCTGTAGCTGAGAGAAGCCTCCTCTTGAGGTGCTTGTGGAAAGTTGGTATTCCTCTTGAGTCGAAGCCAGGGACTAAGCTCCCATCTCGAGTTGTTTTGGGGTCCACGGAGCCCTTTCGTGTTGCTCCAGTGACCTCAGGATCCCTCTAGACTTGAGACAGTGATCTTGGGTTTTCTCTGGAGTGCCATCAAGGAAATCAAGGCTCCTTTCACGTTTGAGGTGGAACACGGAATTGCTCTGCACCCAGTGCAGGGGAATCGGGCCTCATCTCGCGGCGAGGGGTAAGTCTCATGATTTTTCTCGAGTTGCGGCCGGAACCTGGGTTATATTCTCGAGTTACGACGGGGAGGGCCCTTCCAGACACGTGTTTGTTCAGCGACGTCATGACTCCTGCCTAGGGGAGAGGTACACCTCGGGATTCTCCTCGAGTCTTGGCATGGCAATTGGGACGCATTTCCACGTGAGGCGGGAGAACCAGCGTCCCTTTCCACGTGCCACAGGGATCCTGGGACTCCTATGCATTTTCAAGAGGAGTCAGGCATCGTCTCCTTCGGAAGCATTGATCTCCACAGACCTCTCGAGTATTCAAAGGATGTGAGGACTCCCGTCGCGATGAGGCGGAGAACTAGGTCTTTCTCTGTGGTCTCCAAAGGGGATTCAGACATCCATTGATCTTGGGAGATGCAAGACGAGCCTGCATTCAATTCACTGCAGGGATATCCGGCCTTACTTCGAGTCAGAGCATCTCGGTGTCCATTCCACTTGCGGCCATAAACTCAGGGTCCCTCTCACATACCTGTAGCTGAGAGAAGCCTCCTCTTGAGGTGCTTGTGGAAAGTTGGTATTCCTCTTGAGTCGAAGCCAGGGACTAAGCTCTCATGTCGAGTTGATTTGGGGTCCAGGCAGCCCTTTCCTATTGCTCCAGTGACCTCAGGATCCCTCTAGACTTGAGACAGTGATCTTGGGTTTTCTCTGGAGTGCCATCAAGGAAATCAAGGCTCCTTTTACGTTTGATGTGGAACACGGAATTGCTCTGCACGCAGTGCAGGGTAATCGGGCCTCATCTCGTGGCGAGGGGGAAGTCTCATGGTTTTTCTCGAGTTGCGGCCGGAACCTGGGGTATATTCTCGAGTTACAACGGGGAGGTCCCTTCCAGACACGTGTTTGTTCAGCGACCTCAGGACTCCTGCCTAGGTGCGAGGGACACCTCGGGATTCTCCTCGAGTCTTGGCATGGCAATTGGGACGCGTCTCCTCGTGAGGCGGCAGACCCAGTGTCCCTTTTCAAATGCCACAGGGATCCTGGGGCTCCTATCCATTTTCAAGAGGAGTCAGGCATCGTCTCCTCTGGAAGCATTGATCTCCGCGGACCTCTCGAGTTTTCAAAGGATGTGAGGCCTCCGGTTGCGATGAGGCGGAGAACTAGGTCTTTCTCTGTGGTCTCCACAGGGGATTCAGACATCCCTTCGTCTTGGGAGATGCAAGACGAGCCTGCATTCAATACACTGCAAGGATATCCGGCCTTACTTCGAGTCAGAGCATCTCGGTGTCCATTCCACTTGAGGCCATAAACTCAGGGTCCCTCTCACATACCTGTAGCTGAGAGAAGCCTCCTCTTGAGGTGCTTGTGCAAAGTTGGTGTTCCTCTTGAGTCGAAGCCAGGGACTAAGCGCTCATCTCGAGTTGATTTGGGGTCCACGAAGCACTTTCCTGTTGCTACAGTGACCTCAGGATCCCTCTAGACTTGAGACAGTGATCTTGGGTTTTCTCTGGAGTGCCATCAAGGAAATCAAGGCTCCTTTCAATTTTGATGTGGAACACGGAATTGCTCTGCACCCAGTGCAGGGGAATCGGGCCTCATCTTGCGGCGAGGGGGAAGTCTCATGGTTTTTCTCGAGTTGTGGCCAGAACCTGGGGTATATTCTCGAGTTACGACGGGGAGGGTCCTTCCAGACACGTGTTTGTTCAGCGACGTCAGGACTCCTGCCTAGGTGCGAAGGACACCTCGGGATTCTCCTCGAGTCATGGCATGACAATTGGGACGCGTCTCCACGTGAGGCGGGAGACCCAGGTTCCCTTTCCACGTGCCACACGGATCCTGGGTCACCTATCCATTTTCAAGAGGAGTCAGGCATCGTCTCCTTTGGAAGCATTGATCTCCGCGGACCTCTCGAGTTTTCAAAGGATGGGAGGCCTCCGGTCGCGATGAGGCGGAGAACTAGGTCTTTCTCTGTGGTCTCCACAGGGGATTCAGACATCCCTTCGTATTGGGAGATGCAAGACGAGCCTGCATTCAATTCACTGCAGGGATATCCGGCCTTACTTCGAATCAGAGCATCTCGGTATCCATTCCACTTGAGGCTACAAACTCAGGGTCCCTCTCACATACCTGTAGCTGAGAGAATCCTCCTCTTGAGGTGCTTGTGGAAAGTTGGTATTCCTCTTGTGTCGAAGCCAGGGACTAAGCTCTCATCTCGAGTTGATTTGGGGTCCACGGAGCCCTTTCATGTTGCTCCAGTGACCTCAGGATCCCTCTAGACTTGAGACAGTGATCTTGGGTTTTCTCTGGAGTGCCATCAAGGAAATCAAGGCTCCTTTCACGTTTGATGTGGAACACGGAATTGCTCTGCCCGCAGTGCAGGGGAATCGGGCCTCATCTCGGGGCGAGGGGGAAGTCTCATGGTTTTTCTCTAGTTTCCGCCAGAACCTGGGGTATATTCTCGAGTTACGACGGGGAGGGCCCTTCCAGACACGTGTTTGTTCAGCGACGTCAGGACAACTGCCTAGGTGGGAGGGACACCTCGGGATTCTCCTCGAGTCTTGGCATGGCAATTGGGACGCGTCTCCACGTGAGGCGGGAGACCCAGGGTCCCTTTCCACGTGCCACAGGGATCCTGGGACTCCTATCCATTTTCAAGAGGAGTCAGGCATCGGCTCCTTTGAAAGCATTGATCTCCGCGGACCTCTCGAGTTTTCAAAGGATGTGAGGCCTCCGGTCGCGATGAGGCGGAGGACTAGGTCTTTCTCTGTCGACTCCACAGGGGATTCAGACAACCCTTCGTCTTGGGAGATGCAAGACGAGCCTGCATTCAATTCACTGCAGGGATATCTGGCCTTACTTCGAGTCAGAGCATCTCGGTGTCCATTTCACTTGAGGCCAAAAACTCAGGGTCCCTCTCACATACTTGTAGCTGAGAGAAGCCTCCACTTGAGGTGCTTGTGGAAATTTGGTATTCCTCTTGAGTCGAAGCCAGGGACTAAGCTCTCATCTCGAGTTGATTTGGGGTCCACGGAGCCCTTTCGTGTTGCTCCAGTGACCTCAGGATCCCTCTAGACTCTAGACAGTGATCTTGGGTTTTCTCTGGAGTGCCATCAAGGAAATCAAGGCTCCTTTCACGTTTGATGTGGAACACGGAATTGCTCTGCCTGCAGTGCAGGGGAATCGGGCCTCATCTCGCGGCGAGGGGGAAGTCTCATGGTTTTTCTCGAGTTGCGGCCAGAACCTGGGGTATATTCTGGAGTTACGACGGGGAGGGCCCTTCCTGACACGTGTTTGTTCATCGACGTCAGGACTCCTGCCTAGGTGCGAGGGACACCTCGGGATTCTCCTCGAGTCTTGGCATGGCAATTGAGACGCGTCTCCACGTGAGGCGGGAGACCCAGGGTCCCTTTCCACGTGCCACAGGGATCCTGGGGCTCCTATCCATTTTCAAGAGGAGTCAGGCATCGTCTCCTTTGGAAGCATTGATCTCCGCGGACCTCTCGAGTTTTCAAAGGATGTGATGCCTCCGGTCGCGATGAGGCGGAGGACTAGGTCTTTCTCTGTGGTCTCCACAGGGGATTCAGACATTCCTTCGTCTTGGGAGATGCAAGACGAGCCGTCATTCAATTCACTGCAGGGATATCCGGCCTAACTTCGAGTCAGAGCATCTCGGTGTCCATTTCACTTGAGGCCACAAACTGAGGGTCCCTCTCACATACCTGTAGCTGAGAGAAGCCTCCTCTTGAGGTGCTTGTGGAAATTTGGTATTCCTCTTGAGTCGAAGCCAGGGACTAAGCTCTCATCTAGAGTTGATTTGGGGTCCACGGAGCCCTTTCGTGTTGCTCCAGTGACCTCAGGATCCCTCTAGACTTGAGACAGTGATCTTGGGTTTTCTCTGGAGTGCCATCAAGGAAATCAAGGCTCCTTTCACGTTTGAGGTGGAAAAAGGAATTGCTCTGCACCCAGTGCAGGGGAATCGGGTCTCATGTTGCGGCGAGGGGGAAGTCTCATGATTTTTCTCGAATTGCGGCCGGAACCTGGGGTATATTCTCGAGTTACGACGGGGAGGGCCCTTCCAGACACGTGTTTGTTCAGCGACGTCATGACTCCTGCCTAGGGGAGAGGTACACCTCGGGATTCTCCTCGAGTTTTGGAATGGCAATTGGGACGCATCTCCACGTGAGGCGGGAGAACCAGCGTCCCTTTCCACGTGCCACAGGGATCCTGGGACTCCTATGCATTTTCAAGAGGACTCAGGCATCGTCTCCTTCGGAAGCATTGATCTCCGCAGACCTCTCGAGTTTTCAAAGGATGTGAGGCCTCCCGTCGCGATGAGGCGGAGAACTTGGTCTTTCTCTGTGGTCTCCACAGGGGATTCAGACATCCATTGATCTTGGGAGATGCAAGACGAGCCTGCATTCAATTCACTGCAGGGATATCCGGCCTTACTTCGAGTCAGAGCATCTCGGTGTCCATTCCACTTGAGGCCATAAACTCAGGGTCCCTCTCACATACCTGTAGCTGAGAGAAGCCTCCTCTTGAGGAGCTTGTGGAAAGTTGGTATTCCTCTTGAGTCGAAGCCAGGGACTAAGCTCTCATGTCGAGTTGATTTGGGGTCCACACAGCCCTTTCCTATTGCTCCAGTGACCTCAGGATCCCTCTAGACTTGAGACAGTGATCTTGGGTTTTCTCTGGAGTGCCATCAAGGAAATCAAGGCTCCTTTTACGTTTGATGTGGAACACGGAATTGCTCTGCACGCAGTGCAGGGGAATCGGGCCTCATCTCGCGGCGAGGGGGAAGTCTCATGGTTTTTCTCGAGTTGCGGCCGGAACATGTGGTATATTCTCGAGTTACAACGGGGAGGGCCCTTCCAGACACGTGTTTGTTCAGCGACCTCAGGACTCCTGCCTAGGTGCGAGGGACACCTCGGGATACTCCTCGAGTCTTGGCATGGCAATTGGGACGCGTCTCCACGTGAGGAGGGAGACCCAGTGTCCCATTCCACGTGCCACAGGGATCCTGGGACTCCTATCCATTTTCAAGAGGAGTCAGGCATCGTCTCCTTTGGAAGCATTGATCTCCGCAGACATCTCGAGTTTTCAAAGGATGTGAGGCCTCCGGTCGCGTTGAGGCGGAGGACTAGGACATTCTCTGTGGTCTCCACAGGGGATTCAGACATCCCTTCGTCTTGGGAGATGCAAGACGAGCCTGCATTCAATTCACTGCAGGGATATCCAGCCTTACTTCGAGTCGAGCATCTCGGTGTCCTTTCCACTTGAGGCCACAAACTCAGGGTCCCTCTCACATACCTGTAGCTGAGAGAAGCCTCCTCTTGATGTGCTTGTGGAAACTTGGTATTCCTCTTGAATCGAAGCCAGGGAATAAGCTCTCATCTCGAGTTGATTTGGGGTCCCCGGAGCCAATTCATGTTGCTCCAGTGACCTCAGGATCCCTCTAGACTTGAGACAGTGATCTTGGGTTTTCTCCGGAGTGGATCAAGGAAATCAAGGCTCCTATCATGTTTGATGTGGAACACGGAATTGCTCTGCACGCAGTGCAGGGGAATCGGGCCTCATCTCGCGGCGAGGGGGAAGTCTCATGGTTTTTCTCGAGTTGAGGCCGGAACTTGGGGTATATTCTCGAGTTACGACGGGGAGGGCCCTTCCAGCAACGTGTTTGTTCAGCGACGTCAGGACTCCTGCCTTGGTGCGAGGAACACCTCGGGATTCTCCTCGAGTCTTGGCATGGCAATTGGGATGCGTCTCCACGTGAGGCGGGAGACCCAGGGTCCCTTTCCACGTGCCACAGGGATCCTGGGACTCCTATCCATTTTCAAGAGGAGTCAGACATCGTCTCCTTCGGAAGTATTGATCTCCGCGGTCCTCTCGAGTTTTCAAAGAATATGAGGCCGCCGGTTGCATTGAGGTGGAGGCCTAGGTCTTTCTCTGTGGTCTCCACAGGGGATTCAGACAACCCTTCGTCTTGGGAGATGCAAGACGAGCCTGAATTCAATTCACTGAAGGGATATCCGGCCTTACTTCGAGTCAGAGCATCACGGTGTCCATTCCACTTGAGGCCACAAACTCGGGGTCCGTCTCACATACCTGTAGCTGAGAGAAGCCTCCTCTTGAGGTGCTTGTGGAAAGTTGTTATTCCTCTTGAGTCTAAGCCAGGGACTAAGCTCTCATCTCGAGTTGATTTGGGGTCCACCAAGCCCTTTCTGTTGGTCCAGTGACCTCAGGATCCCTCTAGACTTGAGACAGTGATCTTGGGTTTTCTCTGGAGTGCCATCAAGGAAATCAAGGCTCCTTTCACGTTTGATGTGGAACACGGAATTGCTCTGCATGCAGTGCAGGGGAATCGGGCCTCAACTCGCGGCGAGGGGGAAATCTCATGGTTTTTCTCGAGTTCCGGCCCGAACCTGGGGTATATTCTTGAGTTACAACGGGAAGGGTCTTCCAGACACGTGTTTGTTCAGCGACGTCAGGACACCTGCCTAGGTGCGAGGGACACCTCGGGATTCTCCTCGAGTCTTGGCAAGGCAATTTGGACGCGTCTCCACGTGAGGCGTGAGACCCAGGGTCCCTTTCCACGTGCCACAGGGATCCTGGGACTCCTATCCATTTTCAAGAGGAGTCAGGCATCGTCTCCTTTGGAAGCATTGATCTCCGCGGACCTCTTGAGTTTTCAAATGATGTGAGGCCTCCGGTCGCGATGAGGCCGAGGACTAGGACTTTCTCTGTGATCTCCAAGGGGATTCAGACATCCCGTCGTCTTGGGAGATGTAAGACGAGCCTGCTTTCAATTCACTGCAGGGATATCCGGCCTTAGTTCGAGTCAGAGCATCTCGGTGTCCATTCCACTTGAGGCCACAAATTCAGGGTCCCTCTCACATACATGTAGCTGAGAGAAGCCTCCTCTTAAGGTGCTTGTGGAAAGTTGATAGTCCTCTTGAGTCGAAGCCAGGGACTAAGCTCTCATCTCGAGTTAATTTGCGGTCCACGGAGCCCCTTCGTGTTGCTCCAGTGACCTCAGGATCCCTCTAGACTTGAGACAGTGATTTTGGGTTTTCTCTGGAGTGCCATCAAGGAAATCAAAGCTCCTTTCACGTTTGATGTGGAACACGGAATTGCTCTGCACGCAGTGCAGGGGAATCGGGCCTCATCTCGCGGCGAGGGGGAAGTCTCATGGTTTTTCTCGAGTTGCGGCCGGAACCTGGGGTATATTCTCGAGTTACGACGGGGAGGGCCCTTCCAGACAAGTGTTTGTTCAGCGACGTCAGGACTCCTGCCTAGGTGCGAGGGACACCTCAGGATTCTCCTCGAGTCTTGGCATGGCAATGGGGAAGCGTCTCCACGTGAGGCGGGAGACCCAGGGACCCTTTCCACGTGCCACAGGGATCCTGGGACTCCTATCCATTTTCAAGAGGAGTCAGGCATCGTCTCCTTTGGAAGCATTGATGTCCGCGGACCTCTCGAATTTTCAAAGGATGTGAGGCCCCCGGTCGCTATGAGGCGGAGAATTAGGTCTTTCTCTGTGGTCTCCACAGGGGATTCAGACATCCCTTCGTCTTGGGAGATGCAAGACGAGCCTGCATTCAATTCACTGCAGGGATATCCGGCCTTACTTCGAGTCAGAGCATCTCGGTGTCCATTCCACTTGAGGCCACTTACTCAGGGTCCCTCAAATATACGTGTAGCTGAGAGAAACCTCCTCGTGAGGTCCTTGTGGAAAGTTGGTATTCCTCTTGAGTCTAAGCCAGGGTCTAAGCTCTCATCTCGAGTTGATTTGGGGTCCATGAAGCCCTTTCCTGTTGGTCCAGTGACTTCAGGATCCCTCTAGACTTGAGACAGTGATCTTGGGTTTTCTCTGGAGTGCCATCAAGGAAATCAAGGCTCCTTTCACGTTTGATGTGGAACACGAATTTGCTCTGCACGCAGTCCAGGGGAATCGGGCCTCAACTCGCGGCGAGGGGGAAATCTCATGGTTTTTCTCGAGTTGCGGACGGAACCTGGGGTATATTATCGAGTTACGACGGGGAGGGCCCTTCCAGACACGTGTTTGTTCAGCGACGTCAGGACTCCTGCCTAGGGGCGAGGGACACCTCGGGATTCTCCTCGAGTCTTGGCATGGCAATTGGGACGCGTCTCCACGGGAGGCCGGAGACCCAGGTTCCCTTTCCACGTGCCACAGGGATCCTGGGACTCCTATCCATTTTCAAGAGGAGTCAGGCATCATCTCCTTTGGAAGCATTGATCTCCGCGGACCTCTTGAGTTTTCAAATGATGTGAGGCCTCCGGTCGCGTTCAGGCCGAGGACTAGGACTTTCTCTGTGTTCTCCACAGGGGATTCAGACATCCCTTCGTCTTGGGAGATGCAAGACGAGCCTGCATTCAATTCACTGCAGGGATATCCAGCCTTACTTCGAGTCAGAGCATCTCGGTGTCCATTCCACTTGAGGCCACAAATTCAGGGTCCCTCTCACATACCTGTAGCTGAGAGAAGCCTCCTCTTAAGGTGCTTGTGGGAAGTTGGTACTCCTCTTGAGTCGAAGCCAGGGACTAAGCTCTCATCTCGAGTTAATTTGGGGTTCACGGAGCCTTTTCGTATTGCTCCAGTGACCTCAGGATCCCTCTAGACTTGAGACAGTGATCTTGGGTTTTCTCTGGAGTGCCATCAAGGAAATCAAGGCTCCTTTCACGTTTGATGTGGAACACGGAATTGCTCTGCATGCAGTGCAGGGGAATCGGGCCTCAACTCACGGCGAGGGGGAAATCTCATGGTTTTTCTCGAGTTGCGGCCGGAACATGGGGTATATTCTCGAGTTACGATGGGGAGGGCCCTTCCAGACACGTGTTTGTTCAGCGACATCAGGACTCCTGCCTAGGGGCGAGGGACACCTCGGGATTCTCCTCGAGTCTTGGCATGGCAATTGGGACGCGTCTCCACTTGAGGCGGGAGACCCAGGTTCCCTTTCCACGTGCCACAGGGATCCTGGGACTCCTATCCATTTTCAAGAGGAGTCAGGCATCGTCTCCTTTGGAAGCATTGATCTCCGTGGACCTCTCGAGTTTTCAAAGGATATGAGGCCTCCGGTCGCGTTGAGGCGGAGGACTAGGTCTTTCTCTGTTGTCTCCACAGGGGATTCAGACATTCCTTCGTCTTGGGAGATGCAAGACGAGCCTGCATTCAATTCACTGCAGGGATATCCGGCCTTACTTCGAGTCAGAGCATCTCGGTGTCCATTCCACTTGAGGCCACAAATTCAGGGTCCCTCTCACATACCTGTAGCTGAGAGAAGCCTCCTCTTGAGGTGCTTGTGGAAAGTTGGTAGTCCTCTTGAGTAGAAGCCAGGTACGAAGCGCTCATCTCGAGTTGATTTGGGGTCCACGGAGCCCTTTGGAGTTGCTCCAGTGACCTTAGGATCCCTCTAACTTGAGACAGTGATCTTGGGTTTTCTCTGGAGTGCCATCAAGGAAATCAAGGCTCCTTTCACGTTTGATGTGGAACACGGAATTGCTCTACACGCAGTACAGGGGAATCGGGCCTCATCTCGCGGCGAGGGGGAAGTCTCATGGTTTTTCTCGAGTTGCGGCCGGAACCTGGGGTATATTCTCGAGTTACGACGGGGAGGGCCCTTCCAGACACGTGTTTGTTCAGCGACGTCGGACTCCTGCCTATGTGTGAGGGACACCTCGGGATTCTCCTCGAGTCTTGGCATGGCAATTGGGACGCGTCTCCACGGGAGCCGGGAGACCCAGGGTCCCTTTCAACGTGCCACAGGGATCATGGGACTCCTATCCAATTTCAAGAAGAGTCAGGCATCGTCTCCTTTGGAAGCATTGATCTCCGCAGACCTCTCGAGTTTTCAAAGGATGTGAGGCCTCCGGTCTTGATGAGGCGGAGGACTAGGTCTATCTCTGTGGTCTCCACAGGGGATTCAGACATCCCTTCGTCTTGGGAGATGCAAGACGAGCCTGCATTCAATTCACTGCAGGGATATCCGGCCTTACTTCGAGTCAGAGCATCTCGGTGTCCATTCCACTTGAGGCCACAAACTCAGGGTCCCTCTCACATACCTGTAGCTGAGAGAAGCCTCCTCTTGAGGTGCTTATGGAAAGTTGGTATTCCTCTTGAGTCGAAGCCAGGGACTAAGCTCTCATCTCGAGTTGATTTCGGGTCCAAGGGGAAATTTCGTGTTGCTCCAGTGACCTCAGGATCCCTGTAGACTTGAGACAGTGAACCTGGGTTTTCTCTGGAGTGCCATCAAGGAAATCAAGGCTCCTTTCAGGCTTGATGTGGAACACGGAATTGCTCTGCACGCAGTGTAGGGGAATCGGGCCTCATCTCGCGGCGAGGGGGAAGTCTCATGGTTTTTCTCGAGTTGAGGCCGGAACCTTTGGTATATTCTCGAGTTACGACGGGCAGGGCCCTTCCAGACACGTGTTTGCTCAGCGACGTCAGGACTCCTGCCTAGGTGCGAGGGACACCTTGGGATTCTCCTCGAGTCTTGGCATGGCAATGGGGAAGCGTCTCCACGTGAGGCGGGAGACCCAGGGTCCCTTTACACGTTCCACAGGGATCCTGGGACTCCTATCCATTTTCAAGAGGAGTCAGGCATCGTCTCCTTTGGAAGCATTGATCTCCGTGGACCTCTCGAGTTTTCAAAGGATGTGAGGCCTCCGTTCACATTGTGGCGGAGGACTAGGTCTTTCTCTGTGGTCTCCACAGGGGATTCAGACAACCCTTCGTCTTGGGAGATGCAAGATGAGCCTGCATTCATTTCACTGCAGGGATATCCGGCCTTACTTCGAGTCAGAGCATCTCGGTGTCCATTCCACTTGAGGCCACAAACTCAGGGTCCCTCTCACATACCTGTACCTGAGAGAAGCCTCCTCTTGAGGTGCTTGTGGAAAGTTGGTATTCCTCTTGAGTCGAAGCCAGGGACTAAGCTCTCATCTCTAGTTGATTTGGGGTCCACGGAGCCCTTTCGTGTTGCTCCAGTGACCTCAGGATCCCTCTAGACTTGAGACAGTGATCTTGGGTTTTCTCTGGAGTGCCATCAAGGAAATCAAGGCTCCTTTCACGTTTGATGTGGAACACGGAATGTCTCTGCATGCAGTGCAGGGGAATCGGGCCTCATCTCGCGGCGAGGGGGAAGTCTCATGGTTTTTCTCGACTTGCGGCTGGAACCTGGGGCATATTCTCGAGTTATGATGGGGAGGGCCATTACAGACACGTGTTTGTTCAGCGACGTCATGACTCCTGCCTAGGTGCGAGGGACACCTCGGGATTCTCCTCGAGTCTTGGCATGGCAATTGGGACGCGTCTCCACGTCAGGCGGGAGACCGAAGGTCCCTTTCCACGTGCCACAGGGATCCTGGGACTCCTATCCATTTTCAAGAGGAGTCAGGCATCGTCTCCTTTGGAAGCATTGATCTCCGCAGACCTCTCGAGTTTTCAAAGGATGTGAGGCCTCCGGTCTCGAAGAGGCGGAGAACTAGGTCTTTCTCTGTGGTCTCCACAGGGGATTCAGACAACCCTTCGTCTTGGCAGAAGCAAGACGAGCCTTCATTCAATTCACTGCAGAGATATCCGGCCTTACTTCGAGTCAGAGCATCTCGGTGTCCATTCCACTTGATGCCACAAACTGAGGGTCCCTCTCACATACCTGTAGCTGAGAGAAGCCTCCTCTTGAGGTGCTTGTGGAAAGTTGGTATTCCTCTTGAGTCGAAGCCAGGGACTAAGCTCTCATCTCGAGTTGATTTGGGGTCCACGGAGCCCTTTCGTGTTGCTCCAGTGACCTCAGGATCCCTCTAGACTTGAGACAGTGATCTTGGGTTTTCTCTGGAGCGCCATCAAGGAAATCAAGGGTCCTTTCACGTTTGATGTGGAACACGGGATTGCTTTGCACGCAGTGCAGGGGAATCGGGCCTCATCTCGCGGCGAGGGTGAAGTCTCATGGTTTTCCTCGGGTTGCGGCCGGAACCTGGGGTATATTCTCGAGTTAGGAAGGGGAGGGCCCTTCCAGACACGTGTTTGTTCAGCGACGTCAGGACTCCTGCCTAGGTGCGAGGGACACCTTAGGATTCTCCTCGAGTCTTGGCATGGCAATTGGGACGCGTCTCCACGTGAGGCGGGAGACCCAGGGTCCCTTTCCACGTGCCACAGGGATCCTGGGACTCCTATCCATTTGCAAGAGGAGTCAGGCATCGTCTCCTTTGGAAGCATTGATCTCCGCGGACCTCTCGAGTTTTCAAAGGGTGTGAGGCCTCCGGTCGCGATGAGGCGGAGAACTAGTTCTTTCTCTGTCGTCTCCACAGGGGATTCAGACATCCCTTCGTCTTGGGAGATGCAAGATGAGCCTGCATTCAATTCACTGCAGGGATATCCGGCCTTACTTCGAGTCAGAGCATCTCGGTGTCCATTCCACTTGAGGCCACAAACTCAGGGGCCCTCTCACATACCTGTAGCTGAGAGAAGCCTCCTCTTGAGGTGTTGTGGAAAGTTGGTATTCCTCTTGAGTCGAAGTCAGGGACTAAGCTCTCATCTCGAGTTGATTTGGGGTCCACGGAGCCCTTTCGTGTTGCTCCAGTGACCTCAGGATCCCTCTAGACTTGAGACAGTGATCTTGGGTTTTCTCTGGAGTGCCATCAAGGAAATCAAGGCTCCTTTCACGTTTGATGTGGAACACGCTATTGCTCTGCACGCAGTGCAGGGGAATCGGGCCTCATCTCGGGGCGACGGGAAATCTCATGGTTTTTCTCAAGTTGCGGCCGGAACCTGGGGTATATTCTCGAGTTACGACGGGTAGGGCCCTTCCAGACACGTGTTTGTTCAGCGATGTCATGACTCCTGCCTAGGTGCGAGGGACACCTCGGGATTCTCCTCGAGTCTTGGCATGGCAATTGGGACGCGTTTGCACGTGAGGCGGGAGACCCAGGGTCCGTTTCCACGTGCCACAGGGATCCTGGGACTCCTATCCATTTTCAAGAGGAGTCAGGCATCTTCTCCTTTGGAAGCATTGATCTCCGCGGACCTCTCCAGTTTTCAAAGGATGTGAGGCCTCCGGTCGCGATGAAGCGGAGGACTAGGTCTTCTCTGTGGTCTCCACAGGGGATTCAGACATCCCTTCGTCTTGGGAGATGCAAGACGAACCTGCATTCAATTCCCTGCAGGGATATCCAGCCTTAGTTCGAGTCAGAGCATCTCGGTGTCCATTCCACTTGAGGCCACAAATTCAGGGGCCCTCTCACATACCTGTAGCTGAGAGAAGCCTCCTCTTGAGGTGCTTGTGGAAAGTTGGTATTCCTCTTGATTCGATGCCAGGGACTAAGCTCTCATCTCGAGTTGATTTGGGGTCCATGGAGCCCTTTCCTGTTGCTCCAGTGACCTCAGGATCCCTCTAGACTTGAGACAGTGATCTTGGGTTTTCTCTGGAGTGCCATGAAGGAAATCAAGGCTCCTTTCACGTTTGATGTGGAACACGGAATTGCTCTGCCCGCAGTGCAGGGGAATCGGGCCTCATCTCCGGGCGAGGGGGAAGTCTCATGGTTTTTCTCTAGTTTCCGCCAGAACCTGGGGTATATTCTCGAGTTACGACGGGGAGGGCCCTTCCAGACACGTGTTTGTTCAGCGACGTCAGGACAACTGCCTAGGTGGGAGGGACACCTCGGGATTCTCCTCGAGTCTTGGCATGGCAATTGGGACGCGTCTCCACGTGAGGCGGGAGACCCAGGGTCCCTTTCCACGTGCCACAGGGATCCTGGGACTCCTATCCATTTTCAAGAGGAGTCAGGCATCGGCTCCTTTGAAAGCATTGATCTCCGCGGACCTCTCGAGTTTTCAAAGGATGTGAGGCCTCCGGTCGCGATGAGGCGGAGGACTAGGTCTTTCTCTGTCGTCTCCACAGGGGATTCAGACAACCCTTCGTCTTGGGAGATGCAAGACGAGCCTGCATTCAATTCACTGCAGGGATATCTGGCCTTACTTCGAGTCAGAGCATCTCGGTGTCCATTTCACTTGAGGCCAAAAACTCAGGGTCCCTCTCACATACTTGTAGCTGAGAGAAGCCTCCACTTGAGGTGCTTGTGGAAATTTGGTATTCCTCTTGAGTCGAAGCCAGGGACTAAGCTCTCATCTCGAGTTGATTTGGGGTCCACGGAGCACTTTCGTGTTACTCCAGTGACCTCAGGATCCCTCTAGACTCTAGACAGTGATCTTGGGTTTTCTCTGGAGTGCCATCAAGGAAATCAAGGCTCCTTTTACGTTTGATGTGGAACACGGAATTGCTCTGCACGCAGTGCAGGGGAATCGGGCCTCATCTCGCGGCGAGGGGGAAGTCTCATGGTTTTTCTCGAGTTGCGGCCGGAACATGGGGTATATTCTCGAGTTACAACGGGGAGGGCCCTTCCAGACACGTGTTTGTTCAGCGACCTCAGGACTCCTGCCTAAGTGCGAGGGACACCTCGGGATTCTCCTCGAGTCTTGGCATGGCAATTGGGACGCGTCTCCTCGTGAGGCGGCAGACTCAGGGTCCCTTTCCAAATGCCACAGGGATCCTGGGGCTCCTATCCATTTTCAAGAGGAGTCTGGCATCGTCTCCTTTGGAAGCATTGATCTCCGCGGACCTCTCGAGTTTTCAAAGGATGGGAGGCCTCCGGTCGCGATGAGGCGGAGAACTAGGTCTTTCTCTGTGGTCTCCACAGGGCATTCAGGCATCCCTTCGTCTTGGGAGATGCAAGACGAGCCTGCATTCAATTCACTGCAGGGATATCCGGCCTTAGTCCGAGTCAGAGCATCTAGGTGTCCATTCCACTTGAGGCCACAAACTCAGGGTCCCTCTCACATACCTGTAGCTGAGAGAAGCCTCCTCTTGAGGTGCTTGTGAAAAGTTGGTATTCCTCTTGAGTCGAAGCCAGGGACTAAGCTCTCATCTCGAGTTGTTTTGGGGTCGACGGATCCCTTTCGTGTTGCTCCAATGACCTCAGGATCCCTCTAGACTTGAGACAGTGATCTTTGGTTTTCTCTGGAGTGCCATCAAGGAAATCAAGGCTCCTTTCACGTTTGATGTGGAACACGGAATTGCTCTGCCCGCAGTGCAGGGGAATCGGGCCTCATCTCTGGGCGAGGGGGAATTCTCATGGTTTTTCTCTAGTTGCGGCCAGAACCTGGGGTATATTCTCGAGTTACGACGGGGAGGGCCCTTCCAGACACGTGTTTGTTCAGCGACGTCAGGACAACTGCCTAGGTGCGAGGGACACCTCGGGATTCTCCTCGAGTCTTGGCATGGCAATTGGGACGCGTCTCCACGTGAGGCGTGAGACCCAGGGTCCCTTTCCACGTGCCACAGGGATCCAGGGGCTCCTATCCATTTTCAAGAGGAGTCAGGCATCGTCTCCTTTGAAAGCACTGATCTCCGCTGACCTCTCGAGTTTTCAAAGGATGTGAGGCCTCCGGTCGCGATGAGGCGGAGGACTAGGTCTTTCTCTGTGGTCTCCACAGGGGATTCAGACATCCCTTCATCTTGGGAGATGCAAGACGAGCCTGCATTCCATTCACTGCAGGGATATCCAGCCTTACTTCGAGTCAGAGCATCTCGTTGTCCATTCCACTTGAGGCCACAAACTCAGGGTCCCTCTCACATACCTGTAGCTGAGAGAAGCCTCCTCTTGAGGTGCTTGTGGAAAGTTCGTATTCCTCTTGAGTCGAAGCCAGGAACTAAGCTCTCATCTCGAGTTGATTTGGGGTCCACGGAGCCCTTTCGTGTTGCTCCAATGACCTCAGGATCCCTCTAGACTTGAGAAAGTGATCTTGGGTTTTCTCTGGAGTGCCATCAAGGAAATCAAGGCTCCTTTCACGTTTGATGTGGAACACGGAATTGCTCTGCACGCAGTGCAGGGGAATCGGGCCTCATCTCGCGGCGAGGGGGAAGTCTCATGGTTTTTCTCGAGTTGCGGCTGGAACCTTGGGTATATTCTCGAGTTATGACGGGGAGGGCCCTTCCATACACGTGTTTGTTCAGCGACGTCGAACTCCTGCCTAGGTGCGAGGGACACCTTGGGATTCTCCTCGAGTCTTGGCATGGCAATTGTGAAGCGTCTCCACGTGAGGCGGGAGACCCAGGGTCCCTTTCCACGTGCCACAGGGATCCTGGGACTCCTATCCATTTTCAAGAAAAGTCAGGCATCGTCTCCTTTGGAAGCATTGATCTCCTTGGACCTCTCGAGTTTTCAAAGGATGTGAGGCCTCCGGTCGCGATGAGGCGGAGGACTAGGTCTATCTCTGTGGTCTCCACAGGGGATTCAGACAACCCTTCGTCTTGGGAGATGCAAGAGGACCCTGCATTCAATTCACTGCAGAGATATCCGGCCTTACTTCGAGTCAGAGCATCTCAGTGTCCATTCCACTTGAGGCCACAAACTCAGGGTCCCTCTCACATACCTGTAGCTGAGAGAAGCCTCGTCTTGAGGAGCTTGTGAAAAGTGGGTATTCCTCTTGAGTCGAAGCCAGGGACTCAGCTCGCATCTCGAGTTGATTTGGGGTCCACGGAGCCCTTTCGTGTTGCTCCAGTGACGTCAGGATCCCTCTAGACTTGAGACAGTGATCTTGGGTTTTCTCTGGAGTGCCATCAAGGAAATCAAGGCTCCTTTCACGTTTGATGTGGAACACGGAATTGCTCTGCATGCAGTGCAGTGGAATCGGGCCTCAACTCGCGGCGAGGGGGAAATCTCATGGTTTTTCTCGAGTTGCGCCCGGAACCTGGGTTATATTCTCGAGTTACGACGGGGAGGGCCCTTCCAGACACGTGTTTGTTCAGCGAAGTCAGGACTCCTACCTAGGTGCTAGGGACACCTCGGGATTCTCCTCGAGTCTTGGCATGGCAATTGTGACGCGTCTCCACGTGAGGCGGTAGACCCAGGGTCCCTTGCCACGTGCCACAGGGATCCTGGGACTCCTATCCATTTCCAAGAGGAGTCAGGCATCGTCTCCTTTGGAAGCATTTATCTCGGCGGACCTCTCGAGTTTTCAAAGGATGTGAGGCCCCCAGTCGCTATGAGGCAGAGAATTAGGTCTTTCTCTGTGGTCTCCACAGGGGATTCAGACATCCCTTCGTCTTGGGAGATGCAAGACGAGCCTGCATTCAATTCACTGCAGGGATATCCGGCCTTACTTCAAGTCAGAGCATCTCGGTGTCCATTCCACTTGAGGCCACAAACTCAGGGTCCCTCAAATATACCTGTAGCTGAGAGAAGCCTCCTCTTGAGGTCCTTGTGGAAAGTTGGTATTCCTCTTGAGTCTAAGCCAGGGTCTAAGCTCTCATCTCGAGGTGATTTGGGGTCCACAAAGCCCTTTCCTGTTGGTCCAGTGACCTCAGGATCCCTCTAGACTTGAGACAGTGATCTTGGGTTTTCTCTGGAGTGCCAACAAGGAAATCAAGGCTCCTTTCACGTTTGATGTGGAACACGGAATTGCTCTGCACGCAGTGCACGGAATCGGGCCTCATCTCGGGGCGAGGGGGAAGTCTCATGGTTTTTCTCGAGTTGCGGCCGGAACCTGGGGTATATTCTCGAGTTACGTCGGGGAGGGCCCTTCCAGACACGTGTTTGTTCAGCGAAGTCAGGACTCCTGCCTAGGTGCGAGGGACACCTCGGGATTCTCCTCGAGTCTTGGCATGGCAATTGGGACGCGTCTCCACGTGAGGCGGGAGACCCAGGGTCCCTTTCCACGTGCCACAGGGATCCTGGGACTCCTATCCATTTTCAAGAGGAGTCAGACATCGTCTCCTTCGGAAGTATTGATCTCCGCGGTCCTCTCGAGTTTTCAAAGAATATGAGGCCGCCGGTTGCATTGAGGTGGAGGCCTAGGTCTTTCTCTGTGGTCTCCACAGGGGATTCAGACAACCCTTCGTCTTGGGAGATGCAAGACGAGCCTGAATTCAATTCACTGAAGGGATATCCGGCCTTACTTCGAGTCAGAGCATCACGGTGTCCATTCCACTTGAGGCCACAAACTCGGGGTCCGTCTCACATACCTGTAGCTGAGAGAAGCCTCCTCTTGAGGTGCTTGTGGAAAGTTGTTATTCCTCTTGAGTCTAATCCAGGGACTAAGCTCTCATCTCGAGTTGATTTGGGGTCCACCAAGCCCTTTCTGTTGGTCCAGTGACCTCAGGATCCCTCTAGACTTGAGACAGTGATCTTGGGTTTTCTCTGGAGTGCCATCAAGGAAATCAAGGCTCCTTTCACGTTTGATGTGGAACACGGAATTGCTCTGCATGCAGTGCAGGGGAATCGGGCCTCAACTCGCGGCGAGGGGGATTTCTCATGGTTTTTCTCGAGTTACGGCCTGAACCTGGGGTATATTCTTGAGTTACAACGGGAAGGGTCTTCCAGACACGTGTTTGTTCAGCGACGTCAGGACACCTGCCTAGGTGCGAGGGACACCTCGGGATTCTCCTCGAGTCTTGGCAAGGCAATTTGGACGCGTCTCCACGTGAGGCGTGAGACCCAGGGTCCCTTTCCACGTGCCACAGGGATCCTGGGACTCCTATCCATTTTCAAGAGGAGTCAGGCATCGTCTCCTTTGGAAGCATTGATCTCCGCGGACCTCTTGAGTTTTCAAATGATGTGAGGCCTCCGGTCGCGATGAGGCCGAGGACTAGGACTTTCTCTGTGATCTCCAAGGGGATTCAGACATCCCGTCGTCTTGGGAGATGCAAGACGAGCCTGCTTTCAATTCACTGCCGGGATATCCGGCCTTAGTTCGAGTCAGAGCATCTCGGTGTCCATTCCACTTGAGGCCACAAATTCAGGGTCCCTCTCACATACATGTAGCTGAGAGAAGCCTCCTCTTAAGGTGCTTGTGGAAAGTTGATAGTCCTCTTGAGTCGAAGCCAGGGACTAAGCTCTCATCTCGAGTTAATTTGCGGTCCACGGAGCCCCTTCGTGTTGCTCCAGTGACCTCAGGATCCCTCTAGACTTGAGACAGTGATCTTGGGTTTTCTCTGGAGTGCCATCAAGGAAATCAAAGCTCCTTTCACGTTTGATGTGGAACACGGAATTTCTCTGCACGCAGTGCAGGGGAATCGGGCCTCATCTCGCGGCGAGGGGGAAGTCTCATGGTTTTTCTCGAGTTGCGGCTGGAACCTTAGGTATATTCTCGAGTTACGACGGGGAGGGACCTTCCAGACACGTGTTTGTTCAGCGACGTCAGGACTCCTGCCTAGGTGCGAGGGACACCTCGGGATTCTCCTCGAGTCTTGGCATGGCAATTGGGACGTGTCTCCACGTGAGGCGGGAGACCCAGGGTCCCTTTCCACGTGCCACAGGGATCCTGGGAATCCTATCCGTTTTCAAGAGGAGTCAGGCATCGTCTCCTTTGTAAGCATTGATCTGCGCAGACCTCTAATTTTTCAAAGGATGTGATGTCTCCGGTCGCAATGAGGTGGAGGACTAGCTCTTTCTCTGTGGTCTCCACAGGGGATTCAGACATCCCTTCGTCTTGGGAGATGCAAGACGAGCCTGCATTCAATTCACTGCAGGGATATCCGGCCTTACTTCGAGTCAGAGCATCTCGGTGTCCATTCCACTTGAGGCCACAAACTCTGGGTCCATCTCACATACCTGTAGCTGAGAGAAGCCTCCTCTTGAGGTGCTTGTGGAAAGTTGGTATTCCTCTTGATTCGAAGCCAGGGACTAAGCTCTCATCTCGAGTTGATTTGGGGTCCACGGAGAAATTTCGTGTTGCTCCAGTGACCTCAGGATCCCTCTAGACTTGAGACCGTGATCTTGGGTTTTCTCTGGAGTGCCATCAAGGAAATCAAGGCTCCTTTCACGTTTGATATGGAACACGGAATTGCTCTGCACGCAGTGCAGGGGAATCGGGCCTCATCTCGCGGCGAGGGGGAAGTCTCATGGTTTTTCTCGAGTTGCGGCCGGAACCTGGGGTATATTCTCGAGTTACGACGGGGAGGGACCTTCCAGACACGTGTTTGTTCAGCGATGTCAGGACTCCTGCCTAGGTGCGAGGGACACCTCGGGATTCTCCTCGAGTCTTGGCATGGCAATTGGGACGCGTCTCCACGTGAGGCGGGAGACCCAGGGTCCCTTTCCACGTGCCACAGGGATCCTGGGACTCCTATCCATTTTCAAGAAGAGCCAGGCATCGTCTCCTTTGGGAGCATTGACTTCCGCAGACCTCTCGAGTTTTCAAAGGATGTGATGCCTCCGGTCTCGATAAGGCGGAGGACTAGGTCTTTCTCTGTGGTCTCCACAGGGGATTCAGACATCCCTTCATCTTGGGAGATGCAAGACGAGCCTGCATTCAATTCACTGCAGGGATATCCGGCCTTTTTTAGGTCAGAGCATCTAGGTGTCCATTCCAATTGAGGCCACAAACTCAGGGTCCCTCTCACATACCTGTAGCTGAGAGAAGCCTCCTCTTGAGGTGCTTGTGGAAAGTTGGTATTCCTCTTGAGTCGAAGCCAGGGACTAAGCTCTCATCTCGAGTTGATTTGGGGTCCACGGAGCCCTTTCGTGTTGCTACAGTGACCTCAGGATCCCTCTAGACTAGAGACAGTGATCTTGGGTTTTCTCTGGAGTGCCATCAAGGAAATCAAGGCTCCTTTCACTTTTGATGTGGAATACGGAATTGCTCTGCACGCAGGGCAGGGGAATCGGGCCTAATCTCGCGGCGAGGGGGAAGTCTCATGGTTTTTCTCGAGTTGCGGCCGGAACCTGGGGTATATTCTCGAGTTACGACGGGGAGGCCCCTTCCAGACACGTGTTTGTTCAGCGACGTCAGGACTCCTGCCTAGGTGCGAGGGACACCTCGGGATTCTCCTCGAGTCTTGGCATGGCAATTGGGATGCGTCTCCACGTGAGGCAGGAGACCCAGGGTCCCTTTACACGTGCCACAGGGATCCTGGGACTCCTATCCATTTTCAAGAGGAGTCGGGCATCGTCTCCTTTGGAAGCATTGATCTCTGCAGACCTCTCGAGTTTTCAAAGGATGTGAGGCCTCCGGTCGCGATGAGACGGAGGCCTTGGTCTTTCTCTGTGGTCTCCACAGGGGATTCAGACATCCCTTCGTCTTGGGAGATGCAAGACGAGCCTGCATTCAATTCACTGCAGGGATATCCGGCCTTACTTCGAGTCAGAGCATCTCGGTGTCCATTCCACTTGAGGCCACAAACTCAGGGTCGCTCTCACATACCTGTAGCTGAGAGAAGCCTCCTCTTTAGGTGCTTGTGGAAAGTTGGTATTCCTCTTGAGTCTAAGCCAGGGACTAAGCTCTCATCTCGAGTTGATTTGGGGTCCATGGAGCCCTTTCCTTTTGGTCCAGTGACCTCAGGATCCCTCTAGACTTGTGACAGTGATCTTGGGTTTTCACTGGAGTGCCATCAAGGAAATCAAGGGTCCTTTCACGTTTGATGTGGAACACGGAATTGCTCTGCATGCAGTGCAGGGTAATCGGGCCTCAACTCGCGGCGAGTGGGAAATCTCATGGTTTTTCTCGAGTTGCGGCCGGAACCTGGGGTATATTCTCGAGTTACGACGGGAAGGGCCCTTCGAGACACGTGTTTGTTCAGCGACGTCAGGACTCCTGCCTAGGTGCGAGGGACACCTCGGGATTCTCCTCGAGTCTTGGCATGGCAATTGGGACGCGTCTCCACGTGAGGCGGGAGACCCAGGGTCCCTTTCCACGTGCCACAGGGATCCTGGGACTCCTATCCATTTTCAAGAGGAGTCAGGCATCGTCTCCTTCGGAAGTATTGATCTCCGCGGACCTCTGGAGTTTTCAAGTATATGAGGCCTCCGGTTGTGTTGAAGTTGGGGACTAGGTCTTTCTCTGTCGTCTCCACAGAGGATTCCTACAACCCTTCGTCTTGGGAGATGCAAGACGAGCCTGCATTCAATTCACTGCAGGGATATCCGGCCTTACTTCGAGTCAGAGCATCTCGGTGTCCATTCCACTTGAGGCCACAAACTCAGGGTCCCTCTCACATACCTGTAGCTGAGAGAAGCCTCCTCTTGAGGTGCTTGTGGAAAGTTGGTATTCCTCTTGAGGCGAAGCCAGGGACTAAGCTCTCATCTCGAGTTGATTTGGGGTCCATGGAGCCCTTTCGTGTTGCTCCAGTGATCTCAGCATCCCTCTAGACTTGAGACAGTGATCTTGGGTTTTCTCTGGAGTGCCATCAAGGAAATCAAGGCTCCTTTCACGTTTGATGTGGAACACGGAATTGCTCTGCACGCACTGCAGGGGAATCTGGCCTCATCTCGCGGCAAGGGGGATGTCTCATGGTTTTTCTCAAGTTGCGGCCGGAACCTGGGGTATATTCTCGAGTTACGACGGGGAGGGCCCTTCCAGACACGTGTTTGTTCAGCGTCGTCAGGACTCCTGCCTAGGTGCGAGGGACACCTCGGGATTCTCCTCGAGTCCTGGCATGGTAATTGGGACGTGTCTCCACGTGAGGCGGGAGACCCAGCGTCCCTTTCCACGTGCCACAGGGATCCTGGGACTCCTATCCATTTTCAATAAGAGTCAGGCATCTTCTCCTTTGGAAGCACTGATCTCTGCGGACCTCTCGAGTTTTCAAAGGATGTGAGGCCTCTGGTCGCGATGAGGCGGAGAACTCGGTCTTTTTCTGTGGTCTCCACAGGGGATTCAGACATCCCTTCGTCTTGGGAGCTGCAAGACGAGCCTACATTCAATTCACTGCAGGGATATCTGGCCTTACTTTTAGTCAGAGCATCTGGGTGTCCATTCCACTTGAGGCCACAACCTCAGGGTCCTTCTCACATACCTGTAGCTGAGAGAACCCTCCTCTTGAGGTGCTTGTGGAAAGTTGGTATTCCTCTTGAGTCGAAGCCAGGGACTAAGCTCTCATCTTGAGTTGATTTGGGGTCCACGGAGCCCTTTCATGTTGCTCCAGTGACCTCAGGATCCGTCTAGACTTGAGACAGTGATCTTGGGTTTTCTCTGGAGTGCCATCAAGGAAATGAAGGCTCCTTTCACTTTTGATGTGGAACACGGAATTGCTCTCCACGCAGTGCAGGGGAATCGAGCCTCATCTCGCGGCGAGGGGGAAGTCTCATGGTTTTTCTCGAGTTGCGGCCGGAACCTGGGGTATATTCTCGAGTTACGACGGGGAGGGCCCTTCCAGACACGGGTTTGTTCAGCGATATGAGGACTCCTGCCTAGGTGCGAGGGACAACTTGTGATTCTCCTCGAGTCTTGGCATGGCAATTTGGACGCGTCTCCACGTGAGGCGGGAGACCCAGGGTCCCTTTCCACGTGCCACAGGGATCCTGGGACTCCTATCCATTTTCAAGAGGAGTCAGGCATCGTCTCCTTTGGAAGCATTGATCTCCGCAGACCTCTCGAGTTTTCAAAGGATGTGAGGCCTCCGGTCGCGATGAGGCGGAGAACTCGGTCTTTCTCTGTGGTCTCCACAGGGGATTCAGACATCCCTTCGTCTTGGGAGATGCAAAACGAGCCTGCATTCAATACACTGCAGTGATATCCGGCCTTACTTCGAGTCAGAGCATCTCGGTGTCCATTCCACTTGAGGCCACAAACTCAGGGGCCCTCTCACATACCTGTAGCTGAGAGAAGCCTCCTCTTGAGGTGTTTGTGGAAAGTTGGTATTCCTCTTGAGTCGAAGCCAGGGACTAAGCTCTCATCTCGAGTTGATTTGGGGTCCACGGATACCTTTCGAGTTGCTCCAGTGACCTCAGGATCCCTCTAGACTTGAGACAGTGATCTTGGGTTTTCTCTGGAGTGCCATCAAGGAAATCAAGGCTCCTTTCACGTTTGATGTGGAACACGGAATTGCTCTGCACGCAGTGCAGGGGAATCGGGCCTCATCTCGCGGCGAGGGGGAAGTCTCATGGTTTTTCTCGAGTTGGGCCGGAACCTGGGGTATATTCTCGAGTTACGACGGGGAGGGCGCTTCCATACACGTGTTTGTTCAGCGACGTCAGGACTCCTGCCTAGGTGCGAGGGACAACTCGGGATTCTCCTCGAGTGTTGCCATGGCAATTGGGACGCGTCTCCACGTGAGGCGGGAGACCCAGGGTCCCTTTCCACGTGCCTCAGGGATCCTGGGACTCCTATCCATTTGCAAGAGGAGTCAGGCATCGTCTCCTCTGGAAGCATTGATCTCCGTGGACCTCTCGAGTTTTCAAAGGATGTGAGGCCTCCGGTCGCATTGAGGGTGAGGACTAGGTCTTTCTCTGTGGTCTCCACAGGGGATTCAGACATCCCTTTGTCTTGGGAGATGCAAGATGAGCCTGCTTTCTTTTTTTTTTTTTTTTCTTTCTTTTTTTCTTTTTTAATTTTTATTATTATTATTTTTTTTCCCAGTGGGTTTTGTCATACATTGATATGAACCAGCCATGGATTTACATGTATTCCTAATCCCAATCCCCCCTCCCACCTCCCTCTCCACCCGATTCCTCTGGGTCTTCCCAGTGCACCAGGCCCGAGCACTTGTCTCGTGCATCCCACCTGGGCTGGTGATCTGTTTCACCTTAGATAGTATACATGCTGTTCTTTTCAAATATCCCACCCTCACATTCTCCCACAAAGTTCAAAAGTCTGTTCTGTGTTTCTGTGTCTCTTTTTCTGTTCTGCATATAGGGTTATTGTTATCACCTTTCTAAATTCCATATACATGTGTCAGTATGCTGTAATGTTCTTTATCTTTCTGGCTTACTTCACTCTGTATAATGGGCTCCAGCTTCATCCATCTCATTAGGACTGGTTCAAATGAATTCTTTTTAATGGCTGAGTAATATTCCATGGTGTATATGTACCACAGCTTCCTTATCCATTCATCTGCTGATGGGCATCTAGGTTGCTTCCATGTCCTGGCTATTATAAACAGTGCTGCGATGAACATTGGGGTGCACGTGTCTCTTTCAGATCTGGTTTCCTCAGTGTGTATGCCCAGAAGTGGGATTGCTGGGTCATATGGCAGTTCTATTTCCAGTTTTTTAAGAAATCTCCACACTGTTTTCCATAGCGGCTGTACTAGTTTGCATTCCCACCAACAGTGTAAGAGGGTTCCCTTTTCTCCACACCCTCTCCAGCATTTATTGCTTGTAGACTTTTGGATAGCAGCCATCCTGACTGGCGTGTAATGGGACCTCATTGTGGTTTTGATTTGCATTTCTCTAATAATGAGTGATGTTGAGCATCTTTTCATGTGTTTGTTAGCCATCTGTATGTCTTCTTTGGAGAAATGTCTGTTTAGTTCTTTGGCCCATTTTTTGATTGGGTCATTTATTTTTCTGGAATTGAGCTGCAGGAGTTGCTTGTATATTTTTGAGATTAATCCTTTGTCTGTTTCTTCATTTGATATTATTTTCTCCCAATCTGAGGGCTGTCTTTTCACCTTACTTATAGTTTCCTTTGTAGTGCAAAAGCTTTTAAGTTTCATTAGGTCCCATTTGTTTAGTTTTGCTTTTATTTCCAATATTCTGGGAGGTGGGTCATAGAGGATCTTGCTTTGATTTATGTCGGAGAGTGTTTTGCCTATGTTCTCCTCTAGGAGTTTTATAGTTTCTGGTCTTACATTTAGATCTTTAATCCATTTTGAGTTTATTTTTGTGTATGGTGTTAGAAAGTGTTCTAGTTTCATTCTTTTACAAGTGGTTGACCAGTTTTCCCAGCACCACTTGTTAAAGAGGTTGTCTTTTTTCCATTGTATATCCTTGCCTCCTTTGTCAAAAATAAGGTGTCCATAGGTTCGTGGATTTATCTCTGGGCTTTCTATTCTGTTCCATTGATCTATATTTCTGTCTTTGTGCCAGTACCATACTGTCTTGATGACTGTGGCTTTGTAGTAGAGTCTGAAGTCAGGCAGGTTGATTCCTCCAGTTCCATTCTTCTTTCTCAAGATTACTTTGGCTATTCGAGGTTTTTTGTATTTCCATACAAATTGTGAAATTCTTTGGTCTACTTCTGTGAAAAATACCGTTGGTAGCTTGATAGGGATTGCATTGAATCTATAGACTGCTTTGGGTAGAATAGCCATTTTGACAATATTAATTCTTCCAATCCATGAACACGGTATGTTTCTCCATCTGTTTGTGTCCTCTTTGATTTCTTTCATCAGTGTTTTATAGTTTTCTATGTATAGGTCCTTTGTTTCTTTAGGTAGATATACTCATAAGTATTTTATTCTTTTTGTTGCAATGGTGAATGGTATTGTTTCCTTAATTTCTCTGTCTGTTTTTTCATTGTTAGTATATAGGAATGCAAGGGATTTCTGTGTGTTAATTTTATATCCTGCAACTTTACTATATTCATTGATTAGCTCTAGTAATTTTCTGGTAGAATCTTTAGGGTTTTCTATGTAGAGGATCATGTCATCTGCAAACAGTGAGAGTTTTACTTCTTCTTTTCCTATCTGGATTCCTTTGACTTCTTTTTCTGCTCTGATTGCTGTGGCCAGCACTTCCAACACTATGTTGAATAGTAGTGGTGAGAGTGGGCACCCTTGTCTTGTTCCTGATTTCAGGGGAAATGCCTTCAATTTTTCACCATTGAGGGTGATGCTTGCTGTGGGTTTGTCATATATAGCTTTTATTATGTTGAGGTATGTTCCTTCTATTCCTGCTTTTTGGAGAGTTTTAATCATAAATGAGTGTTGAATTTTGTCAAAGGCTTTCTCTGCATCTATTGAGATAATCATATGGTTTTTATCTTTCAATTTGTTAATGTGGTGTATTACATTGATTGATTTGCGGATATTAAAGAATCCTTGCATTCCTGGTATAAAGCCCACTTGGTCATGGTGTATGATTTTTTTAATATGTTGTTGGATTCTGTTTGCTAGAATTTTGTTAAGGATTTTTGCATCTATGTTCATCAGTGATATTGGCCTGTAGTTTTCTTTTTTTGTGGCATCTTTGTCTGGTTTTGGAATTAGGGTGATGGTGGCCTCATAGAATGAGTTTGGAAGCTTACCTTCTTCTGCAATTTTCTGGAAGAGTTTGAGTAAGATAGGTGTTAGCTCTTCTCTAAATTTTTGGTAGAATTCAGCTGTGAAGCCATCTGGTCCTGGGCTTTTGTTTGCTGGAAGATTTTTGATGACAGTTTCGATTTCCTTGCTTGTGATGGGTCTGTTAAGATCTTCTATTTCTTCCTGGTTCAGTTTTGGAAAGTTATACTTTTCTAAGAATTTGTCCATTTCATCCAAGTTGTCCATTTTATTGGCATAGAGCTGCTGGTAGTAGTCTCTTATGATCCTTTGTATTTCAGTGTTGTCTGTTGTGATCTCTCCATTTTCATTTCTAATTTTGTTAATTTGGTTTTTCTCTCTTTGTTTCTTAATGAGTCTTGCTAATGGTTTGTCAATTTTGTTTATTTTTTCAAAAAACCAGCTTTTAGCTTTGTTGATTTTTGCTATGGTCTCTTTAGTTTCTTTTGCATTTATTTCTGCCCTGATTTTTAAGATTTCTTTCCTTCTGCTAACTCTGGGGTTCTTCATTTCTTCCTTCTCTAATTGCTTTAGGTGTAGAGTTAGGTTATTTAATTGGTTTTTTTCCTGTTTCTTGATGTAAGCCTGTAATGCTATGAACCTTCCACTTAGCATTGCTTTTACAGTGTCCCATAGGTTTTGGGTTGTTGTGTTTTCATTTTCATTCATTTCTATACATATTTTGATTTCTTTTTTTATTTCTTCTATGATTTGTTGGTTATTCAGAAGCGTGTTATTTAGCCTCAATATGTTTGAAGTTTTAACAATTTTTTCCCTGTAATTGAGATGTAATCTTACTGCACTGTGGTCAGAAAAGATGACTGGAATGATTTCAATTTTTTTGAATTTTCCAAGACCAGATTTATGGCCCAGGATGTGATCTATTCTGGAGAATGTTCCGTGTGCACTTGAGAAAAAGGTGAAGTTGATTGTTTTGGGGTGAAATGTCCTATAGATATCAATTAGGTCTAGCTGGTCCATAGTGTCATTTAAGGTTTGTGTTTCCTTGTTAATTTTCTGTTTAGTTGATCTATCCATAGTTCTGAGTGGGGTATTAAAGTCTCCCACTATTATTGTGTTACTATTAATTTCCTCTTTCATACTCTTTAGCGTTTGCCGTACATATTGCGGTGCTCCTATGTTGGGTGCATATATATTTATAATTGTTATATCTTCTTTTTTGATTGATCCTTTGATCATTATGTAGTGTCTTTCTTTGTCTCTTTTCACTTACTTTATTTGAAAGTCTATTTTATCTGATATGAGTATTGCGACTCCTGTTTCTTTTGGTCTCCGTTTGCATGAAATACTTTTTTCCAGCCCTTCACTTTTAGTCTGTATGTGTCTCTTGTTTTGAGGTGGGTCTCTTGTAGACAGCATATATAGGGGTCTTGATTTTGTATCCATTCAGCCAATCTTTGTCTTTTGGTTGGGGCATTCAACCCACGAGCCTGCTTTCAATTCACTGCAGGGATATCCGGCCTTACTTCGAGTCAGAGCATCTCGGTGTCCATTCCACTTGAGGCCACAAAATCAGGGGCCCTCTCACATACCTGTAGCTGAGAGAAGCCTCCTCTTGAGGTGCTTGTGGAAAGTTGGTATTCCTCTTGAGTCGAAGCCAGGGTCTAAGCTCTCATCTCGAGTTGATTTGGGGTCCACGGAGCCCTTTCGTGTTGCTCCAGTGACCTCAGGATCCCTCTAGACTTGAGACAGTGATCTTGGGTTTTCTCTGGAGTGCCATCAAGGAAATCAAGGTTCCTTTCACGTTTGATGTGGAACACGGAATTGCTCTGCACGCAGTGCAGGGGAATCGGGCCTCATCTCGCGCCAAGGGGGAAGTCTCATGGTTTTTCTCGAGTTGCGGCCGGAACCTGGGGTATATTCGCGAGTTACGACGGGGAGGGCCCTTCGAGACACGTGTTTGTTCAGCGACGTCAGGAGTCCTGCCTAGGTGCGAGGGACACCTCGGGATTCTCCTCGAGTCTTGGCATGGCAATTGGGACGCGTCTCCACGTGAGGTGGGAGACCCAGGGTCCCTTTACACGTGCCACAGGGATCCTGGGAATCCTATCCATTTTCAGGAGGAGTCAGGCATCGTCTACTTTGTAAGCATTGATCTGCGCAGACCTCTCGATTTTTCAAAGGATGTGATGTCTCCGGTCGCAATGAGGCTGAGGACTAGTTCTTTCTGTGTCGTCTCCACAGGGGATTCAGACATCCCTTCGTCTTGGGAGATGCAAGACGAGCCTGCATTCAATTCACTGCAGGGATATCCGGCCTTACTTCGAGTCAGAGCATCTCCGTGTCCATTCCACTTGAGGCCACAAACTCAGGGTCCCTCTCACATACCTGTAGCTGAGAGAAGCCTCCTCTTGAGGTGCTTGTGGAAAGTTGGTATTCCTCTTGATTCGAAGCCAGGGACTAAGCTCTCATCTCGAGTTGATTTGGGGTCCACGGAGAAATTTCGTGTTGCTCCAGTGACCTCAGGATCCCTCTAGACTTGAGACAGTGATCTTGGGTTTTCTCTGGAGTGCCCTCAAGGAAATCAAGGCTCCTTTCACGTTTGATGTGGAACACGGAATTGCTCTGCACGCAGTGCAGAGGAATCGGGCCTCATCTCGCGGCGAGGGGGAAGTCTCATGGTTTTTCTCGAGTTGCGGCCGGAACCTGGGGTATATTCTCGAGTTACGACGGGGAGGGCCCTTCCAGACACGTGTTTGTTCAGCGACGTCAGGACTCCTGCCTAGGTGCGAGGGACACCTCGGGATTCTCCTCGAGTCTTGGCATGGCAATTGGGACGCGTCTCCACGTGAGGCGGGAGACCCAGGTACCCTTTCCACGTGCCACAGAGATCCTGGGACTCCTATCCATTTTCAAGAGGAGTCAGGCATCCTCTCCTTTGGAAGCATTGATCTCCGGGGACCTCTCGAGTTTTCAAAGGATGTGAGGCCTCCAGTCACGATGAGGCAGAGAACTTGGTCTTTCTCTGTGGTGTCCACAGGGGATGCAGACATCCCTTCGTCTTGGGAGATGCAAAACGAGCCTGCATGCAATTCACTGCTGGGATATCGGCCTTACTTCGAGTCAGAGCATCTCGGTGTCCATTCCACTTGAGGCCACAAACTCAGGGTCCCTCTCACATACCTGTAGCTGAGAGAAGCCTCCTCTTGTGGTGCTTGTGGAAAGTTGGGATTCCTCTTGAGTTGAGCCAGGGATTAACCTTTCATCTCGAGCTGATTTGGGGTCCACGGAGCCCTTTCGTGTTGCTACAGTGACCTCAGGATCCCTCTAGACTTGAGACAGTGATCTTGGGTTTTCTCTGGAGTGCCATCAAGGAAATCAAGGCTCCTTTCACCTTTGATGTGGAACACGGAATTGCTCTGCACGCAGGGCAGGGGAATCGGGCCTCATCTCGCGGCGAGGGGCAAGTCTCAAGGTTTTTCTCGAGTTGCGGCCGGAACCCGGGGTATATTATCGAGTTACGATGGGGAGGGCCCTTCCAGACACGTGTTTGTTCAGCAACGTCAGGACTCCTGCCTAGGTGCGAGGGACAACTCGGGTTTCTCCTCGAGTCTTGGTATGGCAATTGGGACGCGTCTCCACGTGAGGCGGGAGACCCAGGGTCCCTTATAACGTGCCACAGGGATTCTGGGACTCCTATCCATTTTCAAGAGGAGTCAGGCATTGTCTCCTTTGGAAGCATTGATCTCCGCGGACCTCTCGAGTTTTCAAAGGGTGTGAGGCCTACGGTCGCGATGAGGCGGAGGACTAGGACTTTTCTGTGGTCTCCACAGGGGATTCAGACATCCCTTCGTCTTGGGAGATGCAAGACGAGCCTGCATTCAATTCACTGCAGGCATATCCGGCCTTACTTCGAGTCAGATCATCTCGGTGTCCATTCCACTTGAGGCCACAAACTCAGGGTCCCTCTCACATACCTGTAGCTGAGAGAAGCCTCCTCTTGAGGTGCTTGTGGAAAGTTGGTATTCCTCTTGAGTCGAAGCCAGGGACTAAGCTCTCATCTCGAGTTGATTTGGGGTCCACGGAGCCCTTTCGTGTTGCTCCAGTGATGTCAGGATCCCTCTAGACTTGAGACAGTGATCTTGGGTTTTCTCTGGAGTGCCATCAAGGAAATCAAGGCTCCTTTCACCTTTGATGTGGAACACGCAATTGCTCTGCACGCAGTGCAGGGAAATCGGGCCTCACCTCACAGCGAGTGGGAAGGCTCATGGTTTTTCTCGAGTTGCGGCCGGAACCTGGGGTATATTCTCGAGTTACGACGGGGAGGGCCCTTCCAGACACGTGTTTGTTCAGCGACGTCAGGACTCCTGCCTAGGTGCGAGGGACACCTCGGGATTCTCCTCGAGTCTTGGCATGGCATTTGGGACGCGTCTCCACGTGAGGCGGGAGACCCCGGGTCCCTTTCCACGTGCCACAGGGATCGTGGGACTCCTATCAATTTTCAAGAGGACTCAGGCATCGTCTCCTTTGGAAGAATTGATCTCCGCGGACCTCTCGAGTTTTCAAAGGATGTGAGGCCTCCGGTCGCAATGAGGCGGAGAACTAGGTCTTTCTCTGTGGTCTCCACACGGGATTCAGATATCCCTTCTTCTTGGGAGATGCAAGACGAGCCTGCATTCAATTCACTGCAGGGATATCCGGCCTTACTTCGAGTCAGAGCATCTCGGTGTCCATTCCACTTGAGGCCACAAACACAGGGTCCCTCTCACATACATGTAGCTGAGAGAAGCCTCCTCTTGAGGTGCTTGTGGAAAGTTGGTATTCCTCTTGAGTCGAAGCCAGGGACTAAGCTCTCATCTCGAGTTGATTTGGGGTCCACGGAGCCCTTTCGTGATGCTACAGTGACCTCAGGATCCCTCTAGACTTGAGACAATGATCTTGGGTTTTCTCTGGAGTGCCACCAAGGAAATCAAGGGTCCTTTCACGTTTGATGTGGAACACGGAATTGCTCTGCACGCAGTGCAGGGGAATCGGGCCTCATCTCGCGCCAAGGGGGAAGTCTCATGGTTTTTCTCGAGTTGCGGCCGGAACCTGGGGTATATTCGCGAGTTACGACGGGGAGGGCCCTTCGAGACACGTGTTTGTTCAGCGACGTCAGGAGTCCTGCCTAGGTGCGAGGGACACCTCGGGATTCTCCTCGAGTCTTGGCATGGCAATTGGGACGCGTCTCCACGTGAGGTGGGAGACCCAGGGTCCCTTTACACGTGCCACAGGGATCCTGGGAATCCTATCCATTTTCAGGAGGAGTCAGGCATCGTCTCCTTTGTAAGCATTGATCTGCGCAGACCTCTCGATTTTTCAAAGGATGTGATGTCTCCGGTCGCAATGAGGCTGAGGACTAGTTCTTTCTGTGTCGTCTCCACAGGGGATTCAGACATCCCTTCGTCTTGGGAGATGCAAGACGAGCCTGCATTCAATTCACTGCAGGGATATCCGGCCTTACTTCGAGTCAGAGCATCTCCGTGTCCATTCCACTTGAGGCCACAAACTCAGGGTCCCTCTCACATACCTGTAGCTGAGAGAAGCCTCCTCTTGAGGTGCTTGTGGAAAGTTGGTATTCCTCTTGATTCGAAGCCAGGGACTAAGCTCTCATCTCGAGTTGATTTGGGGTCCACGGAGAAATTTCGTGTTGCTCCAGTGACCTCAGGATCCCTCTAGACTTGAGACAGTGATCTTGGGTTTTCTCTGGAGTGCCCTCAAGGAAATCAAGGCTCCTTTCACGTTTGATGTGGAACACGGAATTGCTCTGCACGCAGTGCAGAGGAATCGGGCCTCATCTCGCGGCGAGGGGGAAGTCTCATGGTTTTTCTCGAGTTGCGGCCGGAACCTGGCGTATATTCTCGAGTTACGACGGGGAGGGCCCTTCCAGACACGTGTTTGTTCAGCGACGTCAGGACTCCTGCCTAGGTGCGAGGGACACCTCGGGATTCTCCTCGAGTCTTGGCATGGCAATTGGGACGCGTCTCCACGTGAGGCGGGAGACCCAGGTACCCTTTCCACGTGCCACAGAGATCCTGGGACTCCTATCCATTTTCAAGAAGAGTCAGGCATCGTCTCCTTTGGAAGCATTGACCTCCGCAGACCTCTCGAGTTTTCAAAGGATGTGATGCCTCCGGTCTCGATGAGGCGGAGGACTAGGTCTTTCTCTGTGGTCTGCACAGGGGATTCAGACATCCCTTCATCTTGGGAGATGCAAGACGAGCCTGCATTCAATTCACTGCAGGGATATCCGGCCTTTTTTGAGTCAGAGCATCTAGGTGTCCATTCCAATTGAGGCCACAAACTCAGGGTCCCTCTCACATACCTGTAGCTGAGAGAAACCTCTTCTTGAGGTGATTGTGGAAAGTTGGTATTCCTCTTGATTCGAAGCGAGGGACTAAGCTCTCATCTCGAGTAGATCTGGGGTCCACGGAGCCTTTCGTGTTGCTCCAGTGACCTCAGGATCCCTCTAGACTTGAGACAGTGATCTTGGGTTTTCTCTGGAGTGCCATCAAGGAAATCAAGGCTCCTTTCACGTTTGATGTGGAACACGGAATTGCTCTGCACACAGTTTAGGGGAATCGGGCCTCATCTCGCGGCGAGGGGGAAATCTCATGGTTTTTCTCGAGGTGCGGCCGGAACCTGTTGTATATTCTTGAGTTACGACGGGGAGGCCCCTTCCAGACACGTGTTTGTTCAGCGACGTCAGGACTCCTGCCTAGGTGCGAGGGACACCTCGGGATTCTCCTCGAGTCTTGGCATGGCAATTGGGACGCGTCTCCACGTGAGGCGGGAGACCCAGGGTCCCTTTCCACGTGCCACAGGGATCCTGGGACTCCTATCCATTTTCAAGAGGAGTCAGGCATCGTCTCGTTTGTAAGCATTGATCTGCGCAGACCTCTCGATTTTTCAAAGGATGTGAGGCCTCCGGTCGCGATGAGGCGGAGGACTAAGTCTTTCTCTGTGGTCTCCACAGCGGATTCAGACATCCCTTCGTCTTGGGAGATGCAAGACGAGCCTGCATTCAATTCACTGCAGGGATATCCGGCCTTACTTCGAGTCAGAGCATCTCCGTGTCCATTCCACTTGAGGCCACAAACTCTGGGTCCCTCTCACATACCTGTAGCTGAGAGAAGCCTCCTCTTGAGGTGCTTGTGGAAAGTTGGTATTCCTCTTGATTCGAAGCCAGGGACTAAGCTCTCATCTCGAGTTGATTTGGGGTCCACGGAGAAATTTCGTGTTGCTCCAGTGACCTCAGGATCCCTCTAGACTTGAGACAGTGATCTTGGGTTTTCTCTGGAGTGCCCTCAAGGAAATCAAGGCTCCTTTCACGTTTGATGTGGAACACGGAATTGCTCTGCACGCAGTGCAGAGGAATCGGGCCTCATCTCGCGGCGAGGGGGAAGTCTCATGGTTTTTCTCGAGTTGCGGCCGGAACCTGGGGTATATTCTCGAGTTACGACGGGGAGGGCCCTTCCAGACACGTGTTTGTTCAGCGACGTCAGGACTCCTGCCTAGGTGCGAGGGACACCTCGGGATTCTCCTCGAGTCTTGGCATGGCAATTGGGACGCGTCTCCACTTGAGGCGGGAGACCCAGGTACCCTTTCCACGTGCCACAGAGATCCTGGGACTCCTATCCATTTTCAAGAAGAGTCAGGCATCGTCTCCTTTGGAAGCATTGACCTCCGCAGACCTCTCGAGTTTTCAAAGGATGTGATGCCTCCGGTCTCGATGAGGCGGAGGACTAGGTCTTTCTCTGTGGTCTCCACAGGGGATTCAGACATCCCTTCATCTTGGGAGATGCAAGACGAGCCTGCATTCAATTCACTATTGGGATATCCGGCCTTTTTTGAGTCAGAGCATCTAGGTGTCCATTCCAATTGAGGCCACAATCTCAGGGTCCCTCTCACATACCTGTAGCTGAGAGAAACCTTTTCTTGAGGTGATTGTGGAAAGTTGGTATTCCTCTTGATTCGAAGCGAGGCACTAATCTCTCATCTCGAGTAGATCTGGGGTCCACGGAGCCTTTCGTGTTGCTCCAGTGACCTCAGGATCCCTCTAGACTTGAGACAGTGATCTTGGGTTTTCTCTGGAGTGCCATCAAGGAAATCAAGGCTCCTTTCACGTTTGATGTGGAACACGGAATTGCTCTGCACACAGTGCAGGGGAATCGGGCCTCATCTCGCGGCGAGGGGGAAGTCTCATGGTTTTTCTCGAGGTGCGGCCGGAACCTGTTGTATATTCTCGAGTTACGACGGGGAGGCCCCTTCCAGACACGTGTTTGTTCAGCGACGTCAGGACTCCTGCCTAGGTGCGAGGGACACCTCGGGATTCTCCTCGAGTCTTGGCATGGCAATTGGGACGCGTCTCCACGTGAGGCAGGAGACCCAGGGTCCCTTTCCACGTGCCACAGGGATCCTGGGACTCCTATCCATTTTCTAGAGGAGTCAGGCATCGTCTCATTTGGAAGCATTGATCTCCGCGGACCTCTCGAGTTTCAAAGGATGTGAGGCCTCCGGTCGCGATGAGGCGGAAGACTAGGTCTTTCTCTGGGGTCTCCACAGCAGATTCAGACAACCCTTCGTCTTGGGAGATGCAAGACGAGCCTGCATTCAATTCACTGCAGGGATATCCGGCCTTACTTCGAGTCAGAGCATCTCGGTGTCCATTCCACTTGAGGCCACAAACTCAGGGGCCCTCTCACATACCTGTAGCTGAGAGAAACCTTTTCTTGAGGTGATTGTGGAAAGTTGGTATTCCTCTTGATTCGAAGCGAGGGACTAAGCTCTCATCTCGAGTAGATCTGGGGTCCACGGAGCCTTTCGTGTTGCTCCAGTGACCTCAGGATCCCTCTAGACTTGAGACAGTGATCTTGGGTTTTCTCTGGAGTGCCATCAAGGAAATCAAGGCTCCTTTCACGTTTGATGTGGAACACGGAATTGCTCTGCACACAGTGCAGGGGAATCGGGCCTCATCTCGCGGTGAGGGGAAATCTCATGGTTTTTCTCGAGTTGCGGCCGGAACCTGGGGTATATTCTCGAGTTACGACGGGGAGGGCCCTTCCAGACATGTTTGTTCAGCGATGACAGGACTCCTGCCTAGGTGCGAGTGACACCTCGGGATTCTCCTCGAGTCTTGGCATGGCAATTGGGACGCGTCTCCACGTGAGGCGGGAGACCCAGGGTCCCTTTCCACGTGCCACAGGGATCCTGGGACTCCTGTCCATTTTCAAGAAGAGTCAGGCATCTTCTCTTTGGAAGCATTGATCTCCGCGGACCTCTCGAGTTTTCAAAGAATGTGAGGCCTCCGGTCTCGATGAGGCGGAGAACTAGGTCTTTCTCTGTGGTCTCCACAGCGGATTCAGACAACCCTTCGTCTTGGGAGATGCAAGACGAGCCTGCATTCAATTCACTGCAGGGATATCCGGCCTTACTTCGAGTCAGAGCATCTCGGTGTCCATTCCTCTTGAGGCCACAAACTCAGGGTCCCTCTCACATACATGTAGCTGAGAGAAGCCTCCTCTTGAGGTGCTTGTGGAAAGTTGGTATTCCTCTTGAGTCGAAGCTAGGGACTAAGCTCTCATCTCGAGTTGATTTGGGGTCCACGGAGCCCTTTCGTGTTGCTCCAGTGACCTCAGGATCCCTCTAGACTTGAGACAGTGATCTTGGGTTTTTTCTGGAGTGCCATCAAGGAAATCAAGGCTACTTTCACGTTTGATGTGGAACACGGAATTGCTCTGCATGCAGTGCAGGGTATCGGGCCTCAACTCGCGGCGAGGGGGAAATCTCATGGTTTTTCACGAGTTGCGGCCGGATCCTGGGGTATATTCTCGAGTTACAACGGGGAGCGCACTTCCAGACACGTGTTTGTTCAGCGACGTCAGGACTCCTGCCTAGGTGCGAGGGACACCTCGGGATTCTCCTCGAGTCTTGGCATGGCAATTGGGACGCGTCTCCACGTGAGGCGGGAGACCCAGGGTCCCTTTCCACGTGCCTCAGGGATCCTGGGACTCCTATCCATTTGCAAGAGGAGTCAGGCATCTTCTCCTTTGGAAGCATTGATCTCCGCAGACCTCTCGAGTTTTCAAAGGATGTGAGGCCTCCGGTCACGATGAGGCGGAGAACTAGTTCTTTCTCTGTGGTCTCCACAGGGGATTCAGACATCCCTTCGTCTTGGGAGATGCAAGACGAACCTGCATTCAATCCACTGCATGGATATCCGGCCTTACTTCGAGTCAGAGCCTCTCGGTTTCCATTCCACTTGTGGCCACAAACTCAGGGTAACTCTCACATACTTGTAGCTGAGAGAAGCCTCCTCTTGAGGTGCTTGTGGAATGTTGGTATTCCTTTTGAGTCGAAGCCAGGGACTAAGCTCTCTTCTCGAGTTCATTTGGGGTCCACGGAGCCCTTTCGTGTTGCTCCAGTGACCTCATTATCCCTCTAGACTTGAGACAGTGATCTTGGGTTTTCTCTGGAGTGCCATCAAGGAAATCAAGGGTCCTTTCTCGTTTGATATGGAACACGGAATTGCTCTGCACGCACTGCAGTGGAATCTGGCCTCATCTCGCCGTGAGGGGGAAGTCTCATAGTTTTTCTAGTGTTGTGGCCGGAACCTGGTGTATATTCTTGAGTTACGACTTGGAGGGCCCTTCCAGACACGTGTTTGTTCAGCGACATCAGGACTCCTGCCTAGGTGCTAGGGACACCTCGGGATTCTCCTCCAGTCTTGACATGGCAATTGGGACGCGTCTCCACGAGAGGCGGGAGACCCAGGGTCCCTTTCCACGTGCCACAGGGATCCTGCGACTCCTATCCATTTTCAAGAGGAGTCAAGCATCGTCTCCTTTGGAAGCATTGATCTCCGCAGACCTCTCGAGTTTTCAAAGGATGTGAGGCCTACGGTCGCGATGAGGTGGAGAACTAGGTCTTTATCTGTGGTTTCCACAGGGGATTCAGACATCCCTTCGTCTTCGGAGATGCAAGATGAGCCTGCATTCAATTCATTGGAGGGATATCCGGCCTTACTTTGAGTCAGAGCATCTCGGTGTCCATTCCACTTGAGGCAACAAACTCAGGGTCCCTCTCACATACCTGTAGCTGAGTGAAGCCTACTCTTGCGGTGGTTGTGGTAAGTTGGTATTCCACTTGAGTCGAAGCAAGGGACTAAGCTCTCATCTCGAGTTGATTTGTGGTCCACGGAGCCCTTTCCTGTTGCTCCAGTGACCTCAGGATCCCTCTAGACTTGAGACAGTGATCTTGGGTTTTCTCTGGAGTGCCATCAAGGAAATCAAGGCACCTTTCACGTTTGATGTGGAACACGGAATTGCTCTGCACGCAGTGCAGGGGAATCGGGCCTCATCTCGCGGCGCGGGGATAGTCTCATGGTTTTTCTCGAGTTGCGGCCGGAAACTGGGGTATATTCTCAAGTTACGACGGCGAGGACCCTTCCAGACACGTGTTTGTTCAGCGACGTCAGGATTCCTGCCTAGGTGCGAGGGACACCTCGGGATTCTCCTCGAGTCTTGGCATGGAAATTGGGACGCGTCTCCACGTGAGGCGGGAGACCCAGGGTCCCTTTCCACGTGCCACAGGGATCCTGGGACTCCTATCCATTTTCAAGAGGAGTCAGGCATCATCTCCTTTGGAAGCATTGATGTCCGCGGACCTCTCGAATTTTCAAAGGATGTGAGGCCTCCGGTCGCGATGAGGGTGAGAATTAGGTCTTTCTCTGTGGTCTCCACAGGGGATTCAGACTTCCCTTCATCTTGGGAGATGCAAGACGAGCCTGCATTCAATTCACTGCAGGGATATCTGGCCTTACTTCGAGTCATAGCATCACGGTGTCCATTCCATTTGAGGCCACAAACTCAGGGTCGCTCTCACATACCTGTAGCTGAGAGAAGCCTCCCCTTGAGGTGCTTGTGGAAAGTTGGTATTCCTCTTGAGTGGAAGCCAGGGACTACGCTCTCATCTCGAGTTGATTTGGGGTCCACGGAGCCCTTTCGTGTTGCTCCAGTGACCTCAGGATCGCTCTAGACTTGAGACAGTCATTTTGGGTTTTCTCTGGAGTGCCATCAAGGAAATCAAGGCTCCTTTCACGTTTGATGAAGAACACGGAATTGCTCCGCACACAGTGCAAGGGAATCGGGCCTCATCTCGCGGCGAGCGGGAAGTCTCAGGGTGTTTCTCGAGTTGCGGCCGGAACCTGGGGTATATTCTCGAGTTACGACGGGGAGGGCCGTTCCAGAAACGTGTTTGTTCAGCGACCTCAGGACTCCTGCCTAGGTGGGAGGGACACCCAGGATTCTCCTCGAGTCTCGGCATGGCAATTGGGACGCGTCTCCACGTCAGGCCGGAGACCCAGGTTCCCTTTCCACGTGTCACAGGGATTCTGGGACTCCTATCCATTTTCAAGAGGAGTCAGGCATCGTCTCCTTTGGAAGAATTGATCCCCGCGGACCTCTCGAGTTTTCAAAGGATGTGAGGCCTTCGGTCGCGATGAGGCGGAGAACTAGGTCTTTCTCTGTGGTCTCCCCTGGGGATAAAGACATCCCTTCGTCTTGGGAGATGCAAGACGAGCCTGCATTCAATTCACTGCAGGGATATCCGGCCTTACTTCGAGTCAGAGCGTCTCGGTGTCCATTCCACTTGAGGCCACAAACTCAGGGTCCCTCTCACATACCTGTAGCTGAGAGAAGCCTCCTCTTGAGGTGCTTGTGGAAAGTTGGTATTCCTCTTGAGTCGAAGCCAGGGCCTAAGCTCTCATCTCGAGTTGATTTGGGGTCCACGGAGCCCTTTCATGTTGCTCCAGTGACCTCAGGATACCTCTAGACTTGAGACAGTGATCTTGGGTTTTCTCTGGAGTGCCATCAAGGAAATCAAGGCTCCTTTCACGTTTGATGTGGGACATGGAATTGCTCTGCACGCAGTGCAGGGAAATCGGGCCTCATCTCGCGGCGAGGCGGAAGTCTCTTGGTTTTTCTCGAGTTGCGGCCGGAACCTGGGGTATATTCTCGAGTTACGACGGGGAGGGCCCTTCCAGACACGTGTTTGTTCAGCGAGGTCGGGACTCCTGCCTAGGTGCGAGGGACACATTGGGATTTTCCTCGAGTCTTGAAATGGCAATTGGGACGCCTCACCACGTGAGACGGGATACCCAGTGTCCCTTTCCGAGTGGCACAGTGATCCTGGGACTCCTATCCATTTTCAAGAGGAGTCAGGCATCTTCTCCTTTGGAAGCATTGATCTCTGTGGACCTCTCGAACTTTCAAAGGATTTGAGTCCTCCAGTCGCGATGAGGGGGAGAACTTGGTCTTTCTCTGTGGTCTCCAAAGTTGATTCAGACATCCCTTCATCTTGGGAGATGCAAGACGAGCCTGCATTCAATCACTGCAGGGATATCCGGCCTTACTTCGAATGAGAGCATCTCGGTGTCCATTCCACTTGAGGCCACAAACACAGGGTCCCTCTCACATACCTGTAGCTGAGAGAAGCCTCCTCTTGAGGTGCTTGAGGAAAGTTGGTATTCGTCTTGAGTCGAGGCCAGGGACTAAGCTCTCATCTCGAGTTGATTTGGGGTCCACGGAGACCTTTCGTGTTGCTACAGTCACCTGAGGATCCCTCTAGACTTGAGACAGTGATCTTGGGTTTTCTCTGGAGTGCCATCAAGGAAATCAAGGCTCCTTTCACGTTTGATGTGGAACACGGAATTGCTCTGCACGCCATGCAGGGGATTCGGGCCTCATCTCGCAGCGAAGCGGATGTCTCATGGTTTTTCTCCACTTGTGGCCGGAACCTGGGGTATATTCTCGAGTTACGACGTGGGGGGCCCTTCCAGAAACGTGTTTGTTCAGCGACGTCAAAACTCCTGCCTAGGTTCGATGGACAACTCGTGATTCTTCCCGAGTCTTGGCATGGCAATTGGGACGCGTCTCCACGTTAGGCAGGAGACCCAGGGTCCCTTTCCACGTGCCACAGGGATCCTGGGACTCCTATCCTCTTTCAAGAGGAGTCAGGCATCGTCTCCTTTGGAAGCATTGACGTCCGCGGACCTCTCGAGTTTTCAAAGGATGCGAGACCTCCGGTCCCGATGAGGCGGAGATGTAGGTCTTTCTCTGTGGTCTACACAAGGGATTCAGACAACCCTTCGTCTTGGGAGATGCAAGACGAGCCTGCATTCAATTCACTGCAGGGATATCCGGCCTTACTTCGAGTCAGAGCATCTCGGTGTACATTCCACTTGAGGCCACAAACTCAGGGTCCCTCTCACATACCTGTAGCTGAGAAAAGCCTCCTCTTGAGGTGCTTGTGGAAAGTTGGTATTCCTCTTGACTCGAAGCCAGGGACTAAGCTCTCATCTCGAGTTGATTTGGGGTGCACGGAGCCCTTCCTTTTTGACCCAGTGACCTCAGGATCCCTCTAGACTTGAGACAGTGATCTTGGGTTTTCTCTGGAGTGCCATCAAGGAAATCAAGGCTCCTTTCACGTTTGATGTGGAACACGGAATTGCTCTGCACGCAGTGCAGGGGAATCGGGTCTCATCTCGCGGCGAGGGGCAAGTCTCATGGTTTTCCTCGAGTTGCGGCCGGAACCTGGGGTATATTCTCGAGTTACGACGGGGAGGGCCCTTCCAGACACGTGTTTGTTCAGCGACGTCAGGACTCCTGCCTAGGTGCGAGGGACACCTCGGGATTCTCCTCGAGTCTTGGCATGGCAATTGGGACGCGTATCCACGTGAGGGGGGAGACCCAGGGTCCCTTTCCACGTGCCACAGCGATCCTGGGACTCCTATCCATTTTCAAGAGGAGTCAGGCATCGTCTCCTTTGGAAGCATTGATCTCCGCGGACCTCTCGCGTTTTCAAAGGATGTGAGGCCTCCGGTCGCGATGAGGCGGAGGACTAGGTCTTTCTCTGTGGTCTCCAAAGGGGATTCAGACATCCCTTCGTCTTGGGAGATGCAAGATGAGCCTGCATTCAAATCACTGCAGGGATATCCGGCCTTATTTCGAGTCAGAGCATCTCGCTGTTCATTCCACTTGAGGCCACAAACTCAGGGTTCCTTTCACATACCTGTAGCTGAAAGAAGCCTGCTCTTGAGGTGCTTGTGGAAAGTTGGTATTCCTCTTGAGTCGAAGCCAGGGACTAAGCTCTCATCTCGAGTTGATTTGCGGTCCAAGGGGAAATTTCGTGTTGCTCCAGTGAGCTCAGGATCCCTCTAGACTTGAGACAGTGACTTTGTGTTTTCTCTGGAGTGCCATCAAGGAAATCAAGTCTCCTTTCACGTTTGATGTGGAACACGGAATTGCTCTGCACGCAGTGCAGGGGAATCGGGCCTCATCTCGCGGCGAGGGGGAAGTCTCATGGTTTTTCTCGAGTTGCGGCCGGAACCTGGGGTATATTCTCGAGTTATGACAGGGAGGGCCCTTCCAGACACGTGTTTTTTCAGCGACGTCAGGACTCCTGACTAGGTGCGAGGGACACCTCGGCATTCCCCTCGAGTCTTGGCATGGCAATTGGGACGCGTCTAAACGTGAAGTGGAAAACCCAGGGTCCCTTTCCACGTGCCAAAGGGATCCTGGGACTCATATCCATTTTCAAGAAGAGTCAGGCATCGTCTCCTTTGGAAGCATTGATCTCCGCGGACCTCTCGAGTTTTCAAAGGATATGAGGCCTCCGGTCGCGATGAAGCGGAGAACTAGGTCTTTCTCTGTGGTCTTCACAGGGGATTCAGACATCCCTTCATCTTGGGAGATGCAAGACGAGCCTGCATTCAATTCACTGCAGGGATATCCGGCCTTACTTCGAGTCAGAGCATCTCGGTGTCCATTCTACTTGAGGCCACAAACTCAGGGTCCCTCTCACATACCTGTAGTTGAGAGAAGCCTCCTCTTGCGGTGCTTGTGGAAAGTTGGTATTCCTCTTGAGTCAAAGCCAAGGACTAAGCTCTCATCTCGAGTTGATTTGGTGTCCAGGGAGCCCTTTCGTGTTGCTCCAGTGACCTCAGGATCCCTCTAAACTTGAAACAGTGATCCTGGGTTTTCTCTGGAGTGCCATCAAGGAAATCAAGGCTCCTTTCAGGTTTGTTGTGGAACACGGAATTGCTCTGCACGCAGTGCAGGGGAATCGGGCCTCATGTCGCGGCGAGGGGGAAGTCTCATGGTTTTTCTCGAGTTGCGGCCGGAACCTGGGGTATATTCTCGAGTTACGACGGGGAGGGCCCTTCCAGACACGTGTTTGTTCAGCGACGTCAGGAGTCCTGCCTAGGTGCGAGGGACACCTCGGGATTCCCCTCGAGTCTTGGCATGGCAATAGGGAGGCGTCTCCACGTGAGGCGGGAGACCCAGGGTCCCTTTCCACGTGCCACAGGGATCCTGGGACTCCTATCCATTTTCAAGAGGAGTCAGGCATCGTCTCCTTTGGAAGCATTGATCTCTGCGGACCTCTCGAGTTTTCAAAGGATGTGAGGCCTCCGGTCACCATGAGGCTGAGAACTAGGTTTTTCTCTGTGGTCTCCACAGGGGATTCAGACATCCCTTCATCTTGGGAGATGCAAGACGAGCCTGCATTCAATTCACTGCTGGGATATCCGGCCTTACTTCGAGTCAGAGCATCTCGGTGTCCATTCTACTTGAGGCCACAAACTCAGGGTCCCTCTCACATACCTGTAGCTGAGAGAAGCCTCCTCTTGAGGGGCTTGTGGAAAGTTGGTATTCCTCTTGAGTCGAAGCCAGGGACTAAGCTCTCATCTCGAGTTGATTTGGGGTCCACAGAGCCCTTTCCTTTTCCTCCAGTGACCTCAGGATCCCTCTAGACTTGAGACAGTGACTTTGTGTTTTCTTTGGAGTGCCATCAAGGAAATCAAGTCTCCTTTCACGTTTGATGTGGAACACGGAATTGCTCTGCACGCAGTGCAGGGGAATCGGGCCTCATCTCGCGGCGAGGGGGAAGTCTCATGGTTTTTCTCGAGTTGCGGCCGGAACCTGGGGTATATTCTCGAGTTATGACAGGGAGGGCCCTTCCAGACACGTGTTTTTTCAGCGACGTCAGGACTCCTGACTAGGTGCGAGGGACACCTCGGCATTCCCCTCGAGTCTTGGCATGGCAATTGGGACGCGTCTCCACGTGAAGTGAAAAACCCAGGGTCCCTTTCCACGTGCCACACGGATCCTGGGACTCCTATCCATTTTCAAGACGAGTCAGGCATCGTCTCCTTTGGAAGCATTGATCTCCGCGGAACTCTCGAGTTTTCAAATGATGTGAGGCCTCCGGTCGCGTTGAGGCGGAGGACTAGGTCTTTCTCTGTGGTCTCCACAGGGTATTCAGACAACCCTTCGTCTTGGGAGATGCAAGACGAGCCTGCATCCAATTCACTGCAGGGATATCCGGCCTTACTTCGAGTCAGAGCATCTCGGTATCCATTCCATTTGAGGCCACAAACTCGGGGTCCCTCAAATATAACTGTAGCTGAGAGAAGCCTCCTCTTGACGTGCTTGTGGAAAGTTGTTATTCCTCTTGACTCGAAGCCAGGGACTAAGCTCTCATCTCGAGTTGATTTGGGGTCCACGGAGCCTTTTCGTGTTGCTACAGTGACCTCAGGATCCCTCTGGACTTGAGACAGTGATCTTGGGTTTTCTCTAGAGTGCCATCAAGGAAATCAAGGCTCCTTTCACGTTTGATGTGGAACACGGAATTGCTCTGCACGCAGTGCAGGGGAATCGGGCCTCATCTCGCGGCGAGGGGGAAGTCTAATGGTTTTTCTCGTGTTGCGGCCGGAACCTGGGGTATATTCTCGAGTTATGACGGGGAGAGCCCTTCCAGACACGTGTTTGTTGAGCGACATCAGGACTCCTGCCGAGGTGCGACGGACACCTCGGGATTCTCCTCGAGTCTTGGCATGGCAATTGGGACTCGTTTCCACGTGAGGCAGGAGACCAAGGGTCCCTTTCCACGTGCCACAGGGATCCTGGGACTCCTATCCATTTTCAACAAGAGTCAGGCATCGTCTCCTTTGGAAGCATTGATCTCCGCGGACCTCTCGAATTTTCAAAGGATGTGAGGCCTCCGGTCGCGATGAGGCGGTCAACTAGGTCTTTCTCTGTGGTCTCCACAGGGGATTCAGACATCCCTTCGTCTTGGGAGATGCAAGACGAGCCTGCATTCAATTCACTGCAGGGATATCCGGCCTTACTTCAAGTCAGAGCATCTCGGTATCCATTCCACTTGAGGCCACAAGCTCAGGGTCCCTCTCACATACCTGTAGTTGAGAGAAGCTTCCTCTTGAGGTGCTTGTGGAAAGTTGGTATTCCTCTTGAGTCGAAGCCAGGGACTAAGCTCTCATCTCGAGTTCATTTGGGGTCCATGGAGCCCTTTCGTGTTGTTCCAGTGACCTCAGGATCCCTCTAGACTTGAGACAGTGATCTTGGGTCTTCTCTGGAGTGCCATCAATGAAATCAAGTCTCCTTTCACGTTTAATGTGGAACACGGAATTGCTCTGCACGCAGTGCAGGGGAATCGGGCCTCATCTTGCGGCGAGGGGGAAGTCTCATGGTTTTTCTCGAGTTGCGGCCGGAACCTAGGGTATATTCTCGAGTTATGACGGGGAGGGCCTTCCAGACTCGTGTTTGTTCAGCGACGTCAGGACTCCTGCCTAGGTGCGAGGGACACCTCGGGATTCTCCTCGAGTCTTGGCATGGCAATTGGGACGCGTCTCCACGTGAAGCGGGAGACCCAGGGTCCCCTTCCACGTGGACAGGGATCCTGGGACTCCTATCCATTTTCAAGAGGAGTCAGGCATCGTCTCCTTTGGAAGCATTGATCTCCGCGGACCTCTCGAGTTTTCAAAGGATGTGAGGCCTCCGGTCGCGATGAGGCGGAGAACTAGGTCTTTCTCTGTGGTCTCCACAGGGGATTCAGACATCCCTTCGTCTTGGGAGATGCAAGACGAGCTTGCATTCAATTCACTGCAGGGATATCCGGCCTTACTTCGAGTCAGAGCATCTCGGCTTCAATTCCACTTGAGGCTACAAACTCAGGGTACCTCTCACATACATGTAGCTGAGAGAAGCCTTCTCTTGAGGTGCTTGTGGAAAGTTGGTATTCCTCTTGAGTCGAAGCCAGGGACTAAGCTCTCATCTCGAGTTGATTTGGGGTCCACGGAGCCCTTTCGTGTTACTCCAGTGACCTCAGGATCCCTCTAGTCTTGAGACAGTGACTTTGGGTTTTCTCTGGAGTGCCATTAAGGAAATCAAGGCTCCTTTCACGTTTGATGTGGAACACGGAATTGCTCTGCACGCAGTGCAGGGGAATCGGGCTCCATCTTGCGGCGAGGGGGAAGTCTCATGGTTTTTCTCGAGTTGCGGCCGGAACCTGGGGTATATTCTCGAGTTACAACGGGGAGGGCCCTTCCAGACACGTGTTTGTTCAGCGACGTCAGGACTCCTTCCTAGGTGCGAGGGACACCTCGGGATTCTCCTCGAGTCTTGGCATGGCAATTGGGATGCGTCTCCCCGTAAGTCGGGAGACCCAGTGTCCCTTTCCACGTGACACAGGGATCCTGGGACTCCTATCCATTTTCAAGAGGAGTCAGGCATCGTCTCCTTTGGAAGCATTGATCTCCGCGGACCTCTCGAGTTTTCAAAGGATGTGAGGCCTCCGGTCGTGATTGGGGCGGAGGACTAGGTCTTTCTCTGTGGTCTCCAGAGGGGATTCAGGCAACCCTTCGTCTTGGGAGATGCAAGACGAGCCTGCATTCAATTCACTGTTGGGATACCGGCCTTACTTCGAGTCAGAGCATCTCGGTGTCCATTCCACTTGAGGCCACAAACTCAGGGTCCCTCTCACATACATGTAGCTGAGAGAAGCCTCCTCTTGAGGGGCTTGTGGAAAGTTCGTATTCCTCTTGAGACGAAGCCAGGGACTAAGCTCTCATCTCGAGGTGATTTGGGGTCCACGGAGCCCTTTCGGGTAGCTCCAGTGACCTCAGGATCCCTCTAGACTTGAGACAGTGATCTTGCGTTTTCTCGGGAGTGCCATCAAGGAAATCAAGGCTCCTTTCACGTTTGATGTGGAACTCGGAATTGCTCTGCACGCAGTGCAGGGGAATCGGGCCACATCCAGCGGCGAGGGGGAAGTCTCATGGTTTTTCTCGATTTGCGGCCAGAACCTGGGGTATATTCTCGAGTTACGACGGGGAGGGCCCTTCCAGACATGTGTTTGTTCAGTGACGTCAGGACTCCTGCCTAGGTGCGAGGGACACCTCGGGATTCTCCTCGAGTCTTGGCATGGCAATTGGGCCGCATATCCACGTGAGGCGGGACACCCAGGGTCCCTTTCCAGGTGCCACAGGGATCCTGGGATTCCTATCCATTTTCAGGAGGAGTCAGGCATCGTCTCCTTTGGAAGCATTGATCTCCGCGGACCTCTCGAGTTTTCAAAGGATGTAAGGCCTCCGGTCGCGATGAGACGGAGGACTAGGTCTTTCTCTGTGGTCTCCACAGGGGATTCAGACATCCCTTCGTCTATGGAGATGCAAGACGAGCCTGCATTCAATTCACTGCAGGGATATCCGGCCTTACTTCGAGTCAGAGCATCTCGGTGTCCATTCCACTTGAGGCCACAAACTCAGGGTCCCTCTCACATACCTGTAGCTGAGAGAAGCCTCCTCTTGAGGTGCTTGTGGAAATTTGGTATTCCTCTTGAGTCGAAGCCAGGGACTAAGCTCTCATCTCGAGTTGATTTGGGGTCCACGGAGAACTTTCGTGTTGCTCCAGTGAACTCAGGATCCCTCTAGACTTGAGACAGTGATCTTGGGTTTTCTCTGGAGTGCCATCAAGGAAATCAAGGCTCCTTTCACGTTTGATGTGGAACACGGAATTGCTCTGCACGCAGTGCAGGGGAATCAGGCCTCATCTCGCGGCGAGGGGTAAGTCTCATGGTTTTTCTCGAGTTGCGGCCGGAACCTGGGGTATATTCTCGAGTTACGACGGGGAGGGTCCTTCCAGAAACGTGTTTGTTCAGCGACGTCAGGACTCCTGCCTAGGTGCGAGGGACACCTCGGGATTCTCCTCGAGTCTTGGCATGGCAATTGGGACGCGTCTCCACGTGAGGCAGGAGACCCAGGGTCCCTTTCCACGTGCCACAGGGATCCTGGGACTCCTATCCATTTGCAAGAAGAGTCAGGCATCGTCTCCTTTGGAAGCATTGATCTCCGCAGACCTCTCGAGTTTTCAAAGGATGTGAGGCCTCCGGTTGCTTTGAGGTGGAGGACTAGGTCTTTCTCTGTGGTCTCCACAGGGGATTCAGACATCCCTTCGTCTTGGGAGATGCAAGAAGAGCCTGCATTCAATTCACTGCAGGGATATCCGGCCTTACTTCGAGTCAGAGCATCTCGGTGTCCATTCCACTTGAGGCCACAATCTCAGGGTCCCTCTCACATACCTGTAGCTGAGAGAAGCCTCCTCTTGAGGTGCTCTTGGAAAGTTGGTATTCCTCTTGAGTCGAAGCCAGGGACTAAGCTCTCATCTCGAGTTGATTTGGGGTCCACGGGGCCCTTTCGTGTTGCTCCAGTGACCTCAGGATCCCTCTAGACTTGAAACAGTGTTCTTGGGTTTTCTCTGGAGTGCCATCAAGGAAATCAAGGCTCCTTTCACGTTTGATGTGGAACACGGAATTCCTCTGCACGCAGTGCAGGGGAATCGGGCCTCATCTCGTGGCGAGTGGGAAGTCTCATTGTTTTTCTCGAGTTGCGGCCGGAACCTGGGGTATATTCTCGAGTTACGACGGGGAGGGCCCTTCCAGACACGTGTTTGTTCAGCGACGTCAGGACTCCTGCCTAGGTGCGAGGGACACCTCGGGATTCTCCTCGAGTCTTGGCATGGCAATAGGGACGCGTCTCCACGTGAGGCGGTTGACCCAGGGTCCCTTTCCACGAGCCACAGTGATCCTGGGACTCCTATGCATTTTCAAGAGGAGTCAGGCATCGTCTCCTTTGGAAGCATTGATCTCTGCAGACCTCTCGAGTTTTCAAAGGATGTGAGGCCTCCGGTCACGATGAGGCGGAGGATTAGGTCTTTCTCTGTGGTCTCCAGAGGGGATTCAGACATCCCTTCGTCTTGGGAGATGCAAGACGAGCCTTCATTCAATTCACTGCAGGGATATCCGGCCTTACTTCGAGTCAGAGCATCTCGGTGACCATTCCACTTGAGGCCACAAACTCAGGGTCCCTCTCACATACATGTAGCTGAGAGAAGCCTCCTCTTGAGGGGCTTGTGGAAAGTTCGTATTCCTCTTGAGACGAAGCCAGGGACTAAGCTCTCATCTCGAGTTGATTTGGGGTCCACGGAGCCCTTTCCTGTTGGTCCAGTGACCTCAGGATCCCTCTAGACTTGAGACAGTGATCTTGGGTTTTCTCTGGAGTGCCATCAAGGAAATCACGGCTCCTTTCACGATTGATGTGGAACACGGAATTGCTCTGCATGCAGTGCAGGGGAATCAGGCCTCAACTCGCGGCGAGGGGTAAATCTCATGGTTTTTCTCGAGTTGCGGCCCGAACCTGGGGTATATTCTCGAGTTACGACGGGGAGGGCCCTTCCAGACACGTGTTTGTTCAGCGACGTCAGGACTCCTGCCTAGTTGCGAGGGACACCTCGGGATCCTCCTCGAGTCTTGGCATGGCAATTTGGACGCGTCTCCACGTGAGGCGGGAGACCCAGGTTCCCTTTCCACGTGCCACACGGATCCTGGGACTCCTATCCATTTGCAAGAGGAGTCAGGTATCGTCTCCTTTGGAAGCATTGATCTCCGCGGACCTCTCGAGTTTTCAAAGGATGTGAGGCCACCGGTCGCGAAGAGGCAGAGAACTAGGTCTTTCTCTGTGGTCTCCACAGGGGATTCAGACATCCCTTCGTCTTGGGAGATGCAAGATGAGCCTGCATTCAATTCACTGCAGGGATATCCGGCCTTACTTCGAGTCAGAGCATCTCGGTGTCCATTCCACTTGAGGCCACAAACTCAGGGTCCCTCTCACATACCTGTAGCTGAGAGAAGCCTCCTCTTGTGAGGCTTGTGGAAAGTTCGTATTCCTCTTGAGTCGAAGCCAGGGACTAAGCTCTCATCTCGAGTTGATTTGGGGTCCACGGAGCACTTTCGAGTAGCTCCAGTGACCTCAGGATCCCTCTAGACTTGAGACAGTGATCTTGGGTTTTCTCTGGAGTGCCATCAAGGATATCAAGGCTCCTTTCACGTTTGATGTGGAACACGGAATTGCTCTGCACGCAGTGCAGGGGAATCGGGCCTCATCTCGCGGCGAGGGGGAAGTCTCATGATTTTTCTCGAGTTGCGGCCGGAACCTGGGGTATATTCTCGAGTTAGGACGGGGAGGGCCCGTCCAGACACGTGTCTGTTCAGCGACGTCAGAACTCCTGCCTAGGTTCGATGGACACCTCGGTATTCTCCCCAAGTCTTGGCATGGCATTTGGGACGCGTCTCCACGTGAGGCGGGAGACCCAGGGTCCCTTTCCACGTGCCACAGGAATCCTGGGACTCCTATCCATTTTCAAGAGGAGTCAGGAATCGTCTCCTTTGGAAGCATTGGTCTCAGCGGACCTCTCAAGTTTTCAATGGATGTGAGGCCTCCGGTCGCGATGAGACGGAGAACTTGGTCTTTCTCATTGGTCTCCACAGGGGATTCAGACATGCCTTCGTCTTGGGAGATGAAAGACGAGCCTGCTTTCAATTCACTGCAGGGATATCCGGCCTTACTTCGAGTCAGAGCATCTCGGTGTCCATTCCACTTGAGGCCACAAACTCAGGGTCCCTCTCACATACCTGTAGCTGAGAGAAGCCTCCTCTTGAGGTGCTTGTGGAAAGTTGGTATTCCTCTTGAGTCGAAGCCAGGGACTAAGCTCTCATCTCGAGTTAATTTGGGGTCCACGGAGCATTTTTGTGTTGCTCCAGTGACCTCAGGATCCCTCTAGACATGAGACAGTGATCTTGGGTTTTCTCTGGAGTGCCATCAAGGAAATCAAGGCTCCGTTCACGTTTGATGTGGAACACGGAATTGCTTTGCACGCAGTGCACGGAATCGGGCCTCATCTCGGGGCGAGGGGGAAGTCTCATGGTTTTTCTCGAGTTGCGGACGGACCCTGGGGTATATTCTCGAGTTACGACGGGAGGGCCCTTCCAGACACGTGTTTGTTCAGCGACGCCAGGCCTCGGGCCTAGGTGAGAGGGACACCTCGGGATTCTCCTCGAGTCTTGGCATGGCAATTGGGACGCGTCTCCACGTGATGCGGGAGACCCAGGGTCCTTTCCACGTGCCACACGGATCCTGGGACTCCTATCCATTTTCAAGAGGAGTCAGGCATCGTCTCCTTTGGAAGCATTGATCTCCGCGGACCTCTCGAGTTTTCAAATGATGTGAGGCCTCCGGTCGCGTTGAGGCGGAGGACTAGGTCTTTCTCTGTGGTCTCCACAGGGGATTCAGACAACCCTTCGTCTTGGGAGATGCAAGACGAGCCTGCATCCAATTCACTGCAGGGATATCCGGCCTTACTTCGAGTCAGAGCATCTCGGTATCCATTCCACTTGAGGCCACAAACTCGGGGTCCCTCAAATATACCTGAAGCTGAGAGAAGCCTCCTCTTGACGTGCTTGTGGAAAGTTGTTATTCCTCTTGACTCGAAGCCAGGGACTAAGCTCTCATCTCGAGTTGATTTGGGGTCCACGGAGCCTTTTCGTGTTGCTACAGTGACCTCAGGATCCCTCTGGACTTGAGACAGTGATCTTGGGTTTTCTCTGGAGTGCCATCAAGGAAATCAAGGCTCCTTTCACGTTTGATGTGGAACAGGGAATTGCTCTGCACGCAGTGCAGGGGAATCGGGCCTCATCTCGCGGCGAGGGGGAAGTCTTGGTTTTTCGCGAGTGGCGGCCGGAACCTGGGGTATATTCTCGAGTTACGACGGGGAGGGCCCTTCCAGACACGTGTTTCTTCAGCGAAGTGAGGACTCCTGACTAGGTGCGAGGGACACCTCGGGGTTCTCCTCGAGTCTTGGCATGCCAATTGGGACGCGTCTCCATGTGAGGCGGGAGACCCAGGGTCCCTTTCCAAGTGCCACAGGGATCCTGGGACTCCTATCCATTTTCAAGAGGAGTCAGGAATCGTCTCCTTTGGAAGCATTGATCTCCGCAGACCTCTCAAGTTTTGAAAGGATGTGAGGCCTCCGGTCGCGATGAGCCGGAGAACTAGTTCTTTCTCTGTGGTCTCCACAGGGGATTCAGACATACCATCGTCTTGGGAGACGCAAGACGAGCCTGCATTCAATTCACTGCAGGGATATCCGGCCTTACTTCGAGTCAGAGCATCTCGGTGTCCATTCCACTTGAGGCCACAAATTCAGGGTCCCTCTCACATACCTGTAGCTGAGAGAAGCCTCCTCTTGAGGTGCTTGTGGAAAGTTGGCATTCCTCTTGAGTCGAAGCCAGGGACTAAGCTCTCATCTCGAGGTGATTTGGGCTCCACGGAGCCTTTTCGTGTTGCTACAGTGACCTCAGGATCCCTCTAGACTTGAGACAGTGATCTTGGTTTTTCTCTGGAGTGCCATCAAGGAAATCAAGGCTCCTTTCAAGTTTGATGTGGAACACGGAATTGCTCTGCACGCATTGCAGGGGAATCGGGCCTCATCTCGCGGCAAGGGGGATGTCTCATGGTTTTTCTCGACTTGGGGCCGGAACCTGGGGTATATTCTCGAGTTACGACGGGGAGGGCCCTTTCAGACACGTGTTTGTTCAGCGACGTCAGGACTCCTGCCTAGGTGCGAGGGACACCTCGGGATTCTCCTCGAGTCTTGGCATGGCCATTGGGATGCGTCTCCACGTGAGGCGGGAGACCCAGGGTCCCTTTCCCCGTGCCACAAGGATCCTCGGACTCCTATCCATTTTCAAGAAGAGTCAGGCATCGTCTCCTTTGGAAGCATTTATCTCCGCGGACCTCTCGAGTTTTCAAAGGATGTGAGGCCTCCGGTCTCGATGAGGCGGTGAACTAGTTCTTTCTCTGTGGTCTCGACAGGGGATTCAGACATCCCTTCGTCTTGGGAGATGCAAGACGAACCTGCATTCAGTTCACTGCAGGGATATCCGGCCTTACTTCGAGTCAGAGCATCTCGGTGTCCATTCCACTTGAGGCCACAAACTCAGGGTCCCTCTCACATACCTGTAGCTGAGAGAAGCCTCCTCTTGAGGTGCTTGTGGAAAGTTGGTATTCCTCTTGAGTCTAAGGCAGGGACTAAGCTCTCATCTCGAGTTGATTTGGTGTCCACGGAACACTTTCCTGTTGCTACAGTGACCTCAGGATCCCTCTAGACTTGAGACAGTGATCTTGGGTTTTCTCTGGAGTGCCATCAAGGAAATCAAGGCTCCTATCATGTTTGATGTGGAACACGGAATTGCTCTGCACGCAGTGCAGGGGAATCGGGCCTCATCTCGCGGCGAGGGGGAAGTCTCATGGTTTTTCTCGAGTTCCGGCCGGAACTTGGGGTATATTCTCGAGTTAAGACGGGGAGGGCCCTTCCAGACACGTGTTTGTTCAGCGACGTCAGGACTCCTGCCTAGGTGCGAGGGACACATCGGGATTCTCCTCGAGTCTTGGCATGGCAATTGGGATGCGTCTCCACGTGAGGCGGGAGACCCAGGGTCCCTTTCCACGAGCCACAGGGATCCTGGGACTCCTATCCATTTTCAAGAGGAGTCAGACATCGTCTCCTTCGGAAGTATTGATCTCCGCGGTCGTCTCGAATTTTCAAAGGATATGAGACTTCCGGTTGCGTTGAGGTGGAGGTCTAGGTCTTTCTCTGTGGTCTCCACAGGGGATTCGGACAACCCTTCGTCTTGGGAGATGCAAGACGAGCCTGCATTCAGTTCACTGCAGGGATATCCGGCCTTACTTCGAGTCAGAGCATCTCGGTGTCCATTCCACTTAAGGCCACAAACTCGGGGTCCCTCTCACATACCTGTAGCTGAGAGAAGCCTCCTCTTGAGGTGCTTGTGGAAAGTTGGTATTCCTCTTGAGTCTAAGGCAGGGACTAAGCTCTCATCTCGAGTTGATTTGGGGTCCACGGAACACTTTCCTGTTGCTACAGTGACCTCAGGATCCCTCTAGACTTGAGACAGTGATCTTGGGTTTTCTCTGGAGTGCCATCAAGGAAATCAAGCCTCCTTTCACGTTTGATGTGGAACACGGATTTGCTCTGCATGCAGTGCAGGGGAATCGGACCTCAACTCGCGGCGAGGGGGAAATCTCATGGTTTTTCTCGAGTTGCGGCCAGAACCTGGGGTATATTGTCGAGTTACGACGGGAAGGGCCCTTCCAGAAACGTGTTTGTTCAGCGACGTCAGGACTCCTGCCTAGGTGCGAGGGACACCTCGGGATTCTCCTCGAGTCTTGGCATGGCAATTTGGACGCGTCTCCACGTGATGCTGGAGACCCAGGGTCCCTTTCCACGTGCCACAGGGATCCTGGGATTCCTATCCATTTTCAAGAGGAATCAGGCATCGTCTCCTTTGGAAGCATTGATCTCCGCGGACCTCTCGAGTTTTCAAAGGATGTGAGGCCTCCGGTCGCGATGAGGCGGAGAACTCGGTCTTTCTCTGAAGTCTCCACAGGGGATTCAGACATCCCTTCGTCTTGGGAGATGCAAGACGAGCCTTCATTCAATTCACTGCAGGGTTCTCCGGCCTTACTTCGAGTCAGAGCATCTCACTGTCCATTCCAATTTGGCCACAAACTCAGGGTCCCTCTCACATACCTGTAGCTGAGAGAAGCCTCCTCTTGAGGGGCCTGTGGAAAGTTCGTATTCCTCTTGAGTCCAAGCCAGGGACTAAGATCTCTTCTCGAGTTGATTTGGGGTCCATGGAACCCTTTCGTGTTGCTCCAGTGACCTCAGGATCCCTCTAGACTTGAGACAGTGATCTTGGGTTTTCTCTGGAGTGTCATCAAGGAAATCAAGGCTCCTTTCATTTTTGATGTGGAATACGGAATTGCTCTGCACGCAGGGCAGGGGAATCGGGCCTCATATCGCGGCGAGGGGGAAGTCTCATGGTTTTTCTCGAGTTGTGGCCGGAACCTCTGGTATATTCTCGAGTTACGACGGTGAGGGCCCTTCCAGACACGTGTTTGTTCAGCGAGGTCTGGACTCCTGCCTAGGTGCGAGGGACACCTCGGGATTCTCCTCGAGTCTTGGCATGGCAATTGGGACGCGTCTCCACGTGAGGCGGGAGACCCAGGGTCCCTTTCCATGTGCCACAGGGATCCTGGGACTCCTATCCATTTTCTGGAGGTGTCAGGCATCGTCTCCTTTGGAAGCATTGATCTCCGCAGACCTCTCGAGTTTTCAAAGGATTTGAGGCCTCCGGACGCGATGAGGCGGAGGAGTACTTCTTTCTCTGTGGTCTCCACAGGGGATTCAGACATCCCTTCGTCTTGGGAGATGCAAGACGAGCCTGCATTCAATTCACTGCAGGGATATCCGGCCTTACTTCGAGTCAGAGCATCTTGGTGTCCATTCCACTTGAAGCCACAAACTCAGGGTCCCTCTCACATACCTGTAGCTGAGAGAAGCCTCCTCTTGAGGTGCTTGTGGAAAGTTTGTATTCCACTTGATTCGAAGCCAGGGACTAAGCTCTCATCACGAGTTGATTTGGGGTCCAAGGAGCCTTTTGGTGTTGCTCCAGTGACCTCAGGATCCCTCTAGACTTGAGACAGTGATCTTGGGTTTTCTCTGGAGTGCCATCAAGGAAATCAAGTTTCCTTTCACGTTTAGTGTGGAACACGGAATTGCTCTGCACGCAGTGCAGGGGAATCGGGCCTCATCTCGCGGCGAAGGGGAAGTCTCATGGTGTTTCTCGAGTTGTGGCCGGAACCTGGGGTATATTCTCGAGTTACGACGGGGAGGGCCCTTCCAGACACGTGTTTGTTCAGCGACGTCAGGACTCCTGCCTAGGTGCGAGGGACACCTCGGGATACTCCTCGAGTCTTGGCATGGCAATTGGGAAGCGTATCCACGTGAGGGGGGAGACCCAGGCTCCCTTTCCACGTGCCACAGGGATCCTGGGACTCCTATCCATTTTCAAGAGGAGTCAGGCATCGTCTCCTTTGGAAGCATTGATCTCCTCAGACATCTCGAGTTTTCAAAGGATGTGAGGCCTCCGGTCGCGTTGAGGCGGAGGACTAGGACATTCTCTGTGATCTCCACAGGGGATTCAGACATCCCTTCGTCTTGGGAGATGCAAGACGAGCCTGCATTCAATTCACTGCAGGGATATCCAGCCTTACTTCGAGTCGAGCATCTCGGTGTCCATTCCACTTAAGGCCACAAACTCGGGGTCCCTCTCACATACATGTAGCTGAGAGAAGCCTCATCTTGAGGTGCTTGTGGAAAGTTGGTATTCCTCTTGAGTCGAAGCCAGGGACTAAGCTCACATCTCTAGCTGATTTGGGGTCCACGGAGCCCTTTCTTGTTGCTCCAGTGACCTCAGGATCCCTCTAGACTTGAGACAGTGATCTTGGGTTTTCTCTGGAGTGCCATCAAGGAAATCAAGGCTCCTTTCATTTTTGATGTGGAATACGGAATTGCTCTGCACGCAGGGCAGGGGAATCGGGCCTCATATCGCGGCGAGGGGGAAGTCTCATGGTTTTTCTCGAGTTGTGGCTGGAACCTGGGGTATATTCTCGAGTTACCACGGGGAGGGCCCTTCCAGACACGTGTTTGTTCAGCGAGGTCAGGACTCCTGCCTAGGTGCGAGGGACACCTCGGGATTCTCCTCGAGTCTTGGCATGGCAATTGGGACGCGTCTCCACGTGAGGCGGGAGACCCAGGGTCCCTTTCCACGTGCCACAGGGATCCTGGGACTCCTATCCATTTTCTGGAGGTGTCAGGCATCGTCTCCTTTGGAAGCATTGATCTCCGCAGACCTCTCGAGTTTTCAAAGGATTTGAGGCCTCCGGACGCAATGAGGCGGAGGAGTACTTCTTTCTCTGTGGTCTCCACAGGTGATTCAGACATCCCTTCGTCTTGGGAGATGCAAGACGAGCCTGCATTCAATTCACTGCAGGGATATCTGGCCTTACTTCGAGTCAGAGCATCTCGGTGTCCATTCCACTTGAAGCCACAAACTCAGGGTCCCTCTCACATACCTGTAGCTGAGAGAAGCCTCCTCTTGAGGTGCTTGTGGAAAGTTGGTATTCTTCTTGATTCGAAGCCAGGGACTAAGCTCTCATCACGAGTTGATTTGGGGTCCACGGAGCCTTTTGGTGTTGCTCCAGTGACCTCAGGATCCCTCTAGACTTGAGACAGTGATCTTGGGTTTTCTCTGGAGTGCCATCAAGGAAATCAAGGCTCCTTTCACGTTTAGTGTGGAACACGGAATTGTTCTGCACGCAGTGCAGGGGAATCGGGCCTCATCTCGTGGCGAGGGGGAAGTCTCATGGTTTTTCTCGAGTTGCGGCCAGAACTTGGGATATATTCTCGAGTTACGGACGGGGAGGGCCCTTCCAGACACGTGTTTGTTCAGCGACGTCAGGACTCCTGCCTAGGTGCGAGGGACACCTCGGGATTCTCCTCGAGTCTTGGCATGGCAATTGGGATGCGTCTCCACGTGAGGCGGGAGACCCAGGGTCCCTTTCCACGTGCCACAGGGATCCTGGGACTCCTATCCATTTTCAAGAGGAGTCAGACATCGTCTCCTTCGGAAGTATTGATCTCCGCGGTCCTCTCGAGTTTTCAAAGGATATGAGGACTCCGGATGCGTTGAGGTGGAGGACTAGGTCTTTCTCTGTGGTCTCCACAGGGGATTCAGACAACCCTTCGTCTTGGGAGATGCAAGACGAGCCTGCATTCAATTCACTGCAGGGATATCCGGCCTTACTTCGAGTCAGAGCATCACGGTGTCCATTCCACTTGACGCCACAAACTCGGGGTCCGTCTCAAATACCTGTAGCTGAGAGAAGCCTCCTCTTGAGGTGCTTGTGGAAAGTTGGTATTCCTCTTGAGTCTAAGCCAGGGAATAAGCTCTCATCTCGAGTTGATATGGGGTCCACGGAGCCCTTTCCTGTTGGTCCAGTGACCTCAGGATCCCTCTAGACTTGAGACAGTGATCTTGGGTTTTCTCTGGAGTGCCATCAAGGAAATCAAGGCTCCTTTCACGTTTGATGTGTAACACGGAATTGCTCTGCATGCAGTGCAGGGGAATCAGGCCTCATCTCGCGGCGAGGGGGAAATCTCATGGTTTTTCTCGAGTTGCGGCCTGAACCTGGGGTATATTCTCGAGTTACGACGGGAAGGGCCTTCCAGACACGTGTTTGTTGAGCTACGTCAGGACTCCAGCCTAGGTGCGAGGGACACCTCGGGATTCTCCTCGAGTCTTGGCATGGCAATTTGGACGCGTCTCCACGTGAGGCGGGAGACCCAGGTTCCCCTTCCACGTGCCACCGGGATCCTGGGACTCCTATCCATTTTCAAGAGGAGTCAGGCATCGTCTCCTTTGGAAGCATTGATCTCCGCGGACCTCTCGAGTTTTCAAAGGATGTGAGGCCTCCGGTCGCGATGAGGCGGAGAACTCGGTCTTTCTCTGCGGTCTCCACAGGGGATTCAGACATCCCTTCGTCTTGGGAGATGCAAGACGAGCCTGCATTCAATTCACTGCAGGGATATCCGGCCTTACTTCGAAACAGAGCATCTCGGTGTCCATTCCACTTGAGGCAACAAACTCAGGGTCCGTCTCACATACCTGTAGCTGAGAGAAGCCTCCTCTTGAGGTGCTTGTGGAAAGTTGGTATTCCTCTTGATTCGAAGCCGGGGACTAAGCTCTCATCTCGAGTTGATTTGGGGTCCACGGAGCCCTTTCCTGTTGGTCCAGTGACCTCAGGATCCCTCTAGGCTTGAGACAGTGATCTTGGGTTTTCTCTGGAGTGCCATCAAGGAAATCAAGGCTCCTTTCACGTTTGATGTGGAACACGGAATTGCTCTGCATGCAGTGCAGGGGAATCTGGCCTCATCTCGCGGCAAGGAGGATGTCTCATGGTTTTTCTAAGTAGCGGCCGGAACCTGGGGTATATTCTGAGTTACGACGCGGAGGGCCCTTCCAGACACGTGTTTGTTCAGCGACGTCAGTACTCATGCCTAGGTGCGAGGGACACCTCGGGATTCTCCGCGAGTCTTGGCATGGCAATTGGGACGCGTCTCCAAGTGAGGCGGGAGATCTTGGGTCCCTTTCCACGTGCCACAGGGATCCTGGGACTCCTATCCATTTTCAAGAAGAGTCAGGCATCTTCTCCTTTGGAAGCATTGATCTCCGCGGACCTCTCGAATTTTCAAAGGATGTGAGGCCTCCGGTCGCGATGAGGCGGAGAACTAGGTCTTTCTCTGTGGTCTCCACAGGGGATTCAGACAACCCTTCGTCTTGGGAGATGCAAGACGAGCCTGCATTCAATTCACTGCAGGCATATCCGGCCTTACTTCGAGTCAGAGCATCTCGCTGTCCATTCCACTTTGGCCAAAAACTCAGGGTCCCTCTCACATACCTGTAGCTGAGAGAAGCCTCCTCTTGAGTGGCCTGTGGAAAGTTCGTATTCCTCTTGAGTCGAAGCCAGGGACTAAGCTCTCATCTCGTGTTGATTTGGGGTCCCCGGAGCCCTTTAATATTGCTCCAGTGACCTCAGGATCCCTCTAGACTTGAGACAGTGATCTTGGGTTTTCTCTGGAGTTCCATCAAGGAAATCAAGGCTCCTATCATATTTGATGTGGAACACGGAATTCCTCTGCACGCAGTGCAGGGGAATCGGGCCTCATCTCGCGGCGAGGGGGAAGTCTCATGGTTTTTCTCGAGTTGCGGCCGGAACTTGGGGTATATTCTCGAGTTACGACGGGGAGGGCCCTTCCAGACACGTGTGTGTTCAGCGACGTCCGGACTCCTGCCTAGGTGCGAGGGACACCTCGGGATTCTCCTCGAGTCTTGGCATGGCAATTGGGACGCGCCTCCATGTGAGGCGGGAGACCCAGGGTCGCTTTCCACGTGCCACACGGTTCCTGGGACTCCTATCCATTTTCAAGAGGAGTCAGGCATCGTCTCCTTTGGAAGCATTGATCTCCGCCCACCTCTCGAGTTTTGAAAGGATGTGAGGCCTCCGGTCGCGAGAAGGCGGAGAACTAGGTTTTTCTCTGTGGTCTCCACAGGTGATTCAGACATCCCTTCGTCTTGGGAGAGGCAAGACGAGCCTGCATTCACTTCACTGCAGGGATATCTGGCCTGACTTCGAGTCAGAGCATCTCGGTGTCCATTCCACTTGAGGGCACAAATTCAGGGTCCCTCTCACATACCTGTAGCTGAGAGAAGCCTCCTCTTGAGGTGCTTCTGGAAATTTGGTATTCCTCTTGAGTCGAAGCCAGGGACTAAGCTCTCATCTAGAGTTGATTTGGGGTCCACGGAGCCCTTTCGTGTTGCTCCAGTGACCTCAGGATCCCTCTAGACTTGAGACAGTGATCTTGGGTTTTCTCTGGAGTGCCATCAAGGAAATCAAGGCTCCTTTCACGTTTGATGTGGAACACGGAATTGTTCTGCACGCAGTGTAGGGGAATCGGGCCTCATCCAGCGGCGAGGGGGAAGTCTCATGGTGTTTCTCGAGTTGCGGCCGGAACCTGGGGTATATTCTCGAGTTACGACGGGGAGGGCCCTTCCAGACACGTGTTTGTTCAGCGACGTCAGCACTCCTTCCTAGGTGCGAGGGACACCTCGGGATTCTCCTCGAGTCTTGGCATGGCAATTGGGACGCGTATCCACGTGAGGCGGGAGACCCAGGGTCCCTTTCCACGTGCCACAGGGATCCTGGGACTCCTATCCTTTTTCAAGAGGAGTCAGGCATCCTCTCCTTTGGAAGCATTGATCTCCGCAGACCTTTCGAGTTTTCAAAGGATGTGAGGCCTCCGGTCGCGATGAGGCGGAGGACTAGGTCTTTCTCTGTGGTCTCCACAGGGGATTCAGACATCCCTTCGTCTTGGGAGATGCAAGACGAGCCTGCATTCAATTCACTGCAGGGATATCCGGCCTTACTTCGAGTCAGAGCATCTCGGTGTCCATTCCACTTGAGGCGACAAACTCAGGGTCCCTCTCACATACCATTAGGTGAGAGTAGCCTCCTCTTGAGGGGCTTCTGTAAAGTTGGTATTCCTCTTGAGTCGAAGCCAGGGACTAAGCTCTCATCTCGAGTTGATTTGGGGTCCACGGAGCCCTTTCGCGTTGCTCCAGTGACCTTAGGATCCCTCTAGACTTGAGACAGTGATCTTGGGTTTTCTCTGGAGTGCCATCAAGGAAATCAAGGCTCCTTTCACGTTTGATGTCGGACACGGAATTGCTCTGCACGCAGTGCAGGGGAATCGGGCCTCATCTCGCGGCGAGGGGGAAGTTTCATGGTTTTTCTCGAGTTGCGGCCGGAAGCTGGGGTATATTCTCGAGTTACGACGCAGAGGGCGTTCCAGACACGTGTTTGTTCAGCGACGTCAGCACTCCTTCCTAGGTGCGAGGGACACCTCGGGATTCTCCTCGAGTCTTGGCATGGAAATTCGGACGCGTCTCCACCTGAGGTGAGAGACCCAGGGTCCATTTCCACGTGCTACAGGGATCCTGGGACTCCTATCCATTTTCAAGAGGAGTCAGGCATCGTCTCCTTTGGTAGCATTGATCTCTGCGGACCTCTCGAGTTTCCAAAGGATATGAGGCCTCCTGTCGCGTTGAGGCGGAGGACTTGGTCTTTCTCTGTGGTCTCCACAGGTGATTCAGACATCCCTTCGTCTTGGGAGATGCAAGACGAGCCTGCATTCAATTCACTGCAGGGATATCCGGCCTTACTTCGAGTCAGAGCATCTCGGTTTCCATTCCACTTGAGGCCACAAACTCAGGGTCCCCCTCACTTACCTGTAGCTGAGAGAAGCCTCCTCTTGAGCTGCTTGTGAAAAGTTGGTATTCCTCTTGAGTCGAAGCCAGGGACTAAGCTCTCATCTCGAGTTGATTTGGGGTCCACGGAGCCCTTTCGTGTTGCTCCAGTGACCTCAGGATACCTCTAGACTTGAGACAGTGATATTGGGCTTTCTCTGGAGTGCCATCAAGGAAATCAAGGCTCCTTTCACGTTTGATGTGGAACACGGAATTGCTCTGCACAAAGTGCAGGGGAATCGGGCCTCATCCAGCGGCGAGGGGGAAGTCTCATGGTGTTTCTCGAGTTGCGGCCGGAACCTGGGGTATATTCTCGAGTTACGACGGGGAGGGCCCTTCCAGACACAGGTTTGTTCAGCAACGTGAGGACTCCTGCCTAGGTGCGAGGGACACCTCGGTATTCTCCTCGAGTCTTGGCATGGCAATTTGGACGCGTATCCACGTGAGGCGGGAGACCCAATGTCCCTTTCCACGTGCCACAGGGATCCTGGGACTCCTATCCATTTTCAAGAGGAGTCAGGCAACGTCTCCTTTGGAAGCATTGATCTCCGCGGACCTCTCGAGTTTTCAAAGGATGTGAGGCCTCCGGTCGCGATGAGGCGGAGAACTCGGTCTTTCTCTGTGGTCTCCACATGGGATTCAGACATCCCTTCATCTTGGGAGATGCAAGACGAGCCTGCATTCACTTCACTGCAGGGATATCCGGCCTGACTTCGAGTCAGAGCATCTCGGTGTCCATTCCACTTGAGGGCACAAATTCAGGGTCCCTCTCACATACCTGTAGCTGAGAGAAGCCTCCTCTTGAGGTGCTTGTGGAAATTTGGTATTCCTCTTGAGTCGAAGCCAGGGACTAAGCTCTCATCTAGAGTTGATTTGGGGTCCACGGAGCCCTTTCGTGTTGCTCCAGTGACCTCAGGATCCCTCTAGACTTGAGACAGTCATCTTGGGTTTTCTCTGGAGTGCCATCAAGGAAATCAAGGCTCCTTTCACGTTTGATGTGGAACACGGAATTGTTCTGCACGCAGTGCAGGGGAATCGGGCCTCATCCAGCGGCGAGGGGGAAGTCTCATGGTGTTTCTCGAGTTGCGGCCGGAACCTGGGGTATATTCTCGAGTTACGACGGGGAGGGCCCTTCCAGACACGTGTTTGTTCAGCGACGTCAGGACTCCTGCCTAGGTGCGAGGGACACCTCGGGATTCTCCTCGAGTCTTGGCATGGCAATTGGGACGCGTATCCACGTGAGGCGGGAGACCCGGGGTCCCTTTCCACGTGCCACAGGGATCCTGGGACTCCTATCCTTTTTCAAGAGGAGTCAGGCATCCTCTCCTTTGGAAGCATTGATCTCCGCAGACCTTTCGAGTTTTCAAAGGATGTGAGGCCTCCGGTCGCGATGAGGCGGAGGACTAGGTCTTTCTCTGTGGTCTCCACAGGGGATTCAGACATCCCTTCGTCTTGGGAGATGCAAGACGAGCCTGCATTCAATTCACTGCAGGGATATCCGGCCTTACTTCGAGTCAGAGCATCTCGGTGTCCATTCCACTTGAGGCGACAAACTCAGGGTCCCTCTCACATACCATTAGGTGAGAGTAGCCTCCTCTTGAGGGGCTTCTGTAAAGTTGGTATACCTCTTGAGTCGAAGCCAGGGACTAAGCTCTCATCTCGAGTTGATTTGGGGTCCACGGAGCCCTTTCGCGTTGCTCCAGTGACCTTAGGATCCCTCTAGACTGGAGACAGTGATCTTGGGTTTTCTCTGGAGTGCCATCAAGGAAATCAAGGCTCCTTTCACGTTTGATGTCGGACACGGAATTGCTCTGCACGCAGTGCAGGGGAATCGGGCCTCATCTCGCGGCGAGGGGGAAGTTTCATGGTTTTTCTCGAGTTGCGGCCGGAAGCTGGGGTATATTCTCGAGTTACGATGGGGAGGGCCCTTCCAGGCACGTGTTTGTTCAGCGACGTCAGCACTCCTTCCTAGGTGCGAGGGACACCTCGGGATTCTCCTCGAGTCTTGGCATGGAAATTCGGACGCGTCTCCACCTGAGGTGAGAGACCCAGGGTCCATTTCCACGTGCTACAGGGATCCTGGGACTCCTATCCATTTTCAAGAGGAGTCAGGCATCGTCTCCTTTGGTAGCATTGATCTCTGCGGACCTCTCGAGTTTCCAAAGGATATGAGGCCTCCTGTCGCGTTGAGGCGGAGGACTTGGTCTTTCTCTGTGGTCTCCACAGGTGATTCAGACATCCCTTCGTCTTGGGAGAGGCAAGACGAGCCTGCATTCAATTCACTGCAGGGATATCCGGCCTTACTTCGAGTCAGAGAATCTCGGTGTCCATTCCACTTGAGGCCACAAACTCAGGGGCCCTCTCACATACCTGTAGCTGAGAGAGTTCTCCTCTTGTGGTGCTTGTGGAAAGTTTGTGTTCCTCTTGAGTCGAATCCAGGGACTAAGCTCTCATCTCGAGTTGATTTGGGGTCCACGGAGCCCTTTCGTGTTGCTCCAGTGACCTCAGGATCCCTCTAGACTTGAGATAGTGATCTTGGGTTTTCTCTGGACTGCCATCAAGGAAATCAAGGCTCCTTTCACGTTTGATGTGGAACACGGAATTGTTCTGCACGCAGTGCAGGGAAATCGGGCCTCATCCAGCAGCGAGGGGGAAGTCTCATGGTTTTTATCGAGTTGCGGCCGGAACCTGCGGTATATTCTCGAGTTACGACCGGGAGGGCCCTTCCAGACACGTGTTTGTTCAGCGACGTCAGGACTCCTGCCTAGGTGCGAGGGACACCTCGGGATTCTCCTCGAGTCTTGGCATGGCAATTGGGACGCGTCTCCACGTAAGGCGGGAGACCCAGGGTCCCTTTCCACGTGCCACACGGATCCTGGGACTCCTATCCATTTTCAAGAGGAGTCAGGCATCGTCTCCTTTGGAAGCATTGATCTCCGCGGACCGCTCGAGTTTTCAAAGGATGTGAGGCCTCCGGTCGCGATGAGGCGGAGAACGAGGTCTTTCTCTGTGGTCTCCACAGGGGATTCAGACATCCCTTCGTCTTGGGAGATGCAAGACGAGCCTGCATTCAATCCACTGCAGGGATATCCGGCCTTACTTCGAGTCAGAGCATCTCGATGTCCATTCCACTTGAGGCCACAAACTCAGGGTACCTCTCACATACCTTTAGCTGAGAGAAGCCTCCTCTTGAGGTGCTTGTGGAAAGTTGGTATTCCTCTTGAGTGGAAGCCAGGGAATAAGCTCTCATCTCGAGTTGATTTGGGGTTCACAGAGCCCTTTCGTGTTGCTCCAGTGACCTCAGGATCCCTTTAGACTTGAGACAGTGATCTTGGGTTTTCTCTGGAGTGCCATCAAGGAAATCAAGGCTCCTTTCACGTTTGATGTGGAACACGGAATTGTTCTGCACGCAGTGCAGGGAAATCGGGCCTCATCCAGTGGCGAGGGGGAAGTCTCATGTTTTTTCTCGAGTTGTAGCCGGAACGTGGGTTATATTCTCGAGTTACGATGGGGAGGGCTCTTCCAGACACGTGTTTTGTTCAGCGACGTCAGGACACCTGCCTAGGTGCGAGGGACACCTCGGGATTCTCCTGGAGTCTTGGCATGGCAATTGGGACGCGTCTCCACGTGAGGCGGGAGACCCAGGGTCCCTTTCCACGTGCCACAGGGATCCTGGGACTCCTATCCATTTTCAAGAAGAGTCAGGCATCTTCTCCTTTGGAAACATTGATCTCCGCCGACCTCTCGAGTTTTCAAAAGATGTGAGGCCTCTGATCTCGATGAGGCGGAGAACGAGGTCTTTCTCTGTGGTCTCCACAGGGGATTCAGACAACCGTTCGTCTTGGGAGATGCAAGACGAGCCTGCATTCAATTCACTGCAGGGATATCTGGCCTTACTTCCAGTCAGAGCATCTCGGTGTCCATTCCACTTGAGGCCACAAACTCAGGGTCCCTCTCACATACCTGTAGCTGAGAGAAGCCTCCTCTTGAGGTGCTTGTGGAAAGTTGGTATTCCTCTTGAGTCGAAGCCAGGGACTAAGCTCTCATCTCGAGTTGATTTGGGGTCCACGGAGCCCTTTCGTGTTGCTCCAGTGACCTCAGGATCCCTCTAGACTTGAGACAGTGATCTTGGGTTTTCTCTGGAGTGCCATCAAGGAAATCAAGGAACCTTTCACGTTTGATGTGGAACACGGAATTGCTCTGCACGCAGTGCAGGGGAATCGGGCCTCATCTCGCGGCGCGGGGATAGTCTCATGGTTTTTCTCGAGTTGCGGCCGGAACCTGGGGTATATTCTCAAGTTCCGACGGCGAGGACCCTTCCAACCACGTGTTTGTTCAGTGATGTCAGGATTCCTGCCTAGATGCGAGGGATACCTCGGGATTCTCCTCGAGTCTTGGCATGGAAATTGGGACGCGTCTCCACGTGAGGCGGGAGACCCAGGGTCCCTTTCCACGTGCCACAGGGATCCTGGTACTCCTATCCATTTTCAAGAGGAGTCAGGCATCATCTCCTTTGGAAGCATTGATGTCCGCGGACCTCTCGAATTTTCAAAGGATGTGAGGCATCCGGTCCCGATGAGGGTGAGAATTAGGTCTTTCTCTGTGGTCTCCACAGGGGATTCAGACTTCCCTTCGTTTTAGGAGATGCAAGACGAACCTGCATTCAATTCACTGCAGGGATATCCGGCCTTACTTCGAGTCAGAGCATCTCGGTGTCCATTCCACTTGAGGCCACAAACTCAGGGTTCCTCTCACATATCTGGAGCTGAGAGAAGCATCCTCTTGAGGTGCTTGTGGAAAGTTGGTATTCCTCTTGAGTCGAAGCCAGGGACTAAGCTCTCATCTCGAGTTGATTTGGGGTCCACGGAGACCTTTCGTGTTGCTACAGTAACCTGAGGATCCCTCTAGACTTGAGACAGTGATCTTGGGTTTTCTCTGGAGTGCCATCAAGAAAATCAAGGCTCCTTTCACGTTTGATGTGGAACACGGAATTGCTCTTCACGCCATGCAGGGGATTCGGGCCTCATCTCGCAGCGAAGCGGATGTCTCCTGGTTTTTCTCCACTTGTGGCCGGAACCTGGGGTATATTCTCGAGTTACGACGTGGGGGGCCCTTCCAGAAACGTGTTTGTTCAGCGACGTCAAAACTCCTGCCTAGGTTCGATGGACAACTCGGGATTCTTCCCGAGTCTTGGCATGGCAATTGGGACGCGTCTCCACGTTAGGCAGGAGACCCAGGGTCCCTTTCCACGTGCCACAGGGATCCTGGGACTCCTATCCATTTTCAAGAGGAGTCAGGCATCGTCTCCTTTGGAAATATTGATCTCCGCGGACCTCTCGAGTTTTCAAAGGATGTGAGGCCTCCGGTCGGGATGAGGCGGAGAACTTTGTCTTTCTCTGTGGTCTCCACAGGGGATTCAGACATCCCTTCGTCTTGGGAGATGCAAGACGAGCCTGCATTCAATTCACTACAGGGATATCCGGCCTTACTTCGAGTCAGAGCATCTCGGTGTCCATTCCACTTGAGGCCACAAACTCAGGGTCCCTCTCACATACATGTAGCTGAGAGAAGCCTCCTCTTGAGGGGCTTGTGGAAAGTTCGTATTCCTCTTGAGACGAAGCCAGGGACTAAGCTCTCATCTCGAGTTGATTTGGGGTCCACGGAGCCCTTTCCTGTAGCTACAGTGACCTCAGGATCCCTCTAGACTTGAGACAGTGATCTTGGGTTTTCTCTGGAGTGCCATCAAAGAAATCACGGCTCCTTTCACGATTGATGTGGAACACGGAATTGCTCTGTATGCAGTGCAGGGGAATCAGGCCTCAACTCGCGGCGAGGGGTAAATCTCATGGTTTTTCTCGAGTTGCGGCCCGAACCTGGGGTATATTCTCGAGTTACGACGGGGAGGGCCCTTCCAGACACGTGTTTGTTCAGCGACGTCAGGACTCCTGCCTAGTTGCGAGGGACACCTCGGGATCCTCCTCGAGTCTTGGCATGGCAATTTGGACGTGTCTCCACGTGAGGCGGGAGACCCAGGTTCCCTTTCCATGTGCCACACGGATCCTGGGACTCCTATCCATTTGCAAGAGGAGTCAGGCATCGTCTCCTTTGGAAGCATTGATCTCCGCGGACCTCTCGAGTTTTCAAAGGATGTGAGGCCACCGGTCGCGAAGAGGCAGAGAACTCGGTCTTTCTCTGTGGTCTCCACAGGGGATTCACACATCCCTTCGTGTTGGGAGATGCAAGATGAGCCTGCATTCAATTCACTGCAGGGATATCCGGCCTTACTTCGAGTCAGAGCATCTCGGTGTCCATTCCACTTGAGGCCACAAACTCAGGGTCCCTCTCACATACCTGTAGCTGAGAGAAGCCTCCTCTTGTGAGGCTTGTGGAAAGTTCGTATTCCTCTTGAGTCGAAGCCAGGGACTAAGCTCTCATCTCGAGTTGATTTGGGGTCCACGGAGCCCTTTCGGGTAGCTCCAGTGACCTCAGGATCCCTCTAGACTTGAGACAGTGATCTTGGGTTTTCTCTGGAGTGCCATCAAGGATATCAAGGCTCCTTTCACGTTTGATGTGGAACACGGAATTGCTCTGCACGCAGTGCAGGGGAATCGGGCCTCATCTCGCGGCGAGGGGGAAGTCTCATGGTTTTTCTCGAGTTGCGGCCGGAACCTGGGGTATATTCTCGAGTTAGGACGGGGAGGGCCCGTCCAGACACGTGTCTGTTCAGCGACGTCAGAACTCCTGCCTAGGTTCGATGGACACCTCGGTATTCTCCCCAAGTCTTGGCATGGCATTTGGGACGCGTCTCCACGTGAGGCGGGAGACCCAGGGTCCCTTTCCACGTGCCACAGGAATCCTGGGACTCCTATCCATTTTCAAGAGGAGTCAGGAATCGTCTCCTTTGGAAGCATTGGTCTCAGCAGACCTCTCAAGTTTTCAATGGATGTGAGGCCTCCGGTCGCGATGAGGCGGAGAACTTGGTCTTTCTCATTGGTCTCCACAGGGGATTCAGACATGCCTTCGTCTTGGGAGATGAAAGACGAGCCTGCTTTCAATTCACTGCAGGGATATCCGGCCTTACTTCGAGTCAGAGCATCTCGGTGTCCATTCCACTTGAGGCCACAAACTCAGGGTCCCTCTCACATAACTGTAGCTGAGAGAAGCCTCCTCTTGAGGTGCTTGTGAAAAGTTGGTATTCTCTTGAGTCGAGGCCAGGGACTAAGCTCTCATCTCGAGTTGATTTGGTGTCCACGGAGCATTTTTGTGTTGCTCCAGTGACCTCAGGATCCCTCTAGACATGAGACAGTGATCTTGGGTTTTCTCTGGAGTGCCATCAAGGAAATCAAGGCTCCGTTCACGTTTGATGTGGAACACGGAATTGCTTTGCACGCAGTGCACGGAATCGGGCCTCATCTCGGGGCGAGGGGGAAGTCTCATGGTTTTTCTCGAGTTGCGGACGGACCCTGGGGTATATTCTCGAGTTACGACGGGAGGGCCCTTCCAGACACGTGTTTGTTCAGCGACGCCAGGCCTCGGGCCTAGGTGAGAGGGACACCTCGGGATTCTCCTCGAGTCTTGGCATGGCAATTGGGACGCGTCTCCACGTGAGGCGGGAGACCCAGGGTCCCTTTCCACGTGCCACACGGATCCTGGGACTCCTATCCATTTTCAAGAGGAGTCAGGCATCGTCTCCTTTGGAAGCATTGATCTCCGCGGACCTCTCGAGTTTTCAAATGATGTGAGGCCTCCGGTCGCGTTGAGGCGGAGGACTAGGTCTTTCTCTGTGGTCTCCACAGGGGATTCAGACAACCCTTCGTCTTGGGAGATGCAAGACGAGCCTGCATCCAATTCACTGCAGGGATATCCGGCCTTACTTCGAGTCAGAGCATCTCGGTATCCATTCCACTTGAGGCCACAAACTCGGGGTCCCTCAAATATACCTGAAGCTGAGAGAAGCCTCCTCTTGACGTGCTTGTGGAAAGTTGTTATTCCTCTTGACTCGAAGCCAGGGACTAAGCTCTCATCTCGAGTTGATTTGGGGTCCACGGAGCCTTTTCGTGTTGCTCCAGTGACCTCAGGATCCCTCTGGACTTGAGACAGTGATCTTGGGTTTTCTCTGGAGTGCCATCAAGGAAATCAAGGCTCCTTTCACGTTTGATGTGGAACACGGAATTGCTCTGCACGCAGTGCAGGGGAATCGGGCCTCATCTCGCGGCGAGGGGGAAGTCTTGGTTTTTTGCGAGTGGTGGCCGGAACCTGGGGTATATTCTCGAGTTAAGACGGGGAGGGCCCTTCCAGACACGTGTTTCTTCAGCGAAGTGAGGACTCCTGCCTAGGTGCGAGGGACACCTCGGGGTTCTCCTCGAGTCTTGGCATGGCAATTGGAACGCGTCTCCACGTGAGGCGGGAGACCCAGGTTCCCTTTCCACGTGCCACAGGGATCCTGGGACTCCTATACATTTTCAAGAGGAGTCAGGCATCGTCTCCTTTGGAAGCATTGATCTCCGTGGACCTCTCGAGTTTTCAAAGGATGTGAGGCCACCGGTCGCGATGAGGCAGAGAACTCGGTCTTTCTCTGTGGTCTCCACAGGGGATTCAGACATCCCTTCGTCTTGGGAGATGCAAGATGAGCCTGCATTCAATTCACTGCAGGGATAACCGGCCTTTCTTCGAGTCAGAGCATCTCGGTGTCCATTCCACTTGAGGCCACAAACTCAGGGTCCCTCTCACATACCTGTAGCTGAGAGAAGCCTCCTCTTGAGGTGCTTGTGGAAAGTTCCTATTCCTCTTGAATCGAAGCCAGGGACTAAGCTCTCATCTCGAGTTGATTTGGGGTCCACGGAGCCCTTTCCTGTTGGTCCAGTGACCTCAGGAACCCTCTAGACTTGAGACAGTGATCTTGGGTTTTCTCTGGAGTGCCATCAAGGAAATCAAGGCTCCTTTCACGTTTGATGTGGAACACGGAATTGCTCTGCATGCAGTGCAGGGGAATCAGGCCTCATCTCGCGGCGAGGGGGAAATCTCATGGTTTTTCTCGAGTTGCGGCCTGAACCTGGGGTATATTCTCGAGTTACGACGGGAAGGGCCTTCCAGACACGTGTTTGTTGAGCTACGTCAGGACTCCAGCCTAGGTGCGAGGGACACCTCGGGATTCTCCTCGAGTCTTGGCATGGCAATTTGGACGCGTCTCCACGTGAGGCGGGAGACCCAGGTTCCCTTTCCACGTGCCACAGGGATCCTGGGACTCCTATCCATTTTCAAGAGGAGTCAGGCATCGTCTCCTTTGGAAGCATTGATCTCCGCGGACCTCTCGAGTTTTCAAAGGATGTGAGGCCTCCGGTCGCGATGAGGCGGAGAACTCGGTCTTTCTCTGCGGTCTCCACAGGGGATTCAGACATCCCTTCGTCTTGGGAGATGCAAGACGAGCCTGCATTCAATTCACTGCAGGGATATCCGGCCTTACTTCGAATCAGAGCATCTCGGTGTCCATTCCACTTGAGGCCACAAACTCAGGGTCCGTCTCACATACCTGTAGCTGAGAGAAGCCTCCTCTTGAGGTGCTTGTGGAAAGTTGGTATTCCTCTTGATTCGAAGCCGGGGACTAAGCTCTCATCTCGAGTTGATTTGGGGTCCACGGAGCCCTTTCCTGTTGGTCCAGTGACCTCAGGATCCCTCTAGACTTGAGACAGTGATCTTGGGTTTTCTCTGGAGTGCCATCAAGGAAATCAAGGCTCCTTTCACGTTTGATGTGGAACACGGAATTGCTCTGCATGCAGTGCAGGGGAATCTGGCCTCATCTCGCGGCAAGGAGGATGTCTCATGGTTTATCTAAGTAGCGGCCGGAACCTGGGGTATATTCTGAGTTACGACGTGGAGGGCCCTTCCAGACACGTGTTTGTTCAGCGACGTCAGGACTCATGCCTAGGTGCGAGGGACACCTCGGGATTCTCCGCGAGTCTTGGCATGGCAATTGGGACGCGTCTCCACGTGAGGCGGGAGACCCTGGGTCCCTTTCCACGTGCCACAGGGATCCTGGGACTCCTATCCATTTTCAAGAAGAGTCAGGCATCTTCTCCTTTGGAAGCACTGATCTCCGCGGACCTCTCGAATTTTCAAAGGATGTGAGGCCTCCGGTCGCGATGAGGCGGAGAACTAGGTCTTTCTCTGTGGTCTCCACAGGGGATTCAGACAACCGTTCGTCTTGGGAGATGCAAGACGAGCCTGCATTCAATTCACTGCAGGCATATCCGGCCTTACTTCGAGTCAGAGCATCTCGCTGTCCATTCCACTTTGGCCAAAAACTCAGGGTCCCTCTTACATACCTGTAGCTGAGAGAAGCCTCCTCTTGAGTGGCCTGTGGAAAGTTCGTATTCCTCTTGAGTCGAAGCCAGGGACTAAGCTCTCATCTCGTGTTGATTTGGGGTCCCCGGAGCCCTTTAATGTTGCTCCAGTGACCTCAGGATCCCTCTAGACTTGAGACAGTGATCTTGGGTTTTCTCTGGAGTTCCATCAAGGAAATCAAGGCTCCTATCATATTTGATGTGGAACACGGAATTGCTCTGCACGCAGTGCAGGGGAATCGGGCCTCATCTCGCGGCGAGGGGGAAGTCTCATGGTTTTTCTCGAGTTGCGGCCGGAACTTGGGGTATATTCTCGAGTTACGACGGGGAGGGCCCTTCCAGACACGTGTTTGTTCAGCGACGTCAGGACTCCTGCCTAGGTGCGAGGGACACCTCGGGATTCTCCTCGAGTCTTGGCATGGCAATGGGGAAGCGTCTCCACGTGAGGCGGGAGACCCAGTGTCCCTTTCCACGTGCCACAGGGATCCTGGGACTCCTATCCATTTTCAAGAGGAGTCAGGCATCGTCTCCTTTGGAAGCATTGATCTCCGCGGACCTCTCGAATTTTCAAAGGATGTGAGGCCCCCGGTCGCTATGAGGCGGAGAAATAGGTCTTTCTCTGTGGTTTCCACAGGGGATTCAGACATCCCTTCGTCTTGCGAGATGCAAGACGAGCCTGCATTCAATTCACTGAAGGGATATCCGGCCTTACTTCGAGTCAGAGCATCTCGGTGTCCATTCCACTTGAGGCTACAAATTCAGGGTCCCTCAAATATACGTGGTGCTGAGAGAAACCTCCTCTTGAGGTCCTTGTGCAAAGTTGGTATTCCTCTTGAGTCTAAGCCAGGGTCTAAGCTCTCATCTCGAGTTGATCTGGGGTCCACGAAGCCCTTTCGTGTTGCTCCAGTGACCTCAGCATCCCTCTAGACTTGAGACAGTGATCTTGGGTTTTCTCTGGAGTGCCATCAAGGAAATCAAGGCTCCTTTCACGTTTGATGTGGAACACGGAATTGCTCTGCACGCAGTCCAGGGGAATATGGCCTCATCTCGCGGCGAGGGGGAAGTCTCATGGTTTTTCTCGAGTTGCGGCCGGAACCTGGGGTATATTCTCGAGTTACGACGGGGAGGGACCTTCCAGACACGTGTTTGTTCAGCGACATCAGGACTCCTGCCTAGGTGCGAGGGACACCTCGGGATTCTCCTCGAGTCTTGGCATGGCAATGGGGACGCGTCTCCACGGGAGCCAGGAGACCCAGGCTCCCTTTCAACGTGCCACACGGATCGTGGGACTCCTATCCATTTTCAAGAAGAGTCAGGCATCGTCTCCTTTGGAAGCATTGATCTCCGCGGACCTCTCGAGTTTTCAAAGGATGTGAGGCCTCCGGTCGCATTGAGGCGGAGGACTAGGTCTTTCTCTGTGGTCTCCACAGGGGATTCAGACAATCTTTCGTCTTGGGAGATGCAAGACGAGCCTGCATTCAATTCACTGCAGGGATATCCGGCCTTACTTCGAGTCAGAGCATCTCGGTGTCCATTCCACTTGAGGCCACAAACTCAGGGTCCCTCTCACATACCTGTAGCTGAGAGAAGCCTCGTTTTGAGGTGCTTATGAAAAGTGGGTATTCCTCTTGAGTCGAAGCCAGGGTCTAAGCTCTCATCTCGAGTTGATCTGGGGTCCACGGAGCCCTTTCGTGTTGCTCCAGTGACCTCAGGATCCCTCTAGACTTGAGACAGTGATCTTGGGTTTTCTCTGGAGTGCCATCAAGGAAATCAAGGCTCCTTTCACGTTTGATGTGGAACACGGAATTGCTCTGCACGCAGTGCAGGGGAATCGGCCTCATCTCGCGGCGAGGGGGAAGTCTCATGGTTTTTCTCGAGTTGCGGCCGGAACCTGGGGTATATTCTCGAGTTACGACGGGGAGGGCCCTTCCAGACACGTGTTTGTTCAGCGACGTCAGGAATCCTGCCTAGGTGCGAGGGACACCTCGGTATTCTCCTCGAGTCTTGGCCTGGCAATGGGGAAGCGTCTCCACGTGAGGCGGGAGACCCAGGGTCCCTTTCCATGTGCCACAGGGATCCTGGGACTCCTATCCATTTTCAAGAGGAGTCAGGCATCGTCTCCTTTGGAAGCATTGATATCGGCGGACCTCTCGAATTTTCAAAGGATGTGAGGCCCCCGGTCGCTATGAGGCGGAGAATTAGGTCTTTCTCTGTGGTCTCCACAGGGGATTCAGACATCCCTTCGTCTTGGGAGATGCAAGACGAGCCTGCATTCAATTCACTGCAGGGATATCCAGCCTTACTTCGAGTCAGAGCATCTCGGTGTCCATTCCACTTGAGGCCACAAAATCAGGGTAACTCTCATATATTTGTACCTGAGAGAAGCCTCCTCTTGAGGTGCTTGTGGAAAGTTGGTATTCCTCTTGAGTCGAAGCCAGGGACTAAGCTCTCATCTCGAGTTGATTTGGGGTCCACGGAGCCCTTTCCTGTAGCTACAGTGACCTCAGGGTCCCTCTAGACTTGAGACAGTGATCTTGGCTTTTCTCTGGGGTGCCATCAATGAAATCAAGGCTCCTTTCACGTTTGATTTGTCACACGGAATTGCTCTGCACGCAATGCAGGGGAATCGGGCCTCATCTCGCAGAGAGGGGGAAGTCTCATGGTTGTTCTCGAGTTGCGGCTGGAACCCGGGGTATATTCTCGAGTTACAACGGGGAGGCCCCTTCCACACACGTGTTTGTTCAGTGACGTCAGGACTCTTGCCTAGGAGTGAGGGACACCTCGGGATTCTCCTCGAGGCTTGGCATGGCAATTGGGACGCGTCTCCACGTGAGGCAGGAGACCCAGGGTCCCTTTCCACGTGCCACAGGGATCCTGGGACTCCTATCCATTTTCAAGAGGAGTCAGGCATCGTCTACTTTGGAAGCATTGATCTCCGCGGGCCTCTCGCGTTTTCAAAGGATGTGAGGCCTCCGGTCGCGATGAAGCAGAGAACTAGGTCTTTCTCTGTGGTCTCCACAGGGGATTCAGACATCCCTTCTTCTTGGGAGATGCAAGAAGAGCCTGCATTCAATTCACTGCAGGGATATCAGGCCTTACTTCGAGTCAGAGCATCTCGGTGTCCATTCCACTTGAGGCCACAAACTCAGGGTCCCTCTCACATACATGTAGCTGAGAGAAGCCTCCTCTTGAGGTGCTTGTCGAAAGTTGGTATTCCTCTTGAGTCGAAGCCAGGGACTAAGCTCTCATCTCCAGTTGATTTGGGGTCCACGGAACACTTTCCTGTTGCTACAGTGACCTCAGGATCCCTCTAGACTGGAGACAGTGATCTTGGGTTTTCTCTGGAGTGCCATCAAGGAAATCAAGGCTCCTTTCATGTTAGATGTGGAACAGCGAATTGCTCTTCACGCAGTGCAGGGGAATAGGGCCTCATCTCGCGGCCAGGGGGAAGTCTCATGGTTGTTCTCGAGTTGCGGCCGGAACCTGGGGTATATTCTCGAGTTACGACGGGGCGGGCCCTTCCAGACAAGTGTTTGTTCAGCGACGTCTGGACTCCTGCCTAGGTGTGAGGGACACCTCGGGATTCTCCTCGAGTCTTGGCATGGCAATTGGGACGCGTCTCCACGTGAGGCAGGAGACCCAGGGTCCCTTTCCACGTGCCACAGGGATCCTGGGACTCCTATCCATTTTCAATAGGAGTCAGGCATCGTCTCCTTTGGAAGCATTGATCTCCGTGGGCCTCTCGCGTTTTCAAAGGATGTGAGGCCGCCGGTCGCGATGAAGCAGAGAACTAGGTCTTTCTCTGTGGTCTCCACAGGGGATTCAGACATCCCTTCGTCTTGGGAGATGCAAGACGAGCCTGCATTCAATTCACTGCAGGGATATCCGGCCTTACTTCGAGTCAGAGCATCTCGGTGTCCATTCCACTTGAGGCGACAAACTCAGGGTCCCTCTCACATACCTGTAGCTGAGAGAAGCCTCTTCTTGAGGTGCTTGTGGAAAGTTGGTATTCCTCTTGAGTCGAAGCCAGGGACTAAGCTCTCATCTCGAGTTGATTTGGGGTCCACGGAGCCCTTTCGTGTTGCTCCAGTGACCTCAGGATCCCTCTAGACTTGAGACAGTGATCTTGGGTTTTCTCTGGAGTGCCATCAAGGAAATCAAGGCTCCTTTCACGTTTGATGTGGAACACGGAATTTCTCTGCACGCAGTGCAGGGGAATCGGGCCTCATCTCACGGCGAGGGGGAAGTCTCATTGTTTTTCTCGAGTTGCGGCGGGAACCTGGGGTATATTCTCGAGTTACGACGGGGAGGGCCCTTCAAGACACGGGTTTGTTCAGCGACGTCAGGACTCCTGCCTAGGTGCGAGGGACACCTCGGGATTCTCCTCGAGGCTTGGCATGGAAATTGTGATGCCTCTCCATGTGAGGCGGGAGACCCAGGGTCCCTTTCCACGTGACAGAGGGATCCTGGGACTCCTATCCGTTTTCAAGAGGAGTCAGGCATCGTCTCCTTTGGAAGCATTGATCTCCGCGAACCTCTCGAGGTTTCAAAGGATGTGAGGCCTCCGGTCACGATGAGGCGGAGAACTAGGTCTTTCTCTGTGGTCTTCACAGGGTATTCAGACATCCCTTCGCCTTGGGAGATGCAAGAGGAGCCTGCATTCAATTCACTGCAGGGATGTCCATCCTTACTTCGAGTCAGAGCATCTCGGTGTCCATTCCACTTGAGGCCACAAACTCAGGGTCCCTCTCACATACCTGTAGCTGAGAGTAGCCTCCTCTTGAGGTGCTTGTGGAAAGTTGGTATTCCACTTGAGTCGAAGCCAGGGACGAAGCTCTCATCTCCAGTTGATTTGGGGTCCACGGAGCACTTTCCTGTTGCTACAGTGACCTCAGGATCCCTCTAGACTGGAGACAGTGATCTTGGGTTTTCTCTGGAGTGCCATCAAGGAAATCAAGGCTCCTTTCATGTTAGATGTGGAACAGCGAATTGCTCTTCACGCAGTGCAGGGGAATAGGGCCTCATCTCGCGGCGAGGGGGAAGTCTCATGGTTGTTCTCGAGTTGCGGCCGGAACCTGGGGTATATTATCGAGTTACGACGGGGCGGGCTCTTCCAGACAAGTGTTTGTTCAGCGACGTCTGGACTCCTGCCTAGGTGTGAGGGACACCTCGGGATTCTCCTCGAGTCTTGGCATGGCAATTGGGACGCGTCTCCACGTGAGGCAGGAGACCCAGGGTCCCTTTCCACGTGCCACAGTGATCCTGGGACTCCTATCCATTTTCAAGAGGAGTCAGGCATCGTCTCCTTTGGAAGCATTGATCTCCGCGGGCCTCTCGAGTTTTCAAAGGATGTGAGGCCTCCGGTCGCGATGAGGCAGAGAACTAGGTCTTTCTCTGTGGTCTCCACAGGGGATTCAGACATCCTTTCGCCTTGGGAGACGCAAGACGAGCCTGCATTCAATTCACTGCAGGGATATCCGGCCTTACTTCGAGTCAGAGCATCTCGGTGTCCATTCCACTTGAGGCGACAAACTCAGGGTCCCTCTCACATACCTGTAGCTGAGAGAAGCCTCCTCTTGAGGTGCTTGTGGAAAGTTGGTATTCCTCTTGAGTCGAAGCCAGGGACTAAGCTCACATCTCGAGTTGATTTGGGGTCCACGGAGCCCTTTCGTGTTGCTCCATTGACCTCAGGATCCCTCTAGACTTGAGACAGTGATCTTCGGTTTTCTCTGGAGTGCCATCAAGGAAATCAAGGCTCCTTTCACGCTTGATGTGGAACACGGAATTTCTCTGCATGCAGTGCAAGGGGAATCGGGCCTCATCTCGCGGAGAGGGGGAATTCTCATGGTTTTTCCCGAGGTGCGGCCGGAACCTGGGGTATATTCTCGAGTTACGACGGGGAGGGCGCTTCCAGACACGTGTTTGTTCAGCGCCGTCAGGACTCCTGCCTAGGTGTGAGGGACAACTCGGGATTTTCCTCGAGTCGTGGAATGGCAATTGGGACGCGTCTCCACGTGAGGCGCGAGACCCAGGGTCCCTTTCCACGTGCCACAGGGATCCTGGGATTCCTATCCATTTTCAAGAGGAGTCAGGCATCGTCTCCTTTGGAAGCATTGATCTCCTCGGATCCCTCGAGTTTTCAAAGGATGTGAGGCCTCCGGTCGCGATGAGGAGGAGAACTAGGTCTTTCTCTGTGGTCTCCACAGGGGATTCAGACATCCCTTCGTCTTGGGAGATGCAAGACGAGCCTGCATTCAATTCACTGCAGGGATATCCGGCCTTACTTCGAGTCAGAGCATCTCGGTGTCCATTCCACTTGAGGCCACAAACTCAGGGTCCCTCTCACATACCTGTAGCTGAGAGAAGCCTCCTCTTGAGGTGCTTATGGAAAGTTGGTGTTCCTCTTGAGTCGAAGCCAGGGACTAAGCTCTCATCTAGAGTTGATTTGGGGTCCAAGGGGAAATTTCGTGTTGCTCCAGTGACCTCAGCATCCCTCTAGAGTTGAGACAGTGATCTTGGGTTTTCTCTGGAGTGCCATCAAGGAAATCAAGGCTCCTTTCACGTTTGATGTGGAACACGGAATTGCTCTGCACGCAGGCCAGGGGAATCGGGCCTCAACTCTCGGCGACGGGGAAATCTCATGGTTTTTCTCGAGTTGCGGACGGAACCTGGGGTATATTCTCGAGTTACGACGGGGAGGGACCTTCCAGACACGTGTTTGTTCAGCGACGTCAGGACTCTTGCCTAGGGGCGAGGGACAATTCGGGATTCTCCTCGAGTCTTGGCATGGCAATTGGGTCGCGTCTCCACGTGAGGCGGGAGACCCAGGGTCCCTTTCCACGTGCCACAGGGATCCTGGGACTCCTATCCATTTTCAAGAGGAGTCAGGCATCGTCTCGTTTGGAAGCATTGATCTCCGCGGACCTCTTGAGGTTTCAAAGGATGTGAGGCCTCCGGTCGCGATGAGGCGGAGAACTAGGTCTTTCTCTGTGGTCTCCAAAGGGGATTCAGACATCCCTTCGTCTTGGGAGATGCAAGACGAGCCTGCATTCAATTCACTGCAGGGATATCCGGCCTTACTTCGAGTCAGAGCATCTCGGTGTCCATTCCACTTGAGGCCACAAACTCAGGGTCCCTCTCACTTACCTGTAGCTGAGAGAAGCCTCCTCTTGAGCTGCTTGTGAAAAGTTGGTATTCCTCTTGAGTCGAAGCCAGGGACTAAGCTCTCATCTCGAGTTGATTTGGGGTCCACGGAGCCCTTTCGTGTTGCTCCAGTTACCTCAGGATCCCTCTAGACTTGAGACAGTGATCTTGGGTTTTCTCTGAAGTGCCATCAAGGAAATCAAGGCTCCTTTCACGTTTGATGTGGAACTCGGAATTGCTCTGCACGCAGTGAAGGGGAATCAGGCCTCATCTCGCGGCGAGGGGGAAGTCTCATGGTTTTTCTCGAGTTGCGGCCGGAACCTGGGGTATATTCTCGAGTTACGACGGGGAGGGCCCTTCCAGACACGTGTTTGTTCAGCGACGTCAGGACTCCTGCCTAGGTGCGAGGGACACCTCGGGATTCTCCTCGAGTCTGGCATGGCAATTGGGACGCGTCTCCAAGTGAGGCGGGAGACCCAGGGTCCCTTTCCACGTGCCACAGGCATACTGGGACTCCTATCCATTTTCAAGAGGAGTCAGGCATCGTCTCCTTTGGAAGCATTGATCTCCGCGGACCTCTCGAGTTTTCAAAGGATGTGAGGCCTCCGGTCGCGATGAGGCGGAGAAGTCGGTCTTTCTCTGAGGTCTCCCCAGGGGATTCAGACATCCCTTCGTCTTGGGAGATGCAAGACGAGCCTGCATTCAATTCACTGCAGGGATATCCGGCCTTACTTCGAGTCAGAGCATCTCGGTGTCCATTCCACTTGAGGCCACAAACTCAGGGTCCCTCTCACACACCTGTAGCTGAGAGAAGCCTCCTCTTGAGGTGCTTATGGAAAGTTGGTATTCCTCTTGAGTCGAAGCCAGGGACTAAGCTCTCATCTCGAGTTGATTTGGGGTCCAAGGGGAAATTTCGTGTTGCTCCAGTGACCTCAGGATCACTCTAGACTTGAGACAGTGATCTTGGGTTTTCTCTGGAGTGCCATCAAGGAAATCAAGGCTCCTTTCACGTTTGATGTGGAACACGGAATTGCTCTGCATGCAGTGCAGGGGAATCGGGCCTCAACTCGCGGCGAGTGGGAAATCTCATGGTTTTTCTCGAGTTGCGGCCGGAACCTGGGGTATATTCACGAGTTATGACGGGGAGGGCCCTTCCAAACACGTGTTTGTTCAGCGACGTCAGGACTCCTGCCTAGGGGAGAGGGACACCTCGGGATTCTCCTCGAGTCTTGGCATGGCAATTGGGACGCGTCTCCACGTGAGGCGGGAGACCCAGGGTCCCTTTCCACGTGCCTCAGGGATCCTGGGACTCCTATCCATTTTCAAGAAGAGTCAGGCATCGTCTCCTTTGGAAGCATTGATCTCCGCGTACCTCTCGAGTTTTCAAAGGATGTGAGGCCTCAGGTCGCGTTGAGGCGGAGGACTAGGTCTTTCTCTGTGGTCTCCACAGGGGATTCAGACAACCCTTCGTCTTGGGAGATGCAAGACGAGCCTGCATTCAATTCACTGCTGGGATATCTGGCCTTACTTCGAGTCAGAGCATCACGGTGTCCATTCCACTTGAGGCCACAAATTCAGGGTCCCTCTCACATACCTGTAGCTGAGAGAAGCCTCCTCTTGAGGTGCTTGTGGAAAGTTGGTAGTCCTCTTGAGTAGAAGCCAGGGAATAAGCTCTCATCTCGAGTTGATTTGGGGTCCACGGAGCCCTTTCGTGTTGCTCCAGTGACCTTAGGATCCCTCTAGACTTGAGACAGTGATCTTGGGTTTTCTCTGGAGTGCCATCAAGGTAATCAAGGCTCCTTTCACGTTTGATTTGGAACACGGAATTGTTCTACACGCAGTGCAGGGGAATCGGGCCTCATCTCGCGGCGAGGGGGAAGTCTCATGGTTTTTCTCGAGTTGCGGCCGGAACCTGGGGTATATTCTCGAGTAACGACGGGGAGGGCCCTTCCAGACACGTGTTTGTTCAGCGACGTCGGACTCCTGCCTAGGTGCGAGGGACACCTCGGGATTCTCCTCGAGTCTTGGCAGGGCAATTGGGACGCGTCTCCACGGGAGCCGGGAGACCCAGGGTCTCTTTCAACGTGCCACAGGGATCGTGGGACTCCTATCCATTTTCAAGAAGAGTCAGGCATCGTCTCCTTTGGAAGCATTGATCTCCGCAGACCTCTCGAATTTTCAAAGGATGTGAGGCCTCCGGTCTTGATGAGGCGGAGGACTAGGTCTTTCTCTGTGGTCTCCACAGGGGATTCAGACATCCCTTCGTCTTGGGAGATGCAAGACGAGCCTGCATTCAATTCACTGCAGGGATATCCGGCCTTACTTCGAGTCAGAGCATCTCGGTGTCCATTCCACTTGAGGCCACAAACTCAGGGTCCCTCTCACATACCTGTAGCTGAGAGAAGCCTCCTCTTGAGGTGCTTATGGAAAGTTGGTATTCCTCTTGAGTCGAAGCCAGGGACTAAGCTCTCATCTCGAGTTGATTTGAGGTCCAAGGGGAAATTTCGTGTTGCTCCAGTGACCTCAGCATCCCTCTAGAATTGACAGAGTGATCTTGGGTTTTCTCTGGAGTGCCATCAAGGAAATCAAGGCTCCTTTCACGTTTGATGTGGAACACGGAATTGCTCTGCACGCAGTCCAGGGAATCGGGCCTCAACTCGCGGCGACGGGGAAGTCTCATGGTTTTTCTCGAGTTGCGGACGGAACCTGGGGTATATTCTCGAGTTAAGGCGGGGAGGGACCTTCCAGACACGGGTTTGTTCAGCGACGTCAGGACTCCTGCCTAGGGGCGAGGGACAACTCGGGATTCTCCTCGAGTCTTGGCATGGCAATTGGGTCGCGTCTCCACGTGAGGCGGGAGACCCAGGGTCCCTTTCCACGTGCCACAGGCATCCTGGGACTCCTTTCCATTTTCAAGAGGAGTCAGGCATCGTCTCCTTTGGAAGCATTGATCTCCGCAGACCTCTTGAGGTTTCAAAGGATGTGAGGCCTCCGGTCGCGATGAGGCGGAGAACTAGGTCTTTCTCTGTGGTCTCCACAGGGGATTCAGACATCCCTTCGTCTTGGGAGATGCAAGACGAGCCTGCATTCAATTCACTGCAGGGATATCAGGCCTTATTTCGAGTCAGAGCATCTCTGTGTCCATTCCACTTGAGGCCACAAACTCAGGGTCCCTCTCACTTACCTGTAGCTGAGAGAAGCCTCCTCTTGAGGTGCTTGTGAAAAGTTGGTATTCCTCTTGAGTCGAAGCCAGGGACTAAGCTCTCATCTCGAGTTGATTTGGGGTCCACGGAGCCCTTTCGTGTTGCTCCAGTGACCTCAGGATCCCTCTAGACTTGAGACAGTGATCTTGGGTTTTCTCTGGAGTGCCATCAAGGAAATCAAGGCTCCTTTCACGTTTGATGTGGAACACGGAATTGCTCTGCACGCAGTGAAGGGGAATCAGGCCTCTTCTCGCGGCGAGGGGCAAGTCTCATGGTTTTTCTCGAGTTGCGGCCGGAACCTGGGGTATATTCTCGAGTTACGACGGGGAGGGCCCTTCCAGACACGTGTTTGTTCAGCGACGTCAGGACTCCTGCCTAGGTGCGAGGGACACCTCGGGATTCTCCTCGAGTCTTGGCAAGGCAATTACGACGCCACTCCACGTGAGGCGGCAGACCCACGGTCCCTTTCCACGTGCCACAGGAATCCTGGGACTCCTATTCATTTTCAAAAGGAGTCAGGCATCGTCTCCTTTGGAAGCATTGATCTCCGCGGACCTCTGGAGTTTTTAAAGGATGTGAGGCCCCCGGTCGCTATGAGGCGGAGAATTAGGTCTTTCTCTGTGGTCTCCACAGGGGATTCAGACATCCCTTCGTCTTGGGAGATGCAAGACGAGCCTGCATTCAATTCACTGCAGGGATATCCGGCCTTACTTCGAGTCAGAGCATCTCGGTGTCCATTCCACTTGAGGCCACAAATTCAGGGTCCCTCTCACATACCTGTAGCTGAGAGAAGCCTCCTCTTGAGGTGCTTGTGGAAAGTTGGTATTCCTCTTGAGTCTAAGCCAGGGTCTAAGCTCTCATCTCGAGTTGATTTGGGGTCCACAAAGCCCTTTCCTGTTGGTCCAGTGAGCTCAGGATCCCTCTAGACTTGAGACAGTGATCTTGGGTATTTTCTGGAGTGCCATCAAGGAAATCAAGGCTCCTTTAACGTTTGATGTGGAACACGGAATTGCTCTGCATGGAGTGCAGGGGAATCGGGCCTCAACTCGCGGCGAGGGGGAAATCTCATGGTTTTTCTCGAGTTGCGGCCGGAACCTGTGGTATATTCACGAGTTACGACGGGGAGGGCCCTTCCAGACACGTGTTTGTTCAGCGACGTCAGGACTCCTGCCTAAGGGCGAGGGACACCTCGGGATTCTCCTCGAGTCTTGGCATGGCAATTGGAACGCGTCTCCACGTGTGGCTCTAGACCCAGGGTCCCTTTCCACGTGCCACAGGGATCCTGGGACTCCTATCCATTTTCAAGAGGAGTCAGGCATCGTCTCCTTTGGAAGCATTGATCTCCGCAGAACTCTCGAGTTTTCAAAGGATGTGACACCTCCGTTCGCGTTGAGGCAGAGGACTAGGTCTTTCTCTGTGGTCTCCACAGGGGATTCAGACATCTCTTCGTCTTGGGAGATGCAAGACGAGCCTGCATTCAATTCACTGCAGGGATATCCGGCCTTACTTCGAGTCAGAGCATCTCGGTGTCCATTCCACTTGAGGCCACAAACTCAGGGTCCCTCTCAAATACCTGTTGCTGAGAGAAGCCTCCTCTTGAGGTGCTTGTGGAAAGTTGGAATTCCTGTTGAGTCGAAGCCAGGGACTAAGCTCTCATCTCGAGTTGATTTGGGGTCCACGGAGCGCTTTCGTGTTGCTCCAGTGACCTCAGGATCCCTCTAGACATGAGACAGTGATCTTGGGTTTTCTCTGGAGTGCCATCAAGGAAATCAAGGCTCCTTTCACGTTTGATGTGGAACACGGAATTGCTCTGCACGCAGTGCAGTGGAATCGTGCCTCATCTCGCGGCGAGGGGGAAGTCTCATGGTTTTTCTCGAGTTGCGGCCGGAACCTGGGGTATATTCTCGAGTTACGACGGGGAGGGCCCTTCCAGACACGTGTTTGTTCAGCGACTTCAGGACTCCTGCCTAGGTGCGAGGGACACGTCGGGATTCTCCTCGAGTCTTGGCATGGCAATTGGGACGCGTCTCCACGTGAGGCAGGAGACCCAGTGTCCCTTTCGACGAGCCACAGGGATCCTGGGACTCCTATCCATTTTGAAGAGGGGTCAGGCATCGTCTCCTTTGGAAGCATTGATCTCCGCAGACCTCTCGAATTTTCAAAGGATGTGAGGCCTCCGGTCGCGATGAGGCGAAGGACTAGGTCTTTCTCTATGGTCTCCACAGGGGATTCAGACATCCCTTCGTCTTGGGAGATGCAAGACGAGCCTGCATTCAATTCACTGCAGGGATATCTGGCCTTACTTCAAGTTAGAGCATCTCGATGTCCATTCCACTTGTGGCCACAAACTCATGGTCCCTCTCACATACCTGTAGCTGAGAGAAGCCTCCTCTTGAGGTGCTTGTGGAAAGTTGGTATTCCTCTTGAGGCGAAGCCAGGGACTAAGCTCTCATCTCGAGTTGATTTGGGGTCGACGGAGCCCTTTCGTGTGGCTCCAGTGACCTCATTATCCCTCTAGACTTGAAACAGAGATCTTGGGTTTTCTTTGGAGTGTCATCAAGGAAATCAAGGTTCCTTTCACGTTTGATGTGGAATACAGAATTGCTCTGGAGGCAGTGCAGGTGAATCGGGCCTCATCTCGCGGAGAGGGGGAAGTCTCATGGTTTTTCTCGAGTTGCGGCCAGAACCTGGGGTATATTCTCGAGTTACGACGGGGAGGGCCCTTCCAGACACGTGTTTGTTCAGCGACATAAGGACTACTGCCTAGGTGCGAGGGACACCTCGGGATTCTCCTCGAGTCTTGGCATGGCAATTGGGGCGCGTCTCCACGTGAGGCGGGAGACCTAGGGTCCCTTTCCACGTGCCACAGGGATCCTGGGACTCCTATCCATTTTCAAGAGGAGTCAGTCATCGTCTCCTTTGGAAGCATTGATCTCCGCGGACCTCTCGAGTTTTCAAAGGATGTTACACCTCCGTTCGCGTTGAGGCAGAGGACTAGGTCTTTCTCTATGGTCTCCACAGGGGATTCAGACATCCCTTCGTCTTGGGAGATGCAAGACGAGCCTGCATTCAATTTACTGCAGGGATATCCGGCCTTACTTCGAGTCAGAGCATCTCGGTGTCCATTCCACTTGAGGCCACAAACTCAGGGTCCCTCTCACATACATGTAGCTGAGAGAAGCCTCCTCTTGAGGTGCTTGTGGAAAGTTGGTATTCCTCTTGAGTCGAAGCCAGGGACTAAGCTCTCATCTCGAGTTGATTTGGGGTCCATGGAACCCTTTCGTGTTGCTCCAGTGACCTCAGGATCCCTCTAGACTTGAGACAGTGATCTTGGGTTTTCTCTGGAGTGCCATCAAGGAAATCAAGGCTCCTTTCACGTTTGATGTGGAACACGGAATTGCTCTGCATGCAGTGCAGGGGAATCGGGCCTCATCTCGGGGCGAGGGGGAAATCTCATGGTTTTTCACGAGTTGCGGCCGGAACCTGGGGTATATTCTCGAGTTACGACGGGGAGGGCCCTTCCAGACATGTGTTTGTTCAGCGACGTCAGGACTCCTGCCTAGGTGCGAGGGACACCTCGGGATTCTCCTCGAGTCTTGGCATGGCAATTGGGACGCGACTCCATGTCAGGCGCGAGACCCAGTGTCCCTTTCCACGTGCCACAGGGATCCTGGGACTCCTATCCATTTTCAAGAGGAGTCAGGCATCGTCTCCTTTGGAAGCGTTGATCTCCGCGGACCTCTCGAGTTTTCAAAGGATGTGAAGCCTCCGCTCGCGATGATGCGGAGAACTCGGTCTTTCTCTGTGGTCTCCACAGGGGATTCAGACATCCCTTCTTCTTGGGAGATGCAAGACGAGCCTGCATTCAATTCACTGCAGGGATATCCGGCCTTACTTCGAGTCAGAGCATCTCGGTGTCCATTCCACTTGAGGCCACAAATTCAGGGTCCCTCTCACATACCTGTAGCTGAGAGAAGCCTCCTCTTGAGGTGCTTGTGGAAAGTTGGTATTCCTCTTGAGTCGAAGCCAGGGACAAAGCTCTCATCTCGAGTTGATTTGGGGTCCACGGAGCCTTTTCGTGTTGCTACAGTGACCTCAGGATCCCTCTAGACTTGAGACAGTGATCTTGGGTTTTCTCTGGAGTGCCATCAAGGAAATCAAGGCTCCTTTCAAGTTTGATGTGGAACACGGAATTGCTCTGCACGCATTGCAGGGGAATCGGGCCTCATCTCACGGCGAGGGGGAAGTCTCATGGTTTTTCTCGAGTTGCGGCAGGAACCTGGGGTATATTCTCGAGTTAGGACGGGGAGGGCCCTTCCAGACACGTGTTTGTTCAGCGACGTCAGGTCTCCTGCCTAGGTGCGAGGGACACCTCGTGATTCTCTTCGAGTCTTGGCATGGCAATTCGGACGCGTCTCCACGTGAGACGGGGGACCCAGCGTCCCTCTCCCCGTGCCACAGGGATCCTGGGACTCCTATCCATTTTCAAGAGGAATCAGGCATCGTCTCCTTTGGAAGCATTGATCTCCGAGGACCTCTCGAGTTTTCAAAGGATGTGAGGCCTCCGGTCGCGATGAGTGGGAGGACTAGGTCTTTCTCTGTGGTCTCCACTGGGGATTCCGACATCCCTTCATCTTGGGAGATGCAAGACGAGCCTGCATTCAATTCATTGCAGGGATATCCGGCCTTACTTCGAGTCAGAGCATCTCGGTGTCCATTCCACTTGAGGCCACAAACTCAGGGGCCCTCTCACATACCTGTAGCTGAGAGAAGCCTCCTCTTGAGGTGCTTGTGGAAAGTTGGTATTCCTCTTGAGTCGAAGCCAGGGACTAAGCTCTCATCTCGAGTTGATTTGCGTTGCACGGAGCCCTTTCGTGTTGCTACAGTGACCTCAGGATCCCTCTAGACTTGAGACAGTGATCTTGGGTTTTGTCTGAAGTGCCATCAAGGAAATCAAGGCTCCTTTCATGTTTGATGTGGAACACGGAATTGCTCTGCACGCAGTGCAGGGGAATCGGGCCTCATCTCACGGCGAGGGGGAAGTCTCATGGTTTTTCTCGAGTTGCGACCGGAACCTGGTGTATATTCTCGAGTTACGAGGGGGAGGGCCCTTCCAGACACGTGTTTGTTCAGCAACGTCAGGACTCCTGCCTATGTGCGAGGGACACCTCGGGATTCTCCTCGAGTCTTGGCATGGCAATTGGGACGCGTCTCCACGTGAGGTGGGAGACCCAGAGTCCCAATTCACGTGCCATAGGGATGCTGGGACTCCTATCCATTTTCAAGAGGAATCAGACATCGTCTCCTTTGGAAGCATTGATCTCCGCGGACCTCTCGAGTTTTCAAAGGATGTGAGGCCTCAGGTCGCAATGAGGCGGAGGACTAGGTCTTTCTCTGTGGTCTCCACAGGGGATTAAGACATCCCTTCGTCTTGGGAGATGCAAGAGGAGCCTGCATTCAAATCACTGGAGTCATATCCGGCCTTACTTCGAGTCAGAGCATCTCGGTGTCCATTCCACTTTAGGCCACAAACTCAGGGGCCCTCTCACATACCTGTAGCTGAGAGAAGCCTCCTCTTGAGGTGCTTGTGGAAAGTCGGTATTCCTCTTGAGTCGAAGCCAGGGACTAAGCTCTCATGTCGAGTTGATTTGCCGTCCACGGAGCCCTTTCGTGTTGCTACAGTGACCTCAGGATCCCTCTAGACTTGAGACAGTGATCTTGGGTTTTCTCTGGAGTGCCATCAAGGAAATCAAGGCTCCTTTCACGTTTGATGTGGAACACGGAATTGCTCTGCACGCAGTGCAGGGGAATCGGGTCTCAGCTCGCGGCGAACGGGAAGTCTCATGGTTTTTCTCGAGTTGCGGCCGGAACCTGGGGTATATTCTAGAGTTACGACGGGGAGGGCCCTTCCAGATACGTGTTTGTTCAGCAACGTCAGGACTCCTGCCTAGGTGCGAGGGACACCTCGGGATTCTCCTCGAGTCTTGGCATGGGAATTGGGACGCGTCTCCACGTGAGGCGGGAGACCCAGTGTCCCTTTCCACGTGCCACAGGTATCCTGGGACTCCTATCCATTTTCAAGAAGATTCAGGCATCTTCTCCTTTGGAAGCATTGATCTCCACGGACCTCTCGAGTTTTCAAAGGATGTGAGGCGTCCGGTTGCGATGAGGCGGAGAACTAGGATTTCTCTGTGGTCTGCACAGGGGATTCAGACATCCCTTCATCTTGGGATATGCAAGAAGAGCCTGCATTCAATTCACTGCAGGGATATCTGGCCTTACTTCGAGTCAGAGCATCTCGGTGTCCATTCCACTTGAGGCCACAAACTCAGGGTCCCTCTCACATACCGGTAGCTGAGAGAAGCTTCCACTTGAGGTGCTTGTGGAAAGTTGGTATTCCTCTTGAGTCGAAGCCAGGGACTAAGCTCTCATCTCGAGATGATTTGGGGTCCACGGAGCCCTTTCTGGTTGCTACAGTGACCTCAGGATCCCTCTAGACTTGAGACAGTTATCTTGGGTTTTCTCTGAAGTGCCATTAAGGAAATCAAGGCTCCTTTCACTTTTGATGTCGAACACGGAATTGCTCTGCACGCAGTGCAGGGGAATCGGGCCTCATCTCGCGGTGAGGGGGAAGTCTCATGGTTTTTCTCGAGTTGCGGCCGGAACCTGGGGTATATTCTCGAGTTACGATGGGGAGGGCCCTTCCAGACACGTGTTTGTTCAGCGACGTCAGGACTCCTGCCTAGGTGCGAGGGACAACTCGGGATTCTCCTCGAGTCTTGGCATGGCAATTGGGATGCGTCTCCACGTGAGGCGGGAGACCGAGGGTCCCTTTCCACGTGCCACAGGGATCCTGGGACTCCTATCCATTTTCAAGAGGAGTCAGGCATCGTCTCCTTTGGAAGCATTGATCTCCGCAGACCTCTCGAGTTTTTAAAGGATGTGAGGCCTCCGGTCGCGATGAGGCGGAGGACTAGGACTTTCTCTGTGGTCTCCACAGGGGATTCAGACATCCCTTCGTCTTGGGAGATGCAAGACGAGCCTGCATTCAATTCACTGCAGGGATATCTGGCCTTACTTCGAGTCAGAGCATCTCGGTGTCCATTCCACTTGAGGCCAGAAACTCAGGGACCCTCTCACATACCTGTAGCTGAGAGAAGCCTCCTCTTGAGGTGCTTGTGGAAAGTTGGTATTCCTCTTGAGTCGAAGCCAGGGACTAATCTCTCATCACGAGTTGATTTGGGGTCCACGGAGCCTTTTGGTGTTGCTCCAGTGACCTCAGGTTCCCTCTAGACATGAGACAGTGATCTTGGGTTTTCTCTGGAGTGCCATCAAGGAAATCAAGGCTCATTTCACGTTTGATGTAGAACACGGAATTGCTCTGCACACAGTGCAGGTGAATTGGGCCTCATCTCGCGGCGAGGGGGAAGTCTCATGGTTTTTCTCGAGTTGTGGCCGGAACCTGGGGTATATTCTCGAGTTGCGACGGGGAGGGCCCTTCCAGACACGTGTTTGTTCAGCGACGACAGGACTCCTGCCTAGGTGCGAGGGACACCTCGGGATTCTCCTCGAGTCTTGGCATGGCAATTGGGACACGTCTCCACGTGAGGCGGGAGACCCAGGGTCCCTTTCCACGTGCCACAGTGATCCTGGGACTCCTATCCATTTTCAAGAGGAGTCAGGCATCGTCTCCTTTGGAAGCATTGATCTCTGCAGACCTCTCGAGTTTCAAAGGATGTGAGGCCTCCGGTCACGATGAGGCGGAGGACTAGGTCTTTCTCTGTGGTCTCCACAGGGGATTCAGACATCCCTTCGTCTTGGGAGATGCAAGACGAGCCTGCATTCAATTCACTGCAGGGATATCCGGCCTTACTTCGAGTCAGAGCATCTTGGTGTCTATTCCACTTGATGCCACAAACTCAGGGTCCCTCTCACATACCTGTAGCTGAGAGAAGCCTCCTCTTGAGGGGCTTGTGGAAAGTTGGTATTCCTCTTGAGTCGAAGCCAGGGACTAAGCACTCATCTCGAGTTGATTTGGGGTCCACGGAGCCTTTTCGTGTTGTTCCACTGACCTCAGGATCCCTCTAGACTTGAGACAGTGATCTTGGGTTTTCTCTGGAGTGCCATCAAGGAAATCAAGGCTCCTTTCACGTTTGATGTGGAACACGGAATTGCTCTGCACGCAGTGCAGGGGAATCGGTCCTCATCTTGCGGCCAGGGGGAAGTCTCATGGTTTTTCTCGAGTTGCGGCCGGAACCTGGGGTATATTCTCGAGTTACGCCGGGGAGGGCCCTTCCAGACACGTGTTTGTTCAGCGATGTCAGGACTCCAGCCTAGGTGCGAGGGACACCTCGGGATTCTCCTCGAGTCTTGGCATGGCAACTGGGACGCGTCTCCACGTGAGGCGGGAGACCCAGGGTCCCTTTCCACGTGGCACAGTGATCCTGGGACTCCTATCCATTTTCAAGAGGAGTACGGCATCGTCTACTTTGGAAGCATTGATCTCCGGGGACCTCTCGAGTTTTCAAAGGATGTGAGGCCTCCGGTCGCGATGAGGTGGAGAACTAGGTCTTTCTCTTTGGTCTCCAAAGGGTATTCAGACATCCATTCGTCTTGGGAGATGCAAGACGAGCCTGCATTCAATTTACTGCAGGGATACCCGGCCTTACTTCGAGTCAGAGCATCTCGGTGTCCATTCCACTTGAGGCCACAAACTCAGGGTCCCTCTCACATACCTGTAGCTGAGAGAATCCACCTCTTGACGTGCCTGTGGAAAGTTGGTATTCCTCTTGAGTCGAAGCCAGGGACTAAGCTCTCATCTCGAGTTGATTTGCGGTCCACGGAGCCCTTTCGTGTTGCTCCAGTGACCTCAGGATCCCTCTAGACTTGAGACAGTGATCTTGGGTTTTCTCTGGAGTGCCATCAAGGAAATCAAGGCTCCTTTCACGTTTGATGTGGAACTCGGAATTGCTCTGCACGCAGTGCAGGGGAATCGGGCCTCATCTCGCGGCGAGGGGGAAGTCTCATGGTTTTTCTCGAGTTGCGGCCGGAACCTGGGGTGTATTCTCGAGTTATGACGGGCAGGGCCCATCCAGACACGAGTTTGTTCACCGACGTCAGGACTCCTGCCTAGGTGCGAGGGACACCTCGGGATTCTCCTTGAGTCTTGCCATGGCATTTCGGATGCCTCTCAACGTGAGGCGGGAGACCCAGGGTCCCTTTCCACGTGCCACAGGGATCCTGGGACTCCTTTCCATTTTCAAGAGGAGTCAGGCATCGTCTCCTTTGGAACCATTAATCTCCGCGGACCTCTCCAGTTTTCAAAGGATGTGAGGCCTCCGGTCGCGATCAGGCGGAGAAATAGATCTTTCTCTGTGGTCTCCACAGGGGATTCAGACATCCCTTCGTATTGGGAGATGCAAGACGAGCCTTCATTCAATTCACTGCAGGGATATCCGGCCTTACTTCGAGTCAGAGCATCTCGGTGTCCATTCCACTTGAGGCCACAAACTCAGGGTCCCTCTCACATACCTGTAGCTGAAAGAAGCCACCTCTTGAGGTGCTTGTGGAAAGTTGGTATTCCTCTTGAGTCGAAGCCAGGGACTAAGCTCTCATCTAGAGTTGATTAGGGGTCCACTGAGCCCTTTCCTGTTGCTCCAGTGACCTCAGGATCCCTCTAGACTTGAGACAGTGATCTTGGGTTTTCTCTCGAGTGCCATCAAGGAAATCAAGGCTCCGTTCAAGTTTGATGTGGAACACGGAACTGCTCTGCACGCAGTGCAGTGGAATCGGGCCTCATCTCGCGTCGAGGGGGAAGTCTCATGGTTTTTCTCGAGTTGCGGCCGGAACCTGGGCTATATTCTCGAGTTACGACGGATAGGGCCCTTCCAGACATTTGTTTGTTCAGCGATGTCAGGACTCCTGCCTAGGTGCGAGGGACACCTCGGGATTCTCCTTGAGTCTTGGCATGGCTATTGGGACGCGTCTCCACGTGAGGCGCGAGTCCCAGGGTCCCTTTCCAAGTGCCACAGGGATCCTGGGAATCCTATCAATTTTCGAGATGAGTCAGGCATCATCTCCTTTGGAAGCATTGATCTCCGCGGACCTCTCGAATTTTCAAAGGATGTGAGACCTCCGGTCGCGATGAGGCGGAGAACTAAGGCTTTCTCTGTGGTCTCCACAGGGGATTCAGACATCGCTTCGTCTTGGGAGATGCAAGACGAGCCTGCATTCAATTCACTGCAGGGATATCCGGCCTTACTTCGAGTCAGAGCATCTTGGTGTCTATTCCACTTCATGCCACAAACTCAGGGTCCCTCTCACATACCTGTAGCTGAGAGAAGCCTCCTCTTGAGGGGCTTGTGGAAAGTTGGTATTCCTCTTGAGTCGAAGCCAGGGATTAAGCTCTCATCTCGAGTTGATTTGCGGTCCACGGAGTCTTTTTGTGTTGCTCCAGTGACCTCAGGATCCCTCTAGACTTGAGACAGTGATCTTGGGTTTTCTCTGGAGTGCCATCAAGGAAATCAAGGCTACTTTCACGTTTGATGTGGAACACGCAATTGCTCTGCACGCAGTGCAGGGGAACCGGGCCTCATCTCGCGGCGAGGGGGAAGTCTCATGGTTTTTCTCGAGTTGTGGCCGGAACTTGGGGTGTATTCTCGAGTTACGACGGGGAGGGCCCATCCAGACACGAGTTTGTTCAGCGACGTCAGGACTCCTGCCTAGGTGCGAGGGCCACCTCGGGATTCTCCTCGAGTCTTGGCATGGCAATTCGGATGCCTCTCAACGTGAGGCGGGAGACCCAGGGTCCCTTTCCACGTGCCACAGGGATCCTGGGACTCCTTTCCATTTTCAAGAGGAGTCAGGCATCGTCTCCTTTGGAACCATTGATCTCCGCGGACCTCTCCAGTTTTCAAAGGATGTGAGGCCTCCGGTCGCGATCAGGCGGAGAAATAGATCTTTCTCTGTGGTCTCCACAGGGGATTCAGACATCCCTTCGTCTTGGGAGATGCAAGACGAGCCTACATTCAATTCACTGCAGGGATATCCGGCCTTACTTTGAGTCAGGGCATCTCGGTGTCCATTCCACATGAGGCCACAAACTCAGGGTCCCTCTCACATACCTGTAGCTGAGAGAAGCCTCCTCTTGAGGTGCTTGTGGAAAGTTGGTATTCCTCTTGAGTCGAAGCCAGGGACTAAGCTCTCATCTCGAGTTGATTAGGGGTCCACTGAGCCCTTTCCTGTTGTTCAGTGACCTCAGGATCCCTCTAGACTTGAGACAGTGATCTTGGGTTTTCTCTGGAGTGCCATCAAGGAAATCAAGGCTCCGTTCAAGTTTGATGTGGAACACGGTACTGCTCTGCACGCAGTGCAGGCGAATCGGGCCTCATCTCGCGTCGAGGGGGAAGTCTCATGGTTTTTCTCGAGTTGCGGCCGGAACCTGGGCTATATTCTCGAGTTACGACGGGGAGGGCCCTTCCAGACATTTGTTTGTTCAGCGATGTCAGGACTCCTGCCTAGGAGCGAGGGACACCTCGGGATTCTCCTCGAGACTTGGCATGGCTATTGGGACGCGTCTCCACGTGAGGCGCGAGTCCCAGGGTCCCTTTCCACGTGCCACAGGGATCCTGGGACTCCTATCCATTTTTGAGAGGAGTCAGGCATCGTCTCCTTTGGAAGCATTGATCTCCGTGGACCTCTCGAATTTTCAAAGGATGTGAGACCTCCGGTCGCGATGAGGCGGAGAACTAAGGCTTTCTCTGTGGTCTCCACAGGGGATTCAGACATCCCTTCGTCTTGGGAGATGCAAGACGAGCCTGCATTCAATTCACTGCAGGGATATCCGGCCTTACTTCGAGTCAGAGCATCTTGGTGTCTATTCCACTTGATGCCACAAACTCAGGGTCCCTCTCACATACCTGTAGCTGAGAGAAGCCTCCTCTTGAGGGGCTTGTGGAAAGTTCGTATTCCTCTTGAGTCGAAGCCAGGGACTAAGCACTCATCTCGAGTTGATTTGGGGTCCACGGAGCCTTTTCGTGTTGTTCCACTGACCTCAGGATCCCTCTAGACTTGAGACAGTGATCTTGGGTTTTCTCCGGAGTTCCATCTAGGAAATCAAGGCTCCTTTCACGTTTGATGTGGAATACGGAATTGCTCTGCACGCAGTGCAGGGGAATCGGGCCTCATCTTGCGGCCAGGGGGAAGTCTCATGGTTTTTCTCGAGTTACGGCCGGAACCTGGGGTATATTCTCGAGTTACGACGGGGAGGGCCCTTCCAGACACGTGTTTGTTCAGCGATGCCAGGACTCCAGCCTAGGTGCGAGGGACACCTCGGGATTCTCCTCGGGTCTTGGCATGGCAATTCGGATGCCTCTCCACGTGAGGCGGGAGCCCCAGGGTCCCTTTCCACGTGGCACAGTGATCCTGGGACTCCTATCCATTTTCAAGCGGAGTACGGCATCGTCTCCTTTGGAAGCATTGATCTCCGGGGACCTCTCGAGTTTTCAAAGGATGTGAGGCCTCCAGTCGCGATGAGGTGGAGAACTAGGTCTTTCTCTTTGGTCTCCAAAGGGTATTCAGACATCCATTCGTCTTGGGAGATGCAAGACGAGCCTGCATTCAATTCACTGCAGGGATATCCGGCCTTACTTCGAGTCAGAGCATCTCGGTGTCCATTCCACTTGAGGCCACAAACTCAGGGTCCGTCTCACATACCTGTAGCTGAGAGAAGCCTCCTCTTGAGGTGCTTGTGGAAAGTTGGTATTCCTCTTGAGTCGAAGCCAGGGATTAAGCTCTCATCTCGAGTTGATTTGAGGTCCACGGAGCCTTTTTGTGTTGCTCCAGTGATCTCAGGATCCCTCTAGACTTGAGACAGTGATCTTGGGTTTTCTCTGGAGTGCCATCAAGGAAATCAAGGCTACTTTCACGTTTGATGTGGAACACGGAATTGCTCTGCACGCAGTGCAGGGGAACCGGGCCTCATCTCGCGGCGAGGGGGAAGTCTCATGGTTTTTCTCGAGTTGCGGCCGGAACCTGGGGTGTATTCTCGAGTTATGACGGGCAGGGCCCATCCAGACACGAGTTTGTTCAGCGACGTCAGTACTCCTGCCTAGGTGCGAGGGACACCTCGGCATTCTCCTCGAGTCTTGGCATGGCAATTCGGATGCCTTTCCACGTGAGGCGAGAGACCCAGAGTCCCTTTCCACGTGCCACAGGGATCCTTGGACTCCTTTCCATTTACAAGAGGAGTCAGACATCGTCTCCTTTGGAACCATTGATCTCCGCGGACCTCTCCAGTTTTCAAAGGATGGAGGGCTCCGGTCGCGATCAGGCGGAGAAATAGATCTTTCTCTGTGGTCTCCACAGGGGATTCAGACATCCCTTCGTCTTGGGAGATGCAAGACGAGCCTTCATTCAATTCACTGCAGGGATATCCGGCCTTACTTCGAGTCAGAGCATCTCGGTGTCCATTCCACTTGAGGCCACAATCTCAGGGTCCCTCTCACATACCTGTAGCTGAGAGAATCCACCTCTTGACGTGCTTGTGGAAAGTTGGTATTCCTCTTGAGTCAAAGCCAGGGACTAAGCTCTCATCTCGAGTTGATTTGCGGTCCACGGAGCCCTTTCGTGTTGCTCCAGTGACCTCAGGATCCCTCTAGACTTGAGACAGTGATCTTGGGTTTTCTCTGGAGTGCCATCAAAGAAATCAAGGCTCCTTTCACGTTTGATGTGGAACTCGGATGCTCTGCACGCAGTGCAGGGGAATCTGGCGTCATGTCGCGGCGAGGTGGAAGTCTCATTTTTTTTTCTCGAGTTCCGGCCGGAACCTGGGGTATATTCTCAAGTTACGACGGGGAGGGCCCTTCCAGACACGTGTTTGTTCAGCGACGTCAGGACTCCTGCCTACGTGCGAGGGACACCTCGCGATTCTCCTCGAGTCTTGGCATGGCAATTGGGACGCGTCTCCACGTGAGGCGGGAGACCCAGGGTCCCTTTCCACGTGCCACAGGGATCCTGGGACTCCTATCCATTTTCAAGAGGAGTCAGGCATCGTCTCCTTTGGAAGCATTGATCTCCGCAGACCTCTCGAGTTTTCAAAGGATGTGAGGCCTCCGGTCGCGATGAAGCGGAGAACTAGGTCTTTCTCTGTGGTCTGCACAGGGTATTCAGACATCCCTTCGCCTTGGGAGACACAAGACGAGCCTGCATTCAATTCACTGCAGGGATATCCGGCCTTACTTCGAGTCAGAGCATCTCGGTGTCCATTCCGCTTGAGGCCACAAACTCTGGGTCCCTCTCACATACCTGTAGCTGAGAGAAGCCTCCTCTTGAGGTGCTTTTGGAAAGTTGGTATTCCTCTTGAGTGGAAACCAGGGACTAAGCTCTAATCTCGAGTTGATTTGGTGTCCACGGATCCATTTCGTGTTGCTCCAGTGACCTCAGGATCCATCTAGACTTGAGATAGAGATCTTGGGTTTTCTCTGGAGTGCCATCAAGGAAATCAAGGCTCCTTTCACGTTTGATGTGGAACACGGAATTGCTCTGCACGCAGTGCAGGGGAATTGGGCCTCATCTCGTGGCGAGGGGGAAGTCTCATGGTTTTTCTCGAGTTGCGGCCGGAACCTGAGGTATATTCTCGAGTTACGACGGGGAGAGCCCTTCCAGACATGTGTTTGTTCAGCGACGTCAGGACTCCTGCCTAGGCGTGAGGGACTCCTCAGGATTCTCCTTGAGTCTTGGCATGGCAATTGGGACACAACTCCACATGAGGCGGGAGACCCAGGGTCCCTTTCGAAGTGCCACAGGGATCCTGGGACTCCTATCCATTTTCAAGAGGAGTCAGGCATCGTCTCCTTTAGAAGCATTGATCTCTGCGGACCTCACGAGTTTTCAAAGGATGTGAGGCCTCCGGTCGCGATGAGGCGGAGGACTCGGTCTTTCTCTGTGATCTCCACACGGGATTCAGACATCCCTTCGCGTGGGAGATGCAAGACGAGCCTGCATTCACTTCACTGCAGGGATATCCGGCCTTACTTCGAGTCAGAGCATCTCGGTGTCCATTCCACTTGAGGCCACAAACTCAGGGTCCGTCTCACATACCTGTAGCTGAGAGAAGCCTCCTCTTGAGGTGCTTGTGGAAAGTTGGTATTCCTCTTGAGTCGAAGCCAGGGACTACGCTCTCATCTCGAGTTGATTAGGGGTCCATGGAGCCCTTTCCTTTTGCTCCAGTGACCTCAGGATTCCTCTAGACTTGAGACAGTGATCTTGGGTTTTCTCTGGAGTGCCATCAAGGAAATCAAGGCTCAGTTCAAGTTTGATGTGGAACACGGAACTGCTCTGCACGCAGTGCAGGGGAATCGGGCCTCATCTCGTGTCGAGGGGGAAGTCTCATGGTTTTTCTCGAGTTGCGGCTGGACCCTGGGCTATATTCTCGAGTTACGACGGGGAGGGCCCTTCCAGACATTTGTTTGTTCAGCGATGTCAGGACTCCTGCCTAGGTGCGAGGGACACCTCGGGATTCTCCTCGAGTCTTGGCATGGCTATTGGGACGCGTCTCCACGTGAGGCGCGAGTCCCAGGGTCCCTTTCCACGTGCCACAGGGATCCTGGGACTCCTATCCATTTTCGAGAGGAGTCAGGCATCGTCTCCTTTGGAAGCATTGATCTCCGCGGACCTCTCGAATTTTCAAAGGATGTGAGATCTCCGGTCGCGAAGAGGCGGAGAACTAAGGCATTCTCTGTGGTCTCCACATTGGATTCAGACATCCCTTCGCTTGGGAGATGCAAGACGAGCCTGCATTCAATTCACTGCAGGGATATCCTGCCTTCCTTCGAGTCAGAGCATCTCGGTGTCCATTCCACTTGAGGCCACAAACTCAGGGTCCCTCTCACATACCTTTAGCTGAGAGAAGCCTCCTCTTGAGGTGCTTATGAAAACTTGGTATTCCTCTTGAGTCGAAGCCAGGGACTAAGCTCTCATCTCGAGTTGATTTATCGTCCACGGAGCACTTTTGTGTTGCTCCAGTGACCTCAGGATCCCTCTAGACTTGAGACAGTGATCTTGGGTTTTCTCTGCAGTGCCATCAAGGAAATAAAGGCTCCTTTCATGTTTGATGTGGAACACGGAATTGCTCTGCATGCAGTGCAGGGGAATCAGGCCTCATCTCACGGCGAGGGGGAAGACTCATGGTTTTTCTCAGGTTGCGGGCCGAACCTGTGGTATATTCTGGAGTTAAGAAGGGGAGGGCCCTTCCAGACACGTGCTTGTTCAGCGACGTCAGGACTCCTGCCTAGGTGCGATGGACACTTCGGGATTCTCCTCGAGTCTTCGCGGCAATTTGGACACGTCTCCACGTGAGGCGGGAGACCCAGGGTCCGTTTTCACGTGCCACAGGGAACCTGGGACTCCTATCTATTTTCAAGAGGAGTCAGGCATCGTCTACTTTGGAAGCATTGATCTCCGCGGACCTCTAGAGTTTTCAAAGGATGTCAGGCGTCCGGTCCCGAAGAGGCGGAGAACTAGGTCTTTGTCTGTGGTCTCCACAGGGGATTAAGACATCCCTTTGTCTTGGGAGATGCAAGACGAGCCTGCATTCAATTCACTGCAGGGCTATCTGGCCTTACTTCGAGTCAGAGCATTTCGGTGTCCTTTCCACTTGAGGCCACAAACTCAGGGATCCTCTCACATACCTGTAGCTGAGAGAAGCCTCCTCTTGAGGTGCTGGTGGAAAGTTGGTATTCCTCTTGAGTCGAAGCCACGGACTAAGCTCTCATCTCGAGTTGATTTGGGGTCCACGGAGCCCTTTCGTGTTGCTCCAGTGACCTCAGGATCCCTCTAGACTTGAGACAGTGATCTTGCTTTTTCTCTGGAGTGCCATCAAGGAAATCAAGCCTCCTTTCATGTTTGATGTGGAACACGGAATTGCTCTGCACACAGTGCAGGGGAATCGGGCCTCATCTCACGGCGAGGGGGAAGTCTCATGGTTTTTCTCGAGTTGCGGCCGGAACCTCGGGTATATTCTCGAGTTATGACGGGGAGGGCCCTTCCAGACACGTGTTTGTTCAGCGACGTCAGGACTCCTGCCTAGGTGCGAGGGACACCTCGGGATTCTCCTCAAGTCTTGGCATGGCAATTGGCACGCGTCTCCACGTGAGGCGGGAGACCCAGGGTCCCTTTCCACGTGCCACAGGGATCCTGGGACTTCTATCCATTTTCAAGAGGAGTCAGGCATCGTCTCCTTTGGAAAAATTGATCTCCGCGGACCTCTCAAGTTTTCAAAGGATGTGAGGCCTCCGGTCGCGATGAGGCGGAGAACTAGGTCTTTCTTTGTGGTCTCCACAGGGGATTCAGACATCCCTTCATCTTGGGAGATGCAAGACGAGCCTGCATTCAATTCACTGCAGGGATATACGGCCTTACTTCGAGTCAGAGCATCTCGGTGTCCATTCCACTTGAGGGCACAAATTACAGGTGCCTCTCACATGCCTGTAGCTGAGAGAAGCCTCCTCTTGAGGTGCTTGTAGAAAGTTGGTATTCCTCTTGAGTCGAAGCCAGGGACTAAGCTCTCATCTCGAGTTGATTTGGGGTCCACGGAGCCCTTTCATTTTGCTACAGTGACTTCAGGGTCCCTCTAGACTTGAGACAGTGATCTTGGGTTTTCTCTTGAGTGCCATCAAGGAAATCAAGGGTCCTTTCTCGTTTGATGTGGAAAACGGAATTGCTCTGCACGCAGTGCAGGGGAATTGGCCTCATCTCTTGGCGAGAGGGAAGTCTCATGGTTTTTCTCGAGTTGCGGCCGGAACCTGGGGTATATTCTTGAGTTACGACGGGGAGAGCCCTTGCAGTCACGTGTTTGTTCAGCGACGTCAGGACTCCTGCCTATGTGCGAGGGACACCTCGGGATTCTCCTCGAGTCTTGGCATGGCAATTGTGATGCGTCTCCACATGAAGCGGGAGACCCAGGGTCCGTTTTCACGTGCCACAGGGATCCTGGGACTCCTATCCATTTTCAAGAGGAGTCAGGCATCGTCTACTTTGGAAGCATTGTTCTCCGAAAACCTCTCGAGTTTTCAAAGGATGTGAGGCGTCTGGTCGCGATGAGGCAGAGAATTAGGTCTTTCTCTGTGGTCTCCACAGGGGATTCAGACATCCCTTCGTCTTGAGAGATGCAAGACGAGCCTGCATTCAATTCACTGCAGGGATATCCGGCCTTACTTCGCGTCAGAGCTTCTCGGTGTCCATTCCACTTGAGGCCACAAATTCCAGGTACCTCTCACATACCTGTAGCTGAGAGAAGCCTCCTCTTGAGGTGCTTGTGGAAACTTGGTATTCCTCTTGAGTCGAAGCCAGGGACTAAGCTCTCATCTCGAGTTGATTTGGGGACCACGGAGCCCTTTTGTATTGCTCCATTGACCTCAGGATCCCTCTAGACTTGAGACAGTGATCTTGGGTTTTCTCTGGAGTGCCATCAAGGAAATCAAGGCTCCTTTCACGTTTGATGTGGAACACGGAATTGCTCTGCACGCAGTGCAGGGGAATCGGGCCTCTTCTCGCGGCGAGGGGGAAATCTCATGGTTTTTCTCGAGTTCCGTCCGGAACATGGGGTATATTCTCGACTTACAATGGGGAGGGCCCTTCCAGACACGTGTTTGTTCAGCGTCGTCAGGACTCCGGCCTAGGTGGGAGGGACTCCCGGGATTCTCCTCGAGTCTTGGCATGGCAATTGGGACACGTCTCCACGTGAGGCGGGAGACCCAGGGTCCCTTTCCACGTGCCACAGGGATCCTGCGACTCCTATCCATTTTCAAGAAGAGTCAGGCATCGTCTCCTTTGGAAGCATTGATCTCCGCGGACCTCTCGAGTTTTCAAAGGATGTGAGGCCTCCGGTCGCGAAGAGGCGGAGAACTAGGTCTTTCTCTGTGGTCTCCACAGGGGATTCAGACATCCCTTCCTATTGGGAGATGCAAGACGAGCCTGCATTCAATTCACTGCAGGGACATCCAGCCTTATTTCGAGTCAGAGCATCTCGGTGTCCATTCCACTTGAGGCCACAAACTCAGGGTCCCTCTCACATACCGGTAGCTGAGAGAAGCCTCCTCTTGAGGTACTTGTGGAAATTTGGTATTCCTCTTGAGTCGAAGCCAGCGACTAAGCTGTCATCTCAACTTGATTTGGGGTCCACGGAAACCTTTCATGTTGCCACAGTGACCTCTGGATCCCTCTAGACATGAGACAGTGATCTTGGGTCTCCTCTGGAGTGCCATCAAGGAAATCAAGGCTCCTTTCATGTTAGATGTGGAACACAGAATTGCTCTGCACGCAGTGCAGGGGAATCGGGCCTCATCTCGTGGCGAGGGGGAAGTCTCATGGTTTTTCTCGAGTTGCGGCCAGAACCTGGGGTATATTCTCGAGTTACGATGGGGAGGGCCCTTCCAGACACGTGTTTGTACAGCCACGTCTGGACTCCTGCCTAGGTGCCAGGGACACCTCGGGATTCTCCTCGAGTTTTTGCATTGCCATTGGGACGCGTCTCCACGTGAGGCGGGAGACCCAGGGTCCCTTTCCACGTGCCACAGGGATCCTGGGACTCCTATCCATTTTCAAGAGTAGTCAGGCATCTTCTCCTTTGGAAGCATTGATCTCCGCGGACCTCTCGAGTTTTCAAAGGATGTGAGGCCTCCGGTCGTGATGAGGTGGAGAACTAGGTCTTTCTCTGTGGTGTCCACAGGGGATTCAGACATCCCTTCGTCTTGGGAGATGCAAGACGAGCCTGCATTCAATTCACTGCAGGGATATTCGTCCTTACTTCGAATCAGAGCATCTCGGTGTCCATTCCACTTGAGGCCACAAAATCAAGGTCCCTCTCACATAACTGGTGCTGAAAGAAGCCTCCTCTTGAGGTGCTTGTGGAAAGTTGGTATTCCTTTGAGTCGAAGCCAGGGACTAAGCTCTCATCTCGAGTTGATTTGGGGTCCACGGAGCCCTTTCGTGTTGCTCCAGTGACCTCAGGATCCCTCTAGACTTGAGACAGTGATCTTGGGTTTTCTCTGGAGTGCCATCAAGGATATCAAGGCTCCTTTCAACTTTGATGTGGAACACGGAATTGCTCTGCACGCAGTGCAGGGGAATCGGGCCTCATCTCGCGGTAAGGGGGAAGTCTCATGGTTTTTCTCGAGTTGCGACCGGAACCTGGGGCATATTCTCGAGTTACGACGGGGAGGGCCCTTCCAGACCCGTGTTATTTCAGCGACGTCAGGACGCCTGCCTAGGTGCGAGGGACACCTCGGGATTCTCCTCGAGTCTTGGCATGGCAATTGGGATGCGTCTCCACATGAGGCGGGAGTCCCAGGGTCCCTTTCCACGTGCCACACGGATCCTGGTACTCCTATTCATTTACAAGAAGAGTCAGGCATCGTCTCCTTTGGAAGCATTGATCTTCGCGGACCTCTCGAGTTTTCAATGAATTTGAGGCCTCCGGTCGCGATGAGGCGGAGAACTAGGTCTTTCTCTGTGGTCTCCACAGGTGATTCAGACATCCCTTCGTCTTGGGAGATGCAAGACGAGCCTGCATTCAATTTATTGCAGGGATATCCGGCCTTACGTCGAGTCAGAGCATCTCGGTGTCCATTCCACTTGAGGCCACAAACTCAGGGTCCCTCTCACATACCTGTAGCTGAGAGAAGCCTCCTCTTGAGGTGCTTTTGGAAAGTTGGTATTCCTCTTGAGTCGAAGCCACGGACTAAGCACTCATCTCGAGTTGATTTGGGGTCCACGGAGCCCTTTCGTGTTGCTCCAGTGACCTCAGGATCCCTCTAGACTTGAGACAGGGATCTTGGCTTTTCTCTGGAGTGCCATCAAGGAAATCATGGCTTCTTTCACGTTTGATGTGGAACACGGAATTGCTCTGCACGCAGTGCAGGCGAATCGGGCCTCATCTCGCGGCGAGGGGGAAGTCTCATGGTTTTTCTCGAGTTGCAGACGGAACCTGGGGTATATTCTCGAGTTAAGACGGGCAGGGCCCTTCCAGACACGTGTTTGTTCAGCGACCTCAGAACTCCTGCCTAGGTGCAAGGGACACCTCGAGTATCTCCTCGAATCTTGGCATGGCAATTGGGACGCGTCTCCATGAGAGGCGGGAGACCGAGGGTCCCTTTCCACGTGCCACAGGGATCCTGGGACTCCTATCCATTTTCAAGAGGAGTCAGGCATCGTCTCCTTTGGAAGCATTGATCTCCGCGGACCTCTCAAATTTTCAAAGGATGTGAGGCCTCCGGTCGCGATGAGGCGGAGAACTAGTTCTTTCTCTGTGGTCTCCACAGGGGATTCAGACATCCCTTCATCTTGGGAGATGCAAGACGAGCCTGCATTCAATTCACTGCAGGGATATCCGGCCTTACTTCGAGTCAGAGCATCTCGGTGTCCATTCCACCTGAGGCAACAAATTCAGGGTCCTTCTCACATACCTGTAGCTGAGAGAAGCCTCCTCTTGAGGTGCTTTGGGAAAGTTGGTATTCCTCTTGAGTGGAAACCAGGGACTAAGCTCTAATCTCGAGTTGATTTGGTGTCCACGGAGCCCTTTCGTGTTGCTCCAGTGACCTCAGGATCCATCTAGACTTGAGATAGAGATCTTGGGTTTTCTCTGGAGTGCCATCAAGGAAATCAAGGCTCCTTTCACGTTTGATGTGGAACACGGAATTGCGCTGCACGCAGTGCAGGGGAATTGGGCCTCATCTCGTGGCGAGGGGGAAGTCTCATGGTTTTTCTCGAGTTGCGGCTGGAACCTGAGGTATATTCTCGAGTTACGACGGGGAGAGCCCTTCCAGACATGTGTTTGTTCAGCGACGTCAGGACTCCTGCCTAGGTGTGAGGGACTCCTCAGGATTATCCTTGAGTCTTGGCATGGCAATTGGGACACACTCCACATGAGGCGGGAGACCCAGGGTCCCTTTCGAAGTGCCACAGGGATCCTGGGACTCCTATCCATTTTCAAGAGGAGTCAGGCATCGTCTCCTTTAGAAGCATTGATCTCTGCGGACCTCACGAGTTTTCAAAGGATGTGAGGCCTCCGGTCGCGATGAGGCGGAGGACTCGGTCTTTCTCTGTGATCTCCACACGGGATTCAGACATCCCTTCGCGTGGGAGATGCAAGACGAGCCTGCATTCACTTCACTGCAGGGATATCCGGCCTTACTTCGAGTCAGAGCATCTCGGTGTCCATTCCACTTGAGGCCACAAACTCAGGGTCCGTCTCACATACCTGTAGCTGAGAGAAGCCTCCTCTTGAGGTGCTGGTGGAAAGTTGGTATTCCTCTTGAGTCGAAGCCACGGACTAAGCTCTCATCTCGAGTTGATTTGGGGTCCACGGAGCCCTTTCGTGTTGCTCCAGTGACCTCAGGATCCCTCTAGACTTGAGACAGTGATCTTGCTTTTTCTCTGGAGTGCCATCAAGGAAATCAAGCCTCCTTTCATGTTTGATGTGGAACACGGAATTGCTCTGCACACAGTGCAGGGGAATCGGGCCTCATCTCGCGGCGAGGGGGAAGTCTCATGGTTTTTCTCGAGTTGCGGCCGGAACCTCGGGTATATTCTCGAGTTATGACGGGGAGGGCCCTTCCAGACACGTGTTTGTTCAGCGACGTCAGGACTCCTGCCTAGGTGCGAGGGACACCTCGGGATTCTCCTCAAGTCTTGGCATGGCAATTGGCACGCGTCTCCACATGAGGCGGGAGACCCAGGGTCCCTTTCCACGTGCCACAGGGATCCTGGGACTTCTATCCATTTTCAAGAGGAGTCAGGCATCGTCTCCTTTGGAAAAATTGATCTCCGCGGACCTCTCGAGTTTTCAAAGGATGTGAGGCCTCCGGTCGCGATGAGGCGGAGAACTAGGTCTTTCTTTGTGGTCTCCACAGGGGATTCAGACATCCCTTCATCTTGGGAGATGCAAGACGAGCCTGCATTCAATTCACTGCAGGGATATACGGCCTTACTTCGAGTCAGAGCATCTCGGTGTCCATTCCACTTGAGGGCACAAATTACAGGTGCCTCTCACATGCCTGTAGCTGAGAGAAGCCTCCTCTTGAGGTGCTTGTAGAAAGTTGGTATTCCTCTTGAGTCGAAGCCAGGGACTAAGCTCTCATCTCGAGTTGATTTGGGGTCCACGGAGCCCTTTCATTTTGCTACAGTGACTTCAGGGTCCCTCTAGACTTGAGACAGTGATCTTGGGTTTTCTCTTGAGTGCCATCAAGGAAATCAAGGGTCCTTTCTCGTTTGATGTGGAAAACGGAATTGCTCTGCACGCAGTGCAGGGGAATTGGCCTCATCTCTTGGCGAGAGGGAAGTCTCATGGTTTTTCTCGAGTTGCGGCCGGAACCTGGGGTATATTCTTGAGTTACGACGGGGAGACCCCTTGCAGACACGTGTTTGTTCAGCGACGTCAGGACTCCTGCCTATGTGCGAGGGACACCTCGGGATTCTCCTCGAGTCTTGGCATGGCAATTGTGATGCGTCTCCACATGAAGCGGGAGACCCAGGGTCCGTTTTCACGTGCCACAGGGATCCTGGGACTCCTATCCATTTTCAAGAGGAGTCAGGCATCGTCTACTTTGGAAGCATTGTTCTCCGAAAACCTCTCGAGTTTTCAAAGGATGTGAGGCGTCTGGTCGCGATGAGGCAGAGAATTAGGTCTTTCTCTGTGGTCTCCACAGGGGATTCAGACATCCCTTCGTATTGAGAGATGCAAGACGAGCCTGCATTCAATTCACTGCAGGGATATCCGGTCTTACTTCACGTCAGAGCTTCTCGGTGTCCATTCCACTTGAGGCCACAAATTCCAGGTACCTCTCACATACCTGTAGCTGAGAGAAGCCTCCTCTTGAGGTGCTTGTGGAAACTTGGTATTCCTCTTGAGTCGAAGCCAGGGACTAAGCTCTCATCTCGAGTTGATTTGGGGACCACGGAGCCCTTTTGTATTGCTCCATTGACCTCAGGATCCCTCTAGACTTGAGACAGTGATCTTGGGTTTTCTCTGGAGTGCCATCAAGGAAATCAAGGCTCCTTTCACGTTTGATGTGGAACACGGAATTGCTCTGCACGCAGTGCAGGGTAATCGGGCCTCTTCTCGCGGCGAGGGGGAAATCTCATGGTTTTTCTCGAGTTCCGTCCGGAACATGGGGTATATTCTCGACTTACAACGGGGAGGGCCCTTCCAGACACGTGTTTGTTCAGCGTCGTCAGGACTCCGGCCTAGGTGGGAGGGACTCCCGGGATTCTCCTCGAGTCTCGGCATGGCAATTGGGACACGTCTCCACGTGAGGCGGGAGACCCAGGGTCCCTTTCCACGTGCCACAGGGATCCTGCGACTCCTATCCATTTTCAAGAAGAGTCAGGCATCGTCTCCTTTGGAAGCATTGATCTCCGCGGACCTCTCGAGTTTTCAAAGGATGTGAGGCCTCCGGTCGCGAAGAGGCGGAGAACTAGGTCTTTCTCTGTGGTCTCCACAGGGGATTCAGTCATCCCTTCCTATTGGGAGATGCAAGACGAGCCTGCATTCAATTCACTGCAGGGACATCCAGCCTTATTTCGAGTCAGAGCATCTCGGTGTCCATTCCACTTGAGGCCACAAACTCAGGGTCCCTCTCACATACCGGTAGCTGAGAGAAGCCTCCTCTTGAGGTACTTGTGGAAATTGGTATTCCTCTTGAGTCGAAGCCAGCGACTAAGCTCTCATCTCAACTTGATTTGGGGTCCACGGAAACCTTTCATGTTGCCACAGTGACCTCTGGATCCCTCTAGACATGAGACAGTGATCTTGGGTCTCCTCTGGAGTGCCATCAAGGAAATCAAGGCTCCTTTCATGTTAGATGTGGAACACAGAATTGCTCTGCACGCAGTGCAGGGGAATCGGGCCTCATCTCGTGGCGAGGGGGAAGTCTCATGGTTTTTCTCGAGTTGCGGCCAGAACCTGGGGTATATTCTCGAGTTACGATGGGGAGGGCCCTTCCAGACACGTGTTTGTACAGCCACGTCTGGACTCCTGCCTAGGTGCCAGGGACACCTCGGGATTCTCCTCGAGTTTTTGCATTGCCATTGGGACGCGTCTCCACGTGAGGCGGGAGACCCAGGGTCCCTTTCCACGTGCCACAGGGATCCTGGGACTCCTATCCATTTTCAAGAGTAGTCAGGCATCTTCTCCTTTGGAAGCATTGATCTCCGCGGACCTCTCGAGTTTTCAAAGGATGTGAGGCCTCCGGTCGTGATGAGGTGGAGAACTAGGTCTTTCTCTGTGGTGTCCACAGGGGATTCAGACATCCCTTCGTCTTGGGAGATGCAAGACGAGCCTGCATTCAATTCACTGCAGGGATATTCGTCCTTACTTCGAATCAGAGCATCTCGGTGTCCATTCCACTTGAGGCCACAAAATCAGGGTCCCTCTCACATAACTGGTGCTGAGAGAAGCCTCCTCTTGAGGTGCTTGTGGAAAGTTGGTATTCCTTTGAGTCGAAGCCAGGGACTAAGCTCTCATCTCGAGTTGATTTGGGGTCCACGGAGCCCTTTCGTGTTGCTCCAGTGACCTCAGGATCCCTCTAGACTTGAGACAGTGATCTTGGGTTTTCTCTGGAGTGCCATCAAGGATATCAAGGCTCCTTTCAACTTTGATGTGGAACACGGAATTGCTCTGCACGCAGTGCAGGGGAATCGGGCCTCATCTCGCGGTAAGGGGGAAGTCTCATGGTTTTTCTCGAGTTGCGACCGGAACCTGGGGCATATTCTCGAGTTACGACGGGGAGGGCCCTTCCAGACCCGTGTTATTTCAGCGACGTCAGGACGCCTGCCTAGGTGCGAGGGACACCTCAGGATTCTCCTCGAGTCTTGGCATGGCAATTGGGATGCGTCTCCACATGAGGCGGGAGTCCCAGGGTCCCTTTCCACGTGCCACACGGATCCTGGTACTCCTATTCATTTTCAAGAAGAGTCAGGCATCGTCTCCTTTGGAAGCATTGATCTTCGCGGACCTCTCGAGTTTTCAATGAATTTGAGGCCTCCGGTCGCGATGAGGCGGAGAACTAGGTCTTTCTCTGTGGTCTCCACAGGTGATTCAGACATCCCTTCGTCTTGGGAGATGCAAGACGAGCCTGCATTCAATTTATTGCAGGGATATCCGGCCTTACGTCGAGTCAGAGCATCTCGGTGTCCATTCCACTTGAGGCCACAAACTCAGGGTCCCTCTCACATACCTGTAGCTGAGAGAAGCCTCCTCTTGAGGTGCTTTTGGAAAGTTGGTATTCCTCTTGAGTCGAAGCCACGGACTAAGCACTCATCTCGAGTTGATTTGGGGTCCACGGAGCCCTTTCGTGTTGCTCCAGTGACCTCAGGATCCCTCTAGACTTGAGACAGGGATCTTGGCTTTTCTCTGGAGTGCCATCAAGGAAATCAAGGCTTCTTTCACGTTTGATGTGGAACACGGAATTGCTCTGCACGCAGTGCAGGCGAATCGGGCCTCATCTCGCGGCGAGGGGGAAGTCTCATGGTTTTTCTCGAGTTGCAGTCGGAACCTGGGGTATATTCTCGAGTTAAGACGGGCAGGGCCCTTCCAGACACGTGTTTGTTCAGCGACCTCAGAACTCCTGCCTAGGTGCGAGGGACACCTCGGGTATCTCCTCGAATCTTGGCATGGCAATTGGGACGCGTCTCCATGAGAGGCGGGAGACCCAGGGTCCCTTTCCACGTGCCACAGTGATCCTGGGACTCCTATCCATTTTCAAGAGGAGTCAGGCATCGTCTCCTTTGGAAGCATTGATCTCCGCGGACCTCTCAAATTTTCAAAGGATGTGAGGCCTCCGGTCGCGATGAGGCGGAGAACTAGTTCTTTCTCTGTGGTCTCCACAGGGGATTCAGACATCCCTTCATCTTGGGAGATGCAAGACGAGCCTGCATTCAATTCACTGCAGGGATATCCGGCCTTACTTCGAGTCAGAGCATCTCGGTGTCCATTCCACCTGAGGAAACAAATTCAGGGTCCTTCTCACATACCTGTAGCTGAGAGAAGCCTCCTCTTGAGGTGCTTGTGGAAATTTGGTATTCCTCTTGAGTCGAAGCCAGGGACTAAGCTCTCATGTCGCGATAATTTGGGGTCGACGGAGCCATTTCGTGTTGCTCCAGTGACCTCAGGATCTCTCTAGACTTGAGACAGTGATCTTGGGTTTTCTCTGGAGTGCCATCAAGGAAATCAAGGCTCCTTTCACGTTTGATGTGGAACACGGAATTGCTCTGCACGCAGTGCAGGGGAATCGGGCCTCATCTCTCGGCGAGGGGGAAGTCTCATGGTTTTTCTCGAGTTGCAGCCAGAACCTGGGGTATATTCTCGAGTTACGAACGGGAGGGCCCTTCCAGACACGTGTTTGTTCAGCGACATCATGACTCCTGCCTAGGTGCGAGGGACTCCTCGGTATTCTCCTCGAGTCTTGGCATGGCAATTGGGACGCGTCTCCACGTGAGGCGCGAGACCCAGGGTCCCTTTCCATGTGCCACAGGGATCCTGGGACCCCTATCCATTTTCGAGAGGATTCAGGCATCGTCGCCTTTGGAAGCATTGATCTCCGCGGAACTCTCGAGTTTTCAAAGGATGTGGGGCCTCTGGTCGCGAAGAGGCGGAGGACTAGGACTTTCTCTGTGGTCTCCACAGGGGATTCAGACATCCCTTCGTCTTGGGAGATGCAAGACGAGCCTGCATTCAATTCACTGCAGGGATATCCAGCCTTACTTCGAGTCAGAGCATCTCGGTGTCCATTCCACTTTAGGCCACAAACTCAGGGTCCCTCTCACATACCTGTAGCTGAGAGAAGCCTCCTCTTGAGGTGCTTGTGGAAAGTTGTTATTCCTCTTGAGTCGAAGCCAGGGACTAAGCTCTCATCTCGAGATGATTTGGGGTCCACGGAGCCCTTTCGTGTTGCTCCAGTGACCTCAGGATACCTCTATTCTTGAGGCAGTAATCTTGGGTTTTCTCTGGAGTGCCATCAAGGAAATGAAGTTTCCTTTCACGTTTGATGTGGAACACGGAATTGCTAACACGCAGTGCAGGGGAATCAGGCCTCATCTCGTGGCGAGGGGGAAGTCTCATGGTTTTTCTCGAGTTGCGGCTGGAACCTGGGGTATATTCTCGAGTTACGACGGGGAGGGCCCTTCCAGACACGTGTTTGTTCAGCGATGTCAGGACTCGTGCCTAGGTGCGAGGGACACGTCGGGATTCCCCTCGAGTCTTGGCATGGCAATTGGGACGCGTCTCCACGTGAGTCGGGAGACCCAGGGTCCCTTTCGACGAGCCACAGGCATCCTGGGACTCCTATCCATTTTCAAGAGGAGTCAGGCATCGTCTCCTTTGGAAGCATTGATCTCCGCAGACCTCTCGAGTTTTCAAAGGATGTGAGGCCTCCGGTCGCGATGAGGCGGAGGAGTAGATCTTTCTCTGTGGTCTCCACAGGGGATTCAGACATCCCTTCGTTTTGGGAGATGCAAGACGAGCCTGCATTCAATTCACTGCAAGGATATCCGGCCTTATTTCGAGTCAGAGCATCTCGGTGTCCATTCCACTTGAGGCCACAAACTCAGGGTCCCTCTCACATACCTGTAGCTGAGAGAAGCCTCCTCTTGAGGTGCTTGTTTAAAGTTCGTATTCCTCTTGAGTCGAAGCCAGGGAATAAGCTCTCATCTCGAGTGGATTTGGGGTCCACGGAGCCCTTTCGTGTTGCTCCAGTCACCTCAGGATCCCTCTAGACTTGAGAAAGTGATCTTGGGTTTTCTCTGGAGTGCCATCAAGGAAATCAAGGCTCCTTTCACGTTTGATGTGGAACACGAAATTTCTCTGCACGCAGTACGGGGGAATCGGGCCTCATCTCGCGGCGAGGGGGAAGTCTCATGGTTTTTCTCGAGTTGCGGCCGGAACGTGGGGTATATTCTCGAGTTACGACGGGGAGGGCCCTTCCAGACACGTGTTTGTTCAGCGACGTCGGACTCCTGCCTCGGTGCGAGGGACACCTTGGGATTCTCCTCGAGTCTTGGCATGGCAATTGTGACGCGTCTCCACGTGAGGCGGGAGACCCAGGGTTCCTTTCCACGTGCCACAGGGATCCTGGGACTCCTATCCATTTTCAAGAGGAGTCAGGCATCGTCTCCTTTGGAAGCATTGATCTCCTTGGACCTCTCGAGTTTTCAAAGGATGTGAGGCCTCCAGTCGCGATGAGGCGGAGGACTAGGTCTTTCTCTGTGGTCTCCACAGGGGATTCAGACATCCCTTCGTGTTGGGAGATGCAAGACGAGCCTGCATTCAATTCACTGCAGGGATATCCGGTCTTACTTTGAGTCAGAGCATCTCGGTGTCCATTACACTTGAGGCCACAAATTCAGGGTCCCTCTCACATACCTGTAGCTGAGAGAAGCCTCCTCTTGAGGTGCTTGTGGAAAGTTGGTATTCCTCTTGAGTCGAAGCCAGGGACTAAGCTCTCATCTCGAGTTGATTTGGGGTCCACGGAGCCCTTTCGTGTTGCTCCAGTGACCTCAGGATCCCTCTAGACTTGAGACAGTGATCTTGGGTTTCCTCTGGAGTGCCATCAAGGAAATCAAGGCTCCTTTCAATTTGATGTGGAATACGGAATTGCTCTGCACGCAGGGCAGGAGAATCGGGCCTCACATCGCGGCGAGGGGGAAGTCTCATGGTTTTCCTGGAGTTGCGGCCGGAACCTGGGCAATATTCTCGAGTTACGACGGGGAGGGCCCTTCCAGACACGTGTTTGTTCAGCGACGTCAGGACTCCTGCCTAGGAGCGAGGGACACGTCGGGATTCTCCTCGAGTCTTGGCATGGCAATTGGGACGCATCTCCACGTGAGGCACGAGACCCAGTGTCCCTTTCGACGAGCCACAGGGATCCTGGGACTCCTATCCATTTTCAAGAGGAGTCAGGCATCGTCTCCTTTGGAAGCATTGATCTCCGCGGACCTCTCGAATTTTCAAAGGATGTGAGGCCTCCGGTCTCGATGAGGCGGAGAACTAGGTCTTTCTCTGTGGTCTCCACATGGGATTCAGACATCCCTTCTTCTTGGGAGATGCAAGAGGAGCCTGCATTCATTTCACTGCAGGGATATCCGGCCTTACTTCGAGTCAGAGCATCTCGGTGTCCATTCCACTTGAGGCCACAATCTCAGGGTCCCTCTCACATACCAGTAGCTGAGAGAAGCCTCCTCTTGAGGTGCTTGTGGAAAGTTGGTATTCCTCTTGAGTCTAAGCCAGGGACTAAGCTCTCATCTCGAGTTGATTTGGGGTCCACGGAGCCCTTTCGTGTTGCTCCAGTGACCTCAGGATCCCTCTAGACTTGGGACAGTGATCTTGGGTTTTCTCTGGAGTGCAATCTAGGAAATCAAGGCTCCTTTCTCGTTTGATGTGGAACACGGAATTGCTCTGCATGCAGTGCAGGGGAATCGGGCCTCATCTCGCGGCGAGGGGGAAGTCTCATGGTTTTTCTAGAGTTGCGGCCGGAACCTGGTGCATATTCTCGAGTTGCGAAGGGGTGGGCCCTTCCAGACACGTGTTTGTTCAGAGACGTCAGGACTCCTACCTAGGTGCGAGGGACACCTCGGGATTCTCCTCGAGTTTTGGCATGCAATTGGGACGCGTCTCCACGTGAGGCGGGAGACCCAGGGTCCCTTTCCACGTGCCACAGGGATCCTGGGACTCCTATCCATTTTCAAGAGGAGTCAGGCTTCTTCACCTTTGGAAGCATTGATCTCCAGGGACCTCTCGAGGTTTCAAAGGATGTGAGGCCTCTGGTCGCGATGATGCGGAGAACTAGGTCTTTCTCTGTGGTCTCCACAGGGGATTCAGACATCCCTTCGTCTTGGGAGATGCAAGACGAGCCTGCATTCATTCACTGAAGGGATATCCGGCCTTACTTCGAGTCAGAGCATCTCGGAGTCCATTCCACTTGAGGCCACAAACTCAGGGTCCCTCTCACATACCTGTAGCTGTGAGAAGCCTCCTCTTGATGTGCTTGAGGAAAGTTGGTATTCCTCTTGAGTCGAAGCCAGGGACTATGCTCTCATCTCGAGTTGATTTGGGGTCCACGGAGCCGTTTCGTGTTGCTCCAGTGACCTCAGGATCCCTCTAGACTTGAGACAGTGATCTTGGGTTTTCTCTGGAGTGCCATCAAGGAAATCAAGGCTCCTTTCACGTTTGATGTGGAACACGGAATTGCTCTGCACGCAGTGCAGGGGAATCGGGCCTCATCTCGTGGCGAGGGGGAAGTCTCATGGTTTTTCTCGAGTTGCGGCCGGAACCTGGGGTATATTCTTGAGTTACGACGGGGAGGGCCCTTCCAGACACATGTTTGTTCAGCGACGTCAGGCCTCCTGCCTACGTGCGAGGGACACCTCGGGATTCTCCTCGAGTCTTGGCATGACAATTGGGTCCTGTCTCCACGTGAGGCGGGAGACCCAGTGTCCCTTTCCATGTGCCACAGGGATCCTGGGACTCCTATCCATTTTCAAGAGGAGTCAGGCATCGTCTCCTTTGGAAGCATTGATCTCCGCGGACCTGCGAGTTTTCAAAGGATGTGAGGCCTCCGGTCGCGATGAGGCGGAGAACTAGTTCTTTCGCTGTGGTTTCCACAGAGGATTCAGACATCCCTTCGTCTTGGGAGATGCAATACGAGCCTGCATTCAATTCACTGCAGGGATATCCGGCCTTACTTCGAGTCAGAGCATCTCGGTGTCCATTCCACTTGAGGCCACAAACTCAGGGTCCCTCTCACATACCTGTAGCTGAGAGAAGCCTCCTCTTGAGGTGCTTGTGGAAAGTTGTTATTCCTCTTGAGTCGAAGCCAGGGACTAAGCTCTCATCTCGAGATGATTTGGGGTCCACGGAGCCCTTTCGTGTTGCTCCAGTGACCTCAGGATACCTCTATTCTTGAGGCAGTAATCTTGGGTTTTCTCTGGAGTGCCATCAAGGAAATGAAGTTTCCTTTCACGTTTGATGTGGAACACGGAATTGCTAACACGCAGTGCAGGGGAATCAGGCCTCATCTCGTGGCGAGGGGGAAGTCTCATGGTTTTTCTCGAGTTGCGGCTGGAACCTGGGGAATATTCTCGAGTTACGACGGGGAGGGCCCTTCCAGACACGTGTTTGTTCAGCGATGTCAGGACTCGTGCCTAGGTGCGAGGGACACGTCGGGATTCCCCTCGAGTCTTGGCATGGCAATTGGGACGCGTCTCCACATGAGGCGGGAGACCCAGGGTCCCTTTCGACGAGCCACAGGCATCCTGGGACTCCTATCCATTTTCAAGAGGAGTCAGGCATCGTCTCCTTTGGAAGCATTGATCTCCGCAGACCTCTCGAGTTTTCAAAGGATGTGAGGCCTCCGGTCGCGATGAGGCGGAGGAGTAGATCTTTCTCTGTGGTCTCCACAGGGGATTCAGACATCCCTTCGTTTTGGGAGATGCAAGACGAGCCTGCATTCAATTCACTGCAAGGATATCCGGCCTTATTTCGAGTCAGAGCATCTCGGTGTCCATTCCACTTGAGGCCACAAACTCAGGGTCCCTCTCACATACCTGTAGCTGAGAGAAGCCTCCTCTTGAGGTGCTTGTTTAAAGTTCGTATTCCTCTTGAGTCGAAGCCAGGGACTAAGCTCTCATCTCGAGTGGATTTGGGGTCCACGGAGCCCTTTCGTGTTGCTCCAGTCACCTCAGGATCCCTCTAGACTTGAGAAAGTGATCTTGGGTTTTCTCTGGAGTGCCATCAAGGAAATCAAGGCTCCTTTCACGTTTGATGTGGAACACGAAATTTCTCTGCACGCAGTACGGGGGAATCGGGCCTCATCTCGCGGCGAGGGGGAAGTCTCATGGTTTTTCTCGAGTTGCGGCCGGAACGTGGGGTATATTCTCGAGTTACGACGGGGAGGGCCCTTCCAGACACGTGTTTGTTCAGCGACGTCGGACTCCTGCCTCGGTGCGAGGGACACCTTGGGATTCTCCTCGAGTCTTGGCATGGCAATTGTGACGCGTCTCCACGTGAGGCGGGAGACCCAGGGTTCCTTTCCACGTGCCACAGGGATCCTGGGACTCCTATCCATTTTCAAGAGGAGTCAGGCATCGTCTCCTTTGGAAGCATTGATCTCCTTGGACCTCTCGAGTTTTCAAAGGATGTGAGGCCTCCAGTCGCGATGAGGCGGAGGACTAGGTCTTTCTCTGTGGTCTCCACAGGGGATTCAGACATCCCTTCGTGTTGGGAGATGCAAGACGAGCCTGCATTCAATTCACTGCAGGGATATCCGGTCTTACTTTGAGTCAGAGCATCTCGGTGTCCATTACACTTGAGGCCACAAATTCAGGGTCCCTCTCACATACCTGTAGCTGAGAGAAGCCTCCTCTTGAGGTGCTTGTGGAAAGTTGGTATTCCTCTTGAGTCGAAGCCAGGGACTAAGCTCTCATCTCGAGTTGATTTGGGGTCCACGGAGCCCTTTCGTGTTGCTCCAGTGACCTCAGGATCCCTCTAGACTTGAGACAGTGATCTTGGGTTTCCTCTGGAGTGCCATCAAGGAAATCAAGGCTCCTTTCAATTTGATGTGGAATACGGAATTGCTCTGCACGCAGGGCAGGAGAATCGGGCCTCACATCGCGGCGAGGGGGAAGTCTCATGGTTTTCCTGGAGTTGCGGCCGGAACCTGGGCAATATTCTCGAGTTACGACGGGGAGGGCCCTTCCAGACACGTGTTTGTTCAGCGACGTCAGGACTCCTGCCTAGGAGCGAGGGACACGTCGGGATTCTCCTCGAGTCTTGGCATGGCAATTGGGACGCATCTCCACGTGAGGCACGAGACCCAGTGTCCCTTTCGACGAGCCACAGGGATCCTGGGACTCCTATCCATTTTCAAGAGGAGTCAGGCATCGTCTCCTTTGGAAGCATTGATCTCCGCGGACCTCTCGAATTTTCAAAGGATGTGAGGCCTCCGGTCTCGATGAGGCGGAGAACTAGGTCTTTCTCTGTGGTCTCCACATGGGATTCAGACATCCCTTCTTCTTGGGAGATGCAAGAGGAGCCTGCATTCATTTCACTGCAGGGATATCCGGCCTTACTTCGAGTCAGAGCATCTCGGTGTCCATTCCACTTGAGGCCACAATCTCAGGGTCCCTCTCACATACCAGTAGCTGAGAGAAGCCTCCTCTTGAGGTGCTTGTGGAAAGTTGGTATTCCTCTTGAGTCTAAGCCAGGGACTAAGCTCTCATCTCGAGTTGATTTGGGGTCCACGGAGCCCTTTCGTGTTGCTCCAGTGACCTCAGGATCCTTCTAGACTTGAGACAGTGATCTTGGGTTTTTTCTGGAGTGCCCTCAAGGAAATCAAGGCTCCTTTCACGTTTGATGTGGAACATGGAATTGCTCTGCACGCAGTGAAGGGGCATCGGGGCTCATCTCGCGGCGAGGGGGAAGTCTCATATTTTTTCTCGAGTTGCGGCCGAAACCTGATTCATATTCTCGAGTTACGACGGGGAGGGCCCTTCCAGACACCTGTTTGTTCAGCGACGTCAGGACTCCTGCCTAGGTGCGAGGGACACATCGGAATTCTCCTTGATTCTTGGCATGGCAATTGGTAGGCGTCTCCACGTGAGGCGGGAGACCCAGGGTCCCTTTCCACGTGCCACAGGGATCCTGGGACTCCTATCCATTTTCAAGAGGAGTCTGGCATCGTCTCCTTTGGAAGCATTATTCTGCGCGTACCTCTCGAGTTTTCAAAGGATGTGAGGCCTCCGGGCGCGATGAGGCAGAGAACTAGGTCTTTCTCTGTGGTCTCCACAGGGGATTCAGACATCCCTTCGTCTTGGGAGAAGCAAGACGAGCCTGCATTCAATTCACTGCAGGGATATCCGGTCTTACTTTGAGTCAGAGCATCTTGGTGTCCATTACACTTGAGGCCACAAATTCAGGGTCCCTCTCACATACCTGTAGCTGAGAGAAGCCTCCTCTTGAGGTGCTTGTGGAAAGTTGGTATTCCTCTTGAGTCGAAGCCAGGGACTAAGCTCTCATCTCGAGTTGATTTGGGGTCCACGGAGCCCTTTCGTGTTGCTCCAGTGACGTCAGGATCCTTCTAGACTTGAGACAGTGATCTTGGGTTTTCTCTGGAGTGCCATCAAGGAAATCAAGGCTCCTTTCACGTTTGATGTGGAACACGGAATTGCTCTACACGCAGTGCAGGGGAATCGGGCCTCATCTCGCGGCGAGGGGGAAGTCTCATGGTTTTTCTCGAGTTGCGGCCGGAACCTGGGGTATATTCTCGAGTTACGACGGGGAGGGCCCTTCCAGACACGTTTTTGTTCAGCGACGTCGAACTCCTGCCTAGGTGCAAAGGTCACCTCGGGATTCTCCTCGAGTCTTGTCATGGCAATTGGGACGCGTCTCCACGGGAGCCGGGAGACCCAGGGTCCCTTTCAACGTGCCACAGGGATCGTGGGACTCCTATCCATTTTCAAGAAGAGTCAGGCATCGTCTCCTTTGGAAGCATTGATCTCCGCAGACCTCTCGAGTTTTCAAAGGATGTGAGGCCTCCGGTCTTGATGAGGCGGAGGACTAGGTCTTTCTCTCTGGTCTCCACAGGGGATTCAGACATCCCTTCGTCTTGGGAGATGCAAGACGAGCCTGCATTCAATTCACTGCAGGGATATCCGGCCTTACTTCGAGTCAGAGCATCTCGGTGTCCATTCCACTTGAGGCCACAAACTCATGGTCCCTCTCACATACCTGTAGCTGAGAGAAGCCTCCTCTTGAGGTGCTTGTGGAAAGTGGGTATTCCTCTTGAGTAGAAGCCAGCGTCTAAGCTCTCATCTCGAGTTGATTTGGGGTCCACGGAGCCCTTTTGTGTCGCTCCAGTGACCTCAGGATCCCTCTAGACTTGAGACAGTGATCTTGGGTTTTCTCTGGAGTGCCATCAAGGAAATCAAGGCTCCTTTCACGTTTGATGTGGAACACGGAATTGCTCTGCATTCAGTGCAAGGGAATCAGACCTCATCTCGCGGCGAGGGGGAAGTCTCATGGTTTTTCTCGAGTTGCGGCCGGAACCTGGGGTATATTCTCGAGTTACGACGGGGTGGGCCCTTCCTGACATGTGTTTGTTCAGTGACGTCAGGACTCCTGGCTAGGTGCGAGGGACACCTCGGGATTCTCCTCGAGTCTTGGCATGGCAATGGGGACGCGTCTCCACGTGAGGCGGGAGACCCAGGGTCCCTTTCCATGTGCCACAGTGATCCTGGGACTCCTATCCATTTTCAAGAGGAGTCAGGCATCGTCTCCTTTGGAAGCATTGATCATCGCAGACCTCTCGAGTTTTCAAAGGATGTGAGGCCCCCGGTTGCGATGAGGTGGAGAAATAGGTCTTTCTCTGTGGTCTCCACAGGGGATTCGGACATCCCTTCGTCTTGGGAGATGCAAGACGAGCCTGCATTCAATTCATGCAGGGATATCTGGCCTTACTTCGAGTCAGAGCATCTCGGTGTCCATTCCACTTGAGGCCACAAACTCAGGGTCCCACAAATATACCTGTAGCTGAGAGAATCCACCTCTTGAGGTCCTTGTGGAAAGTTGGTATTCCTCTTGAGTCTAAGCCAGGGTCTAAGCTCTCATCTCGAGTTGATTTGGGGTCCACAAAGCCCTTTCCTGTTGGTCCAGTGACCTCAGGATCCCTCTAGACTTGAGACAGTGATCTTGGGTTTTCTCTGGAGTGTCATCAAGGAAATCAAGGCTCCTTTCACGTTTGATGTGGAACACGGAATTGCTCTGCACGCAGTCCAGGGGAATCGGGCCTCAACTCGCGGCGACGGGGAAATCTCATGGTTTTTCTCGAGTTGCGGACGGAACCTGGGGTATATTCTCGAGTTACGACGGGGAGGGACCTTCCAGACACGTGTTTGTTCAGCGACGTCAGGACTCCTGCCTAGGGGCAAGGGACACCTCGGGATTCTCCTCGAGTCTTGGCATGGCAATTGGGTCGCGTCTCCACGTGAGGCGGGAGACCCAGTGTCCCTTTCCACGTGCCACAGGGATCCTGGGACTCCTATCCATTTTCAAGAGGAGTCAGGCATCGTCTCCTTTGGAAGCATTGATCTCCGCAGACCTCTTGACGTTTCAAAGGATGTGAGGCCTCCAGTCGCGATGAGGCGGAGAACTAGGTCTTTCTCTGTGGTCTCCACAGGGGATTCAGACATCCCTTCGTCTTGGGAGATGCAAGACGAGCCTGCATTCAATTCACTGCAGGGATATCCGGCCTTACTTCGTGTCAGAGCATCTCGGTGTCCATTCCACTTGAGGCCACCAACTCAGGGTCCCTCTCACATACATGTAGCTGAGAGAAGCCTCCTCTTGAGGTGCTTGTGGAAAGTTGGTATTCCTCTTGAGTCAAAACCAGGGACTAAGCTCTCATCTCGAGTTGATTTGGGGTCCACGGAGCCCTTTCGTGTTGCTCCAGTGACCTCAGGATCCTTCTAGACTTGAAACAGTGATCTTGGGTATTCTCTGGAGTGCCATCAAGGAAATCAAGGCTCCTTTCACGTTTGATGTGGAACACGGAATTGTTCTGCACCCAGTGCAGGGGAATCGGGCCTCATCTCGCGGCAAAGGGGAAGTCTCATGGTTTTTCTCGAGTTGCGGCCGGAACCTGCGGTATATTCTCGAGTTACATCTGGGAGGCCCTTCCAGACACGAGTTTGTTCAGCGACGTCAGGACTCCTGCCTAGGTGCGAGGGACACCTCAAGATTCCCCTCGAGTCTTGGCATGGCAATTGGGACACGTCTCCACGTGAAGCGGGAGACCCAGGGTCCCTTTCCACGTGCCACAGGGATCCTGGGACTCCTATCTATTTTCAAGAGGAGTCAGGAATCGTCTCCTTTGGAAGCATTGATCTCCGCGGACCTCTCGAGTTTTCAAAGGATGTGAGGCCTACGGTCGCGATGAGGCGGAGAACTAAGTCTTTCTCTGTGGTCTGCAAAGGGTATTCAGACATCCCTTCGCCTTGGGAGATGCAAGAAGAGCCTGCATTCAATTCACTGCAGGGATATCCGGCGTTACTTCGAGTCAGAGCATCTCGGTGTCCATTTCGCTTGAGGCCACAAACTCAGGGTCCCTCTCACATACCTGTAGCTGAGAGAAGCCTCTTCTTGAGGTGCTTGTGGAAAGTTGGTATTCCTCTTGAGTGGAAGCCAGGGACTAAGCTCTAATCTCGAGTTGATTTGGGGTCCACGGAGCCCTTTCGTGTTGCTCCAGTGACCTCAGGATCCATCTAGACTTGAGACAGAGATCTTGGTTTTCTCTGGAGTGCCATCAAGGAAATCAATGCTCCTTTCACGTTTGATGTGGAACACGGAATTTCTCTGCACGAAGTGCAGGGGAATCGGGCCTCATCTCGCGGCGAGGGGGAAGTCTCATTGTTTTTCTCGAGTTGCAGCCGGAACCTGGGGTATATTCTCGAGTTACGACGGGGAGGGCCCTTCCAGACATGGGTTTGTTCAGCGACGTCAGGACTCCTGCCTAGGTGCGAGGGACACCTCGGGATTCTCCTCGAGTCTTGGCAAGGAAATTGGGATGCCTCTCCACGTGAGGCGGGAGACCCAGGGTCCCTTTCCACGTGCCACAGTGATCCTGGGACTCCTATCCATTTTCACGTGGAGTCAGGCATCGTCTCCTTTGGAAGCATTGATCTCCGCGGACATCTCGAGTTTTCAAGGGATGTGAGGCCTCCCGTCGTGATAGTCGGAGAACTAGGTCTTTCTCTGTGGTCTGCAAAGGGTATTCAGACATCCCTTCGTCTTGCGAGATGCAAGATGAGCCTGCATTCAATTCACTGCAGGGATATCTGGCCTTACGTCGAGTCAGAGCATCTCGGTGTCCATTCCACTTGAGGCCACAAACTCAGGGTCCCTTCACATACCTATAGCTGAGAGAAGCCTCCTCTTGCGGTGGTAGTGGAAAGTTGGTATTCCTCTTGAGTCAAAGCCACGGACTACGCTCTCATCTCGATTTGATATGGGGTCCACGGAGCCCTTTCGAGATGCTCCAGTGACTTCAGGATCCTTCTAGACTTGAGACAGTGATCTTGGGTTTTCTCTGGAGTGCCATCAAGGAAATCAAGGCTCCTTTCACGTTTGATGTGGAACACGGAATTGCTCTACACGCAGTGCAGGGGAATCGGGCCTCATCTCGCGGCGAGGGGGAAGTCTCATGGTTTTTCTCGAGTTGCGGCCGGAACCTGGGGTATATTCTCGAGTTACGACGGGGAGGGCCCTTCCAGACACGTTTTTGTTCAGCGACGTCGAACTCCTGCCTAGGTGCGAAGGTCACCTCGGGATTCTCCTCGAGTCTTGTCATGGCAATTGGGACGCGTCTCCACGGGAGCCGGGAGACCCAGGGTCCCTTTCAACGTGCCACAGGGATCGTGGGACTCCTATCCATTTTCAAGAAGAGTCAGGCATCGTCTCCTTTGGAAGCATTGATCTCCGCAGACCTCTCGAGTTTTCAAAGGATGTGAGGCCTCCAGTCTTGATGAGGCGGAGGACTAGGTCTTTCTCTCTGGTCTCCACAGGGGATTCAGACATCCCTTCGTCTTGGGAGATGCAAGACGAGCCTGCATTCAATTCACTGCAGGGATATCCGGCCTTACTTCGAGTCAGAGCATCTCGGTGTCCATTCCACTTGAGGCCACAAACTCATGGTCCCTCTCACATACCTGTAGCTGAGAGAAGCCTCCTCTTGAGGTGCTTGTGGAAAGTGGGTATTCCTCTTGAGTAGAAGCCAGCGTCTAAGCTCTCATCTCGAGTTGATTTGGGGTCCACGGAGCCCTTTTGTGTCGCTCCAGTGACCTCAGGATCCCTCTAGACTTGAGACAGTGATCTTGGGTTTTCTCTGGAGTGCCATCAAGGAAATCAAGGCTCCTTTCACGTTTGATGTGGAACACGGAATTGCTCTGCATTCAGTGCAAGGGAATCAGACCTCATCTCGCGGCGAGGGGGAAGTCTCATGGTTTTTCTCGAGTTGCGGCCGGAACCTGGGGTATATTCTCGAGTTACGACGGGGTGGGCCCTTCCTGACATGTGTTTGTTCAGTGACGTCAGGACTCCTGGCTAGGTGCGAGGGACACCTCGGGATTCTCCTCGAGTCTTGGCATGGCAATGGGGACGCGTCTCCACGTGAGGCGGGAGACCCAGGGTCCCTTTCCATGTGCCACAGTGATCCTGGGACTCCTATCCATTTTCAAGAGGAGTCAGGCATCGTCTCCTTTGGAAGCATTGATCATCGCAGACCTCTCGAGTTTTCAAAGGATGTGAGGCCCCCGGTTGCGATGAGGTGGAGAAATAGGTCTTTCTCTGTGGTCTCCACAGGGGATTCGGACATCCCTTCGTCTTGGGAGATGCAAGACGAGCCTGCATTCAATTCATGCAGGGATATCTGGCCTTACTTCGAGTCAGAGCATCTCGGTGTCCATTCCACTTGAGGCCACAAACTCAGGGTCCCACAAATATACCTGTAGCTGAGAGAATCCACCTCTTGAGGTCCTTGTGGAAAGTTGGTATTCCTCTTGAGTCTAAGCCAGGGTCTAAGCTCTCATCTCGAGTTGATTTGGGGTCCACAAAGCCCTTTCCTGTTGGTCCAGTGACCTCAGGATCCCTCTAGACTTGAGACAGTGATCTTGGGTTTTCTCTGGAGTGTCATCAAGGAAATCAAGGCTCCTTTCACGTTTGATGTGGAACACGGAATTGCTCTGCACGCAGTCCAGGGGAATCGGGCCTCAACTCGCGGCGACGGGGAAATCTCATGGTTTTTCTCGAGTTGCGGACGGAACCTGGGGTATATTCTCGAGTTACGACGGGGAGGGACCTTCCAGACACGTGTTTGTTCAGCGACGTCAGGACTCCTGCCTAGGGGCAAGGGACACCTCGGGATTCTCCTCGAGTCTTGGCATGGCAATTGGGTCGCGTCTCCACGTGAGGCGGGAGACCCAGTGTCCCTTTCCACGTGCCACAGGGATCCTGGGACTCCTATCCATTTTCAAGAGGAGTCAGGCATCGTCTCCTTTGGAAGCATTGATCTCCGCAGACCTCTTGACGTTTCAAAGGATGTGAGGCCTCCAGTCGCGATGAGGCGGAGAACTAGGTCTTTCTCTGTGGTCTCCACAGGGGATTCAGACATCCCTTCGTCTTGGGAGATGCAAGACGAGCCTGCATTCAATTCACTGCAGGGATATCCGGCCTTACTTCGTGTCAGAGCATCTCGGTGTCCATTCCACTTGAGGCCACCAACTCAGGGTCCCTCTCACATACATGTAGCTGAGAGAAGCCTCCTCTTGAGGTGCTTGTGGAAAGTTGGTATTCCTCTTGAGTCAAAACCAGGGACTAAGCTCTCATCTCGAGTTGATTTGGGGTCCACGGAGCCCTTTCGTGTTGCTCCAGTGACCTCAGGATCCTTCTAGACTTGAAACAGTGATCTTGGGTATTCTCTGGAGTGCCATCAAGGAAATCAAGGCTCCTTTCACGTTTGATGTGGAACACGGAATTGTTCTGCACCCAGTGCAGGGGAATCGGGCCTCATCTCGCGGCAAAGGGGAAGTCTCATGGTTTTTCTCGAGTTGCGGCCGGAACCTGCGGTATATTCTCGAGTTACATCTGGGAGGCCCTTCCAGACACGAGTTTGTTCAGCGACGTCAGGACTCCTGCCTAGGTGCGAGGGACACCTCAAGATTCCCCTCGAGTCTTGGCATGGCAATTGGGACACGTCTCCACGTGAAGCGGGAGACCCAGGGTCCCTTTCCACGTGCCACAGGGATCCTGGGACTCCTATCTATTTTCAAGAGGAGTCAGGAATCGTCTCCTTTGGAAGCATTGATCTCCGCGGACCTCTCGAGTTTTCAAAGGATGTGAGGCCTACGGTCGCGATGAGGCGGAGAACTAAGTCTTTCTCTGTGGTCTGCAAAGGGTATTCAGACATCCCTTCGCCTTGGGAGATGCAAGAAGAGCCTGCATTCAATTCACTGCAGGGATATCCGGCGTTACTTCAAGTCAGAGCATCTCGGTGTCCATTTCGCTTGAGGCCACAAACTCAGGGTCCCTCTCACATACCTGTAGCTGAGAGAAGCCTCTTCTTGAGGTGCTTGTGGAAAGTTGGTATTCCTCTTGAGTGGAAGCCAGGGACTAAGCTCTAATCTCGAGTTGATTTGGGGTCCACGGAGCCCTTTCATGTTGCTCCAGTGACCTCAGGATCCATCTAGACTTGAGACAGAGATCTTGGGTTTTCTCTGGAGTGCCATCAAGGAAATCAAGGCTCCTTTCACGTTTGATGTGGAACACGGAATTTCTCTGCACGAAGTGCAGGGGAATCGGGCCTCATCTCGCGGCGAGGGGGAAGTCTCATTGTTTTTCTCGAGTTGCAGCCGGAACCTGGGGTATATTCTCGAGTTACGACGGGGAGGGCCCTTCCAGACATGGGTTTGTTCAGCGACGTCAGGACTCCTGCCTAGGTGCGAGGGACACCTCGGGATTCTCCTCGAGTCTTGGCAAGGAAATTGGGATGCCTCTCCACGTGAGGCGGGAGACCCAGGGTCCCTTTCCACGTGCCACAGTGATCCTGGGACTCCTATCCATTTTCACGTGGAGTCAGGCATCGTCTCCTTTGGAAGCATTGATCTCCGCGGACATCTCGAGTTTTCAAGGGATGTGAGGCCTCCCGTCGTGATAGTCGGAGAACTAGGTCTTTCTCTGTGGTCTGCAAAGGGTATTCAGACATCCCTTCGTCTTGCGAGATGCAAGATGAGCCTGCATTCAATTCACTGCAGGGATATCTGGCCTTACTTCGAGTCACAGCATCTCGGTGTCCATTCCACTTGAGGCCACAAACTCAGGGTCCCTTCACATACCTATAGCTGAGAGAAGCCTCCTCTTGCGGTGGTAGTGGAAAGTTGGTATTCCTCTTGAGTCAAAGCCACGGACTACGCTCTCATCTCGAGTTGATATGGGGTCCACGGAGCCCTTTCGAGATGCTCCAGTGACTTCAGGATCCTTCTAGACTTGAGACAGTGATCTTGGGTTTTCTCTGGAGTGCCATCAAGGAAATCAAGGCTCCTTTCACGTTTGATGTGGAACACGGAATTGCTCTGCACGCAGTGCAGGGGAATCGGGCCTCATCTCGCGGCGAGGGGGAAGTCTCATTGTTTTTCTCGAGTTGCGGCGGGAACCTGGGGTATATTCTCGAGTTACGATGGGGAGGGCCCTTCAAGACACGGGTTTGTTCAGCGACGTCAGGACTCCTGCCTAGGTGCGAGGGACACCTCGGGATTCTCCTCGAGGCTTGGCATGGAAATTGTGATGCCTCTCCATGTGAGGCGGGAGACCCAGGGTCCCTTTCCACGTGACAGAGGGATCCTGGGACTCCTATCCATTTTCAAGAGGAGTCAGGCATCGTCTCCTTTGGAAGCATTGATCTCCGCGAACCTCTCGAGGTTTCAAAGGATGTGAGGCCTCCGGTCACGATGAGGCGGAGAACTAGGTCTTTCTCTGTGGTCTGCACAGGGTATTCCGACATCCCTTCGCCTTGGGAGATGCAAGAGGAGCCTGCATTCAATTCACTGCAGGGATATCCATCCTTACTTCGAGTCAGAGCATCTCGGTGTCCATTCCACTTGAGGCCACAAACTCAGGGTCCCTCTCACATACCTGTAGCTGAGAGTAGCCTCCTCTTGAGGTGCTTGTGGAAAGTTGGTATTCCACTTGAGTCGAAGCCAGGGACTAAGCTCTCATCTTCAGTTGATTTGGGGTCCACGGAGCACTTTCCTGTTGCTACAGTGACCTCAGGATCCCTCTAGACTGGAGACAGTGATCTTGGGTTTTCTCTGGAGTGGCATCAAGGAAATCAAGGCTCCTTTCATGTTAGATGTGGAACAGCGAATTGCTCTGCACGCAGTGCAGGGGAATAGGGCCTCATCTCGCGGCGAGGGGGAAGTCTCATGGTTGTTCTCGAGTTGCGGCCGGAACCTGGGGTATATTATCGAGTTACGACGGGGCGGGCTCTTCCAGACAAGTGTTTGTTCAGCGACGTCTGGACTCCTGCCTAGGTGTGAGGGACACCTCGGGATTCTCCTCGAGTCTTGGCATGGCAATTGGGACGCGTCTCCACGTGAGGCAGGAGACCCAGGGTCCCTTTCCACGTGCCACAGGGATCCTGGGACTCCTATCCATTTTCAAGAGGAGTCAGGCATCGTTTCCTTTGGAAGCATTGATCTCCGCGGGCCTCTCGAGTTTTCAAAGGATGTGAGGCCTCCGGTCGCGATGAGGCAGAGAACTAGGTCTTTCTCTGTGGTCTCCACAGGGGATTCAGACATCCCTTCGTCTTGGGAGATGCAAGACGAGCCTGCATTCAATTCACTGCAGGGATATCCGGCCTTACTTCGAGTCAGAGCATTTCGGTGTCCATTCCACTTGAGGCCAAGAACTCAGGGTCCCTCTCACATACCTGTAGCTGAGAGAAGCCTCCTCTTGAGGTGCTTGTGGAAAGTTGGTATTCCTCTTGAGTCAAAATCAGGGACTAAGCTCTCATCTCGAGTTGATTTGGGGTCTACGGAGCCCTTTCGTGTTGCTCCAGTGACCTCAGGATCCTTCTAGACTTGAAACAGTGATCTTGGGTATTCTCTGGAGTGCCTTCAAGGAAATCAAGGCTCCTTTCACGTTTGATGTGGAACACGGAATTGTTCTGCACTCAGTGCAGGGGAATCGGGCCTCATCTCGCGGCAAAGGGGAAGTCTCATGGTTTTTCTCGAGTTGCGGCCGGAACCTGCGGTATATTCTCGAGTTACATCTGGGAGGCCCTTCCAGACACGAGTTTGTTCAGCGACGTCAGGACTCCTGCCTAGGTGCGAGGGACACCTCGGTATTCTCCACCAGTCTTGGCATGGCAATGGGGAAGCGTCTCCACGTGAGGCGGGAGACCCAGGGTCCCTTTCCATGTGCCACAGGGATCCTGGGACTCCTATCCATTTTCAAGAGGAGTCAGGCATCGTCTCCTTTGGAAGCATTGATATCCGCGGACCTCTCGAATTTTCAAAGGATGTGAGGCCCCCGGTCGCTATGAGGCGGAGAATTAGGTCTTTCTCTGTGGTCTCCACAGGGGATTCAGACATCCCTTCGTCTTGGGAGATGCAAGACGAGCCTGCATTCAATTCACTGCAGGGATATCCGGCCTTACTTCGAGTCAGAGCATCTCGGTGTCCATTCCACTTGAGGCCACAAACTCAGGGTCCCTCAAATATCAGTGTAGCTGAGAGAAACCTCCTCTTGAGGTCCTTGTGCAATGTTGGTATTCCTCTTGAGTCTAAGCCAGGGACTAAGCTCTCATCTCGAGTTGATTTGGGGTCCACGAAGCCCTTTCCTGTTGGTCCAGTGACTTCAGGATCCCTCTAGACTTGAGACAGTGATCTTGGGTGTTCTCTGGAGTGCCATCAAGGAAATCAAGGCTCCTTTCACGTTTGATGTGGAACACGGAATTGCTCTGCACACAGTGCAGGGGAATCGGGGCTCAACTCGCGGCGAGGGGGAAATCTCATGGTTTTTCTCGAGTTGCGGACGGAACCTGGGGTATATTCTCGAGTGACGACGGGGAGGGCCCTTCCAGACACGTGTTTGTTCAGCGACGTCAGGACTCCTGCCTAGGGTCGAGGGACACCTCGGGATTCTCCTCGATTCTTGGCATGGCAATTGGGACGCGACTCCACGTGAGGCCGGAGACCCAGGGACCCTTTCCACGTGCCACAGGGATCCTAGGACTCCTATCCATTTTCAAGATTAGTCAGGCATCGTCTCCTTTGGAAGCATTGATCTCCGCGGACCTCTTGAGTTTTCAAATGATGTGAGGCCTCCGGTCGCGATGAGGCCGAGGACTAGGACTTTCTCTGTGGTCTCCACAGGGGATTCAGACATCCCGTCGTCTTGGGAGATGCAAGACGAGCCTGCTTTCAATTCACTGCAGGGATATCCGGCCTTAATTCGAGTCAGAGCATCTCGGTGTCCATTCCACTTGAGGCCACAAATTCAGGGTCCCTATCACATACCTGTAGCTGAGAGAAGCCTCCTCTTAAGGTGCTTGTGGAAAGTTGGTAGTCCTCTTGAGTCGAAGCCAGGGACTAAGCTCTCATCTCGAGTTAATTTGGGGTCCACGGAGCCCTTTCGTATTGCTCCAGTGACCTCAGGATCCGTATAGACTTGAGACAGTGATCTTGGGTTTTCTCTGGAGTGCCATCAAGGAAATCAAGGCTCCTTTCACGTTTGATGTGGAACACGGAATTGCTCTGCACGCAGTACAGGGGAATCGGGCCTCATCTTGCGGCGAGGGGGAAGTCTCATGGTTTTTCTCGAGTTGCGGCCGGAACCTGGGGTATATTCTTGAGTTACGACGGGGAGGGCCCTTCCAGACACGTGTTTGTTCAGCGACGTCGGACTCCTGCTGAGGAGCGAGGGACACCTCGGGATTCTCCTCGAGTCTTGGCATGGCAATTGGGACGCGTCTCCACGGGAGCCGGGAGACCCAGGGTCCCTTTCAACGTGCCACAGGAATCGTGGGACTCCTATCCAATTTCAAGAAGAGTCAGGCATCGTCTCCTTTGGAAGCATTGATCTCCGCAGACCTCTCGAGTTTTCAAAGGATGTGAGGCCTCCGGTCTTGATGAGGCGGAGGACTAGGTCTTTCTCTGTGGTCTCCACAGGGGATTCAGACATCCCTTCGTCTATGGAGATGCAAGACGAGCCTGCATTCAATTCACTGCAGGGTTATCCGGCCTTACTTCGAGTCAGAGCATCTCGCTGTCCATTACACTTGAGGCCACAAATTCAGGGTCCCTCTCACATACCTGTAGCTGAGAGAAGCCTCCTCTTGAGGTGCTTATGGAAAGTTGGTATTCCTCTTGAGTCGAAGCCAGGGACTAAGCTCTAATCTCGAGTTGATTTGGGGTCCAAGGGGAAATTTCGTGTTGCTCCAGTGACCTCAGTATCCCTCTAGAGTTGAGACAGTGATCTTGGGTTTTCTCTGGAGTGCCATCAAGGAAATCAAGGCTCCTTTCACGTTTGATGTGGAACACGGAATTGCTCTGCACGCAGTCCAGGGGAATCGGGCCTCAACTCGCGGCGACGGGGAAATCTCATGGTTTTTTTCGAGTTGCGGACGGAACCTGGGGTATATTCTCGAGTTACGACGGGGAGGGCCCTTCCAGACACGTGTTGGTTCAGCGACGTCGGACTCCTGCTGAGGAGCGAGGGACACCTCGGGATTCTCCTCGAGTCTTGGCATGGCAATTGGGACGTTTCTCCACGGGAGCCGGGAGACCCAGGTCACTTTCAACGTGCCACAGGTATCGTGGGACTCCTATCCATTTTCAAGAAAAGTCAGGCATCGTCTCCTTTGGAAGCATTGATCTCCGCAGACCTCTCGAGTTTTCAAAGGATGTGAGGCCTCCGGTCTTGATGAGGCGGAGGACTAGGTCTTTCTCTGTGGTCTCCACAGGGGATTCAGACATCCCTTCGTCTATGGAGATGCAAGACGAGCCTGCATTCAATTCACTGCAGGGATATCCGGCCTTACTTCGAGTCAGAGCATCTCGGTGTCCATTCCAGTTGAGGCCACAAACTCAGGGTCCCTCTCACATACCTGTAGCTGAGAGAAGCCTCCTCTTGAGGTGCTTGTGGAAAGTTGGTATTCCTCTTGAGTCAAAACCAGGGACTAAGCTCTCATCTCGAGTTGATTTGGGGTCTACGGAGCCCTTTCGTGTTGCTCCAGTGACCTCAGGATCCTTCTAGACTTGAAACAGTGATCTTGGGTATTCTCTGGAGTGCCTTCAAGGAAATCAAGGCTCCTTTCACGTTTGATGTGGAACACGGAATTGTTCTGCACTCAGTGCAGGGGAATCGGGCCTCATCTCGCGGCAAAGGGGAAGTCTCATGGTTTTTCTCGAGTTGCGGCCGGAACCTGCGGTATATTCTCGAGTTACATCTGGGAGGCCCTTCCAGACACGAGTTTGTTCAGCGACGTCAGGACTCCTGCCTAGGTGCGAGGGACACCTCGGTATTCTCCACGAGTCTTGGCATGGCAATGGGGAAACGTCTCCACGTGAGGCTGGAGACCCAGGGTCCCTTTCCATGTGCCACAGGGATCCTGGGACTCCTATCCATTTTCAAGAGGAGTCAGGCATCGTCTCCTTTGGAAGCATTGATATCCGCGGACCTCTCGAATTTTCAAAGGATGTGAGGCCCCCGGTCGCTATGAGGCGGAGAATTAGGTCTTTCTCTGTGGTCTCCACAGGGGATTCAGACATCCCTTCGTCTTGGGAGATGCAAGACGAGCCTGCATTCAATTCACTGCAGGGATATCCGGCCTTACTTCGAGTCAGAGCATCTCGGTGTCCATTCCACTTGAGGCCACAAACTCAGGGTCCCTCAAATATCCGTGTAGCTGAGAGAAACCTCCTCTTGAGGTCCTTGTGGAAAGTTGGTATTCCTCTTGAGTCTAAGCCATGGACTAAGCTCTCATCTCCAGTTGATTTGGGGTCCACGAAGCCCTTTCCTGTTGGTCCAGTGACTTCAGGATCCCTCTAGACTTGAGACAGTGATCTTGGGTGTTCTCTGGAGTGCCATCAAGGAAATCAAGGCTCCTTTCACGTTTGATGTGGAACACGGAATTGCTCTGCACGCAGTGCAGGGGAATCGGGGCTCAACTCGCGGCGAGGGGGAAATCTCATGGTTTTTCTCGAGTTGCGGACGGAACCTGGGGTATATTCTCGAGTGACGACGGGGAGGGCCCTTCCAGACACGTGTTTGTTCAGCGACGTCAGGACTCCTGCCTAGGGGCGAGGGACACCTCGGGATTCTCCTCGAGTCTTGGCATGGCAATTGGGACGCGACTCCACGTGAGGCCGGAGACCCAGGGACCCTTTCCACGTGCCACAGGGATCCCGGGACTCCTATCCATTTTCAAGAGTAGTCACGCATCGTCTCCTTTGGAAGCATTGATCTCCGCGGACCTCTTGAGTTTTCAAATGATGTGAGGCCTTCGGTCGCGATGAGGCCGAGGACTAGGACTTTCTCTGTGGTCTCCACAGGGGATTCAGACATCCCGTCGTCTTGGGAGATGCAAGACGAGCCTGCTTTCAATTCACTGCAGGGATATCCGGCCTTACTACGAGTCAGAGCATCTCGGTGTCCATTCCACTTGAGGCCACAAATTCAGGGTCCCTATCACATACCTGTAGCTGAGAGAAGCCTCCTCTTAAGGTGCTTGTGGAAAGTTGGTAGTCCTCTTGAGTCGAAGCCAGGGACTAAGCTCTCATCTCGAGTTAATTTGGGGTCCACGGAGCCCTTTCGTATTGCTCCAGTGACCTCAGGATCCCTATAGACTTGAAACAGTGATCTTGGGTATTCTCTGGAGTGCCTTCAAGGAAATCCAGGCTCCTTTCACGTTTGATGTGGAACACGGAATTGTTCTGCACTCAGTGCAGGGGAATCGGGCCTCATCTCGCGGCAAAGGGGAAGTCTCATGGTTTTTCTCGAGTTGCGGCCGGAACCTGCGGTATATTCTCGAGTTACATCTGGGAGGCCCTTCCAGACACGAGTTTGTTCAGCGACGTCAGGACTCCTGCCTAGGTGCGAGGGACACCTCGGTATTCTCCACGAGTCTTGGCATGGCAATGGGGAAACGTCTCCACGTGAGGCTGGAGACCCAGGGTCCCTTTCCATGTGCCACAGGGATCCTGGGACTCCTATCCATTTTCAAGAGGAGTCAGGCATCGTCTCCTTTGGAAGCATTGATATCCGCGGACCTCTCGAATTTTCAAAGGATGTGAGGCCCCCGGTCGCTATGAGGCGGAGAATTAGGTCTTTCTCTGTGGTCTCCACAGGGGATTCAGACATCCCTTCGTCTTGGGAGATGCAAGACGAGCCTGCATTCAATTCACTGCAGGGATATCCGGCCTTACTTCGAGTCAGAGCATCTCGGTGTCCATTCCACTTGAGGCCACAAACTCAGGGTCCCTCAAATATCCGTGTAGCTGAGAGAAACCTCCTCTTGAGGTCCTTGTGGAAAGTTGGTATTCCTCTTGAGTCTAAGCCATGGACTAAGCTCTCATCTCCAGTTGATTTGGGGTCCACGAAGCCCTTTCCTGTTGGTCCAGTGACTTCAGGATCCCTCTAGACTTGAGACAGTGATCTTGGGTGTTCTCTGGAGTGCCATCAAGGAAATCAAGGCTCCTTTCACGTTTGATGTGGAACACGGAATTGCTCTGCACGCAGTGCAGGGGAATCGGGGCTCAACTCGCGGCGAGGGGGAAATCTCATGGTTTTTCTCGAGTTGCGGACGGAACCTGGGGTATATTCTCGAGTGACGACGGGGAGGGCCCTTCCAGACACGTGTTTGTTCAGCGACGTCAGGACTCCTGCCTAGGGGCGAGGGACACCTCGGGATTCTCCTCGAGTCTTGGCATGGCAATTGGGACGCGACTCCACGTGAGGCCGGAGACCCAGGGACCCTTTCCACGTGCCACAGGGATCCCGGGACTCCTATCCATTTTCAAGAGTAGTCACGCATCGTCTCCTTTGGAAGCATTGATCTCCGCGGACCTCTTGAGTTTTCAAATGATGTGAGGCCTTCGGTCGCGATGAGGCCGAGGACTAGGACTTTCTCTGTGGTCTCCACAGGGGATTCAGACATCCCGTCGTCTTGGGAGATGCAAGACGAGCCTGCTTTCAATTCACTGCAGGGATATCCGGCCTTACTACGAGTCAGAGCATCTCGGTGTCCATTCCACTTGAGGCCACAAATTCAGGGTCCCTATCACATACCTGTAGCTGAGAGAAGCCTCCTCTTAAGGTGCTTGTGGAAAGTTGGTAGTCCTCTTGAGTCGAAGCCAGGGACTAAGCTCTCATCTCGAGTTAATTTGGGGTCCACGGAGCCCTTTCGTATTGCTCCAGTGACCTCAGGATCCCTATAGACTTGAGACAGTGATCTTGGGTTTTCTCTGGAGTGCCATCAAGGAAATCCAGGCTCCTTTCACGTTTGATGTGGAACACGGAATTGCTCTGCACGCAGTACAGGGGAATCGGGCCTCATCTTGCGGCGAGGGGGAAGTCTCATGGTTTTTCTCGAGTTGCGGCCGGAACCTGGGGTATATTCTCGAGTTACGACGGGGAGGGCCCTTCCAGACACGTGTTTGTTCAGCGACGTCGGACTCCTGCTGAGGAGCGAGGGACACCTCGGGATTCTCCTCGAGTCTTGGCATGGCAATTGGGACGTGTCTCCACGGGAGCCGGGAGACCCAGGTCACTTTCAACGTGCCACAGGTATCGTGGGACTCCTATCCATTTTCAAGAATAGTCAGGCATTGTCTCCTTTGGAAGCATTGATCTCCGCAGACCTCTCGAGTTTTCAAAGGATGTGAGGCCTCCGGTCTTGATGAGGCGGAGGACTAGGTCTTTCTCTGTGGTCTCCACAGGGGATTCAGACATCCCTTCGTCTATGGAGATGCAAGACGAGCCTGCATTCAATTCACTGCAGGGATATCCGGCCTTACTTCGAGTCAGAGCATCTCGGTGTCCATTCCAGTTGAGGCCACAAACTCAGGGTCCCTCTCACATACCTGTAGCTGAGAGAAGCCTCCTCTTGAGGTGCTTGTGGAAAGTTGGTATTCCTCTTGAGTCGAAGCCAGGGACTAAGCTCTGATCTAGAGTTGATTTGGGGTCCACGGAGCCCTTTCGTGTTGCTCCAGTGACCTCAGGATCCCTCTAGACTTGAGACAGTGATCTTGGGTTTTCTCTGGAGTGCCATCAAGGAAATCAAGGCTCCTTTCACGTTTGATGAGGAACACGGAATTGCTCTGCACGCAGTGCAGGGGAATCGGGCCTCATCTCGCGGCGAGGGTGAAGTCTCATGGTTTTTCTCGAGTTGAGGTCGGAACCTGGGGTATATTCTCGAGTTACGATGGGGAGGGCCCTTCCAGACACGTGATTGTTCAGCTACGTGAGGACTCCTGCCTAGGTGCGAGGGACACCTCGGGATTCTCCTCGAGTCTTGGCATGGCAATTGGGACGCGTCTCCACGGGAGCCGGGAGACCCAGGCTCCCTTTCAACGTGCCACAGGAATCGTGGGACTCCTATCCATTTTGAAGAAGAGTCAGGCATCGTCTCCTTTGGAAGCATTGATCTCCGTGGACCTCTCGAGTTTTCAAAGGATGTGAGGCCTCCGGTCGCGATGAGGCGGAGATGTCGGTCTTTCTCTGAGGTCTCCACAGGAGATTCAGACATACCTTCGTCTTGGGAGATGCAAGACGAGCCTGCATTCAATTCACTGCAGGGATATCTGGCCTTACTTCGAGTCAGAGCATCTCGGTGTCCATTCCACTTGAGGCCACAAACTCAGGGTCCCTCTCACATACCTGTAGCTGAGAGAAGCCTACTCTTGAGGTGCTTGTGGAAAGTTGGTATTCCTCTTGAGTCGAAGCCAGGGACTAAGCTCTCATCTCGAGTTGATTTGTGGTCCACAGAGCACTTTCGTGTTGCTACAGTGACCTCAGGATCCCTCTAGAATTGAGAGAGTGATCTTGGGTTTTCTCTGGAGTGCCATCAAGGAAATCAAGGCTCCTTTCACGTTTGATGTGGAACACGGAATTGCTCTGCACGCAGTCCAGGGGAATCGGGCCTCAACTCGCGGCGACGGGGAAATCTCATGGTTTTTCTCGAGTTGCGGACGGAACCTGGGGTATATTCTCGAGTTAAGGCGGGGAGGGACCTTCCAGACACGGGTTTGTTCAGCGACGTCAGGACTCCTGCCTAGGGGCGAGGGACACCTCGGGATTCTCCTCGAGTCTTGGCATGGCAATTGGGTCGCGTCTCCACGTGAGGCGGGAGACCCAGGGTCCCTTTCCACGTGCCACAGGCATCCTGGGACTCCTATCCATTTTCAAGAGGAATCAGGCATCGTCTCCTTTGGAAGCATTGATCTCCGCAGACCTCTTGAGGTTTCAAAGAATGTGAGGCCTCCGGTCGCGATGAGGCGGAGAACTAGGTCTTTCTCTGTGGTCTCCACAGGGGATTCAGACATCCCTTCGTCTTGGGAGATGCAAGACGAGCCTGCATTCAATTCACTGCAGGGATATCAGGCCTTATTTCGAGTCAGAGCATCTCGGTGTCCATTCCACTTGAGGCCACAAACTCAGGGTCCCTCTCACTTACCTGTAGCTGAGAGAAGCCTCCTCTTGAGCTGCTTGTGAAAAGTTGGTATTCCTCTTGAGTCGAAGCCAGGGACTAAGCTCTCATCTCGAGTTGATTTGGGTTCCACGGTGCCCTTTCGTGTTGCTCCAGTGACCTCAGGATCCCTCTAGACTTGAGACAGTGATCTTGGGTTTTCTCTGGAGTGCCATCAAGGAAATCAAGGCTCCTTTCACGTTTGATGTGGAACACGGAATTGCTCTGCACGCAGTGCAGGGGAATCAGGCCTCATCTCGCGGCGAGGGGGAAGTCTCATGGTTTTTCTCGAGTTGCGGCCGGAACCTGGGGTATATTCTCGAGTTACGACGGGGAGGGCACTTCCATACACGTGTTTGTTCAGCGACGTTGGACTCCTGCCTAGGTGCGAGGGACACCTCGGGATTCTCCTCGAGTCTTGGCATGGCAATTGGGACGCGTCTCCACGGGAACCGGGAGACCCAGGGTCCCTTTCAACGTGCCACAGGAATCGTGGGACTCCTATCCAATTTCAAGAAGAGTCAGGCATCGTCTCCTTTGGAAGCATTGATCTCCGCAGACCTCTCGAGTTTTCAAAGGATGTGAGGCCTCCGGTCTTGATGAGGCGGAGGACTAGGTCTTTCTCTGTGGTCTCCACAGGGGATTCAGACATCCCTTCGTCTTGGGAGATGCAAGACGAGCCTGCATTCAATTCACTGCAGGGTTATCCGGCCTTACTTCGAGTCAGAGCATCTCGCTGTCCATTACACTTGAGGCCACAAACTCAGGGTCCCTCTCACATACCTGTAGCTGAGAGAAGCCTCCTCTTGAGGTGCTTATGGAAAGTTGGTATTCCTCTTGAGTCGAAGCCAGGGACTAAGCTCTCATCTCGAGTTGATTTGGGGTCCAAGGGGAAATTTCGTGTTGCTCCAGTGACCTCAGTATCCCTCTAGAGTTGAGAGAGTGATCTTGGGTTTTCTCTGGAGTGCCATCAAGGAAATCAAGGCTCCTTTCACGTTTGATGTGGAACACGGAATTGCTCTGCACGCAGTCCAGGGGAATCGGGCCTCAACTCGCGGCGACGGGGAAATCTCATGGTTTTTCTCGAGTTGCGGACGGAACCTGGGGTATATTCTCGAGTTAAGGCGGGGAGGGACCTTCCAGACACGGGTTTGTTCAGCGACGTCAGGACTCCTGCCTAGGGGCGAGGGACACCTCGGGATTCTCCTCGAGTCTTGGCATGGCAATTGGGTCGCGTCTCCACGTGAGGCGGGAGACCCAGGGTCCCTTTCCACGTGTCACAGGCATCCTGGGACTACTATCCATTTTCAAGAGGAGTCAGGCATCGTCTCCTTTGGAAGCATTGATCTCCGCAGACCTCTTGAGGTTTCAAAGGATGTGAGGCCTCCGGTCGCGATGAGGCGGAGAACTAGGTCTTTCTCTGTGGTCTCCAAAGGGGATTCAGACATCCCTTCGTCTTGGGAGATGCAAGACGAGCCTGCATTCAATTCACTGCAGGGATATCAGGCCTTATTTCGAGTCAGAGCATCTCGGTGTCCATTCCACTTGAGGCCACAAACTCAGGGTCCCTCTCACTTACCTGTAGCTGAGAGAAGCCTCCTCTTGAGCTGCTTGTGAAAAGTTGGTATTCCTCTTGAGTCGAAGCCAGGGACTAAGCTCTCATCTCGAGTTGATTTGGGGTCCACGGAACCCTTTCATGTTGCTCCAGTGACCTCAGGATCCCTCTAGACTTGAGACAGTGATCTTGGGTTTTCTCTGGAGTTCCATCAAGGAAATCAAGGCTCCTTTCACGTTTGATGTGGAACACGGAATTGCTCTGCACGCAGTGCAAGGGGAATCAGGCCTCATCTCGCGGCGAGGGGGAAGTCTCATGGTTTTTCTCGAGTTGCGGCCGGAACCTGGGGTATATTCTCGAGTTACGACGGGGAGGGCCCTTCCAGACACGTTTTTGTTCAGCGACGTCAGGACTGCTGCCTAGGGGAGAGGGACACCTCGGGATTCTCCTCGAGTCTTGGCATGGCAATTGGGACGCGTCTCCAAGTGAGGCGGGAGACCCAGGGTCCCTTTCCACGTGCCACAGGGATCCTGGGACTCCTATCCATTTTCAAGAGGAGTCAGGCATCGTCTCCTTTGGAAGCATTGATCTCCGCGGACCTCTCGAGTTTTCAAAGGATGTGAGGCCTCAGGTCGCGTTGAGGCAGAGGACTAGGTCTTTCTCTGTGGTCTCCAGAGGGGATTCAGACAACCCTTCGTCTTGGGAGATGCAAGACGAGCCTGCATTCAATTCACTGCAGGGATATCCGGCCTTACTTCAAGTCAGAGCATCTCGGTGTCCATTCCACTTGAGGCCACAAATTCAGAGTCCCTCTCACATACCTTTAGCTGAGAGAAGCCTCCTCTTGAGGTGCTTGTGGAAAGTTGGTAGACCTCTTGAGTAGAAGCCAGAGACTAAGCTCTCATCTCGAGTTGATTTGGGGTCCAAGGGGAAATTTCGTGTTGCTCCAGTGACTTCAGCATCCCTCTAGAGTTGAGACAGTGATCTTGGGTTTTCTCTGGAGTGCCATCAAGGAAATCAAGGCTCCTTTCACGTTTGATGTGGAACACGGAATTGCTCTGCACGCAGTCCAGGGGAATCGGGCCTCAACTCGCGGCGACGGGGAAATCTCATGGTTTTTCTTGAGTTGCGGACGGAACCTGGGGTATATTCTCGAGTTACGACGGGGAGGGCCCTTCCAGACACGTGTTGGTTCAGTGACGTCAGGACTCCTGCCTAGGTGCGAGGGACACCTCGGGATTCTCCTCGAGTCTTGGCATGGCAATTACGACGCGACTCCACGTGAGGCGGGAGACCCAGGGTCCCTTTCCACGTGCCACAGGAATCCTGGGACTCCTATCCATTTTCAAGAGGAGTCAGGCATCGTCTGCTTTGGAAGCATTGATCTCCGCGGACCTCTGGAGTTTTAAAAGGATGTGAGGCCCCCGGTCGCTATGAGGCGGAGAATTAGGTCTTTCTCTGTGGTCTCCACAGGGATTTCAGACATCCCTTCATCTTGGGAGATGCAAGACGAGCCTGCATTCAATTCACTGCAGGGATATCCGGCCTTACTTCGAGTCAGAGCATCTCGGTGTCCATTCCACTTGAGGCCACAAATTCAGGGTCCCTCTCACATACCTGTAGCTGAGAGAAGCCTCCTCTTGAGGTGCTTGTGGAAAGTTGGTATTCCTCTTGAGTCTAAGCCAGGGTCTAAGCTCTCATCTCGAGTAGATTTGGGGTCCACAAAGCCCTTTCCTGTTGTTCCAGTGACCTCAGGATCCCTCTAGACTTGAGACAGTGATCTTGGGTTTTCTCTGGAGTGCCATCAAGGAAATCAAGGCTCCTTTAACGTTTGATGTGGAACACGGAATTGCTCTGCATGCAGTGCAGGGGAATCGGGCCTCAACTCGCGGCGAGGGGGAAATCTCATGGTTTTTCTCGAGTTGCGGCCGGAACCTGTGGTATATTCACGAGTTACGACGGGGAGGGCCCTTCCAGACACGTGTTTGTTCAGCGACGTCAGGACTCCTGCCTAGGGGCGAGGGACACCTCGGGATTCTCCTCGAGTCTTGGCATGGCAATTGGGACGCGTCTCCACGTGAGGCGGGAGACCCAGTGTCCCTTTCCACGGGCCACAGGGATCCTGGGACTCCTATCCATTTTCAAGAGGAGTCAGGCATCTTCTCCTTTGGAAGCATTGATCTCCGCGGACCTCTCGAGTTTTCAAAGGATGTGAGGCCTCCGGTCGCGATGAGGCGGAGAACTAGGTCTTTCTCTGTGGTCTCCACATGGGATTCAGACATCCCTTCGCTTGGGAGATGCAAGACGAGACTACATTCAATTCACTGCAGGGATATCCGGCCTTACTTCGAGTCAGAGCATCTCGGTGTCCATTCCACTTGAGGCCACAAACTCAGGGTCCCTCTCAAATACCTGTTGCTGAGAGAAGCCTCCTCTTGAGGTGCTTGTGGAAAGTTGGAATTCCTGTTGAGTCGAAGCCAGGGACTAAGCTCTCATCTCGAGTTGATTTGGGGTCCACGGAGCTCTTTCGTGTTGCTCCAGTGACCTCAGGATCCCTCTAGACATGAGACAGTGATCTTGGGTTTTCTCTGGAGTGCCATCAAGGAAATCAAGGCTCCTTTCACGTTTGATGTGGAACACGGAATTGCTCTGCACGCAGTGCAGGTGAATCGGGCCTCATCTCGCGGCGAGGGGGAAGTCTCATGGTTTTTCTCAAGTTGCGGCCGGAACCTGGGGTATATTCTCGAGTTACGAAGGGGAGGGCCCTTCCAGACACGTCTTTGTTCAGCGACTTCAGGACTCCTGCCTAGGTGCGAGGGACACATCGGGATTCTATTCGAGTCTTGGCATGGCAATTGGGACGCGTCTCCACGTGAGGCAGGAGACCCAGTGTCCCTTTCGACGAGCCACAGGGATCTTGGGACTCCTATCCATTTTCAAGAGGGGTCAGGCATCGTCTCATTTGGAAGCATTGATCTCCACGGACCTCTCGAGTTTTCAAAGGATGTGAGGCCTCCGATCGCGTTGAGGCGGAGGACTAGGTCTTTCTCTGTGGTCTCCACAGGGGATTCAGACAACCCTTCGTCTTCGGAGATGCAAGACGAGCCTGCATTCAATTCACTGCAGGGATATCCGGCCTTACTTCGAGTCAGAGCATCTCAGTGTCCATTCCACTTGAGGCCAGAAACTCAGGGTCCCTCACACATACCTGTAGCTGAGAGAAGCCTCGTCTTCAGGTGCTTGTGAAAAGTGGGTATTCCTCTTGAGTCGAAGCCAGGGACTAAGCTCTCATCTCGAGTTGATTTGGGGTCCACGGGACCCTTTCGTGTTGCTCCAGTGACGTCAGGATCCCTCTAGACTTGAGACAGTGATCTTGGGTTTTCTCTGGAGTGCCATCAAGGAAATCAAGGCTCCTTTCACGTTTGATGTGGAACACGGAATTGCTCTACGCAGTGCAGGGGAATAGGGCCTCATCTCGCGGCGAGGGGGAAGTCTCATGGTTTTTCTCGAGTTGCGGCCGGAACCTGGGATATATTCTCGAGTTACGACGGGGAGGGCCCTTCCAGACACGTGTTTGTTCAGCGACATCAGGACTCCTGCCTAGGTGCGAGGGACACGTCGGGATTCTCCTCGAGTCTTGGCATGGCAATTGGGACGCGTCTCCACGTGAGGCAGGAGACCCAGTGTCCCTTTCGACGAGCCACAGGGATCCTGGGACTCCTATCCATTTTCAAGAGGGGTCAGGCATCGTCTCCTTTGGAAGCATTGATCTCCGCGGACCTCTCGAGGTTTCAAAGGATGTGAGGCCTCCGGTCGCGATGAGGCGGAGGACTAGGTCTTTCTCTGTGGTCTCCACAGGGGATTCAGACATCCCTTCGTCTTGGGAGATGCAAGACGTGCCTGCATTCAATTCACTGCAGGGATATCCGGCCTTACTTCGAGTCAGAGCATCTCGGTGTCCATTCCACTTGAGGCCACAAACTCAGGGTCCCTCTCACATACCTGTAGCTGAGAGAAGCCTCCTCTTGAGGTGCTTATGGAAAATTGGTATTCCTCTTGAGTCGAAGCCAGGGACTAAGCTCTCATCTCGAGTTGATTTGAGGTCCAAGGGGAAATTTCGTGTTGCTCCAGTGACCTCAGCATCCCTCTAGAATTGAGAGAGTGATCTTGGGTTTTCTCTGGAGTGCCATCAAGGAAATCAAGGCTCCTTTCACGTTTGATGTGGAACACGGAATTGCTCTGCACGCAGTCCAGGGGAATCGGGCCTCAACTCGCGGCGACGGGGAAATCTCATGGTTTTTCTCGAGTTGCGGACGGAACCTGGGGTATATTCTCGAGTTAAGGCGGGGAGGGACCTTCCAGACACGGGTTTGTTCAGCGACGTCAGGACTCCTGCCTAGGGGCGAGGGACACCTCGGGATTCTCCTCGAGTCTTGGCATGGCAATTGGGTCGCGTCTCCACGTGAGGCGGGAGACCCAGGGTCCCTTTCCACGTGCCACAGGCATCCTGGGACTCCTATCCATTTTCAAGAGGAGTCAGGCATCGTCTCCTTTGGAAGCATTGATCTCCGCAGACCTCTTGAGGTTTCAAAGGATGTGAGGCCTCCGGTCGAGATGAGGCGGAGAACTAGGTCTTTCTCTGTGGTCTCCACAGGGGATTCAGACATCCCTTCGTCTTGGGAGATGCAAGACGAGCCTGCATTCAATTCACTGCAGGGATATCAGGCCTTATTTCGAGTCAGAGCATCTCGGTGTCCATTCCACTTGAGGCCACAAACTCAGGGTCCCTCTCACTTACGTGTAGCTGAGAGAAGCCTCCTCTTGAGCTGCTTGTGAAAAGTTTTATTCCTCTTGAGTCGAAGCCAGGGACTAAGCTCTCATCTCGAGTTGATTTGGGGTCCACGAAGCCCTTTCGTGTTGCTCCAGTGACCTCAGGATCCCTATAGACTTGAGACAGTGATCTTGGGTTTTCTCTGGAGTGCCATCAAGGAAATCAAGGCTCCTTTCATGTTTGATGTGGAACACGGAATTGCTCTGCATGCAGTGCAAGGGAATCGGGCCTCATCTCGCGGCGAGTGGGAAATCTCATGGTTTTTCTCGAGTTGCGGCCGGAACCTGGGGTATATTCTCGAGTTACGATGGGGAGGGCCCTTCCAGACACGTGTTTGTTCAGCGACGTCTGGACTCCTGCCTAGGTGCGAGGGACACCTCGGGATTCTCCTCGAGTCTTGGCATGGCAATTGGGATGCGTCTCCACGTGATTCGGGAGACCGAGGGTCCTTTTCCACGTGCCACAGGGATCCTGGGACTCCTATCCATTTTCAAGAGGAGTCAGGCATCGTCTCCTTTGGAAGTATTGATCTCCGCGGACCTCTCGAATTTTCAAAGGATGTGAGGCCTCTGGTCGCGATGAGGCGGAGAAGTCGGTCTTTCTCTGAGGTCTCCACAGGGGATTCAGACATCCCTTCGTCTTGGGAGATGCAAGACGAGCCTGCATTCAATTCACTGCAGGGATATCCGGCCTTACTTCGAGTCAGAGCATCTCGGTGTCCATTCCACTTGAGGCCACAAACTCAGGGTCCCTCTCACACACCTGTAGCTGAGAGAAGCCTCCTCTTGAGGTGCTTATGGAAAGTTGGTATTCCTCTTGAGTCGAAGCCAGGGACTAAGCTCTCATCTCGAGTTGATTTGGGGTCCAAGGGGAAATTTCGTGTTGCTCCAGTGACCTCAGGATCCCTCTAGACTTGAGACAGTGATCTTGGGTTTTCTCTGGAGTGCCATCAAGGAAATCAAGGCTCCTTTCACGTTTGATGTGGAACACGGAATTGCTCTGCATGCAGTGCAGGGGAATCGGGCCTCAACTCGCGGCGAGGGGGAACTCTTGGTTTTTCTCGAGTTGCGGCCGGACCCTCGGGTATATTCTCGAGTTACGACGGGGAGGGTCCTTCCAGACACGTGTTTGTTCAGCGACGTCAGGACTCCTGACTAGGGGCGAGGGACACCTCCGGATTCTCCTCGAGTCTTGGCATGGCAATTGGGATGCGTCTAAACGTGAGGTGGGAGACCCAGGGTCCCTTTCCACATGCCACAGGGATCCTGGGACTCCTATCCATTTTCAAGAAGAGTCAGGCATCTTCTCCTTTGGAAGCATTGATCTCCGCGGACCTCTCGAATTTTCAAAGGATGTGAGGCCTCCGGGCGCGATGAGGCGGAGAACTAGGTCTTTCTCTGTGGTCTCCACAGGGGATTCAGACAACCCTTCGTCTTGGGAGATGCAAGACGAGCCTGCATTCAATTCACTGCAGGCATATCCGGCCTTACTTCGAGTCAGAGCATTTCGCTGTCCATTCCACTTTGGCCAAAAACTCAGGGTCCCTCTCACATACCTGTAGCTGAGAGAAGCCTCCTCTTGAGTGGCCTGTGGAAAGTTCGTATTCCTCTTGAGTCGAAGCCAGGGACTAAGCTCTCATCTCGTGTTGATTTGGGGTCCCCGGAGCCCTTTAATGTTGCTCCAGTGACCTCAGGATCCCTCTAGACTTGAGACAGTGATCTTGGGTTTTCTCTGGAGTGCCATCAAGGAAATCAAGGCTCCTATCATATTTGATGTGGAACACGGAATTGCTCTGCACGCAGTGCAGGGGAATCGGGCCTCATCTCGCGGCGAGGGGGAAGTCTCATGGTTTTTCTCGAGTTGCGGCCGGAACTTGGGGTATATTCTCGAGTTACGACGGGGAGGGCCCTTCCAGACACGTGTTTGTTCAGCGACGTCAGGACTCCTGCCTAGGTGCGAGGGACACCTCGGGATTCTCCTCGAGTCTTGGCATGGCAATTGGGACGCGCCTCCATGTGAGGCGGGAGACCCAGGGTCGCTTTCCACGTGCCACAGGGTTCCTGGGACTCCTATCCATTTTCAAGAGGAGTCAGGCATCGTCTCCTTTGAAAGCATTGATCTATGCCCACCTCTCGAGTTTTCAAAGGATGTGAGGCCTCCGGTCGCGAGAAGGCGGAGAACTAGGTTTTTCTCTGTGGTCTCCACGGGGGATTCAGACATCCCTTCGTCTTGGGAGATGCAAGACGAGTCTGCATTCAAATCACTGCAGGGATATCCGGCCTTACTTCGAGTCAGAGCATCTCGGTGTCCATTCCACTTGAGGCCATAAAATCAGGGTCCCTCTCACATACATGTAGCTGAGAGAAGCCTCCTCTTGAGGTGCTTGTGGAAAGTTGGTATTCCTCTTGAGTCGAAGCCAGGGACTAAGCTCTCATCTCGAGTTGATTTGGGGTCCACGGAGCCCTTTCGTCTTGCTCCAGTGACCTCAGGATCCCTCTAGACTTCAGACAGTGATCTTGGGTTTTCTCTGGAGTGCCATCAAGGAAATCAAGGCTCCTTTCAAGTTTGATGTGGAACACGGAATTGCTCTGCACGCAGTTCAGGGGAATCGGGCCTCATCTCGCGGCAAGGGGGATGTCTCATGGTTTTTCTCGACTTGGGGCCGGAACCTGGGGTATATTCTCGAGTTACGACGGGGAGGGCCCTTTCAGACACGTGTTTGTTCAGCGACGTCAGGACTCCTGCCTAGGTGCGAGGGACACCTCGGGATTCTCCTCGAGTCTTGGCATGGCAATTGGGATGCGTCTCCACGTGAGGCGGGAGACCCAGGGTCCCTTTCCCCGTGCCACAAGGATCCTCGGACTCCTATCCATTTTCAAGAAGAGTCAGGCATCGTCTCCTTTGGAAGCATTTATCTCCGCGGACCTCTCGAGTTTTCAAAGGATGTGAGGCCTCCGGTCTCGATGAGGCGGTGAACTAGTTCTTTCTCTGTGGTCTCCACTGGGGATTCAGACATCCCTTCGTCTTGGGAGATGCAAGACGAGCCTGCATTCAGTTCACTGCAGGGATATCCGGCCTTACTTCGAGTCAGAGCATCTCGGTGTCCATTCCACTTAAGGCCACAAACTCGGGGTCCCTCTCAAATACCTGTAGCTGAGAGAAGCCTCCTCTTGAGGTGCTTGTGGAAAGTTGGTATTCCTCTTGAGTCTAAGCCAGGGACTAAGCTCTCATCTCGAGTTGATTTGGGGTCCACGGAGCCCTTTCCTGTTGGTCCAGTGACCTCAGGATCCCTCTAGACTTGAGACAGTGATCTTGGGTTTTCTCTGGAGTGCCATCATGGAAATCAAGGCTCCTTTCACGTTTGATGTGGAACACGGAATTGCTCTGCATGCAGTGCAGGGGAATCAGGCCTCATCTCGCGGCGAGGGGGAAATCTCATGGTTTTTCTCGAGTTGCGGCCTGAACCTGGGGTATATTCTCGAGTTACGACGGGAAGGGCCTTCCAGACACCTGTTTGTTGAGCGACGTCAGGACTCCTGCCTAGGTGCGAGGGACACCTCGGGATTCTCCTCGAGTCTTGGCATGGCAATTTGGACGCGTCTCCACGTGAGGCGGGAGACCCAGGTTCCCTTTCCACGTGCCACAGGGATCCTGGGACTCCTATCCATTTTCAAGAGGAGTCAGGCATCGTCTCCTTTGGAACCATTGATCTCCGCGGACCTCTCGAGTTTTCAAAGGATGTGAGGCCTCCGGTCGCGATGAGGCGGAGAACTCGGTCTTTCTCTGCGGTCTCCACAGGGGATTCAGACATCCCTTCGTCTTGGGAGATGCAAGACGAGCCTGCATTCAATTCACTGCAGGGATATCCGGCCTTACTTCGAATCAGAGCATCTCGGTGTCCATTCCACTTGAGGCCACAAACTCAGGGTCCGTCTCACATACCTGTAGCTGAGAGAAGCCTCCTCTTGAGGTGCTTGTGGAAAGTTGGTATTCCTCTTGATTCGAAGCCGGGGACTAAGCTCTCATCTCGAGTTGATTTGGGGTCCACAGAGCCCTTTCCTGTTGGTCCAGTGACCTCAGGATCCCTCTAGACTTGAGACAGTGATCTTGGGTTTTCTCTGGAGTGCCATCAAGGAAATCAAGGCTCCTTTCACGTTTGATGTGGAACACGGAATTGCTCTGCATGCAGTGCAGGGGAACCTGGCCTCATCTCGCGGCAAGGAGGATGTCTCATGGTTTTTCTAAGTAGCGGCCGGAACCTGGGGTATATTCTGAGTTACGACGCGGAGGGCCCTTCCAGACACGTGTTTGTTCAGCGACGTCAGGACTCATGCCTAGGTGCGAGGGACACCTCGGGATTCTCCGCGAGTCTTGGCATGGCAATTGGGACGCGTCTCCACGTGAGGCGGGAGACCTTGGGTCCCTTTCCACGTGCCACAGGGATCCTGGGACTCCTATCCATTTTCAAGAAGAGTCAGGCATCTTCTCCTTTGGAAGCATTGATCTCCGCGGACCTCTCGAATTTTCAAAGGATGTGAGGCCTCCGGTCGCGATGAGGCGGAGGACTAGGTCTTTCTCTGTGGTCTTCACAGGGGATTCAGACAACCCTTCGTCTTGGGAGATGCAAGACGAGCCTGCATTCAATTCACTGCAGGCATATCCGGCCTTACTTCGAGTCAGAGCATCTCGCTGTCCATTCCACTTTGGCCAAAAACTCAGGGTCCCTCTCACATACCTGTAGCTGAGAGAAGCCTCCTCTTGAGTGGCCTGTGGAAAGTTCGTATTCCTCTTGAGTCGAAACCAGGGACTAAGCTCTCATCTCGTGTTGATTTGGGGTCCCCGGAGCCCTTTAATGTTGCTCCAGTGATCTCAGGATCCCTCTAGACTTGAGACAGTGATCTTGGGTTTTCTCTGGAGTGCCATCAAGGAAATCAAGGCTCCTATCATATTTGATGTGGAACACGGAATTGCTCTGCACGCAGTGCAGGGGAATCGGGCCTCATCTCGCGGCGAGGGGGAAGTCTCATGGTTTTTCTCGAGTTGCGGCCGGAACTTGGGGTATATTCTCGAGTTACGACGGGGAGGGCCCTTCCAGACACGTGTTTGTTCAGCGACGTCAGGACTCCTGCCTAGGTGCGAGGGACACCTCGGGATTCTCCTCGAGTCTTGGCATGGCAATTGGGACGCGCCTCCATGTGAGGCGGAAGACCCAGGGTCGCTTTCCACGTGCCACAGGGTTCCTGGGACTCCTATCCATTTTCAAGAGGAGTCAGGCATCGTCTCCTTTGGAAGCATTGATCTCCACCCACCTCTCGAGTTTTCAAAGGATGTGAGGCCTCCGGTCACGAGAAGGCGGAGAACTAGGTTTTTCTCTGTGGTCTCCACGGGGGATTCAGACATCCCTTCGTCTTGGGAGATGCAAGACGAGTCTGCATTCAAATCACTGCAGGGATATCCGGTTTACTTCGAGTCAGAGCATCTCGGTGTACATTCCACTTGAGGCCACAAACTCAGGGTCCCTCTCACATACCTGTTGCTTAGAGAATCCTCCTCTTGAGGTGCTTGTGAAAAGTTGGTATTCCTCTTGAGTCGAAGCCAGGGATTAAGCTCTCATCTCGAGTTGATTTGGGGTCCACGGAGCCCTTTCGTGTTGCTCCAGTGACCTCAGGATCCCTCTAGACTTGAGACAGTGATCTTGGGTTTTCTCTGGAGTGCCATCAAGGAAATCAAGGCTCCTTTCACCTTTGATGAGGAACACGGAATTGCTTTGCATGCAGTGCAGGTGAATCGGGCCTCATCTCGCGGCGAGGGGGAAGTCTCATGGTTTTTCTCGAGTTGTGGCCGGAACCTGGGGTATATTCTCGAGGTACGACGGGGAGGGCCCTTCCAGACATGTGTTTGTTCAGCGACGGCAGGACTCCTGCCTAGGTGCGAGGGACACCTCGGGATTCTCCTCGAGTCTTGCCATGGCAATTGGGACGCGTCTCCACGTGAGGCGGGAGACCCAGGGTCCCTTTCCACGTGCCACAGGGATCCTGGGACTCCTATCCATTTTCAAGAGGAGTCAGGCATCGTCTCCTTTGGAAGCATTGATCTCCGCGGACCTCTCGAGTTTTCAAAGGATGTGAGGCCTCCGGTCGCGATGAGGCGGAGAACTCGGTCTTTCTCTGCGGTCTCCTCAGGGGATTCAGACATCCCTTCGTCTTGGGAGATGCAAGACGAGCCTGCATTCAATTCACTGCAGGGATATCCGGCCTTACTTCGAATCAGAGCATCTCGGTGTCCATTCCACTTGAGGCCACAAACTCAGGGTCCGTCTCACATACCTGTAGCTGAGAGAAGCCTCCTCTTGAGGTGCTTGTGGAAAGTTGGTATTCCTCTTGATTCGAAGCCGGGGACTAAGTTCTCATCTCGAGTTGATTTGGGGTCCACGGAGCCCTTTCCTGTTGGTCCAGTGACCTCAGGATCCCTCTAGACTTGAGACAGTGATCTTGGGTTTTCTCTGGAGTGCCATCAAGGAAATCAAGGCTCCTTTCACGTTTGATGTGGAACACGGAATTGCTCTGCATGCAGTGCAGGGGAATCTGGCCTCATCTCGCGGCAAGGAGGATGTCTCATGGTTTTTCTAAGTAGCGGCCGGAACCTGGGGTATATTCTGAGTTACGACGCGGAGGGCCCTTCCAGACACGTGTTTGTTCAGCGACGTCAGGACTCATGCCTAGGTGCGAGGGACACCTCGGGATTCTCCGCGAGTCTTGGCATGGCAATTGGGACGCGTCTCCACGTGAGGCGGGAGACCTTGGGTCCCTTTCCACGTGCCACAGGGATCCTGGGACTCCTATCCATTTTCAAGAAGAGTCAGGCATCTTCTCCTTTGGAAGCATTGATCTCCGCGGACCTCTCGAATTTTCAAAGGATGTGAGGCCTCCGGTCGCGATGAGGCGGAGAACTAGGTCTTTCTCTGTGGTCTCCACAGGGGATTCAGACATCCCTTCGTCTTGGGAGATGCAAGACGAGCCTGCATTCAGTTCACTGCAGGGATATCCGGCCTTACTTCGAGTCAGAGCATCTCGGTGTCCATTCCACTTAAGGCCACAAACTCGGGGTCCCTCTCAAATACCTGTAGCTGAGAGAAGCCTCCTCTTGAGGTGCTTGTGGAAAGTTGGTATTCCTCTTGAGTCTAAGCCACGGACTAAGCTCTCATCTCGAGTTGATTTGGGGTCCACGGAGCCCTTTCCTGTTGGTCCAGTGACCTCAGGATCCCTCTAGACTTGAGACAGTGATCTTGGGTTTTCTCTGGAGTGCCATGATGGAAATCAAGGCTCCTTTCACGTTTGATGTGGAACACGGAATTGCTCTGCATGCAGTGCAGGGGAATCGGGCCTCATCTCGCGGCGAGGGGGAAGTCTCATGGTTTTTCTCAAGTTGTGGCCGGAACCTGGGGTATATTCTCGAGGTACGACGGGGAGGGCCCTTCCAGACATGTGTTTGTTCAGCGACGTCAGGACTCCTGCCTAGGTGCGAGGGACACCTCGGGATTCTCCTCGAGTCTTGCCATGGCAATTGGGACGCGTCTCCACGTGAGGCGGAAGACCCAGGGTCCCTTTCCACGTGCCACAGGGATCCTGGGACTCCTATCCATTTTCAAGAGGAGTCAGGCATCGTCTCCTTTTGAAGCATTGATCTCCGCGGACCTCTCGAGTTTTCAAAGGATGTGAGGCCTCCAGTCGCGATGAGTCGGAGAACCAGGTCATTCTCTCTGGTCTCCACAGGGGATTCATAAATCTCTTCATCTTGGGAGATGCAAGACGAGCCTGCATTCAATTCACTGTTGGGATATCCGGCCTTACTTCGAGTCAGAGCATCAAGGTGTCCATTCCACTTGAGGCCACAAAATCAGGGTAACTCTCATATACATGTAGCTGAGAGAAGCCTCCTCTTGAGGTGCTTGTGGAAAGTTGGTATTCCTCTTGAGTCGAAGCCAGGGACTAAGCTCTCATCTCGAGTTGATTTGGGGTCCACGGAGCCCTTTCCTGTAGCTACAGTGACCTCAGGGTCCCCCTAGACTTGAGACAGTGATCTTGGCTTTTCTCTGGGGTGCCATCAAGGAAATCAAGGCTCCTTTCACGTTTGATTTGTCACACGGAATTGCTCTGCACGCAATGCAGGGGAATCGGGCCTCATCTCGCAGAGAGGGGGAAGTCTCATGGTTGTTCTCGAGTTGCGGCTGGAACCCGGGGTATATTCTCGAGTTACAACGGGGAGGCCCCTTCCACACACGTGTTTGTTCAGCGACGTCAGGACTCTTGCCTAGGAGTGAGGGACACCTCGAGATTCTCCTCGAGGCTTGGCATGGCAATTGGGACGCGTCTCCACGTGAGGCAGGAGACCCAGGGTCCCTTTCCACGTGCCACAGGGATCCTGGGACTCCTATCCATTTTCAAGAGGAGTCAGGCATCGTCTCCTTTGGAAGCATTGATCTCCGCGGGCCTCTCGCGTTTTCAAAGGATGTGAGGCCTCCGGTCGCGATGAAGCAGAGAACTAGGTCTTTCTCTGTGGTCTCCACAGGGGATTCAGACATCCCTTCTTCTTGGGAGATGCAAGACGAGCCTGCATTCAATTCACTGCAGGGATATCAGGCATTACTTCGAGTCAGAGCATCTCGGTGTCCATTCCACTTGAGGCCACAAACTCAGGGTCCCTCTCACATACATGTAGCTGAGAGAAGCCTCCTCTTGAGGTGCTTGTGGAAAGTTGGTATTCCTCTTGAGTCGAAGCCAGGGACTAAGCTCTCATCTCGATTTGATTTGGTGTCCACGGAACACTTTCCTGTTGCTACAGTGACCTCAGGATCCCTCTAGACTTGGGACAGTGATCTTGGGTTTTCTCTGGAGTGCAATCAAGGAAATCAAGTCTCCTTTCTCGTTTCATGTGGAACATGGAATTGCTCTGCACGCAGTGTAGGGGAATCGGGCCTCATCTCGCAGAGAGGCGGAAGTCTCACGGTTTTTCTCGAGTCTCGGCCGGAACCTGGGGTATATTCTCGAGTTACGACGGGGAGTGCCCTTCCAGACACGTGTTTGTTCAGCGACGTCAGGCCTCCTGCCTAGGTGCGAGGGACACCTCGGGATTCTCCTCGAGTCTTGGCATGGCAATTGGGTCGTGTCTCCACGTGAGGCGGGAGACCCAGTGTCCCGTTCCACGTGCCACAGGGATCCTGGGACTCCTATCCATTTTCAAGAGGAGTCAGGCATCCTCTCCTTTGGAAGCATTGATCTCCGCGGACCTCTCGAGTTTTCAAAGGATGTGAGGCCTCCGTCGCGATGAGGCGGAGAACTAGGTCTTTCTCTGTGGTCTCCACAATGGATTCAGACATCCCCTCGTCTTGGGAGATGCAAGACGAGCCTGCATTCAATTCACTGCAGGGATATCCGGCCTTACTTCGAGTCAGAGCATCTCGGTGTCCATTGACCTTGAGGCCACAAACTCAGGGTCCCTCTCACATACCTGTAGCTGAGAGAAGCTTCCTCTTGAGGTGCTTGTGGAAAGTTGGTATTCCTCTTGAGTGGAAGCCAGGGACTAAGCTCTCATCTCGAGTTGATTGTGGTCCACGGAGCCCTTTCGTGTTGCTCCTGTGACCTCAGGATCCCTCTAGACTTGAGACAGTGATCTTGGGTTTTCTCTGGACTGCCATCAAGGAAATCAAGGCTCCTTTCAGGTTTGATGTGGAACACGGAATTGCTCTGCACGGAGTGCAGGGGAATCGGGCCTCATCTTTCGGCGAGGGGAAGTATCATGGTTTTTCTCGAGGTGCGGCCGGATCCTGGGGTATATTCTCGAGTTACGACGGGGAGGGCCCTTCCACACACGAGTTTGTTCAGCGACGTCAGGACTCCTGCCTAGGTGCGAGGGACACCACGGGATTCTCCTCGAGTCTTGGCATGGCAATTGGGACGCGTCTCCACGTGAGGCGGGAGACCCAGGGTCCCTTTCCACGTGCCACACGGATCCTGGGACTCCTATCCATTTTCAAGAGGAGTCAGGCATCGTCTCCTTTTGTAGCATTGATCTCCGCGGAACTCTCGAGTTTTCAAATGATGTGAGGCCTCCGGTCGCGTTGAGGCGGAGGACTAGGTCTTTCTCTGTGGTCTCCACAGGGGATTCAGACAACCCTTCGTCTTGGGAGATGCAAGACGAGCCTGCATCCAATTCACTGCAGGGATATCCGGCCTTACTTCGAGTCAGAGCACCTCGGTATCCATTCCACTTGAGGCCACAAACTCGGGGTCCCTCAAATATACCTGAAGCTGAGAGAAGCCTCCTCTTGACGTGCTTGTGGAAAGTTGTTATTCCTCTTGACTCGAAGCCAGGGACTAAGCTCTCATCTCGAGTTGATTTGGGGTCCACGGAGCCTTTTCGTGTTGCTACAGTGACCTCAGGATCCCTCTGGACTTGAGACAGGGATCTTGGGTTTTCTCTGGAGTGCCATCAAGGAAATCAAGGCTCCTTTCACGTTTGATGTGGAACACGGAATTGCTCTGCACGCAGTGCAGGGGAATCGGGCCTCATCTCGCGGCGAGGGGGAAGTCTTGGTTTTTCGCGAGTGGCGGCCGGAACCTGGGGTATATTCTCGAGTTACGACGGGGAGGGCCCTTCCAGACACGTGTTTCTTCAGCGAAGTGAGGACTCCTGACTAGGTGCGAGGGACACCTCGGGGTTCTCCTCGAGTCTTGGCATGGCAATTGGGACGCGTCTCCATGTGAGGCGGGAAACCCAGGGTCCCTTTCCACGTGCCACAGGGATCCTGGGACTCCTATCCATTTTCAAGAGGAGTCAGGCATCGTCTCCTTTGGAAGCATTGATCTCCGCAGACCTCTCGAGTTTTGAAAGGATGTGAGGCCTCCGGTCGCGATGAGCCGGAGAACTAGTTCTTTCTCTGTGGTCTCCACAGGGGATTCAGACATCCCTTCCTCTTAGGAAATGCAAGACGAGCCTGCTTTCAATTCCCTGCAGGAATATCCGGCCTTACTTCGAGTCAGAGCATCTCGGTTTCCATTCCACTTGAGGCCACAAACTCAGGGTCCCTCTCACATACCTGTAGCTGAGAGAAGCCTCCTCTTGAGGTGCTTGTGGAAAGTTGGTATTCCTCTTGACTCGAAGCCAGGGACTAAGCTCTCATCTCGAGTTGATTTGGGGTCCACGGAGCCCTTTGGTGTTGCTCCAGTGACCTCAGGATCCCTCTAGACTTGAGACAGTGATCTTGCGTTTTCTCTGGAGTGCCATCAAGGAAATCAAGGCTCCTTTCACGTTTGATATGGAACATGAAATTGCTCTGCATGCAGTGCAGGGGAATCGGGCCTCATCTCGTGGCGAGGGGGAAGTCTCATGGTTTTTCTCGAGTTGCGGCCGGAACCTGGGGTATATTCTCGAGTTACGAAGGGGAGGTCTCTTCCAGACACGTGTTTGTTCAGCGACGTCAGGACTCCTGCCTAGGTGCGAGGGACACCTCGGGATTCTCCTCGAGCCTTGGCATGGCAATTGGGACGCGTCTCCACGTGAGGCGGGAGACCCAGGGTCCCTTTCCACGTGCCACAGGGATCCTGGAACTCCTATCCATTTTCAGTAGGAGTCAGGCATGGTCTCCTTTGGAAGCATTGATCTCCGCGGACCTCTCGAGTTTTCAAAGGATGTGAGGCCTCCGGTCACGATGAGGCGGAGGACTAGGTCTTTCTCTGTGGTCTCCACAGGGGATTCAGGCAACCCTTCGTCTTGGGAGATGCAAGACGAGCCTGCATTCAATTCACTGCAGGGATATCCGGCCTTACTTCGAGTCAGAGCATCTCGGTGTCCATTCCACTTGAGGCCACAAACTCAGGGTCCCTCTCACATACATGTAACTGAGAGAAGCCTCCTCTTGAGGGGCTTGTGGAAAGTTCGTATTCCTCTTGAGACGAAGCCAGGGACTAAGCTCTCATCTCGAGGTGATTTGGGGTCCACGGAGCCCTTTCCTGTTGGTCCAGTGACCTCAGGATCCCTCTAGTCTTGAGACAGTGATCTTGGGTTTTCTCTGGCGTGCCATCAAGGAAATCCGGCTCCTTTCAAGATTGATGTGGAACACGGAATTGCTCTGCATGCAGTGCAGGGGAATCAGGCCTCAACTCGCGGCGAGGGGTAAATCTCATGGTTTTTCTCGAGTTGCGGCCCGAACCTGGGGTATATTCTCGAGTTACGACGGGGAGGGCCCTTCCAGACACGTGTTTGTTCAGCGACGTCAGGACTCCTGCCTAGGTGCGAAGGACACCTCGGGATTCTCCTCGAGTCTTGGCATGGCAATTGGGACGCGTCTCCACGTGAGGCGGGAGACCCAGGTTCCCTTTCCACGTGCCACAGGGATCCTGGGACTCCTATCCATTTTCAAGAGGAGTCAGGCATCGTCTCCTTTGGAAGCATTGATCTCCGCGGACCTCTCGAGTTTTCAAAGGATGTGAGGCCACCGGTCGCGATGAGGCAGAGAACTCGGTCTTTCTCTGTGGTCTCCACAGGGGATTCAGACATCCCTTCGTCTTGGGAGATGCAAGATGAGCCTGCATTCAATTCACTGCAGGGATAACCGGCCTTACTTCGAGTCAGAGCATCTCGGTGTCCATTCCACTTGAGGCCACAAACTCAGGGTCCCTCTCACATACCTCTAGCTGAGAGAAGCCTCCTCTTGAGGTGCTTGTGGAAAGTTGGTATTCCTCTTGAGTCGAAGCCAAGGACTAAGCTCTCATCTCGAGTTGATTTGGGGTCCACGGAGCCCTTTCGTGTTGCTCCAGTGACCTCAGGATCCCTCTAGACTTGAGACAGTGATCTTGGGTTTTCTCTGGAGTGCCATCAAGGAAATCAAGTCTCCTTTCACGTTTAGTGTGGAACACGGAATTGTTCTGCACGCAGTGCAGGGGAATCGGACCTCATCTCGCGGCGAAGGGGAAGTCTCATGGTGTTTCTCGAGTTGTGGCCGGAACCTGGGGTATATTCTCGAGTTACGACGGGGAGGGCCCTTCCAGACACGTGTTTGTTCAGCGACGTCAGGACTCCTGCCTAGGTGCGAGGGACACCTCGGGATACTCCTCGAGTCTTGGAATGGCAATTGGGACGCGTATCCACGTGAGGGGGGAGACCCAGGCTCCCTATCCACGTGCCACAGGGATCCTGGGACTCCTATCCATTTTCAAGAGGAGTCAGGCATCGTCCCCTTTGGAAGCATTGATCTCCTCAGACATCTCGAGTTTTCAAAGGATGTGAGGCCTGCGGTCGCGTTGAGGCGGAGGACTAGGACATTCTCTGTGATCTCCACAGGGGATTCAGACATCCCTTCGTCTTGGGAGATGCAAGACGAGCCTGCATTCAATTCACTGCAGGGATATCCAGCCTTACTTTGAGTCGAGCATCTCGGTGTCCTTTCCACTTAAGGCCACAAACTCGGGGTCCCTCTCACATACCTGTAGCTGAGAGAAGCCTCCTCTTGAGGTGCTTGTGGAAAGTTGGTATTCCTCTTGAGTCGAAGCCAGGGACTAAGCTCACATCTCTAGCTGATTTGGGGTCCACGGAGCCCTTTCTTGTTGCTCCAGTGACCTCAGGATCCCTCTAGACTTGAGACAGTGATCTTGGGTTTTCTCTGGAGTGCCATCAAGGAAATCAAGGCTCCTTTCATTTTTGATGTGGAATACGGAATTGCTCTGCACGCAGGGCAGGGGAATCGGGCCTCATATCGCGGCGAGGGGGAAGTCTCATGGTTTTTCTCGAGTTGTGGCCGGAACATGGGTATATTCTCGAGTTACGACGGGGAGGGCCCTTCCAGACACGTGTTTGTTCAGCGAGGTCAGGACTCCTGCCTAGGTGCGAGGGACACCTCGGGATTCTCCTCGAGTCTTGGCATGGCAATTGGGACGCGTCTCCACGTGAGGCGGGAGACCCAGGGTCCCTTTCCACGTGCCACAGGGATCCTGGGACTCCTGTCCATTTTCTGGAGGTGTCAGGCATCGTCTCCTTTGGAAGCATTGATCTCCGCAGACCTCTCGAGTTTTCAAAGGATGTGAGGCCTCCGGTCGCGTTGAGGCGGAGGACTAGGACATTCTCTGTGATCTCCACAGGGGATTCAGACATCCCTTCGTCTTGGGAGATGCAAGACGAGCCTGCATTCAATTCACTGCAGGGATATCCAGCCTTACTTCGAGTCGAGCATCTCGGTGTCCTTTCCACTTGAGGCCACAAAATCAGGGTCCCTCTCACATACCTGTAGCTGAGAGAAGCCTCCTCTTGAGGTGCTTGTGGAAACTTGGTATTCCTCTTGAATCGAAGCTGGGAATAAGCTCTCATCTCGAGTTGATTTGGGGTCCCCGGAGCCCTTTCATGTTGCTCCAGTGACCTCAGGATCCCTCTAGACTTGAGACAGTGATCTTGGGTTTTCCCTGGAGTGCCATCAAGGAAATCAAGGCTCCTATCATGTTTGATGTGGAACACGGAATTGCTCTGCACGCAGTGCAGGGGAATCGGGCCTCATCTCGCGGCGAGGGGGATGTCTCATGGTTTTTCTCGAGTTGCGGCCAGAACTTGGGATATATTCTCGAGTTACGGACGGGGAGGGCCCTTCCAGACACGTGTTTGTTCAGCGACGTCAGGACTCCTGCCTAGGTGCGAGGGACACCTCGAGATTCTCCGCGAGTCTTGGAATGGCAAGTGGGACGCGTCTCCACGTGAGGCGGGAGACCTTGGGTCCCTTTCCACGTGCCACAGGGATCCTGGGACTCCTATACATTTTCAAGAAGAGTCAGGCATCTTCTCCTTTGGAAGCATTGATCTCCGCGGACCTCTCGAATTTTCAAAGGATGTGAGGCCTCCGGTCGCGATGAGGCGGAGAACTAGGTCTTTCTCTGTGGTCTCCACAGGGGATTCAGACATCCCTTCGTCTTGGGAGATGCAAGACGAGCCTGCATTCAATTCACTGCAGGCATATCCGGCCTTACTTCGAGTCAGAGCATCTCGCTGTCCATTCCACTTTGGCCAAAAACTCAGGGTCCCTCTCACATACCTGTAGCTGAGAGAAGCCTCCTCTTGAATGGCCTGTGGAAAGTTCGTATTCCTCTTGAGTCGAAGCCAGGGACTAAGCTCTCATCTCGTGTTGATTTGGGGTCCCCGGAGCCCTTTAATGTTGCTCCAGTGACTTCAGGATCCCTCTAGACTTGAGACAGTGATCTTGGGTTTTCTCTGGAGTGCCATCAAGGAAATCAAGGCTCCTATCATATTTGATGTGGAACACGGAATTGCTCTGCACGCAGTGCAGGGGAATCGGGCCTCATCTCGCGGCGAGCGGGAAGTTTCATGGTTTTTCTCGAGTTGCGGCCTGAACCTGGGGTATATTCTCGAGTTACGACGGGAAGGGCCTTCCAGACACGTGTTTGTTGAGCTACGTCAGGACTCCTGCCTAGGTGCGAGGGACACCTCGGGATTCTCCTCGAGTCTTGGCATGGCAATTTGGACGCGTCTCCACGTGATGCGGGAGACGCAGGTTCCCTTTCCACGTGCCACAGGGATCCTGGGACTCCTATCCATTTTCAAGAGGAGTCAGGCATCGTCTTCTTTGGAAGCATTGATCTCCGCGGACCTCTCGAGTTTTCAAAGGATGTGAGGCCTCCGGTCGCGATGAGGCGGAGAACTCGGTCTTTCTCTGCGGTCTCCACAGGGGATTCAGACATCCCTTCGTCTTGGGAGATGCAAGACGAGCCTTCATTCAATTCACTGCAGGGATATCCGGCCTTACTTCGAATCAGAGCATCTCGGTGTCCATTCCACTTGAGGCCACAAACTCAGGGTCCCTCTCACATACCTGTACCTGAGAGTAGCCTCCTCTTGAGGTGCTTGTGGAAAGTTGGTATTCCTCTTGATTCGAAGCCGGGGACTAAGCTCTCATCTCGAGTTGATTTGGGGTCCACGGAGCCCTTTCCTGTTGGTCCAGTGACCTCAGGATCCCTCTAGACTTGAGACAGTGATCTTGGGTTTTCTCTGGAGTGCCATCAAGGAAATCAAGGCTCCTTTCACGTTTGATGTGGAACACGGAATTGCTCTGCATGCAGTGCAGGGGAATCTGGCCTCATCTCGTGGCAAGGAGGATGTCTCATGGTTTTTCTAAGTAGCAGCCGGAACCTGGGGTATATTCTGAGTTACGACGCGGAGGGCCCGTCCAGACACGTGTTTGTTCAGCGACGTTAGGACTCATGCCTAGGTGCGAGGGACACCTCGAGATTCTCAGCGAGTCTTGGAATGGCAAGTGGGACGCGTCTCCACGTGCGGCGGGAGACCTTGGGTCCCTTTCCACGTGCCACAGGGATCCTGGGACTCCTATCCATTTTCAAGAAGAGTCAGGCATCTTCTCCTTTGGAAGCATTGATCTCCGCGGACCTCTCGAATTTTCAAAGGATGTGAGGCCTCCGGTCGCGATGAGGCGGAGAACTAGGTCTTTCTCTGTGGTCTCCACAGGGGATTCAGACAACCCTTCGTCTTGGGAGATGCAAGACGAGCCTGCATTCAATTCACTGCAGGCATATCCGGCCTTACTTCGAGTCAGAGCATCTCGCTGTCCATTCCACTTTGGCCAAAAACTCAGGGTCCCTCTCACATACCTGTAGCTGAGAGAAGCCTCCTCTTGAGTGGCCTGTGGAAAGTTCGTATTCCTCTTGAGTCGAAGCCAGGGACTAAGCTCTCATCTCGTGTTGATTTGGGGTCCCCGGAGCCCTTTAATGTTGCTCCAGTGACTTCAGGATCCCTCTAGACTTGAGACAGTGATCTTGGGTTTTCTCTGGAGTGCCATCAAGGAAATCAAGGCTCCTATCATATTTGATGTGGAACACGGAATTGCTCTGCACGCAGTGCAGGGGAATCGGGCCTCATCTCGCGGCGAGGGGGAAGTCTCATGGTTTTTCTCGAGTTGCGGCCGGAACTTGGGGTATATTCTCGAGTTACGACGGCGAGGGCCATTCCAGACACGTGTTTGTTCAGCGACGTCAGGACTCCTGCCTTGGTGCGAGGGACACCTCGGGATTCTCCTCGAGTCTTGGCATGGCAATTGGGACGCGCCTCCATGTGAGGCGGGAGACCCAGGGTCGCTTTCCACGTGCCACAGGGTTCCTGGGACTCCTATCCATTTTCAAGAGGAGTCAGGCATCGTCTCCTTTGGAAGCATTGATCTCCGCCCACCTCTCGAGTTTTCAAAGGATGTGAGGCCTCCGGTCGCGAGAAGGCGGAGAACTAGGTTTTTCTCTGTGGTCTCCACAGGGGATTCAGACATCCCTTCGTCTTGGGATGTGAAAGACGAGCCTGCATTCAATTCACTGCAGGGATATCCGGCCTTACTTCGAGTCAGAGCATCTCGGTGTCCATTCCACTTGAGGCCACAAACTCAGGGTCCCTCTCACATACCTGTAGCTGAGAGAAGCCTCGTTTTGAGGTGCTTATGAAAAGTGGGTATTCCTCTTGATTCGAAGCCAGGGTCTAAGCTCTCATCTCGAGTTGATCTGGGGTCCACGGAGCCCTTAGGTGTTGCTCCAGTGACCTCAGGATCCCTCTAGACTTGAGACAGTGATCTTGGGTTTTCTCTGGAGTGCCATCAAGGAAATCAAGGCTCCTTTCACGTTTGATGTGGAACACGGAATTGCTCTGCACGCAGTGCAGGGGAATCGGCCTCATCTCCCGGCGAGGGGGAAGTCTAATGGTTTTTCTCGAGTTGCGGCCGGAACCTGGGGTATATTCTCGAGTTACGACGGGGAGGGCCCTTCCAGACACGTGTTTGTTCAGCGACGTCAGGACTCCTTCCTAGGTGTGAGGGACACCTCGGTATTCTCCTCGAGTCTTGGCATGGCAATGGGGAAGCGACTCCACGTGAGGCGGGAGACCCAGGGTCCCTTTCCACGTGCCACAGGGATCCTGGGACTCCTATCCATTTTCAAGAGGAGACAGGCATCGTCTCCTTTGGAAGCATTGATATAGGAGGACCTCTCGAATTTTCAAAGGATGTGAGGCCCCCGGTCGCTATGAGGCGGAGAATTAGGTCTTTCTCTGTGGTCTCCACAGGGGATTCAGACATCCCTTCGTCTTGGGAGATGCAAGACGAGCCTGCATTCAATTCACTGCAGGGATATCCGGCCTTACTTCGAGTCAGAGCATCTCGGTGTCCATTCCACTTGAGGCCACAAAATCAGGGTAACTCTCATATACTTGTAGCTGAGAGAAGCCTCCTCTTGAGGTGCTTGTGGAAAGTTGGTATTCCTCTTGAGTCGAAGCCAGGGACTAAGCTCTCATCTCGAGTTGATTTGGGGTCCATGGAGCCCTTTCCTGTAGCTACAGTGACCTCAGGGTCCCTCTAGACTTGAGACAGTGATCTTGGCTTTTCTCTGGGGTGCCATCAAGGAAATCAAGGCTCCTTTCACGTTTGATTTGTCACACGGAATTGCTCTGCACGCAATGCAGGGGAATCGGGCCTCATCTCGCAGAGAGGGGGAAGTCTCATGGTTGTTCTCGAGTTGCGGCTGGAACCCGGGGTATATTCTCGAGTTACAATGGGGAGGCCCCTTCCACACACGTGTTTGTTCAGCGACGTCAGGACTCTTGCCTAGGAGTGAGGGACACCTCGGGATTCTCCTCGAGGCTTGGCATGGCAATTGGGACGCGTCTCCACGTGAGGCGGGAGACCCAGGGTCCCTTTCCACGTGCCACAGGGATCCTGGGACTCCTATCCATTTTCAAGAGGAGTCAGGCATCGTCTCCTTTGGAAGCATTGATCTCCGCGAACCTCTCGAATTTTCAAAGGATGTGAGGCCTCCGGTCGCGATGAGGCGGAGAACTAGTTCTTTCTCTGTGGTCTCCACAGGGGATTCAGACATCCCGTCGTCTTGGGAGATGCAAGACGAGCCTGCATTCAATTCACTGCAGGGATATCCGGCCTTACTTCGAGTCAGAGCATCTCGGTGTCCATTCCACCTGAGGCCACAAATTCAGGGTCTTTCTCACATACCTGTAGCTGAGAGAAGCCTCCTCTTGAGGTGCTTGTGGAAAGTTGGTATTCCTCTTGAATCGAAGCCAGGGACTAAGCTCTCATCTCGAGTTGATTGGGGGTCCAGGGAGCCCTTTCCTGTTGCTCCAGTGACCTCAGGATCCCTCTAGACTTGAGACAGTGATCTTGGGTTTTCTCTGGAGTGCCATCAAGGAAATCAAGGGTCCTTTCAAGTTTGAGGTGGAACACGGAACTGCTCTGCCCGCAGTGCAGGGGAATCGGGCCTCATCTCGCGGCGAGGGGGAAGTCTCATGGTTTTTCTCGAGTTGCGGCCGGAACCTGGGCTATATTCTCGAGTTACGACGGGGAGGGCCCTTCCAGACACGTGTTTGTTCAGCGACGTCAGGACTCCTGCCTTGGTGCGAGGGACACCTCGGGATTCTCCTTGAGTCTTGGCATGGCAATTGGGACGTGTCTCCACGTGAGGCGGGAGACGCAGGGTCCCTTTCCTCGTGCCACAGGGATCCTGGGACTCCTATCCATTTTCAAGAGGAGTCAGGCATCGTCTCCTTTGGAAGCATTGATCTCTGAAGACCTCTCGAGTTTTCAAAGGATGTGAGGCCTCCGGTCGCAATGAGGCGGAGAACTTGGTCTTTCTCTGCGGTCTCCACAGGGGATTCAGACATACCTTCGTCTTGGGAGATGCAAGACGAGCCTGCATTCAATTCACTGCAGGGATATCCAGCCTTACTTCATGTCAGACCATATCGGTGTCCATTCCACTTGAGGCCACAAACTCAGGGTCCCTCTCAAATACCTGTTGCTGAGAGAAGCCTCCTCTTGAGGTGATTGTGGAAAGTTGGTATTCCTGTTGAGTCGAAGCCTGGGACTAAGCTCTCATCTCGAGTTGATTTGGGGTCCACGGAGCTCTTTCGTGTTGCTCCAGTGACCTCAGAATCCCTCTAGACATGAGACAGTGATCTTGGGTTTTCTCTGGAGTGCCATCAAGGAAATCAAGGCTCCTTTCAAGTTTGATGTGGAACACGGAATTGCTCTACCCGCATTGCAGGGGAATCGGGCCTCATCTCATGGCGAGGGGGAAGTCTCATGGTTTTTCTCGAGTTGCGGCAGAAACCTGGGGTATATTCTCGAGTTACGACGGGGAGGGCCCTTCCATACACGTGTTTGTTCAGCGACGTCAGGTCTCCTGCCTAGGTGCGAGGGACACCTCGTGATTCTCTTCGAGTCTTGGCATGGCAATTCGGACGCGTCTCCACGTGAGAAGGGGGACCCAGCGTCCCTTTCCCCGTGCCACAGGGATCCTGGGACTCCTATCCATTTTCAAGAGGAATCAGGCATCGTCTCCTTTGGAAGCATTGATCTCCGAGGACCTCTCGAGTTTTCAAAGGATGTGAGGCCTCCGGTCGCGATGAGTGGGAGGACTAGGTCTTTCTCTGTGGTCTCCACTGGGGATTCCGACATCCCTTCATCTTGGGAGATGCAAGACGAGCCTGCATTCAATTCATTGCAGGGATATCCGGCCTTACTTCGAGTCAGAGCATCTCGGTGTCCATTCCACTTGAGGCCACAAACTCAGGGGACCTCTCACATACCTGTAGCTGAGAGAAGCCTCCTCTTGAGGTGCTTGTGGAAAGTTGGTATTCCTCTTGAGTCGAAGCCAGGGACTAAGCTCTCATCTCGAGTTGATTTGCGTTCCACGGAGCCCTTTCGTGTTGCTACAGTGACCTCAGGATCCCTCTAGACTTGAGACAGTGATCTTGGGTTTTGTCTGAAGTGCCATCAAGGAAATCAAGGCTCCTTTCATGTTTGATGTGGAACACGGAATTGCTCTGCACGCAGTGCAGGGGAATCGGGCCTCATCTCACGGCGAGGGGGAAGTCTCATGCTTTTTCTCGAGTTGCGACCGGAACCTGGTGTATATTCTCGAGTTACGACGGGGAAGGCCCTTCCAGACACGTGTTTGTTCAGCAACGTCAGGACTCCTGCCTATGTGCGAGGGACACCTCGGGATTCTCCTCGAGTCTTGGCATGGCAATTTGGACGCGTCTCCACGTGAGGTGGGAGACCCAGAGTCCCAATTCACGTGCCATAGGGATGCTGGGAATCCTATCCATTTTCAAGAGGAATCAGGCATCGTCTCCTTTGGAAGCATTGATCTCCGCGGACCTCTCGAGTTTTCAAAGGATGTGAGGCCTCAGGTCGCAATGAGGCGGAGGACTAGGTCTTTCTCTGTGGTCTCCACAGGGGATTCAGACATCCCTTCGTCTTGGCAGATGCAAGACGAGCCTGCATTCAAATCACTGCAGTCATATCCGGCCTTACTTCGAGTCAGAGCATCTCGGTGTCCATTCCACTTTAGGCCACAAATTCAGGGGCCCTCTCACATACCTGTAGCTGAGAAAAGCCTCCTCTTGAGTTGCTTGTGGAAACTTGGTATTCCTCTTGAGTCGAAGCCAGGGACTAAGCTCTCATCTCGAGTTGATTTGGGGTCCACGGAGCCCTTTCGTCTTGCTCCAGTGACCTCAGGATCCCTCTAGACTTGAGACAGTGATCTTGGGTTTTCTCTGGAGTGCCATCAAGGAAATCAAGGCTCCTTTCACGTTTGATGTGGAACACGGAATGGCTCTGCCCGCAATGCAGGGGAATTGGGGCTCATCTCGCGTCGAGGGGGAAGTCTCATGTTTTTTTTCGAGTTGCGGTCGGAACCTGGGGTATATTCTCGAGTTACGATGGGGAGGGCCCTTCCAGACACGTGTTTGTTCAGAGACGTCAGGACCCCTGCCTAGGTGCGAGGGACACCTCGGGATTCTCCTCGAGTCTTGGCATGGCAATTGGGATGCGTCTCCATGTGAGGCGGGAGACCCAGTGTCCCTTTCCACGTGCCACAGGGATCCTGGGACTCCTATCCATTTTCAAGAGGAGTCAGGCATTGTCTCCTTTGGAAGCATTGTTCTCGCGGACCTCTCGAGTTTTCAAAGGATGTGAGGCCTCCGCTCTCGATGATGCGGAGAACTCGGTCTTTCTCTGTCGTCTCCACAGGGGATTCAGACATCCCTTCGTCTCGGGAGATGCAAGACGAGCCTGCATTCAATTCACTGCAGGGATATGCGGCCTTACTTCGAGTCAGAGCATCTCGGTGTCCATTCCACTTGAGGCCACAAACTCAGGGTCCCTCTCACATACCTGTAGCTGAGAGAAGCCTCCTCTTGAGGTGCTTGTGGAAAGTTGGTATTCCTCTTGAGTCGAAGCCAGGGACTAAGCTCTCATCTCGAGTTGATTTGGGGTCAACGGAGCCCTTTCGTGTTGCTCCAGTGACCTCAGGATCCCTCTAGACTTGAGACAGTGAACTTGGGTTTTCTCTGGAGTGCCATCAAAGAAATCAAGACTCCTTTCACGTTTGATGTGGAACACGGAATTGTTCTGCACCCAGTGCAGGGGAATCCGGCCTCATCTCGCGGCGAGGGGGAAGTCTCATGGTTTTTCTCGAGTTGCGGCCGGAACCTGGGGTATATTCTCGAGTTACGACGGGGAGGGCCCTTCCAGACACGTGTTTGTTCAGCGACGTCAGGACTCCTGCCTAGGTGCGAGGGACAACTCGGGATTCTCCTCGAGTCTTGGCATGGCAATTGGGACGCGTATCCACGTGAGGCGGGAGACCCAGGGTCCCTTTCCACGTGCCACAGCGATCCTGGGACTCCTATCCATTTTCAAGAGGAGTCAGGTATCGACTCCTTCGGAAGTATTGATATCCGAGGACCTCTCGAGTTTTCAAAGGATATGAGGCCTCCGGTTGCTTTGAGGTGGAGGAATAGGTCTTTCTCTGAGGTCTCCACAGGGGATTCAGACATCCCTTCGTCTTGGGAGATGCAAGACGAGCCTGCATTCAATTCACTGCAGGGATATCCGGCCTTACTTCGAGTCAGAGCATCTCGGTGTCCATTCCACTTGAGGCCACAAACTCAGGGTCCCTCTCACATACCTGTAGCTGAGAGAAGCCTCCTCTTGAGGTGCTTGTGGAAAGTTGGTATTCCTCTTGAGTCGAAGCCAGGGACTAAGCTCTCATCTCGAGTTGATTTGGGGTCCACGGAGCCCTTTCGTGTTGCTACAGTGACCTCAGGATCCCTCTAGACTTGAGACAGTGATCTTGGGTTTTCTCTGGAGTGTCATCAAGGAAATCAAGGCTCCTTTCACGTTTGATGTGGAACACGGAATTGCTCTGCACGCAGTGCAGGGGAATCGGGCCTCATCTCGCGGCGAGGGGGAAGTCTCATGGTTTTTCTCGAGTTGCGGCCCGAACCTGGGGTATATTCTCGAGTTACGACGGGGAGGGCCCTTCCAGACACGTGTTTGTTCAGCGACATCAGGACTCCTGCCTTGGTGCAAGGGACACCTCGGGATTCTCCTGGAGTCTTGGCATGGCAATTTGGACGCGTCTCTACGTGAGGCGGGAGACCCAGGGTCCCTTTCCACGTGCCACAGGGATCCTGGGACTCCTATCCATTTTCAAGAGGAGTCAGGCATCGTCTCCTTTGGAAGCATTGATCTCCGCATACCTCTCGAATTTTCAAAGAATGTGAGGTCTCCGGTCGCGATGAGGCGGAGGACTAGGTCTTTCTCTGTGGTCTCCACAGCGGATTCAGACATCCCTTCGTCTTGGGAGATGCAAGACGAGCCTGCATTCAATTCACTGCAGGGTTCTCCGGCCTTACTTCGAGTCAGAGCATCTCGGAGTCCATTCCATTTGAGGCCACAAAATCAGGGTCCCTCTCACATACCTGTAGTTGAGAGAAGCCTTCTCTTGAGGTGCTTGTGGAAAGTTGGTATTCCTCTTGATTCGAAGCCAGGGACTAAGCTCTCATCTCGAGTTGATTTGGGGTCCCCGGAGCCCTTTCGTGTTGCTCCAGTGACCTCAGGATCCCTCTAGACTTGAGACAGTGATCTTGGGTTTTCTCTGGAGTGCCATCAAGGAAATCAAGGCTCCTATCACGTTTGATGTGGAACACGGAATTGCTCTGCACGCAGTGCAGGGGAATCGGGTCTCATCTCGCGGTGAGGGGGAAGTCTCATGGTTTTTCTCGAGTTGCGGCCCGAACCTGGGGTATATTTTCGTTTTACGACGGGGAGGGCCCTTCCAGACACGTGTTTGTTCAGCGACGTCAGGACTCCTGCCTAGGTGCGAGGGACACCTCGGGATTCTCCTCGAGTCTTGGCATGGCAATTGGGACGCGTCTCCACGTGAGGCGGGAGACCCAGGGTCCCTTTCCACGTGCCACAGGGATCGTGGGACTCCTATCCATTTTCAAGAAGAGTCAGGCATCGTCTCCTTTGGAAGCATTGATCTCCGCGGACCTCTCGAGTTTTCAAAGGATATGAGGCCTCCGGTCGTGATGAGGCGGAGGACTAGGTCTTTCTCTGTGGTCTCCACAGGGGATTCAGACATCCCTTCGTCTTGGGAGATGCAAGACGAGCCTGCATTCAATTCACTGCAGGGATATCCGGCCTTACTTCGAGTCAGAGCATCACGGTGTCCATTCCACTTGAGGCCACAAAATCAGGGTCCCTCTCACATACATGTAGCTGAGAGACGCCTCCTCTTGAGGTGCTTGTGGAAAGTTGGTATTCCTCTTGAGTCGAAGCCAGGGACTAAGCTCTCATCTCGAGTTGATTTGGGGTCCACGGAGCCCTTTCGTCTTGCTCCAGTGACCTCAGGATCCCTCTAGACTTGAGACAGTGATCTTGGGTTTTCTCTGGAGTGCCATCAAGGAAATCAAGGCTCCTTTCAAATTTGATTTTGAAACACAGAATTGCTCTGCATGCAGTTCAGGGGAATCGGGCCTCATCTCGCGGCAAGGGGGATGTCTCATGGTTTTTCTCGACTTGGGGCCGGAACCTGGGGTATATTCTCGAGTTACGACGGGGAGGGCCCTTTCAGACACGTGTTTGTTCAGCGACGTCAGGACTCCTGCCTACGTGCGAGGGACACCTCGGGATTCTCCTCGAGTCTTGGCATGGCAATTGGGATGCGTCTCCACGTGAGGCGGGAGACCCAGGGTCCCTTTCCCCGTGCCACAAGGATCCTCGGACTCCTATCCATTTTCAAAAAGAGTCAGGCATCGTCTCCTTTGGAAGCATTTATCTCCGCGGACCTCTCGAGTTTTCAAAGGATGTGAGGCCTCCGGTCTCGATGAGGCGGTGAACTAGTTCTTTCTCTGTGGTCTCCACAGGGGATTCAGACATCCCTTCGTGTTGGGAGATGCAAGACGAGCCTGCATTCAGTTCACTGCAGGGATATCCGGCCTTATTTCGAGTCAGAGCATCTCGGTGTCCATTCCACTTAAGGCCACAAACTCGGGGTCCCTCTCAAATACCTGTAGCTGAGAGAAGCCTCCTCTTGAGGTCCTTGTGTAAAGTTGGTATTCCTCTTGAGTCTAAGCCAGGGACTAAGCTCTCATCTCGAGTTGATTTGGGGTCCACGGAGCCCTTTCCTGTTGGTCCAGTGACCTCAGGATCCCTCTAGACTTGAGACAGTGATCTTGGGTTTTCTCTGGAGTGCCATCATGGAAATCAAGGCTCCTTTCACGTTTGATGTGGAACACGGAATTGCTCTGCATGCAGTGCAGGGGAATCAGGCCTCATCTCGCGGCGAGGGGGAAATCTCATGGTTTTTCTCGAGTTGCGGCCTGAACCTGGGGTATATTCTCGAGTTACGACGGGAAGGGCCTTCCAGACACGTGTTTGTTGAGCGACGTCAGGACTGCTGCCTAGGTGCGAGGGACACCTCGGGATTCTCCTCGAGTCTTGGCATGGCAATTTGGACGCGTCTCCACGTGAGGCGGGAGACCCAGGTTCCCTTTCCACGTGCCACAGGGATCCTGGGACTCCTATCCATTTTCAAGAGGAGTCAGGCATCGTCTCCTTTGGAAGCATTGATCTCCGCAGACCTCTCGAGTTTTCAAAGGATGTGAGGCCTCCGGTCGCGATGAGGCGGAGAACTCGGTCTTTCTCTGCGGTCTCCACAGGGGATTCAGACATCCCTTCGTCTTGGGAGATGCAAGACGAGCCTGCATTCAATTCACTGCAGGGATATCCGGCCTTACTTCGAATCAGAGCGTCTCGGTGTCCATTCCACTTGAGGCCACAAACACAGGGTCCGTCTCACATACCTGTAGCTGAGAGAAGCCTCCTCTTGAGGTGCTTGTGGAAAGTTGGTATTCCTCTTGATTCGAAGCCGGGGACTAAGCTCTCATCTCGAGTTGATTTGGGGTCCACGGAGCCCTTTCCTGTTGGTCCAGTGACCTCAGGATCCCTCTAGACTTGAGACAGTGATCTTGGGTTTTCTCTGGAGTGCCATCAAGGAAATCAAGGCTCCTTTCACGTTTGATGTGGAACACGGAATTGCTCTGCATGCAGTGCAGGGGAATCTGGCTTCATCTCGCGGCAATTAGGATGTCTCATGGTTTTTCTAAGTAGCGGCCGGAACCTGGGGTATATTCTGAGTTACGACGCGGAGGGCCCTTCCAGACACGTGTTTGTTCAGCGACGTCAGGACTCATGCCTAGGTGCGAGGGACACCTCGGGATTCTCCACGAGTCTTGGCATGGCAATTGGGACGCGTCTCCACGTGAGGCGGGAGACCTTGGGTCCCTTTCCACGTGCCACAGGGATCCTGGGACTCCTATCCATTTTCAAGAAGAGTCAGGCATCTTCTCCTTTGGAAGCATTGATCTCCGCGGACCTCTCGAATTTTCAAAGGATGTGAGGCCTCCGGTCGCGATGAGGCGGAGAACTAGGTCTTTCTCTGTGGTCTCCACAGGGGATTCAGACAACCCTTCGTCTTGGGAGATGCAAGACGAGCCTGCATTCAATTCACTGCAGGCATATCCGGCCTTACTTCGAGTCAGAGCATCTCGCTGTCCATTCCACTTTGGCCAAAAACTCAGGGTCCCTCTCACATACCTGTAGCTGAGAGAAGCCTCCTCTTGAGTGGCCTGTGGAAAGTTCGTATTCCTCTTGAGTCGAACCCAGGGACTAAGCTCTCATCTCGTGTTGATTTGGGGTCCCCGGAGCCCTTTAATGTTGCTCCAGTGACTTCAGGATCCCTCTAGACTTGAGACAGTGATCTTGGGTTTTCTCTGGAGTGCCATCAAGGAAATCAAGGCTCCTATCATATTTGATGTGGAACACGGAATTGCTCTGCACGCAGTGCAGGGGAATCGGGCCTCATCTCGCGGCGAGGGGGAAGTCTCATGGTTTTTCTCGAGTTGCGGCCGGAACTTGGGGTATATTCTCGAGTTACGACGGGGAGGGCCCTTCCAGACACGTGTTTGTTCAGCGACGTCAGGACTCCTGCCTAGGTGCGAGGGACACCTCGGGATTCTCCTCGAGTCTTGGCATGGAAATTGGGACGCGCCTCCATGTGAGGCGGGAGACCCAGGGTCGCTTTCCACGTGCCACAGGGTTCCTGGGACTCCTATCCATTTTCAAGAGGAGTCAGGCATCGTCTCCTTTGGAAGCATTGATCTCCGCCCACCTCTCGAGTTTTCAAAGGATGTGAGGCCTCCGGTCGCGAGAAGGCGGAGAACTAGGTTTTTCTCTGTGGTCTCCACGGGGGATTCAGACATCCCTTCGTCTTGGGAGATGCAAGACGAGTCTGCATTCAAATCACTGCAGGGATATCCGGCCTTACTTCGAGTCAGAGCATCTCGGTGTCCATTCCACTTGAGGCCACAAAATCAGGGTCCCTCTCACATACATGTAGCTGAGAGAAGCCTCCTCTTGAGGTGCTTGTGGAAAGTTGGTATTCCTCTTGAGTCGAAGCCAGGGACTAAGCTCTCATCTCGGGTTGATTTGGGGTCCACGGAGCCCTTTCTTCTTGCTCCAGTGACCTCAGGATCCCTCTAGACTTCAGACAGTGATCTTGGGTTTTCTCTGGAGTGCCATCAAGGAAATCAAGGCTCCTTTCAAGTTTGATGTGGAACACGGAATTGCTCTGCACGCAGGTCAGGGGAATCGGGCCTCATCTCGCGGCAAGGGGGATGTCTCATGGTTTTTCTCGAGTTGCGGCCGGAACATGGGGTATATTCTCGAGTTACGACGGGGAGGGCCCTTTCAGACACGTGTTTGTTCAGCGACGTCAGGACTCCTGCCTAGGTGCGAGGGACACCTCGGGATTCTCCTCGAGTCTTGGCATGGCAATTGGCATGCGTCTCCACGTGAGGCGGGAGACCCAGGGTCCCTTTCCCCGTGCCACAAGGATCCTCGGACTCCTATCCATTTTCAAGAAGAGTCAGGCATCGTCTCCTTTGGAAGCATTTATCTCCGCGGACCTCTCGAGTTTTCAAAGGATGTGAGGCCTCCGGTCTCGATGAGGCGGTGAACTAGTTCTTTCTCTGTGGTCTCCACTGGGGATTCAGACATCCCTTCGTCTTGGGAGATGCAAGACGAGCCTGCATTCAGTTCACTGCAGGGATATCCGGCCTTACTTCGAGTCAGAGCATCTCGGTGTCCATTCCACTTGAGGCCACAAACTCGGGGTCCCTCTCAAATACCTGTAGTTGAGAGAAGCCTCCTCTTGAGGTGCTTGTGGAAAGTTGGTATTCCTCTTGAGTCTAAGCCAGGGACTAAGCTCTCATCTCGAGTTGATTTGGGGTCCACGGAGCCCTTTCCTCTTGGTCCAGTGACCTCAGGATCCCTCTAGACTTGAGACAGTGATCTTGGGTTTTCTCTGGAGTGCCATCAAGGAAATCAAGGCTCCTTTCACGTTTGATGTGGAACACGGAATTGCTCTGCATGCAGTGCAGGGGAATCAGGCCTCATCTCGTGGCGAGGGGGAAATCTCATGGTTTTTCTCGAGTTGCGGCCTGAACCTGGGGTATATTCTCGAGTTACGACGGGAAGGGCCTTCCAGACACGTGTTTGTTGAGCGACGTCAGGACTGCTGCCTAGGTGCGAGGGAAACCTCGGGATTCTCCTCGAGTCTTGGCATGGCAATTTGGACGCGTCTCCACGTGAGGCGGGAGACCCAGGTTCCCTTTCCACGTGCCACAGGGATCCTGGGACTCCTATCCATTTTCAAGAGGAGTCAGGCATCGTCTCCTTTGGAAGCATTGATCTCCGCGGACCTCTCGAGTTTTCAAAGGATGTGAGGCCTCCGGTCGCGATGAGGCGGAGAACTCGGTCTTTCTCTGTGGTCTCCACAGGGGATTCAGACATCCCTTCGTCTTGGGAGATGCAAGACGAGCCTGCATTCAATTCACTGCAGGGATATCCGGCCTTACTTCGAATCAGAGCATCTCGGTGTCCATTCCACTTGAGGCCACAAACTCAGGGTCCGTCTCACATACCTGTAGCTGAGAGAAGCCTCCTCTTGAGGTGCTTGTGGAAAGTTGGTATTCCTCTTGATTCGAAGCCGGGGACTAAGCTCTCATCTCGAGTTGATTTGGGGTCCACGGAGCCCTTTCCTGTTGGTCCAGTGGCCTCAGGATCCCTCTAGACTTGAGACAGTGATCTTGGGTTTTCTCTGGAGTGCCATCAAGGAAATCAAGGCTCCTTTCACGTTTGATGTGGAACACGGAATTGCTCTGCATGCAGTGCAGGGGAATCTGGCCTCATCTCGCGGCAAGGAGGATGTCTCATGGTTTTTCTAAGTAGCGGCCGGAACCTGGGGTATATTCTGAGTTACGACGCGGAGGGCCCTTCCAGACACGTGTTTGTTCAGCGACGTCAGGACTCATGCCTAGGTGCGAGGGACACCTCGGGATTCTCCGCGAGTCTTGGCATGGCAATTGGGACGCGTCTCCACGTGAGGCGGGAGACCTTGGGTCCCTTTCCACGTGCCACAGGGATCCTGGGACTCCTATCCATTTTCAAGAAGAGTCAGGCATCTTCTCCTTTGGAAGCATTGATCTCCGCGGACCTCTCGAATTTTCAAAGGATGTGAGGCCTCCGGTCGCGATGAGGCGGAGAACTAGGTCTTTCTCTGTGGTCTCCACAGGGGATTCAGACAACCCTTCGTCTTGGGAGATGCAAGACGAGCCTGCATTCAATTCACTGCAGGCATATCCGGCCTTACTTCGAGTCAGAGCATCTCGCTGTCCATTCCACTTTGGCCAAAAACTCAGGGTCCCTCTCACATACCTGTAGCTGAGAGAAGCCTCCTCTTGAGTGGCCTGTGGAAAGTTCGTATTCCTCTTGAGTCGAAACCAGGGACTAAGCTCTCATCTCGTGTTGATTTGGGGTCCCCGGAGCCCTTTAATGTTGCTCCAGTGACCTCAGGATCCCTCTAGACTTGAGACAGTGATCTTGGGTTTTCTCTGGAGTGCCATCAAGGAAATCAAGGCTCCTATCATATTTGATGTGGAACACGGAATTGCTCTGCACGCAGTGCAGGGGAATCGGGCCTCATCTCGCGGCGAGGGGGAAGTCTCATGGTTTTTCTCGAGTTGCGGCCGGAACTTGGGGTATATTCTCGAGTTACGACGGGGAGGGCCCTTCCAGACACGTGTTTGTTCAGCGACGTCAGGACTCCTGCCTAGGTGCGAGGGACACCTCGGGATTCTCCTCGAGTCTTGGCATGGCAATTGGGACGCGCCTCCATGTGAGGCGGAAGACCCAGGGTCGCTTTCCACGTGCCACAGGGTTCCTGGGACTCCTATCCATTTTCAAGAGGAGTCAGGCATCGTCTCCTTTGGAAGCATTGATCTCCGCCCACCTCTCGAGTTTTCAAAGGATGTGAGGCCTCCGGTCACGAGAAGGCGGAGAACTAGGTTTTTCTCTGTGGTCTCCACGGGGGATTCAGACATCCCTTCGTCTTGGGAGATGCAAGACGAGTCTGCATTCAAATCACTGCAGGGATATCCGGTTTACTTCGAGTCAGAGCATCTTGGTGTCCATTCCACTTGAGGCCACAAACTCAGGGTCCCTCTCACATACCTGTTGCTTAGAGAATCCTCCTCTTGAGGTGCTTGTGAAAAGTTGGTATTCCTCTGGAGTCGAAGCCAGGGATTAAGCTCTCATCTCGAGTTGATTTGGGGTCCACGGAGCCCTTTCGTGTTGCTCCAGTGACCTCAGGATCCCTCTAGACTTGAGACAGTGATCTTGGGTTTTCTCTGGAGTGCCATCAAGGAAATCAAGGCTCCTTTCACGTTTGATGAGGAACACGGAATTGCTTTGCATGCAGTGCAGGGGAATCGGGCCTCATCTCGCGGCGAGGGGGAAGTCTCATGGTTTTTCTCGAGTTGTGGCCGGAACCTGGGGTATATTCTCGAGGTACGACGGGGAGGGCCCTTCCAGACATGTGTTTGTTTAGCGACGGCAGGACTCCTGCCTAGGTGCGAGGGACACCTCGGGATTCTCCTCGAGTCTTGCCATGGCAATTGGGACGCGTCTCCACGTGAGGCGGGAGACCCAGGGTCCCTTTCCACGTGCCACAGGGATCCTGGGACTCCTATCCATTTTCAAGAGGAGTCAGGCATCGTCTCCTTTTGAAGCATTGATCTCCGCGGACCTCTCGAGTTTTCAAAGGATGTGAGGCCTCCAGTCGCGATGAGTCGGAGAACCAGGTCATTCTCTCTGGTCTCCACAGGGGATTCATAAATCTCTTCGTCTTGGGAGATGCAAGACGAGCCTGCATTCAATTCACTGTTGGGATATCCGGCCTTACTTCGAGTCAGAGCATCAAGGTGTCCATTCCACTTGAGGCCACAAAATCAGGGTAACTCTCATATACTTGTAGCTGAGAGAATCCTCCTCTTGAGGTGCTTGTGGAAAGTTGGTATTCCTCTTGAGTCGAAGCCAGGGACTAAGCTCTCATCTCGAGTTGATTTGGGGTCCACGGAGCCCTTTCCTGTAGCTACAGTGACCTCAGGGTCCCCCTAGACTTGAGACAGTGATCTTGGCTTTTCTCTGGGGTGCCATCAAGGAAATCAAGGCTCCTTTCACGTTTGATTTGTCACACGGAATTGCTCTGCACGCAATGCAGGGGAATCGGGCCTCATCTCGCAGAGAGGGGGAAGTCTCATGGTTGTTCTCGAGTTGCGGCTGGAACCCGGGGTATATTCTCGAGTTACAACGGGGAGGCCCCTTCCACACACGTGTTTGTTCAGCGACGTCAGGACTCTTGCCTAGGAGTGAGGGACACCTCGGGATTCTCCTCGAGGCTTGGCATGGCAATTGGGACGCGTCTCCACGTGAGGCAGGAGACCCAGGGTCCCTTTCCACGTGCCACAGGGATCCTGGGACTCCTATCCATTTTCAAGAGGAGTCAGGCATCGTCTCCTTTGGAAGCATTGATCTCCGCGGGCCTCTCACGTTTTCAAAGCATGTGAGGCCTCCGGTCGCGATGAAGCAGAGAACTAGGTCTTTCTCTGTGGTCTCCACAGGGGATTCAGACATCCCTTCTTCTTGGGAGATGCAAGACGAGCCTGCATTCAATTCACTGCAGGGATATCAGGCCTTACTTCGAGTCAGAGCATCTCGGTGTCCATTCCACTTGAGGCCACAAACTCAGGGTCCCTCTCACATACATGTAGCTGAGAGAAGCCTCCTCTTGAGGTGCTTGTGGAAAGTTGGTATTCCTCTTGACTCGAAGCCAGGGACTAAGCTCTCATCTCCAGTTGATTTGGGGTCCACGGAACACTTTCCTGTTGCTACAGTGACCTCAGGACACCTCTAGACTGGAGACAGTGATCTTGGGTTTTCTCTGGAGTGCCATCAAGGAAATCAAGGCTCCTTTAATGTTAGATGTGGAACAGCGAATTGCTCTTCACGCAGTGCAGGGGAATAGGGCCTCATCTCGCGGCCAGGGGGAAGTCTCATGGTTGTTCTCGAGTTGCGGCCGGAACCTGGGGTATATTCTCGAGTTACGACGGGGCGGGCCCTTCCAGACAAGTGTTTGTTCAGCGACGTCTGGACTCCTGCCTAGGTGTGAGGGACACCTCGGGATTCTCCTCGAATCGTGGCATGGCAATTGGGACGCGTCTCCACGTGAGGCAGGAGACCCAGTGTCCCTTTCCACGTGCCACAGGGATCCTGGGACTCCTATCCATTTTCAAGAGGAGTCAGGCATCGTCTCCTTTGGAAGCATTGATCTCCGTGGGCCTCTCGCGTTTTCAAAGGATGTGAGGCCTCCGGTCGCGATGAAGCAGAGAACTAGGTCTTTCTCTGTGGTCTCCACAGGGGATTCAGACATCCCTTCATCTTGGGAGATGCAAGACGAGCCTGCATTCAATTCACTGCTGGGATATCCGGCCTTACTTCGAGTCAGAGCATCTCGGTGTCCATTCCACTTGAGGCCACAAACTCAGGGTCCCTCTCACATACATGTAGCTGAGAGAAGCCTCCTCTTGAGGTGCTTGTGGAAAGTTGGTATTCCTCTTGAGTCGAAGCCAGGGACTAAGCTCTCATCTCGAGTTGATTTGGGGTCCACGGAGCCCTTTCGTGTTGCTCCAGTGACCTCAGTATCCCTCTAGACTTGAGACAGTGATCTTGGGTTTTCTCTGGACTGCCATCAAGGAAATCAAGGCTCCTTTCATGTTTGATGTGGAACACGGAATTGCTCTGCACGCAGTGCAGGGGAATCTGCTTTCATCTCGCGGCGAGGGGGAAGACTCATGGTTTTTCTCGAGTTGCGGCCCGAACCTGTGGTATATTCTGGAGTTACGACGGGGAGGGCCCTTCCAGACACGTGCTTGTTCAGCGACGTCAGGACTCCTGCCTAGGTGCGAGGGACACCTCGGGATTCTCCTCGAGTCTTGGCATGGCAATTGGGACGCCTCTCTATGTGAGGCGGGAGCCCCAGGTTCCCTTTCCAGGTGCCACAGGAATCCTGGGACTCCTATCCATTCTCAAGAGGAGTCAGGCATCGTCTCCTTTGGAAGCATTGATCTCCGTGGACCTCTAGAGTTTTCAAAGGATGTGAGGCCTCCGGTCGCGATGAGGCGGAGAACTAGGTCTTTCTCTGTGGTCTCCACAGGGGATTCAGACATCCCTTCGTCTTGGGAGATGCAAGACGAGCCTGCATTCAATTCACTGCAGGCATATCCGGCCTTACTTCGAGTCAGAGCATCTCGGTGTCCAATCCACTTGAGGCCACAAACTCAGGGTCCCTATCACATACCAGTAGCTGAGAGAAGCCTCCTCTTGAGGTACTTGTGGAAATTTGGTATTCCCCTTGAGTCGAAGCCAGGGACTAAGCTCTCATCTCAACTTGATTTGGGGTCCACGGAAACCTTTCATGTTGCTACAGTGACCTCTGGATCCCTCTAGACATGAGACAGTGATCTTAGGTCTCCTCTGGAGTGCCATCAAGGAAATCAAGGTTCCTTTCATGTTTGTTGTGGAACACGGAATTGCTCTGCACGCAGTGTAGGGGAATCGGGCCTCATCTCGTGGCGAGGGGGAAGTCTCATGGTTTTTCTCGAGTTGCGGCCAGAACCTGGGGTATATTCTCGAGTTACGATGGGGAGGGCCCTTCGAGACACGTGTTTGTTCCGCAACGTCAGAACTCCTGCCTAGGTTCGATGGACACCTCGGTATTCTCCCGAAGTCTTGGCATGGCAATTGGGACGCGTCTCCACGTGAAGCGGGAGACTCACGGTCCCTTTTCACCTGCCACAGGGATCATGGGACTCCTATCCATTTTCAAGAGGAGTCAGGCATCGTCTCCTTTGGAAGCATTGATCTCCGCGAACCTCTCGAATTTTCAAAGGATGTGAGGCCTCCGGTCGCGAAGAGGCGGAAAACTAGTTCTTTCTCTGTGGTCTCCACAGGGGATTCAGACATCCCGTCGTCTTGGGAGATGCAAGACGAGCCTGCATTCAATTCACTGCAGGGATATCCGGCCTTACTTCGAGTCAGAGCATCTCGGTGTCCATTCCACCTGAGGCCACAAATTCAGGGTCTTTCTCACATACCTGTAGCTGAGAGAAGCCTCCTCTTGAGGTGCTTGTGGAAAGTTGGTATTCCTCTTGAGTCGAAGCCAGGGACTTAGCTCTCATCTCGCGATAATTTGGGGTCCACGGAGCCATTTCGTGTTGCTCCAGTGACCTCAGGATACCTCTAGACTTGAGACAGTGATCTTGGGTTTTCTCTGGAGTGCCATCAAGGAAATCAAGGGTCCTTTCAAGTTTGAGGTGGAACACGGAACTGCTCTGCCCGCAGTGCAGGGGAATCGGGCCTCATCTCGCGGCGAGGGGGAAGTCTCATGGTTTTTCTCGAGTTGCGGCCGGAACCTGGGCTATATTCTCGAGTTACGATGGGGAGGGCCCTTCCAGACACGTGTTTGTTCAGCGACGTCAGGACTACTGCCTTGGTGCGAGGGACACCTCGGGATTCTCCTTGAGTCTTGGCATGGCAATTGGGACGCGTCTCCACGTGAGGCGGGAGACGCAGGGTCCCTTTCCTCGTGCCACAGGGATCCTGGGACTCCTATCCATTTTCAAGAGGAGTCAGGCATCGTCTCCTTTGGAAGCATTGATCTCTGAAGACCTCTCGAATTTTCAAAGGATGTGAGGCCTCCGGTCGCAATGAGGCGGAGAACTTGGTCTTTCTCTGCGGTCTCCACAGGGGATTCAGACATCCCTTCGTCTTGGGAGATGCAAGACGAGCCTGCATTCAATTCACTGCAGGGATATCTGGCCTTATTTCGAGTCAGAGCATCTCGGTGTCCATTCCACTTGAGGCCACAAATTCAGGGTCCCTCTCACATACCTGTAGCTGAGAGAAGCCTCCTCTTGATGTGCTTTTGGAAAGTTGGTATTCCTCTTGAGTCGAAGCCAGGGACTAATCTCTCATCTCGATTTGATTTGGGGTCCACGGAGCCCTTTCTTTTTGCTCCAGTGTCCTCAGGATCCCTCTAGACTTGGGACAGTGATCTTGGGTTTTCTCTGGAGTGCAATCAAGGAAATCAAGTCTCCTTTCTCGTTTCATGTGGAACATGGAATTGCTCTGCACGCAGTGTAGGGGAATCGGGCCTCATCTCGCAGAGAGGCGGAAGTCTCACGGTTTTTCTCGAGTCTCGGCCGGAACCTGGGGTATATTCTCGAGTTACGACGGGGAGTGCCCTTCCAGACACGTGTTTGTTCAGCGACGTCAGGCCTCCTGCCTAGGTGCGAGGGACACCTCGGGATTCTCCTCGAGTCTTGGCATGGCAATTGGGTCGTGTCTCCACGTGAGGCGGGAGACCCAGTGTCCCGTTCCACGTGCCACAGGGATCCTGGGACTCCTATCCATTTTCAAGAGGAGTCAGGCATCCTCTCCTTTGGAAGCATTGATCTCCGCGGACCTCTCGAGTTTTCAAAGGATGTGAGGCCTCCGTCGCGATGAGGCGGAGAACTAGGTCTTTCTCTGTGGTCTCCACAATGGATTCAGACATGCCCTCGTCTTGGGAGATGCAAGACGAGCCTGCATTCAATTCACTGCAGGGATATCCGGCCTTACTGCGAGTCAGAGCATCTCGGTGTCCATTGAACTTGAGGCCACAAACTCAGGGTCCCTCTCACATACCTGTAGCTGAGAGAAGCTTCCTCTTGAGGTGCTTGTGGAAAGTTGGTATTCCTCTTGAGTGGAAGCCAGGGACTAAGCTCTCATCTCGAGTTGATTGTGGTCCACGGAGCCCTTTCGTGTTGCTCCTGTGACCTCAGGATCCCTCTAGACTTGAGACAGTGATCTTGGGTTTTCTCTGGACTGCCATCAAGGAAATCAAGGCTCCTTTCAGGTTTGATGTGGAACACGGAATTGCTCTGCACGGAGTGCAGGGGAATCGGGCCTCATCTTTCGGCGAGGGGAAGTATCATGGTTTTTCTCGAGGTGCGGCCGGATCCTGGGGTATATTCTCGAGTTACGACGGGGAGGACCCTTCCACACACGAGTTTGTTCAGCGACGTCAGGACTCCTGCCTAGGTGCGAGGGACACCACGGGATTCTCCTCGAGTCTTGGCATGTCAATTGGGATGCCTCTCCACATGAGGCGGGAGACCCAGGGTCCCCTTCCACGTGCCACAGGGATCCTGGGACTCCTATCCATTTTCAAGAGGAGTCAGGCATCATCTCCTTTGGAAGCATTGATCTCCGCGGACCTCTCGAGTTTTCAAAGGATGTGAGGCCTCCGGTCGCGATGAGGCGGAGAACCAGGTCTTTCTCTGTGGTCTCCACAGGGGATTCAGACATCCCTTCGTCTTGGGAGATGCAAGAAGAGCCTGCATTCAATTCACTGGAGGGATATCCGGCCTTACTTCGAGTCAGAGCATCTCGGTGTCCATTCCACTTGAGGCCACAAACTCAGGGTTCCTCTCACATACCTGTAGCTGAGAGAAGCCTCCTCTTGAGGTGCTTGTGGAAAGTTGGTATTCCTCTTGAGTCCAAGCCAGGGACTAAGCTCTCATCTCGAGTTGATTGGGGGTGCACGGAGCCCTTTCCTGTTGCTCCAGGGACCTCAGGATCCCTCTAGACTTGAGACAGTGATCTTGGGTATTCTCTGGAGTGCCAACAAGGAAATCAAGGCTCCTTTCATGTTTGATGTGGAACACGGAATTGCTCTGCACGCAGTGCAGGGGAATCTGCTTTCATCTCGCGGCGAGGGGGAAGACTCATGGTTTTTCTCGAGTTGCGGCCCGAACCTGTGGTATATTCTGGAGTTACGACGGGGAGGGCCCTTCCAGACACGTGCTTGTTCAGCGACGTCAGGACTCCTGCCTAGGTGCGAGGGACACCTCGGGATTCTCCTCGAGTCTTGGCATGGCAATTGGGACGCCTCTCTATGTGAGGCGGGAGCCCCAGGTTCCCTTTCCAGGTGCCACAGGAATCCTGGGACTCCTATCCATTCTCAAGAGGAGTCAGGCATCGTCTCCTTTGGAAGCATTGATCTCCGTGGACCTCTAGAGTTTTCAAAGGATGTGAGGCCTCCGGTCGCGATGAGGCGGAGAACTAGGTCTTTCTCTGTGGTCTCCACAGGGGATTCAGACATCCCTTCGTCTTGGGAGATGCAAGACGAGCCTGCATTCAATTCACTGCAGGGATATCCGGCCTTACTTCGAGTCAGAGCATCAAGGTGTCCATTCCACTTGAGGCCACAAAATCAGGGTAACTCTCATATACTTGTACCTGAGAGAAGCCTCCACTTGAGGTGCTTGTGGAAAGTTGGTATTCCTCTTGAGTCGAAGCCAGGGACTAAGCTCTCATCTCGAGTTGATCTGGGGTCCCCGGAGCCCTTTCCTGTAGCTACAGTGACCTCAGGGTCCCTCTAGACTTGAGACAGTGATCTTGGGTTTTCTCTGGAGTGCCATCAAGGAAATCAAGGCTCCTTTCACGTTTGATGTGGAAAACGGAATTGCTCTGCACGCAGTGCAGGGGAATCGGTCCTCATCTCGCGACGAGGGGGAAGTCTCATGGTTTTTCTCGAGTTGCGACCGGAACCTGGGGTATATTCTCGAGTTACGACGGGGAGGGCCCTTCCAGACACGTGTTTGTTCAGCGACGTAAGGACTCCTGCCTAGGTGGGAGGGACACCTCGGGATTCTCCTCGAGTCTTGGCATGGCAATTGGGACGCGTCTCCACGTGAGGCGGGAGACCCAGGGTCCCTTTTGACATGCCACAGGGATCCTGGGACTCCTATCCACTTTCAGGAGGAGTCAGGCATCGTCTCCTTGGGAAGCATTGATCTCCTCGGACCTCTAGAGTTTTCAAAGGATGTGAGGCCTCCGTTCGCCTTGAGGCGGACGACTAGGTATTTCTCTGTGGTCTCCACAGGGGATTCAGACATCCCTTCGTCTTGGGAGATGCAAGAAGAGCCTGCATTCAATTCACTGCAGGGATATCCGGCCTTACTTCGAGTCAGAGCATCTCGGTGTCCCTTCCACTTGAGGCCACAATCTCAGGGTCCCTCTCACATACCTGTAGCTGAGAGAAGCCTCCTCTTGAGGTGCTCTTGGAAATTTGGTATTCCTCTTGAGTCGAAGCCAGGGACTAAGCTCTCATCTCGAGTTGATTTGGGGTCCACGGGGCCCTTTCGTGTTGCTCCAGTGACCTCAGGATCCCTCTAGACTTGAAACAGTGTTCTTGGGTTTTCTCTGGAGTGCCATCAAGGAAATCAAGGCTCCTTTCACGTTTGATGTGGAACACGGAATTGCTCTGCACGCAGTTCAGGGGAATCGGGCCTCATCTCGCGGCGAGGGGGAAGTCTCATTGTTTTTCTCGAGTTGCGGCCGGAACCTGGGGTATATTCTCGAGTTACGACGGGGAGGGCCCTTCCAGACACGTGTTTGTTCAGCGACGTCAGGACTCCTGCCTAGGTGCGAGGGACACCTCGGGATTCTCCTCGAGTCTTGGCATGGCAATTGGGACGCGTCTCCACGTGAGGCGGTTGACCCAGTGTCCCTTTCCACGAGCCACAGTGATCCTGGGACTCCTATGCATTTTCAAGAGGAGTCAGGCATCGTCTCCTTTGGAAGCATTGATCTCTGCAGACCTCTCGAGTTTTCAAAGGATGTGAGGCCTCCGGTCACGATGAGACGGAGGATTAGGTCTTTCTCTGTGGTCTCCAGAGGGGATTCAGACATCCCTTCGTCTTGGGAGATGCAAGACGAGCCTTCATTCAATTCACTGCAGGGATATCCGGCCTTACTTCGTGTCAGAGCATCTCGGTGACCATTCCACTTGAGGCCACAAACTCAGGGTCCCTCTCACATAACTGTAGCTGAGAGAAGCTTCCTCTTGAGGTGCTTGTGGAAAGTTGGTATTCCTCTTGACTCGAAGCCAGGGACTAAGCTCTCATCTCGAGTTGATTTGGGGTCCACGGAGCCTTTTCGTGTTGCTACAGTGACCTCAGGATCCCTCTGGACTTGAGACAGTGATCTTGGGTTTTCTCTGGAGTGCCACCAAGGAAATCAAGGCTCCTTTCACGTTTGATGTGGAACACGGAATTGCTCTGCACGCAGTGCAGGGGAATCGGGCCTCATCTCGCGGCGAGGGGGAAGTCTTGGTTTTTCGCGAGTGGCGGCCGGAACCTGGGGTATATTCTCGAGTTACGACGGGGAGGGCCCTTCCAGACACGTGTTTCTTCAGCGAAGTGAGGACTCCTGACTAGGTGCGAGGGACACCTCGGGGTTCTCCGCGAGTCTTGGCATGGCAATTGGGACGCGTCTCCATGTGAGGCGGGAAACCCAGGGTCCCTTTCCACGTGCCACAGGGATCCTGGGACTCCTATCCATTTTCAAGAGGAGTCAGGCATCGTCTCCTTTGGAAGCATTGATCTCCGCGGACCTCTCGAGTTTTCAAAGGATGTGAGGCCTCCGGTCGCGATGAGGCGGAGGACTAGGTCTTTCTCTGTGGTCTCCACAGGGGATTCAGGCAACCCTTCGTCTTGGGAGATGCAAGACGAGCCTGCATTCAATTCACTGCAGGGATATCCGGCCTTACTTCGAGTCAGAGCATCTCGGTGTCCATTCCACTTGAGGCCACAAACTCAGGGTCCCTCTCACATACATGTAGCTGAGAGAAGCCTCCTCTTGAGGGGCTTGTGGAAAGTTCGTATTCCTCTTGAGACGAAGCCAGGGACTAAGCTCTCATCTCGAGGTGATTTGGGGTCCACGGAGCCCTTTCCTGTTGGTCCAGTGACCTCAGGATCCCTCTAGTCTTGAGACAGTGATCTTGGGTTTTCTCTGGAGTGCCATCAAGGAAATCACGGCTCCTTTCAAGATTGATGTGGAACACGGAATTGCTCTGCATGCAGTGCAGGGGAATCAGGCCTCAACTCGCGGCGAGGGGTAAATCTTATGGTTTTTCTCGAGTTGCGGCCCGAACCTGGGGTATATTCTCGAGTTACGAAAGGGAGGGCCCTTCCAGACACGTGTTTGTTCAGCGACGTCAGGACTCCTGCCTAGGTGCGAGGGACACCTCGGGATTCTCCTCGAGTCTTGGCATGGCAATTGGGACGCGTCTCCACGTGAGGCGGGAGACCCAGCTTCCCTTTCCACGTGCCACAGGGATCCTGGGACTCCTATCCATTTTCAAGAGGAGTCAGGCATCGTCTCCTTTGGAAGCATTGATCTCCGCGGACCTCTCGAGTTTTCAAAGGATGTGAGGCCACCGGTCGCGATGAGGCAGAGAACTCGATCTTTCTCTGTGGTCTCCACAGGGGATTCAGACATCCCTTCGTCTTGGGAGATGCAAGATGAGCCTGCATTCAATTCACTGCAGGGATAACCGGCCTTACATCGAGTCAGAGCAGCTCGGTGTCCATTCCACTTGAGGCCACAAACTCAGGGTCCCTCTCACATACCTGTAGCTGAGAGAAGCCTCCTCTTGAGGTGCTTGTGGAAAGTTGGTATTCCTCTTGAGTCGAAGCCAAGGACTAAGCTCTCATCTCGAGTTGATTTGGGGTCCACGGAGCCCTTTCGTGTTGCTCCAGTGACCTCAGGATCCCTCTAGACTTGAGACAGTGATCTTGGGTTTTCTCTGGAGTGCCATTAAGGAAATCAAGGCTCCTTTCACTTTTCATGTGGAACACGGAATTGCTCTGCAAGCAGTGCAGGGGAATCGGGCCTCATCTCGCGGCGAGGGGGAAGTCTCATGGTTTTTCTCGAGTTCCGGCCGGAACCTGTGGTATATTCTCGAGTTACGACGGGGAGGGCCCTTCCAGACACGTGTTTGTTCAGCGACGTCAGGACTCCTGCCTAGGTGCGAGGGACACTTCGGGATTCTCCTCGAGTCTTGGCATGGCAATTGGGACGCGTCTCCACATGAGGCGGGAGACCCAGGGTCCCTTTCCACGTGCCACATGATCCTGGGACTCCTATTCATTTTCAAGAAGAGTCAGGCATCATCTCCTTTGGAAGCATTGATCTCCGCGGACCTCTCGAATTTTCAAAGGATGTGAGGCCTCCGGTCGCAATGAGGCAGAGGACTAGGTCTTTCTCTTAGGTCTCCACAGGGGATTCAGACATCCCTTCGTCTTGGGAGATACAAGACGAGCCTGCATTCACTTCACTGCAGGGATATCCGGCCTTACTTCGAGTCAGAGAATCTCGGTGTCCATTCGATTTGAGGCCACAAACTCAGGGTCCCTCTCACATACCTGTAGCTGAGAGAAGCCTCCTCTTGAGGTGCTTGTGGAAAGTTGGTATTCCTCTTGAGTCGAAGCCAAGGACTAAGCTCTCATCTCGAGTTGATTTGGGGTCCACGGAGCCCTTTCGTGTTGCTCCAGTGACCTCAGGATCCCTCTAGACTTGAGACAGTGATCTTGGGTTTTCTCTGGAGTGCCATCAAGGAAATCAAGGCTCCTTTCACTTTTCATGTGGAACACGGAATTGCTCTGCACGCAGGGCAGGGGAATCGGGCCTCATCTCGCGACGTGGGGGAAGTCTCATGGTTTTTCTCGAGTTGCGGCCGGAACCTGGGGTATATTCTCGAGTTACGACGGGGAGGGCCCTTCCAGACACGTGTTTGTTCAGCGACGTCAGGACTCCTGCCTAGGTGCGAGGGACACCTCGGGATTCTCCTGGAGTCTTGGCATGGCAATTGGGACGCGTCTCCACGTGAGGCGGGAGACCCAGGGTCCCTTTCCACGTGCCACAGGGATCGTGGGACTCCTATCCATTTTCAAGAGGAGTCAGGCATCGTCTCCTTTGGAAGCATTGATCTCCGCATACCTCTCGAATTTTCAAAGGATGTGAGGTCTCCGGTCGCCATGAGGCGGAGGACTAGGTCTTTCTCTGTTGTCTCCACAGCGGATTCAGACATTCCTTCGTCTTGGGAGATGCAAGACGAGCCTGCATTCAATTCACTGCAGGCATATCCGGCCTTACTTCGTGTCAGAGCATCTCGCTGTCCATTCCACTTGAGGCCACAAACTCAGGCTCCCTCTCACATACCTGTAGCTGAGAAAAGCCTCCTCTTAAGGTGCTTGTGGAAAGTTGGCATTCCTCTTGAGTCGAAGCCAGGGACTAAGCTCTCATCTCGAGTTGATTTGGGGTCCACGGAGCCTTTTCGTGTTGCTACAGTGACCTCAGGATCCCTCTAGACTTGAGACAGTGATCTTGGGTTTTCTCTGGAGTGCCATCAAGGAAATCAAGGCTCCTTTCAAGTTTGATGTGGAACACGGAATTGCTCTGCACGCATTGCAGGGGAATCGGGCCTCATCTCACGGCGAGGGGGAACTCTCATGGTTTTTCTCGAGTTGCGGCCCAAACCTGGGGTATATTCTCGAGTTACGACGGGGAGGGCCCTTCCAGACACGTGTTTGTTCAGCGACGACAGGACTCCTGCCTAGGTGCGAGGGAAACCTCGGGATTCTCCACGAGGTTTGGCATGGCAATTCGGACGCGTCTCCACGTGAGACGGGGGACCCAGCGTCCCTTTCCCCGTGCCACAAGCATCCTGAGACTCCTATCCATTTTCAAGAGGAATCAGGCATCGTCTCCTTTGGAAGCATTGATCTCCGAGGACCTCTCGAGTTTTCAAAGGATGTGAGGCCTCCGGTCGCGATGAGTAGGAGGACTAGGTCTTTCTCTGTGGTCTCCACTGGGGATTCCGACATCCCTTCATCTTGGGAGATGCAAGACGAGCCTGCATTCAATTCATTGCAGGGATATCCGGCCTTACTTCGAGTCAGAGCATCTCGGTGTCCATTCCACTTGAGGCCACAAACTCAGGGGCCCTCTCACATACCTGTAGCTGAGGGAAGCCTCCTCTTGAGGTGCTTGTGGAAAGTTGGTATTCCTCTTGAGTCAAAGCCAGGGACTAAGCTCTCATCTCGAGTTGATTTGCGTTACACGGAGCCCTTTCGTGTTGCTACAGTGACCTCAGGATCCATCTAGACTTGAGACAGTGATCTTGGGTTATCTCTGGAGTGTCATCAAGGAAATCAAGGCTCCTTTCACGTTTGATGTGGAACACGGAATTGCTCTGCACGCAGTGCATTGGAATCGGGCCTCATCTCGCGGCGAGGGGGAAGTCTCATGGTTTTTCTCGAGTTGCGGCCCGAACCTGGGGTATATTCTCGAGTTACGACGGGGAGGGCCCTTCCAGACACGTGTTTGTTCAGCGACATCAGGACTCCTGCCTTGGTGCGAGGGACACCTCGGGATTCTCCTGGAATCTTGGCATGGCAATTTGGACGCGTCTCCACGTGAGGCGGGAAACCCAGGGTCCCTTTCCACGTGCCACAGGGATCCTGGGACTCCTATCCATTTTCAAGAGGAGTCAGGCATCGTCTCCTTTGGAAGCATTGATTTCCGCATACCTCTCGAATTTTCAAAGAATGTGAGGTCTCCGGTCGCGATGAGGCGGAGGACTAGGTCTTTCTCTGTGGTCTCCACAGCGGATTCAGACATCCCTTCGTCTTGGGAGATGCAAGACGAGCCTGCATTCAATTCACTGCAGGGTCCTCCGGCCTTACTTCGAGTAGAGCATCTCGGAGTCCATTCCATTTGAGGCCACAAACTCAGGGTCCCTCTCACATACCTGTAGCTGAGAGAAGCCTCCTCTTGAGGGGCCTGTGGAAAGTTCGTATTCCTCTTGAGTCGAAGCCAGGGACTAAGCTCTCTTCTCGAGTTGATTTGGGGTCCACGGAACCCTTTCGTGTTGCTCCATTGACCTCAGGATCCCTCTAGACTTGAGACAGTGATCTTGGGTTTTCTCTGGAGTGCCATCAAGGAAATCAAGGCTCCTTTCACGCTTGATGTGGAACACGGAATTTCTCTGCATGCAGTGCAAGGGGAATCGGGCCTCATCTCGCGGAGAGGGGGAATTCTCATGGTTTTTCTCGAGGTGCGGCCGGAACCTGGGGTATATTCTCGAGTTACGACGGGGAGGGCCCTTCCAGACACGTGTTTGTTCAGCGCCGTCAGGACTCCTGCCTAGGTGTGAGGGACAACTCGGGATTTTCCTCGAGTCGTGGAATGGCAATTGGGACGCGTCTCAACGTGAGGCGGGAGACCCAGGGTCCCTTTCCACGTGCCACAGGGATCCTGGGATTCCTATCCATTTTCAAGAGGAGTCAGGCATCGTCTCCTTTGGAAGCATTGATCTCCTCGGATCCCTTGAGTTTTCAAAGGATATGAGGCCTCCGGTCGCGATGAGGAGGAGAACTAGGTCTTTCTCTGTGGTCTGCACAGGGTACTCAGACATCCTTTCGCCTTGGGAGATGCAAGACGAGCCTGCATTCAATTCACTGCAGGGACATTCGGCCTTACTTCGAGTCAGAGTATCTCGGTGTCCATTCCACTTGAGGCCACAAATTCGGGGTCCCTCTCACATACCTGTAGCCGAGAGAAGCCTCCCCTTGAGGTGCTTGTGGAAAGTTGGTATTCGTCTTGAGTCGAAGCCAGGGACTACGCTCTCATCTCAAGTTAATTTGGGGTCCATGGAGCACTTTCGTGTTGCTCCAGTGACCTCAGGATCCCTCTAGTCCTGAGACAGTGATCTTGGGTTTTCTCTGGAGTGTGATCAAGGAAATCAAGGCTCCTTTCAAGTTTGATGTGGAACACGGAATTGCTCTGCACGCAGTGCAGGGGAATCGGGCCTCATCTCGCGGCGAGGGGGAAATCTCATGGTTTTCTCGAGTTGCGGTCGGAACCTGGTGTATATTCTCGAGTTACGACGGGGAGGGCCATTCCAGACACGTGTTTGTTCAGCGACGTCTGGACTCCTGCCTAGGTGCTAGGGACACCTCGGGATTCTCCTCGAGTCTTCGCGGCAATTGGGACGCGTCTCCACGTGAGGCGGGAGACCCAGGGTCAGTTTTCACGTGCCACAGGGATCCTGGGACTCTTATCTATTTTCAAGAGGAGTCAGGCATCGTCTACTTTGGAAGCATTGATCTCCGCGGACCTCTTGAGTTTTCAAAGGATGTGAGGCCTCCGGTCGCGATGAGGCGGAGAAGTAGTTCTTTCTCTGTGGTCTCCACAGGGGATTCAGACATCCCGTCGTCTTGGGAGATGCAAGACGAGCCTGCATTCAATTCACTGCAGGCATATCCGGCTTTACTTCGAGTCAGAGCATCTCGGTGTCCATTCTACTTGAGGCCACAAATTCCAGGTGCCTCTCACATACCTGTAGCTGAGAGAAGCCTCCTCTTGAGGTGCTTGTGGAAAGTTGGTATTCCTCTTGAGTCGAAGCCAGGGACTAAGCTCTCATCTCGAGTTGATTTGGGGACCACGGAGCCCTTTCGTATTGCTCCAGTGACCTCAGGATCCCTCTAGACTTGAGACAGTGATCTTGGGTTTTCTCTGGAGTGCCATCAAGGAAATCAAGGCTCCTTTCACGTTTGATGTGGAACACGGAATTGCTCTGCACGCAGTGCAGGGGAATCGGGCCTCATCTCGCGGCGAGGGGGAAGTCTAATGGTTTTTCTCGAGTTCCGTCCGGAACATGGGGTATATTCTCGACTTACAATGGGGAGGGCCCTTCCAGACACGTGTTTGTTCAGCGACGTCAGGACTCCTGCCTAGGTGGGAGGGACTCCCGGGATTCTCCTCGAGTCTCGGCATGCCAATTGGGACGCGTCTCCACGTGAGGCGGCAGACCCAGGGTCCCTTTCCACGTGCCACAGGGAACCTGCATCTCCTATCCATTTTCAAGAGGAGTCAGGCATCGTCTCCTTTGGAAGCATTGATCTCCGCGGACCTCTCGAGTTTTCAAAGGATGTGAGGCCTCCGGTCGCGATGAGGCGGAGAACTAGGTCTTTCTCTGTGGTCTCCACAGGGGATTCAGACATCCCTTCGTATTGGGAGATGCAAGACGAGCCTGCATTCAATTCACTGCAGGGATATCCAGCCTTACTTCGTGTCAGAGCATCTCGGTGTCCATTCCACTTGAGGCCACAAACTCAGGGTCCCTATCACATACCAGTAGCTTAGAGAAGCCTCCTCTTGAGGTACTTGTGGAAATTTGGTATTCCCCTTGAGTCGAAGCCAGGGACTAAGCTCTCATCTCAACTTGATTTGGGGTCCACGTAAATTTTCATGTTGCTACAGTGACCTCTGGATTCCTCTAGACATGAGACAGTGATCTTGGGTCTCCTCTGGAGTGCCATCAAGGAAATCAAGGCTCCTTTCATGTTTGTTGTGGAACACGGAATTGTTCTGCACGCAGTGCAGGGGAATCGGGCCTCATCTCGTGGCGAGGGGGAAGTCTCATGGTTTTTCTCGAGTTGCGGCCGGAACCTGGGGTATATTCTCGAGTTACGACGGGGAGGGCCCTTCCAGACACGGGTTTATTCAGCGACGTCAGGACTCCTGCATAGGTGCGAGGGACAACTCGGGAATCTCCTCGAGTCTTGGCAAGGAAATTGGGATGCCTCTCCACGTGAGGCGTGAGACCCAGTGTCCCTTTCCACGTGCCACAGGGATCCTGGGACTCCTATCCATTTTCAAGAGGAGTCAGGCATCGTCTCCGTTGGAAGCATTGATCTCCACGGACCTCTCGAGTTTTCAAAGGATGTGAGGCCTCTGGTCGCGATGAGGCGGAGAACTAGGTCTTTCTCTGTGGTCTCAACAGGGGATTCAGACATCCCTTCGTCTTGGGAGATGCAAGACGAGCCTGCATTCAATTCACTGCAGGGATATCCGGCCTTACTTCGAGTCAGAGCATCTCGGTGTCCATTCCACTTGAGGCCACAAACTCAGGGTCCCTCTCACATACCTGTAGCTGAGAGAAGCCTCCTCTTGAGGTGCTTGTGGAAAGTTGGTATTCCTCTTGAGTCGAAGCCAGGGACTAAGCTCACATCTCGAGTTGATTTGGGGTCCACGGAGCCCTTTCTTGTTGCTCCAGTGACCTCAGGATCCCTCTAGATTTGAGACAGTGATCTTGGGTTTTCTCTGGAATGCCATCAAGGAAATCAAGGCTCCTTTCACGTTTGATGTGGAACACGGAATTGCTCTGCATGCAGTGCAGGGGAATCGGGCCTCATCTCGCGGCGAGGGGGAAGTCTCATTGTTTTTCTCGAGTTGCGGCCGGAACCTGGGGTATATTCTCGAGTTACGATGGGGAGGGCCCTTCCAGACACGGGTTTATTCAGCGACGTCCTGACTCCTGCCTAGGTGCGAGGGACACCTCGGGATTCTCCTCGAGTCTTGGCAAGGAAATTGGGATGCCTCTCCACGTGAGGCGGGAGACCCAGGGTCCCTTTCCACGTGCCACAGGGATCCTGGGACTCCTATCCATTTTCAAGAGGAGTCAGGCATCGTCTCCTTTGGAAGCATTGATCTCCATGGACCTCTCGAGTTTTCAAAGGATGTGAGGCCTCTCTTCGCGATGAGGCGGAGAACTAGGTCTTTCTCTGTGGTCTCCACAGGGGATTCAGACATCCCTTCGTCTTGGGAGATGCAAGACGAGCCTGCATTCAATTCACTGCAGGGATATCCGGCCTTACTTCGAGTCAGAGCATCTCGGTGTCCATTCCACTTGAGGCCACAAACTCAGGGTACCACTCACATACCTGTAGCTGTGAGAAGCCTCCTCTTGAGGTGCTTGTGGAAAGTTGGTATTCCTCTTGAGTCGAAGCCAGGGACTAAGCTCACATCTCTAGCTGATTTGGGGTCCACGGAGCCCTTTCTTGTTGCTCCAGTGACCTCAGGATCCCTCTAGACTTGAGACAGTGATCTTGGGTTTTCTCTGGAGTGCCATCAAGGAAATCAAGGCTCCTTTCACGTTTGATGTGGAACACGGAATTGCTCTGCACGCATTGCAGGGGAATCGGGCCTCATCTCGCGGCGAGGGGGAAGTCTCATTGTTGTTCTCGAGTTGCGGCCGGAACCTGGGGTATATTCTCGAGTTACGATGGGGAGGGCCTTTCCAGACACGTGTTTGTTCAGCGACATCAGGACTCCTGCCTAGGTGCGAGGGACACCTCGGGTTTCTCCTCGAGTCTTGGCATGGCAATTGGGACGCGTCTCCACGTGAGGCGGGAGACCCAGGGTCCCTTTCCACGTGCCACAGGGATCCTATGACTCCTATCCATTTTCAAGAGGAGTCAGGCATCGTCTCCTTTGGAAGCGTTGATTGCCGCGGACCTCTCGAGTTTTCAAAGGATGTGAGGCCTCCGGTCGCAATCAGGCGGTAAACTAGGTCTTTCTCTGTGGTCTGCACAGGGTACTCAGACATCCTTTCGCCTTGGGAGACGCAAGACGAGCCTGCATTCAATTCACTGCAGGGATATACGGCCTTATTTCGAGTCAGAGCATCTCGGTGTCCATTCCACTTGAGGCCACAAACTCAGGGTCCCTCTCACATACCAGTAGCTGAGAGAAGCCTCCTCTTGAGGTGCTTGTCGAAAGTTGGTATTCCTCTTGAGTCCAAGCCAGGGACTAAGCTTTCATCTCGAGTTGATTTGGGGTCCAAGGAGTCCTTTCGTGTTGCTCCAGTGACCTCAGGATCCCTCTAGACTTGAGACAGTGATCTTGGGTTTTGTCTGGAGTGCCATCAAGGAAATCAAGGCTCCTTTCACGTTTGATGTGGAACACCGAATTGCTCTGCACCCAGTGCAGGGGAATCGGCCCTCATCTCGCGGAGAAAGGGAAGTCTCATGGTTTTTCTCGAGTTGAGGCCGGAACCTGGGGTATATTCTCGAGTTACGACTGGGAGGGCCCTTCCAGACACGAGTTTGTTCAGCGACGTCAGGACTCCTGCCTAGGTGCGAGGGACACCTCGGGATTTTCCTCGAGTCGTGGAATGGCAATTGGGACGCGTCTCAACGTGAGGCGGGAGACCCAGGGTCCCTTTCCATGTGCCACAGGGATCCTGGGATTCCTATCCATTTTCAAGAGGAGTCAGGCATCGTCTCCTTTGGAAGCATTGATCTCCTCGGATCCCTCGAGTTTTCAAAGGATGTGAGGCCTCCGGTCGCGATGAGGAGGAGAACTAGGTCTTTCTCTGTGGTCTGCACAGGGTACTCAGACATCCTTTCGCCTTGGGAGATGCAAGACGAGCCTGCATTCAATTCACTGCAGGGACATTCGGCCTTACTTCGAGTCAGAGTATCTCGGTGTCCATTCCACTTGAGGCCACAAATTCGGGGTCCCTCTCACATACCTGTAGCCGAGAGAAGCCTCCCCTTGAGGTGCTTGTGGAAAGTTGGTATTCCTCTTGAGTCGAAGCCAGGGACTACGCTCTCATCTCAAGTTAATTTGGGGTCCATGGAGCACTTTCGTGTTGCTCCAGTGACCTCAGGATCCCTCTAGTCTTGAGACAGTGATCTTGGGTTTTCTCTGGAGTGCGATCAAGGAAATCAAGGCTCCTTTCAAGTTTGATATGGAACACGGAATTGCTCTGCACGCAGTGCAGGGGAACCGAGCCTCATCTCGCGGCGAGGGGGAAATCTCATGGTTTTCTCGAGTTGCGGCCGGAACCTGGGGTATATTCTCGAGTTACGACGGGGAGGGCCATTCCAGACACGTGTTTGTTCAGCGACGTCAGGACTCCTTCCTAGGTGGGAGGGACACGTCAAGATTCCCCTCGAGTCTTGGCATGGCAATTGGGACGCATCTCCACGTGAGGCGGGAGACCCAGTGTCCCTTTCCACGTGGCACAGGGATCCTGGGACTCCTATCCATTTTCAAGAGGAGACAGGCTTCGTCTCCTTTGGAAGCATTGATCTCCGCGGACCTCTCGAGTTTTCAAAGGATGTGAGGCCTCTGGTCGCGTTGAGTCGGAGAATTAGGTCTTTCTCTGTGGTCTCCACAGGGGATTCAGACATCCATTCGTCTTGGGAGATGCTAGACGAGCCTGCATTCAATTCACTGCAGGGATATCCGGCCTTACTTCGAGTCAGAGCATCTCGGTGTTCATTCCACTTGAGGCGACAAACTCAGGGTCCCTCTCACATACCTGTAGCTGAGAGAAGCCTCCTCTTGAGGTGCTTGTGGAAAGTTTGTATTCCTCTTGACTCGAAGCCAGGGACTAAGTTCTCATCTCGAGTTGATTTGGGGTCCACGGAGCCCTTTCGTGTTGCTCCAGTGACCTCAGGATCCCTCTAGACTTGAGACAGTGATCTTGCGTTTTCTCTGGAGTGCCATCAAGGAAATCAAGGCTCCTTTCACGTTTGATATGGAACATGAAATTGCTCTGCATGCAGTGCAGGGGAATCGGGCCTAATCTCGTGGCGAGGGGGAAGTCTCATGGTTTTTCTCGAGTTGCGGCCGGAACCTGGGGTATATTCTCGAGTTACGAAGGGGAGGTCTCTTCCAGACACGTGTCTGTTCAGCGACGTCAGGACTCCTGCCTAGGTGCGAGGGACACCTCGGGATTCTCCTCGAGCCTTGGCATGGCAATTGGGACGCGTCTCCACGTGAGGCGGGAGACCCAGGGTCCCTTTCCACGTGCCACAGGGATCCTGGAACTCCTATCCATTTTCAGTAGGAGTCAGGCATCGTCTCCTTTGGAAGCATTGATCTCCGCGGACCTCTCGAGTTTTCAAAGGAAGTGAGGCCTCCGGTCGCGATGAGGCGGAGGACTAGGTCTTTCTCTGTGGTCTCCACAGGGGATTCAGAAATTCCTTCGTCTTGGGAGACGCAAGAATAGCCTGCATTCAATTCACGGCAAAGATATCCCGCCTTACTTGGAGTCAGAGCATCTCGGTGTCCATTCCACATGAGGCCACAAACTCAGGGTCCCTCTCACATACCTGTAGCTGAGGGAAACCTCCTCTTGAAGTGCTTGTGGAAAGTTGGTATTCCTCTTGAGTCGAAGCCAGGGACAAAGCTCTCATCTCGAATTGATTTGGGGTCCACGGAGCCCTTTCGTGTTGCTCCAGTGACCTCAGGATCCCTCTAGACTCTAGACAGTGATCTTGGGTTTTCTCTGGAGTGCCATCAAGGAAATCAAGGCTCCTTTCACATTTGATGTGGAACACGGAATTGCTCTGCACGCAGTGCAGGGGAATCGGGCCTCATCTCACGGCGAGGGGGAAGTCTCATGGTTTTTCTCGAGTTGCGGCCAGAACCTCGGGTATATTCTCGAGTTACGACGGGGAGGGCCCTTCCAGACACGTGTTTGTTCAGCGACGTCAGGACTCCTGCCTAGGTGCGAGGGACACCTCGGGATTCTCCTCGAGTCTTGGCATGGCAATTGGGACGCGTCTCCACGTGAGGCGGGAGACCCAGGGTCCCCTACCACGTGGACAGGGATCCTGGGACTCCTATCCATTTTCAAGAGGAGTCACGCATCGTCTCCTTTGGAAGCATTGATCTCCGCGGACCTCTCGAGTTTTCAAAGGATGTGAGGCCTCCGGTCGCGATGAGGCGGAGAACTAGGTCTTTCTCTGTGGTCTCCACAGGGGATTCAGACATCCCTTCGTCTTGGGAGATGCAAGACGAGCTTGCATTCAATTCACTGCAGGGATATCCGGCCTTACTTCGATTCAGAGCATCTCGGGTTCAATTCCACTTGAGGCTACAAACTCAGGGTACCTCTCACATACATGTAGCTGAGAGAAGCCTTCTCTTGAGGTGCTTGTGGAAAGTTGGTATTCCACTTGAGTCGAAGCCAGGGACTAAGCTCTCATCTCGAGTTGATTTGGGGTCCAAGGAGCCCTTTCGTGTTCCTCCAGTCACCTCAGGATCCCTCTAGACTTGAGACAGTGACTTTGGGTTTTCTCTGGAGTGCCATCAAGGAAATCAAGGCTCCTTTCACGTTTGATGTGGAACACGGAATTGCTCTGCACGCAGTCAGGGGAATCGGGCTCCATCTTGCGGCGAGGGGGAAGTCTCATGGTTTTTCTCGAGTTGCGGCCGGAACCTGGGGTATATTCTCGAGTTACAACGGGGAGGGCCCTTCCAGACACGTGTTTGTTCAGCGACGTCAGGACTCCTTCCTAGGTGCGAGGGACACCTCAGGATTCTCCTCGAGTCTTGGCATGGCAATTGGGACGCCTCTCTATGTGAGGCGGGAGCCCCAGGTTCCCTTTCCAGGTGCCACAGGAATCCTGGGACTCCTATCCATTCTCAAGAGGAGTCAGGCATCGTCTCCTTTGGAAGCATTGATCTCCGTGGACCTCTCGAGTTTTCAAAGGATGTGAGGCCTCCGGTCGCGATGAGGCGGAGAACTAGGTCTTTCTCTGTGGTCTCCACAGGGGACTCAGACATCCCTTCGTCTTGGGAGATGCAAGACGAGCCTGCATTCAATTCACTGCAGGGATATCCGGCCTTACTTCGAGTCAGAGCATCAAGGTGTCCATTCCACTTGAGGCCACAAAATCAGGGTAACTCTCATATACTTGTACCTGAGAGAAGCCTCCTCTTGAGGTGCTTGTGGAAAGTTGGTATTCCTCTTGAGTCGAAGCCAGGGACTAAGCTCTCATCTCGAGTTGATCTGGGGTCCCCGGAGCCCTTTCCTGTAGCTACAGTGACCTCAGGGTCCCTCTAGACTTGAGACAGTGATCTTGGGTTTTCTCTGGAGTGCCATCAAGGAAATCAAGGCTCCTTTCACGTTTGATGTGGAAAACGGAATTGCTCTGCACGCAGTGCAGGGGAATCGGGCCTCATCTCGCGACGAAGGGGAAGTCTCATGGTTTTTCTCGAGTTGCTGCCGGAACCTGGGGTATATTCTCGAGTTACGACGGGGAGGGCCCTTCCAGACACGTGTTTGTTCAGCGACGTCAGGACTCCTGCCTAGGTGGGAGGGACACCTCGGGATTCTCCTCGAGTCTTGGCATGGCAATTGGGACGCGTCTCCACGTGAGGCGGGAGACCCAGGGTCCCTTTTGACGTGCCACAGGGATCCTGGGACTCCTATCCACTTTCAGGAGGAGTCAGGCATCGTCTCCTTGGGAAGCATTGATCTCCTCGGACCTCTAGAGTTTTCAAAGGATGTGAGGCCTCCGTTCGCGTTGAGGCGGACGACTAGGTCTTTCTCTGTGGTCTCCACAGGGGATTCAGACATCCCTTCGTCTTGGGAGATGCAAGAAGAGCCTGCATTCAATTCACTGCAGGGATATCCGGCCTTACTTCGAGTCAGAGCATCTCGGTGTCCATTCCACCTGAGGCCACAATCTCAGGGTCCCTCTCACATACCTGTAGCTGAGAGAAGCCTCCTCTTGAGGTGCTCTTGGAAATTTGGTTTTCCTCTTGAGTCGAAGCCAGGGACTAAGCTCTCATCTCGAGTTGATTTGGGGACCACGGGGCCCTTTCGTGTTGCTCCAGTGACCTCAGGATCCCTCTAGACTTGAAACAGTGTTCTTGGGTTTTCTCTGGAGTGCCATCAAGGAAATCAAGGCTCCTTTCACGTTTGATGTGGAACACGGAATGGCTCTGCACGCAGTGCAGGGGAATCGGGCCTCATCTCGCGGCGAGGGGGAAGTCTCATTGTTTTTCTCGAGTTGCGGCCGGAACCTGCGGTATATTCTCGAGTTACGACGGGGAGGGCCCTTCCCGACACGTGTTTGTTCAGCGACGTCTGGACTCCTGCCTAGGTGCGAGGGACACCACGGGATTCTCCTCGAGTCTTGGCATGGCAATTTGGACGCGTCTCCACGTGAGGCGGGAGGCCCAGGGTCCCTTTCCACGTGCCACAGGGATCCTGGGACTCCTATCCATTTTCAAGAGGAGTCAGGTATCGTCTCCTTTGGAAATATTGATCTCCGCGGACCTCTCGAGTTTTCAAAGGATGTGAGGCCTCCGGTCGGGATGAGGCGGAGAACTTTGTCTTTCTCTGTGGTCTCCACAGGGGATTCAGATATCCCTTCGTCTTGGGAGATGCAAGACGAGCCTGCATTCAATTCACTGCAGGGATATCCGGCCTTACTTCGAGTCAGAGCATCTCTGTGTCCATTCCACTTGAGGCCACAAACTCAGGGTCCCTCTCACATACATGTAGCTGAGAGAAGCCTCCTCTTGAGGTGCTTGTGAAAAGTTGGTATTCTCTTGAGTCGAGGCCAGGGACTAAGCTCTCATCTCGAGTTGATTTGGGGTCCACGGAGCCCTTTCCTGTTGGTCCAGTGACCTCAGGATCCCTCTAGACTTGAGACAGTGATCTTGGGTTTTCTCTGGAGTGCCTTCAAGGAAATCACGGCTCCTTTCACGATTGATGTGGAACACGGAATTGCTCTGCATGCAGTGCAGGGGAATCAGGCCTCAACTCGCGGCGAGGGGGAAGTCTCATGGTTTCTCTCGAGTTGCGGCCCGAACCTGGGGTATATTCTCGAGTTACGACGGGGAGGGCCCTTCCAGACACGTGTTTGTTCAGCGACGTCAGGACTCCTGCCTAGGTGCGAGGGACACCTCGGGATTCTCCTCGAGTCTTGGCATGGCAATTGGGACGCGTCTCCACGTGAGGCGGGAGACCCAGGGTCCTTTTCCACGTGCCACAGGGATCCTGGGACTCCTATCCATTTTCAAGAGGAGTCAGGCCTCGTCTCCTTTGGAAGCATTGATCTCCGCAGACCTCTCGAGTTTTCAAAGGATGTGAGGCCTCCAGTCACGATGAGACGGAGGACTAGGTCTTTCTCTGTGGTCTCCATGAGGATTCAGACATCCCTTCGTCTTGGGAGATGCAAGACGGGCCTGCATTCAATTCACTGCAGGGATATCCGGCCTTACCTGAGTCAGAGCATCTCGGTGTCCATTACACTTGAGGCCACAAATTCAGGGTCCCTCTCACATAACCATAGCTGAGAGAAGCCTCCTCTTGAGGTGCTTGTGGAAAGTTGGTATTCCTCTTGAGTCGAAGCCAGGGACTAAGCTCTCATCTCGAGTTGATTTGGGGTCCACGGAGCCCTTTTGTGTAGCTCCAGTGACCTCAGGATCCCTCTAGACTTGAGACAGTGATCTCGGGTTTTCTCTGGAGTGCCAACAAGGAAATCAAGGCTCCCTTCACGTTTGATGTGGAACACGGAATTGCTCTGCACGCAGTGCAGGGGAATCGGGCCTCATCTCGTGGCAAGGGGGATGTCTCATGGTTTTTCTCAAGTTGCGGCCGGAACCTGGGGTATATTCTCGAGTTACGACGGGGAGGGCCCTTCCAGACACGTGTTAGTTCAGCGACGTCAAGACTCCTGCCTAGGTGCTAGGGACACCTCGGGATTCTCCTCGTGTCTTGGCATGGCAATTGGGACGCGTCTCCATGTGAGGCGGGAGACTCAGGGTCCCTTTCCACGTGCCACAGGGATCCTGGGTCTCCTATCCATTTTCAAGAAGAGTCAGGCATCGTCTCCTTTGGAAGCATTGATCTCCGCGGACCTCTCGAGTTTTGAAAGGATGTGAGGCCTCTGGTCGCGATGAGCGGGAGAACTAGTTCTTTCTCTGTGGTCTCCACAGGGGATTCAGACATCCTTTCCTCTTGGGAGATGCAAGACGAGCCTGCTTTCAATTCACTGCAGGAATATCCGGCCTTACTTCGAGTCAGAGCATCTCGGTGTCCATTCCACTTGAGGCCACAAACTCAGGGTCCCTCTCACATACCTGCAGCTGATGGAAGCCTCCTCTTGAGGTGCTTGTGGAAAGTTGGTATTCCTCTTGAGTCGAAGCCAGGGACTAAGCTCTCATCTCGAGTTGATTTGGGGTTCACGGAGCGCTTTCGAGTTGCTCCAGTGACTTCAGGATCCCTCTGGACTTGAGACAGTGATCTTGGGTTTTCGCTGGAGTGCCATCAAGGAAATCAAGGCTCATTTCACATTTGATGTGGAACACGGAATTGCTTTGCACGCAGTGCAGGGGAATCGGGCCTCATCTCGCGGCGAGGGGGAAGTCTCATGGTTTTTCTCGAGTTGCGGCCGGAACCTGGGGTATATTCTCGAGTTAGGACGGGGAGGGCCCGTCCAGACACGTGTCTGTTCAGCGACGTCAGAACTCCTGCCTAGGTTCGATGGACACCTCGGTATTCTCCGCAAGTCTTGGCATGGCAATTGGGACGCGTCTCCACGTGAGGCGGGAGACCCAGGGTCCCTTTCCACGTGCCACAGGAATCCTGGGACTCCTATCCATTTTCAAGAGGAGTCAGGAATCGTTGCCTTAGGAAGCATTGGTCTCCGCGGACCTCTCAAGTTTTCAATGGATGTGAGGCCTCCGGTCGCGATGAGGCGGAGAACTAGGTCTTTCTCATTGGTCTCCACAGGGGATTCAGACATTCCTTCGTCTTGGGAGATGAAAGACGAGCCTGCTTTCAATTCACTGCAGGGATATCCGGCCTTACTTCGAGTCAGAGCATCTCGGTATCCATTCCACTTGAGGCCACAAACTCGGGGTCCCTCAAATATACCTGAAGCTGAGAGAAGCCTCCTCTTGACGTGCTTGTTGAAAGTTGTTATTCCTCTTGACTCGAAGCCAGGGACTAAGCTCTCATCTCGAGTTGATTTGGGGTCCACGGAGCCTTTTCGTGTTGCTACAGTGACCTCAGGATCCCTCTGGACTTGAGACAGTGATCTTGGGTTTTCTCTGGAGTGCCATCAAGGAAATCAAGGCTCCTTTCACGTTTGATGTGGAACACGGAATTGCTCTGCACGCAGAGCAGGGGAATCGGGCCTCATCTCGCGGCGAGGGGGAAGTCTTGGTTTTTCGCGAGTGGCGGCCGGAACCTGGGGTATATTCTCGAGTTACGACGGGGAGGGCCCTTCCAGACACGTGTTTCTTCAGCGAAGTGAGGACTCCTGACTAGGTGCGAGGGACACCTCGGGGTTCTCCTCGAGTCTTGGCATGGCAATTGGGACGCGTCTCCATGTGAGGCGGGAGACCCAGGGTCCCTTTCCACGTGCCACAGGGATCCTGGGACTCCTATCCATTTTCAAGAGGAGTCAGGCATCGTCTCCTTTGGAAGCATTGATCTCCGCAGACCTCTCGAGTTTTGAAAGGATGTGAGGCCTCCGGTCGCGATGAGCCGGAGAACTAGTTCTTTCTCTGTGGTCTCCACAGGGGATTCAGACATCCCTTCCTCTTAGGAAATGCAAGACGAGCCTGCATTCAATTCATTGCAGGAATATCCGGCCTTACTTCGAGTCAGAGCATCTCGGTGTCCATTCCACTTGAGGCCACAAACTCAGGGTCCCTCTCACATACCTGTAGCTGAGAGAAGCCTCCTCTTGAGGTGCTTGTGGAAAGTTGGTATTCCTCTTGACTCGAAGCCAGGGACTAAGCTCTCATCTCGAGTTGATTTGGGGTCCACAGAGCCCTTTCGTGTTGCTCCAGTGACCTCAGGATCCCTCTAGACTTGAGACAGTGATCTTGCGTTTTCTCTGGAGTGCCATCAAGGAAATCAAGGCTCCTTTCACGTTTGATATGGAACATGAAATTGCTCTGCATCCAGTGCAGGGGAATCGGGCCTCATCTCGTGGCGAGGGGAAAGTCTCATGGTTTTTCTCGAGTTGCGGCCGGAACCTGGGGTATATTCTCGAGTTACGAAGGGGAGGTCTCTTCCAGACATGTGTTTGTTCAGCGACGTCAGGACTCCTGCCTAGGTGCGAGGGACACCTCGGGATTCTCCTCGAGCCTTGGCATGGCAATTGGGACGCGTCTCCACGTGAGGCGGGAGACCCAGTGTCCCTTTCCACGTGCCACAGGGATCCTGGAACTCCTATCCATTTTCAGTAGGAGTCAGGCATCGTCTCCTTTGGAAGCATTGATCTCCGCGGACCTCTCGAGTTTTCAAAGGATGTGAGGCCTCCGGTCTCGAAGAGGCGGAGGACTAGGTCTTTCTCTGTGGTCTCCACAGGGGATTCAGACATCCCATCGTCTTGGGAGATGCAAGAAGAGCCTGCATTCAATTCACGGCAAAGATATCCCGCCTTACTTCGAGTCAGAGCATCTCGGTGTCCATTCCACATGAGGCCACAAACTCAGGGTCCCTCTCACATACCTGTAGCTGAGGGAAACCTCCTCTTGAAGTGCTTGTGGAAAGTTGGTATTCCTCTTGAGTCGAAGCCAGGGACAAAGCTCTCATCTCGAGTTGATTTGGGGTCCACGGAGCCCTTTCGTGTTGCTCCAGTGACCTCAGGATCCCTCTAGACTCTAGACAGTGATCTTGGGTTTTCTCTGGAGTGCCATCAAGGAAATCAAGGCTCCTTTCACATTTGATGTGGAACACGGAATTGCTCTGCACGCAGTGCAGGGGAATCGGGCCTCATCTCACGGCGAGGGGGAAGTCTCATGTTTTTTCTCGAGTTGCGGCCAGAACCTCGGGTATATTCTCGAGTTACGACGGGGAGGGCCCTTCCAGACACGTGTTTGTTCAGCGACGTCAGGACTCCTGCCTAGGTGGGAGGGACACCTCCGGATTCTCCTCGAGTCTTGGCATGGCAATTGGGACTCGTCTCCACGTGAGGCGGGAGACCCAGGGTCCCTTTCGACGAGCCACAGGGATCCTGGGACTCCTATCCATTTTCAAGAGGAGTCAGGCATCGTCTACTTTGGAAGCATTGATCTCCGCGGACCTCTCGAGTTTTCAAAGGATGTGAGGCCTCCGGTCGCGATGAGGCGGAGGACTAGGTCTTTCTCTTTGGTCTCCACAGGGGATTCAGGCAACCCTTCGTCTTGGGAGATGCAAGACGAGCCTGCATTCAATTCACTGCAGGGATACCCGGCCTTACTTCTAGTCAGAGCATCTCGGTGTCCATTCCACTTGAGGCCACAAACTCAGGGTCCCTCTCTCATTCCTGTAGCTGAGAGAAGCCTCCTCTTGAGGTGCTTGTGGAAAGTTGGTATTCCTCTTGAGTCGAAGCCAGGGACTAAGCTCTCATCTCGAGATGATTTGGGGTCCACGGAGCCCTTTCGTGTTGATCCAGTGACCTCAGGATCCCTCTAGACTAGAGACAGTGACTTTGGGTTTTCTCTGGAGTGCCATCAAGGAAATCAAGGCTCCTTTCACGTTTGATGCGGAACACGAAATTGCTCTGCACGCAGTGCATGGGAATCTGGCCTCATGTCGCGGCGAGGGGAAAGTCTCATTGTTTTTCTCGAGTTGCGGCCGGAACCTGGGGTATATTCTCGAGTTACGATGGGGAGGGCCCTTCCAGACTCTGGTTTGTTCAGCGACGTCAGGACTCCAGCCTAGGTGCGAGGGACACCTCAGGATTCTCCTCGAGTCTTGGCATGGCAATTCGGATGCCTCTCCACGTGAGGCGGGAGACCCAGGGTCCCTTTCCACGTGCCACAGGGATCCTGGGACTCCTATACATTTCAAGAGGAGTACGGCATCGTCTCCTTTAGAAGCATTGATCTCCGCGGACCTCTCGAGTTTTCAAAGGATGTGAGGCCTCAGGTCGCGATCAGGCGGAGAACTAGGTCTTTCTCTGTGGTCTGCACAGGGTATTCAGACATCCTTTCGCCTTGGGAGACGCAAGACGAGCCTGCATTCAATTCACTGCAGGGATATCCGGCCTCATTTCGAGTCAGAGCATCTCGGTGTCCATTCCATTTGAGGCCACAAACTCAGGGTCCCTCTCACATACCTGTAGCTGAGAGAAGCCTCCTCTTGAGGTGCTTGTGGAAAGTTGGTATTCCTCTTGAGTGGAAGCCATGGACTAAGCTCTCTTCTCGAGTTGATTTGCGGTCCATGGAGCCCTTTCGTGTTGCTACAGTGACCTCAGGATCCCTCTAGACTTGAGACAGTGATCTTGGGTTTTCTCTGGAGTGCCATCAAGGAAATCAAGGCTCCTTTCACGTTTGATGTGGAACTCGGAATTGCTCTGCACGCAGTGCAGGGGAATCGGGCCTCATCTCGCGGCGAGGGGGAAGTCTCTTTGTTTTTCTCGAGTGGTGGCCGGAACCTGGGGTATATTCTCGAGTTACGACGGGGAGGGCCCTTCCAGACACGTGTTTGTTCAGCAAAGTCAGGCCTCGGGCCAAGGTGCGAGGGACATCTCCGGATTCTCCGCGAGTCTTGGCATGGCAATTGGGACGCGTCTCCACGTGAGGCGGGAGACCCAGTGTCCCTGTCCACGTTCCACAGGGATCCTGGGACTCCTATCCATTTTCAAGAGGAGTCAGGCATCGTCTCCTGTGGAAACATTGATCTCCGCGGACCTCTCGAGTTTTCAAAGGATGTGAGGCCTCAGGTCGCGATGAGGCGGAGAACTAGGTCTTTCTCTCTGGTCTCCACAGGGGATTCAGACATCCCTTCGTCTTGGAAATGCAAGACGAGCCTGCATTCATTTCACTGCAGGGATATCCGGCCTTACTCCGAGTCAGAGCATCTCGGTGTCCATTCCACTTGAGGCCACAAACTCCGGGTCCCTCTCAAATACCTGTAGCTGAGAGAAGCCTCCTCTTGAGGTGCTTGTGGAAACTTGGTATTCCTCTTGATTCGAAGCCAGGGACTAAGCTCTCATCTCGAGTGGATTTCGTGTCCATAGAGCCCTTTCGTGTTGCTACAGTGACCTCAGGATCCCTCTAGACTTGAAACAGTGATCTTGGGTTTTCTCTGGAGTGCCATCAAGGAAATCAAGGCTCCTTTCACGTTTGATTGGGAACACGGAATTGCTCTGCATGCAGTGCAGGGGAATCGGGCCTCATCTAGGGGCGAATGGGAAGTCTCATGGCTTTTCTCGAGTTGTGGACGGACCCTGGGTTATATTCTCGAGTTAGGACGGGGAGGGCTCTTCCAGACACGTGTTTATTCAGCGACGTCAGGACTCCTGCCTAGGTGCTAGGGACACCTCGGGATTCTCTTCGAGTCTTGGCATGGCAATTTGGACGCGTCTCCACGTGAGGCGGGAGACCCAGGGTCCCTTTCCAAGTTACACAGGAGTCCTGGAACTCCTATCCATTTTCAAGAGGAGTCAGGCATCGTCTCCTTTGGAAGCATTGATCTCCGCGGACCTCTCGAGTTTTCAAAGGATGTGAGGCCTCCGGCCGCGATGAGGCAGAGAACTAGGTCTTTCTCTGTGGTCTACACAGGGGATTCAGACATCCCTTCGGATTGGGAGATGCAAGACGAACCCGCATTCAATTCACTGCAGGGATATCCAGCCTTACTTCGAGTCAGAGCATCTCGGTGTCCATTCCACTTGAGGCCACAAACTCAGGGTCCCTCTCACATACCTGTAACTGAGAGAAGCTTCCTCTTGAGGTGCTTGTGGAAACTTGGTATTCCTCTTGAGTCGAAGCCAGGGACTAAGATCTCATCTCGAGTGGATTTCGTGTCCACGGAGCCCATTCGTGCTGCTCCAATGACCTCAGGATCCCTCTAGACTTGAGACAGTGATCTTGGGTTTTCTCTGGAGTGCCATCAAGGAAATCAAGGCTCCTTTCACGTTTGATTTGGAACACGGAATTGTTCTGCACGCAATGCAGATGAATCGGGCCTCATCTCGCCGCGAGGGGGAAGTCTCATGGTTTTTCTCGAGTTGCGGGCGGAACCTGGGGTATATTCTCGAGTGACGACGGGGAGGGCCCTTCCAGACACGTGTTTGTTCAGCGATGTCAGGACTCGTGCCTAGGTGCGAGGGACACCTCGGGATTCTCCTCGAGTCTTGGCATGGCAATTGGGACGCGTCTCCACGTGAGGCGGGAGACCCCGGGTCCCTTTCGACGAGCCACAGGGATCCTGGGTCTCCTATCCATTTTCAAGAGGAGTCAGGCATCGTCTCCTTTGGAAGCATTGATCTCTGCAGACCTCTCGAGTTTTCAAAGGATGTGAGGCCTCCGGTCGCGATGAGGCGGAGGACTAGGTCTTTCTCTGTCGTCTCCACAGGGGATTCAGATATCCCTTCGTCTTGGGAGATGCAAGACGAGCCTGCATTCAATTCACTGCAGGGATATCCGGCCTTACTTCGAGTCAGAGCATCTCGGTCTCCATTCCACATGAGGCCACACACTCAGGGTCCCTCTCACATACCTGTAGCTGAGAGAAGCCTCCTCTTGAGGTGCTTGTGGAAAGTTCGTATTCCTCTTGAGTCGAAGCCAGGGACTAAGCTCTCATCTCGAGTTGATTTGGGGGCAACGGAGCCCTTTCGTGTTGCTACAGTGACCTCAGGATCCCTCTAGACTTGAGAAAGTGATCTTGGGTTTTCTCTGGAGTGCCATCAAGGAAATCAAGGCTCCTTTCACGTTTGATGTGGAACACGGAATTGCTCTGCATGCAGGGCAGGGGAATCGGGCCTCATCTCGCAGCGAGGGGGAAGTCTCATTGTTTTTCTCGAGTTGCGGCCGGATCCTGGGGTATATTCTCGAGTTACGACGGGGAGGGCCCTTCCAGACACGTGTTTGTTCAGCGACGTCAGGACTCCTGCCTAGGTGCGAGGGACACCTCGGGATTCTCCTCAAGTCTTGGCATGGCAATTGGGACGCGTCTCTACATGAGGCGGTTGACCCAGGGTCCCTTTCCACGAGCCACAGTGATCCTGGGACTCCTATGCATTTTCAAGAGGAGTCAGGCATCGTCTCCTTTGGAAGCATTGAGATCTGCAGACCTCTCGAGTTTTCAAAGGATGTGAGGCCTCCGGTCACGATGAGGCGGAGGATTAGGTCTTTCTCTGTGGTCTCCAGAGGGGATTCAGACATCCCTTCGTCTTGGGAGATGCAAGACGAGCCTTCATTCAATTCACTGCAGGGATATCCGGCCTTACTTCGAGTCAGAGCATCTCGGTGACCATTCCACTTGAGGCCACAAACTCAGGGTCCCTCTCACATAACTGTAGCTGAGAGAAGCTTCCTCTTGAGGTGCTTGTGGAAAGTTGGTATTCCTCTTGAGTCGAAGCCAGGAACTAAGCTCTCATCTCGAGTTGATTTGGGGTCCACGGAGCCCTTTCGTGTTGCTCCAGTGACCTCAGGATCCCTCTATACTTGAGACAGTGATCTTGGGTTTTCTCTGGAGTGCCATCAAGGAAATCAAGGCTCCTTTCACGTTTGATGTGGAACACGGAATTGCTCTGAACGCAGTGCAGGGAAATCGGGCCTCATCCAGCGGCGAGGGGGAAGTCTCATGGTTTTTCTCGAGTTGCGGCCCGAACCTGGGGTATATTCTCGAGTTACGACAGGGAGGGCCCTTCCAGACACGTGTTTGTTCAGCGACGTCAGGACTCCTGCCTAGGTGCGAGGGACACCACGGGATTCTCCTCGAGTCTTGGCATGGCAATTTGGACGCGTCTCCACGTGAGGCGGGAGGCCCAGGGTCCCTTTCCACGTGCCACAGTGATCCTGGGACTCCTTTCCATTTTCAAGAGGAGTCATGCATCGTCTCCTTCGGAAGTATTGATCTCCGCGGTCCTCTCGAGTTTTCAAAGGATGTGAGGCCTCCGGTCGGGATGAGGCGGAGAACTTTGTCTTTCTCTGTGGTCTCCACAGGGGATTCAGACATCCCTTCGTCTTGGGAGATGCAAGACGAGCCTGCATTCAATTCACTGCAGGTATATCCGGCCTTACTTCGAGTCAGAGCATCTCGGTGTCCATTCCACTTGAGGCCACAAACTCAGGGTCCCTCTCACATACATGTAGCTGAGAGAAGCCTCCTCTTGAGGGGCTTGTGGAAAGTTCGTATTCCTCTTGAGACGAAGCCAGGGACTAAGCTCTCATCTCGAGTTGATTTGGGGTCCACGGAGACCTTTCCTGTTGGTCCAGTGACCTCAGGATCCCTCTAGACTTGAGACAGTGATCTTGGGTTTTCTCTGGAGTGCCATCAAGGAAATCACGGCTCCTATCACGATTGATGTGGAACACGGAATTGCTCTGCATGCAGTGCAGGGGAATCAGGCCTCAACTCGCGGCGAGGGGGAAGTCTCATGGTTTCTCTCGAGTTGCGGCCCGAACCTGGGGTATATTCTCGAGTTACGACGGGGAGGGCCCTTCCAGACACGTGTTTGTTCAGCGACGTCAGGACTCCTGCCTAGGTGCGAGGGACACCTCGGGATTCTCCTCGAGTCTTGGCATGGCAATTGGGACGCGTCTCCACGTGAGGCGGGAGACCCAGGGTCCCTTTCCACGTGCCACAGGGATCCTGGGACTCCTATCCATTTTCAAGAGGAGTCAGGCCTCGTCTCCTTTGGAAGCATTGATCTCCGCAGACCTCTCGAGTTTTCAAAGGATGTGAGGCCTCCAGTCACGATGAGGCGGAGGACTAGGTCTTTCTCTGTGGTCTCCACAGAGGATTCAGACATCCCTTCGTCTTGGGAGATGCAAGACGGGCCTGCATTCAATTCACTGCAGGGATATCCGGCCTTACCTGAGTCAGAGCATCTCGGTGTCCATTACACTTGAGGCCACAAATTCAGGGTCCCTCTCACATAACCGTAGCTGAGAGAAGCCTCCTCTTGAGGTGCTTGTGGAAAGTTGGTATTCCTCTTGAGTCGAAGCCAGGGACTAAGCTCTCATCTCGAGTTGATTTGGGGTCCACGGAGCCCTTTTGTGTAGCTCCAGTGACCTCAGGATCCCTCTAGACTTGAGACAGTGATCTTGGGTTTTCTCTGGAGTGCCAACAAGGAAATCAAGGCTCCCTTCACGTTTGATGTGGAACACGGAATTGCTCTGCACGCAGTGCAGGGGAATCGGGCCTCATCTCGCGGCGAGGGGGAAGTCTCATGGTTTTTCTCGATTTGCGGCCGGAACCTGGGGTATATTCTCGAGTTACGACGGGGAGGGCCCTTCCAGACACGTGTTTGTTCAGCGACGTCAAGACTCCTGCCTAGGTGCGAGGGACACCTCGGGATTCTCCTCGAGTCTTGGCATGGCAATTGGGACGCGTCTCCATGTGAGGCGGGAGACTCAGGGTCCCTTTCCACGTGCCACAGGGATCCTGGGTCTCCTATCCATTTTCAAGAAGAGTCAGGCATCGTCTCCTTTGGAAGCCTTGATCTCCGCGGACCTCTCGAATTTTCAAAGGATGTGAGGCCTCCGGTCATGATGAGGCGGAAGACTAGGTCTTTCTCTGTGGTCTCCACAGGGGATTCAGACATCCCTTCGTCTTGGGAGATGCAAGACGAGCCTGCATTCAATTCACTGCAGGGATATCTGGCCTTACTTCGAGTCAGAGCATCTCGGTGTCCATTCCACTTGAGGCCAGAAACTCAGGGACCCTCTCACATACCTGTAGCTGAGAGAAGCCTCCTCTTGAGGTGCTTGTGGAAAGTTGGTATTCCTCTTGAGTCGAAGCCAGGGACTAATCTCTCATCACGAGTTGATTTGGGGTCCACGGAGCCTTTTGGTGTTGCTCCAGTGACCTCAGGTTCCCTCTAGACATGAGACAGTGATCTTGGATTTTCTCTGAAGTGCCATCAAGGAAATCAAGGCTCCTTTCACGTTTGATGTAGAACACGGAATTGCTCTGCACACAGTGCAGGTGAATTGGGCCTCATCTCGTGGCGAGGGGGAAGTCTCATGGTTTTTCTCGAGTTGTGGCCGGAACCTGGAGTATATTCTCGAGTTGCGACGGGGAGGGCCCTTCCAGACACGTGTTTGTTCAGCGACGACAGGACTCCTGCCTAGGTGCGAGGGACACCTCGGGATTCTCCTCGAGTCTTGGCATGGCAATTGGGACGCGTCTCCACGTGAGGCGGGAGACCCAGGGTCCCTTTCCACGTGGCACAGTGATCCTGGGACTCCTATCCATTTTCAAGAGGAGTACGGCATCGTCTACTTTGGAAGCATTGATCTCCGGGGACCTCTCGAGTTTTCAAAGGATGTGAGGCCTCCGGTCGCGATGAGGTGGAGAACTAGGTCTTTCTCTTTGGTCTCCAAAGGGTATTCAGACATCCATTCGTCTTGGGAGATGCAAGACGAGCCTGCATTCAATTCACTGCAGGGATATCCGGCCTTACTTCGAGTCAGAGCATCTCGGTGTCCATTCCACTTGAGGCCACAAACTCAGGGTCCCTCTCACATACCTGTAGCTGAGAGAATCCACCTCTTGACGTGCCTGTGGAAAGTTGGTATTCCTCTTGAGTCGAAGCCAGGGACTAAGCTCTCATCTCGAGTTGATTTGCGGTCCACGGAGCCCTTTCGTGTTGCTCCAGTGACCTCAGGATCCCTCTAGACTTGAGACAGTGATCTTGGGTTTTCTCTGGAGTGCCATCAAGGAAATCAAGGCTCCTTTCACGTTTGATGTGGAACTCGGAATTGCTCTGCTCGCAGTGCAGGGGAATCGGGCCTCATCTCGCGGCGAGGGGGAAGTCTCATGGTTTTTCTCGAGTTGCGGCCGGAACCTGGGGTGTATTCTCGAGTTATGACGGGGAGGGCCCATCCAGACACGAGTTTGTTCACCGACGTCAGGACTCCTGCCTAGGTGCGAGGGACACCTCGGGATTCTCCTCAAGTCTTGGCATGGCAATTGGCACGCGTCTCCACGTGAGGCGGGAGACCCAGGGTCCCTTTCCGCGTGCCACAGGGATCCTGGGACTTCTATCCATTTTCAAGAGGAGTCAGGCATCGTCTCCTTTGGAAAAATTGATCTCCGCGGACCTCTCGAGTTTTCAAAGGATGTGAGGCCTCCGGTCGCAATGAGGCGGAGAACTAGGTCTTTCTTTGTGGTCTCCACAGGGGATTCAGACATCCCTTCATCTTGGGAGATGCAAGACGAGCCTGCATTCAATTCACTGCAGGGATATACGGCCTTACTTCGAGTCAGAGCATCTCGGTGTCCATTCCACTTGAGGGCACAAATTACAGGTGCCTCTCACATGCCTGTAGCTGAGAGAAGCCTCCTCTTGAGGTGCTTGTAGAAAGTTGGTATTCCTCTTGAGTCGAAGCCAGGGACTAAGCTCTCATCTCGAGTTGATTTGCGGTCCACGGAGCCCTTTCCTGTTGCTCCAGTGACCTCAGGATCCCTCTAGACTTGAGACAGTGATCTTGGGTTTTCTCTGGAGTGCCATCAAAGAAATCAAGGCTCCTTTCACGTTTGATGTGGAACTCGGAATTGCTCTGCACGCAGTGCAGGGGAATCTGGCGTCATGTCGCGGCGAGGGGGAAGTCTCATTGTTTTTCTCGAGTTCCGGCCGGAACCTGGGGTATATTCTCGAGTTACGACGGGGAGGGCCCTTCCAGACACGTGTTTGTTCAGCGACGTCAGGACTCCTGCCTAGGTGCGAGGGACACCTCGGGATTCTCCTCGAGTCTTGGCATGGCAATTGGGACGCGTCTCCACGTGAGGCGGGAGACCCAGGGTCCCTTTCCACGTGCCACAGGGATCCTGGGACTCCTATCCATTTTCAAGAGGAGTCAGGCATCGTCTCCTTTGGAAGCATTGATCTCCGCAGACCTCTCGAGTTTTCAAAGGATGTGAGGCCTCCGGTCGCGATGAAGCTTAGAACTAGGTCTTTCTCTGTGGTCTGCACAGGGTATTCAGACATCCCTTCGCCTTGGGAGATGCAAGACGAGCCTGCATTCAATTCACTGCAGGGATATCCGGCCTTACTTCGAGTCAGAGCATCTCGGTGTCCATTCCGCTTGAGGCCACAAACTCTGGGTCCCTCTCACATACCTGTAGCTGAGAGAAGCCTCCTCTTGAGGTGCTTTTGGAAAGTTGGTATTCCTCTTGAGTGGAAACCAGGGACTAAGCTCTAATCTCGAGTTGATTTGGTGTCCACGGAGCCCTTTCGTGTTGCTCCAGTGACCTCAGGATCCATCTAGACTTGAGATAGAGATCTTGGGTTTTCTCTGGAGTGCCATCAAGGAAATCAAGGCTCCTTTCACGTTTGATGTGGAACACGGAATTGCTCTGCACGCAGTGCAGGGGAATTGGGCCTCATCTCGTGGCGAGGGGGAAGTCTCATGGTTTTTCTCGAGTTGTGGCCGGAACCTGGAGTATATTCTCGAGTTGCGACGGGGAGGGCCCTTCCAGACACGTGTTTGTTCAGCGACGACAGGACTCCTGCCTAGGTGCGAGGGACACCTCGGGATTCTCCTCGAGTCTTGGCATGGCAATTGGGACGCGTCTCCACGTGAGGCGGGAGACCCAGGGTCCCTTTCCACGTGGCACAGTGATCCTGGGACTCCTATCCATTTTCAAGAGGAGTACGGCATCGTCTACTTTGGAAGCATTGATCTCCGGGGACCTCTCGAGTTTTCAAAGGATGTGAGGCCTCCGGTCGCGATGAGGTGGAGAACTAGGTCTTTCTCTTTGGTCTCCAAAGGGTATTCAGACATCCATTCGTCTTGGGAGATGCAAGACGAGCCTGCATTCAATTCACTGCAGGGATATCCGGCCTTACTTCGAGTCAGAGCATCTCGGTGTCCATTCCACTTGAGGCCACAAACTCAGGGTCCCTCTCACATACCTGTAGCTGAGAGAATCCACCTCTTGACGTGCCTGTGGAAAGTTGGTATTCCTCTTGAGTCGAAGCCAGGGACTAAGCTCTCATCTCGAGTTGATTTGCGGTCCACGGAGCCCTTTCGTGTTGCTCCAGTGACCTCAGGATCCCTCTAGACTTGAGACAGTGATCTTGGGTTTTCTCTGGAGTGCCATCAAGGAAATCAAGGCTCCTTTCACGTTTGATGTGGAACTCGGAATTGCTCTGCTCGCAGTGCAGGGGAATCGGGCCTCATCTCGCGGCGAGGGGGAAGTCTCATGGTTTTTCTCGAGTTGCGGCCGGAACCTGGGGTGTATTCTCGAGTTATGACGGGGAGGGCCCATCCAGACACGAGTTTGTTCACCAACGTCAGGACTCCTGCCTAGGTGCGAGGGACACCTCGGGATTCTCCTCAAGTCTTGGCATGGCAATTGGCACGCGTCTCCACGTGAGGCGGGAGACCCAGGGTCCCTTTCCGCGTGCCACAGGGATCCTGGGACTTCTATCCATTTTCAAGAGGAGTCAGGCATCGTCTCCTTTGGAAAAATTGATCTCCGCGGACCTCTCGAGTTTTCAAAGGATGTGAGGCCTCCGGTCGCAATGAGGCGGAGAACTAGGTCTTTCTTTGTGGTCTCCACAGGGGATTCAGACATCCCTTCATCTTGGGAGATGCAAGACGAGCCTGCATTCAATTCACTGCAGGGATATACGGCCTTACTTCGAGTCAGAGCATCTCGGTGTCCATTCCACTTGAGGGCACAAATTACAGGTGCCTCTCACATGCCTGTAGCTGAGAGAAGCCTCCTCTTGAGGTGCTTGTAGAAAGTTGGTATTCCTCTTGAGTCGAAGCCAGGGACTAAGCTCTCATCTCGAGTTGATTAGGGGTCCATGGAGCCCTTTCCTTTTGCTCCAGTGACCTCAGGATTCCTCTAGACTTGAGACAGTGATCTTGGGTTTTCTCTGGAGTGCCATCAAGGAAATCAAGGCTCAGTTCAAGTTTGATGTGGAACACGGAACTGCTCTGCACGCAGTGCAGGGGAGTCGGGCCTCATCTCGCATCGAGGGGGAAGTCTCATGGTTTTTCTCGAGTTGCGGCTGGACCCTGGGCTATATTCTCGAGTTACGACGGGGAGGGCCCTTACAGACATTTGTTTGTTCAGCGATGTCAGGACTCCTGCCTAGGTGCGAGGGACACCTCGGGATTCTCCTCGAGTCTTGGCATGGCTATTGGGATGCGTCTCCACGTGAGGCGCGAGTCCCAGGGTCCCTTTCCACGTGCCACAGGGATCCTGGGACTCCTATCCATTTTCGAGAGGAGTCAGGCTTCGTCTCCTTTGGAAACATTGATCTCCGCGGACCTCTCGAATTTTCAAAGGATGTGAGATCTCCAGTCGCGAAGAGGCGGAGAACTAAGGCATTCTCTGTGGTCTCCACATTGGATTCAGACATCCCTTCGCTTGGGAGATGCAAGACGAGCCTGCATTCAATTCACTGCAGGGATATCCTGCCTTCCTTCGAGTCAGAGCATCTCGGTGTCCATTCCACTTGAGGCCACAAACTTATGGGTCCCTCTCACATACCTTTAGCTGAGAGAAGCCTCCTCTTGAGGTGCTTATGAAAAGTTGGTATTCCTCTTGAGTCGAAGCCACGGACTAAGCTCTCATCTCGAGTTGATTTGGGGTCCACGGAGCCCTTTCGTGTTGCTCCAGTGACCTCAGGATCCCTCTAGACTTGAGACAGTGATCTTGCTTTTTCTCTGGAGTGCCATCAAGGAAATCAAGCCTCCTTTCATGTTTGATGTGGAACACGGAATTGCTCTGCACACAGTGCAGGGGAATCGGGCCTCATCTCACGGCGAGGGGGAAGTCTCATGGTTTTTCTCGAGTTGCGGCCGGAACCTCGGGTATATTCTCGAGTTATGACGGGGAGGGCCCTTCCAGACACGTGTTTGTTCAGCGACCTCAGGACTCCTGCCTAGGTGCGAGGGACACCTCGGGATTCTCCTCAAGTCTTGGCATGGCAATTGGCACGCGTCTCCACGTGAGGCGGGAGACCCAGGGTCCCTTTCCACGTGCCACAGGGATCCTGGCACTTCTATCCATTTTCAAGAGGAGTCAGGCATCGTCTCCTTTGGAAAAATTGATCTCCGCGGACCTCTCGAGTTTTCAAAGGATGTGAGGCCTCCGGTCGCGATGAGGCGGAGAACTAGGTCTTTCTCTGTGGTCTCCACAGGGGATTCAGACATCCCTTCCTATTGGGAGATGCAAGACGAGCCTGCATTCAATTCACTGCAGGGACATCCAGCCTTATTTCGAGTCAGAGCATCTCGGTGTCCATTCCACTTGAGGCCACAAACTCAGGGTCCCTCTCACATACCGGTAGCTGAGAGAAGCCTCCTCTTGAGTTACTTGTGGAAATTTGGTATTCCTCTTGAGTCGAAGCCAGCGACTAAGCTCTCATCTCAACTTGATTTGGGGTCCACGGAAACCTTTCATGTTGCTACAGTGACCTCTGGATCCCTCTAGACATGAGACAGTGATCTTGGGTCTCCTCTGGAGTGCCATCAAGGAAATCAAGGCTCCTTTCATGTTAGATGTGGAACACAGAATTGCTCTGCACGCAGTGCAGGGGAATCGGGCCTCATCTCGTGGCGAGGGGGAAGTCTCATGGTTTTTCTCGAGTTGCGGCCAGAACCTGGGGTATATTCTCGAGTTACGATGGGGAGGGCCCTTCCAGACACGTGTTTGTACAGCCACGTCTGGACTCCTGCCTAGGTGCCAGGGACACCTCGGGATTCTCCTCGAGTTTTTGCATTGCCATTGGGACGCGTCTCCACGTGAGGCGGGAGACCCAGGGTCCCTTTCCACGTGCCACAGGGATCCTGGAACTCCTATCCATTTTCAAGAGTAGTCAGGCATCTTCTCCTTTGGAAGCATTGATCTCCGCGGACCTCTCGAGTTTTCAAAGGATGTGAGGCCTCCGGTCGTGATGAGGTGGAGAACTAGGTCTTTCTCTGTGGTGTCCACAGGGGATTCAGACATCCCTTCGTCTTGGGAGATGCAAGACGAGCCTGCATTCAATTCACTGCAGGGATATTCGTCCTTACTTCGAATCAGAGCATCTCGGTGTCCATTCCACTTGAGGCCACAAAATCAGGGTCCCTCTCACATAACTGGTGCTGAGAGAAGCCTCCTCTTGAGGTGCTTGTGGAAAGTTGGTATTCCTTTGAGTCGAAGCCAGGGACTAAGCTCTCATCTCGAGTTGATTTGGGGTCCACGGAGCCCTTTCGTGTTGCTCCAGTGACCTCAGGATCCCTCTAGACTTGAGACAGTGTTCTTGGGTTTTCTCTGGAGTGCCATCAAGGATATCAAGGCTCCTTTCAACTTTGATGTGGAACACGGAATTGCTCTGCACGCAGTGCAGGGGAATCGGGCCTCATCTCGCGGTAAGGGGGAAGTCTCATGGTTTTTCTCGAGTTGCGACCGGAACCTGGGGCATATTCTCGAGTTACGACGGGGAGGGCCCTTCCAGACCCGTGTTATTTCAGCGACGTCAGGACGCCTGCCTAGGTGCGAGGGACACCTCGGGATTCTCCTCGAGTCTTGGCATGGCAATTGGGATGCGTCTCCACATGAGGCGGGAGTCCCAGGGTCCCTTTCCACGTGCCACACGGATCCTGGTACTCCTATTCATTTTCAAGAAGAGTCAGGCATCGTCTCCTTTGGAAGCATTGATCTTCGCGGACCTCTCGAGTTTTCAAAGAATTTGAGGCCTCCGGTCGCGATGAGGCGGAGAACTAGGTCTTTCTCTGTGGTCTCCACAGGTGATTCAGACATCCCTTCGTCTTGGGAGATGCAAGACGAGCCTGCATTCAATTTATTGCAGGGATATCCGGCCTTACGTCGAGTCAGAGCATCTCGGTGTCCATTCCACTTGAGGCCACAAACTCAGGGTCCCTCTCACATACCTGTAGCTGAGAGAAGCCTCCTCTTGAGGTGCTTTTGGAAAGTTGGTATTCCACTTGAGTCGAAGCCACGGACTAAGCACTCATCTCGAGTTGATTTGGGGTCCACGGAGCCCTTTCGTGTTGCTCCAGTGACCTCAGGATCCCTCTAGACTTGAGACAGGGATCTTGGCTTTTCTCTGGAGTGCCATCAAGGAAATCAAGGCTTCTTTCACGTTTGATGTGGAACACGGAATTGCTCTGCACGCAGTGCAGGCGAATCGGGCCTCATCTCGCGGCGAGGGGGAAGTCTCATGGTTTTTCTCGAGTTGCAGTCGGAACCTGAGGTATATTCTCGAGTTAAGACGGGCAGGGCCCTTCCAGACACGTGTTTGTTCAGCGACCTCAGAACTCCTGCCTAGGTGCGAGGGACACCTCGGGTATCTCCTCGAATCTTGGCATGGCAATTGGGACGCGTCTCCATGAGAGGCGGGAGACCCAGGGTCCCTTTCCACGTGCCACAGGGATCCTGGGACTCCTATCCATTTTCAAGAGGAGTCAGGCATCGTCTACTTTGGAAGCATTGATCTCCGCGGACCTCTCAAATTTTCAAAGGATGTGAGGCCTCCGGTCGCGATGAGGCGGAGAACTAGTTCTTTCTCTGTGGTCTCCACAGGGGATTCAGACATCCCTTCATCTTGGGAGATGCAAGACGAGCCTGCATTCAATTCACTGCAGGGATATCCGGCCTTACTTCGAGTCAGAGCATCTCGGTGTCCATTCCACCTGAGGCAACAAATTCAGGGTCCTTCTCACATACCTGTAGCTGAGAGAAGCCTCCTCTTGAGGTGCTTGTGGAAATTTGGTATTCCTCTTGAGTCGAAGCCAGGGACTAAGCTCTCATCTCGCGATATTTTGGGGTCGACGGAGCCATTTCGTGTTGCTCCAGTGACCTCAGGATCTCTCTAGACTTGAGACAGTGATCTTGGGTTTTCTCTGGAGTGCCATCAAGGAAATCAAGGCTCCTTTCACGTTTGATGTGGAACACGGAATTGCTCTGCACGCAGTGCAGGGGAATCGGGCCTCATCTCTCGGCGAGGGGGAAGTCTCATGGTTTTTCTCGAGTTGCAGCCAGAACCTGGGGTATATTCTCGAGTTACGAACGGGAGGGCCCTTCCAGACACGTGTTTGTTCAGCGACATCATGACTCCTGCCTAGGTGCGAGGGACTCCTCGGTATTCTCCTCGAGTCTTGGCATGGCAATTGGGACGCGTCTCCACGTGAGGCGCGAGACCCAGGGTCCCTTTCCATGTGCCACAGTGATCCTGGGACCCCTATCCATTTTCAAGAGGAGTCAGGCATCGTCTCCTTTGGAAGCATTGATCTCCTTGGACCTCTCGAGTTTTCAAAGGATGTGAGGCCTCCAGTCGCGATGAGGCGGAGGACTAGGTCTTTCTCTGTGGTCTCCACAGGGGATTCAGACATCCCTTCGTCTTGGGAGATGCAAGACGAGCCTGCATTCAATTCACTGCAGGGCTATCCGGCCTTACTTCGAGTCAGAGCATCTCGGTGTCCATTCCACTTGAGGCCACAAACTCAGGGTCCCTCTCACATACTTGTAGATGAGAGAAGCCTCCTCTTGAGGTGCTTGTGGAAAGTTGGTATTCCTCTTGAGTCGAAGCCAGGGACTAAGCTCTCCTCTCGAGTGGATTTGGGGTCCACGGAGCCTTTTAGTGTTGCTCCAGTGACCTCAGGATCCCTCTAGGCTCTAGACAGTGATCTTGGGTTTTCTCTGGAGTGCCATCAAGGATATCAAGGCTCCTTTCAAGTTTGATGTGGAACCCGGAATTGCTCTGCACGCAGTGCAGGGGAATCGGGACTCATCTCGCGGCGAGGGGGAAGTCTCATGGTTTTTCTCGAGTTGCAGCCGGAACCTGGGCTATATTCTCGAGTTACGATGGGGAGGGCCTTTTGAGACACGTGTTTGTTCAGCGACGTCAGGACTCCTGCCTAGGTGGGAGGCACACCTCGGGATTCTCCTCGAGTCTTGGCATGGCAATTGGGACGCCTCTCCATGAGCGGCGGGAGACCCAGGGTCGCTTTCCACGTGCCACAGGGATCCTGGGACTCCTATCCATTTTCAAGAGGAGTCAGGCATCGTCTCCTTTGGAAGCATTGATCTACATGGACCTCTCGAGTTTTCAAAGAATGTGAGACCTCCGGTCGTGATGAGGCGGCGAACTAGGTCTTTCTCTGTTGTCTCCACAGGGGATTCAGACATCCCTTCTTCTTGGGAGATGCAAGACGAGCCAGCATTCAATTCACTGCAGGGATATCCGGTCTTACTTTGAGTCAGAGCATCTCGGTGTCCATTACACTTGAGGCCACAAATTCAGGGTCCCTCTCACATACCTGTAGCTGAGAGAAGCCTCCTCTTGAGGTGCTTGTGGAAAGTTGGTATTCCTCTTGAGTCGAAGCCAGGGACTAAGCTCTCATCTCGAGTTGATTTGGGGTCCACGGAGCCCTTTCGTGTTGCTCCAGTGACCTCAGGATCCCTCTAGACTTGAGACAGTGATCTTGGGTTTTCTCTGGAGTGCCATCAAGGAAATCAAGGCTCCTTTCAAGTTTGATGTGGAACACGGAATTGCTCTGCAGCAGTCAGCGGAATCGGGCCTCATCTGGCGGCAAGGGGGATGTCTCATTGTTTCTCTCAAGTTGCGAGAGGAACCTGGGGTATATTCTCGAGTTACTACCGGGAGGGCCCTTCCAGACACGTGTTTGTTCAGCGACGTCAGGACTCCTGCCTAGGTGCGAGGGATACCTGGGGATTCTCCTCGAGTCTTGGCATGGCAATTGGGACGCGTCTCGACGAGAGGCGGGAGACCCAGGGTCCCTTTCCATATGCCACAGGGATCCTGGGACTCCTATCCATTGTCAACAAGAGTCAGGCATCATTTCCTTTGAAAGCATTGATCTCCGCGGACCTCTCGAGTTTTCAAAGGATGTGAGGCCTCCGGTCTCTATGAGGCGGAGGACTAGGTGTCTCTGTGGTCTCCACAGGGGATTCAGACATCCCTTCGTCTTGGGAGATGCAAGACGACCCTGCATTCAATTCACTGCAGGGATATCCAGCCTTACTTCGAGTCAGAGCATCTCGGTGTCCATTCCACTTGAGGCCACAAACTCAGGGTCCCTCTCACATACTTGTAGATGAGAGAAGCCTCCTCTTGAGGTGCTTGTGGAAAGTTGGTATTCCTCTTGAGTCGAAGCCAGGGACTAAGCTCTCCTCTCGAGTGGATTTGGGGTCCACGGAGCTGTTTCGTGTTGCTCCAGTGACCTCAGGATCCCTCTAGACTTGAGAAAGTGATCTTGGGTTTTCTCTGGAGTGCCATCAAGGAAATCAAGGCTCCTTTCACGTTTGATGTGGAACACGGAATTGCTCTGCACGCAGTGCAGGGGAATCAGGCCTCATGTCGCTGTGAGGGGGAAGTCTCATGGTTTTTCTCGAGTTCCGGCCGGAACCTGGGGTATATTCTCGAGTTACGATGGGGAGGGCCCTTCCAGACACGTGTTGTTCAGCGACGTCAGGACTCCTGCCTAGGTGCGAGGGACACCTCGGGATTCTCCTCGAGTCTTGGCATGGCAATTGGGACGCGTCTCCACGTGAGGCGGGAGACCCAGTGTCCCTGTCCACGTGCCACAGGTATCCTGGGACTCCTATCCATTTTCAGGAGGAGTCAGGCATCGTCTCCTTTGGAAGCATTGATCTCCGCGGACCTCTCGAGTTTTCAAAGGATGTGAGACCTCCGGTCTCGATGAGGCGGAGAATTAGGTCTTTCTCTGTGGTCTCCACAGGGGATTCAGACATCCCTTCGTCTTGGGAGATGCAAGACGAGCCTGCATTCAATTCACTGCAGGGATATCCGGCCTTACTTCGAGTCAGAGCATCTCGGTGTGCATTCCACTTGAGGCCACTAACTCAGGGTCCCTCTCAGATACTTGTAGATGAGAGAAGCCTCCTCTTGAGGTGCTTGTGGAAAGTTGGTATTCCTCTTGAGTCAAAGCCAGGGACTAAGCTCTCATCTCGAGTTGATTTGGGGTCCGTGGAGCCCTTTCGTGTTGCTACACTGACCTCAGGATCCCTCTAGACTTGAGACAGTGATCTTGGGTTTCCTCTGGAGTGCCATCAAGGAAATCAAGGCTCCTTTCAATTTGATGTGGAATACGGAATTGCTCTGCACGCAGGGCAGGAGAATCGGGCCTCACATCGCGGCGAGGGGGAAGTCTCATGGTTTTCCTGGAGTTGCGGCCGGAACCTGGGCAATATTCTCGAGTTACGACGGGGAAGGCCCTTCCAGACACGTGTTTGTTCAGCGACGTCAGGACTCCTGCCTAGGAGCGAGGGACACGTCGGGATTCTCCTCGAGTCTTGGCATGGCAATTGGGACGCATCTCCACGTGAGGCACGAGACCCAGTGTCCCTTTCGACGAGCATAGGGATCCTGGGACTCCTATCCATTTTCAAGAGGAGTCAGGCATCGTCTCCTTTGGAAGCATTGATCTCCGCAGACCTCTTGAGGTTTCAAAGGATGTGAGGCCTCCGGTCTCGATGAGGCGGAGAACTAGGTCTTTCTCTGTGGTCTCCACATGGGATTCAGACATCCCTTCTTCTTGGGAGATGCAAGAGGAGCCTGCATTCATTTCACTGCAGGGATATCCGGCCTTACTTCGAGTCAGAGCATCTCGGTGTCCATTCCACTTGAGGCCACAATCTCAGGGTCCCTCTCACATACCAGTAGCTGAGAGAAGCCTCCTCTTGAGGTGCTTGTGGAAAGTTGGTATTCCTCTTGAGTCAAAGCCAGGGACTAAGCTCTCATCTCGAGTTGATTTGGGGTCCACGGAGCCCTTTCGTGTTGCTCCAGTGACCTCAGGATCCCTCTAGACTTGAGACAGTGATCTTGGGTTTTTTCTGGAGTGCCCTCAAGGAAATCAAGGCTCCTTTCACGTTTGATGTGGAACATGGAATTGCTCTGCACGCAGTGCAGGGGCATCGGGGCTCATCTCGCGGCGAGGGGGAAGTCTCATATTTTTTCTCGAGTTGCGGCCGAAACCTGATTCATATTTTCGAGTTACGACGGGGAGGGCCCTTCCAGACACCTGTTTGTTCAGCGACGTCAGGACTCCTGCCTAGGTGCGAGGGACACATCGGAATTCTCCTTGATTCTTGGCATGGCAATTGGTAGGCGTCTCCACGTGAGGCGGGAGACCCAGGGTCCCTTTCCACGTGCCACAGGGATCCTGGGACTCCTATCCATTTTCAAGAGGAGTCAGGCATCGTCTCCTTTGGAAGCATTATTCTGCGCGTACCTCTCGAGTTTTCAAAGGATGTGAGGCCTCCGGGCGCGATGAGGCGGAGAACTAGGTCTTTCTCTGTGGTCTCCACAGGGGATTCAGACATCCCGTCGTCTTGGGAGATGCAAGACGAGCCTGCATTCAATTCACTGCAGGGATATCCGGCCTTACTTCGAGTCAGAGCATCTCGGTGTCCATTCCACTTGAGGCCACAAACTCAGGGTCCTCTCACATACCAGTAGCTGAGAGAAGACTCCTCTTGAGGTGCTTGTGGAAAGTTGGTATTACTCTTCAGTCAAAGCCAGAGACTAAGCTCTCATCTCGAGTTCATTTGGGGTCCACGGAGCCCTTTCGTGTTGCTCCAGTGACCTCAGGATCCCTCTAGACTTGAGACAGTGATCTTGGGTTTTCTCTGGAGTGCCATCAAGGAAATCAAGGCTCCTTTCACGTTTCATGTGGAAGACAGAATTGCTCTGCACGCAGTGCAGGGGAATCGGGCCTCATCTCGCGGCGAGGGGGAAGTCTCATATTTTTTCGCGAGTTGCGGCCGAAACCTGATTCATATTCTCGAGTTACGACGGGGAGGGCCCTTCCAGACACCTGTTTGTTCAGCGACGTCAGGACTCCTGCCTAGGTGCGAGGGACACCTCGGAATTCTCCTTGAGTCTTGGCATGGCAATTGGTAGGCATCTCCACGTGAGGCGGGAGACCCAGGGTCCCTTTCCACGTGCCTCAGGGATCCTGGGACTCGTATCCATTTTCAAGAGGAGTCAGGCATCGTCTCCTTTGGAAGCATTGATCTCCGCGGACCTCTCGAGTTTTCAAAGGATGTGAGGCCTCCGGTCGCGTTGAGGCGGAGGATTGGTCTTTCTCTGTGGTCTCCACAGGGGATTCAGACATCGCTTCGTCTTGGGAGAAGCAAGACGAGCCTGCATTCAATTCACTGCAGGGATATCCGGTCTTACTTTGAGTCAGAGCATCTCGGTGTCCATTACACTTGAGGCCACAAATTCAGGGTCCCTGCCACATACCTGTAGCTGAGAGAAGCCTCCTCTTGAGGTGCTTGTGGAAAGTTGGTATTCCTCTTGAGTCGAAGCCAGGGACTAAGCTCTCATCTCGAGTTGATTTGGGGTCCACGTAGCCCTTTCGTGTTGCTCCAGTGACCTCAGGATCCCTCTAGACTTGAGACAGTGATCTTGGATTTTCTCTGGAGTGCCATCAAGGAAATCAAGGCTCCTTTCAAGTTTGATGTGGAACACGGAATTGCTCTGCAGCAGTCAGCGGAATCGGGCCTCATCTGGCGGCAAGGGGGATGTCTCATTGTTTCTCTCAAGTTGCGAGAGGAACCTGGGGTATATTCTCGAGTTACTACCGGGAGGGCCATTCCAGACACGTGTTTGTTCAGCGACGTCAGGACTCCTGCCTAGGTGCGAAGGACACCTCGGGATTCTCCTCGAGTCTTGGCATGGCAATTGGGACGCGTCTCGACGAGAGGCGGGAGACCAAGGGTCCCTTTCCACATGCCACAGGGATCCTGGGACTCCTATCCATTGTCAACAAGAGTCAGGCATCATTTCCTTTGAAAGCATTGATCTCCGCGGACCTCTCGAGTTTTCAAAGGATGTGAGGCCTCCGGTCTCTATGAGGCGGAGGACTAGGTGTCTCTGTGGTCTCCACAGGGGATTCAGACATCCCTTCGTCTTGGGAGATGCAAGACGACCCTGCATTCAATTCACTGCAGGGATATCCAGCCTTACTTCGAGTCAGAGCATCTCGGTGTCCATTCCACTTGAGGCCACAAACTCATGGTCCCTCTCACATACCTGTAGCTGAGAGAAGCCTCCTCTTGAGGTGCTTGTGGAAAGTTGGTATTCCTCTTGAGTCGAAGCCAGGGACTAAGCTCTCATCTCGAGTTGATTTGGGGTCGACGGAGCCCTTTCGTGTTGCTCCAGTGACCTCATTATCCCTCTAAACTTGAGACAGTGATCTTGGGTTTTCTCTGGAGTGTCATCAAGAAAATCAAGGCTCCTTTCACGTTTGATGTGGAACTCGGAATTGCTCTGGACGCAGTGCAGGGGAATCGGGCCTCATCTCTCGGCGAGAGGGAAGTCTCATGGTTTTTCTTGAGTTGCGGCCAGAACCTGGGGTATATTCTCGAGTTACGACGGGGAGGGCCCTTTCAGACACGTGTTTGTTCAGCGACATAAGGACTACTGCCTAGGTGCGAGGGACACCTCGGGATTCTCCTCGAGTCTTGGCATGGCAATTGGGACGCGTCTCCACGTGAGGCGGGAGACCCAGGGTCCCTTTCCACGTGCCACATGGATGCTGGGACTCCTATCCATTTTCAAGAGGAGTCAGGCATCGTATCCTTTGGAAGCATTGATCTCCGCAGACCTCTCGAGTTTTCAAAGGATGTGAGGCCCCCGGTCGCTATGAGGCAGAGAATTAGGTCTTTCTCTGTGGTCTCCACAGGGGATTCAGACATCCCTTCGTCTTGGGAGATGCAAGACGAGCCTGCATTCAATTCACTGCAGGGATATCCGGCCTTATTTCGAGTCAGAGGATCTCGGTGTCCATTCCACTTGAGGCCACAAACTCAGGGTCCCTCAAATATACCTGTAGCTGAGAGAAGCCTCCTCTTCAGGTCCTTGTGGAAAGTTGGTATTCCTCTTGAGTCGAAGCCAGGGTCTAAGCTCTCATCTCGAGTTGATTTGGGGTCCACGAAGCCCTTTCCTGGTGGTCCAGTGACCTCAGGATCCCTCTAGACTTGAGACAGTTATCTTGGGTTTTCTCTGGAGTGCCATCAAGGAAATCAAGGCTCCTTTCACGTTTGATGTGGAACACGGAATTGCTCTGCATTCAGTGCAGGGGAATCGGGCCTCAACTCGCGGCGAGGGGGAAATCTCATGGTTTTTCTCGAGTTGCGGCCGGAACCTGGGGTATATTCTCTAGTTACTACGGGGATTGCCCTTCCAGACACGTGTTTGTTCAGCGACGTCAGGACTCCTGCCTAGGTGCGAGGGACACCTCGGGATTCTCCTCGAGTCTTGGCATGGCAATTGGGACGCGTCTCCACGTGAGGCAGGAGACCCAGGGTCCCTTTCCACGTGCCACAGGGATCCTGGGACTCCTATCCATTTTCAAGAAGAGTCAGGCATTGTCTCCTTTGGAAGCATTGATCTCCGCGGACCTCTCGAGTTTTCAAAGGATGTGAGGCCTCCGGTCGCGTTGAGGCGGAGGACTAGGTCTTTCTCTGTGGTCTCCACAGGGGATTCAGACATCCCTTCGTCTTGGGAGATGCAAGACGAGCCTGCATTCAATTCACTGCAGGGATATCCGGCCTTACTTCGAGTCAGAGCATCTCGGTGTCCATTCCACTTGAGGCCACAAATTCAGGGTCCCTCTCACATACTTGTAGATGAGAGAAGCCTCCGCTTGAGGTGCTTGTGGAAAGTTGGTAGTCCTCTTGAGTAGAAGCCAGGTACTAAGCTCTCATCTCGAGTTGATTTGGGGTCCACGGAGCCCTTTCTTGTTGCTCCAGTGACCTTAGGATCCCTCTAGACTTGAGACAGTTATCTTGGGTTTTCTCTGGAGTGCCATCAAGGAAATCAAGGCTCCTTTCACGTTTGATGTGGAACACGGAATTGCTCTACACGCAGTGCAGGGGAATCGGGCCTCATCTCGCGGCGAGGGGGAAGTCTCATGGTTTTTCTCGAGTTGCGGCCGGAACCTGGGGTATATTCTCGAGTTACGGACGGGGAGGGCCCTTCCAGACACGTTTTTGTTCAGCGACGTCGAACTCCTGCCTAGGTGCGAAGGTCACCTCGGGATTCTCCTCGAGTCTTGTCATGGCAATTGGGACGCGTCTCCACGGGAGCTGGGAGACCAAGTGTCCCTTTCAACGTGCCACAGGGATCGTGGGACTCCTATCCATTTTCAAGAAGAGTCAGGCATTGTCTCCTTTGGAAGCATTGATCTCCGCAGACCTCTCGAGTTTTCAAAGGATGTGAGGCCTCCGGTCTCTATGAGGCGGAGGACTAGGTCTTTCTCTCTGGTCTCCACAGGGGATTCAGACATCCCTTCGTCTTGGGAGATGCAAGACGAGCCTGCATTCAATTCACTGCAGGGATATCCGGCCTTACTTCGAGTCAGAGCATCTCGGTGTCCATTCCACTTGAGGCCACACACTCAGGGTCCCTCTCACATACCTGTAGCTGAGAGAAGCCTCCTCTTGAGGTGCTTATGGAAAATTGGTATTCCTCTTGAGTCGAAGCCAAGGACTAAGCTCTCATCTCGAGTTGATTTGGGGTCCAAGGGGAAATTTCGTGTTCTCCAGGGACCTCAGCATCCCTCTAGAGCTGAGACAGTGATCTTGGGTTTTCTCTGGAGTGCCTTCAAGGATATTAAGGCTCCTTTAACGTTTGATGTGGAACACGGAATTGCTCTGCACGCAGTCCAGGGGAATCGGGCCTCAACTCGCGGCGACGGGGAAATCTCATGGTTTTTCTCGAGTTGCGGTCGGAACCTGGGGTATATTCTCGAGTTACGACGGGGAGGGCCATTCCAGACACGTGTTTGTTCAGCGACGTCAGGACTCCTGCCTAGGTGCGAGGGACACCTCGGGATTCTCCTCGAGTCTTGGCATGGCAATTGGGACGCGTCTCCACGTGAGGCGGGAGACCCAGGGTCCCTTTCCACGTGCCACAGTGATCCTGGGACTCCTATCCATTTTCAAGAGGAGTCAGGCATCGTCTCCTTTGGAAGCATTGATCTCCGCGGACCTCTCGATTTTTCAAAGGATGTGAGGCCCCCGGTCGCTATGAGGCGGAGAATTAGGTCTTTCTCTGTGGTCTCCACAGGGGATTCGGACATCCCTTCGTCTTGGGAGATGCAAGACGAGCCTGCATTCAATTCACTGCAGGGATATCCGGCCTTATTTCGAGTCAGAGCATCTCGGTGTCCATTCCACTTGAGGCCACAAACTCAGGGTCCCTCAAATATACCTGTAGCTGAGAGAAGCCTCCTCTTCAGGTCCTTGTGGAAAGTTGGTATTCCTCTTGAGTCTAAGCCAGGGTCTAAGCTCTCATCTCGAGTTGATTTGGGGTCCACGAAGCCCTTTCCTGGTGGTCCAGTGACCTCAGGATCCCTCTAGACTTGAGACAGTGATCTTGGGTTTTCTCTGGAGTGCCAACAAGGAAATCAAGGCTCCTTTCACGTTTGATGTGGAACACGGAATTGCTCTGCATTCAGTGCAGAGGAATCGGGCCTCAACTCGCGGCGAGGGGGAAATCTCATGGTTTTTCTCGAGTTGCGGCCGGAACCTGGGGTATATTCTCGAGTTACGACGGGGAGGGCCCTTCCAGACACGTGTTTGTTCAGCGACGTCAGGACTCCTGCCTAGGTGCGAGGGACACCTCGGGATTCTCCTCGAGTCTTGGCATGGCAATTGGGACGCGTCTCCACGTGAGGCGGGAGACCCAGGGTCCCTTTCCACGTGCCACAGGGATCCTGGGACTCCTATCCATTTTCAAGAGGAGTCAGGCATCGTCTCCTTTGGAAGCATTGATCTCCGCAGACCTCTCGAGTTTTCAAAGGATGTGAGGCCTCCGGTCGCGATGAGGCGGAGAAGTCGGTCTTTCTCTGAGGTCTCCACAGGGGATTCAGACATCCCTTCATCTTGGGAGATGCAAGACGAGCCTGCATTCAATTCACTGCAGGGATATCCGGACTTACTTCGAGTCAGAGCATCTCAGTGTCCATTCCACTTGAGGCCACAAACTCAGGGTCCCTCTCACACACCTGTAGCTGAGAGAATCCTCCTCTTGAGGTGCTTATGGAAAGTTGGTATTTCTCTTGAGTCGAATCCAGGGACTAAGCTCTCATCTCGAGTTGATTTGGGGTCAAAGGGGAAATTTCGTGTTGCTCCAGTGACCTCAGGATCCCTCTAGACTTTAGAGAGTGATCTTGGGTTTTCTCTGGAGTGCCATCAAGGAAATCAAGGCTCCTTTCACGTTTGATGTGGAACACGGAATTGCTCTGCATGCAGTGCAGTGGAATCGGGCCTCAACTCGCGGCGAGAGGGAAATCTCATGGTTTTTCTCGAGTTGCGGCCGGAACCTGGGGTATATTTTCGAGTTACGACGGGCAGGGACCTTCCAGACACGTGTTTGTTCAGCGACGTCAGGACTCCTACCTAGGTGCGAAGGACACCTCGGGATTCACCTCGAGTCTTGGCATGGCAATTGGGACGCGTCTCCACGTGAGGCGGGAGAGCCAGTGTCCCTTTCCACGTGCCACAGGGATCCTGGGACTCCTATCCATTTTCAAGAGGAGTCAGGAATCGTCTCCTTTGGAAACATTGATCTACGCGGACCTCTCTAGTTTTCAAAGGATGTGAGGCCTCCGGTCGCGTTGAGGCGGAGGACTAGGTATTTCTCTGTGGTCTCCACAGGGGATTCAGACAACCCTTCGTCTTGGGAGATGCAAGACGAGCCTGTATTCAATTCACTGCAGGGATATCCGGCCTTACTTCGAGTCAGAGCATCTCGGTGTCCATTCCACTTGAGGCCACAAACTCATGGTCCCTCTCACATACCTGTAGCTGAGAGAAGCCTCCTCTTGAGGTGCTTGTGGAAAGTGGGTATTCCTCTTGAGTAGAAGCCAGCGTCTAAGCTCTCATCTCGAGTTGATTTGGGGTCCACGGAGCCCTTTTGTGTCGCTCCAGTTACCTCAGGATCCCTCTAGACTTGAGACAGTGATCTTGGGTTTTCTCTGGAGTGCCATCAAGGAAATCAAGGCTCCTTTCACGTTTGATGTGGAACACGGAATTGCTCTGCATTCAGTGCAGGGGAATCAGACCTCATCTCGCGGCGAGGGGGAAGTCTCATGGTTTTTCTCGAGTTGCGGCCGGAACCTGGGGTATATTCTCGAGTTACGACGGGGTGGGCCCTTCCTGACATGTGTTTGTTCAGTGACGTCAGGACTCCTGGCTAGGTGCGAGGGACACCTCGGGATTCTCCTCGAGTCTTGGCATGGCAATGGGGACGCGTCTCCACGTGAGGCGGGAGACCCAGGGTCCCTTTCCACGTGCCACAGGGATCCTGGGACTCCTATCCATTTTCAAGAGGAGTCAGGCATCGTCTCCTTTGGAAGCATTGATCATCGCGGACCTCTCGAGTTTTCAAAGGATGTGAGGCCCCCGGTTGCGATGAGGCGGAGAAATAGGTCTTTCTCTGTGGTCTCCACAGGGGATTCAGACATCCCTTCGTCTTGGGAGATGCAAGACGAGCCTGCATTCAATTCATGCAGGGATATCCGGCCTTACTTCGAGTCAGAGCATCTCGGTGTCCATTCCACTTGAGGCCACAAACTCAGGGTCCCACAAATATACCTGTAGCTGAGAGAATCCACCTCTTGAGGTCCTTGTGGAAAGTTGGTATTCCTCTTGAGTCTAAGCCAGGGTCTAAGCTCTCATCTCGAGTTGATTTGGGGTCCACAAAGCCCTTTCCTGTTGGTCCAGTGACCTCAGGATCCCTCTAGACTTGAGACAGGGATCTTGGGTTTTCTCTGGAGTGCCATCAAGGAAATCAAGGATCCTTTCATGTTTGATGTGGAACACGGAATTGCTCTGCATGCAGTGCAGGGGAATCGGGGCTTATCTCGCGACGAGGGGGAAGTCTCATAGTTTTTCTCGAGTTGCGGCAGGAACCTGGGGTATATTCTTGAGTTACGACTGGGAGGGCCCCTCCAGACACGTGTTTGTTCAGCGACGTCAGGACTCCTGCCTAGGTGCGAGGGACACCTCGGGATTCTCCTCGAGTCTTGGCATGGCAATTGGGACGCGTCTCCACGTGAGGCGGGAGACCCAGGTTCCCTTTCCACGTGCCACAGGGATCCTGGGACTCCTATCCATTTTCAAGAGGAGTCAGGCATCGTTTCTTTTGGAAGCATTGATCTCCGCAGACCTCTCGAGTTTTCAAAGGATGTGAGGCCTCCGGTCGCGTTGAGGCGGAGGACTAGGTCTTTCTCTGTGGTCTCCACAGGGGATTCAGACAACCCTTCGTCTTGGGAGATGCAAGAAGAGCCTGCATTCAATTCAATGCAGGGATATCCGGCCTTACTTCAAGTCAGAGCATCTCGGTGTCCATTCCACATGAGGCCACAAACTCAGGGTCGCTCTCACATACCTGTAGCTGAGAGAAGCCTTCTCTTGAGGTGCTTGTGAAAAGTGCGTATTCCTCTTGAGTCGAAGCCAGGGACTAAGCTCTCATCTCAAGTTTATTTGGGGTCCACGGAGCACTTTCGTGTTGCTCCAGTGACCTCAGGATCCCTCTAGACTTGAGACAGTGATCTTGGGTTTTCTCTGGAGTGCCATCAAGGAAATCAAGGCTCTTTTCACCTTTGATGTGGAACACGGAATTGCTCTGCACGCAGTGCAGGGGAATCGGGCCTCATCTCGCGGCGAGGGGTAAGTCTCATGGTTTTTCTCGAGTTGGGGCCGGAACCTGGGGTATATTCTCGAGTTATGACGGGGAGGACCCTTCCAGACACGTGTTTGTTCAGCGACGTCAGGACTCCTGCCTAGGTGCGAGGGACACCTCGGGATTCTCCTCGAGTTTTGGCATGGCAATGGGGACTCGTCTCCACGTGAGGCGGGAGACCCAGGGTCCCTTTCCACGTGCCACAGGGATCCTGGGACTCCTATCCATTTTCAAGAGGAGTCAGTCATCGTCTCCTTTGGAAGCATTGATCTCCGCAGACCTCTCGAGTTTTCAAAGGATATGAGGCCTCCGGTCGCGATGAGGCGGAGGACTAGGTCTTTCTCTGTGGTCTCCACTGGGGATTCAGACATCCCTTCGTCTTGGGAGATGCAAGAAGAGCCTGCATTCAATTCACTGCAGGGATATCTGGCCTTACTTCGAGTCAGAGCATCTCGGTGTCCATTCCACTTGAGGCCACAAACTCAGGGGCCCTCTCACATACCTGTAGCTGAGAGCAGCCTCCTCTTGAGGTGCTTGTGGAAAGTTCGTATTCCTCTTGAGTCGAAGCCAGGGAATAAGTTCTCATCTCGAGTTGATTTGGGGTACACGGGACCCTTTCGTGTTGCTCCAGTGACATCAGGATCCCTCTAGACTTGAGACAGTGATCTTGGGTTTTCTCTGGATTGCCATCAAGGAAATCAAGGCTCCTTTCACGTTTGATGTGGAACACGGAATTGCTCTGCACGCAGTGCAGGTGAATCGGGCCTCATCTCGCGGCGAGGGGGAAGTCTCATGGTTTTTCTCGAGTTGCGGCCGGAACCTGTTGTATATTCTCGAGTTACGACGGGGAGGGCCCTTCCAGACACGTGTTTGTTCAGCGACGTAAGGACTCCAGCCTAGGTGCGAGGGACAACTCGGGATTCTCCTCGAGTCTTCGCATGGCAATTGGGACGCGTCTCCACGTGAGGCGGGAGACCCAGGGTCCCTTTCCACGTGCCACAGGGATCCTGGGACCCCTATCCATTTTCAAGAGGAGTCAGGCATCGTCTCCTTTGGAAGCATTGATCTCCGCGGACCTCTCGAGTTTTCAAAGGATGTGAGGCCTCTGTTCGCGATGAGGCGGAGGACTAGGTCTTTCTCTGTGGTCTCCACAGGGGATTCAGACATCCCTTCGTCTTGGGAGATGCAAGACGAGCCTGCATTCAATTCACTGCAGGGATATCCGGCCTTACTTCGAGTCAGAGCATCTCGGTGTCCATTCCACTTGAGGCCACAAACTCAGGGTCCCTCTCACATACCTGTAGCTGAGAGAAGCCTCCTCTTGAGGTGCTTGTGGAAAGTTGGTATTCCCCTTGACTCGAAGCCAGGGACTCAGCTCTCATCTCGAGTTGATTTGGGGTCCACGGAACCCTTTCGTGTTGCTCCAGTGACCTCAGGATCCCTCTAGACTTGAGACAGTGATCTTGCGTTTTCTCTGGAGTGCCATCAAGGAAGTCAAGGCTCCTTTCACGTTTGATGTGGAACACGGAATAGCTCTGCACGCAGTGCAGGGGAATCGGGCCTCATCTCGCGGCGAGGGGGAAGTCTCATGGTTTTTCTCGAGTTGCGGCCGGAACCTGTGGTATATTGTCGAGTTACGATGGGGAGGGCCCTTCCAGACACGTGTTTGTTCAGCGACGTCAGGACTCCTGCCTAGGTGCGAGGGACACCTCGGTATTCTCCTCGAGTCTTGGCATGGCAATTGGGACGCGTCTCCACGTGAGGCGGGAGACCCAGGGTCCCTTTCGACGTGCCACAGGGATCCTGGGACTCCTATCCATTTTCAAGAGGAGTCAGGCATCGTCTCCTTTGGAAGCATTGATCTCCGCAGACCTTTTGATTTTTGAAAGGATGTGATGTCTCCGGTCGCGATGAGGCGGAGGACTAGGTCTTTCTCTGTCGTCTCCACAGGGCATTCAGACATCCCTTCGTCTTGGGAGATGCAAGACGAGCCTGCATTCAATTCACTGCAGTGATATCCGGCCTTAATTCGAGTCAGAGCAACTCGCTGTACATTCGACTTGAGGCCACAAACTCAGGGTCCCTCTCACATACCTGTAGCTGAGAGAAGCCTCTCTTGAGGTGCTTGTGGAAAGTTGGTATTCCTCTTGAGTTGAAGCCAGGGACTAAGCTCTCATCTCGAGTAGATTTGGGGTCCACGGAGCCCTTTCGTGTTGCTCTAGTGACCTCAGGATCCCTCTAGAGTTGAGACAGTGATCTTGGGTTTTCTCTGGAGTGCCATTAGGAAATCAAGGCTCCTTTCACGTTTGATGTGGAACACGGAATTGCTCTGCACGCAGTGCAGGTGAATCGGGCCTCATCTCGCGGCGAGGGGGAAGTCTCATGGTTTTTCTCGAGTTGCGGCCGGAACCTGGGGTATATTCTCGAGTTACGACGGGGAGGGCCCTTCCAGACACGTGTTTGTTCAGCGACGTAAGGACTCCAGCCTAGGTGCGAGGGACAACTCGGGATTCTCCTCGAGTCTTCGCATGGCAATTGGGACGCGTCTCCACGTGAGGCGGGAGACCCAGGGTCCCTTTCCACGTGCCACAGGGATCCTGGGACCCCTATCCATTTTCAAGAGGAGTCAGGCATCGTCTCCTTTGGAAGCATTGATCTCCGCGGACCTCTCGAGTTTTCAAAGGATATGAGGCCTCTGTTCGCGATGAGGCGGAGGACTAGGTCTTTCTCTGTGGTCTCCACAGGGGATTCAGACATCCCTTCGTCTTGGGAGATGCAAGACGAGCCTGCATTCAATTCACTGCAAGGATATCCGGCCTTACTTCGAGTCAGAGCATCTCGGTGTCCATTCCACTTGAGGCCACAAACTCAGGGTCCCTCTCACATACCTGTAGCTGAGAGAAGCCTCCTCTTGAGGTGCTTGTGGAAAGTTGGTATTCCCCTTGACTCGAAGCCAGGGACTCAGCTCTCATCTCGAGTTGATTTGGGGTCCACGGATCCCTTTCGTGTTGTTCCAGTGACCTCAGGATCCCTCTAGACTTGAGACAGTGATCTTGGGTTTTCTCTGGAGTGCCATCAAGGAAGTCAAGGCTCCTTTCACGTTTGATGTGGAACACGGAATAGCTCTGCACGCAGTGCAGGGGAATCGGGCCTCATCTCGCGGCGAGGGGGAAGTCTCATGGTTTTTCTCGAGTTGCGGCCGGAACCTGTGGTATATTGTCGAGTTACGATGGGGAGGGCCCTTCCAGACACGTGTTTGTTCAGCGACGTCAGGACTCCTGCCTAGGTGCGAGGGACACCTCGGTATTTTCCTCGAGTCTTGGCATGGCAATTGGGACGCGTCTCCACGTGAGGCGGGAGACCCAGGGTCCCTTTCGACGTGCCACAGGGATCCTGGGACTCCTATCCATTTTCAAGAGGAGTCAGGCATCGTCTCCTTTGGAAGCATTGATCTCCGCAGACCTCTCGAGTTTTCAAAGGATGTGAGGCCTCCGGTCGCGTTGAGGCGGAGGACTAGGTCTTTCTCTCTGGTCTGCACAGGGGATTCAGACATCCCTTCGACTAGGGAGATGCAAGACGAGCTTGCATTGAATTCACTGCAGGGATATCCGGCCTTACTTCAAGTCAGAGCATCTCGGTGTCCATTCCACTTGAGGCCAGAAACTCAGGGTACCTCTCACATCCATGTAGCTGGGAGAAGCCTCCTCTTGACGTGCTTGTGGAAACTTGGTATTCCTCTTGAGTCGAAGCCAGGGACTAAGCTCTCATCTCGAGTTGATTTGGGGTCCACGGAACCCTTTCGTGCTGCTCCAGTGACCTCAGGATCCCTCTAGACTTGAGACAGTGATCTTGGGTTTTCTCTGGAGTGCCATCAAGGAAATGAAGGCTCCTTTCACGTTTGATGTGGAACACGGAATTGCTCTGCACGCAGTGCACGGGAATCGGGCCTCATCTCGCGGCAAGGGTGAAGTCTCATGGTTTTTCTCGAGTTGCGGCCGGAACCTGGGGTATATTCTCGAGTTACGACGGCGAGGGCCATTCCAGACACGTGTTTGTTCAGCGAGGTCAGGACTCCTGCCTAGGTGCGAGGGACACCTCGGGATTCTACTCGAGTCTTGGCATGGCAATTGAGACGCGTCTCCACGTGAGGCGGGAGACCCAGGGTCCCTTTCCAAGTGCCACAGGGATCCTGGGACTCCTATTCATTTTCAAGAGGAGTCAGGCATCGTCTCCTTTGGAAGCATTCATCTCCACAGACCTCTAGAGTTTTCAAAGGATGTGAGGCCTCCGGTCGCGATGAAGCGGAGGACTAGGTCTTTCTCTGTGGTCTCCACAAGGGATTCAGACTTCCCTTTGACTTAAGAGATGCAAGACGAGCCTGCATTCAATTCACTGCAGGGATATCCGGCCTTACTTCGAGTCAGAGCATCTCGGTGTCCATTCCACTTGAGGCCACAAACTCCGGGTCCCTCTCACATACCTGTAGCTGAGAGAAGCCTCTTCTTGAGGTGCTTGTGGAAAGTTGGTATTCCTCTTGACTCGAAGCCAGGGACTAAGCTCTCATCTCGAGTTGATTTGGGGTGCACGGAGCCCTTTAGTGTTGCTCCAGTGACCTCAGGATCCCTCTAGACTTGAGACAGTGATCTTGGGTTTTCTCTGGAGTGCCATCAAGGAAATCAAGTCTCCTTTCACTTTTGATGTGGAACACGGAATTGCTCTGCACGCAGAGCAAGGGAATCGGGCCTCATCTCACGGCGAGGGGGAAGTCTCATGGTTTTTCTCGAGTTGCGGCCGGAACCTGGGGTATATTCTCGAGTTACGACGGGGAGGGCCCTTCCAGAGACGTGTTTGTTCAGCGACGTCAGGACTCCTGCCTAGGTGCGAGGACACCTCGGGATTCTCCTCGAGTCTTGGCATGGCAATGGGGACGCGTCTCCACGTGAGGCGGGAGCCCCAGTGTCCCTTTCCACGTGCCACAGGGATCCTGGGACTCCTATCCATTTTCAAGAGGAGTCAGGCATCGTCTCGTTTGGAAGCATTGATCTCCACGGAAATCTCGAGTTTTCAAAGGATGTGAAGCCTCCGGTCGCGATGAGGCGGAGAATTAGGTCTTTCTCTGTGGTCTCCACACGGGATTCAGACATCCCTTCGTCTTGGGAGATGCAAGACGAGCCTGCATTCAATTCACTGCAGGGATATCCGGCCTTACTTCGAGTCAGACCATCTCGGTGTCCATTCCACTTGAGGCCACAAACTCAGGGTCCCTCTCACATACCTGTAGCTGAGAGAAGCCTCCTCTTGAGGTGCTTGTGGAAAGTTGGTATTCCTCTTGACTCAAAGCCAGGGACTAAGCTATCATCTCGAGTAGATTTGGGGTCCACCGAGAACTTTCGTGTTGCTCCAGTGACCTCAGGATCCCTCTAGACTTGAGACAGTGATCTTGGGTTTTCTCTGGAGTCCCATCAAGGAAATCAAGGCTCCTTTCACGTTTGATGTGGAACACGGAATTGCTCTGCACGCAGAGCAGGGGAATCGGGCCTCATCTCACGGCGAGGGGGAAGTCTCATGGTTTTTCTCGAGTTGCGGCCAGAACCTGGGGTATATTCTCGAGTTACGACGGGGAGGGCCCTTCCAGACACGGGTTTGTTCAGCGACCTCAGGACTCCTGCCTAGGTGTGAGGGACACCTCGGGATTCTCCTCGAGTCTTGGCATGGCAATTTGCACGCGTCTCCACGTGAAGCGGGAGACCCAGGGTCCCCGTCCATGTGGACAGGGATCCTGGGACTGCTAACCATTTTCAAGAGGAGTCAGGCATCGTCTCCTTTGGAAGCATTGATCTCCGCGGACCTCTCGAGTTTTCAAAGGATGTGAGGCCTCCGGTCGCGATGAGGCGGAGAACTAGGTCTTTCCCTGTGGTCTCCACAGGGGATTCAGACATCCCTTCGACTAGGGAGATGCAAGACGAGCTTGCATTGAATTCACTGCAGGGATATCCGGCCTTACTTCAAGTCAGAGCATCTCGCTGTCCATTCCACTTGAGGCCACAAACTCAGGGTACCTCTCACATCCATGTAGCTGGGAGAAGCCTCCTCTTGAGGTGCTTGTGGAAACTTGGTATTCCTCTTGAGTCGAAGCCAGGGACTAAGATCTCATCTCGAGTTGATTTGGGGTCCACGGAGCCCTTTCGTGTTGCTCCAGTGACCTCAGGATCCCTCTAGACTTGAGACAGTGATCTTGGGTTTTCTCTGGAGTGCCATCAAGGAAATCAAGGCTACTTTCACGTTTGATGTGGAACACGGAATTGCTCTGCACACAGTGCAGGGGAATCGGGCCTCATGTCGCGCCGAGGGAGAATTCTCATGGTTTTTCTCAAGTTGCGGCCGGAACCTGGGGTATATTCTCGAGTTACCACGGGGAGGGCCCTTCCAGACACGTGTTTGTTCAGCGACGTCAGGACTCCTGCCTAGGTGCGAGGGACACCTCGGGATTCTCCTCGAGTCTTGGCATGGCAATTGGGACGAGTCTCCACGTGAAGCGGGAGACCCAGGGTCCCCGTCCATGTGGACAGGGATCCTGGGACTGCTAACCATTTTCAAGAGGAGTCAGGCATCGTCTCCTTTGGAAGCATTGATCTCCGCGAACTCTCGAGTTTTCAAGGGATGTGAGGCCTCCAGTCGCGATGAGGCGGAAAACTAGGTCTTTCTCTGTGGTCTCCACAGGGGATTCAGACATCCCTTCGTCTTGGGAGATGCAAGACGAGCTTGCATTGAATTCACTGCAGGGATATCCGGCCTTACTTCGAGTCAGAGCATCTCGGTGTCCATTCCACTTGAGGCCACAATCTCAGCGCACCTCTCACATACCTGTAGCTGAGAGAAGCCTCCTCTTGAGGTGCTTGTGGAAAGTTGGTATTCCTCTTGAGTCGAAGCCAGGGACTAAGCTCTCATCTCGAGTTGATTTGGGGTCCACGGAACCCTTTCGTGTTGCTCCAGTGACCTCAGGATCCCTCTAGACTTGACACAGTGATCTTGGGTTTTCTCTGGAGTGCCATCAAGGAAATCAAGGCTCCTTTCACGTTTGATGTGGAACACGGAATTGCTCTGCACGCAGTGCAGGGGAATCGGTCCTCATCTCGCGGCGAGGGGGAAGTCTCATGGTTTTTCTCGTCTTGCGGCCGGAACCTGGGGCATATTCTCGACTTACGACGGTGAGGGCCCTTCCAGACACGTGTTTGTTCAGCGACATCAGGACTCCTTCCTAGGTGTGAGGGACACCTCGGGATTCTCCTCGAGTCTTGGCATGGCAATTGTGACGCGTCTCCAAGTGAGGCGGGAGACCCAGGGGCCCTTTCCACGTGCCACAGGGATCCTGGGACTCCTATCCATTTTAAAGAGGAGTCAGGCATCGTCTCCTTTGGAAGCATTGATCTCCGCAGACCTTTTGATTTTTCAAAGGATGTGATGTCTCCGGTCGCGATGAGGCGGAGGACTAGGTCTTTCTCTGTCGTCTCCACAGGGGATTCCGACATCCCTTCGTCTTGGGAGATGCAAGACGAGCCTGCATTCAATTCACTGCAGTGATATCCGGCCTTAATTCGAGTCAGAGCAAATCGCTGTCCATTCGACTTGAGGCCACAAACTCAGGGTCCTTCTCACATACCTGTAGCTGAGAGAAGACTCTCTTGAGGTGCTTGTGGAAAGTTGGTATTCCTCTTGAGTCGAAGCCAGGGACTAAGCTCTCATCTCGAGTAGATTTGGGGTCCACGGAGCCCATCGTGTTGCTCTAGTGACCTCAGGATCCCTCTAGACTTGAGACAGTGATCTTGGGTTTTCTCTGGAGTCCCATCAAGGAAATCAAGGCTCCTTTCACGTTTGATGTGGAACACGGAATTGCTCTGCACGCAGTGCAGGGGAATCGGGTCTCATCTCGCGGCGAGGGGGAAGTCTCATGGTTTTTCTCGAGTTGCGGCCGGAACCTGGGGTATAATCTCGAGTTACGACGGGAGGGCCCTTCCAGACACGGGTTTGTTCAGCGACCTCAGGACTCCTGCCTAGGTGTGAGGGATACCTTGGGATTCTCCTCGAGTCTTGGCATGGCAATTGGGACGCGTATCCACGTGAGGCGGGAGACCCAGGGGGCCTTTCCACGTGCCACAGGGATCCTGGAACTCCTATCCATTTTCAAGAGGAGTCAGGCATCGTCTCCTTTGGAAGCATTGACCTCCGCAGACCTATCCAGTTTTCAAAGGACGTGATGCCTCCGGTCGAGATGAGGCCGAGGACTAGGTCTTTCTCTGTGGTCTCCACAGCGGATTCAGACATCCCTTCGTCTTCGGAGATGCAAGACGAGCCTGCATTCAATTCACTGCAGCGATATCCGGCCTAACTTCGAGTCAGAGCATCTCGGTGTCCATTCCAATTGAGGCCACAAACTCAGGGTCCCTCTCACTTACCTGTAGCTGAGAGAAGACTCCTCTTGAGGTGCTTGTGGAAAGTTGGTATTCCTCTTGAGTCGAAGCCAGGGACTAAGCTCTCATCTCGAGTTGATTTGGGGTCCACGGAGCCCTTTCGTGTTGCACCAGTGACCTCAGGATCCCTCTAGACTTGAGACAGGGATCTTGGGTTTTCTCTGGAGTGCCATCAAGGAAATCAAGGCTCCTTTCATGTTTGATGTGGAACACGGAATTGCTCTGCATGCAGTGCAGGGGAATCGGGGCTTATCTCGCGACGAGGTGGAAGTCTCATAGTTTTTCTCGAGTTGCGGCCGGAACCTGTGGTATATTGTCGAGTTACGATGGGGAGGGCCCTTCCAGACACGGGTTTGTTCAGCGACGTCAGGACTCCTGCCTAGGTGCGAGGGACACCTCGGTATTCTCCTCGAGTCTTGGCATGGCAATTGGGACGCGTCTCCACGTGAGGCGGGAGACCCAGGGTCCCTTTCCACGTGCCACAGGGATCCTGGGACTCCTATCCATTTTCAAGAGGAGTCAGGCATCGTCTCCTTTGGAAGCATTGATCTCCGCAGACCTCTCGAGTTTTCAAAGGATGTGAGGCCTCCGGTCGCGTTGAGGCGGAGGACTAGGTCTTTCTCTCTGGTCTGCACAGGGGATTCAGACATCCCTTCGTCTTGGGAGATGCAAGACGAGCCTGCATTCAATTCACTGCAGGGATATCCGGCCTTACTTCGAGTCAGAGCATCTCTGTGTCCATTCCACTTGAGGCCACAATCTCAGGGTCCCTCTCACATACCTGTAGCTGAGAGAAGCCTCCTCTTGAGGTGCTTGTGGAAAGTTGGTATTCCTCTTGAGTCGAAGCCAGGGACTAAGCTCTCATCTCGAGTTGATTTGGGGCCACGGAGCCCTTTCGTGTTGCTCCAGTGACCTCAGGATCCCTCTAGACTTGAGACAGTGATCTTGGGTTTTCTCTGGAGTGCCATCACGGAAATCAAGGCTCCTTTCACGTTTGATGTGGAACACGGAATTGCTCTGCACGCAGTGCAGGGGAATCGGGCCACATCTCGCGGCGAGGGGGAAGTCTCATGGTTTTTCTCGAGTTGCGGCCGGAACCTGGGGTATATTCTCGAGTTACGACGGGGAGGGCCCTTCCACACACGTGTTTGTTCAGCGACGTAAGGACTCCAGCCTAGGTGCGAGGGACAACTTGGAATTCTCCTCGAGTCTTCGCATGGCAATAGGGACGCGTCTCCACGTGAGGCGGGAGACCCAGGGTCCCTTTCCACGTGCCACAGGGATCCTGGGACTCCTATCCATTTTCAAGAGGAGTCAGGCATCGTCTCCTTTGGACGCATTGATCTCCGCGGACCTCTCAAGTTTTCAAAGGATGTGAGGCCTCCGGTCGCGATGAGGCGGAGAACTAGGTCTTTCTCTGTGGTCTCCACAGGGGATTCAGACATTCCTTCGGCTTGGGAGATGCAAGACGAGCCTGCACTCAATTCACTGCAGGGATATCAGGCCTTACTTCGAGTCAGAGCATCTCGGTGTCCATTCCACTTGAGGCCACAAACTCAGGGTCCCTCTCACATACCTGTAGCTGAGAGAAGCCTCCTCTTGAGGTGCTTGTGGAAACTTGGTATTCCTCTTAAGTCGAAGCCAGGGACTAAGCTCTCATCTCGAGTTGATTTGGGGTCCACGCAGCACTTTCATGTTGCTACAGTGACCTCAGGATCCCTCTAGACTTGAGACAGTGATCTTGGGTTTTCTCTGGAGTGCCATTTAGGAAATCAAGGCTCCTTTCACGTTTGATGTGGAACACGGAATTGCCCTGCACGCAGTGCAGGGGAATCGGGCCTCACCTCGCGGCGAGGGGGAAGTCTCATGGTTTTTCTCGAGTTGTGGCCGGAACCTGGGGTACATTCTCAAGTTACTACGGGGAGGGCCCTTCCAGACATGTGTTTGTTCAGCGACGTCAGGACTCCTGGCTAGGTGCGAGGGACACCTCGGTATACTCCTCGAGTCTTGGCATGGCAATTGCGACGGGTCTCCACGTGAGGCGGGAGACCCAGTGTCCCTTTCCACGTGCCACAGGGATCCTGGGACTCCTATCCATTTTCAAGAGGAGTCAGGCATCGTCTCCTTTGGAAGCATTGATCTCCGCGGACCTCTCGAGTTTTCAAAGGATGTGAGGCCTCCGGTCGCGATGAGCCGGAGAACTAGGTCTTTCTCTGTGGTCTCCACAGGGGATTCAGACATCCCTTCGTCTTGGGAGATACAAGACGAGCCTGCATTCAATACACTGCAGGGATATCCGGCCTTTCTTCGAGTCAGAGCATCTCGGTGTCCATTCCACTTGAGGCCACAAACTCAGGGTCCTTCTCAATACCTGGGGCTGAGAGAAGCCTCCACTTCAGGTGCTTGTGGAAAGTTGGTATTCCTCTTGAGTCGAAGCCAGGGACTAAGCTCTCATCTCGAGTTGATTTGGGGTCCACGGAGCCCTTTCGTGTTGCTCCAGTGACCTCAGGATCCCTCTAGACTTGAGACAGTGATCTTGGGTTTTCTCTGGAGTGCCATCAAGGAAATCAAGGCTCCTTTCACGTTTGATGTGGTACACGGAATTGCTCTGCACGCAGTGCAGGGGAATCGGTCCTCATCTCGCGGCGAGGGGGAAGTCTCATGGTTTTTCTCGACTTGCGGCCGGAACCTGGGGCATATTCTCGACTTACGACGGGGAGGGCCCTTCCAGACACGTGTTTGTTCAGCGACATCAGGACTCCTTCCTAGGTGTGAGGGACACCTCGGGATTCTCCTCGAGTCTTGGCATGGCAATTGTGACGCGTCTCCAAGTGAGGCGGGAGACCCAGGGGCCCTTTCCACGTGCCACAGGGATCCTGGGACTCCTATCCATTTTAAAGAGGAGTCAGGCATCGTCTCCTTTGGAAGCATTGATCTCCGCAGACCTTTTGATTTTTCAAAGGATGTGATGTCTCCGGTCGCGATGAGGCGGAGGACTAGGTCTTTCTCTGTCGTCTCCACAGGGGATTCAGACATCCCTTCGTCTTGGGAGATGCAAGACGAGCCTGCATTCAATTCACTGCAGGGATATCCGGCCTTAATTCGAGTCAGAGCAACTCGCTGTCCATTCGACTTGAGGCCACAAACTCAGGGTCCCTCTCACATACCTGTAGCTGAGAGAAGCCTCTCTTGAGGTGCTTGTGGAAAGTTGGTATTAATCTTGAGTCGAAGCCAGGGACTAAGCTCTCATCTCGAGTTGATTTGGGGTCCACGGATCCCTTTCGTGTTGCTCTAGTGACCTCAGGATCCCTCTAGACTTGAGATAGTGATCTTGGGTTTTCTCTGGAGTCCCATCAAGGAAATCAAGGCTCCTTTCACGTTTGATGTGGAACACGGAATTGCTCTGCACGCAGTGCAGGGGAATCGGGTCTCATCTCGCGGCGAGGGGGAAGTCTCATGGTTTTTCTCGAGTTGCGGCCGGAACCTGGGGTATATTCTCGAGTTACGACGGGGAGGGCCCTTCCAGATACGGGTTTGTTCAGCGACCTCAGGACTCCTGCCTAGGTGTGAGGGACACCTCGGGATTCTCCTCGAGTCTTGGCATGGCAATTGGGACGCGTATCCACGTGAGGCGGGAGACCCAGGGGCCCTTTCCACGTGCCACAGGGATCCTGGAACTCCTATCCATTTTCAAGAGGAGTCAGGCATCGTCTCCTTTGGAAGCATTGACCTCCGCAGACCTATCCAGTTTTCAGAGGATGTGATGCCTCCGGTCGAGATGAGGCAGAGGACTAGGTCTTTCTCTGTGGTCTCCACAGCGGATTCAGACATCCCTTCGTCTTCGGAGATGCAAGACGAGCCTGCATTCAATTCACTGCAGGGATATCCGGCCTAACTTCGAGTCAGAGCATCTCGGTGTCCATTCCACTTGAGGCCACAAACTCAGGGTTCCTCTCACTTACGTGTAGCTGAGAGAAGACTCCTCTTGAGGTGCTTGTGGAAAGTTGGTATTCCTCTTGAGTCGAAGCCAGGGACTAAGCTCTCATCTCGAGTTGATTTGTGGTCCACGGAGCCCTTTCGTGTTGCTCCAGTGACCTCAGGATCACTCTAGACTTGAGACAGGGATCTTGGGTTTTCTCTGGAGTGCCATCAAGGAAATCAAGGCTCCTTTGAAGTTTGATATGGAACACGGAATTGCTCTGCACCCAGTGCAGGTGAATCGGGCCTAATCTCGCGGCGAGGGGGAAGTCTCATGGTTTTTCTCGAGTTGCGGCCGGAACCTGGGGTATATTCTCGAGTTACGACGGGGAGGGCCCTTCCAGACACGTGTTTGTTCAGCGACGTAAGGACTCCAGCCAAGGTGCGAGGGACAACTCGGGATTCTCCTCGAGTCTTCGAATGGCAATTGGGACGCGTCTCCACGTGAGGCGGGAGACCCAGGGTCCCTTTCCACGTGCCACAGGGATCCTGGGACCCCTATCCATTTTCAAGAGGAGTCAGGCATCGTCTCCTTTGGAAGCATTGATCTCCGCAGACCTCTCGAGTTTTCAAAGGATGTGAGGCCTCCGGTCGCGTTGAGGCGGAGGACTAGGTCTTTCTCTCTGGTCTGCACAGGGGATTCAGACATCCCTTCGTCTTGGGAGATGCAAGACGAGCCTGCATTCAATTCACTGCAGGGATATCCGGCCTTACTTCAAGTCAGAGCATCTCGGTGTCCATTCCACTTGAGGCCACAAACTCAGGGTACCTCTCACATCCATGTAGCTGGGAGAAGCCTCCTCTTGAGGTGCTTGTGGAAACTTGGTATTCCTCTTGAGTCGAAGCCAGGGACTAAGCTCTCATCTCGAGTTGATTTGGGGTCCACGGAACCCTTTCGTGCTGCTCCAGTGACCTCAGGATCCCTCTAGACTTGAGACAGTGATCTTGGGTTTTCTCTGGAGTGCCATCAAGGAAATGAAGGCTCCTTTCATGTTTGATGTGGAACACGGAATTGCTCTGCACGCAGTGCACGGGAATCGGGCCTCATCTCGCGGCGAGGGGGAAGTCTCATGGTTTTTCTCGAGTTGCGGCCGGAACCTGGGGTATATTCTCGAGTTACGACGGCGAGGGCCATTCCAGACACGTGTTTGTTCAGCGAGGTCAGGACTCCTGCCTAGGTGCGAGGGACACCTCGGGATTCTCCTCGAGTCTTGGCATGGCAATTGGGACGCGTCTCCACGTGAGGCGGGAGACCCAGGGTCCCTTTCCAAGTGCCACAGGGATCCTGGGACTCCTATTCATTTTCAAGAGAAGTCAGGCATCGTCTCCTTTGGAAGCATTCATCTCCGCAGACCTCTCGAGTTTTCAAAGGATGTGAGGCCTCCGGTCGCGATGAAGCGGAGGACTAGGTCTTTCTCTGTGGTCTCCACAAGGGATTCAGACTTCCCTTCGTCTTAAGAGATGCAAGACGAGCCTGCATTCAATTCACTGCAGGGATATCTGGCTGTACTTCGAGTCAGAGCACTCGGTGTCCATTCCACTTGAGGCCACAAACTCAGGGTCCCTCTCACATACCTGTACCTGAGAGAAGCCTCCTCTTGAGGTGCTTGTGGAAAGTTGGTATTCCTCTTGAGTCGAAACCAGGGACTAAGCTCTCATCTCGAGTTGATTTGGGGTCCATGGAGCCCTTTCTTGTTGCTCCAGTGACCTCAGGATCCCTCTAGACTTTAGACAGTGATCTTGGGTTTTCTCTGGAGTGCCATCAAGGAAATCAAGGCTCCTATCATGTTTGATGTGGAACACGGAATTGCTCTGCACGCTGTGCAGGGGAATCGGGCCTCATCTCGCGGCGAGGGGGAAGTCTGATGGTTTTTCTCGAGTTGCGGCCGAAACCCAGGGTACATTCTCAAGTTACTACGGGGAGGGCCCTTCCAGACATGTGTTTGTTCAGCGACGTCAGGACTCCTGCCTAGGTGCGAGGGACACCTCGGTATACTCCTCGAGTCTTGGCATGGCAATTGCGACGGGTCTCCACGTGAGCGGGAGACCCAGTGTCCCTTTCCACGTGCCACAGGGATCCTGGGACTCCTATCCATTTTCAAGAGGAGTCAGGCATCGTCTCCTTTGGAAGCATTGATCTCCGCGGACCTCTCGAGTTTTCAAAGGATGTGAGGCCTCCGGTCGCGATGAGACGGAGAACTAGGTCTTTCTCTGTGGTCTCCACAGGGGATTCAGACATCCCTTCGTCTTGGGAGATGCAAGACGTGCCTGCATTCAATTCACTGCAGGGATATCCGGCCTTTCTTCGAGTCAGAGCATCTCGGTGTCCATTCCACTTGAGGCCACAAACTCAGGGTCCTTCTCAATACCTGGGGCTGAGAGAAGCCTCCACTTCACGTGCTTGTGGAAAGTTGGTATTCCTCTTGAGTCGAAGCCAGGGACTAAGCTCTCATCTCGAGTTGATTTGGGGTCCACGGAGCCCTTTCGTGTTGCTCCAGTGACCTCAGGATCCCTCTAGACTTGAGACAGTGATCTTGGGTTTTCTCTGGAGTGCCATCAAGGAAATCAAGGCTCCTTTCACGTTTGATGTGGTACACGGAATTGCTCTGCACGCAGTGCAGGGGTATCGGTCCTAATCTCGCGGCGAGGGGGAAGTCTCATGGTTTTTCTCGACTTGCGGCCGGAACCTGGGCATATTCTCGACTTACGACAGGGAGGGCCCTTCCAGACACGTGTTTGTTCAGCGACATCAGGACTCCTTCCTAGGTGTGAGGGACACCTCGGGATTCTCCTCGAGTCTTGGCATGGCAATTGTGACGCGTCTCCAAGTGAGGCGGGAGACCCAGGGGCCCTTTCCACGTGCCACAGGGATCCTGGGACTCCTATCCATTTTCAAGAGGAGTCAGGCATCGTCTGCTTTGGAAGCATTCATCTCCGCGGACCTCTCGAGATTTCAAAGAATGTGAGGCCTCCGGTCTCGATGAGGCGGAGAACTAGGTCTTTCTCTGTGGTCTCCACAGGGGATTCAGACATCCCTTCGTCTTGGGAGATGCAAGAGGAGCCTGCATTCAATTCACTGCAGGGATATCTGGCCTTACTTCGAGTCAGAGCATCTCGGTGTCCATTTCACTTGAGGCCACAAACTCAGGGTCCCTCTCACATACATGTAGCTGAGAGAAGCCTCCTCTTGAGGTGCTTGTGGAAAGTTGGTATTCCTCTTGAGTCGAAGCCAGGGACTAAGCTATCATCTCCAGTTGATTTGGGGTCCACGGAGCCCTTTCGTGTTGCTCCAGTGACCTCAGGGTCCCTCTAGACTTGAGAAAGTGATCTTGGGTTTTCTCTGGAGTGCCATCAAGGAAATCAAGGCTCCTTTCACGTTTGATGTGGAACACGGAATTGCTCTGCACGCAGAGCAGGGGAATCGGGCCTCATCTCACGACGAGGGGGAAGTCTCATGGTTTTTCTCGAGTTGCGGCCAGAACCTGGGGTATATTCTCGAGTTACGACGGGGAGGGCCCTTCCAGACACGGGTTTGTTCAGCGACCTCAGGACTCCTGCCTAGGTGTGAGGGACACCTCGGGATTCTCCTCGAGTCTTGGCATGGCAATTTGCACGCGTCTCCACGTGAAGCGGGAGACCCAGGGTCCCCGTCCATGTGGACAGGGATCCTGGGACTGCTAACCATTTTCAAGAGGAGTCAGGCATCGTCTCCTTTGGAAGCATTGATCTCCGCAGACCTCTCGAGTTTTCAAGGGATGTGAGGCCTCCAGTCGCGATGAGGCGGAAAACTAGGTCTTTCTCTGTGGTCTCCACAGGGGATTCAGACATCCCTTCGTCTTGGGAGATGCAAGACGAGCTTGCATTGAATTCACTGCAGGGATATCCGGCCTTACTTCGAGTCAGAGCATCTCGGTGTCCATTCCACTTGAGGCCACAATCTCAGGGCACTTCTCACATACCTGTACCTGAGAGAAGCCTCCTCTTGAGGTGCTTGTGGAAAGTTGGTATTCCTCTTGAGTCGAAGCCAGGGACTAAGCTCTCATCTCGAGTTGATTTGGGGTCCACGGAACCCTTTCGTGTTGCTCCAGTGACCTCAGGATCCCTCTAGACTTGAGACAGTGATCTTGGGTTTTCTCTGGAGTGCCATCAAGGAAATGAAGGCTCCTTTCATGTTTGATGTGGAACACGGAATTGCTCTGCACGCAGTGCACGGGAATCGGGCCTCATCTCGCGGCGAGGGGGAAGTCTCATGGTTTTTCTCGAGTTGCGGCCGGAACCTGGGGTATATTCTCGAGTTACGACGGCGAGGGCCATTCCAGACACGTGTTTGTTCAGCGAGGTCAGGACTCCTGCCTAGGTGCGAGGGACACCTCGGGATTCTCCTCGAGTCTTGGCATGGCAATTGGGACGTGTCTCCACGTGAGGCGGGAGACCCAGGGTCCCTTTCCAAGTGCCACAGGGATCCTGGGACTCCTATTCATTTTCAAGAGGAGTCAGGCATCGTCTCCTTTGGAAGCATTCATCTCCGCAGACCTCTCGAGTTTTCAAAGGATGTGAGGCCTCCGGTCGCGATGAAGCGGAGGACTAGGTCTTTCTCTGTGGTCTCCACAAGGGATTCAGACTTCCCTTCGTCTTAAGAGATGCAAGACGAGCCTACATTCAATTCACTGCAGGAATATCTGGCTGTACTTCGAGTCAGAGCATCTCGGTGTCCATTCCACTTGAGGCCACAAACTCAGGGTCCCTCTCACATACCTGTACCTGAGAGAAGCCTCCTCTTGAGGTGCTTGTGGAAAGTTGGTATTCCTCTTGAGTCGAAGCCAGGGACTAAGCTCTCATCTCGAGTTGATTTGGGGTCCATGGAGCCCTTTCCTGTTGCTCCAGTGACCTCAGGATCCCTCTAGACTTGAGACAGTGATCTTGGGTTTTCTCTGGAGTGCCATCAAGGAAATCAAGGCTCCTTTCATGTTTGATGTGGAACACGGAATTGCTCTGCACGCTGTGCAGGGGAATCGGGCCTCATCTCGCGGCGAGGGGGAAGTCTGATGGTTTTTCTCGAGTTGCGGCCGAAACCCAGGGTACATTCTCGAGTGACGACGGGGAGGGCCCTTCCAGACATGTGTTTGTTCAGCGACGTCAGGACTCCTGCCTAGGTGCGAGGGACACCTCGGTATACTCCTCGAGTCTTGGCATGGCAATTGCGACGGGTCTCCACGTGAGGCGGGAGACCCAGTGTCCCTTTCCACGTGCCACAGGGATCCTGGGACTCCTATCCATTTTCAAAAGGAGTCAGGCATCGTCTCCTTTGGAAGCATTGATCTCCGCGGACCTCTCGAGTTTTCACAGGATGTGAGGCCTCCGGTCGCGATGAGCCGGAGAACTATGTCTTTCTCTGTGGTCTCCACAGGGGATTCAGACATCCCTTCGTCTTGGGATATGCAAGACGAGCCTGCATTCAATTCACTGCAGGGATATCCGGCCTTTCTTCGAGTCAGAGCATCTCGGTGTCCATTCCACTTGAGGCCACAAACTCAGGGTCCTTCTCAATACCTGGGGCTGAGACAAGCCTCCACTTCAGGTGCTTGTGGAAAGTTGGTATTCCTCTTGAGTCGAAGCCAGGGACTAAGCTCTCATCTCGAGTTGATTTGGGGTCCACGGAGCCCTTTCGTGTTGTTCCAGTGACCTCGGGATCCCTCTAGACTTGAGACAGTGATCTTGGGTTTTCTCTGGAGTGCCATCAAGGAAATCAAGGCTCCTTTCACGTTTGATGTGGTACACGGAATTGCTCTGCACGCAGTGCAGGGGAATCGGTCCTCATCTCGCGGCGAGGGGGAAGTCTCATGGTTTTTCTCGACTTGCGGCCGGAACCTGGGGCATATTCTCGAGTTACAACGGGGAGGGCCCTTCCAGACACGTGTTTGTTCAGCGACGTCAGGACTCCTGCCTAGGTGCGAGGGACACCTCGGGATTCTCCTCGAGTCTTGGCATGGCAATTGGGACGCGTCTCCACGTGAGGAGGGAGACCCAGAGTCCCTTTCCACGTGCCACAGATATCCTGGGACTCCTATCTATTTTCAAGAGGCGTCAGGCATCGTCTCCTTTGTAAGCATTGATCTGCGCAGACCTCTCGATTTTTCAAAGGATGTGATGTCTCCGGTCGCAATGAGGCGGAGGACTAGGTCTTTCTCTGTCGTCTCCACAGGGGATTCAGACATCCCTTCGTCTTGGGAGATGCAAGTCGAGACTGCATTCAATTCACTTCAGGGATAACCGGCCTTACTTCGAGCCAGAGCATATCGGTGTCCATTCCACTTGAGGCCACAAACTCAGGGTCCCTCTCACATAACTGTAGCTGAGAGAAACCTCCTCTTGAGGTGCTTCTGGAAAGTTGGAATTCCTCTTGAGTCGAAGCCAGGGACTAAGCTCTCATCTCGAGTTGATTTGGGATCCACGGAGCCCTTTCGTGTTGCTCCAGTGACCTCAGGATCCCTCTAGACTTGAGACAGTGATCTTGGGTTTTCTCTGGAGTGCCATCACGGAAATCAAGGCTCCTTTCACGTTTGATATGGAACACGGAATTGCTCTGCACGCAGTGCAGGGGAATCGGGCCTCATCTCGCGGCGAGGGGGAAGTCTCATAGTTTTTCTCGAGTTGCGGCAGGAACCTGGGGTATATTCTCGAGTTAAGACGGAGAGGGCCCTTCCATACACGTGTTTGTTCAGCGACCTCAGGACTCCTGCCTAGGTGCGAGGGAAACCTCGGGATTCTCCTCGAGTCTTGGCATGGCAATTGGGACGCGTCTCCACGTGAGGGGGGTGACCCAGGTTCACTTTCCACGTGCCACAGGGATCCTGGGACTCCTATCAATTTCAAGAGGAGTCAGGCATCGTCTCCTTCGTAAGTATTGATCTCCGCGGACCTTTCGAGTTTTCAAAGGATGTGAGGCCTCCGGTCGCGTTGAGGCGGATGACTAGGTCTTTCTCTGTGGGCTCCACAGGGGATTCAGACAACCCTTCGTCTTGGGAGATGCAAGACGAGCCTGCATTCAATTCACTGCAGGGATATCCGGCCTTACTTCGAGTTAGAGCATCTCGGTGGCCATTCCACTTGAGGCCACAAACTCAGGGTCCCTCTGACATACCTGTAGCTGAGAGAAGCCTCCTCTTGAGGTGCTTGTGGAAAGTTGGTATTCCTCTTGAGTGGAAGCCAGGGACTAAGCTCTCATCTCGAGTTGATTTGGGTTCCACGGAGCCCTTTCGTGTTGCTACAGTGACCTCAGGATCCCTCTAGACTTGAGACAGTGATCTTGGGTTTTCTCTGGAGTGCCATCAAGGAAATCAAGGTTCCTTTCACGTTTGATGTGGAACACGGAATTGCTCTGCACGCAGTGCAGGGGAATCGGGCCTCATCTCGCGGCGAGGGGGAAGTCCCATGGTTTTTCTCGAGTTGCGGCCGGAACCTGGGGTATATTCTCGAGTTACGACGGGGAGGGCCCTTCCAGACACGTGTTTGTTCAGCGACGTCAGGACTCCTACCTAGGTGCGAGGGAAACCTCGGGATTCTCCTCAAGTCTTGGCATGGCAATTGGGACGCGTCTCCACGTGAGGCGGGAGACCCACGGTCCCTTTCCACGTGCCACAGTGATCCTGGGACTCCTATCCATTTTCCAGAGGAGTCAGGCATCGTCTCATTTGGAAGCATTGATCTCTGTAGACCTCTCGAGTTTTCAAAGGATGTGAGGACTCTGTTCACGATGAGGCGGAGGACTAGGTCTTTCTCTGTGGTCTCCACAGGGGATTCAGACATCCCTTCGTCTTGGGAGATGCAAGACGAGCCTGCATTCAATTCACTGCAGGGATATCCTTCCTTACTTCGAGTCAGAGCATCTCGGTGTCCATTGCACTTGAGGCCACAAACTCAGGGTTCCTCTCACTTACCTGTAGCTGAGAGAAGCCTCCTCTTGAGGTGCTTGTGGAAAGTTGGTATTCTTCTTGAGTCTAAGCCAGGGACTAAGCTCTCATCTCGAGTTGATTTGGGGTCCACGGAGCCCTTTCGTGTTGCTCCAGTGACCTCAGGATCCCTCTAGACTTGAGACAGTGATCTTGGGTTTTCTCTGGAGTGCCATCAAGGAAATCAAGGCTCCTTTCACGTTTGATGTGGAACATGGAATTGCTCTGCACGCTGTGCAGGGGAATCGGGCCTCATCTAGCGGCGAGGGGGAAGTCTCATGGTTTTTCTCGAGTTGCGGCTGGAACCTGGGGTATATTCTCGAGTTACGACGGGGAGGGCCCTTCCAGACACGTGTTTGTTCAGCGACGTCAGGACTCCTGCCTAGGTGCGAGAGACACCTCGGGATTCTCCTCGAGTCTTGCCATGGCAATTGGGACACGTCTCCACGTGAGGCGGGAGACCCAGGGTCCCTTTCACGTGCCACAGGGATCCTGGGACTCCTATCCATTTTCAAGAGGAGTCAGGCATCGTCTCCTTTGGAAGCATTGATCTCCGCGGCCCTCTCGAGTTTTCAAAGGATGTGAGGCCTCCGGTCGCGTTGAGGCGGAGGACTAGGTCTTTCTCTGTGTTCTGCACAGGGGATTCAGACATCCCTTCGTCTTGGGAGATGCAAGATGAGCCTGCATTCAATTCACTGCAGGGATATCCGGCCTTACTTCGAGTCAGAGCATCTCGGTGTCCATTCCACTTGAGGCCACAAACTCAGGGTCCCTCTCACATACCTGTAGCTGAGAGAAGCCTCCTCTGGAGGGGCTTGTAGAAAGTTCGTATTCCTCTTGAGTTGAAGCCGGGGACTAATCTCTCATCTAGAGTTGATTTGTGGTCCACGGAGCCCTTTCGTGTTGCTCCAGTGACCTCAGGATCCCTCTAGACTTGAGACAGTGATCTTGGGTTTTCTCTGGAGTGCCATCAAGGAAATCAAGGCTCCTTTCACGTTTGATGTGGAACACGGAATTGCTCTGCATGCAGTGCAGGGGAATCGGGCCTCATCTCGCGGCGAGGGGGAAGTCTCATGGTTTTTCTCGAGTTGCGGCTGGAACCTGGGGTATATTCTCGAGTTACGACGGGGAGGGCCCTTCCAGACACGTGTTTGTTCAGCGACGTCAGGACTCCTGCCTAGGTGCGAGAGACACCTAGGGATTCTCCTCGAGTCTTGCCATGGCAATTGGGACACGTCTCCACGTGAGGCGGGAGACCCAGGGTCCCTTTCCACGTGCCACAGGGATCCTGGGACTCCTATCCATTTTCAAGAGGAGTCAGGCATCGTCTCCTTTGGAAGCATTGATCTCTGCGGCCCTCTCGAGTTTTCAAAGGATGTGAGGCCTCCGGTCGCGTTGAGGCGGAGGACTAGGTCTTTCTCTGTGTTCTGCACAGGGGATTCAGACATCCCTTCGTCTTGGGAGATGCAAGATGAGCCTGCATTCAATTCACTGCAGGGATATCCGGCCTTACTTCGAGTCAGAGCATCTCGGTGTCCATTCCACTTGAGGCCACAAACTCAGGGTCCCTCTCACATACCTGTAGCTGAGAGAAGCCTCCTCTGGAGGGGCTTGTGGAAAGTTCGTATTCCTCTTGAGTTGAAGCCAGGGACTAATCTCTCATCTAGAGTTGATTTGTGGTCCACGGAGCCCTTTCGTGTTGCTCCAGTGACCTCAGGATCCCTCTAGACTTGAGACAGTGATCTTGGGTTTTCTCTGGAGTGCCATCAAGGAAATCAAGGCTCCTTTCACGTTTGATGTGGAACACGGAATTGCTCTGCATGCAGTGCAGGGGAATCGGGCCTCATCTCGCGGCGAGGGGGAAGTCTCATGGTTTTTCTCGAGTTGCGGCTGGAACCTGGGGTATATTCTCGAGTTACGACGGGGAGGGCCCTTCCAGACACGTGTTTGTTCAGCGACGTCAGGACTCCTGCCTAGGTGCGAGAGACACCTCGGGATTCTCCTCGAGTCTTGCCATGGCAATTGGGACACGTCTCCACGTGAGGCGGGAGACCCAGGGTCCCTTTCCACGTGCCACAGGGATCCTGGGACTCCTATCCATTTTCAAGAGGAGTCAGGCATCGTCTCCTTTGGAAGCATTGATCTCTGCGGCCCTCTCGAGTTTTCAAAGGATGTGAGGCCTCCGGTCGCGTTGAGGCGGAGGACTAGGTCTTTCTCTGTGTTCTGCACAGGGGATTCAGACATCCCTTCGTCTTGGGAGATGCAAGATGAGCCTGCATTCAATTCACTGCAGGGATATCCGGCCTTACTTCGAGTCAGAGCATCTCGGTGTCCATTCCACTTGAGGCCACAAACTCAGGGTCCCTCTCACATACCTGTAGCTGAGAGAAGCCTCCTCTGGAGGGGCTTGTGGAAAGTTCGTATTCCTCTTGAGTCGAAGCCAGGGACTAAGCTCTCATCTCGAGTTGATTTGGGGTCCACGGAGCTCTTTCGTGTTGCTCCAGTGACCTCAGGATCCCTCTAGACTTGAGACAGTGATCTTGGGTTTTCTCTGGAGTGCCATCAAGGAAATCAAGGCTCCTTTCACGTTTGATGTGGAACACGGAATTGGTCTGCACACAGTGCAGGGGAATCGGGCCTCATCTCGCGGGGAGGGGGAAGTCTCATGGTTATTCTCGAGTTGCGGCCAGAACCTGGGGGATATTCTCGAGTTACGACGGGGAGGGCCCTTCCAGACACGTGTTTGTTCAGCGACGTCAGGACTCCTGCCTAGGTGCGAGGGACACCTCGGGATTCTCCTCGAGTCTTGGCATGGCAATGGGGACGCGTCTCCACGTGAGGCGGCAGACCCAGGGTCCCTTTCCACGTGCCACAGGGATCCTGGGACTCCTATCCATTTTCAAGAGGAGTCAGGCATCGTCTCCTTTGGAAGCATTGATCTCCGCGGACCTCTCGAGTTTTCAAAGGATGTGAGGCCTCCGGTCGCATTGAGGCGGAGGACTAGGTCTTTCTCTGTGTTCTGCACAGGGGATTCAGACATCCCTTCGTCTTGGGAGATGCAAGATGAGCCTGCATTCAATTCACTGCAGGGATATCCGGCCTTACTTCGAGTCAGAGCATCTCGGTGTCCATTCCACTTGAGGCCACAAACTCAGGGTCCCTCTCACATACGACTAGCTGAGAGAAGCCTCCTCTTGAGCTGCTTGTGGAAAGTTGGTATTCCTCTTGAGTCGAAGCCAGGGACTAAGCTCTCATCTTGAGTTGATTTTGGGTCCACGGAGAACTTTCTTGTTGCTCCAGTGACCTTAGGATCCCTCTAGACTTGAGACAGTGATCTTGGGTTTTCTCTGGAGTGCCATCAAGGAAATCAAGGCTCCTTTCACGTTTGATGAGGAACACCGAATTGCTCTGCATGCAGTGCAGGGGAATCGGGCCTCATCTCGCGGCGAGGGGGAAATCTCATGGTTTTTCTCGAGTTGCGGCCCGAACCTGGGGTATATTCTCGAGTTACGACGGGGAGGGCCCTTCCAGACACGTGTTTGTTCAGCGACGTCAGGACTCCTGCCTAGGTGCGAGGGACACCTCGGGATTCTCCTCGAGTTTTGGCATGGCAATTGGGACGCGTCTCCACGTGAGGCGGGAGACCCAGGGTCCCTTTCCAGGTGCCACAGGGATCCTGGGACTCCTATCCATTTTCAAGAGGACTCAGGCATCGTCTCCTTTGGAAGCATTGATCTCCGCGGACCTCTCGAGTTTTCAAAGGATGTGAGGCCTCCGGTCGCATTGAGGCGGAGGACTAGGTCTTTCTCTGTGGTCTCCACAGGGGATTCAGACATCCCTTCGTCTTGGGCGATGCAAGACGAGACTGCATTCAATTCACTGCAGGGATATCCGGCCTTACTTCGAGTCAGAGCATCTCGGTGTCCATTCCACTTGAGGCCACAAACTCAGGGTCCCTCTGACATACCAGTAGCTGAGAGAAGCCTCCTCTTGAGATGCTTGTGGAAAGTTGGTATTCCTCTTGAGTCTAAGCCAGGGACTAAGCTCTCATCTCGAGTTGATTTGGGGTCCACGGAGCCCTTTCGTGTTGCTCCAGTGACCTCAGGATCCCTCTAGACTTGAGATAGTGATCTTGGGTTTTCTCTGGAGTGCCATCAAGGAAATCAAGGCTCCTGTCACGTTTGATGTGGAACATGGAATTGCTCTGCACGCTGTGCAGGGGAATCGGGCCTCATCTCGCGGCGAGGGGGAAGTCTCATGGTTTTTCTCGAGTTGCGGCTGGAACCTGGGGTATATTCTCGAGTTACGACGGGGAGGGCCCTTCCAGACACGTGTTTGTTCAGCGATGTCAGGACTCCTGCCTAGGTGCGAGAGACCCCTCGGGATTCTCCTCGAGTCTTGCCATGGCAATTGGGACACGTCTCCACGTGAGGCGGGAGACCCAGGGTCCCTTTCCACGTGCCACAGGGATCCTGGGACTCCTATCCATTTTCAAGAGGAGTCAGGCATCGTCTCCTTTGGAAGCATTGATCTCCGCGGCCCTCTCGAGTTTTCAAGGATGTGAGGCCTCCGGTCGCGTTGAGGCGGAGGACTAGGTCTTTCTCTGTGTTCTGCACAGGGGATTCAGACATCCCTTCGTCTTGGGAGATGCAAGATGAGCCTGCATTCAATTCACTGCAGGGATATCCGGCCTTACTTCGAGTCAGAGCATCTCGGTGTCCATTCCACTTGAGGCCACAAACTCAGGGTCCCTCTCACATACCTGTAGCTGAGAGAAGCCTCCTCTGGAGGGGCTTCTGGAAAGTTCGTATTCCTCTTGAGTTGAAGCCAGGGACTAATCTCTCATCTAGAGTTGATTCGTGGTCCACGGAGCCCTTTCGTGTTGCTCCAGTGACCTCAGGATCCCTCTAGACTAGAGACAGTGATCTTGGGTTTTCTCTGGAGTGCCATCAAGGAAATCAAGGCTCCTTTCACGTTTGATGTGGAACACGGAATTGCTCTGCATGCAGTGCAGGGGAATCGGGCCTCAACTCGCGGGGAGGGGCAAGTCTCATGGTTTTTCTCGAGTTGCGGCCGGAACCTGGGGTATATTCTCGAGTTACGACGGGGAGGGCCCTTCCAGACACGTGTTTGTTCAGCGACGTCAGGACTCCTGCCTAGGTGCGAGGGACACCTCGGGATTCTCCTCGAGTCTTGGCATGGCAATTTGGACGCGTCTCCACGTGAGGCGGGAGAAACAGGGTCCCTTTCCACGTGCCACAGGGATCCTGGGACTCCTATCCATTTTCAAGAGGAGTCAGGCATCGTCTCCTTTGGAAGCATTGATCTCCGCGGACCTCTCGAATTTTCAAAGGATGTGAGGCCACTGGTCGCGATGAGGCGGAAAATTAGGTCTTTCTCTGTGGTCTCCACAGGGGATTCAGACATCCCTTCGTCTTGGGAGATGCAAGACGAGCCTGCATTCAATTCACTGCAGGGATATCCGGCCTTACTTCAAGTCAGAGCATCTCGGTGTCCATTCCACTTGAGGCCACAAACTCAGGGTCCCTCTCACATACCTGTAGCTGAGAGAAGCCTCCTCTTGAGGTGCTTGTGGAAAGTTGGTATTCCTCTTGAGTCGAAGCCAGGGACTAAGCTCTCATCTCGAGTTGATTTGGGGTCCACGGAGCCCTTTCGTGTTGCTCCAGTGACCTCAGGATCCCTCTAGACTTGAGACAGTGATCTTGGGTTTTCTATGGAGTGCCATTAAGGAAATCAAGGCTCCTTTCACGTTTGATGTGGAACACGGAATTGCTCTGCACACAGTGCAGGGGAATCGGGCCTCATCTCGCGGGGAGGGGGAAGTCTCATGGTTATTCTCGAGTTGCGGCCGGAACCTGGGGGATATTCTCGAGTTACGACGGGGAGGGCCCTTCCAGACACGTGTGTGTTCAGCGACGTCAGGACTCCTGCCTAGGTGCGAGGGACACCTCGGGATTCTCCTCGAGTCTTGGAATGGCAATTGGGATGTGTCTAAACGTGAGGTGGGAGACCCAGGGTCCCTTTCCACGTGCCACAGGGATCCTGGGACTCCTATCCATTTTCAAGAAGAGTCATGCATCGTCTCCTTTGGAAGCATTGATCTCCGCAGACCTCTCGAATTTTCAAAGGATGTGATGCCTCCGGTCTCGATGAGGCGGAGGACTAGGTCTTTTTCTGTGGTCTCCACAGGGGATTCAGACATCCCTTGGTCTTGGGAGATGCAAGACGAGCCTGCATTCAATTCACTGCAGGGATATCCGGCCTCACTTCGAGTCAGAGCATCTCGGTGTCCATTGCACTTGAGGCCAGAAACTCAGGGTCCCTCTCACATACCTGTAGCTGAGAGAAGCCTCCTCTTGAGGTGCTTGTGGAAAGTTGGTATTCATCTTGAGTCGAAGCCAGGGACTAAGCTCTCATCTCGAGATGATTTGGGGTCCACGGAGCCCTTTCGTGTTGCTCCAGTAACCTCAGGATCCCTCTAGACTTGAGACAGTGATCTTGGGTTTTCTCTGGAGTGCCATCAAGGAAATCAAGGCTTCTTTCACGTTTGATGTGGAACACGGAATTGCTCTGCACGCAGTGTAGGGGAATCGGGCCTCAACTCGAAGCGAGTGGGAAATCTCATGGTTTTTCTCGAGTTGCGGCCAGAACCTGGGGTATATTCTCGAGTTACGATGGGGAGGGCCCTTCCAGACACGTGTTTGTTCAGCGACGTCAGGACTCCTGCCTAGGTGCGAGGGACACCTCGGGATTCTCCTCGAGTCTTGGCATGGCAATTGGGAGGCGTCTCCACGTGAGGCGGGAGACCCAGGGTCCCTTTCCACGTGCCACAGGGATCCTGGGACTCCTATCCATTTTCAAGAGGAGTCAGGCATCGTCTCCTTGGGAAGTATTGATCTCCGCGGACCTCTCGAGTTTTCAAAGGATGTGAGGCCTCCGGTCGCGTTGAGGCGGAGGACTAGGTCTTTCTCTGTGGTCTCCACAGGGGATTCAGACATCCCTTCGTTTTTGGAGATGCAAGACGAGCCTGCATTCAATTCACTGCAGGGATATCCGGCCTTACTTCGAGTCAGAGCATCTCGGTGTCCATTCCACTTGAGGCCACAAACTCAGGGTCCCTCTCACATACCAGTAGCTGAGAGAAGCCTCCTCTTGAGGTGCTTGTGGAAAGTTGGTATTCCTCTTGAGTCGAAGCCAGGGACTAAGCTCTCATCTCGAGTTGATTTGGGGTCCACGGAGCCCTTTCATGTTGTTCCAGTGACCTCAGGATCCCTCTAGACTTGAGACAGTGATCTTGGGTTTTCTCTGGAGTGCCATCAAGGAAATCAAGGCTCCTATCACGTTTGATGTGGAACATGGAATTCCTCTGCACGCAGCCCAGGGGAATCGGGCCTCATCTCGCGGCGAGGGGGAAGTCTCATAGTTTTTCTCGAGTTGCGGCCAGAACCTGGGGTATATTCTCGAGTGACGACGGGGAGGGCCCTTCCAGACACGTGTTTGTTCAGCGACGTCAGGACTCCTGCCTAGGTGCGAGGGACACCTCGGGATTCTCCTCGAGTCTTGGCATGGAAATTGGGAGGCGTCTCCACGTGAGGCGGGAGACCCAGGGTCCCTTTCCACGTGCCACAGCGATCCTGGGACTCCTATCCATTTTCAAGAGGAGTCAGGCATCGTCTCCTTTGGAAGCATTGATCTCCGCGGACCTCTCGAGTTTTCAAAGGATGTGAGGCCTCCGGTCGCGATGAGGCGGAGAATTAGATTTTCTCTGTGGTCTCCACAGGGGATGCAGACATCCCTTCGTCTTGGGAGATGCAAGACGAGCTTGCATTCGACTCACTGCAGGGATATCCGGCCTTACTTCGAGTCAGAGCATCTCGGTGTCCATTCCACTTGAGGCCACAATCTCAGGGTCCCTCTCACATACCTGTAGCTGAGAGAAGCCTCCTCTTGAGGGGCTTGTGGAAAGTTCGTATTCCTCTTGAGTCGAAGCCAGGGACTAAGCTCTCATCTCGAGTTGATTTGGGGTGCACGGAGCCCTTTCGTGTTGCTCCAGTGACCTCAGGATCCCTCTAGACTTGAGACAGTGATCTTGGGTTTTCTCTGGAGTGCCATCAAGGAAATCAAGGCTCCTTTCACGTTTGATGTGGAACACGGAATTGCTCTGCACGCATTGCAGGGGAATCGGGACTCATCTCGCGGTGATGGGGAAGTCTCATGGTTTTTCTCGAGTTGCGACCGGAACCTGGGGTATATTCTCGAGTTACGACGGGGAGGGCCCTTCCAAACACGTGTTTGTTCAGCGACGTCAGGACTCCTGCCTAGGTGCGAGGGACACCTCGGGATTCTCCTCGAGTCTTGGCATGGCAATTGGGACGCGTCTCCACGTGAGGCGGGAGACCCAGGGTCCCTTTCCACGTGCCACAGGGATCCTGGGACTCCTATCCATTTTCAAGAGGCGTCAGGCATCGTCTCCTTTGGAAGCATTGATCTCCGCGGACCTCTCGAGTTTTCAAAGGATGTGAGGCCTCCGGTCGCGATGAGGCGGAGGACTAGGTCTTTCTCTGTGGTCTCCACAGGGGATTCAGACATCCCTTCTTGTTGGGAGATGCAAGACAATCCTGCATTCAATTCACTGCAGGGATATCTGGCCTTACTTTGAGTCAGAGCTTCTCGGTGTCCATTCCACTTGAGGCGACAATCTCAGGGTCCCTCTCACATACCATTAGCTGAGGGTAGCCTCCTCTTGAGCTGCTTGTGGATAGTTGGTATTCCTCTCGATTTGAAGCCAGGGACTAAGCTCTCATCTCGAGTTGATTTGGGGTCCACGGAGCCCTTTCGTGTTGCTCCAGTGACCTCAGGATCCCTCTAGACTTGAGACAGTGATCTTGTGTTTTCTGTGGAGTGCCATCAAGGAAATCAAGGCTCCTTTCACGTTTGATGTGGAACACGGAATTGCTCTGCACGCAGTGCAGGGGAATCGGGCCTCAACTCGCGGCGAGGGGGAAATCTCATGGTTTTTCTCGAGTTGCGGCCCGAACCTGGGGTATATTCTCGAGTTACGACTGGGAGGGCCCTTCTAGACACGTGTTTTTTCAGCGACGTCAGGACCCTGCCTAGGTGCGAGGGACACCTCGGGATTCTCCTCGAGTCTTGGCATGGCAATTGGGACGCGTCTCCACGTGATGCGGGAGACCCAGGGTCCCTTTCCACTTGCCACAGTGATCCTGGGACTCCTATCCATTTTCAAGAGGAGTCAGGCATCGTCTCCTTTGGAAGCATTGATCTCCGCGGACCTCTCGAATTTTCAAAGGATGTGAGGCCACCGGTCGCGATGAGGCGGAAAATTAGGTCTTTCTCTGTGGTCTCACAGGGGATTCAGACATCCCTTCGTTTTTGGAGATGCAAGACGAGCCTGCATTCAATTCACTGCAGGGATATCCGGCCTTACTTCGAGTCAGAGCATCTCGGTGTCCATTCCACTTGAGGCCACAAACTCAGGGTCCCTCAAATATACCTGTAGCTGAGAGAAGCCTCCTCTTGAGGTGCTTGTGGAAAGTTGGTATTCCTCTTGAGTCGTAGCCAGGTACTAAGCTCTCATCTCGAGTTGATTTGGGGTCCACGTAGCCCTTTCGTGTTGCTCCAGTGACCTCAGGATCCCTCTAGACTTGAGACAGTGATCTTGGGTTTTCTCTGGAGTGCCATCAAGGAAATCAAGGCTCCTTTCACGTTTGATGTGGAACACGGAATTGCTCTGCACGCAGTGCAGGGGAATCGGGCCTCATCTCGCGGCGAGGGGAAGTCTCATGGTTTTTCTCGAGCTGCGGCCGGAACATGGTTTATATTCTCGAGTTACGACGGGGAGGGTCCTTCCAGACACGTGTTTGTTCAGCGACGTCAGGACTCCTGCCTAGGTGCGAGGCACACCTCGGGATTCTCCTCGAGTCTTGGCATGGCAATTGGGACGCATCTCCACGTGAGGCGGGAGACCTAGGGTCCCTTTCCACGTGGGACAGGGATCCTGGGACTCCTATCCATTTTCAAGAGGATTCAGGCGTCGTCTCCTTTGGAAGCATTGATCTCCGCGGACCTCTTGAGTTTTCAAAGGATGTGAGGCCTCGTGTCGCGTTGAGGCGGAGGACTAGGTCTTTCTCTCTGGTCTCCACACGGAATTCAGACAACCCTTCGTCTTGGGAGATGCAAGTCGAGACTGCATTCAATTCACTGCAGGGATATCCGGCCTTACTTCGAGTCAGAGCATCTCGGTGTCCATTCCACTTGAGGCCACAAACTCAGGGTCCCTCTCACATACCTGTAGCTGAGAGAAGCCTCCTCTTGAGGTGCTTGTGGAAAGTTGGTATTCCTCTTGAGTCGAAGCCAGGGACTAAGCTCTCATCTCGAGTTGATTTGGGGTCCACGGAGCCCTTTTCTTTTGCTCCAGTGACCTCAGGATCCCTCTAGACTTGAGACAGTGATCTTGGGTTTTCTCTGGAGTGCCATCAAGGAAATCAAGGCTCCTTTCACGTTTGATGTGGAACACGGAATTGCTCTGCATGCAGTGCAGGGGAATCGGGCCTCATCTCGCGGCAAGGGGGAAGTCTCATGGTTTTTCTCGAGTTGCGGCCGGAACCTGGGGTATATTCTCGAGTTACGACGGGGAGGGCCCTTCCCGACACGTGTTTGTTCAGTGACGTCAGGACTCCTGCCTAGGTGCGAGGGACACCTCGGGATTCTCCTCGGGTCTTGGCATGGCAATTGGGACCCGTCTCCACGTGAGGCAGGAGACCCAGGGTCCCTTTCCACGTGCCACTGGGATCCTGGGACTCCTATCCATTTTCTTTTTTTATTTTTTTATTTTTTTATTTTTTTTTTAATTTTTATTATTATTATTTTTTTTTCCAGTGGGTTTTGTCATACATTGATATGAATCAGCCATGGATTTACATGTATTCCCAATCCCGATCCCCCCTCCAACCTCCCTCTCCACCCGATTCCTCTGGGTCTTCCCAGTGCACCAGGCCGGAGCACTTGTCTCGTGCATCCCACCTGGGCTGGTGATCTGTTTCACCATAGATAGTATACATGCTGTTCTTTTGAAATATCCCACCCTCACATTCTCCCACAAAGTTCAAAAGTCTGTTCTGTATTTCTTTGTCTCTTTTTCTGTTCTGCATATAGGGTTATCGTTATCACCTTTCTAAATTCCATATACATGTGTCAGTATGCTGTAATGTTCTTTATCTTTCTGGCTTACTTCACTCTGTATAAGGGGCTCCAGCTTCATCCATCTCATTAGGACTGGTTCAAATGAATTCTTTTTAATGGCTGAGTAATATTCCATGGTATATATGTACCACAGCTTCCTTATCCATTCTTCTGCTGATGGGCATCTAGGTTGCTTCCATGTCCTGGCTATTATAAACAGTGCTGCAATGAACATTGGGGTGCACGTGTCTCTTTCAGATCTGGTTTCCTCAGTGTGTATGCCCAGAAGTGGGATTGCTGGGTCATATGGCAGTTCTATGTCCAGTTTTTTAAGAAATCTCCACACTGTTTTCCATAGCGGCTGTACTAGTTTGCATTCCCACCAACAGTGTAAGAGGGTTCCCTTTCCTCCACACCCTCTCCAGCATTTATTGCTTGTAGACTTTTGGATAGCAGCCATCCTGACTGGCGTGTAATGGTACCTCATTGTGGTTTTGATTTGCATTTCTCTAATAATGAGTGATGTTGAGCATCTTTTCATGTGTTTGTTAGCCATCTGTATGTCTTCCTTGGAGAAATGTCTGTTTAGTTCTTTGGCCCATTTTTTGATTGGGTCATTTATTTTTCTGGAATTGAGCTGCAGGAGTTGCTTGTATATTTTTGAGATTAGTCCTTTGTCTGTTTCTTCATTTGCTATTATTTTCTCCCAATCTGAGGGCTGTCTTTTCATCTTACTTATAGTTTCCTTTGTAGTGCAAAAGCTTTTAAGTTTCATTAGGTCCCATTTGTTTAGTTTTGCTTTTATTTCCAATATTCTGGGAGGTGGGTCATAGAGGATCTTGCTTTGATTTATGTCGGAGAGTGTTTTGCCTATGTTCTCCTCTAGGAGTTTTATAGTTTCTGGTCTTACATTTAGATCTTTAATCCATTTTGAGTTTATTTTTGTGTATGGTGTTAGAAAGTGTTCTAGTTTCATTCTTTTACAAGTGGTTGACCAGTTTTCCCAGCACCACTTGTTAAAGAGGTTGTCTTTTTTCCATTGTATATCCTTGCCTCCTTTGTCAAAGATAAGGTGTCCATAGGTTCGTGGATTTATCTCTGGGCTTTCTATTCTGTTCCATTGATCTATATTTCTGTCTTTGTGCCAGTACCATACTGTCTTGATGACTGTGGCTTTGTAGTAGAGTCTGAAGTCAGGCAGGTTGATTCCTCCAGTTCCATTCTTCTTTCTCAAGATTACTTTGGCTATTCGAGGTTTTTTGTATTTCCATACAAATTGTGAAATTCTTTGGTCTAGTTCTGTGAAAAATACCGTTGGTAGCTTGATAGGGATTGCATTGAATCTATAGACTGCTTTGGGTAGAATAGCCATTTTGACAATATTAATTCTTCCAATCCATGAACACGGTATGTTTCTCCATCTGTTTGTGTCCTCTTTGATTTCTTTCATCAGTGTTTTATAGTTTTCTATGTATAGGTCCTTTGTTTCTTTAGGTAGATATACTCCTAAGTATTTTATTCTTTTTGTTGCAATGGTGAATGGTATTGTTTCCTTAATTTCTCTGTCTGTTTTTTCATTGTTAGTATATAGGAATGCAAGGGATTTCTGTGTGTTAATTTTATATCCTGCAACTTTACTATATTCATTGATTAGCTCTAGTAATTTTCTGGTAGAATCTTTAGGGTTTTCTATGTAGAGGATCATGTCATCTGCAAACAGTGAGAGTTTTACTTCTTCTTTTCCTATCTGGATTCCTTTGACTTCTTTTTCTGCTCTGATTGCTGTGGCCAGCACTTCCAACACTATGTTGAATAGTAGTGGTGAGAGTGGGCACCCTTGTCTTGTTCCTGATTTCAGGGGAAATGCCTTCAATATTTCACCATTGAGGGTGATGCTTGCTGTGGGTTTGTCATATATAGCTTTTATTATGTTGAGGTATGTTCCTTCTATTCCTGCTTTTTGGAGAGTTTTAATCATAAATGAGTGTTGAATTTTGTCAAAGGCTTTCTCTGCATCTATTGAGATAATCATATGGTTTTTATCTTTCAATTTGTTAATGTGGTGTATTACATTGATTGATTTGCGGATAGTAAAGAATCCTTGCATTCCTGGGATAAAGCCCACTTGGTCATGGTGTATGATTTTTTTTAATATGTTGTTGGATTCTGTTTGCTAGAATTTTGTTAAGGATTTTTGCATCTATGTTCATCAGTGATATTGGCCTGTAGTTTTCTTTTTTTGTGGCATCTTTGTCTGGTTTTGGAATTAGGGTGATGGTGGCCTCATAGAATGAGTTTGGAAGCTTACCTTCTTCTGCAATTTTCTGGAAGAGTTTGAGTAAGATAGGTGTTAGCTCTTCTCTAAATTTTTGGTAGAATTCAGCTGTGAAGCCATCTGGTCCTGGGCTTTTGTTTGCTGGAAGATTTTTGATGACAGTTTCGATTTCCTTGCTTGTGATGGGTCTGTTAAGATCTTCTATTTCTTCCTGGTTCAGTTTTGGAAAGTTATACTTTTCTAAGAATTTGTCCATTTCATCCAAGTTGTCCATTTTATTGGCATAGAGCTGCTGGTAGTAGTCTCTTATGATCCTTTGTATTTCAGTGTTGTCTGTTGTGATCTCTCCATTTTCATTTCTAATTTTGTTAATTTGGTTTTTCTCTCTTTGTTTCTTAATGAGTCTTGCTAATGGTTTGTCAATTTTGTTTATTTTTTCAAAAAACCAGCTTTTAGCTTTGTTGATTTTTGCTATGGTCTCTTTAGTTTCTTTTGCATTTATTTCTGCCCTGATTTTTAAGATTTCTTTCCTTCTGCTAACTCTGGGGTTCTTCATTTCTTCCTTCTCTAATTGCTTTAGGTGTAGAGTTAGGTTATTTAATTGGTTTTTTTCCTGTTTCTTGATGTAAGCCTGTAATGCTATGAACCTTCCCCTTAGCACTGCTTTTACAGTGTCCCATAGGTTTTGGGTTGTTGTGTTTTCATTTTCATTCATTTCTATACATATTTTGATTTCTTTTTTTATTTCTTCTATGATTTGTTGGTTATTCAGAAGCGTGTTATTTAGCCTCAATATGTTTGAAGTTTTAACAATTTTTTCCCTGTAATTGAGATCTAATCTTACTGCACTGTGGTCAGAAAAGATAACTGGAATGATTTCAATTTTTTTGAATTTTCCAAGACCAGATTTATGGCCCAGGATGTGATCTATTCTGGAGAATGTTCCGTGTGCACTTGAGAAAAAGGTGAAGTTGATTGTTTTGGGGTGAAATGTCCTATAGATATCAATTAGGTCTAGCTGGTCCATTGTGTCATTTAAGGTTTGTGTTTCCTTGTTAATTTTCTGTTTAGTTGATCTATCCATAGTTCTGAGTGGTGTATTAAAGTCTCCCACTATTATTGTGTTACTATTAATTTCCTCTTTCATACTCTTTAGCGTTTGCCGTACATATTGCGGTGCTCCTATGTTGGGTGCATATATATTTATAATTGTTATATCTTCTTTTTTGATTGATCCTTTGATCATTATGTAGTGTCCTTCTTTGTCTCTTTTCACTTACTTTATTTGAAAGTCTATTTTATCTGATATGAGTATTGCGACTCCTGCTTTCTTTTGGTCTCCGTTTGCATGAAATACTTTTTTCCAGCCTTTCACTTTTAGTCTGTATGTATCTCTTGTTTTGAGGTGGGTCTCTTGTAGACAGCATATATAGGGGTCTTGATTTTGTATCCATTCAGCCAATCTTTGTCTTTTGGTTGGGGCATTCAACCCACGAGCCTGCTTTCAATTCACTGCAGGGATATCCGGCCTTACTTCGAGTCAGAGCATCTTGGTGTCTATTCCACTTCATGCCACAAACTCAGGGTCCCTCTCACATACCTGTAGCTGAGAGAAGCCTCCTCTTGAGGGGCTTGTGGAAAGTTGGTATTCCTCTTGAGTCGAAGCCAGGGATTAAGCTCTCATCTCGAGTTGATTTGCGGTCCACGGAGTCTTTTTGTGTTGCTCCAGTGACCTCAGGATCCCTCTAGACTTGAGACAGTGATCTTGGGTTTTCTCTGGAGTGCCATCAAGGAAATCAAGGCTACTTTCACGTTTGATGTGGAACACGCAATTGCTCTGCACGCAGTGCAGGGGAACCGGGCCTCATCTCGCGGCGAGGGGGAAGTCTCATGGTTTTTCTCGAGTTGTGGCCGGAACTTGGGGTGTATTCTCGAGTTACGACGGGGAGGGCCCATCCAGACACGAGTTTGTTCAGCGACGTCAGGACTCCTGCCTAGGTGCGAGGGCCACCTCGGGATTCTCCTCGAGTCTTGGCATGGCAATTCGGATGCCTCTCAACGTGAGGCGGGAGACCCAGGGTCCCTTTCCACGTGCCACAGGGATCCTGGGACTCCTTTCCATTTTCAAGAGGAGTCAGGCATCGTCTCCTTTGGAACCATTGATCTCCGCGGACCTCTCCAGTTTTCAAAGGATGTGAGGCCTCCGGTCGCGATCAGGCGGAGAAATAGATCTTTCTCTGTGGTCTCCACAGGGGATTCAGACATCCCTTCGTCTTGGGAGATGCAAGACGAGCCTACATTCAATTCACTGCAGGGATATCCGGCCTTACTTTGAGTCAGGGCATCTCGGTGTCCATTCCACATGAGGCCACAAACTCAGGGTCCCTCTCACATACCTGTAGCTGAGAGAAGCCTCCTCTTGAGGTGCTTGTGGAAAGTTGGTATTCCTCTTGAGTCGAAGCCAGGGACTAAGCTCTCATCTCGAGTTGATTAGGGGTCCACTGAGCCCTTTCCTGTTGTTCAGTGACCTCAGGATCCCTCTAGACTTGAGACAGTGATCTTGGGTTTTCTCTGGAGTGCCATCAAGGAAATCAAGGCTCCGTTCAAGTTTGATGTGGAACACGGTACTGCTCTGCACGCAGTGCAGGGGAATCGGGCCTCATCTCGCGTCGAGGGGGAAGTCTCATGGTTTTTCTCGAGTTGCGGCCGGAACCTGGGCTATATTCTCGAGTTACGACGGGGAGGGCCCTTCCAGACATTTGTTTGTTCAGCGATGTCAGGACTCCTGCCTAGGAGCGAGGGACACCTCGGGATTCTCCTCGAGACTTGGCATGGCTATTGGGACGCGTCTCCACGTGAGGCGCGAGTCCCAGGGTCCCTTTCCACGTGCCACAGGGATCCTGGGACTCCTATCCATTTTTGAGAGGAGTCAGGCATCGTCTCCTTTGGAAGCATTGATCTCCGTGGACCTCTCGAATTTTCAAAGGATGTGAGACCTCCGGTCGCGATGAGCCGGAGAACTAAGGCTTTCTCTGTGGTCTCCACAGGGGATTCAGACATCCCTTCGTCTTGGGAGATGCAAGACGAGCCTGCATTCAATTCACTGCAGGGATATCCGGCCTTACTTCGAGTCAGAGCATCTTGGTGTCTATTCCACTTGATGCCACAAACTCAGGGTCCCTCTCACATACCTGTAGCTGAGAGAAGCCTCCTCTTGAGGGGCTTGTGGAAAGTTCGTATTCCTCTTGAGTCGAAGCCAGGGACTAAGCACTCATCTCGAGTTGATTTGGGGTCCACGGAGCCTTTTCGTGTTGTTCCACTGACCTCAGGATCCCTCTAGACTTGAGACAGTGATCTTGGGTTTTCTCCGGAGTTCCATCTAGGAAATCAAGGCTCCTTTCACGTTTGATGTGGAATACGGAATTGCTCTGCACGCAGTGCAGGGGAATCGGGCCTCATCTTGCGGCCAGGGGGAAGTCTCATGGTTTTTCTCGAGTTACGGCCGGAACCTGGGGTATATTCTCGAGTTACGACGGGGAGGGCCCTTCCAGACACGTGTTTGTTCAGCGATGCCAGGACTCCAGCCTAGGTGCGAGGGACACCTCGGGATTCTCCTCGGGTCTTGGCATGGCAATTCGGATGCCTCTCCACGTGAGGCGGGAGCCCCAGGGTCCCTTTCCACGTGGCACAGTGATCCTGGGACTCCTATCCATTTTCAAGCGGAGTACGGCATCGTCTCCTTTGGAAGCATTGATCTCCGGGGACCTCTCGAGTTTTCAAAGGATGTGAGGCCTCCAGTCGCGATGAGGTGGAGAACTAGGTCTTTCTCTTTGGTCTCCAAAGGGTATTCAGACATCCATTCGTCTTGGGAGATGCAAGACGAGCCTGCATTCAATTCACTGCAGGGATATCCGGCCTTACTTCGAGTCAGAGCATCTCGGTGTCCATTCCACTTGAGGCCACAAACTCAGGGTCCGTCTCACATACCTGTAGCTGAGAGAAGCCTCCTCTTGAGGTGCTTGTGGAAAGTTGGTATTCCTCTTGAGTCGAAGCCAGGGATTAAGCTCTCATCTCGAGTTGATTTGAGGTCCACGGAGCCTTTTTGTGTTGCTCCAGTGATCTCAGGATCCCTCTAGACTTGAGACAGTGATCTTGGGTTTTCTCTGGAGTGCCATCAAGGAAATCAAGGCTACTTTCACGTTTGATGTGGAACACGGAATTGCTCTGCACGCAGTGCAGGGGAACCGGGCCTCATCTCGCGGCGAGGGGGAAGTCTCATGGTTTTTCTCGAGTTGCGGCCGGAACCTGGGGTGTATTCTCGAGTTATGACGGGCAGGGCCCATCCAGACACGAGTTTGTTCAGCGACGTCAGTACTCCTGCCTAGGTGCGAGGGACACCTCGGCATTCTCCTCGAGTCTTGGCATGGCAATTCGGATGCCTTTCCACGTGAGGCGAGAGACCCAGAGTCCCTTTCCACGTGCCACAGGGATCCTTGGACTCCTTTCCATTTACAAGAGGAGTCAGACATCGTCTCCTTTGGAACCATTGATCTCCGCGGACCTCTCCAGTTTTCAAAGGATGGAGGGCTCCGGTCGCGATCAGGCGGAGAAATAGATCTTTCTCTGTGGTCTCCACAGGGGATTCAGACATCCCTTCGTCTTGGGAGATGCAAGACGAGCCTTCATTCAATTCACTGCAGGGATATCCGGCCTTACTTCGAGTCAGAGCATCTCGGTGTCCATTCCACTTGAGGCCACAATCTCAGGGTCCCTCTCACATACCTGTAGCTGAGAGAATCCACCTCTTGACGTGCTTGTGGAAAGTTGGTATTCCTCTTGAGTCAAAGCCAGGGACTAAGCTCTCATCTCGAGTTGATTTGCGGTCCACGGAGCCCTTTCGTGTTGCTCCAGTGACCTCAGGATCCCTCTAGACTTGAGACAGTGATCTTGGGTTTTCTCTGGAGTGCCATCAAAGAAATCAAGGCTCCTTTCACGTTTGATGTGGAACTCGGAATTGCTCTGCACGCAGTGCAGGGGAATCTGGCGTCATGTCGCGGCGAGGGGGAAGTCTCATTTTTTTTTCTCGAGTTCCGGCCGGAACCTGGGGTATATTCTCAAGTTACGACGGGGAGGGCCCTTCCAGACACGTGTTTGTTCAGCGACGTCAGGACTCCTGCCTACGTGCGAGGGACACCTCGCGATTCTCCTCGAGTCTTGGCATGGCAATTGGGACGCGTCTCCACGTGAGGCGGGAGACCCAGGGTCCCTTTCCACGTGCCACAGGGATCCTGGGACTCCTATCCATTTTCAAGAGGAGTCAGGCATCGTCTCCTTTGGAAGCATTGATCTCCGCAGACCTCTCGAGTTTTCAAAGGATGTGAGGCCTCCGGTCGCGATGAAGCGGAGAACTAGGTCTTTCTCTGTGGTCTGCACAGGGTATTCAGACATCCCTTCGCCTTGGGAGACACAAGACGAGCCTGCATTCAATTCACTGCAGGGATATCCGGCCTTACTTCGAGTCAGAGCATCTCGGTGTCCATTCCGCTTGAGGCCACAAACTCTGGGTCCCTCTCACATACCTGTAGCTGAGAGAAGCCTCCTCTTGAGGTGCTTTTGGAAAGTTGGTATTCCTCTTGAGTGGAAACCAGGGACTAAGCTCTAATCTCGAGTTGATTTGGTGTCCACGGAGCCATTTCGTGTTGCTCCAGTGACCTCAGGATCCATCTAGACTTGAGATAGAGATCTTGGGTTTTCTCTGGAGTGCCATCAAGGAAATCAAGGCTCCTTTCACGTTTGATGTGGAACACGGAATTGCTCTGCACGCAGTGCAGGGGAATTGGGCCTCATCTCGTAGCGAGGGGGAAGTCTCATGGTTTTTCTCGAGTTGCGGCCGGAACCTGAGGTATATTCTCGAGTTACGACGGGGAGAGCCCTTCCAGACATGTGTTTGTTCAGCGACGTCAGGACTCCTGCCTAGGCGTGAGGGACTCCTCAGGATTCTCCTTGAGTCTTGGCATGGCAATTGGGACACAACTCCACATGAGGCGGGAGACCCAGGGTCCCTTTCGAAGTGCCACAGGGATCCTGGGACTCCTATCCATTTTCAAGAGGAGTCAGGCATCGTCTCCTTTAGAAGCATTGATCTCTGCGGACCTCACGAGTTTTCAAAGGATGTGAGGCCTCCGGTCGCGATGAGGCGGAGGACTCGGTCTTTCTCTGTGATCTCCACACGGGATTCAGACATCCCTTCGCGTGGGAGATGCAAGACGAGCCTGCATTCACTTCACTGCAGGGATATCCGGCCTTACTTCGAGTCAGAGCATCTCGGTGTCCATTCCACTTGAGGCCACAAACTCAGGGTCCGTCTCACATACCTGTAGCTGAGAGAAGCCTCCTCTTGAGGTGCTTGTGGAAAGTTGGTATTCCTCTTGAGTCGAAGCCAGGGACTACGCTCTCATCTCGAGTTGATTAGGGGTCCATGGAGCCCTTTCCTTTTGCTCCAGTGACCTCAGGATTCCTCTAGACTTGAGACAGTGATCTTGGGTTTTCTCTGGAGTGCCATCAAGGAAATCAAGGCTCAGTTCAAGTTTGATGTGGAACACGGAACTGCTCTGCACGCAGTGCAGGGGAATCGGGCCTCATCTCGTGTCGAGGGGGAAGTCTCATGGTTTTTCTCGAGTTGCGGCTGGACCCTGGGCTATATTCTCGAGTTACGACGGGGAGGGCCCTTCCAGACATTTGTTTGTTCAGCGATGTCAGGACTCCTGCCTAGGTGCGAGGGACACCTCGGGATTCTCCTCGAGTCTTGGCATGGCTATTGGGACGCGTCTCCACGTGAGGCGCGAGTCCCAGGGTCCCTTTCCACGTGCCACAGGGATCCTGGGACTCCTATCCATTTTCGAGAGGAGTCAGGCATCGTCTCCTTTGGAAGCATTGATCTCCGCGGACCTCTCGAATTTTCAAAGGATGTGAGATCTCCGGTCGCGAAGAGGCGGAGAACTAAGGCATTCTCTGTGGTCTCCACATTGGATTCAGACATCCCTTCGCTTGGGAGATGCAAGACGAGCCTGCATTCAATTCACTGCAGGGATATCCTGCCTTCCTTCGAGTCAGAGCATCTCGGTGTCCATTCCACTTGAGGCCACAAACTCAGGGTCCCTCTCACATACCTTTAGCTGAGAGAAGCCTCCTCTTGAGGTGCTTATGAAAAGTTGGTATTCCTCTTGAGTCGAAGCCAGGGACTAAGCTCTCATCTCGAGTTGATTTATCGTCCACGGAGCACTTTTGTGTTGCTCCAGTGACCTCAGGATCCCTCTAGACTTGAGACAGTGATCTTGGGTTTTCTCTGCAGTGCCATCAAGGAAATAAAGGCTCCTTTCATGTTTGATGTGGAACACGGAATTGCTCTGCATGCAGTGCAGGGGAATCAGGCCTCATCTCACGGCGAGGGGGAAGACTCATGGTTTTTCTCAGGTTGCGGGCCGAACCTGTGGTATATTCTGGAGTTAAGAAGGGGAGGGCCCTTCCAGACACGTGCTTGTTCAGCGACGTCAGGACTCCTGCCTAGGTGCGATGGACACTTCGGGATTCTCCTCGAGTCTTCGCGGCAATTTGGACACGTCTCCACGTGAGGCGGGAGACCCAGGGTCCGTTTTCACGTGCCACAGGGAACCTGGGACTCCTATCTATTTTCAAGAGGAGTCAGGCATCGTCTACTTTGGAAGCATTGATCTCCGCGGACCTCTAGAGTTTTCAAAGGATGTCAGGCGTCCGGTCCCGAAGAGGCGGAGAACTAGGTCTTTGTCTGTGGTCTCCACAGGGGATTAAGACATCCCTTTGTCTTGGGAGATGCAAGACGAGCCTGCATTCAATTCACTGCAGGGCTATCTGGCCTTACTTCGAGTCAGAGCATTTCGGTGTCCTTTCCACTTGAGGCCACAAACTCAGGGATCCTCTCACATACCTGTAGCTGAGAGAAGCCTCCTCTTGAGGTGCTGGTGGAAAGTTGGTATTCCTCTTGAGTCGAAGCCACGGACTAAGCTCTCATCTCGAGTTGATTTGGGGTCCACGGAGCCCTTTCGTGTTGCTCCAGTGACCTCAGGATCCCTCTAGACTTGAGACAGTGATCTTGCTTTTTCTCTGGAGTGCCATCAAGGAAATCAAGCCTCCTTTCATGTTTGATGTGGAACACGGAATTGCTCTGCACACAGTGCAGGGGAATCGGGCCTCATCTCACGGCGAGGGGGAAGTCTCATGGTTTTTCTCGAGTTGCGGCCGGAACCTCGGGTATATTCTCGAGTTATGACGGGGAGGGCCCTTCCAGACACGTGTTTGTTCAGCGACGTCAGGACTCCTGCCTAGGTGCGAGGGACACCTCGGGATTCTCCTCAAGTCTTGGCATGGCAATTGGCACGCGTCTCCACGTGAGGCGGGAGACCCAGGGTCCCTTTCCACGTGCCACAGGGATCCTGGGACTTCTATCCATTTTCAAGAGGAGTCAGGCATCGTCTCCTTTGGAAAAATTGATCTCCGCGGACCTCTCGAGTTTTCAAAGGATGTGAGGCCTCCGGTCGCGATGAGGCGGAGAACTAGGTCTTTCTTTGTGGTCTCCACAGGGGATTCAGACATCCCTTCATCTTGGGAGATGCAAGACGAGCCTGCATTCAATTCACTGCAGGGATATACGGCCTTACTTCGAGTCAGAGCATCTCGGTGTCCATTCCACTTGAGGGCACAAATTACAGGTGCCTCTCACATGCCTGTAGCTGAGAGAAGCCTCCTCTTGAGGTGCTTGTAGAAAGTTGGTATTCCTCTTGAGTCGAAGCCAGGGACTAAGCTCTCATCTCGAGTTGATTTGGGGTCCACGGAGCCCTTTCATTTTGCTACAGTGACTTCAGGGTCCCTCTAGACTTGAGACAGTGATCTTGGGTTTTCTCTTGAGTGCCATCAAGGAAATCAAGGGTCCTTTCTCGTTTGATGTGGAAAACGGAATTGCTCTGCACGCAGTGCAGGGGAATTGGCCTCATCTCTTGGCGAGAGGGAAGTCTCATGGTTTTTCTCGAGTTGCGGCCGGAACCTGGGGTATATTCTTGAGTTACGACGGGGAGAGCCCTTGCAGTCACGTGTTTGTTCAGCGACGTCAGGACTCCTGCCTATGTGCGAGGGACACCTCGGGATTCTCCTCGAGTCTTGGCATGGCAATTGTGATGCGTCTCCACATGAAGCGGGAGACCCAGGGTCCGTTTTCACGTGCCACAGGGATCCTGGGACTCCTATCCATTTTCAAGAGGAGTCAGGCATCGTCTACTTTGGAAGCATTGTTCTCCGAAAACCTCTCGAGTTTTCAAAGGATGTGAGGCGTCTGGTCGCGATGAGGCAGAGAATTAGGTCTTTCTCTGTGGTCTCCACAGGGGATTCAGACATCCCTTCGTCTTGAGAGATGCAAGACGAGCCTGCATTCAATTCACTGCAGGGATATCCGGCCTTACTTCGCGTCAGAGCTTCTCGGTGTCCATTCCACTTGAGGCCACAAATTCCAGGTACCTCTCACATACCTGTAGCTGAGAGAAGCCTCCTCTTGAGGTGCTTGTGGAAACTTGGTATTCCTCTTGAGTCGAAGCCAGGGACTAAGCTCTCATCTCGAGTTGATTTGGGGACCACGGAGCCCTTTTGTATTGCTCCATTGACCTCAGGATCCCTCTAGACTTGAGACAGTGATCTTGGGTTTTCTCTGGAGTGCCATCAAGGAAATCAAGGCTCCTTTCACGTTTGATGTGGAACACGGAATTGCTCTGCACGCAGTGCAGGGGAATCGGGCCTCTTCTCGCGGCGAGGGGGAAATCTCATGGTTTTTCTCGAGTTCCGTCCGGAACATGGGGTATATTCTCGACTTACAATGGGGAGGGCCCTTCCAGACACGTGTTTGTTCAGCGTCGTCAGGACTCCGGCCTAGGTGGGAGGGACTCCCGGGATTCTCCTCGAGTCTCGGCATGGCAATTGGGACACGTCTCCACGTGAGGCGGGAGACCCAGGGTCCCTTTCCACGTGCCACAGGGATCCTGCGACTCCTATCCATTTTCAAGAAGAGTCAGGCATCGTCTCCTTTGGAAGCATTGATCTCCGCGGACCTCTCGAGTTTTCAAAGGATGTGAGGCCTCCGGTCGCGAAGAGGCGGAGAACTAGGTCTTTCTCTGTGGTCTCCACAGGGGATTCAGACATCCCTTCCTATTGGGAGATGCAAGACGAGCCTGCATTCAATTCACTGCAGGGACATCCAGCCTTATTTCGAGTCAGAGCATCTCGGTGTCCATTCCACTTGAGGCCACAAACTCAGGGTCCCTCTCACATACCGGTAGCTGAGAGAAGCCTCCTCTTGAGGTACTTGTGGAAATTTGGTATTCCTCTTGAGTCGAAGCCAGCGACTAAGCTGTCATCTCAACTTGATTTGGGGTCCACGGAAACCTTTCATGTTGCCACAGTGACCTCTGGATCCCTCTAGACATGAGACAGTGATCTTGGGTCTCCTCTGGAGTGCCATCAAGGAAATCAAGGCTCCTTTCATGTTAGATGTGGAACACAGAATTGCTCTGCACGCAGTGCAGGGGAATCGGGCCTCATCTCGTGGCGAGGGGGAAGTCTCATGGTTTTTCTCGAGTTGCGGCCAGAACCTGGGGTATATTCTCGAGTTACGATGGGGAGGGCCCTTCCAGACACGTGTTTGTACAGCCACGTCTGGACTCCTGCCTAGGTGCCAGGGACACCTCGGGATTCTCCTCGAGTTTTTGCATTGCCATTGGGACGCGTCTCCACGTGAGGCGGGAGACCCAGGGTCCCTTTCCACGTGCCACAGGGATCCTGGGACTCCTATCCATTTTCAAGAGTAGTCAGGCATCTTCTCCTTTGGAAGCATTGATCTCCGCGGACCTCTCGAGTTTTCAAAGGATGTGAGGCCTCCGGTCGTGATGAGGTGGAGAACTAGGTCTTTCTCTGTGGTGTCCACAGGGGATTCAGACATCCCTTCGTCTTGGGAGATGCAAGACGAGCCTGCATTCAATTCACTGCAGGGATATTCGTCCTTACTTCGAATCAGAGCATCTCGGTGTCCATTCCACTTGAGGCCACAAAATCAGGGTCCCTCTCACATAACTGGTGCTGAAAGAAGCCTCCTCTTGAGGTGCTTGTGGAAAGTTGGTATTCCTTTGAGTCGAAGCCAGGGACTAAGCTCTCATCTCGAGTTGATTTGGGGTCCACGGAGCCCTTTCGTGTTGCTCCAGTGACCTCAGGATCCCTCTAGACTTGAGACAGTGATCTTGGGTTTTCTCTGGAGTGCCATCAAGGATATCAAGGCTCCTTTCAACTTTGATGTGGAACACGGAATTGCTCTGCACGCAGTGCAGGGGAATCGGGCCTCATCTCGCGGTAAGGGGGAAGTCTCATGGTTTTTCTCGAGTTGCGACCGGAACCTGGGGCATATTCTCGAGTTACGACGGGGAGGGCCCTTCCAGACCCGTGTTATTTCAGCGACGTCAGGACGCCTGCCTAGGTGCGAGGGACACCTCGGGATTCTCCTCGAGTCTTGGCATGGCAATTGGGATGCGTCTCCACATGAGGCGGGAGTCCCAGGGTCCCTTTCCACGTGCCACACGGATCCTGGTACTCCTATTCATTTTCAAGAAGAGTCAGGCATCGTCTCCTTTGGAAGCATTGATCTTCGCGGACCTCTCGAGTTTTCAATGAATTTGAGGCCTCCGGTCGCGATGAGGCGGAGAACTAGGTCTTTCTCTGTGGTCTCCACAGGTGATTCAGACATCCCTTCGTCTTGGGAGATGCAAGACGAGCCTGCATTCAATTTATTGCAGGGATATCCGGCCTTACGTCGAGTCAGAGCATCTCGGTGTCCATTCCACTTGAGGCCACAAACTCAGGGTCCCTCTCACATACCTGTAGCTGAGAGAAGCCTCCTCTTGAGGTGCTTTTGGAAAGTTGGTATTCCTCTTGAGTCGAAGCCACGGACTAAGCACTCATCTCGAGTTGATTTGGGGTCCACGGAGCCCTTTCGTGTTGCTCCAGTGACCTCAGGATCCCTCTAGACTTGAGACAGGGATCTTGGCTTTTCTCTGGAGTGCCATCAAGGAAATCATGGCTTCTTTCACGTTTGATGTGGAACACGGAATTGCTCTGCACGCAGTGCAGGCGAATCGGGCCTCATCTCGCGGCGAGGGGGAAGTCTCATGGTTTTTCTCGAGTTGCAGACGGAACCTGGGGTATATTCTCGAGTTAAGACGGGCAGGGCCCTTCCAGACACGTGTTTGTTCAGCGACCTCAGAACTCCTGCCTAGGTGCAAGGGACACCTCGAGTATCTCCTCGAATCTTGGCATGGCAATTGGGACGCGTCTCCATGAGAGGCGGGAGACCGAGGGTCCCTTTCCACGTGCCACAGGGATCCTGGGACTCCTATCCATTTTCAAGAGGAGTCAGGCATCGTCTCCTTTGGAAGCATTGATCTCCGCGGACCTCTCAAATTTTCAAAGGATGTGAGGCCTCCGGTCGCGATGAGGCGGAGAACTAGTTCTTTCTCTGTGGTCTCCACAGGGGATTCAGACATCCCTTCATCTTGGGAGATGCAAGACGAGCCTGCATTCAATTCACTGCAGGGATATCCGGCCTTACTTCGAGTCAGAGCATCTCGGTGTCCATTCCACCTGAGGCAACAAATTCAGGGTCCTTCTCACATACCTGTAGCTGAGAGAAGCCTCCTCTTGAGGTGCTTTGGGAAAGTTGGTATTCCTCTTGAGTGGAAACCAGGGACTAAGCTCTAATCTCGAGTTGATTTGGTGTCCACGGAGCCCTTTCGTGTTGCTCCAGTGACCTCAGGATCCATCTAGACTTGAGATAGAGATCTTGGGTTTTCTCTGGAGTGCCATCAAGGAAATCAAGGCTCCTTTCACGTTTGATGTGGAACACGGAATTGCGCTGCACGCAGTGCAGGGGAATTGGGCCTCATCTCGTGGCGAGGGGGAAGTCTCATGGTTTTTCTCGAGTTGCGGCTGGAACCTGAGGTATATTCTCGAGTTACGACGGGGAGAGCCCTTCCAGACATGTGTTTGTTCAGCGACGTCAGGACTCCTGCCTAGGTGTGAGGGACTCCTCAGGATTATCCTTGAGTCTTGGCATGGCAATTGGGACACACTCCACATGAGGCGGGAGACCCAGGGTCCCTTTCGAAGTGCCACAGGGATCCTGGGACTCCTATCCATTTTCAAGAGGAGTCAGGCATCGTCTCCTTTAGAAGCATTGATCTCTGCGGACCTCACGAGTTTTCAAAGGATGTGAGGCCTCCGGTCGCGATGAGGCGGAGGACTCGGTCTTTCTCTGTGATCTCCACACGGGATTCAGACATCCCTTCGCGTGGGAGATGCAAGACGAGCCTGCATTCACTTCACTGCAGGGATATCCGGCCTTACTTCGAGTCAGAGCATCTCGGTGTCCATTCCACTTGAGGCCACAAACTCAGGGTCCGTCTCACATACCTGTAGCTGAGAGAAGCCTCCTCTTGAGGTGCTGGTGGAAAGTTGGTATTCCTCTTGAGTCGAAGCCACGGACTAAGCTCTCATCTCGAGTTGATTTGGGGTCCACGGAGCCCTTTCGTGTTGCTCCAGTGACCTCAGGATCCCTCTAGACTTGAGACAGTGATCTTGCTTTTTCTCTGGAGTGCCATCAAGGAAATCAAGCCTCCTTTCATGTTTGATGTGGAACACGGAATTGCTCTGCACACAGTGCAGGGGAATCGGGCCTCATCTCACGGCGAGGGGGAAGTCTCATGGTTTTTCTCGAGTTGCGGCCGGAACCTCGGGTATATTCTCGAGTTATGACGGGGAGGGCCCTTCCAGACACGTGTTTGTTCAGCGACGTCAGGACTCCTGCCTAGGTGCGAGGGACACCTCGGGATTCTCCTCAAGTCTTGGCATGGCAATTGGCACGCGTCTCCACATGAGGCGGGAGACCCAGGGTCCCTTTCCACGTGCCACAGGGATCCTGGGACTTCTATCCATTTTCAAGAGGAGTCAGGCATCGTCTCCTTTGGAAAAATTGATCTCCGCGGACCTCTCGAGTTTTCAAAGGATGTGAGGCCTCCGGTCGCGATGAGGCGGAGAACTAGGTCTTTCTTTGTGGTCTCCACAGGGGATTCAGACATCCCTTCATCTTGGGAGATGCAAGACGAGCCTGCATTCAATTCACTGCAGGGATATACGGCCTTACTTCGAGTCAGAGCATCTCGGTGTCCATTCCACTTGAGGGCACAAATTACAGGTGCCTCTCACATGCCTGTAGCTGAGAGAAGCCTCCTCTTGAGGTGCTTGTAGAAAGTTGGTATTCCTCTTGAGTCGAAGCCAGGGACTAAGCTCTCATCTCGAGTTGATTTGGGGTCCACGGAGCCCTTTCATTTTGCTACAGTGACTTCAGGGTCCCTCTAGACTTGAGACAGTGATCTTGGGTTTTCTCTTGAGTGCCATCAAGGAAATCAAGGGTCCTTTCTCGTTTGATGTGGAAAACGGAATTGCTCTGCACGCAGTGCAGGGGAATTGGCCTCATCTCTTGGCGAGAGGGAAGTCTCATGGTTTTTCTCGAGTTGCGGCCGGAACCTGGGGTATATTCTTGAGTTACGACGGGGAGACCCCTTGCAGACACGTGTTTGTTCAGCGACGTCAGGACTCCTGCCTATGTGCGAGGGACACCTCGGGATTCTCCTCGAGTCTTGGCATGGCAATTGTGATGCGTCTCCACATGAAGCGGGAGACCCAGGGTCCGTTTTCACGTGCCACAGGGATCCTGGGACTCCTATCCATTTTCAAGAGGAGTCAGGCATCGTCTACTTTGGAAGCATTGTTCTCCGAAAACCTCTCGAGTTTTCAAAGGATGTGAGGCGTCTGGTCGCGATGAGGCAGAGAATTAGGTCTTTCTCTGTGGTCTCCACAGGGGATTCAGACATCCCTTCGTATTGAGAGATGCAAGACGAGCCTGCATTCAATTCACTGCAGGGATATCCGGTCTTACTTCACGTCAGAGCTTCTCGGTGTCCATTCCACTTGAGGCCACAAATTCCAGGTACCTCTCACATACCTGTAGCTGAGAGAAGCCTCCTCTTGAGGTGCTTGTGGAAACTTGGTATTCCTCTTGAGTCGAAGCCAGGGACTAAGCTCTCATCTCGAGTTGATTTGGGGACCACGGAGCCCTTTTGTATTGCTCCATTGACCTCAGGATCCCTCTAGACTTGAGACAGTGATCTTGGGTTTTCTCTGGAGTGCCATCAAGGAAATCAAGGCTCCTTTCACGTTTGATGTGGAACACGGAATTGCTCTGCACGCAGTGCAGGGTAATCGGGCCTCTTCTCGCGGCGAGGGGGAAATCTCATGGTTTTTCTCGAGTTCCGTCCGGAACATGGGGTATATTCTCGACTTACAACGGGGAGGGCCCTTCCAGACACGTGTTTGTTCAGCGTCGTCAGGACTCCGGCCTAGGTGGGAGGGACTCCCGGGATTCTCCTCGAGTCTCGGCATGGCAATTGGGACACGTCTCCACGTGAGGCGGGAGACCCAGGGTCCCTTTCCACGTGCCACAGGGATCCTGCGACTCCTATCCATTTTCAAGAAGAGTCAGGCATCGTCTCCTTTGGAAGCATTGATCTCCGCGGACCTCTCGAGTTTTCAAAGGATGTGAGGCCTCCGGTCGCGAAGAGGCGGAGAACTAGGTCTTTCTCTGTGGTCTCCACAGGGGATTCAGACATCCCTTCCTATTGGGAGATGCAAGACGAGCCTGCATTCAATTCACTGCAGGGACATCCAGCCTTATTTCGAGTCAGAGCATCTCGGTGTCCATTCCACTTGAGGCCACAAACTCAGGGTCCCTCTCACATACCGGTAGCTGAGAGAAGCCTCCTCTTGAGGTACTTGTGGAAATTGGTATTCCTCTTGAGTCGAAGCCAGCGACTAAGCTCTCATCTCAACTTGATTTGGGGTCCACGGAAACCTTTCATGTTGCCACAGTGACCTCTGGATCCCTCTAGACATGAGACAGTGATCTTGGGTCTCCTCTGGAGTGCCATCAAGGAAATCAAGGCTCCTTTCATGTTAGATGTGGAACACAGAATTGCTCTGCACGCAGTGCAGGGGAATCGGGCCTCATCTCGTGGCGAGGGGGAAGTCTCATGGTTTTTCTCGAGTTGCGGCCAGAACCTGGGGTATATTCTCGAGTTACGATGGGGAGGGCCCTTCCAGACACGTGTTTGTACAGCCACGTCTGGACTCCTGCCTAGGTGCCAGGGACACCTCGGGATTCTCCTCGAGTTTTTGCATTGCCATTGGGACGCGTCTCCACGTGAGGCGGGAGACCCAGGGTCCCTTTCCACGTGCCACAGGGATCCTGGGACTCCTATCCATTTTCAAGAGTAGTCAGGCATCTTCTCCTTTGGAAGCATTGATCTCCGCGGACCTCTCGAGTTTTCAAAGGATGTGAGGCCTCCGGTCGTGATGAGGTGGAGAACTAGGTCTTTCTCTGTGGTGTCCACAGGGGATTCAGACATCCCTTCGTCTTGGGAGATGCAAGACGAGCCTGCATTCAATTCACTGCAGGGATATTCGTCCTTACTTCGAATCAGAGCATCTCGGTGTCCATTCCACTTGAGGCCACAAAATCAGGGTCCCTCTCACATAACTGGTGCTGAGAGAAGCCTCCTCTTGAGGTGCTTGTGGAAAGTTGGTATTCCTTTGAGTCGAAGCCAGGGACTAAGCTCTCATCTCGAGTTGATTTGGGGTCCACGGAGCCCTTTCGTGTTGCTCCAGTGACCTCAGGATCCCTCTAGACTTGAGACAGTGATCTTGGGTTTTCTCTGGAGTGCCATCAAGGATATCAAGGCTCCTTTCAACTTTGATGTGGAACACGGAATTGCTCTGCACGCAGTGCAGGGGAATCGGGCCTCATCTCGCGGTAAGGGGGAAGTCTCATGGTTTTTCTCGAGTTGCGACCGGAACCTGGGGCATATTCTCGAGTTACGACGGGGAGGGCCCTTCCAGACCCGTGTTATTTCAGCGACGTCAGGACGCCTGCCTAGGTGCGAGGGACACCTCAGGATTCTCCTCGAGTCTTGGCATGGCAATTGGGATGCGTCTCCACATGAGGCGGGAGTCCCAGGGTCCCTTTCCACGTGCCACACGGATCCTGGTACTCCTATTCATTTTCAAGAAGAGTCAGGCATCGTCTCCTTTGGAAGCATTGATCTTCGCGGACCTCTCGAGTTTTCAATGAATTTGAGGCCTCCGGTCGCGATGAGGCGGAGAACTAGGTCTTTCTCTGTGGTCTCCACAGGTGATTCAGACATCCCTTCGTCTTGGGAGATGCAAGACGAGCCTGCATTCAATTTATTGCAGGGATATCCGGCCTTACGTCGAGTCAGAGCATCTCGGTGTCCATTCCACTTGAGGCCACAAACTCAGGGTCCCTCTCACATACCTGTAGCTGAGAGAAGCCTCCTCTTGAGGTGCTTTTGGAAAGTTGGTATTCCTCTTGAGTCGAAGCCACGGACTAAGCACTCATCTCGAGTTGATTTGGGGTCCACGGAGCCCTTTCGTGTTGCTCCAGTGACCTCAGGATCCCTCTAGACTTGAGACAGGGATCTTGGCTTTTCTCTGGAGTGCCATCAAGGAAATCAAGGCTTCTTTCACGTTTGATGTGGAACACGGAATTGCTCTGCACGCAGTGCAGGCGAATCGGGCCTCATCTCGCGGCGAGGGGGAAGTCTCATGGTTTTTCTCGAGTTGCAGTCGGAACCTGGGGTATATTCTCGAGTTAAGACGGGCAGGGCCCTTCCAGACACGTGTTTGTTCAGCGACCTCAGAACTCCTGCCTAGGTGCGAGGGACACCTCGGGTATCTCCTCGAATCTTGGCATGGCAATTGGGACGCGTCTCCATGAGAGGCGGGAGACCCAGGGTCCCTTTCCACGTGCCACAGTGATCCTGGGACTCCTATCCATTTTCAAGAGGAGTCAGGCATCGTCTCCTTTGGAAGCATTGATCTCCGCGGACCTCTCAAATTTTCAAAGGATGTGAGGCCTCCGGTCGCGATGAGGCGGAGAACTAGTTCTTTCTCTGTGGTCTCCACAGGGGATTCAGACATCCCTTCATCTTGGGAGATGCAAGACGAGCCTGCATTCAATTCACTGCAGGGATATCCGGCCTTACTTCGAGTCAGAGCATCTCGGTGTCCATTCCACCTGAGGAAACAAATTCAGGGTCCTTCTCACATACCTGTAGCTGAGAGAAGCCTCCTCTTGAGGTGCTTGTGGAAATTTGGTATTCCTCTTGAGTCGAAGCCAGGGACTAAGCTCTCATGTCGCGATAATTTGGGGTCGACGGAGCCATTTCGTGTTGCTCCAGTGACCTCAGGATCTCTCTAGACTTGAGACAGTGATCTTGGGTTTTCTCTGGAGTGCCATCAAGGAAATCAAGGCTCCTTTCACGTTTGATGTGGAACACGGAATTGCTCTGCACGCAGTGCAGGGGAATCGGGCCTCATCTCTCGGCGAGGGGGAAGTCTCATGGTTTTTCTCGAGTTGCAGCCAGAACCTGGGGTATATTCTCGAGTTACGAACGGGAGGGCCCTTCCAGACACGTGTTTGTTCAGCGACATCATGACTCCTGCCTAGGTGCGAGGGACTCTTCGGTATTCTCCTCGAGTCTTGGCATGGCAATTGGGACGCGTCTCCACGTGAGGCGCGAGACCCAGGGTCCCTTTCCATGTGCCACAGGGATCCTGGGACCCCTATCCATTTTCGAGAGGATTCAGGCATCGTCGCCTTTGGAAGCATTGATCTCCGCGGAACTCTCGAGTTTTCAAAGGATGTGGGGCCTCCGGTCGCGAAGAGGCGGAGGACTAGGACTTTCTCTGTGGTCTCCACAGGGGATTCAGACATCCCTTCGTCTTGGGAGATGCAAGACGAGCCTGCATTCAATTCACTGCAGGGATATCCAGCCTTACTTCGAGTCAGAGCATCTCGGTGTCCATTCCACTTGAGGCCACAAACTCAGGGTCCCTCTCACATACCTGTAGCTGAGAGAAGCCTCCTCTTGAGGTGCTTGTGGAAAGTTGTTATTCCTCTTGAGTCGAAGCCAGGGACTAAGCTCTCATCTCGAGATGATTTGGGGTCCACGGAGCCCTTTCGTGTTGCTCCAGTGACCTCAGGATACCTCTATTCTTGAGGCAGTAATCTTGGGTTTTCTCTGGAGTGCCATCAAGGAAATGAAGTTTCCTTTCACGTTTGATGTGGAACACGGAATTGCTAACACGCAGTGCAGGGGAATCAGGCCTCATCTCGTGGCGAGGGGGAAGTCTCATGGTTTTTCTCGAGTTGCGGCTGGAACCTGGGGTATATTCTCGAGTTACGACGGGGAGGGCCCTTCCAGACACGTGTTTGTTCAGCGATGTCAGGACTCGTGCCTAGGTGCGAGGGACACGTCGGGATTCCCCTCGAGTCTTGGCATGGCAATTGGGACGCGTCTCCACGTGAGTCGGGAGACCCAGGGTCCCTTTCGACGAGCCACAGGCATCCTGGGACTCCTATCCATTTTCAAGAGGAGTCAGGCATCGTCTCCTTTGGAAGCATTGATCTCCGCAGACCTCTCGAGTTTTCAAAGGATGTGAGGCCTCCGGTCGCGATGAGGCGGAGGAGTAGATCTTTCTCTGTGGTCTCCACAGGGGATTCAGACATCCCTTCGTTTTGGGAGATGCAAGACGAGCCTGCATTCAATTCACTGCAAGGATATCCGGCCTTATTTCGAGTCAGAGCATCTCGGTGTCCATTCCACTTGAGGCCACAAACTCAGGGTCCCTCTCACATACCTGTAGCTGAGAGAAGCCTCCTCTTGAGGTGCTTGTTTAAAGTTCGTATTCCTCTTGAGTCGAAGCCAGGGAATAAGCTCTCATCTCGAGTGGATTTGGGGTCCACGGAGCCCTTTCGTGTTGCTCCAGTCACCTCAGGATCCCTCTAGACTTGAGAAAGTGATCTTGGGTTTTCTCTGGAGTGCCATCAAGGAAATCAAGGCTCCTTTCACGTTTGATATGGAACACGAAATTTCTCTGCACGCAGTACGGGGGAATCGGGCCTCATCTCGCGGCGAGGGGGAAGTCTCATGGTTTTTCTCGAGTTGCGGCCGGAACGTGGGGTATATTCTCGAGTTACGACCGGGAGGGCCCTTCCAGACACGTGTTTGTTCAGCGACGTCGGACTCCTGCCTCGGTGCGAGGGACACCTTGGGATTCTCCTCGAGTCTTGGCATGGCAATTGTGACGCGTCTCCACGTGAGGCGGGAGACCCAGGGTTCCTTTCCACGTGCCACAGGGATCCTGGGACTCCTATCCATTTTCAAGAGGAGTCAGGCATCGTCTCCTTTGGAAGCATTGATCTCCTTGGACCTCTCGAGTTTTCAAAGGATGTGAGGCCTCCAGTCGCGATGAGGCGGAGGACTAGGTCTTTCTCTGTGGTCTCCACAGGGGATTCAGACATCCCTTCGTGTTGGGAGATGCAAGACGAGCCTGCATTCAATTCACTGCAGGGATATCCGGTCTTACTTTGAGTCAGAGCATCTCGGTGTCCATTACACTTGAGGCCACAAATTCAGGGTCCCTCTCACATACCTGTAGCTGAGAGAAGCCTCCTCTTGAGGTGCTTGTGGAAAGTTGGTATTCCTCTTGAGTCGAAGCCAGGGACTAAGCTCTCATCTCGAGTTGATTTGGGGTCCACGGAGCCCTTTCGTGTTGCTCCAGTGACCTCAGGATCCCTCTAGACTTGAGACAGTGATCTTGGGTTTCCTCTGGAGTGCCATCAAGGAAATCAAGGCTCCTTTCAATTTGATGTGGAATACGGAATTGCTCTGCACGCAGGGCAGGAGAATCGGGCCTCACATCGCGGCGAGGGGGAAGTCTCATGGTTTTCCTGGAGTTGCGGCCGGAACCTGGGCAATATTCTCGAGTTACGACGGGGAGGGCCCTTCCAGACACGTGTTTGTTCAGCGACGTCAGGACTCCTGCCTAGGAGCGAGGGACACGTCGGGATTCTCCTCGAGTCTTGGCATGGCAATTGGGACGCATCTCCACGTGAGGCACGAGACCCAGTGTCCCTTTCGACGAGCCACAGGGATCCTGGGACTCCTATCCATTTTCAAGAGGAGTCAGGCATCGTCTCCTTTGGAAGCATTGATCTCCGTGGACCTCTCGAATTTTCAAAGGATGTGAGGCCTCCGGTCTCGATGAGGCGGAGAACTAGGTCTTTCTCTGTGGTCTCCACATGGGATTCAGACATCCCTTCTTCTTGGGAGATGCAAGAGGAGCCTGCATTCATTTCACTGCAGGGATATCCGGCCTTACTTCGAGTCAGAGCATCTCGGTGTCCATTCCACTTGAGGCCACAATCTCAGGGTCCCTCTCACATACCAGTAGCTGAGAGAAGCCTCCTCTTGAGGTGCTTGTGGAAAGTTGGTATTCCTCTTGAGTCTAAGCCAGGGACTAAGCTCTCATCTCGAGTTGATTTGGGGTCCACGGAGCCCTTTCGTGTTGCTCCAGTGACCTCAGGATCCCTCTAGACTTGGGACAGTGATCTTGGGTTTTCTCTGGAGTGCAATCTAGGAAATCAAGGCTCCTTTCTCGTTTGATGTGGAACACGGAATTGCTCTGCATGCAGTGCAGGGGAATCGGGCCTCATCTCGCGGCGAGGGGGAAGTCTCATGGTTTTTCTAGAGTTGCGGCCGGAACCTGGTGCATATTCTCGAGTTGCGAAGGGGTGGGCCCTTCCAGACACGTGTTTGTTCAGAGACGTCAGGACTCCTACCTAGGTGCGAGGGACACCTCGGGATTCTCCTCGAGTTTTGGCATGCAATTGGGACGCGTCTCCACGTGAGGCGGGAGACCCAGGGTCCCTTTCCACGTGCCACAGGGATCCTGGGACTCCTATCCATTTTCAAGAGGAGTCAGGCTTCTTCACCTTTGGAAGCATTGATCTCCAGGGACCTCTCGAGGTTTCAAAGGATGTGAGGCCTCTGGTCGCGATGATGCGGAGAACTAGGTCTTTCTCTGTGGTCTCCACAGGGGATTCAGACATCCCTTCGTCTTGGGAGATGCAAGACGAGCCTGCATTCATTCACTGAAGGGATATCCGGCCTTACTTCGAGTCAGAGCATCTCGGAGTCCATTCCACTTGAGGCCACAAACTCAGGGTCCCTCTCACATACCTGTAGCTGTGAGAAGCCTCCTCTTGATGTGCTTGAGGAAAGTTGGTATTCCTCTTGAGTCGAAGCCAGGGACTATGCTCTCATCTCGAGTTGATTTGGGGTCCACGGAGCCGTTTCGTGTTGCTCCAGTGACCTCAGGATCCCTCTAGACTTGAGACAGTGATCTTGGGTTTTCTCTGGAGTGCCATCAAGGAAATCAAGGCTCCTTTCACGTTTGATGTGGAACACGGAATTGCTCTGCACGCAGTGCAGGGGAATCGGGCCTCATCTCGTGGCGAGGGGGAAGTCTCATGGTTTTTCTCGAGTTGCGGCCGGAACCTGGGGTATATTCTTGAGTTACGACGGGGAGGGCCCTTCCAGACACATGTTTGTTCAGCGACGTCAGGCCTCCTGCCTACGTGCGAGGGACACCTCGGGATTCTCCTCGAGTCTTGGCATGACAATTGGGTCCTGTCTCCACGTGAGGCGGGAGACCCAGTGTCCCTTTCCATGTGCCACAGGGATCCTGGGACTCCTATCCATTTTCAAGAGGAGTCAGGCATCGTCTCCTTTGGAAGCATTGATCTCCGCGGACCTGCGAGTTTTCAAAGGATGTGAGGCCTCCGGTCGCGATGAGGCGGAGAACTAGTTCTTTCGCTGTGGTTTCCACAGAGGATTCAGACATCCCTTCGTCTTGGGAGATGCAATACGAGCCTGCATTCAATTCACTGCAGGGATATCCGGCCTTACTTCGAGTCAGAGCATCTCGGTGTCCATTCCACTTGAGGCCACAAACTCAGGGTCCCTCTCACATACCTGTAGCTGAGAGAAGCCTCCTCTTGAGGTGCTTGTGGAAAGTTGTTATTCCTCTTGAGTCGAAGCCAGGGACTAAGCTCTCATCTCGAGATGATTTGGGGTCCACGGAGCCCTTTCGTGTTGCTCCAGTGACCTCAGGATACCTCTATTCTTGAGGCAGTAATCTTGGGTTTTCTCTGGAGTGCCATCAAGGAAATGAAGTTTCCTTTCACGTTTGATGTGGAACACGGAATTGCTAACACGCAGTGCAGGGGAATCAGGCCTCATCTCGTGGCGAGGGGGAAGTCTCATGGTTTTTCTCGAGTTGCGGCTGGAACCTGGGGAATATTCTCGAGTTACGACGGGGAGGGCCCTTCCAGACACGTGTTTGTTCAGCGATGTCAGGACTCGTGCCTAGGTGCGAGGGACACGTCGGGATTCCCCTCGAGTCTTGGCATGGCAATTGGGACGCGTCTCCACATGAGGCGGGAGACCCAGGGTCCCTTTCGACGAGCCACAGGCATCCTGGGACTCCTATCCATTTTCAAGAGGAGTCAGGCATCGTCTCCTTTGGAAGCATTGATCTCCGCAGGCCTCTCGAGTTTTCAAAGGATGTGAGGCCTCCGGTCGCGATGAGGCGGAGGAGTAGATCTTTCTCTGTGGTCTCCACAGGGGATTCAGACATCCCTTCGTTTTGGGAGATGCAAGACGAGCCTGCATTCAATTCACTGCAAGGATATCCGGCCTTATTTCGAGTCAGAGCATCTCGGTGTCCATTCCACTTGAGGCCACAAACTCAGGGTCCCTCTCACATACCTGTAGCTGAGAGAAGCCTCCTCTTGAGGTGCTTGTTTAAAGTTCGTATTCCTCTTGAGTCGAAGCCAGGGACTAAGCTCTCATCTCGAGTGGATTTGGGGTCCACGGAGCCCTTTCGTGTTGCTCCAGTCACCTCAGGATCCCTCTAGACTTGAGAAAGTGATCTTGTGTTTTCTCTGGAGTGCCATCAAGGAAATCAAGGCTCCTTTCACGTTTGATGTGGAACACGAAATTTCTCTGCACGCAGTACGGGGGAATCGGGCCTCATCTCGCGGCGAGGGGGAAGTCTCATGGTTTTTCTCGAGTTGCGGCCGGAACGTGGGGTATATTCTCGAGTTACGACGGGGAGGGCCCTTCCAGACACGTGTTTGTTCAGCGACGTCGGACTCCTGCCTCGGTGCGAGGGACACCTTGGGATTCTCCTCGAGTCTTGGCATGGCAATTGTGACGCGTCTCCACGTGAGGCGGGAGACCCAGGGTTCCTTTCCACGTGCCACAGGGATCCTGGGACTCCTATCCATTTTCAAGAGGAGTCAGGCATCGTCTCCTTTGGAAGCATTGATCTCCTTGGACCTCTCGAGTTTTCAAAGGATGTGAGGCCTCCAGTCGCGATGAGGCGGAGGACTAGGTCTTTCTCTGTGGTCTCCACAGGGGATTCAGACATCCCTTCGTGTTGGGAGATGCAAGACGAGCCTGCATTCAATTCACTGCAGGGATATCCGGTCTTACTTTGAGTCAGAGCATCTCGGTGTCCATTACACTTGAGGCCACAAATTCAGGGTCCCTCTCACATACCTGTAGCTGAGAGAAGCCTCCTCTTGAGGTGCTTGTGGAAAGTTGGTATTCCTCTTGAGTCGAAGCCAGGGACTAAGCTCTCATCTTGAGTTGATTTGGGGTCCACGGAGCCCTTTCGTGTTGCTCCAGTGACCTCAGGATCCCTCTAGACTTGAGACAGTGATCTTGGGTTTCCTCTGGAGTGCCATCAAGGAAATCAAGGCTCCTTTCAATTTGATGTGGAATACGGAATTGCTCTGCACGCAGGGCAGGAGAATCGGGCCTCACATCGCGGCGAGGGGGAAGTCTCATGGTTTTCCTGGAGTTGCGGCCGGAACCTGGGCAATATTCTCGAGTTACGACGGGGAGGGCCCTTCCAGACACGTGTTTGTTCAGCGACGTCAGGACTCCTGCCTAGGAGCGAGGGACACGTCGGGATTCTCCTCGAGTCTTGGCATGGCAATTGGGACGCATCTCCACGTGAGGCACGAGACCCAGTGTCCCTTTCGACGAGCCACAGGGATCCTGGGACTCCTATCCATTTTCAAGAGGAGTCAGGCATCGTCTCCTTTGGAAGCATTGATCTCCGCGGACCTCTCGAATTTTCAAAGGATGTGAGGCCTCCGGTCTCGATGAGGCGGAGAACTAGGTCTTTCTCTGTGGTCTCCACATGGGATTCAGACATCCCTTCTTCTTGGGAGATGCAAGAGGAGCCTGCATTCATTTCACTGCAGGGATATCCGGCCTTACTTCGAGTCAGAGCATCTCGGTGTCCATTCCACTTGAGGCCACAATCTCAGGGTCCCTCTCACATACCAGTAGCTGAGAGAAGCCTCCTCTTGAGGTGCTTGTGGAAAGTTGGTATTCCTCTTGAGTCTAAGCCAGGGACTAAGCTCTCATCTCGAGTTGATTTGGGGTCCACGGAGCCCTTTCGTGTTGCTCCAGTGACCTCAGGATCCTTCTAGACTTGAGACAGTGATCTTGGGTTTTTTCTGGAGTGCCCTCAAGGAAATCAAGGCTCCTTTCACGTTTGATGTGGAACATGGAATTGCTCTGCACGCAGTGAAGGGGCATCGGGGCTCATCTCGCGGCGAGGGGGAAGTCTCATATTTTTTCTCGAGTTGCGGCCGAAACCTGATTCATATTCTCGAGTTACGACGGGGAGGGCCCTTCCAGACACCTGTTTGTTCAGCGACGTCAGGACTCCTGCCTAGGTGCGAGGGACACATCGGAATTCTCCTTGATTCTTGGCATGGCAATTGGTAGGCGTCTCCACGTGAGGCGGGAGACCCAGGGTCCCTTTCCACGTGCCACAGGGATCCTGGGACTCCTATCCATTTTCAAGAGGAGTCTGGCATCGTCTCCTTTGGAAGCATTATTCTGCGCGTACCTCTCGAGTTTTCAAAGGATGTGAGGCCTCCGGGCGCGATGAGGCAGAGAACTAGGTCTTTCTCTGTGGTCTCCACAGGGGATTCAGACATCCCTTCGTCTTGGGAGAAGCAAGACGAGCCTGCATTCAATTCACTGCAGGGATATCCGGTCTTACTTTGAGTCAGAGCATCTTGGTGTCCATTACACTTGAGGCCACAAATTCAGGGTCCCTCTCACATACCTGTAGCTGAGAGAAGCCTCCTCTTGAGGTGCTTGTGGAAAGTTGGTATTCCTCTTGAGTCGAAGCCAGGGACTAAGCTCTCATCTCGAGTTGATTTGGGGTCCACGGAGCCCTTTCGTGTTGCTCCAGTGACGTCAGGATCCTTCTAGACTTGAGACAGTGATCTTGGGTTTTCTCTGGAGTGCCATCAAGGAAATCAAGGCTCCTTTCACGTTTGATGTGGAACACGGAATTGCTCTACACGCAGTGCAGGGGAATCGGGCCTCATCTCGCGGCGAGGGGGAAGTCTCATGGTTTTTCTCGAGTTGCGGCCGGAACCTGGGGTATATTCTCGAGTTACGACGGGGAGGGCCCTTCCAGACACGTTTTTGTTCAGCGACGTCGAACTCCTGCCTAGGTGCAAAGGTCACCTCGGGATTCTCCTCGAGTCTTGTCATGGCAATTGGGACGCGTCTCCACGGGAGCCGGGAGACCCAGGGTCCCTTTCAACGTGCCACAGGGATCGTGGGACTCCTATCCATTTTCAAGAAGAGTCAGGCATCGTCTCCTTTGGAAGCATTGATCTCCGCAGACCTCTCGAGTTTTCAAAGGATGTGAGGCCTCCGGTCTTGATGAGGCGGAGGACTAGGTCTTTCTCTCTGGTCTCCACAGGGGATTCAGACATCCCTTCGTCTTGGGAGATGCAAGACGAGCCTGCATTCAATTCACTGCAGGGATATCCGGCCTTACTTCGAGTCAGAGCATCTCGGTGTCCATTCCACTTGAGGCCACAAACTCATGGTCCCTCTCACATACCTGTAGCTGAGAGAAGCCTCCTCTTGAGGTGCTTGTGGAAAGTGGGTATTCCTCTTGAGTAGAAGCCAGCGTCTAAGCTCTCATCTCGAGTTGATTTGGGGTCCACGGAGCCCTTTTGTGTCGCTCCAGTGACCTCAGGATCCCTCTAGACTTGAGACAGTGATCTTGGGTTTTCTCTGGAGTGCCATCAAGGAAATCAAGGCTCCTTTCACGTTTGATGTGGAACACGGAATTGCTCTGCATTCAGTGCAAGGGAATCAGACCTCATCTCGCGGCGAGGGGGAAGTCTCATGGTTTTTCTCGAGTTGCGGCCGGAACCTGGGGTATATTCTCGAGTTACGACGGGGTGGGCCCTTCCTGACATGTGTTTGTTCAGTGACGTCAGGACTCCTGGCTAGGTGCGAGGGACACCTCGGGATTCTCCTCGAGTCTTGGCATTGCAATGGGGACGCGTCTCCACGTGAGGCGGGAGACCCAGGGTCCCTTTCCATGTGCCACAGTGATCCTGGGACTCCTATCCATTTTCAAGAGGAGTCAGGCATCGTCTCCTTTGGAAGCATTGATCATCGCAGACCTCTCGAGTTTTCAAAGGATGTGAGGCCCCCGGTTGCGATGAGGTGGAGAAATAGGTCTTTCTCTGTGGTCTCCACAGGGGATTCGGACATCCCTTCGTCTTGGGAGATGCAAGACGAGCCTGCATTCAATTCATGCAGGGATATCTGGCCTTACTTCGAGTCAGAGCATCTCGGTGTCCATTCCACTTGAGGCCACAAACTCAGGGTCCCACAAATATACCTGTAGCTGAGAGAATCCACCTCTTGAGGTCCTTGTGGAAAGTTGGTATTCCTCTTGAGTCTAAGCCAGGGTCTAAGCTCTCATCTCGAGTTGATTTGGGGTCCACAAAGCCCTTTCCTGTTGGTCCAGTGACCTCAGGATCCCTCTAGACTTGAGACAGTGATCTTGGGTTTTCTCTGGAGTGTCATCAAGGAAATCAAGGCTCCTTTCACGTTTGATGTGGAACACGGAATTGCTCTGCACGCAGTCCAGGGGAATCGGGCCTCAACTCGCGGCGACGGGGAAATCTCATGGTTTTTCTCGAGTTGCGGACGGAACCTGGGGTATATTCTCGAGTTACGACGGGGAGGGACCTTCCAGACACGTGTTTGTTCAGCGACGTCAGGACTCCTGCCTAGGGGCAAGGGACACCTCGGGATTCTCCTCGAGTCTTGGCATGGCAATTGGGTCGCGTCTCCACGTGAGGCGGGAGACCCAGTGTCCCTTTCCACGTGCCACAGGGATCCTGGGACTCCTATCCATTTTCAAGAGGAGTCAGGCATCGTCTCCTTTGGAAGCATTGATCTCCGCAGACCTCTTGACGTTTCAAAGGATGTGAGGCCTCCAGTCGCGATGAGGCGGAGAACTAGGTCTTTCTCTGTGGTCTCCACAGGGGATTCAGACATCCCTTCGTCTTGGGAGATGCAAGACGAGCCTGCATTCAATTCACTGCAGGGATATCCGGCCTTACTTCGTGTCAGAGCATCTCGGTGTCCATTCCACTTGAGGCCACCAACTCAGGGTCCCTCTCACATACATGTAGCTGAGAGAAGCCTCCTCTTGAGGTGCTTGTGGAAAGTTGGTATTCCTCTTGAGTCAAAACCAGGGACTAAGCTCTCATCTCGAGTTGATTTGGGGTCCACGGAGCCCTTTCGTGTTGCTCCAGTGACCTCAGGATCCTTCTAGACTTGAAACAGTGATCTTGGGTATTCTCTGGAGTGCCATCAAGGAAATCAAGGCTCCTTTCACGTTTGATGTGGAACACGGAATTGTTCTGCACCCAGTGCAGGGGAATCGGGCCTCATCTCGCGGCAAAGGGGAAGTCTCATGGTTTTTCTCGAGTTGCGGCCGGAACCTGCGGTATATTCTCGAGTTACATCTGGGAGGCCCTTCCAGACACGAGTTTGTTCAGCGACGTCAGGACTCCTGCCTAGGTGCGAGGGACACCTCAAGATTCCCCTCGAGTCTTGGCATGGCAATTGGGACACGTCTCCACGTGAAGCGGGAGACCCAGGGTCCCTTTCCACGTGCCACAGGGATCCTGGGACTCCTATCTATTTTCAAGAGGAGTCAGGAATCGTCTCCTTTGGAAGCATTGATCTCCGCGGACCTCTCGAGTTTTCAAAGGATGTGAGGCCTACGGTCGCGATGAGGCGGAGAACTAAGTCTTTCTCTGTGGTCTGCAAAGGGTATTCAGACATCCCTTCGCCTTGGGAGATGCAAGAAGAGCCTGCATTCAATTCACTGCAGGGATATCCGGCGTTACTTCGAGTCAGAGCATCTCGGTGTCCATTTCGCTTGAGGCCACAAACTCAGGGTCCCTCTCACATACCTGTAGCTGAGAGAAGCCTCTTCTTGAGGTGCTTGTGGAAAGTTGGTATTCCTCTTGAGTGGAAGCCAGGGACTAAGCTCTAATCTCGAGTTGATTTGGGGTCCACGGAGCCCTTTCGTGTTGCTCCAGTGACCTCAGGATCCATCTAGACTTGAGACAGAGATCTTGGGTTTTCTCTGGAGTGCCATCAAGGAAATCAAGGCTCCTTTCACGTTTGATGTGGAACACGGAATTTCTCTGCACGAAGTGCAGGGGAATCGGGCCTCATCTCGCGGCGAGGGGGAAGTCTCATTGTTTTTCTCGAGTTGCAGCCGGAACCTGGGGTATATTCTCGAGTTACGACGGGGAGGGCCCTTCCAGACATGGGTTTGTTCAGCGACGTCAGGACTCCTGCCTAGGTGCGAGGGACACCTCGGGATTCTCCTCGAGTCTTGGCAAGGAAATTGGGATGCCTCTCCACGTGAGGCGGGAGACCCAGGGTCCCTTTCCACGTGCCACAGTGATCCTGGGACTCCTATCCATTTTCACGTGGAGTCAGGCATCGTCTCCTTTGGAAGCATTGATCTCCGCGGACATCTCGAGTTTTCAAGGGATGTGAGGCCTCCCGTCGTGATAGTCGGAGAACTAGGTCTTTCTCTGTGGTCTGCAAAGGGTATTCAGACATCCCTTCGTCTTGCGAGATGCAAGATGAGCCTGCATTCAATTCACTGCAGGGATATCTGGCCTTACGTCGAGTCAGAGCATCTCGGTGTCCATTCCACTTGAGGCCACAAACTCAGGGTCCCTTCACATACCTATAGCTGAGAGAAGCCTCCTCTTGCGGTGGTAGTGGAAAGTTGGTATTCCTCTTGAGTCAAAGCCACGGACTACGCTCTCATCTCGATTTGATATGGGGTCCACGGAGCCCTTTCGAGATGCTCCAGTGACTTCAGGATCCTTCTAGACTTGAGACAGTGATCTTGGGTTTTCTCTGGAGTGCCATCAAGGAAATCAAGGCTCCTTTCACGTTTGATGTGGAACACGGAATTGCTCTACACGCAGTGCAGGGGAATCGGGCCTCATCTCGCGGCGAGGGGGAAGTCTCATGGTTTTTCTCGAGTTGCGGCCGGAACCTGGGGTATATTCTCGAGTTACGACGGGGAGGGCCCTTCCAGACACGTTTTTGTTCAGCGACGTCGAACTCCTGCCTAGGTGCGAAGGTCACCTCGGGATTCTCCTCGAGTCTTGTCATGGCAATTGGGACGCGTCTCCACGGGAGCCGGGAGACCCAGGGTCCCTTTCAACGTGCCACAGGGATCGTGGGACTCCTATCCATTTTCAAGAAGAGTCAGGCATCGTCTCCTTTGGAAGCATTGATCTCCGCAGACCTCTCGAGTTTTCAAAGGATGTGAGGCCTCCAGTCTTGATGAGGCGGAGGACTAGGTCTTTCTCTCTGGTCTCCACAGGGGATTCAGACATCCCTTCGTCTTGGGAGATGCAAGACGAGCCTGCATTCAATTCACTGCAGGGATATCCGGCCTTACTTCGAGTCAGAGCATCTCGGTGTCCATTCCACTTGAGGCCACAAACTCATGGTCCCTCTCACATACCTGTAGCTGAGAGAAGCCTCCTCTTGAGGTGCTTGTGGAAAGTGGGTATTCCTCTTGAGTAGAAGCCAGCGTCTAAGCTCTCATCTCGAGTTGATTTGGGGTCCACGGAGCCCTTTTGTGTCGCTCCAGTGACCTCAGGATCCCTCTAGACTTGAGACAGTGATCTTGGGTTTTCTCTGGAGTGCCATCAAGGAAATCAAGGCTCCTTTCACGTTTGATGTGGAACACGGAATTGCTCTGCATTCAGTGCAAGGGAATCAGACCTCATCTCGCGGCGAGGGGGAAGTCTCATGGTTTTTCTCGAGTTGCGGCCGGAACCTGGGGTATATTCTCGAGTTACGACGGGGTGGGCCCTTCCTGACATGTGTTTGTTCAGTGACGTCAGGACTCCTGGCTAGGTGCGAGGGACACCTCGGGATTCTCCTCGAGTCTTGGCATGGCAATGGGGACGCGTCTCCACGTGAGGCGGGAGACCCAGGGTCCCTTTCCATGTGCCACAGTGATCCTGGGACTCCTATCCATTTTCAAGAGGAGTCAGGCATCGTCTCCTTTGGAAGCATTGATCATCGCAGACCTCTCGAGTTTTCAAAGGATGTGAGGCCCCCGGTTGCGATGAGGTGGAGAAATAGGTCTTTCTCTGTGGTCTCCACAGGGGATTCGGACATCCCTTCGTCTTGGGAGATGCAAGACGAGCCTGCATTCAATTCATGCAGGGATATCTGGCCTTACTTCGAGTCAGAGCATCTCGGTGTCCATTCCACTTGAGGCCACAAACTCAGGGTCCCACAAATATACCTGTAGCTGAGAGAATCCACCTCTTGAGGTCCTTGTGGAAAGTTGGTATTCCTCTTGAGTCTAAGCCAGGGTCTAAGCTCTCATCTCGAGTTGATTTGGGGTCCACAAAGCCCTTTCCTGTTGGTCCAGTGACCTCAGGATCCCTCTAGACTTGAGACAGTGATCTTGGGTTTTCTCTGGAGTGTCATCAAGGAAATCAAGGCTCCTTTCACGTTTGATGTGGAACACGGAATTGCTCTGCACGCAGTCCAGGGGAATCGGGCCTCAACTCGCGGCGACGGGGAAATCTCATGGTTTTTCTCGAGTTGCGGACGGAACCTGGGGTATATTCTCGAGTTACGACGGGGAGGGACCTTCCAGACACGTGTTTGTTCAGCGACGTCAGGACTCCTGCCTAGGGGCAAGGGACACCTCGGGATTCTCCTCGAGTCTTGGCATGGCAATTGGGTCGCGTCTCCACGTGAGGCGGGAGACCCAGTGTCCCTTTCCACGTGCCACAGGGATCCTGGGACTCCTATCCATTTTCAAGAGGAGTCAGGCATCGTCTCCTTTGGAAGCATTGATCTCCGCAGACCTCTTGACGTTTCAAAGGATGTGAGGCCTCCAGTCGCGATGAGGCGGAGAACTAGGTCTTTCTCTGTGGTCTCCACAGGGGATTCAGACATCCCTTCGTCTTGGGAGATGCAAGACGAGCCTGCATTCAATTCACTGCAGGGATATCCGGCCTTACTTCGTGTCAGAGCATCTCGGTGTCCATTCCACTTGAGGCCACCAACTCAGGGTCCCTCTCACATACATGTAGCTGAGAGAAGCCTCCTCTTGAGGTGCTTGTGGAAAGTTGGTATTCCTCTTGAGTCAAAACCAGGGACTAAGCTCTCATCTCGAGTTGATTTGGGGTCCACGGAGCCCTTTCGTGTTGCTCCAGTGACCTCAGGATCCTTCTAGACTTGAAACAGTGATCTTGGGTATTCTCTGGAGTGCCATCAAGGAAATCAAGGCTCCTTTCACGTTTGATGTGGAACACGGAATTGTTCTGCACCCAGTGCAGGGGAATCGGGCCTCATCTCGCGGCAAAGGGGAAGTCTCATGGTTTTTCTCGAGTTGCGGCCGGAACCTGCGGTATATTCTCGAGTTACATCTGGGAGGCCCTTCCAGACACGAGTTTGTTCAGCGACGTCAGGACTCCTGCCTAGGTGCGAGGGACACCTCAAGATTCCCCTCGAGTCTTGGCATGGCAATTGGGACACGTCTCCACGTGAAGCGGGAGACCCAGGGTCCCTTTCCACGTGCCACAGGGATCCTGGGACTCCTATCTATTTTCAAGAGGAGTCAGGAATCGTCTCCTTTGGAAGCATTGATCTCCGCGGACCTCTCGAGTTTTCAAAGGATGTGAGGCCTACGGTCGCGATGAGGCGGAGAACTAAGTCTTTCTCTGTGGTCTGCAAAGGGTATTCAGACATCCCTTCGCCTTGGGAGATGCAAGAAGAGCCTGCATTCAATTCACTGCAGGGATATCCGGCGTTACTTCGAGTCAGAGCATCTCGGTGTCCATTTCGCTTGAGGCCACAAACTCAGGGTCCCTCTCACATACCTGTAGCTGAGAGAAGCCTCTTCTTGAGGTGCTTGTGGAAAGTTGGTATTCCTCTTGAGTGGAAGCCAGGGACTAAGCTCTAATCTCGAGTTGATTTGGGGTCCACGGAGCCCTTTCGTGTTGCTCCAGTGACCTCAGGATCCATCTAGACTTGAGACAGAGATCTTGGGTTTTCTCTGGAGTGCCATCAAGGAAATCAAGGCTCCTTTCACGTTTGATGTGGAACACGGAATTTCTCTGCACGAAGTGCAGGGGAATCGGGCCTCATCTCGCGGCGAGGGGGAAGTCTCATTGTTTTTCTCGAGTTGCAGCCGGAACCTGGGGTATATTCTCGAGTTACGACGGGGAGGGCCCTTCCAGACATGGGTTTGTTCAGCGACGTCAGGACTCCTGCCTAGGTGCGAGGGACACCTCGGGATTCTCCTCGAGTCTTGGCAAGGAAATTGGGATGCCTCTCCACGTGAGGCGGGAGACCCAGGGTCCCTTTCCACGTGCCACAGTGATCCTGGGACTCCTATCCATTTTCACGTGGAGTCAGGCATCGTCTCCTTTGGAAGCATTGATCTCCGCGGACATCTCGAGTTTTCAAGGGATGTGAGGCCTCCCGTCGTGATAGTCGGAGAACTAGGTCTTTCTCTGTGGTCTGCAAAGGGTATTCAGACATCCCTTCGTCTTGCGAGATGCAAGATGAGCCTGCATTCAATTCACTGCAGGGATATCTGGCCTTACTTCGAGTCACAGCATCTCGGTGTCCATTCCACTTGAGGCCACAAACTCAGGGTCCCTTCACATACCTATAGCTGAGAGAAGCCTCCTCTTGCGGTGGTAGTGGAAAGTTGGTATTCCTCTTGAGTCAAAGCCACGGACTACGCTCTCATCTCGAGTTGATATGGGGTCCACGGAGCCCTTTCGAGATGCTCCAGTGACTTCAGGATCCTTCTAGACTTGAGACAGTGATCTTGGGTTTTCTCTGGAGTGCCATCAAGGAAATCAAGGCTCCTTTCACGTTTGATGTGGAACACGGAATTGCTCTGCACGCAGTGCAGGGGAATCGGGCCTCATCTCGCGGCGAGGGGGAAGTCTCATTGTTTTTCTCGAGTTGCGGCGGGAACCTGGGGTATATTCTCGAGTTACGATGGGGAGGGCCCTTCAAGACACGGGTTTGTTCAGCGACGTCAGGACTCCTGCCTAGGTGCGAGGGACACCTCGGGATTCTCCTCGAGGCTTGGCATGGAAATTGTGATGCCTCTCCATGTGAGGCGGGAGACCCAGGGTCCCTTTCCACGTGACAGAGGGATCCTGGGACTCCTATCCATTTTCAAGAGGAGTCAGGCATCGTCTCCTTTGGAAGCATTGATCTCCGCGAACCTCTCGAGGTTTCAAAGGATGTGAGGCCTCCGGTCACGATGAGGCGGAGAACTAGGTCTTTCTCTGTGGTCTGCACAGGGTATTCCGACATCCCTTCGCCTTGGGAGATGCAAGAGGAGCCTGCATTCAATTCACTGCAGGGATATCCATCCTTACTTCGAGTCAGAGCATCTCGGTGTCCATTCCACTTGAGGCCACAAACTCAGGGTCCCTCTCACATACCTGTAGCTGAGAGTAGCCTCCTCTTGAGGTGCTTGTGGAAAGTTGGTATTCCACTTGAGTCGAAGCCAGGGACTAAGCTCTCATCTCGAGTTGATTTGGGGTCCACGAAGCCCTTTCGTGTTGCTCCAGTGACCTCAGGATCCCTATAGACTTGAGACAGTGATCTTGGGTTTTCTCTGGAGTGCCATCAAGGAAATCAAGGCTCCTTTCATGTTTGATGTGGAACACGGAATTGCTCTGCATGCAGTGCAAGGGAATCGGGCCTCATCTCGCGGCGAGTGGGAAATCTCATGGTTTTTCTCGAGTTGCGGCCGGAACCTGGGGTATATTCTCGAGTTACGATGGGGAGGGCCCTTCCAGACACGTGTTTGTTCAGCGACGTCTGGACTCCTGCCTAGGTGCGAGGGACACCTCGGGATTCTCCTCGAGTCTTGGCATGGCAATTGGGATGCGTCTCCACGTGATTCGGGAGACCGAGGGTCCTTTTCCACGTGCCACAGGGATCCTGGGACTCCTATCCATTTTCAAGAGGAGTCAGGCATCGTCTCCTTTGGAAGTATTGATCTCCGCGGACCTCTCGAATTTTCAAAGGATGTGAGGCCTCTGGTCGCGATGAGGCGGAGAAGTCGGTCTTTCTCTGAGGTCTCCACAGGGGATTCAGACATCCCTTCGTCTTGGGAGATGCAAGACGAGCCTGCATTCAATTCACTGCAGGGATATCCGGCCTTACTTCGAGTCAGAGCATCTCGGTGTCCATTCCACTTGAGGCCACAAACTCAGGGTCCCTCTCACACACCTGTAGCTGAGAGAAGCCTCCTCTTGAGGTGCTTATGGAAAGTTGGTATTCCTCTTGAGTCGAAGCCAGGGACTAAGCTCTCATCTCGAGTTGATTTGGGGTCCAAGGGGAAATTTCGTGTTGCTCCAGTGACCTCAGGATCCCTCTAGACTTGAGACAGTGATCTTGGGTTTTCTCTGGAGTGCCATCAAGGAAATCAAGGCTCCTTTCACGTTTGATGTGGAACACGGAATTGCTCTGCATGCAGTGCAGGGGAATCGGGCCTCAACTCGCGGCGAGGGGGAACTCTTGGTTTTTCTCGAGTTGCGGCCGGACCCTCGGGTATATTCTCGAGTTACGACGGGGAGGGTCCTTCCAGACACGTGTTTGTTCAGCGACGTCAGGACTCCTGACTAGGGGCGAGGGACACCTCGGGATTCTCCTCGAGTCTTGGCATGGCAATTGGGATGCGTCTAAACGTGAGGTGGGAGACCCAGGGTCCCTTTCCACATGCCACAGGGATCCTGGGACTCCTATCCATTTTCAAGAAGAGTCAGGCATCTTCTCCTTTGGAAGCATTGATCTCCGCGGACCTCTCGAATTTTCAAAGGATGTGAGGCCTCCGGGCGCGATGAGGCGGAGAACTAGGTCTTTCTCTGTGGTCTCCACAGGGGATTCAGACAACCCTTCGTCTTGGGAGATGCAAGACGAGCCTGCATTCAATTCACTGCAGGCATATCCGGCCTTACTTCGAGTCAGAGCATTTCGCTGTCCATTCCACTTTGGCCAAAAACTCAGGGTCCCTCTCACATACCTGTAGCTGAGAGAAGCCTCCTCTTGAGTGGCCTGTGGAAAGTTCGTATTCCTCTTGAGTCGAAGCCAGGGACTAAGCTCTCATCTCGTGTTGATTTGGGGTCCCCGGAGCCCTTTAATGTTGCTCCAGTGACCTCAGGATCCCTCTAGACTTGAGACAGTGATCTTGGGTTTTCTCTGGAGTGCCATCAAGGAAATCAAGGCTCCTATCATATTTGATGTGGAACACGGAATTGCTCTGCACGCAGTGCAGGGGAATCGGGCCTCATCTCGCGGCGAGGGGGAAGTCTCATGGTTTTTCTCGAGTTGCGGCCGGAACTTGGGGTATATTCTCGAGTTACGACGGGGAGGGCCCTTCCAGACACGTGTTTGTTCAGCGACGTCAGGACTCCTGCCTAGGTGCGAGGGACACCTCGGGATTCTCCTCGAGTCTTGGCATGGCAATTGGGACGCGCCTCCATGTGAGGCGGGAGACCCAGGGTCGCTTTCCACGTGCCACAGGGTTCCTGGGACTCCTATCCATTTTCAAGAGGAGTCAGGCATCGTCTCCTTTGAAAGCATTGATCTATGCCCACCTCTCGAGTTTTCAAAGGATGTGAGGCCTCCGGTCGCGAGAAGGCGGAGAACTAGGTTTTTCTCTGTGGTCTCCACGGGGGATTCAGACATCCCTTCGTCTTGGGAGATGCAAGACGAGTCTGCATTCAAATCACTGCAGGGATATCCGGCCTTACTTCGAGTCAGAGCATCTCGGTGTCCATTCCACTTGAGGCCATAAAATCAGGGTCCCTCTCACATACATGTAGCTGAGAGAAGCCTCCTCTTGAGGTGCTTGTGGAAAGTTGGTATTCCTCTTGAGTCGAAGCCAGGGACTAAGCTCTCATCTCGAGTTGATTTGGGGTCCACGGAGCCCTTTCGTCTTGCTCCAGTGACCTCAGGATCCCTCTAGACTTCAGACAGTGATCTTGGGTTTTCTCTGGAGTGCCATCAAGGAAATCAAGGCTCCTTTCAAGTTTGATGTGGAACACGGAATTGCTCTGCACGCAGTTCAGGGGAATCGGGCCTCATCTCGCGGCAAGGGGGATGTCTCATGGTTTTTCTCGACTTGGGGCCGGAACCTGGGGTATATTCTCGAGTTACGACGGGGAGGGCCCTTTCAGACACGTGTTTGTTCAGCGACGTCAGGACTCCTGCCTAGGTGCGAGGGACACCTCGGGATTCTCCTCGAGTCTTGGCATGGCAATTGGGATGCGTCTCCACGTGAGGCGGGAGACCCAGGGTCCCTTTCCCCGTGCCACAAGGATCCTCGGACTCCTATCCATTTTCAAGAAGAGTCAGGCATCGTCTCCTTTGGAAGCATTTATCTCCGCGGACCTCTCGAGTTTTCAAAGGATGTGAGGCCTCCGGTCTCGATGAGACGGTGAACTAGTTCTTTCTCTGTGGTCTCCACTGGGGATTCAGACATCCCTTCGTCTTGGGAGATGCAAGACGAGCCTGCATTCAGTTCACTGCAGGGATATCCGGCCTTACTTCGAGTCAGAGCATCTCGGTGTCCATTCCACTTAAGGCCACAAACTCGGGGTCCCTCTCAAATACCTGTAGCTGAGAGAAGCCTCCTCTTGAGGTGCTTGTGGAAAGTTGGTATTCCTCTTGAGTCTAAGCCAGGGACTAAGCTCTCATCTCGAGTTGATTTGGGGTCCACGGAGCCCTTTCCTGTTGGTCCAGTGACCTCAGGATCCCTCTAGACTTGAGACAGTGATCTTGGGTTTTCTCTGGAGTGCCATCATGGAAATCAAGGCTCCTTTCACGTTTGATGTGGAACACGGAATTGCTCTGCATGCAGTGCAGGGGAATCAGGCCTCATCTCGCGGCGAGGGGGAAATCTCATGGTTTTTCTCGAGTTGCGGCCTGAACCTGGGGTATATTCTCGAGTTACGACGGGAAGGGCCTTCCAGACACCTGTTTGTTGAGCGACGTCAGGACTCCTGCCTAGGTGCGAGGGACACCTCGGGATTCTCCTCGAGTCTTGGCATGGCAATTTGGACGCGTCTCCACGTGAGGCGGGAGACCCAGGTTCCCTTTCCACGTGCCACAGGGATCCTGGGACTCCTATCCATTTTCAAGAGGAGTCAGGCATCGTCTCCTTTGGAACCATTGATCTCCGCGGACCTCTCGAGTTTTCAAAGGATGTGAGGCCTCCGGTCGCGATGAGGCGGAGAACTCGGTCTTTCTCTGCGGTCTCCACAGGGGATTCAGACATCCCTTCGTCTTGGGAGATGCAAGACGAGCCTGCATTCAATTCACTGCAGGGATATCCGGCCTTACTTCGAATCAGAGCATCTCGGTGTCCATTCCACTTGAGGCCACAAACTCAGGGTCCGTCTCACATACCTGTAGCTGAGAGAAGCCTCCTCTTGAGGTGCTTGTGGAAAGTTGGTATTCCTCTTGATTCGAAGCCGGGGACTAAGCTCTCATCTCGAGTTGATTTGGGGTCCACAGAGCCCTTTCCTGTTGGTCCAGTGACCTCAGGATCCCTCTAGACTTGAGACAGTGATCTTGGGTTTTCTCTGGAGTGCCATCAAGGAAATCAAGGCTCCTTTCACGTTTGATGTGGAACACGGAATTGCTCTGCATGCAGTGCAGGGGAACCTGGCCTCATCTCGCGGCAAGGAGGATGTCTCATGGTTTTTCTAAGTAGCGGCCGGAACCTGGGGTATATTCTGAGTTACGACGCGGAGGGCCCTTCCAGACACGTGTTTGTTCAGCGACGTCAGGACTCATGCCTAGGTGCGAGGGACACCTCGGGATTCTCCGCGAGTCTTGGCATGGCAATTGGGACGCGTCTCCACGTGAGGCGGGAGACCTTGGGTCCCTTTCCACGTGCCACAGGGATCCTGGGACTCCTATCCATTTTCAAGAAGAGTCAGGCATCTTCTCCTTTGGAAGCATTGATCTCCGCGGACCTCTCGAATTTTCAAAGGATGTGAGGCCTCCGGTCGCGATGAGGCGGAGGACTAGGTCTTTCTCTGTGGTCTTCACAGGGGATTCAGACAACCCTTCGTCTTGGGAGATGCAAGACGAGCCTGCATTCAATTCACTGCAGGCATATCCGGCCTTACTTCGAGTCAGAGCATCTCGCTGTCCATTCCACTTTGGCCAAAAACTCAGGGTCCCTCTCACATACCTGTAGCTGAGAGAAGCCTCCTCTTGAGTGGCCTGTGGAAAGTTCGTATTCCTCTTGAGTCGAAACCAGGGACTAAGCTCTCATCTCGTGTTGATTTGGGGTCCCCGGAGCCCTTTAATGTTGCTCCAGTGATCTCAGGATCCCTCTAGACTTGAGACAGTGATCTTGGGTTTTCTCTGGAGTGCCATCAAGGAAATCAAGGCTCCTATCATATTTGATGTGGAACACGGAATTGCTCTGCACGCAGTGCAGGGGAATCGGGCCTCATCTCGCGGCGAGGGGGAAGTCTCATGGTTTTTCTCGAGTTGCGGCCGGAACTTGGGGTATATTCTCGAGTTACGACGGGGAGGGCCCTTCCAGACACGTGTTTGTTCAGCGACGTCAGGACTCCTGCCTAGGTGCGAGGGACACCTCGGGATTCTCCTCGAGTCTTGGCATGGCAATTGGGACGCGCCTCCATGTGAGGCGGAAGACCCAGGGTCGCTTTCCACGTGCCACAGGGTTCCTGGGACTCCTATCCATTTTCAAGAGGAGTCAGGCATCGTCTCCTTTGGAAGCATTGATCTCCACCCACCTCTCGAGTTTTCAAAGGATGTGAGGCCTCCGGTCACGAGAAGGCGGAGAACTAGGTTTTTCTCTGTGGTCTCCACGGGGGATTCAGACATCCCTTCGTCTTGGGAGATGCAAGACGAGTCTGCATTCAAATCACTGCAGGGATATCCGGTTTACTTCGAGTCAGAGCATCTCGGTGTACATTCCACTTGAGGCCACAAACTCAGGGTCCCTCTCACATACCTGTTGCTTAGAGAATCCTCCTCTTGAGGTGCTTGTGAAAAGTTGGTATTCCTCTTGAGTCGAAGCCAGGGATTAAGCTCTCATCTCGAGTTGATTTGGGGTCCACGGAGCCCTTTCGTGTTGCTCCAGTGACCTCAGGATCCCTCTAGACTTGAGACAGTGATCTTGGGTTTTCTCTGGAGTGCCATCAAGGAAATCAAGGCTCCTTTCACCTTTGATGAGGAACACGGAATTGCTTTGCATGCAGTGCAGGGGAATCGGGCCTCATCTCGCGGCGAGGGGGAAGTCTCATGGTTTTTCTCGAGTTGTGGCCGGAACCTGGGGTATATTCTCGAGGTACGACGGGGAGGGCCCTTCCAGACATGTGTTTGTTCAGCGACGGCAGGACTCCTGCCTAGGTGCGAGGGACACCTCGGGATTCTCCTCGAGTCTTGCCATGGCAATTGGGACGCGTCTCCACGTGAGGCGGGAGACCCAGGGTCCCTTTCCACGTGCCACAGGGATCCTGGGACTCCTATCCATTTTCAAGAGGAGTCAGGCATCGTCTCCTTTTGAAGCATTGATCTCCGCGGACCTCTCGAGTTTTCAAAGGATGTGAGGCCTCCAGTCGCGATGAGTCGGAGAACCAGGTCATTCTCTCTGGTCTCCACAGGGGATTCATAAATCTCTTCGTCTTGGGAGATGCAAGACGAGCCTGCATTCAATTCACTGTTGGGATATCCGGCCTTACTTCGAGTCAGAGCATCAAGGTGTCCATTCCACTTGAGGCCACAAAATCAGGGTAACTCTCATATACTTGTAGCTGAGAGAAGCCTCCTCTTGAGGTGCTTGTGGAAAGTTGGTATTCCTCTTGAGTCGAAGGCAGGGACTAAGCTCTCATCTCGAGTTGATTTGGGGTCCACGGAGCCCTTTCCTGTTGGTCCAGTGACCTCAGGATCCCTCTAGACTTGAGACAGTGATCTTGGGTTTTCTCTAGAGTGCCATCAAGGAAATCAAGGCTCCTTTCACGTTTCATGTGGAACACGGAATTGCTCTGCATGCAGTGCAGGGGAATCAGGCCTCATCTCGCGGCGAGGGGGAAATCTCATGGTTTTTCTCGAGTTGCGGCCTGAACCTGGGGTATATTCTCGAGTTACGACGGGAAGGGCCTTCCAGACACGTGTTTGTTGAGCGACCTCAGGACTGCTGCCTAGGTGCGAGGGACACCTCGGGATTCTCCTCGAGTCTTGGCATGGCAATTTGGACGCGTCTCCACGTGAGGCGGGAGACCCAGGTTCCCTTTCCACGTGCCACAGGGATCCTGGGACTCCTATCCATTTTCAAGAGGAGTCAGGCATCGTCTCCTTTGGAAGCATTGATCTCCGCGGACCTCTCGAGTTTTCAAAGGATGTGAGGCCTCCGGTCGCGATGAGGCGGAGAACTCGGTCTTTCTCTGCGGTCTCCTCAGGGGATTCAGACATCCCTTCGTCTTGGGAGATGCAAGACGAGCCTGCATTCAATTCACTGCAGGGATATCCGGCCTTACTTCGAATCAGAGCATCTCGGTGTCCATTCCACTTGAGGCCACAAACTCAGGGTCCGTCTCACATACCTGTAGCTGAGAGAAGCCTCCTCTTGAGGTGCTTGTGGAAAGTTGGTATTCCTCTTGATTCGAAGCCGGGGACTAAGTTCTCATCTCGAGTTGATTTGGGGTCCACGGAGCCCTTTCCTGTTGGTCCAGTGACCTCAGGATCCCTCTAGACTTGAGACAGTGATCTTGGGTTTTCTCTGGAGTGCCATCAAGGAAATCAAGGCTCCTTTCACGTTTGATGTGGAACACGGAATTGCTCTGCATGCAGTGCAGGGGAATCTGGCCTCATCTCGCGGCAAGGAGGATGTCTCATGGTTTTTCTAAGTAGCGGCCGGAACCTGGGGTATATTCTGAGTTACGACGCGGAGGGCCCTTCCAGACACGTGTTTGTTCAGCGACGTCAGGACTCATGCCTAGGTGCGAGGGACACCTCGGGATTCTCCGCGAGTCTTGGCATGGCAATTGGGACGCGTCTCCACGTGAGGCGGGAGACCTTGGGTCCCTTTCCACGTGCCACAGGGATCCTGGGACTCCTATCCATTTTCAAGAAGAGTCAGGCATCTTCTCCTTTGGAAGCATTGATCTCCGCGGACCTCTCGAATTTTCAAAGGATGTGAGGCCTCCGGTCGCGATGAGGCGGAGAACTAGGTCTTTCTCTGTGGTCTCCACAGGGGATTCAGACATCCCTTCGTCTTGGGAGATGCAAGACGAGCCTGCATTCAGTTCACTGCAGGGATATCCGGCCTTACTTCGAGTCAGAGCATCTCGGTGTCCATTCCACTTAAGGCCACAAACTCGGGGTCCCTCTCAAATACCTGTAGCTGAGAGAAGCCTCCTCTTGAGGTGCTTGTGGAAAGTTGGTATTCCTCTTGAGTCTAAGCCACGGACTAAGCTCTCATCTCGAGTTGATTTGGGGTCCACGGAGCCCTTTCCTGTTGGTCCAGTGACCTCAGGATCCCTCTAGACTTGAGACAGTGATCTTGGGTTTTCTCTGGAGTGCCATGATGGAAATCAAGGCTCCTTTCACGTTTGATGTGGAACACGGAATTGCTCTGCATGCAGTGCAGGGGAATCGGGCCTCATCTCGCGGCGAGGGGGAAGTCTCATGGTTTTTCTCAAGTTGTGGCCGGAACCTGGGGTATATTCTCGAGGTACGACGGGGAGGGCCCTTCCAGACATGTGTTTGTTCAGCGACGTCAGGACTCCTGCCTAGGTGCGAGGGACACCTCGGGATTCTCCTCGAGTCTTGCCATGGCAATTGGGACGCGTCTCCACGTGAGGCGGGAGACCCAGGGTCCCTTTCCACGTGCCACAGGGATCCTGGGACTCCTATCCATTTTCAAGAGGAGTCAGGCATCGTCTCCTTTTGAAGCATTGATCTCCGCGGACCTCTCGAGTTTTCAAAGGATGTGAGGCCTCCAGTCGCGATGAGTCGGAGAACCAGGTCATTCTCTCTGGTCTCCACAGGGGATTCATAAATCTCTTCATCTTGGGAGATGCAAGACGAGCCTGCATTCAATTCACTGTTGGGATATCCGGCCTTACTTCGAGTCAGAGCATCAAGGTGTCCATTCCACTTGAGGCCACAAAATCAGGGTAACTCTCATATACATGTAGCTGAGAGAAGCCTCCTCTTGAGGTGCTTGTGGAAAGTTGGTATTCCTCTTGAGTCGAAGCCAGGGACTAAGCTCTCATCTCGAGTTGATTTGGGGTCCACGGAGCCCTTTCCTGTAGCTACAGTGACCTCAGGGTCCCCCTAGACTTGAGACAGTGATCTTGGCTTTTCTCTGGGGTGCCATCAAGGAAATCAAGGCTCCTTTCACGTTTGATTTGTCACACGGAATTGCTCTGCACGCAATGCAGGGGAATCGGGCCTCATCTCGCAGAGAGGGGGAAGTCTCATGGTTGTTCTCGAGTTGCGGCTGGAACCCGGGGTATATTCTCGAGTTACAACGGGGAGGCCCCTTCCACACACGTGTTTGTTCAGCGACGTCAGGACTCTTGCCTAGGAGTGAGGGACACCTCGAGATTCTCCTCGAGGCTTGGCATGGCAATTGGGACGCGTCTCCACGTGAGGCAGGAGACCCAGGGTCCCTTTCCACGTGCCACAGGGATCCTGGGACTCCTATCCATTTTCAAGAGGAGTCAGGCATCGTCTCCTTTGGAAGCATTGATCTCCGCGGGCCTCTCGCGTTTTCAAAGGATGTGAGGCCTCCGGTCGCGATGAAGCAGAGAACTAGGTCTTTCTCTGTGGTCTCCACAGGGGATTCAGACATCCCTTCTTCTTGGGAGATGCAAGACGAGCCTGCATTCAATTCACTGCAGGGATATCAGGCATTACTTCGAGTCAGAGCATCTCGGTGTCCATTCCACTTGAGGCCACAAACTCAGGGTCCCTCTCACATACATGTAGCTGAGAGAAGCCTCCTCTTGAGGTGCTTGTGGAAAGTTGGTATTCCTCTTGAGTCGAAGCCAGGGACTAAGCTCTCATCTCGATTTGATTTGGTGTCCACGGAACACTTTCCTGTTGCTACAGTGACCTCAGGATCCCTCTAGACTTGGGACAGTGATCTTGGGTTTTCTCTGGAGTGCAATCAAGGAAATCAAGTCTCCTTTCTCGTTTCATGTGGAACATGGAATTGCTCTGCACGCAGTGTAGGGGAATCGGGCCTCATCTCGCAGAGAGGCGGAAGTCTCACGGTTTTTCTCGAGTCTCGGCCGGAACCTGGGGTATATTCTCGAGTTACGACGGGGAGTGCCCTTCCAGACACGTGTTTGTTCAGCGACGTCAGGCCTCCTGCCTAGGTGCGAGGGACACCTCGGGATTCTCCTCGAGTCTTGGCATGGCAATTGGGTCGTGTCTCCACGTGAGGCGGGAGACCCAGTGTCCCGTTCCACGTGCCACAGGGATCCTGGGACTCCTATCCATTTTCAAGAGGAGTCAGGCATCCTCTCCTTTGGAAGCATTGATCTCCGCGGACCTCTCGAGTTTTCAAAGGATGTGAGGCCTCCGTCGCGATGAGGCGGAGAACTAGGTCTTTCTCTGTGGTCTCCACAATGGATTCAGACATCCCCTCGTCTTGGGAGATGCAAGACGAGCCTGCATTCAATTCACTGCAGGGATATCCGGCCTTACTTCGAGTCAGAGCATCTCGGTGTCCATTGACCTTGAGGCCACAAACTCAGGGTCCCTCTCACATACCTGTAGCTGAGAGAAGCTTCCTCTTGAGGTGCTTGTGGAAAGTTGGTATTCCTCTTGAGTGGAAGCCAGGGACTAAGCTCTCATCTCGAGTTGATTGTGGTCCACGGAGCCCTTTCGTGTTGCTCCTGTGACCTCAGGATCCCTCTAGACTTGAGACAGTGATCTTGGGTTTTCTCTGGACTGCCATCAAGGAAATCAAGGCTCCTTTCAGGTTTGATGTGGAACACGGAATTGCTCTGCACGGAGTGCAGGGGAATCGGGCCTCATCTTTCGGCGAGGGGAAGTATCATGGTTTTTCTCGAGGTGCGGCCGGATCCTGGGGTATATTCTCGAGTTACGACGGGGAGGGCCCTTCCACACACGAGTTTGTTCAGCGACGTCAGGACTCCTGCCTAGGTGCGAGGGACACCACGGGATTCTCCTCGAGTCTTGGCATGTCAATTGGGATGCCTCTCCACATGAGGCGGGAGACCCAGGATCCCCTTCCACGTGCCACAGGGATCCTGGGACTCCTATCCATTTTCAAGAGGAGTCAGGCATCATCTCCTTTGGAAGCATTGATCTCCGCGGACCTCTCGAGTTTTCAAAGGATGTGAGGCCTCCGGTCGCGATGAGGCGGAGAACCAGGTCTTTCTCTGTGGTCTCCACAGGGGATTCAGACATCCCTTCGTCTTGGGAGATGCAAGACGAGAATGCATTTAATTCACTGGAGGGATATCCGGCCTTACTTCGAGTCAGAGCATTTCGGTGTCCATTCCACTTGAGGCCACAAACTCAGGGTTCCTCTCACATACCTGTAGCTGAGAGAAGCCTCCTCTTGAGGTGCTTGTGGAAAGTTGGTATTCCTCTTGAGTCCAAGCCAGGGACTAAGCTCTCATATCGAGTTGATTGGGGGTCCACGGAGCCCTTTCCTGTTGCTCCAGTGACTTCAGGATCCCTCTGGACTTGAGACAGTGATCTTGGGTTTTCGCTGGAGTGCCATCAAGGAAATCAAGGCTCATTTCACATTTGATGTGGAACACGGAATTGCTTTGCACGCAGTGCAGGGGAATCGGGTCTCATCTCGCGGCGAGGGGGAAGTCTCATGGTTTTTCTCGAGTTGCGGCCGGAACCTGGGGTATATTCTCGAGTTAGGACGGGGAGGGCCCGTCCAGACACGTGTTTGTTCAGCGAAGTCAGGACTCCTGCCTAGGTTCGATGGACACCTCGGTATTCTCCCCAAGTCTTGGCATGGCAATTGGGACGCGTCTCCACGTGAGGCGGGAGACCCAGGGTCCCTTTCCACGTGCCACAGGAATCCTGGGACTCCTATCCATTTTCAAGAGGAGTCAGGAATCGTTGCCTTGGGAAGCATTGGTCTCCGCGGACCTCTCAAGTTTTCAATGGATGTGAGGCCTCCGGTCGCGATGAGGCGGAGAACTAGGTCTTTCTCATTGGTCTCCACAGGGGATTCAGACATGCCTTCGTCTTGGGAGATGAAAGACGAGCCTGCTTTCAATTCACTGCAGGGATATCCGGCCTTACTTCGAGTCAGAGCATCTCGGTGTCCATTCCACTTGAGGCCACAAACTCAGGGTCCCTCTCACATACCTGTAGCTGAGAGAAGCCTCCTCTTGAGGTGCTTGTGGAAAGTTGGTATTCCTCTTGAGTCGAAGCCAGGGACTAAGCTCTCATCTCGAGTTGACTTGGTGTCCACGGAGCATTTTTGTGTTGCTCCAGTGACCTCAGGATCCCTCTAGAATTGAGAGAGTGATCTTGGGATTTCTCTGGAGTGCCATCAAGGAAATCAAGGCTCCGTTCACGTTTGATGTGGAACACGGAATTGCTCTGCACGCAGTGCACGGAATCGGGCCTCATCTCGGGGCGAGGGGGAAGTCTCATGGTTTTTCTCGAGTTGCGGACGGACCCTGTGGTATATTCTCGAGTTACGACGGGAGGGCCCTTCCAGACACGTGTTTGTTCAGCGACGCCAGGCCTCGGGCCTAGGTGAGAGGGACACCTCGGGATTCTCCTCGAGTCTTGGCATGGCAATTGGGACGCGTCTCCACGTGAGGCGGGAGACCCAGGGTCCCTTTCCACGTGCCACACGGATCCTGGGACTCCTATCCATTTTCAAGAGGAGTCAGGCATCGTCTCCTTTTGTAGCATTGATCTCCGCGGAACTCTCGAGTTTTCAAATGATGTGAGGCCTCCGGTCGCGTTGAGGCGGAGGACTAGGTCTTTCTCTGTGGTCTCCACAGGGGATTCAGACAACCCTTCGTCTTGGGAGATGCAAGACGAGCCTGCATCCAATTCACTGCAGGGATATCCGGCCTTACTTCGAGTCAGAGCACCTCGGTATCCATTCCACTTGAGGCCACAAACTCGGGGTCCCTCAAATATACCTGAAGCTGAGAGAAGCCTCCTCTTGACGTGCTTGTGGAAAGTTGTTATTCCTCTTGACTCGAAGCCAGGGACTAAGCTCTCATCTCGAGTTGATTTGGGGTCCACGGAGCCTTTTCGTGTTGCTACAGTGACCTCAGGATCCCTCTGGACTTGAGACAGGGATCTTGGGTTTTCTCTGGAGTGCCATCAAGGAAATCAAGGCTCCTTTCACGTTTGATGTGGAACACGGAATTGCTCTGCACGCAGTGCAGGGGAATCGGGCCTCATCTCGCGGCGAGGGGGAAGTCTTGGTTTTTCGCGAGTGGCGGCCGGAACCTGGGGTATATTCTCGAGTTACGACGGGGAGGGCCCTTCCAGACACGTGTTTCTTCAGCGAAGTGAGGACTCCTGACTAGGTGCGAGGGACACCTCGGGGTTCTCCTCGAGTCTTGGCATGGCAATTGGGACGCGTCTCCATGTGAGGCGGGAAACCCAGGGTCCCTTTCCACGTGCCACAGGGATCCTGGGACTCCTATCCATTTTCAAGAGGAGTCAGGCATCGTCTCCTTTGGAAGCATTGATCTCCGCAGACCTCTCGAGTTTTGAAAGGATGTGAGGCCTCCGGTCGCGATGAGCCGGAGAACTAGTTCTTTCTCTGTGGTCTCCACAGGGGATTCAGACATCCCTTCCTCTTAGGAAATGCAAGACGAGCCTGCTTTCAATTCCCTGCAGGAATATCCGGCCTTACTTCGAGTCAGAGCATCTCGGTGTCCATTCCACTTGAGGCCACAAACTCAGGGTCCCTCTCACATACCTGTAGCTGAGAGAAGCCTCCTCTTGAGGTGCTTGTGGAAAGTTGGTATTCCTCTTGACTCGAAGCCAGGGACTAAGCTCTCATCTCGAGTTGATTTGGGGTCCACGGAGCCCTTTGGTGTTGCTCCAGTGACCTCAGGATCCCTCTAGACTTGAGACAGTGATCTTGCGTTTTCTCTGGAGTGCCATCAAGGAAATCAAGGCTCCTTTCACGTTTGATATGGAACATGAAATTGCTCTGCATGCAGTGCAGGGGAATCGGGCCTCATCTCGTGGCGAGGGGGAAGTCTCATGGTTTTTCTCGAGTTGCGGCCGGAACCTGGGGTATATTCTCGAGTTACGAAGGGGAGGTCTCTTCCAGACACGTGTTTGTTCAGCGACGTCAGGACTCCTGCCTAGGTGCGAGGGACACCTCGGGATTCTCCTCGAGCCTTGGCATGGCAATTGGGACGCGTCTCCACGTGAGGCGGGAGACCCAGGGTCCCTTTCCACGTGCCACAGGGATCCTGGAACTCCTATCCATTTTCAGTAGGAGTCAGGCATGGTCTCCTTTGGAAGCATTGATCTCCGCGGACCTCTCGAGTTTTCAAAGGATGTGAGGCCTCCGGTCACGATGAGGCGGAGGACTAGGTCTTTCTCTGTGGTCTCCACAGGGGATTCAGGCAACCCTTCGTCTTGGGAGATGCAAGACGAGCCTGCATTCAATTCACTGCAGGGATATCCGGCCTTACTTCGAGTCAGAGCATCTCGGTGTCCATTCCACTTGAGGCCACAAACTCAGGGTCCCTCTCACATACATGTAACTGAGAGAAGCCTCCTCTTGAGGGGCTTGTGGAAAGTTCGTATTCCTCTTGAGACGAAGCCAGGGACTAAGCTCTCATCTCGAGGTGATTTGGGGTCCACGGAGCCCTTTCCTGTTGGTCCAGTGACCTCAGGATCCCTCTAGTCTTGAGACAGTGATCTTGGGTTTTCTCTGGCGTGCCATCAAGGAAATCCGGCTCCTTTCAAGATTGATGTGGAACACGGAATTGCTCTGCATGCAGTGCAGGGGAATCAGGCCTCAACTCGCGGCGAGGGGTAAATCTCATGGTTTTTCTCGAGTTGCGGCCCGAACCTGGGGTATATTCTCGAGTTACGACGGGGAGGGCCCTTCCAGACACGTGTTTGTTCAGCGACGTCAGGACTCCTGCCTAGGTGCGAAGGACACCTCGGGATTCTCCTCGAGTCTTGGCATGGCAATTGGGACGCGTCTCCACGTGAGGCGGGAGACCCAGGTTCCCTTTCCACGTGCCACAGGGATCCTGGGACTCCTATCCATTTTCAAGAGGAGTCAGGCATCGTCTCCTTTGGAAGCATTGATCTCCGCGGACCTCTCGAGTTTTCAAAGGATGTGAGGCCACCGGACGCGATGAGGCAGAGAACTCGGTCTTTCTCTGTGGTCTCCACAGGGGATTCAGACATCCCTTCGTCTTGGGAGATGCAAGATGAGCCTACATTCAATTCACTGCAGGGATAACCGGCCTTACTTCGAGTCAGAGCATCTCGGTGTCCATTCCACTTGAGGCCACAAACTCAGGGTCCCTCTCACATACCTCTAGCTGAGAGAAGCCTCCTCTTGAGGTGCTTGTGGAAAGTTGGTATTCCTCTTGAGTCGAAGCCAAGGACTAAGCTCTCATCTCGAGTTGATTTGGGGTCCACGGAGCCCTTTCGTGTTGCTCCAGTGACCTCAGGATCCCTCTAGACTTGAGACAGTGATCTTGGGTTTTCTCTGGAGTGCCATCAAGGAAATCAAGTCTCCTTTCACGTTTAGTGTGGAACACGGAATTGTTCTGCACGCAGTGCAGGGGAATCGGACCTCATCTCGCGGCGAAGGGGAAGTCTCATGGTGTTTCTCGAGTTGTGGCCGGAACCTGGGGTATATTCTCGAGTTACGACGGGGAGGGCCCTTCCAGACACGTGTTTGTTCAGCGACGTCAGGACTCCTGCCTAGGTGCGAGGGACACCTCGGGATACTCCTCGAGTCTTGGAATGGCAATTGGGACGCGTATCCACGTGAGGGGGGAGACCCAGGCTCCCTATCCACGTGCCACAGGGATCCTGGGACTCCTATCCATTTTCAAGAGGAGTCAGGCATCGTCCCCTTTGGAAGCATTGATCTCCTCAGACATCTCGAGTTTTCAAAGGATGTGAGGCCTGCGGTCGCGTTGAGGCGGAGGACTAGGACATTCTCTGTGATCTCCACAGGGGATTCAGACATCCCTTCGTCTTGGGAGATGCAAGACGAGCCTGCATTCAATTCACTGCAGGGATATCCAGCCTTACTTTGAGTCGAGCATCTCGGTGTCCTTTCCACTTAAGGCCACAAACTCGGGGTCCCTCTCACATACCTGTAGCTGAGAGAAGCCTCCTCTTGAGGTGCTTGTGGAAAGTTGGTATTCCTCTTGAGTCGAAGCCAGGGACTAAGCTCACATCTCTAGCTGATTTGGGGTCCACGGAGCCCTTTCTTGTTGCTCCAGTGACCTCAGGATCCCTCTAGACTTGAGACAGTGATCTTGGGTTTTCTCTGGAGTGCCATCAAGGAAATCAAGGCTCCTTTCATTTTTGATGTGGAATACGGAATTGCTCTGCACGCAGGGCAGGGGAATCGGGCCTCATATCGCGGCGAGGGGGAAGTCTCATGGTTTTTCTCGAGTTGTGGCCGGAACATGGGTATATTCTCGAGTTACGACGGGGAGGGCCCTTCCAGACACGTGTTTGTTCAGCGAGGTCAGGACTCCTGCCTAGGTGCGAGGGACACCTCGGGATTCTCCTCGAGTCTTGGCATGGCAATTGGGACGCGTCTCCACGTGAGGCGGGAGACCCAGGGTCCCTTTCCACGTGCCACAGGGATCCTGGGACTCCTGTCCATTTTCTGGAGGTGTCAGGCATCGTCTCCTTTGGAAGCATTGATCTCCGCAGACCTCTCGAGTTTTCAAAGGATGTGAGGCCTCCGGTCGCGTTGAGGCGGAGGACTAGGACATTCTCTGTGATCTCCACAGGGGATTCAGACATCCCTTCGTCTTGGGAGATGCAAGACGAGCCTGCATTCAATTCACTGCAGGGATATCCAGCCTTACTTCGAGTCGAGCATCTCGGTGTCCTTTCCACTTGAGGCCACAAAATCAGGGTCCCTCTCACATACCTGTAGCTGAGAGAAGCCTCCTCTTGAGGTGCTTGTGGAAACTTGGTATTCCTCTTGAATCGAAGCTGGGAATAAGCTCTCATCTCGAGTTGATTTGGGGTCCCCGGAGCCCTTTCATGTTGCTCCAGTGACCTCAGGATCCCTCTAGACTTGAGACAGTGATCTTGGGTTTTCCCTGGAGTGCCATCAAGGAAATCAAGGCTCCTATCATGTTTGATGTGGAACACGGAATTGCTCTGCACGCAGTGCAGGGGAATCGGGCCTCATCTCGCGGCGAGGGGGATGTCTCATGGTTTTTCTCGAGTTGCGGCCAGAACTTGGGATATATTCTCGAGTTACGGACGGGGAGGGCCCTTCCAGACACGTGTTTGTTCAGCGACGTCAGGACTCCTGCCTAGGTGCGAGGGACACCTCGAGATTCTCCGCGAGTCTTGGAATGGCAAGTGGGACGCGTCTCCACGTGAGGCGGGAGACCTTGGGTCCCTTTCCACGTGCCACAGGGATCCTGGGACTCCTATACATTTTCAAGAAGAGTCAGGCATCTTCTCCTTTGGAAGCATTGATCTCCGCGGACCTCTCGAATTTTCAAAGGATGTGAGGCCTCCGGTCGCGATGAGGCGGAGAACTAGGTCTTTCTCTGTGGTCTCCACAGGGGATTCAGACAACCCTTCGTCTTGGGAGATGCAAGACGAGCCTGCATTCAATTCACTGCAGGCATATCCGGCCTTACTTCGAGTCAGAGCATCTCGCTGTCCATTCCACTTTGGCCAAAAACTCAGGGTCCCTCTCACATACCTGTAGCTGAGAGAAGCCTCCTCTTGAATGGCCTGTGGAAAGTTCGTATTCCTCTTGAGTCGAAGCCAGGGACTAAGCTCTCATCTCGTGTTGATTTGGGGTCCCCGGAGCCCTTTAATGTTGCTCCAGTGACTTCAGGATCCCTCTAGACTTGAGACAGTGATCTTGGGTTTTCTCTGGAGTGCCATCAAGGAAATCAAGGCTCCTATCATATTTGATGTGGAACACGGAATTGCTCTGCACGCAGTGCAGGGGAATCGGGCCTCATCTCGCGGCGAGCGGGAAGTCTCATGGTTTTTCTCGAGTTGCGGCCTGAACCTGGGGTATATTCTCGAGTTACGACGGGAAGGGCCTTCCAGACACGTGTTTGTTGAGCTACGTCAGGACTCCTGCCTAGGTGCGAGGGACACCTCCGGATTCTCCTCGAGTCTTGGCATGGCAATTTGGACGCGTCTCCACGTGATGCGGGAGACGCAGGTTCCCTTTCCACGTGCCACAGGGATCCTGGGACTCCTATCCATTTTCAAGAGGAGTCAGGCATCGTCTCCTTTGGAAGCATTGATCTCCGCGGACCTCTCGAGTTTTCAAAGGATGTGAGGCCTCCGGTCGCGATGAGGCGGAGAACTCGGTCTTTCTCTGCGGTCTCCACAGGGGATTCAGACATCCCTTCGTCTTGGGAGATGCAAGACGAGCCTTCATTCAATTCACTGCAGGGATATCCGGCCTTACTTCGAATCAGAGCATCTCGGTGTCCATTCCACTTGAGGCCACAAACTCAGGGTCCCTCTCACATACCTGTACCTGAGAGTAGCCTCCTCTTGAGGTGCTTGTGGAAAGTTGGTATTCCTCTTGATTCGAAGCCGGGGACTAAGCTCTCATCTCGAGTTGATTTGGGGTCCACGGAGCCCTTTCCTGTTGGTCCAGTGACCTCAGGATCCCTCTAGACTTGAGACAGTGATCTTGGGTTTTCTCTGGAGTGCCATCAAGGAAATCAAGGCTCCTTTCACGTTTGATGTGGAACACGGAATTGCTCTGCATGCAGTGCAGGGGAATCTGGCCTCATCTCGTGGCAAGGAGGATGTCTCATGGTTTTTCTAAGTAGCAGCCGGAACCTGGGGTATATTCTGAGTTACGACGCGGAGGGCCCGTCCAGACACGTGTTTGTTCAGCGACGTTAGGACTCATGCCTAGGTGCGAGGGACACCTCGAGATTCTCAGCGAGTCTTGGAATGGCAAGTGGGACGCGTCTCCACGTGCGGCGGGAGACCTTGGGTCCCTTTCCACGTGCCACAGGGATCCTGGGACTCCTATCCATTTTCAAGAAGAGTCAGGCATCTTCTCCTTTGGAAGCATTGATCTCCGCGGACCTCTCGAATTTTCAAAGGATGTGAGGCCTCCGGTCGCGATGAGGCGGAGAACTAGGTCTTTCTCTGTGGTCTCCACAGGGGATTCAGACAACCCTTCGTCTTGGGAGATGCAAGACGAGCCTGCATTCAATTCACTGCAGGCATATCCGGCCTTACTTCGAGTCAGAGCATCTCGCTGTCCATTCCACTTTGGCCAAAAACTCAGGGTCCCTCTCACATACCTGTAGCTGAGAGAAGCCTCCTCTTGAGTGGCCTGTGGAAAGTTCGTATTCCTCTTGAGTCGAAGCCAGGGACTAAGCTCTCATCTCGTGTTGATTTGGGGTCCCCGGAGCCCTTTAATGTTGCTCCAGTGACTTCAGGATCCCTCTAGACTTGAGACAGTGATCTTGGGTTTTCTCTGGAGTGCCATCAAGGAAATCAAGGCTCCTATCATATTTGATGTGGAACACGGAATTGCTCTGCACGCAGTGCAGGGGAATCGGGCCTCATCTCGCGGCGAGGGGGAAGTCTCATGGTTTTTCTCGAGTTGCGGCCGGAACTTGGGGTATATTCTCGAGTTACGACGGGGAGGGCCCTTCCAGACACGTGTTTGTTCAGCGACGTCAGGACTCCTGCCTTGGTGCGAGGGACACCTCGGGATTCTCCTCGAGTCTTGGCATGGCAATTGGGACGCGCCTCCATGTGAGGCGGGAGACCCAGGGTCGCTTTCCACGTGCCACAGGGTTCCTGGGACTCCTATCCATTTTCAAGAGGAGTCAGGCATCGTCTCCTTTGGAAGCATTGATCTCCGCCCACCTCTCGAGTTTTCAAAGGATGTGAGGCCTCCGGTCGCGAGAAGGCGGAGAACTAGGTTTTTCTCTGTGGTCTCCACAGGGGATTCAGACATCCCTTCGTCTTGGGATGTGAAAGACGAGCCTGCATTCAATTCACTGCAGGGATATCCGGCCTTACTTCGAGTCAGAGCATCTCGGTGTCCATTCCACTTGAGGCCACAAACTCAGGGTCCCTCTCACATACCTGTAGCTGAGAGAAGCCTCGTTTTGAGGTGCTTATGAAAAGTGGGTATTCCTCTTGATTCGAAGCCAGGGTCTAAGCTCTCATCTCGAGTTGATCTGGGGTCCACGGAGCCCTTAGGTGTTGCTCCAGTGACCTCAGGATCCCTCTAGACTTGAGACAGTGATCTTGGGTTTTCTCTGGAGTGCCATCAAGGAAATCAAGGCTCCTTTCACGTTTGATGTGGAACACGGAATTGCTCTGCACGCAGTGCAGGGGAATCGGCCTCATCTCCCGGCGAGGGGGAAGTCTAATGGTTTTTCTCGAGTTGCGGCCGGAACCTGGGGTATATTCTCGAGTTACGACGGGGAGGGCCCTTCCAGACACGTGTTTGTTCAGCGACGTCAGGAATCCTGCCTAGGTGTGAGGGACACCTCGGTATTCTCCTCGAGTCTTGGCATGGCAATGGGGAAGCGACTCCACGTGAGGCGGGAGACCCAGGGTCCCTTTCCACGTGCCACAGGGATCCTGGGACTCCTATCCATTTTCAAGAGGAGACAGGCATCGTCTCCTTTGGAAGCATTGATATAGGAGGACCTCTCGAATTTTCAAAGGATGTGAGGCCCCCGGTCGCTATGAGGCGGAGAATTAGGTCTTTCTCTGTGGTCTCCACAGGGGATTCAGACATCCCTTCGTCTTGGGAGATGCAAGACGAGCCTGCATTCAATTCACTGCAGGGATATCCGGCCTTACTTCGAGTCAGAGCATCTCGGTGTCCATTCCACTTGAGGCCACAAAATCAGGGTAACTCTCATATACTTGTAGCTGAGAGAAGCCTCCTCTTGAGGTGCTTGTGGAAAGTTGGTATTCCTCTTTAGTCGAAGCCAGGGACTAAGCTCTCATCTCGAGTTGATTTGGGGTCCATGGAGCCCTTTCCTGTAGCTACAGTGACCTCAGGGTCCCTCTAGACTTGAGACAGTGATCTTGGCTTTTCTCTGGGGTGCCATCAAGGAAATCAAGGCTCCTTTCACGTTTGATTTGTCACACGGAATTGCTCTGCACGCAATGCAGGGGAATCGGGCCTCATCTCGCAGAGAGGGGGAAGTCTCATGGTTGTTCTCGAGTTGCGGCTGGAACCCGGGGTATATTCTCGAGTTACAATGGGGAGGCCCCTTCCACACACGTGTTTGTTCAGCGACGTCAGGACTCTTGCCTAGGAGTGAGGGACACCTCGGGATTCTCCTCGAGGCTTGGCATGGCAATTGGGACGCGTCTCCACGTGAGGCGGGAGACCCAGGGTCCCTTTCCACGTGCCACAGGGATCCTGGGACTCCTATCCATTTTCAAGAGGAGTCAGGCATCGTCTCCTTTGGAAGCATTGATCTCCGCGAACCTCTCGAATTTTCAAAGGATGTGAGGCCTCCGGTCGCGATGAGGCGGAGAACTAGTTCTTTCTCTGTGGTCTCCACAGGGGATTCAGACATCCCGTCGTCTTGGGAGATGCAAGACGAGCCTGCATTCAATTCACTGCAGGGATATCCGGCCTTACTTCGAGTCAGAGCATCTCGGTGTCCATTCCACCTGAGGCCACAAATTCAGGGTCTTTCTCACATACCTGTAGCTGAGAGAAGCCTCCTCTTGAGGTGCTTGTGGAAAGTTGGTATTCCTCTTGAATCGAAGCCAGGGACTAAGCTCTCATCTCGAGTTGATTGGGGGTCCAGGGAGCCCTTTCCTGTTGCTCCAGTGACCTCAGGATCCCTCTAGACTTGAGACAGTGATCTTGGGTTTTCTCTGGAGTGCCATCAAGGAAATCAAGGGTCCTTTCAAGTTTGAGGTGGAACACGGAACTGCTCTGCCCGCAGTGCAGGGGAATCGGGCCTCATCTCGCGGCGAGGGGGAAGTCTCATGGTTTTTCTCGAGTTGCGGCCGGAACCTGGGCTATATTCTCGAGTTACGACGGGGAGGGCCCTTCCAGACACGTGTTTGTTCAGCGACGTCAGGACTCCTGCCTTGGTGCGAGGGACACCTCGGGATTCTCCTTGAGTCTTGGCATGGCAATTGGGACGTGTCTCCACGTGAGGCGGGAGACGCAGGGTCCCTTTCCTCGTGCCACAGGGATCCTGGGACTCCTATCCATTTTCAAGAGGAGTCAGGCATCGTCTCCTTTGGAAGCATTGATCTCTGAAGACCTCTCGAGTTTTCAAAGGATGTGAGGCCTCCGGTCGCAATGAGGCGGAGAACTTGGTCTTTCTCTGCGGTCTCCACAGGGGATTCAGACATACCTTCGTCTTGGGAGATGCAAGACGAGCCTGCATTCAATTCACTGCAGGGATATCCAGCCTTACTTCATGTCAGACCATATCGGTGTCCATTCCACTTGAGGCCACAAACTCAGGGTCCCTCTCAAATACCTGTTGCTGAGAGAAGCCTCCTCTTGAGGTGATTGTGGAAAGTTGGTATTCCTGTTGAGTCGAAGCCAGGGACTAAGCTCTCATCTCGAGTTGATTTGGGGTCCACGGAGCTCTTTCGTGTTGCTCCAGTGACCTCAGAATCCCTCTAGACATGAGACAGTGATCTTGGGTTTTCTCTGGAGTGCCATCAAGGAAATCAAGGCTCCTTTCAAGTTTGATGTGGAACACGGAATTGCTCTACCCGCATTGCAGGGGAATCGGGCCTCATCTCATGGCGAGGGGGAAGTCTCATGGTTTTTCTCGAGTTGCGGCAGAAACCTGGGGTATATTCTCGAGTTACGACGGGGAGGGCCCTTCCATACACGTGTTTGTTCAGCGACGTCAGGTCTCCTGCCTAGGTGCGAGGGACACCTCGTGATTCTCTTCGAGTCTTGGCATGGCAATTCGGACGCGTCTCCACGTGAGAAGGGGGACCCAGCGTCCCTTTCCCCGTGCCACAGGGATCCTGGGACTCCTATCCATTTTCAAGAGGAATCAGGCATCGTCTCCTTTGGAAGCATTGATCTCCGAGGACCTCTCGAGTTTTCAAAGGATGTGAGGCCTCCGGTCGCGATGAGTGGGAGGACTAGGTCTTTCTCTGTGGTCTCCACTGGGGATTCCGACATCCCTTCATCTTGGGAGATGCAAGACGAGCCTGCATTCAATTCATTGCAGGGATATCCGGCCTTACTTCGAGTCAGAGCATCTCGGTGTCCATTCCACTTGAGGCCACAAACTCAGGGGACCTCTCACATACCTGTAGCTGAGAGAAGCCTCCTTTTGAGGTGCTTGTGGAAAGTTGGTATTCCTCTTGAGTCGAAGCCAGGGACTAAGCTCTCATCTCGAGTTGATTTGCGTTCCACGGAGCCCTTTCGTGTTGCTACAGTGACCTCAGGATCCCTCTAGACTTGAGACAGTGATCTTGGGTTTTGTCTGAAGTGCCATCAAGGAAATCAAGGCTCCTTTCATGTTTGATGTGGAACACGGAATTGCTCTGCACGCAGTGCAGGGGAATCGGGCCTCATCTCACGGCGAGGGGGAAGTCTCATGCTTTTTCTCGAGTTGCGACCGGAACCTGGTGTATATTCTCGAGTTACGACGGGGAAGGCCCTTCCAGACACGTGTTTGTTCAGCAACGTCAGGACTCCTGCCTATGTGCGAGGGACACCTCGGGATTCTCCTCGAGTCTTGGCATGGCAATTTGGACGCGTCTCCACGTGAGGTGGGAGACCCAGAGTCCCAATTCACGTGCCATAGGGATGCTGGGAATCCTATCCATTTTCAAGAGGAATCAGGCATCGTCTCCTTTGGAAGCATTGATCTCCGCGGACCTCTCGAGTTTTCAAAGGATGTGAGGCCTCAGGTCGCAATGAGGCGGAGGACTAGGTCTTTCTCTGTGGTCTCCACAGGGGATTCAGACATCCCTTCGTCTTGGCAGATGCAAGACGAGCCTGCATTCAAATCACTGCAGTCATATCCGGCCTTACTTCGAGTCAGAGCATCTCGGTGTCCATTCCACTTTAGGCCACAAATTCAGGGGCCCTCTCACATACCTGTAGCTGAGAAAAGCCTCCTCTTGAGTTGCTTGTGGAAACTTGGTATTCCTCTTGAGTCGAAGCCAGGGACTAAGCTCTCATCTCGAGTTGATTTGGGGTCCACGGAGCCCTTTCGTCTTGCTCCAGTGACCTCAGGATCCCTCTAGACTTGAGACAGTGATCTTGGGTTTTCTCTGGAGTGCCATCAAGGAAATCAAGGCTCCTTTCACGTTTGATGTGGAACACGGAATGGCTCTGCCCGCAATGCAGGGGAATTGGGGCTCATCTCGCGTCGAGGGGGAAGTCTCATGTTTTTTTTCGAGTTGCGGTCGGAACCTGGGGTATATTCTCGAGTTACGATGGGGAGGGCCCTTCCAGACACGTGTTTGTTCAGAGACGTCAGGACCCCTGCCTAGGTGCGAGGGACACCTCGGGATTCTCCTCGAGTCTTGGCATGGCAATTGGGATGCGTCTCCATGTGAGGCGGGAGACCCAGTGTCCCTTTCCACGTGCCACAGGGATCTTGGGACTCCTATCCATTTTCAAGAGGAGTCAGGCATTGTCTCCTTTGGAAGCATTGTTCTCGCGGACCTCTCGAGTTTTCAAAGGATGTGAGGCCTCCGCTCTCGATGATGCGGAGAACTCGGTCTTTCTCTGTCGTCTCCACAGGGGATTCAGACATCCCTTCGTCTCGGGAGATGCAAGACGAGCCTGCATTCAATTCACTGCAGGGATATGCGGCCTTACTTCGAGTCAGAGCATCTCGGTGTCCATTCCACTTGAGGCCACAAACTCAGGGTCCCTCTCACATACCTGTAGCTGAGAGAAGCCTCCTCTTGAGGTGCTTGTGGAAAGTTGGTATTCCTCTTGAGTCGAAGCCAGGGACTAAGCTCTCATCTCGAGTTGATTTGGGGTCAACGGAGCCCTTTCGTGTTGCTCCAGTGACCTCAGGATCCCTCTAGACTTGAGACAGTGAACTTGGGTTTTCTCTGGAGTGCCATCAAAGAAATCAAGACTCCTTTCACGTTTGATGTGGAACACGGAATTGCTCTGCACCCAGTGCAGGGGAATCCGGCCTCATCTCGCGGCGAGGGGGAAGTCTCATGGTTTTTCTCGAGTTGCGGCCGGAACCTGGGGTATATTCTCGAGTTACGACGGGGAGGGCCCTTCCAGACACGTGTTTGTTCAGCGACGTCAGGACTCCTGCCTAGGTGCGAGGGACAACTCGGGATTCTCCTCGAGTCTTGGCATGGCAATTGGGACGCGTATCCACGTGAGGCGGGAGACCCAGGGTCCCTTTCCACGTGCCACAGCGATCCTGGGACTCCTATCCATTTTCAAGAGGAGTCAGGTATCGACTCCTTCGGAAGTATTGATATCCGAGGACCTCTCGAGTTTTCAAAGGATATGAGGCCTCCGGTTGCTTTGAGGTGGAGGAATAGGTCTTTCTCTGAGGTCTCCACAGGGGATTCAGACATCCCTTCGTCTTGGGAGATGCAAGACGAGCCTGCATTCAATTCACTGCAGGGATATCCGGCCTTACTTCGAGTCAGAGCATCTCGGTGTCCATTCCACTTGAGGCCACAAACTCAGGGTCCCTCTCACATACCTGTAGCTGAGAGAAGCCTCCTCTTGAGGTGCTTGTGGAAAGTTGGTATTCCTCTTGAGTCGAAGCCAGGGACTAAGCTCTCATCTCGAGTTGATTTGGGGTCCACGGAGCCCTTTCGTGTTGCTACAGTGACCTCAGGATCCCTCTAGACTTGAGACAGTGATCTTGGGTTTTCTCTGGAGTGTCATCAAGGAAATCAAGGCTCCTTTCACGTTTGATGTGGAACACGGAATTGCTCTGCACGCAGTGCAGGGGAATCGGGCCTCATCTCGCGGCGAGGGGGAAGTCTCATGGTTTTTCTCGACTTGCGGCCCGAACCTGGGGTATATTCTCGAGTTACGACGGGGAGGGCCCTTCCAGACACGTGTTTGTTCAGCGACATCAGGACTCCTGCCTTGGTGCAAGGGACACCTCGGGATTCTCCTGGAGTCTTGGCATGGCAATTTGGACGCGTCTCTACGTGAGGCGGGAGACCCAGGGTCCCTTTCCACGTGCCACAGGGATCCTGGGACTCCTATCCATTTTCAAGAGGAGTCAGGCATCGTCTCCTTTGGAAGCATTGATCTCCGCATACCTCTCGAATTTTCAAAGAATGTGAGGTTTCCGGTCGCGATGAGGCGGAGGACTAGGTCTTTCTCTGTGGTCTCCACAGCGGATTCAGACATCCCTTCGTCTTGGGAGATGCAAGACGAGCCTGCATTCAATTCACTGCAGGGTTCTCCGGCCTTACTTCGAGTCAGAGCATCTCGGAGTCCATTCCATTTGAGGCCACAAAATCAGGGTCCCTCTCACATACCTGTAGTTGAGAGAAGCCTTCTCTTGAGGTGCTTGTGGAAAGTTGGTATTCCTCTTGATTCGAAGCCAGGGACTAAGCTCTCATCTCGAGTTGATTTGGGGTCCCCGGAGCCCTTTCGTGTTGCTCCAGTGACCTCAGGATCCCTCTAGACTTGAGACAGTGATCTTGGGTTTTCTCTGGAGTGCCATCAAGGAAATCAAGGCTCCTATCACGTTTGATGTGGAACACGGAATTGCTCTGCACGCAGTGCAGGGGAATCGGGTCTCATCTCGCGGTGAGGGGGAAGTCTCATGGTTTTTCTCGAGTTGCGGCCCGAACCTGGGGTATATTTTCGTTTTACGACGGGGAGGGCCCTTCCAGACACGTGTTTGTTCAGCGACGTCAGGACTCCTGCCTAGGTGCGAGGGACACCTCGGGATTCTCCTCGAGTCTTGGCATGGCAATTGGGACGCGTCTCCACGTGAGGCGGGAGACCCAGGGTCCCTTTCCACGTGCCACAGGGATCGTGGGACTCCTATCCATTTTCAAGAAGAGTCAGGCATCTTCTCCTTTGGAAGCATTGATCTCCGCGGACCTCTCGAGTTTTCAAAGGATATGAGGCCTCCGGTCGTGATGAGGCGGAGGACTAGGTCTTTCTCTGTGGTCTCCACAGGGGATTCAGACATCCCTTCGTCTTGGGAGATGCAAGACGAGCCTGCATTCAATTCACTGCAGGGATATCCGGCCTTACTTCGAGTCAGAGCATCACGGTGTCCATTCCACTTGAGGCCACAAAATCAGGGTCCCTCTCACATACATGTAGCTGAGAGACGCCTCCTCTTGAGGTGCTTGTGGAAAGTTGGTATTCCTCTTGAGTCGAAGCCAGGGACTAAGCTCTCATCTCGAGTTGATTTGGGGTCCACGGAGCCCTTTCGTCTTGCTCCAGTGACCTCAGGATCCCTCTAGACTTGAGACAGTGATCTTGGGTTTTCTCTGGAGTGCCATCAAGGAAATCAAGGCTCCTTTCAAATTTGATTTTGAAACACAGAATTGCTCTGCATGCAGTTCAGGGGAATCGGGCCTCATCTCGCGGCAAGGGGGATGTCTCATGGTTTTTCTCGACTTGGGGCCGGAACCTGGGGTATATTCTCGAGTTACGACGGGGAGGGCCCTTTCAGACACGTGTTTGTTCAGCGACGTCAGGACTCCTGCCTACGTGCGAGGGACACCTCGGGATTCTCCTCGAGTCTTGGCATGGCAATTGGGATGCGTCTCCACGTGAGGCGGGAGACCCAGGGTCCCTTTCCCCGTGCCACAAGGATCCTCGGACTCCTATCCATTTTCAAAAAGAGTCAGGCATCGTCTCCTTTGGAAGCATTTATCTCCGCGGACCTCTCGAGTTTTCAAAGGATGTGAGGCCTCCGGTCTCGATGAGGCGGTGAACTAGTTCTTTCTCTGTGGTCTCCACAGGGGATTCAGACATCCCTTCGTGTTGGGAGATGCAAGACGAGCCTGCATTCAGTTCACTGCAGGGATATCCGGCCTTATTTCGAGTCAGAGCATCTCGGTGTCCATTCCACTTAAGGCCACAAACTCGGGGTCCCTCTCAAATACCTGTAGCTGAGAGAAGCCTCCTCTTGAGGTCCTTGTGTAAAGTTGGTATTCCTCTTGAGTCTAAGCCAGGGACTAAGCTCTCATCTCGAGTTGATTTGGGGTCCACGGAGCCCTTTCCTGTTGGTCCAGTGACCTCAGGATCCCTCTAGACTTGAGACAGTGATCTTGGGTTTTCTCTGGAGTGCCATCATGGAAATCAAGGCTCCTTTCACGTTTGATGTGGAACACGGAATTGCTCTGCATGCAGTGCAGGGGAATCAGGCCTCATCTCGCGGCGAGGGGGAAATCTCATGGTTTTTCTCGAGTTGCGGCCTGAACCTGGGGTATATTCTCGAGTTACGACGGGAAGGGCCTTCCAGACACGTGTTTGTTGAGCGACGTCAGGACTGCTGCCTAGGTGCGAGGGACACCTCGGGATTCTCCTCGAGTCTTGGCATGGCAATTTGGACGCGTCTCCACGTGAGGCGGGAGACCCAGGTTCCCTTTCCACGTGCCACAGGGATCCTGGGACTCCTATCCATTTTCAAGAGGAGTCAGGCATCGTCTCCTTTGGAAGCATTGATCTCCGCAGACCTCTCGAGTTTTCAAAGGATGTGAGGCCTCCGGTCGCGATGAGGCGGAGAACTCGGTCTTTCTCTGCGGTCTCCACAGGGGATTCAGACATCCCTTCGTCTTGGGAGATGCAAGACGAGCCTGCATTCAATTCACTGCAGGGATATCCGGCCTTACTTCGAGTCAGAGCATCTCGGTGTCCATTCCACTTGAGGCCACAAACACAGGGTCCGTCTCACATACCTGTAGCTGAGAGAAGCCTCCTCTTGAGGTGCTTGTGGAAAGTTGGTATTCCTCTTGATTCGAAGCCGGGGACTAAGCTCTCATCTCGAGTTGATTTGGGGTCCACGGAGCCCTTTCCTGTTGGTCCAGTGACCTCAGGATCCCTCTAGACTTGAGACAGTGATCTTGGGTTTTCTCTGGAGTGCCATCAAGGAAATCAAGGCTCCTTTCACGTTTGATGTGGAACACGGAATTGCTCTGCATGCAGTGCAGGGGAATCTGGCTTCATCTCGCGGCAATTAGGATGTCTCATGGTTTTTCTAAGTAGCGGCCGGAACCTGGGGTATATTCTGAGTTACGACGCGGAGGGCCCTTCCAGACACGTGTTTGTTCAGCGACGTCAGGACTCATGCCTAGGTGCGAGGGACACCTCGGGATTCTCCACGAGTCTTGGCATGGCAATTGGGACGCGTCTCCACGTGAGGCGGGAGACCTTGGGTCCCTTTCCACGTGCCACAGGGATCCTGGGACTCCTATCCATTTTCAAGAAGAGTCAGGCATCTTCTCCTTTGGAAGCATTGATCTCCGCGGACCTCTCGAATTTTCAAAGGATGTGAGGCCTCCGGTCGCGATGAGGCGGAGAACTAGGTCTTTCTCTGTGGTCTCCACAGGGGATTCAGACAACCCTTCGTCTTGGGAGATGCAAGACGAGCCTGCATTCAATTCACTGCAGGCATATCCGGCCTTACTTCGAGTCAGAGCATCTCGCTGTCCATTCCACTTTGGCCAAAAACTCAGGGTCCCTCTCACATACCTGTAGCTGAGAGAAGCCTCCTCTTGAGTGGCCTGTGGAAAGTTCGTATTCCTCTTGAGTCGAACCCAGGGACTAAGCTCTCATCTCGTGTTGATTTGGGGTCCCCGGAGCCCTTTAATGTTGCTCCAGTGACTTCAGGATCCCTCTAGACTTGAGACAGTGATCTTGGGTTTTCTCTGGAGTGCCATCAAGGAAATCAAGGCTCCTATCATATTTGATGTGGAACACGGAATTGCTCTGCACGCAGTGCAGGGGAATCGGGCCTCATCTCGCGGCGAGGGGGAAGTCTCATGGTTTTTCTCGAGTTGCGGCCGGAACTTGGGGTATATTCTCGAGTTACGACGGGGAGGGCCCTTCCAGACACGTGTTTGTTCAGCGACGTCAGGACTCCTGCCTAGGTGCGAGGGACACCTCGGGATTCTCCTCGAGTCTTGGCATGGAAATTGGGACGCGCCTCCATGTGAGGCGGGAGACCCAGGGTCGCTTTCCACGTGCCACAGGGTTCCTGGGACTCCTATCCATTTTCAAGAGGAGTCAGGCATCGTCTCCTTTGGAAGCATTGATCTCCGCCCACCTCTCGAGTTTTCAAAGGATGTGAGGCCTCCGGTCGCGAGAAGGCGGAGAACTAGGTTTTTCTCTGTGGTCTCCACGGGGGATTCAGACATCCCTTCGTCTTGGGAGATGCAAGACGAGTCTGCATTCAAATCACTGCAGGGATATCCGGCCTTACTTCGAGTCAGAGCATCTCGGTGTCCATTCCACTTGAGGCCACAAAATCAGGGTCCCTCTCACATACATGTAGCTGAGAGAAGCCTCCTCTTGAGGTGCTTGTGGAAAGTTGGTATTCCTCTTGAGTCGAAGCCAGGGACTAAGCTCTCATCTCGGGTTGATTTGGGGTCCACGGAGCCCTTTCTTCTTGCTCCAGTGACCTCAGGATCCCTCTAGACTTCAGACAGTGATCTTGGGTTTTCTCTGGAGTGCCATCAAGGAAATCAAGGCTCCTTTCAAGTTTGATGTGGAACACGGAATTGCTCTGCACGCAGGTCAGGGGAATCGGGCCTCATCTCGCGGCAAGGGGGATGTCTCATGGTTTTTCTCGAGTTGCGGCCGGAACATGGGGTATATTCTCGAGTTACGACGGGGAGGGCCCTTTCAGACACGTGTTTGTTCAGCGACGTCAGGACTCCTGCCTAGGTGCGAGGGACACCTCGGGATTCTCCTCGAGTCTTGGCATGGCAATTGGCATGCGTCTCCACGTGAGGCGGGAGACCCAGGGTCCCTTTCCCCGTGCCACAAGGATCCTCGGACTCCTATCCATTTTCAAGAAGAGTCAGGCATCGTCTCCTTTGGAAGCATTTATCTCCGCGGACCTCTCGAGTTTTCAAAGGATGTGAGGCCTCCGGTCTCGATGAGGCGGTGAACTAGTTCTTTCTCTGTGGTCTCCACTGGGGATTCAGACATCCCTTCGTCTTGGGAGATGCAAGACGAGCCTGCATTCAGTTCACTGCAGGGATATCCGGCCTTACTTCGAGTCAGAGCATCTCGGTGTCCATTCCACTTGAGGCCACAAACTCGGGGTCCCTCTCAAATACCTGTAGCTGAGAGAAGCCTCCTCTTGAGGTGCTTGTGGAAAGTTGGTATTCCTCTTGAGTCTAAGCCAGGGACTAAGCTCTCATCTCGAGTTGATTTGGGGTCCACGGAGCCCTTTCCTCTTGGTCCAGTGACCTCAGGATCCCTCTAGACTTGAGACAGTGATCTTGGGTTTTCTCTGGAGTGCCATCAAGGAAATCAAGGCTCCTTTCACGTTTGATGTGGAACACGGAATTGCTCTGCATGCAGTGCAGGGGAATCAGGCCTCATCTCGTGGCGAGGGGGAAATCTCATGGTTTTTCTCGAGTTGCGGCCTGAACCTGGGGTATATTCTCGAGTTACGACGGGAAGGGCCTTCCAGACACGTGTTTGTTGAGCGACGTCAGGACTGCTGCCTAGGTGCGAGGGAAACCTCGGGATTCTCCTCGAGTCTTGGCATGGCAATTTGGACGCGTCTCCACGTGAGGCGGGAGACCCAGGTTCCCTTTCCACGTGCCACAGGGATCCTGGGACTCCTATCCATTTTCAAGAGGAGTCAGGCATCGTCTCCTTTGGAAGCATTGATCTCCGCGGACCTCTCGAGTTTTCAAAGGATGTGAGGCCTCCGGTCGCGATGAGGCGGAGAACTCGGTCTTTCTCTGTGGTCTCCACAGGGGATTCAGACATCCCTTCGTCTTGGGAGATGCAAGACGAGCCTGCATTCAATTCACTGCAGGGATATCCGGCCTTACTTCGAATCAGAGCATCTCGGTGTCCATTCCACTTGAGGCCACAAACTCAGGGTCCGTCTCACATACCTGTAGCTGAGAGAAGCCTCCTCTTGAGGTGCTTGTGGAAAGTTGGTATTCCTCTTGATTCGAAGCCGGGGACTAAGCTCTCATCTCGAGTTGATTTGGGGTCCACGGAGCCCTTTCCTGTTGGTCCAGTGGCCTCAGGATCCCTCTAGACTTGAGACAGTGATCTTGGGTTTTCTCTGGAGTGCCATCAAGGAAATCAAGGCTCCTTTCACGTTTGATGTGGAACACGGAATTGCTCTGCATGCAGTGCAGGGGAATCTGGCCTCATCTCGCGGCAAGGAGGATGTCTCATGGTTTTTCTAAGTAGCGGCCGGAACCTGGGGTATATTCTGAGTTACGACGCGGAGGGCCCTTCCAGACACGTGTTTGTTCAGCGACGTCAGGACTCATGCCTAGGTGCGAGGGACACCTCGGGATTCTCCGCGAGTCTTGGCATGGCAATTGGGACGCGTCTCCACGTGAGGCGGGAGACCTTGGGTCCCTTTCCACGTGCCACAGGGATCCTGGGACTCCTATCCATTTTCAAGAAGAGTCAGGCATCTTCTCCTTTGGAAGCATTGATCTCCGCGGACCTCTCGAATTTTCAAAGGATGTGAGGCCTCCGGTCGCGATGAGGCGGAGAACTAGGTCTTTCTCTGTGGTCTCCACAGGGGATTCAGACAACCCTTCGTCTTGGGAGATGCAAGACGAGCCTGCATTCAATTCACTGCAGGCATATCCGGCCTTACTTCGAGTCAGAGCATCTCGCTGTCCATTCCACTTTGGCCAAAAACTCAGGGTCCCTCTCACATACCTGTAGCTGAGAGAAGCCTCCTCTTGAGTGGCCTGTGGAAAGTTCGTATTCCTCTTGAGTCGAAACCAGGGACTAAGCTCTCATCTCGTGTTGATTTGGGGTCCCCGGAGCCCTTTAATGTTGCTCCAGTGACCTCAGGATCCCTCTAGACTTGAGACAGTGATCTTGGGTTTTCTCTGGAGTGCCATCAAGGAAATCAAGGGTCCTTTCAAGTTTGAGGTGGAACACGGAACTGCTCTGCCCGCAGTGCAGGGGAATCGGGCCTCATCTCGCGGCCAGGGGGAAGTCTCATGGTTTTTCTCGAGTTGCGGCCGGAACCTGGGCTATATTCTCGAGTTACGATGGGGAGGGCCCTTCCAGACACGTGTTTGTTCAGCGACGTCAGGACTACTGCCTTGGTGCGAGGGACACCTCGGGATTCTCCTTGAGTCTTGGCATGGCAATTGGGACGCGTCTCCACGTGAGGCGGGAGACGCAGGGTCCCTTTCCTCGTGCCACAGGGATCCTGGGACTCCTATCCATTTTCAAGAGGAGTCAGGCATCGTCTCCTTTGGAAGCATTGATCTCTGAAGACCTCTCGAATTTTCAAAGGATGTGAGGCCTCCGGTCGCAATGAGGCGGAGAACTTGGTCTTTCTCTGCGGTCTCCACAGGGGATTCAGACATCCCTTCGTCTTGGGAGATGCAAGACGAGCCTGCATTCAATTCACTGCAGGGATATCTGGCCTTATTTCGAGTCAGAGCATCTCGGTGTCCATTCCACTTGAGGCCACAAATTCAGGGTCCCTCTCACATACCTGTAGCTGAGAGAAGCCTCCTCTTGATGTGCTTTTGGAAAGTTGGTATTCCTCTTGAGTCGAAGCCAGGGACTAATCTCTCATCTCGATTTGATTTGGGGTCCACGGAGCCCTTTCTTTTTGCTCCAGTGTCCTCAGGATCCCTCTAGACTTGGGACAGTGATCTTGGGTTTTCTCTGGAGTGCAATCAAGGAAATCAAGTCTCCTTTCTCGTTTCATGTGGAACATGGAATTGCTCTGCACGCAGTGTAGGGGAATCGGGCCTCATCTCGCAGAGAGGCGGAAGTCTCACGGTTTTTCTCGAGTCTCGGCCGGAACCTGGGGTATATTCTCGAGTTACGACGGGGAGTGCCCTTCCAGACACGTGTTTGTTCAGCGACGTCAGGCCTCCTGCCTAGGTGCGAGGGACACCTCGGGATTCTCCTCGAGTCTTGGCATGGCAATTGGGTCGTGTCTCCACGTGAGGCGGGAGACCCAGTGTCCCGTTCCACGTGCCACAGGGATCCTGGGACTCCTATCCATTTTCAAGAGGAGTCAGGCATCCTCTCCTTTGGAAGCATTGATCTCCGCGGACCTCTCGAGTTTTCAAAGGATGTGAGGCCTCCGTCGCGATGAGGCGGAGAACTAGGTCTTTCTCTGTGGTCTCCACAATGGATTCAGACATGCCCTCGTCTTGGGAGATGCAAGACGAGCCTGCATTCAATTCACTGCAGGGATATCCGGCCTTACTGCGAGTCAGAGCATCTCGGTGTCCATTGAACTTGAGGCCACAAACTCAGGGTCCCTCTCACATACCTGTAGCTGAGAGAAGCTTCCTCTTGAGGTGCTTGTGGAAAGTTGGTATTCCTCTTGAGTGGAAGCCAGGGACTAAGCTCTCATCTCGAGTTGATTGTGGTCCACGGAGCCCTTTCGTGTTGCTCCTGTGACCTCAGGATCCCTCTAGACTTGAGACAGTGATCTTGGGTTTTCTCTGGACTGCCATCAAGGAAATCAAGGCTCCTTTCAGGTTTGATGTGGAACACGGAATTGCTCTGCACGGAGTGCAGGGGAATCGGGCCTCATCTTTCGGCGAGGGGAAGTATCATGGTTTTTCTCGAGGTGCGGCCGGATCCTGGGGTATATTCTCGAGTTACGACGGGGAGGACCCTTCCACACACGAGTTTGTTCAGCGACGTCAGGACTCCTGCCTAGGTGCGAGGGACACCACGGGATTCTCCTCGAGTCTTGGCATGTCAATTGGGATGCCTCTCCACATGAGGCGGGAGACCCAGGGTCCCCTTCCACGTGCCACAGGGATCCTGGGACTCCTATCCATTTTCAAGAGGAGTCAGGCATCATCTCCTTTGGAAGCATTGATCTCCGCGGACCTCTCGAGTTTTCAAAGGATGTGAGGCCTCCGGTCGCGATGAGGCGGAGAACCAGGTCTTTCTCTGTGGTCTCCACAGGGGATTCAGACATCCCTTCGTCTTGGGAGATGCAAGAAGAGCCTGCATTCAATTCACTGGAGGGATATCCGGCCTTATTTCGAGTCAGAGCATCTCGGTGTCCATTCCACTTGAGGCCACAAACTCAGGGTTCCTCTCACATACCTGTAGCTGAGAGAAGCCTCCTCTTGAGGTGCTTGTGGAAAGTTGGTATTCCTCTTGAGTCCAAGCCAGGGACTAAGCTCTCATCTCGAGTTGATTGGGGGTGCACGGAGCCCTTTCCTGTTGCTCCAGGGACCTCAGGATCCCTCTAGACTTGAGACAGTGATCTTGGGTATTCTCTGGAGTGCCAACAAGGAAATCAAGGCTCCTTTCATGTTTGATGTGGAACACGGAATTGCTCTGCACGCAGTGCAGGGGAATCTGCTTTCATCTCGCGGCGAGGGGGAAGACTCATGGTTTTTCTCGAGTTGCGGCCCGAACCTGTGGTATATTCTGGAGTTACGACGGGGAGGGCCCTTCCAGACACGTGCTTGTTCAGCGACGTCAGGACTCCTGCCTAGGTGCGAGGGACACCTCGGGATTCTCCTCGAGTCTTGGCATGGCAATTGCGACGCCTCTCTATGTGAGGCGGGAGCCCCAGGTTCCCTTTCCAGGTGCCACAGGAATCCTGGGACTCCTATCCATTCTCAAGAGGAGTCAGGCATCGTCTCCTTTGGAAGCATTGATCTCCGTGGACCTCTAGAGTTTTCAAAGGATGTGAGGCCTCCGGTCGCGATGAGGCGGAGAACTAGGTCTTTCTCTGTGGTCTCCACAGGGGATTCAGACATCCCTTCGTCTTGGGAGATGCAAGACGAGCCTGCATTCAATTCACTGCAGGGATATCCGGCCTTACTTCGAGTCAGAGCATCAAGGTGTCCATTCCACTTGAGGCCACAAAATCAGGGTAACTCTCATATACTTGTACCTGAGAGAAGCCTCCACTTGAGGTGCTTGTGGAAAGTTGGTATTCCTCTTGAGTCGAAGCCAGGGACTAAGCTCTCATCTCGAGTTGATCTGGGGTCCCCGGAGCCCTTTCCTGTAGCTACAGTGACCTCAGGGTCCCTCTAGACTTGAGACAGTGATCTTGGGTTTTCTCTGGAGTGCCATCAAGGAAATCAAGGCTCCTTTCACGTTTGATGTGGAAAACGGAATTGCTCTGCACGCAGTGCAGGGGAATCGGTCCTCATCTCGCGACGAGGGGGAAGTCTCATGGTTTTTCTCGAGTTGCGGCCGGAACCTGGGGTATATTCTCGAGTTACGACGGGGAGGGCCCTTCCAGACACGTGTTTGTTCAGCGACGTAAGGACTCCTGCCTAGGTGGGAGGGACACCTCGGGATTCTCCTCGAGTCTTGGCATGGCAATTGGGACGCGTCTCCACGTGAGGCGGGAGACCCAGGGTCCCTTTTGACATGCCACAGGGATCCTGGGACTCCTATCCACTTTCAGGAGGAGTCAGGCATCGTCTCCTTGGGAAGCATTGATCTCCTCGGACCTCTAGAGTTTTCAAAGGATGTGAGGCCTCCGTTCGCCTTGAGGCGGACGACTAGGTATTTCTCTGTGGTCTCCACAGGGGATTCAGACATCCCTTCGTCTTGGGAGATGCAAGAAGAGCCTGCATTCAATTCACTGCAGGGATATCCGGCCTTACTTCGAGTCAGAGCATCTCGGTGTCCCTTCCACTTGAGGCCACAATCTCAGGGTCCCTCTCACATACCTGTAGCTGAGAGAAGCCTCCTCTTGAGGTGCTCTTGGAAATTTGGTATTCCTCTTGAGTCGAAGCCAGGGACTAAGCTCTCATCTCGAGTTGATTTGGGGTCCACGGGGCCCTTTCGTGTTGCTCCAGTGACCTCAGGATCCCTCTAGACTTGAAACAGTGTTCTTGGGTTTTCTCTGGAGTGCCATCAAGGAAATCAAGGCTCCTTTCACGTTTGATGTGGAACACGGAATTGCTCTGCACGCAGTTCAGGGGAATCGGGCCTCATCTCGCGGCGAGGGGGAAGTCTCATTGTTTTTCTCGAGTTGCGGCCGGAACCTGGGGTATATTCTCGAGTTACGACGGGGAGGGCCCTTCCAGACACGTGTTTGTTCAGCGACGTCAGGACTCCTGCCTAGGTGCGAGGGACACCTCGGGATTCTCCTCGAGTCTTGGCATGGCAATTGGGACGCGTCTCCACGTGAGGCGGTTGACCCAGTGTCCCTTTCCACGAGCCACAGTGATCCTGGGACTCCTATGCATTTTCAAGAGGAGTCAGGCATCGTCTCCTTTGGAAGCATTGATCTCTGCAGACCTCTCGAGTTTTCAAAGGATGTGAGGCCTCCGGTCACGATGAGACGGAGGATTAGGTCTTTCTCTGTGGTCTCCAGAGGGGATTCAGACATCCCTTCGTCTTGGGAGATGCAAGACGAGCCTTCATTCAATTCACTGCAGGGATATCCGGCCTTACTTCGTGTCAGAGCATCTCGGTGACCATTCCACTTGAGGCCACAAACTCAGGGTCCCTCTCACATAACTGTAGCTGAGAGAAGCTTCCTCTTGAGGTGCTTGTGGAAAGTTGGTATTCCTCTTGACTCGAAGCCAGGGACTAAGCTCTCATCTCGAGTTGATTTGGGGTCCACGGAGCCTTTTCGTGTTGCTACAGTGACCTCAGGATCCCTCTGGACTTGAGACAGTGATCTTGGGTTTTCTCTGGAGTGCCACCAAGGAAATCAAGGCTCCTTTCACGTTTGATGTGGAACACGGAATTGCTCTGCACGCAGTGCAGGGGAATCGGGCCTCATCTCGCGGCGAGGGGGAAGTCTTGGTTTTTCGCGAGTGGCGGCCGGAACCTGGGGTATATTCTCGAGTTACGACGGGGAGGGCCCTTCCAGACACGTGTTTCTTCAGCGAAGTGAGGACTCCTGACTAGGTGCGAGGGACACCTCGGGGTTCTCCGCGAGTCTTGGCATGGCAATTGGGACGCGTCTCCATGTGAGGCGGGAAACCCAGGGTCCCTTTCCACGTGCCACAGGGATCCTGGGACTCCTATCCATTTTCAAGAGGAGTCAGGCATCGTCTCCTTTGGAAGCATTGATCTCCGCGGACCTCTCGAGTTTTCAAAGGATGTGAGGCCTCCGGTCGCGATGAGGCGGAGGACTAGGTCTTTCTCTGTGGTCTCCACAGGGGATTCAGGCAACCCTTCGTCTTGGGAGATGCAAGACGAGCCTGCATTCAATTCACTGCAGGGATATCCGGCCTTACTTCGAGTCAGAGCATCTCGGTGTCCATTCCACTTGAGGCCACAAACTCAGGGTCCCTCTCACATACATGTAGCTGAGAGAAGCCTCCTCTTGAGGGGCTTGTGGAAAGTTCGTATTCCTCTTGAGACGAAGCCAGGGACTAAGCTCTCATCTCGAGGTGATTTGGGGTCCACGGAGCCCTTTCCTGTTGGTCCAGTGACCTCAGGATCCCTCTAGTCTTGAGACAGTGATCTTGGGTTTTCTCTGGAGTGCCATCAAGGAAATCACGGCTCCTTTCAAGATTGATGTGGAACACGGAATTGCTCTGCATGCAGTGCAGGGGAATCAGGCCTCAACTCGCGGCGAGGGGTAAATCTTATGGTTTTTCTCGAGTTGCGGCCCGAACCTGGGGTATATTCTCGAGTTACGAAAGGGAGGGCCCTTCCAGACACGTGTTTGTTCAGCGACGTCAGGACTCCTGCCTAGGTGCGAGGGACACCTCGGGATTCTCCTCGAGTCTTGGCATGGCAATTGGGACGCGTCTCCACGTGAGGCGGGAGACCCAGCTTCCCTTTCCACGTGCCACAGGGATCCTGGGACTCCTATCCATTTTCAAGAGGAGTCAGGCATCGTCTCCTTTGGAAGCATTGATCTCCGCGGACCTCTCGAGTTTTCAAAGGATGAGGCCACCGGTCGCGATGAGGCAGAGAACTCGGTCTTTCTCTGTGGTCTCCACAGGGGATTCAGACATCCCTTCGTCTTGGGAGATGCAAGATGAGCCTGCATTCAATTCACTGCAGGGATAACCGGCCTTACATCGAGTCAGAGCAGCTCGGTGTCCATTCCACTTGAGGCCACAAACTCAGGGTCCCTCTCACATACCTGTAGCTGAGAGAAGCCTCCTCTTGAGGTGCTTGTGGAAAGTTGGTATTCCTCTTGAGTCGAAGCCAAGGACTAAGCTCTCATCTCGAGTTGATTTGGGGTCCACGGAGCCCTTTCGTGTTGCTCCAGTGACCTCAGGATCCCTCTAGACTTGAGACAGTGATCTTGGGTTTTCTCTGGAGTGCCATTAAGGAAATCAAGTCTCCTTTCACTTTTCATGTGGAACACGGAATTGCTCTGCAAGCAGTGCAGGGGAATCGGGCCTCATCTCGCGGCGAGGGGGAAGTCTCATGGTTTTTCTCGAGTTCCGGCCGGAACCTGTGGTATATTCTCGAGTTACGACGGGGAGGGCCCTTCCAGACACGTGTTTGTTCAGCGACGTCAGGACTCCTGCCTAGGTGCGAGGGACACCTCGGGATTCTCCTCGAGTCTTGGCATGGCAATTGGGACGCGTCTCCACATGAGGCGGGAGACCCAGGGTCCCTTTCCACGTGCCACATGATCCTGGGACTCCTATTCATTTTCAAGAAGAGTCAGGCATCATCTCCTTTGGAAGCATTGATCTCCGCGGACCTCTCGAATTTTCAAAGGATGTGAGGCCTCCGGTCGCAATGAGGCAGAGGACTAGGTCTTTCTCTTAGGTCTCCACAGGGGATTCAGACATCCCTTCGTCTTGGGAGATACAAGACGAGCCTGCATTCACTTCACTGCAGGGATATCCGGCCTTACTTCGAGTCAGAGAATCTCGGTGTCCATTCGATTTGAGGCCACAAACTCAGGGTCCCTCTCACATACCTGTAGCTGAGAGAAGCCTCCTCTTGAGGTGCTTGTGGAAAGTTGGTATTCCTCTTGAGTCGAAGCCAAGGACTAAGCTCTCATCTCGAGTTGATTTGGGGTCCACGGAGCCCTTTCGTGTTGCTCCAGTGACCTCAGGATCCCTCTAGACTTGAGACAGTGATCTTGGGTTTTCTCTGGAGTGCCATCAAGGAAATCAAGGCTCCTTTCACTTTTCATGTGGAACACGGAATTGCTCTGCACGCAGGGCAGGGGAATCGGGCCTCATCTCGCGACGTGGGGGAAGTCTCATGGTTTTTCTCGAGTTGCGGCCGGAACCTGGGGTATATTCTCGAGTTACGACGGGGAGGGCCCTTCCAGACACGTGTTTGTTCAGCGACGTCAGGACTCCTGCCTAGGTGCGAGGGACACCTCGGGATTCTCCTGGAGTCTTGGCATGGCAATTGGGACGCGTCTCCACGTGAGGCGGGAGACCCAGGGTCCCTTTCCACGTGCCACAGGGATCGTGGGACTCCTATCCATTTTCAAGAGGAGTCAGGCATCGTCTCCTTTGGAAGCATTGATCTCCGCATACCTCTCGAATTTTCAAAGGATGTGAGGTCTCCGGTCGCCATGAGGCGGAGGACTAGGTCTTTCTCTGTTGTCTCCACAGCGGATTCAGACATCCCTTCGTCTTGGGAGATGCAAGACGAGCCTGCATTCAATTCACTGCAGGCATATCCGGCCTTACTTCGTGTCAGAGCATCTCGCTGTCCATTCCACTTGAGGCCACAAACTCAGGCTCCCTCTCACATACCTGTAGCTGAGAAAAGCCTCCTCTTGAGGTGCTTGTGGAAAGTTGGCATTCCTCTTGAGTCGAAGCCAGGGACTAAGCTCTCATCTCGAGTTGATTTGGGGTCCACGGAGCCTTTTCGTGTTGCTACAGTGACCTCAGGATCCCTCTAGACTTGAGACAGTGATCTTGGGTTTTCTCTGGAGTGCCATCAAGGAAATCAAGGCTCCTTTCAAGTTTGATGTGGAACACGGAATTGCTCTGCACGCATTGCAGGGGAATCGGGCCTCATCTCACGGCGAGGGGGAAGTCTCATGGTTTTTCTCGAGTTGCGGCCCGAACCTGGGGTATATTCTCGAGTTACGACGGGGAGGGCCCTTCCAGACACGTGTTTGTTCAGCGACGACAGGACTCCTGCCTAGGTGCGAGGGAAACCTCGGGATTCTCCACGAGGTTTGGCATGGCAATTCGGACGCGTCTCCACGTGAGACGGGGGACCCAGCGTCCCTTTCCCCGTGCCACAAGCATCCTGAGACTCCTATCCATTTTCAAGAGGAATCAGGCATCGTCTCCTTTGGAAGCATTGATCTCCGAGGACCTCTCGAGTTTTCAAAGGATGTGAGGCCTCCGGTCGCGATGAGTAGGAGGACTAGGTCTTTCTCTGTGGTCTCCACTGGGGATTCCGACATCCCTTCATCTTGGGAGATGCAAGACGAGCCTGCATTCAATTCATTGCAGGGATATCCGGCCTTACTTCGAGTCAGAGCATCTCGGTGTCCATTCCACTTGAGGCCACAAACTCAGGGGCCCTCTCACATACCTGTAGCTGAGGGAAGCCTCCTCTTGAGGTGCTTGTGGAAAGTTGGTATTCCTCTTGAGTCAAAGCCAGGGACTAAGCTCTCATCTCGAGTTGATTTGCGTTACACGGAGCCCTTTCGTGTTGCTACAGTGACCTCAGGATCCATCTAGACTTGAGACAGTGATCTTGGGTTATCTCTGGAGTGTCATCAAGGAAATCAAGGCTCCTTTCACGTTTGATGTGGAACACGGAATTGCTCTGCACGCAGTGCATTGGAATCGGGCCTCATCTCGCGGCGAGGGGGAAGTCTCATGGTTTTTCTCGAGTTGCGGCCCGAACCTGGGGTATATTCTCGAGTTACGACGGGGAGGGCCCTTCCAGACACGTGTTTGTTCAGCGACATCAGGACTCCTGCCTTGGTGCGAGGGACACCTCGGGATTCTCCTGGAGTCTTGGCATGGCAATTTGGACGCGTCTCCACGTGAGGCGGGAAACCCAGGGTCCCTTTCCACGTGCCACAGGGATCCTGGGACTCCTATCCATTTTCAAGAGGAGTCAGGCATCGTCTCCTTTGGAAGCATTGATTTCCGCATACCTCTCGAATTTTCAAAGAATGTGAGGTCTCCGGTCGCGATGAGGCGGAGGACTAGGTCTTTCTCTGTGGTCTCCACAGCGGATTCAGACATCCCTTCGTCTTGGGAGATGCAAGACGAGCCTGCATTCAATTCACTGCAGGGTCCTCCGGCCTTACTTCGAGTAGAGCATCTCGGAGTCCATTCCATTTGAGGCCACAAACTCAGGGTCCCTCTCACATACCTGTAGCTGAGAGAAGCCTCCTCTTGAGGGGCCTGTGGAAAGTTCGTATTCCTCTTGAGTCGAAGCCAGGGACTAAGCTCTCTTCTCGAGTTGATTTGGGGTCCACGGAACCCTTTCGTGTTGCTCCATTGACCTCAGGATCCCTCTAGACTTGAGACAGTGATCTTGGGTTTTCTCTGGAGTGCCATCAAGGAAATCAAGGCTCCTTTCACGCTTGATGTGGAACACGGAATTTCTCTGCATGCAGTGCAAGGGGAATCGGGCCTCATCTCGCGGAGAGGGGGAATTCTCATGGTTTTTCTCGAGGTGCGGCCGGAACCTGGGGTATATTCTCGAGTTACGACGGGGAGGGCCCTTCCAGACACGTGTTTGTTCAGCGCCGTCAGGACTCCTGCCTAGGTGTGAGGGACAACTCGGGATTTTCCTCGAGTCGTGGAATGGCAATTGGGACGCGTCTCAACGTGAGGCGGGAGACCCAGGGTCCCTTTCCACGTGCCACAGGGATCCTGGGATTCCTATCCATTTTCAAGAGGAGTCAGGCATCGTCTCCTTTGGAAGCATTGATCTCCTCGGATCCCTCGAGTTTTCAAAGGATATGAGGCCTCCGGTCGCGATGAGGAGGAGAACTAGGTCTTTCTCTGTGGTCTGCACAGGGTACTCAGACATCCTTTCGCCTTGGGAGATGCAAGACGAGCCTGCATTCAATTCACTGCAGGGACATTCGGCCTTACTTCGAGTCAGAGTATCTCGGTGTCCATTCCACTTGAGGCCACAAATTCGGGGTCCCTCTCACATACCTGTAGCCGAGAGAAGCCTCCCCTTGAGGTGCTTGTGGAAAGTTGGTATTCGTCTCGAGTCGAAGCCAGGGACTACGCTCTCATCTCAAGTTAATTTGGGGTCCATGGAGCACTTTCGTGTTGCTCCAGTGACCTCAGGATCCCTCTAGACTTGAGACAGTGATCTTGGGTTTTCTCTGGAGTGCCATCAAGGAAATCAAGGCTCCTTTCACGTTTGATGTGGAACACGGAATTGCTCTGCATGCAGTGCAGGGGAATCGGGCCTCATCTCGCGGCGAGGGGGAAGTCTCATTGTTTTTCTCGAGTTGCGGCCGGAACCTGGGGTATATTCTCGAGTTACGATGGGGAGGGCCCTTCCAGACACGGGTTTATTCAGCGACGTCCTGACTCCTGCCTAGGTGCGAGGGACACCTCGGGATTCTCCTCGAGTCTTGGCAAGGAAATTGGGATGCCTCTCCACGTGAGGCGGGAGACCCAGGGTCCCTTTCCACGTGCCACAGGGATCCTGGGACTCCTATCCATTTTCAAGAGGAGTCAGGCATCGTCTCCTTTGGAAGCATTGATCTCCATGGACCTCTCGAGTTTTCAAAGGATGTGAGGCCTCTCTTCGCGATGAGGCGGAGAACTAGGTCTTTCTCTGTGGTCTCCACAGGGGATTCAGACATCCCTTCGTCTTGGGAGATGCAAGACGAGCCTGCATTCAATTCACTGCAGGGATATCCGGCCTTACTTCGAGTCAGAGCATCTCGGTGTCCATTCCACTTGAGGCCACAAACTCAGGGTACCACTCACATACCTGTAGCTGTGAGAAGCCTCCTCTTGAGGTGCTTGTGGAAAGTTGGTATTCCTCTTGAGTCGAAGCCAGGGACTAAGCTCACATCTCTAGCTGATTTGGGGTCCACGGAGCCCTTTCTTGTTGCTCCAGTGACCTCAGGATCCCTCTAGACTTGAGACAGTGATCTTGGGTTTTCTCTGGAGTGCCATCAAGGAAATCAAGGCTCCTTTCACGTTTGATGTGGAACACGGAATTGCTCTGCACGCATTGCAGGGGAATCGGGCCTCATCTCGCGGCGAGGGGGAAGTCTCATTGTCTTTCTCGAGTTGCGGCCGGAACCTGGGGTATATTCTCGAGTTACGATGGGGAGGGCCTTTCCAGACACGTGTTTGTTCAGCGACATCAGGACTCCTGCCTAGGTGCGAGGGACACCTCGGGTTTCTCCTCGAGTCTTGGCATGGCAATTGGGACGCGTCTCCACGTGAGGCGGGAGACCCAGGGTCCCTTTCCACGTGCCACAGGGATCCTATGACTCCTATCCATTTTCAAGAGGAGTCAGGCATCGTCTCCTTTGGAAGCGTTGATTGCCGCGGACCTCTCGAGTTTTCAAAGGATGTGAGGCCTCCGGTCGCAATCAGGCGGTAAACTAGGTCTTTCTCTGTGGTCTGCACAGGGTACTCAGACATCCTTTCGCCTTGGGAGACGCAAGACGAGCCTGCATTCAATTCACTGCAGGGATATACGGCCTTATTTCGAGTCAGAGCATCTCGGTGTCCATTCCACTTGAGGCCACAAACTCAGGGTCCCTCTCACATACCTGTAGCTGAGGGAAACCTCCTCTTGAAGTGCTTGTGGAAAGTTGGTATTCCTCTTGAGTCGAAGCCAGGGACAAAGCTCTCATCTCGAATTGATTTGGGGTCCACGGAGCCCTTTCGTGTTGCTCCAGTGACCTCAGGATCCCTCTAGACTCTAGACAGTGATCTTGGGTTTTCTCTGGAGTGCCATCAAGGAAATCAAGGCTCCTTTCACATTTGATGTGGAACACGGAATTGCTCTGCACGCAGTGCAGGGGAATCGGGCCTCATCTCACGGCGAGGGGGAAGTCTCATGGTTTTTCTCGAGTTGCGGCCAGAACCTCGGGTATATTCTCGAGTTACGACGGGGAGGGCCCTTCCAGACACGTGTTTGTTCAGCGACGTCAGGACTCCTGCCTAGGTGCGAGGGACACCTCGGGATTCTCCTCGAGTCTTGGCATGGCAATTGGGACGCGTCTCCACGTGAGGCGGGAGACCCAGGGTCCCCTACCACGTGGACAGGGATCCTGGGACTCCTATCCATTTTCAAGAGGAGTCACGCATCGTCTCCTTTGGAAGCATTGATCTCCGCGGACCTCTCGAGTTTTCAAAGGATGTGAGGCCTCCGGTCGCGATGAGGCGGAGAACTAGGTCTTTCTCTGTGGTCTCCACAGGGGATTCAGACATCCCTTCGTCTTGGGAGATGCAAGACGAGCTTGCATTCAATTCACTGCAGGGATATCCGGCCTTACTTCGATTCAGAGCATCTCGGGTTCAATTCCACTTGAGGCTACAAACTCAGGGTACCTCTCACATACATGTAGCTGAGAGAAGCCTTCTCTTGAGGTGCTTGTGGAAAGTTGGTATTCCACTTGAGTCGAAGCCAGGGACTAAGCTCTCATCTCGAGTTGATTTGGGGTCCAAGGAGCCCTTTCGTGTTCCTCCAGTCACCTCAGGATCCCTCTAGACTTGAGACAGTGACTTTGGGTTTTCTCTGGAGTGCCATCAAGGAAATCAAGGCTCCTTTCACGTTTGATGTGGAACACGGAATTGCTCTGCACGCAGTCAGGGGAATCGGGCTCCATCTTGCGGCGAGGGGGAAGTCTCATGGTTTTTCTCGAGTTGCGGCCGGAACCTGGGGTATATTCTCGAGTTACAACGGGGAGGGCCCTTCCAGACACGTGTTTGTTCAGCGACGTCAGGACTCCTTCCTAGGTGCGAGGGACACCTCAGGATTCTCCTCGAGTCTTGGCATGGCAATTGGGACGCCTCTCTATGTGAGGCGGGAGCCCCAGGTTCCCTTTCCAGGTGCCACAGGAATCCTGGGACTCCTATCCATTCTCAAGAGGAGTCAGGCATCGTCTCCTTTGGAAGCATTGATCTCCGTGGACCTCTCGAGTTTTCAAAGGATGTGAGGGCTCCGGTCGCGATGAGGCGGAGAACTAGGTCTTTCTCTGTGGTCTCCACAGGGGACTCAGACATCCCTTCGTCTTGGGAGATGCAAGACGAGCCTGCATTCAATTCACTGCAGGGATATCCGGCCTTACTTCGAGTCAGAGCATCAAGGTGTCCATTCCACTTGAGGCCACAAAATCAGGGTAACTCTCATATACTTGTACCTGAGAGAAGCCTCCTCTTGAGGTGCTTGTGGAAAGTTGGTATTCCTCTTGAGTCGAAGCCAGGGACTAAGCTCTCATCTCGAGTTGATCTGGGGTCCCCGGAGCCCTTTCCTGTAGCTACAGTGACCTCAGGGTCCCTCTAGACTTGAGACAGTGATCTTGGGTTTTCTCTGGAGTGCCATCAAGGAAATCAAGGCTCCTTTCACGTTTGATGTGGAAAACGGAATTGCTCTGCACGCAGTGCAGGGGAATCGGGCCTCATATCGCGACGAAGGGGAAGTCTCATGGTTTTTCTCGAGTTGCTGCCGGAACCTGGGGTATATTCTCGAGTTACGACGGGGAGGGCCCTTCCAGACACGTGTTTGTTCAGCGACGTCAGGACTCCTGCCTAGGTGGGAGGGACACCTCGGGATTCTCCTCGAGTCTTGGCATGGCAATTGGGACGCGTCTCCACGTGAGGCGGGAGACCCAGGGTCCCTTTTGACGTGCCACAGGGATCCTGGGACTCCTATCCACTTTCAGGAGGAGTCAGGCATCGTCTCCTTGGGAAGCATTGATCTCCTCGGACCTCTAGAGTTTTCAAAGGATGTGAGGCCTCCGTTCGCGTTGAGGCGGACGACTAGGTCTTTCTCTGTGGTCTCCACAGGGGATTCAGACATCCCTTCGTCTTGGGAGATGCAAGAAGAGCCTGCATTCAATTCACTGCAGGGATATCCGGCCTTACTTCGAGTCAGAGCATCTCGGTGTCCATTCCACCTGAGGCCACAATCTCAGGGTCCCTCTCACATACCTGTAGCTGAGAGAAGCCTCCTCTTGAGGTGCTCTTGGAAATTTGGTTTTCCTCTTGAGTCGAAGCCAGGGACTAAGCTCTCATCTCGAGTTGATTTGGGGACCACGGGGCCCTTTCGTGTTGCTCCAGTGACCTCAGGATCCCTCTAGACTTGAAACAGTGTTCTTGGGTTTTCTCTGGAGTGCCATCAAGGAAATCAAGGCTCCTTTCACGTTTGATGTGGAACACGGAATGGCTCTGCACGCAGTGCAGGGGAATCGGGCCTCATCTCGCGGCGAGGGGGAAGTCTCATTGTTTTTCTCGAGTTGCGGCCGGAACCTGCGGTATATTCTCGAGTTACGACGGGGAGGGCCCTTCCCGACACGTGTTTGTTCAGCGACGTCTGGACTCCTGCCTAGGTGCGAGGGACACCACGGGATTCTCCTCGAGTCTTGGCATGGCAATTTGGACGCGTCTCCACGTGAGGCGGGAGGCCCAGGGTCCCTTTCCACGTGCCACAGGGATCCTGGGACTCCTATCCATTTTCAAGAGGAGTCAGGTATCGTCTCCTTTGGAAATATTGATCTCCGCGGACCTCTCGAGTTTTCAAAGGATGTGAGGCCTCCGGTCGGGATGAGGCGGAGAACTTTGTCTTTCTCTGTGGTCTCCACAGGGGATTCAGATATCCCTTCGTCTTGGGAGATGCAAGACGAGCCTGCATTCAATTCACTGCAGGGATATCCGGCCTTACTTCGAGTCAGAGCATCTCTGTGTCCATTCCACTTGAGGCCACAAACTCAGGGTCCCTCTCACATACATGTAGCTGAGAGAAGCCTCCTCTTGAGGTGCTTGTGAAAAGTTGGTATTCTCTTGAGTCGAGGCCAGGGACTAAGCTCTCATCTCGAGTTGATTTGGGGTCCACGGAGCCCTTTCCTGTTGGTCCAGTGACCTCAGGATCCCTCTAGACTTGAGACAGTGATCTTGGGTTTTCTCTGGAGTGCCATCAAGGAAATCACGGCTCCTTTCACGATTGATGTGGAACACGGAATTGCTCTGCATGCAGTGCAGGGGAATCAGGCCTCAACTCGCGGCGAGGGGGAAGTCTCATGGTTTCTCTCGAGTTGCGGCCCGAACCTGGGGTATATTCTCGAGTTACGACGGGGAGGGCCCTTCCAGACACGTGTTTGTTCAGCGACGTCAGGACTCCTGCCTAGGTGCGAGGGACACCTCGGGATTCTCCTCGAGTCTTGGCATGGCAATTGGGACGCGTCTCCACGTGAGGCGGGAGACCCAGGGTCCTTTTCCACGTGCCACAGGGATCCTGGGACTCCTATCCATTTTCAAGAGGAGTCAGGCCTCGTCTCCTTTGGAAGCATTGATCTCCGCAGACCTCTCGAGTTTTCAAAGGATGTGAGGCCTCCAGTCACGATGAGACGGAGGACTAGGTCTTTCTCTGTGGTCTCCATGAGGATTCAGACATCCCTTCGTCTTGGGAGATGCAAGACGGGCCTGCATTCAATTCACTGCAGGGATATCCGGCCTTACCTGAGTCAGAGCATCTCGGTGTCCATTACACTTGAGGCCACAAATTCAGGGTCCCTCTCACATAACCATAGCTGAGAGAAGCCTCCTCTTGAGGTGCTTGTGGAAAGTTGGTATTCCTCTTGAGTCGAAGCCAGGGACTAAGCTCTCATCTCGAGTTGATTTGGGGTCCACGGAGCCCTTTTGTGTAGCTCCAGTGACCTCAGGATCCCTCTAGACTTGAGACAGTGATCTCGGGTTTTCTCTGGAGTGCCAACAAGGAAATCAAGGCTCCCTTCACGTTTGATGTGGAACACGGAATTGCTCTGCACGCAGTGCAGGGGAATCGGGCCTCATCTCGTGGCAAGGGGGATGTCTCATGGTTTTTCTCAAGTTGCGGCCGGAACCTGGGGTATATTCTCGAGTTACGACGGGGAGGGCCCTTCCAGACACGTGTTAGTTCAGCGACGTCAAGACTCCTGCCTAGGTGCGAGGGACACCTCGGGATTCTCCTCGTGTCTTGGCATGGCAATTGGGACGCGTCTCCATGTGAGGCGGGAGACTCAGGGTCCCTTTCCACGTGCCACAGGGATCCTGGGTCTCCTATCCATTTTCAAGAAGAGTCAGGCATCGTCTCCTTTGGAAGCATTGATCTCCGCGGACCTCTCGAGTTTTGAAAGGATGTGAGGCCTCTGGTCGCGATGAGCGGGAGAACTAGTTCTTTCTCTGTGGTCTCCACAGGGGATTCAGACATCCTTTCCTCTTGGGAGATGCAAGACGAGCCTGCTTTCAATTCACTGCAGGAATATCCGGCCTTACTTCGAGTCAGAGCATCTCGGTGTCCATTCCACTTGAGGCCACAAACTCAGGGTCCCTCTCACATACCTGCAGCTGATGGAAGCCTCCTCTTGAGGTGCTTGTGGAAAGTTGGTATTCCTCTTGAGTCGAAGCCAGGGACTAAGCTCTCATCTCGAGTTGATTTGGGGTTCACGGAGCGCTTTCGAGTTGCTCCAGTGACTTCAGGATCCCTCTGGACTTGAGACAGTGATCTTGGGTTTTCGCTGGAGTGCCATCAAGGAAATCAAGGCTCATTTCACATTTGATGTGGAACACGGAATTGCTTTGCACGCAGTGCAGGGGAATCGGGCCTCATCTCGCGGCGAGGGGGAAGTCTCATGGTTTTTCTCGAGTTGCGGCCGGAACCTGGGGTATATTCTCGAGTTAGGACGGGGAGGGCCCGTCCAGACACGTGTCTGTTCAGCGACGTCAGAACTCCTGCCTAGGTTCGATGGACACCTCGGTATTCTCCGCAAGTCTTGGCATGGCAATTGGGACGCGTCTCCACGTGAGGCGGGAGACCCAGGGTCCCTTTCCACGTGCCACAGGAATCCTGGGACTCCTATCCATTTTCAAGAGGAGTCAGGAATCGTTGCCTTGGGAAGCATTGGTCTCCGCGGACCTCTCAAGTTTTCAATGGATGTGAGGCCTCCGGTCGCGATGAGGCGGAGAACTAGGTCTTTCTCATTGGTCTCCACAGGGGATTCAGACATTCCTTCGTCTTGGGAGATGAAAGACGAGCCTGCTTTCAATTCACTGCAGGGATATCCGGCCTTACTTCGAGTCAGAGCATCTCGGTATCCATTCCACTTGAGGCCACAAACTCGGGGTCCCTCAAATATACCTGAAGCTGAGAGAAGCCTCCTCTTGACGTGCTTGTTGAAAGTTGTTATTCCTCTTGACTCGAAGCCAGGGACTAAGCTCTCATCTCGAGTTGATTTGGGGTCCACGGAGCCTTTTCGTGTTGCTACAGTGACCTCAGGATCCCTCTGGACTTGAGACAGTGATCTTGGGTTTTCTCTGGAGTGCCATCAAGGAAATCAAGGCTCCTTTCACGTTTGATGTGGAACACGGAATTGCTCTGCACGCAGAGCAGGGGAATCGGGCCTCATCTCGCGGCGAGGGGGAAGTCTTGGTTTTTCGCGAGTGGCGGCCGGAACCTGGGGTATATTCTCGAGTTACGACGGGGAGGGCCCTTCCAGACACGTGTTTCTTCAGCGAAGTGAGGACTCCTGACTAGGTGCGAGGGACACCTCGGGGTTCTCCTCGAGTCTTGGCATGGCAATTGGGACGCGTCTCCATGTGAGGCGGGAGACCCAGGGTCCCTTTCCACGTGCCACAGGGATCCTGGGACTCCTATCCATTTTCAAGAGGAGTCAGGCATCGTCTCCTTTGGAAGCATTGATCTCCGCAGACCTCTCGAGTTTTGAAAGGATGTGAGGCCTCCGGTCGCGATGAGCCGGAGAACTAGTTCTTTCTCTGTGGTCTCCACAGGGGATTCAGACATCCCTTCCTCTTAGGAAATGCAAGACGAGCCTGCATTCAATTCATTGCAGGAATATCCGGCCTTACTTCGAGTCAGAGCATCTCGGTGTCCATTCCACTTGAGGCCACAAACTCAGGGTCCCTCTCACATACCTGTAGCTGAGAGAAGCCTCCTCTTGAGGTGCTTGTGGAAAGTTGGTATTCCTCTTGACTCGAAGCCAGGGACTAAGCTCTCATCTCGAGTTGATTTGGGGTCCACAGAGCCCTTTCGTGTTGCTCCAGTGACCTCAGGATCCCTCTAGACTTGAGACAGTGATCTTGCGTTTTCTCTGGAGTGCCATCAAGGAAATCAAGGCTCCTTTCATGTTTGATATGGAACATGAAATTGCTCTGCATCCAGTGCAGGGGAATCGGGCCTCATCTCGTGGCGAGGGGAAAGTCTCATGGTTTTTCTCGAGTTGCGGCCGGAACCTGGGGTATATTCTCGAGTTACGAAGGGGAGGTCTCTTCCAGACATGTGTTTGTTCAGCGACGTCAGGACTCCTGCCTAGGTGCGAGGGACACCTCGGGATTCTCCTCGAGCCTTGGCATGGCAATTGGGACGCGTCTCCACGTGAGGCGGGAGACCCAGTGTCCCTTTCCACGTGCCACAGGGATCCTGGAACTCCTATCCATTTTCAGTAGGAGTCAGGCATCGTCTCCTTTGGAAGCATTGATCTCCGCGGACCTCTCGAGTTTTCAAAGGATGTGAGGCCTCCGGTCTCGATGAGGCGGAGGACTAGGTCTTTCTCTGTGGTCTCCACAGGGGATTCAGACATCCCATCGTCTTGGGAGACGCAAGAAGAGCCTGCATTCAATTCACGGCAAAGATATCCCGCCTTACTTCGAGTCAGAGCATCTCGGTGTCCATTCCACATGAGGCCACAAACTCAGGGTCCCTCTCACATACCTGTAGCTGAGGGAAACCTCCTCTTGAAGTGCTTGTGGAAAGTTGGTATTCCTCTTGAGTCGAAGCCAGGGACAAAGCTCTCATCTCGAGTTGATTTGGGGTCCACGGAGCCCTTTCGTGTTGCTCCAGTGACCTCAGGATCCCTCTAGACTCTAGACAGTGATCTTGGGTTTTCTCTGGAGTGCCATCAAGGAAATCAAGGCTCCTTTCACATTTGATGTGGAACACGGAATTGCTCTGCACACAGTGCAGGGGAATCGGGCCTCATCTCACGGCGAGGGGGAAGTCTCATGTTTTTTCTCGAGTTGCGGCCAGAACCTCGGGTATATTCTCGAGTTACGACGGGGAGGGCCCTTCCAGACACGTGTTTGTTCAGCGACGTCAGGACTCCTGCCTAGGTGGGAGGGACACCTCCGGATTCTCCTCGAGTCTTGGCATGGCAATTGGGACTCGTCTCCACGTGAGGCGGGAGACCCAGGGTCCCTTTCGACGAGCCACAGGGATCCTGGGACTCCTATCCATTTTCAAGAGGAGTCAGGCATCGTCTACTTTGGAAGCATTGATCTCCGCGGACCTCTCGAGTTTTCAAAGGATGTGAGGCCTCCGGTCGCGATGAGGCGGAGGACTAGGTCTTTCTCTTTGGTCTCCACAGGGGATTCAGGCAACCCTTCGTCTTGGGAGATGCAAGACGAGCCTGCATTCAATTCACTGCAGGGATACCCGGCCTTACTTCTAGTCAGAGCATCTCGGTGTCCATTCCACTTGAGGCCACAAACTCAGGGTCCCTCTCTCATTCCTGTAGCTGAGAGAAGCCTCCTCTTGAGGTGCTTGTGGAAAGTTGGTATTCCTCTTGAGTCGAAGCCAGGGACTAAGCTCTCATCTCGAGTTGATTTGGGGTCCACGGAGCCCTTTCCTGTTGGTCCAGTGACCTCAGGATCCCTCTAGACTTGAGACAGTGATCTTGGGTTTTCTCTGTAGTGCCATCAAGGAAATCAAGGCTCCTTTCACGTTTGATGTGGAACACGGAATTGCTCTGCATGCAGTGCAGGGGAATCAGGCCTCATCTCGCGGCGAGGGGGAAATCTCATGGTTTTTCTCGAGTTGCGGCCTGAACCTGGGGTATATTCTCGAGTTACGACGGGAAGGGCCTTCCAGACACGTGTTTGTTGAGCTACGTCAGGACTCCTGCCTAGGTGCGAGGGACACCTCGGGAATCTCCTCGAGTCTTGGCATGGCAATTTGGACGCGTCTCCACGTGAGGCGGGAGACCCAGGTTCCCTTTCCACGTGCCACAGGGATCGTGGGACTCCTATCCATTTTCAAGAGGAGTCAGGCATCGTCTCCTTTGGAAGCATTGATCTCCGCGGACCTCTCGAGTTTTCAAAGGATGTGAGGCCTCCGGTCGCGATGAGGCGGAGTACTCGGTCTTTCTCTGCGGTCTCCACAGGGGATTCAGACATCCCTTCGTCTTGGGAGATGCAAGACGAGCCTGCATTCAATTCACTGCAGGGATATCCGGCCTTACTTCGAGTCAGAGCATCTCGGTGTCCATTCCACTTGAGGCCACAAACTCAGGGTCCGTCTCACATACCTGTAGCTGAGAGAAGCCTCCTCTTGAGGTGCTTGTGGAAAGTTGGTATTCCTCTTGATTCGAAGCCGGGGACTAAGCTCTCATCTCGAGTTGATTTGGGGTCCACGGAGCCCTTTCGTGTTGCTCCAGTGACCTCAGGATCCCTCTAGACTTGAGACAGTGATCTTGGGTTTTCTCTGGAGTGCCATCAAAGAAATCAAGGCTCCTTTCTCGTTTGATGTGGAACACGGAATTGCTCTGCATGCAGTGCAGGGGAATCTGGCCTCATCTCGCGGCAAGGAGGATGTCTCATGGTTTTTCTAAGTAGCGGCCGGAAACTTGGGTATATTCTGAGTTACGACGCGGAGGGCCCTTCCAGACACGTGTTTGTTCAGCGACGTCAGGACTCATGCCTAGGTGCGAGGGACACCTCGAGATTCTCCGCGAGTCTTGGAATGGCAAGTGGGACGCGTCTCCACGTGAGGCGGGAGACCTTGGGTCCCTTTCCACGTGCCACAGGGATCCTGGGACTCCTATCCATTTTCAAGAAGAGTCAGGCATCTTCTCCTTTGGAAGCATTGATCTCCGCGGACCTCTCGAATTTTCAAAGGATTTGAGGCCTCCGGTCGCGATGAGGCGGAGAACTAGGTCTTTCTCTGTGGTCTCCACAGGGGATTCAGACAACCCTTCGTCATGGGAGATGCAAGACGAGCCTGCATTCAATTCACTGCAGGCATATCCGGCCTTACTTCGAGTCAGAGCATCTCGCTGTCCATTCCACTTTGGCCAAAAACTCAGGGTCCCTCTCACATACCTGTAGCTGAGAGAAGCCTCCTCTTGAGTGGCCTGTGGAAAGTTGGTATTCCTGTTGAGTCGAAGCCAGGGACTAAGCTCTCATCTCGTGTTGATTTGGGGTCCCCGGAGCCCTTTAATGTTGCTCCAGTGACTTCAGGATCCCTCTAGACTTGAGACAGTGATCTTGGGTTTTCCTGGAGTGCCATCAAGGAAATCAAGGCTCCTATCATATTTGATGTGGAACACGGAATTGCTCTGCACGCAGTGCAGGGGAATCGGGCCTCATCTCGCGGCGAGCGGGAAGTCTCATGGTTTTTCTCGAGTTGCGGCCTGAACCTGGGGTATATTCTCGAGTTACGACGGGAAGGGCCTTCCAGACACGTGTTTGTTGAGCTACGTCAGGACTCCTGCCTAGGTGCGAGGGACACCTCGGGATTCTCCTCGAGTCTTGGCATGGCAATTTGGACGCGTCTCCACGTGAGGCGGGAGACGCAGGTTCCCTTTCCACGTGCCACAGGGATCCTGGGACTCCTATCCATTTTCAAGAGGAGTCAGGCATCGTCTCCTTTGGAAGCATTGATCTCCGCGGACCTCTCGAGTTTTCAAAGGATGTGAGGCCTCCGGTCGCGATGAGGCGGAGAACTCGGTCTTTCTCTGCGGTCTCCACAGGGGATTCAGACATCCCTTCGTCTTGGGAGATGCAAGACGAGCCTGCATTCAATTCACTGCAGGGATATCCGGCCTTACTTCGAATCAGAGCATCTCGGTGTCCATTCCACTTGAGGCCACAAACTCAGGGTCCCTCTCACATACCTGTAGCTGAGAGAAGCCTCGTCTTGAGGTGCTTGTGGAAAGTTGGTATTCCTCTTGATTCGAAGCCGGGGACTAAGCTCTCATCTCGAGTTGATTTGGGGTCCACGGAGCCCTTTCCTGTTGGTCCAGTGACCTCAGGATCCCTCTAGACTTGAGACAGTGATCTTGGGTTTTCTCTGGAGTGCCATCAAGGAAATCAAGGCTCCTTTCACGTTTGATGTGGAACACGGAATTGCTCTGCATGCAGTGCAGGGGAGTCTGGCCTCATCTCGCGGCTAGGAGGATGTCTCATGGTTTTTCTAAGTAGCGGCCGGAACCTTGGGTATATTCTGAGTTACGACGCGGAGGGCCCTTCCAGACACGTGTTTGTTCAGCGACGTTAGGACTCATGCCTAGGTGCGAGGGACACCTCGAGATTCTCCGCGAGTCTTGGAATGGCAAGTGGGACGCGTCTCCACGTGAGGCGGGAGACCTTGGGTCCCTTTCCACGTGCCACAGGGATCCTGGGACTCCTATCCATTTTCAAGAAGAGTCAGGCATCTTCTCCTTTGGAAGCATTGATCTCCGCGGACCTCTCGAATTTTCAAAGGATGTGAGGCCTCCCGTCGCGATGAGGCGGAGAACTAGGTCTTTCTCTGTGGTCTCCACAGGGGATTCAGACAACCCTTCGTCTTGGGAGATGCAAGACGAGCCTGCATTCAATTCACTGCAGGCATATCCGGCCTTACTTCGAGTCAGAGCATCTCGCTGTCCATTCCACTTTGGCCAAAAACTCAGGGTCCCTCTCACATACCTGTAGCTGAGAGAAGCCTCCTCTTGAGTGGCCTGTGGAAAGTTCGTATTCCTCTTGAGTCGAAGCCAGGGACTAAGCTCTCATCTCGTGTTGATTTGGGGTCCCGGGAGCCCTTTAATGTTGCTCAGTGACTTCAGGATCCCTCTAGACTTGAGACAGTGATCTTGGGTTTTCTCTGGAGTGCCATCAAGGAAATCAAGGCTCCTATCATATTTGATGTGGAACACGGAATTGCTCTGCACGCAGTGCAGGGGAATCGGGCCTCATCTCGCGGCGAGGGGGAAGTCTCATGGTTTTTCTCGAGTTGCGGCCGGAACTTGGGGTATATTCTCGAGTTACGACGGGGAGGGCCCTTCCAGACACGTGTTTGTTCAGCGACGTCAGGACTCCTGCCTTGGTGCGAGGGACACCTCGGGATTCTCCTCGAGTCTTGGCATGGCAATTGGGACGCGCCTCCATGTGAGGCGGGAGACCCAGGGTCGCTTTCCACGTGCCACAGTGTTCCTGGGACTCCTATCCATTTTCAAGAGGAGTCAGGCATCGTCTCCTTTGGAAGCATTGATCTCCGCCCACCTCTCGAATTTTCAAAGGATGTGAGGCCTCTGGTCGCGAGAAGGCGGAGAACTAGGTTTTTCTCTGTGGTCTCCACAGGGCATTCAGACATCCCTTCGTCTTGGGATGTGAAAGACGAGCCTGCATTCAATTCACTGCAGGGATATCGGGCCTTACTTCGAGTCAGAGCATCTCGGTGTCCATTCCACTTGAGGCCACAAATTCAGGGTCCCTCTCACATACCTGTAGCTGAGAGAAGCCTCGTTTTGAGGTGCTTATGAAAAGTGGGTATTCCTCTTGATTCGAAGCCAGGGTCTAAGCTCTCATCTCGAGTTGATCTGGGGTCCACGGAGCCCTTTGGTGTTGCTCCAGTGACCTCAGGATCCCTCTAGACTTGAGACAGTGATCTTGGGTTTTCTCTGGAGTGCCATCAAGGAAATCAAGGCTCCTTTCACGTTTGATGTGGAACATGGAATTGCTCTGCACGCAGTGCAGGGGAATCGGCCTCATCTCCCGGCGAGGGGGAAGTCTCATGGTTTTTCTCGAGTTGCGGCCGGAACCTGGGGTATATTCTCGAGTTACGACGGGGAGGGCCCTTCCAGACACGTGTTTGTTCAGCGACGTCAGGAATCCTGCCTAGGTGTGAGGGACACCTCGGTATTCTCCTCGAGTCTTGGCATGGCAATGGGGAAGCGTCTCCACGTGAGGCGGGAGACCCAGGGTCCCTTTCCACGTGCCACAGGGATCCTGGGACTCCTATCCATTTTCAAGAGGAGACAGGCATCGTCTCCTTTGGAAGCATTGATATAGGAGGACCTCTCGAATTTTCAAAGGATGTGAGGCCCCCGGTCGCTATGAGGCGGAGAATTAGGTCTTTCTCTGTGGTCTCCACAGGGGATTCAGACATCCCTTCGTCTTTGGAGATGCAAGACGAGCCTGCATTCAATTCACTGCAGGGATATCCGGCCTTACTTCGAGTCAGAGCATCTCGGTGTCCATTCCACTTGAGGCCACAAAATCAGGGTAACTCTCATATACTTGTAGCTGAGAGAAGCCTCCTCTTGAGGTGCTTGTGGAAAGTTGGTATTCCTCTTGAGTCGAAGCCAGGGACTAAGCTCTCATCTCGAGTTGATTTGGGGTCCACGGAGCCCTTTCCTGTAGCTACAGTGACCTCAGGGTCCCTCTAGACTTGAGACAGTGATCTTGGCTTTTCTCTGGGGTGCCATCAAGGAAATCAAGGCTCCTTTCACGTTTGATTTGTCACACGGAATTGCTCTGCACGCAATGCAGGGGAATCGGGCCTCATCTCGCAGAGAGGGGGAAGTCTCATGGTTGTTCTCGAGTTGCGGCTGGAACCCGGGGTATATTCTCGAGTTACAATGGGGAGGCCCCTTCCACACACGTGTTTGTTCAGCGACGTCAGGACTCTTGCCTAGGAGTGAGGGACACCTCGGGATTCTCCTCGAGGCTTGGCATGGCAATTGGGACGCGTCTCCATGTGAGGCGGGAGACCCAGGGTCGCTTTCCACGTGCCACAGGGTTCCTGGGACTCCTATCCATTTTCAAGAGGAGTCAGGCATCGTCTCCTTTGGAAGCATTGATCTCCGCCCACCTCTCGAATTTTCAAAGGATGTGAGGCCTCTGGTCGCGAGAAGGCGGAGAACTAGGTTTTTCTCTGTGGTCTCCACAGGGCATTCAGACATCCCTTCGTCTTGGGATGTGAAAGACGAGCCTGCATTCAATTCACTGCAGGGATATCCGGCCTTACTTCGAGTCAGAGCATCTCGGTGTCCATTCCACTTGAGGCCACAAACTCAGGGTCCCTCTCACATACCAGCAGCTGAGAGAAGCCTCCTCTTGAGGTGCTTGTGGCAAGTTGGTATTCCTCTTGAGTCGAAGCCAGGGACTAAGCTCTCATCTCGAGATGATTTGGGGTCCACGGAGCCCTTTCGTGTTGATCCAGTGACCTCAGGATCCCTCTAGACTAGAGACAGTGACTTTGGGTTTTCTCTGGAGTGCCATCAAGGAAATCAAGGCTCCTTTCACGTTTGATGCGGAACACGAAATTGCTCTGCACGCAGTGCATGGGAATCTGGCCTCATGTCGCGGCGAGGGGAAAGTCTCATTGTTTTTCTCGAGTTGCGGCCGGAACCTGGGGTATATTCTCGAGTTACGATGGGGAGGGCCCTTCCAGACTCTGGTTTGTTCAGCGACGTCAGGACTCCAGCCTAGGTGCGAGGGACACCTCAGGATTCTCCTCGAGTCTTGGCATGGCAATTCGGATGCCTCTCCACGTGAGGCGGGAGACCTAGGGTCCCTTTCCACGTGCCACAGGGATCCTGGGACTCCTATACATTTCAAGAGGAGTACGGCATCGTCTCCTTTAGAAGCATTGATCTCCGCGGACCTCTCGAGTTTTCAAAGGATGTGAGGCCTCAGGTCGCGATCAGGCGGAGAACTAGGTCTTTCTCTGTGGTCTGCACAGGGTATTCAGACATCCTTTCGCCTTGGGAGACGCAAGACGAGCCTGCATTCAATTCACTGCAGGGATATCCGGCCTCATTTCGAGTCAGAGCATCTCGGTGTCCATTCCATTTGAGGCCACAAACTCAGGGTCCCTCTCACATACCTGTAGCTGAGAGAAGCCTCCTCTTGAGGTGCTTGTGGAAAGTTGGTATTCCTCTTGAGTGGAAGCCATGGACTAAGCTCTCTTCTCGAGTTGATTTGCGGTCCATGGAGCCCTTTCGTGTTGCTACAGTGACCTCAGGATCCCTCTAGACTTGAGACAGTGATCTTGGGTTTTCTCTGGAGTGCCATCAAGGAAATCAAGGCTCCTTTCACGTTTGATGTGGAACTCGGAATTGCTCTGCACGCAGTGCAGGGGAATCGGGCCTCATCTCGCGGCGAGGGGGAAGTCTCATTGTTTTTCTCGAGTGGTGGCCGGAACCTGGGGTATATTCTCGAGTTACGACGGGGAGGGCCCTTCCAGACACGTGTTTGTTCAGCAAAGTCAGGCCTCGGGCCAAGGTGCGAGGGACATCTCCGGATTCTCCGCGAGTCTTGGCATGGCAATTGGGACGCGTCTCCACGTGAGGCGGGAGACCCAGTGTCCCTGTCCACGTTCCACAGGGATCCTGGGACTCCTATCCATTTTCAAGAGGAGTCAGGCATCGTCTCCTGTGGAAACATTGATCTCCGCGGACCTCTCGAGTTTTCAAAGGATGTGAGGCCTCAGGTCGCGATGAGGCGGAGAACTAGGTCTTTCTCTCTGGTCTCCACAGGGGATTCAGACATCCCTTCGTCTTGGAAATGCAAGACGAGCCTGCATTCATTTCACTGCAGGGATATCCGGCCTTACTCCGAGTCAGAGCATCTCGGTGTCCATTCCACTTGAGGCCACAAACTCCGGGTCCCTCTCAAATACCTGTAGCTGAGAGAAGCCTCCTCTTGAGGTGCTTGTGGAAACTTGGTATTCCTCTTGATTCGAAGCCAGGGACTAAGCTCTCATCTCGAGTGGATTTCGTGTCCATAGAGCCCTTTCGTGTTGCTACAGTGACCTCAGGATCCCTCTAGACTTGAAACAGTGATCTTGGGTTTTCTCTGGAGTGCCATCAAGGAAATCAAGGCTCCTTTCACGTTTGATTGGGAACACGGAATTGCTCTGCATGCAGTGCAGGGGAATCGGGCCTCATCTAGGGGCGAATGGGAAGTCTCATGGCTTTTCTCGAGTTGTGGACGGACCCTGGGTTATATTCTCGAGTTAGGACGGGGAGGGCTCTTCCAGACACGTGTTTATTCAGCGACGTCAGGACTCCTGCCTAGGTGCTAGGGACACCTCGGGATTCTCTTCGAGTCTTGGCATGGCAATTTGGACGCGTCTCCACGTGAGGCGGGAGACCCAGGGTCCCTTTCCAAGTTACACAGGAGTCCTGGAACTCCTATCCATTTTCAAGAGGAGTCAGGCATCGTCTCCTTTGGAAGCATTGATCTCCGCGGACCTCTCGAGTTTTCAAAGGATGTGAGGCCTCCGGCCGCGATGAGGCAGAGAACTAGGTCTTTCTCTGTGGTCTACACAGGGGATTCAGACATCCCTTCGGATTGGGAGATGCAAGACGAACCCGCATTCAATTCACTGCAGGGATATCCAGCCTTACTTCGAGTCAGAGCATCTCGGTGTCCATTCCACTTGAGGCCACAAACTCAGGGTCCCTCTCACATACCTGTAACTGAGAGAAGCTTCCTCTTGAGGTGCTTGTGGAAACTTGGTATTCCTCTTGAGTCGAAGCCAGGGACTAAGATCTCATCTCGAGTGGATTTCGTGTCCACGGAGCCCATTCGTGCTGCTCCAATGACCTCAGGATCCCTCTAGACTTGAGACAGTGATCTTGGGTTTTCTCTGGAGTGCCATCAAGGAAATCAAGGCTCCTTTCACGTTTGATTTGGAACACGGAATTGTTCTGCACGCAATGCAGATGAATCGGGCCTCATCTCGCCGCGAGGGGGAAGTCTCATGGTTTTTCTCGAGTTGCGGGCGGAACCTGGGGTATATTCTCGAGTGACGACGGGGAGGGCCCTTCCAGACACGTGTTTGTTCAGCGATGTCAGGACTCGTGCCTAGGTGCGAGGGACACGTCGGGATTCTCCTCGAGTCTTGGCATGGCAATTGGGACGCGTCTCCACGTGAGGCGGGAGACCCCGGGTCCCTTTCGACGAGCCACAGGGATCCTGGGTCTCCTATCCATTTTCAAGAGGAGTCAGGCATCGTCTCCTTTGGAAGCATTGATCTCTGCAGACCTCTCGAGTTTTCAAAGGATGTGAGGCCTCCGGTCGCGATGAGGCGGAGGACTAGGTCTTTCTCTGTCGTCTCCACAGGGGATTCAGATATCCCTTCGTCTTGGGAGATGCAAGACGAGCCTGCATTCAATTCACTGCAGGGATATCCGGCCTTACTTCGAGTCAGAGCATCTCGGTCTCCATTCCACATGAGGCCACACACTCAGGGTCCCTCTCACATACCTGTAGCTGAGAGAAGCCTCCTCTTGAGGTGCTTGTGGAAAGTTCGTATTCCTCTTGAGTCGAAGCCAGGGACTAAGCTCTCATCTCGAGTTGATTTGGGGGCAACGGAGCCCTTTCGTGTTGCTACAGTGACCTCAGGATCCCTCTAGACTTGAGAAAGTGATCTTGGGTTTTCTCTGGAGTGCCATCAAGGAAATCAAGGCTCCTTTCACGTTTGATGTGGAACACGGAATTGCTCTGCATGCAGGGCAGGGGAATCGGGCCTCATCTCGCAGCGAGGGGGAAGTCTCATGGTTTTTCTCGAGTTGCGGCCGGATCCTGGGGTATATTCTCGAGTTACGACGGGGAGGGCCCTTCCAGACACGTGTTTGTTCAGCGACGTCAGGACTCCTGCCTAGGTGCGAGGGACACCTCGGGATTCTCCTCAAGTCTTGGCATGGCAATTGGGACGCGTCTCTACATGAGGCGGTTGACCCAGGGTCCCTTTCCACGAGCCACAGTGATCCTGGGACTCCTATGCATTTTCAAGAGGAGTCAGGCATCGTCTCCTTTGGAAGCATTGAGATCTGCAGACCTCTCGAGTTTTCAAAGGATGTGAGGCCTCCGGTCACGATGAGGCGGAGGATTAGGTCTTTCTCTGTGGTCTCCAGAGGGGATTCAGACATCCCTTCGTCTTGGGAGATGCAAGACGAGCCTTCATTCAATTCACTGCAGGGATATCCGGCCTTACTTCGAGTCAGAGCATCTCGGTGACCATTCCACTTGAGGCCACAAACTCAGGGTCCCTCTCACATAACTGTAGCTGAGAGAAGCTTCCTCTTGAGGTGCTTGTGGAAAGTTGGTATTCCTCTTGAGTCGAAGCCAGGAACTAAGCTCTCATCTCGAGTTGATTTGGGGTCCACGGAGCCCTTTCGTGTTGCTCCAGTGACCTCAGGATCCCTCTATACTTGAGACAGTGATCTTGGGTTTTCTCTGGAGTGCCATCAAGGAAATCAAGGCTCCTTTCACGTTTGATGTGGAACACGGAATTGCTCTGAACGCAGTGCAGGGAAATCGGGCCTCATCCAGCGGCGAGGGGGAAGTCTCATGGTTTTTCTCGAGTTGCGGCCCGAACCTGGGGTATATTCTCGAGTTACGACAGGGAGGGCCCTTCCAGACACGTGTTTGTTCAGCGACGTCAGGACTCCTGCCTAGGTGCGAGGGACACCACGGGATTCTCCTCGAGTCTTGGCATGGCAATTTGGACGCGTCTCCACGTGAGGCGGGAGGCCCAGGGTCCCTTTCCACGTGCCACAGTGATCCTGGGACTCCTTTCCATTTTCAAGAGGAGTCATGCATCGTCTCCTTCGGAAGTATTGATCTCCGCGGTCCTCTCGAGTTTTCAAAGGATGTGAGGCCTCCGGTCGGGATGAGGCGGAGAACTTTGTCTTTCTCTGTGGTCTCCACAGGGGATTCAGACATCCCTTCGTCTTGGGAGATGCAAGACGAGCCTGCATTCAATTCACTGCAGGTATATCCGGCCTTACTTCGAGTCAGAGCATCTCTGTGTCCATTCCACTTGAGGCCACAAACTCAGGGTCCCTCTCACATACATGTAGCTGAGAGAAGCCTCCTCTTGAGGGGCTTGTGGAAAGTTCGTATTCCTCTTGAGACGAAGCCAGGGACTAAGCTCTCATCTCGAGTTGATTTGGGGTCCACGGAGACCTTTCCTGTTGGTCCAGTGACCTCAGGATCCCTCTAGACTTGAGACAGTGATCTTGGGTTTTCTCTGGAGTGCCATCAAGGAAATCACGGCTCCTATCACGATTGATGTGGAACACGGAATTGCTCTGCATGCAGTGCAGGGGAATCAGGCCTCAACTCGCGGCGAGGGGGAAGTCTCATGGTTTCTCTCGAGTTGCGGCCCGAACCTGGGGTATATTCTCGAGTTACGACGGGGAGGGCCCTTCCAGACACGTGTTTGTTCAGCGACGTCAGGACTCCTGCCTAGGTGCGAGGGACACCTCGGGATTCTCCTCGAGTCTTGGCATGGCAATTGGGACGCGTCTCCACGTGAGGCGGGAGACCCAGGGTCCCTTTCCACGTGCCACAGGGATCCTGGGACTCCTATCCATTTTCAAGAGGAGTCAGGCCTCGTCTCCTTTGGAAGCATTGATCTCCGCAGACCTCTCGAGTTTTCAAAGGATGTGAGGCCTCCAGTCACGATGAGGCGGAGGACTAGGTCTTTCTCTGTGGTCTCCACAGAGGATTCAGACATCCCTTCGTCTTGGGAGATGCAAGACGGGCCTGCATTCAATTCACTGCAGGGATATCCGGCCTTACCTGAGTCAGAGCATCTCGGTGTCCATTACACTTGAGGCCACAAATTCAGGGTCCCTCTCACATAACCGTAGCTGAGAGAAGCCTCCTCTTGAGGTGCTTGTGGAAAGTTGGTATTCCTCTTGAGTCGAAGCCAGGGACTAAGCTCTCATCTCGAGTTGATTTGGGGTCCACGGAGCCCTTTTGTGTAGCTCCAGTGACCTCAGGATCCCTCTAGACTTGAGACAGTGATCTTGGGTTTTCTCTGGAGTGCCAACAAGGAAATCAAGGCTCCCTTCACGTTTGATGTGGAACACGGAATTGCTCTGCACGCAGTGCAGGGGAATCGGGCCTCATCTCGCGGCGAGGGGGAAGTCTCATGGTTTTTCTCGATTTGCGGCCGGAACCTGGGGTATATTCTCGAGTTACGACGGGGAGGGCCCTTCCAGACACGTGTTTGTTCAGCGACGTCAAGACTCCTGCCTAGGTGCGAGGGACACCTCGGGATTCTCCTCGAGTCTTGGCATGGCAATTGGGACGCGTCTCCACGTGAGGCTCGAGACCCAGGGTCCCTTTCCACGTGCCACAGGGATCCTGGGACTCCTATCCATTTTCAAGAGGAGTCAGGCAAATTCTCCTTTGGAAGCATTGATCTCCGCGGACCTCTCGAGTTTTCAAAGGATGTGAGGACTCCGTTAACGTTGAGGCAGAGGACTAGGTCTTTCTCTGTGGTCTCCACAGGGGATTCAGACATCCCTTCGTCTTGGGAGATGCAAGACGAGCCTGCATTCAATTCACTGCATGGATATCCGGCCTTACTTCTAGTCAGAGCATCTCGGTTTCCATTCCACTTGAGGCCACAAACTCAGGGTCCCTCTCACATACCTGTAGCTGAGAGAAGCCTCCTCTTGAGGTGCTTGTAGAAAGTTGGTATTCCTCTTGAGTCAAAGCCAGGGACTAAGCTCTCATCTCGAATTGATTTGGGGTCCTCGGAGACCTTTCGTGTTGCTCCAGTGACCTCAGGATCCCTCTAGACTTGAGACAGTGATCTTGGGTTTTCCCTGGAGTGCCATCAAGGAAATCAAGGCTCCTTTCACGTTTGATGTGGAACACGGAATTGCTGTGCATGCAGTGCAGGGGAATCGGGCCTCATCTCGCGGCGAGGGGGAAGTCTCATGGTTTTTCTCGAGTTGCGGCCGGAACCTGTGGTATATTGAGGAGTTAAGACGGGGAGGGCCCTTCCAGACACGTATTTGTTCAGCGATGTCAGGACTCCTGCCTAGGTGCGAGGGACACCTCGGGTTTCTCTTCGAGTCTTGGCATGGCAATTGGGACACGTCTCCACGTGAGGCGGAAGACCCAGGGTCCCTTTTGACGTGCCACAGGGATCCTGGGACTCCTATCCATTTTCAAGAGGAGTCAGGCATTGTCTCCTTTGGAAGCATTGATCTCCGCGGACCTCTCGAGTTTTCAAAGGTTGTGAGGCCTCCGTTCGCGTTGAGGCGGAGGACTAGGTCTTTCTCTGTGGTCTCCACAGGGGATTCAGACAACCCTTCGTCTTGGGGAATGCAAGATGAGCCTGCATTCAATTCACTGCAGGGATATCCGGCCTTACTTCGAGTCAGAGCATCTCGGTGTCCATTCCACTTGAGGCCACAAACTCAGGGTCCCTCTCACATACCTGTAGCTGAGAGAAGCCTCCTCTTGAGGTGCTTGTGGAAAGTTCGTATTCCCCTTGAGTCGAAGCAAGGGACTAAGATCTCATCTCGAGTTGATTTGAGTTCCACGGAGCCCTTTCGTGTTGCTCCAGTGACCTCAGGATCCCTCTAGACTTGAGACAGTGATGTTGGGTTTTCTCTGGAGTGCCATCAAGGAAATCAAGGCTCCTTTCACGTTTGATGTGGAACACGGAATTGCTCTGCACGCAGTGCAGGGGAATCGGGCGTCATCTCGCGGCGAGGGGGAAGTCTCATGGTTTTTCTCGAGTTGCAGCCGGAACCTGGGGTATATTCTCGAGTTACGCCGGGGAGGGCCCTTCCAGACACGTGTTTGTTCAGCGACGTCAGGACTCCTGCCTCGGTGCGAGGGACACCTCGGGATTCTCCTCGAGTCTTGGCATGGCAATTGGGACGCGTCTCCACGTGAGGCGGGAGACCCAGGTTCCCTTTCCACGTGCCACAGGGATCCTGGATCTCCTATCCATTTTCAAGAGGAGTCAGGCATCGTCTCCTTTGGAAGCATTGATCTCCGCAGACCTCTCGAGTTTTCAAAGGATGTGAGGCCTCCGGTCGCGTTGAGGCGGAGGACTAGGTCTTTCTCTGTGGTCTCCACAGGGGATTCAGACATCCCTTCGTCTTGGGAGATGCAAGACGAGCCTGCATTCAATTCACTGCAGGGATATCCGGCCTTACTTCGAGTCAGAGCATCTCGGTGTCCATTCCACTTGAGGGCACAAATTACAGGTGCCTCTCACATGCCTGTAGCTGAGAGAAGCCTCCTCTTGAGGTGCTTGTAGAAAGTTGGTATTCCTCTTGAGTCGAAGCCAGGGACTAAGCTCTCATCTCGAGTTGATTTGCGGTCCACGGAGCCCTTTCCTGTTGCTCCAGTGACCTCAGGATCCCTCTAGACTTGAGACAGTGATCTTGGGTTTTCTCTGGAGTGCCATCAAAGAAATCAAGGCTCCTTTCACGTTTGATGTGGAACTCGGAATTGCTCTGCACGCAGTGCAGGGGAATCTGGCGTCATGTCGCGGCGAGGGGGAAGTCTCATTGTTTTTCTCGAGTTCCGGCCGGAACCTGGGGTATATTCTCGAGTTACGACGGGGAGGGCCCTTCCAGACACGTGTTTGTTCAGCGACGTCAGGACTCCTGCCTAGGTGCGAGGGACACCTCGGGATTCTCCTCGAGTCTTGGCATGGCAATTGGGACGCGTCTCCACGTGAGGCGGGAGACCCAGGGTCCCTTTCCACGTGCCACAGTGATCCTGGGACTCCTATCCATTTTCAAGAGGAGTCAGGCATCGTCTCCTTTGGAAGCATTGATCTCCGCAGACCTCTCGAGTTTTCAAAGGATGTGAGGCCTCCGGTCGCGATGAAGCTTAGAACTAGGTCTTTCTCTGTGGTCTGCACAGGGTATTCAGACATCCCTTCGCCTTGGGAGATGCAAGACGAGCCTGCATTCAATTCACTGCAGGGATATCCGGCCTTACTTCGAGTCAGAGCATCTCGGTGTCCATTCCGCTTGAGGCCACAAACTCTGGGTCCCTCTCACATACCTGTAGCTGAGAGAAGCCTCCTCTTGAGGTGCTTTTGGAAAGTTGGTATTCCTCTTGAGTGGAAACCAGGGACTAAGCTCTAATCTCGAGTTGATTTGGTGTCCACGGAGCCCTTTCGTGTTGCTCCAGTGACCTCAGGATCCATCTAGACTTGAGATAGAGATCTTGGGTTTTCTCTGGAGTGCCATCAAGGAAATCAAGGCTCCTTTCACGTTTGATGTGGAACACGGAATTGCTCTGCACGCAGTGCAGGGGAATTGGGCCTCATCTCGTGGCGAGGGGGAAGTCTCATGGTTTTTCTCGAGTTGCGGCCGGAACCTGAGGTATATTCTCGAGTTACGACGGGGAGAGCCCTTCCAGACATGTGTTTGTTCAGCGACGTCAGGACTCCTGCCTAGGTGTGAGGGACTCCTCAGGATTCTCCTTGAGTCTTGGCATGGCAATTGGGACACAACTCCACATGAGGCGGGAGACCCAGGGTCCCTTTCGAAGTGCCACAGGGTTCCTGGGACTCCGATTCATTTTCAAGAGGAGTCAGGCATCGTCTCCTTTAGAAGCATTGATCTCTGCGGACCTCACGAGTTTTCAAAGGATGTGAGGCCTCCGGTCGCGATGAGGCGGAGGACTCGGTCTTTCTCTGTGATCTCCACACGGGATTCAGACATCCCTTCGCGTGGGAGATGCAAGACGAGCCTGCATTCACTTCACTGCAGGGATATCCGGCCTTACTTCGAGTCAGAGCATCTCGGTGTCCATTCCACTTGAGGCCACAAACTCAGGGTCCGTCTCACATACCTGTAGCTGAGAGAAGCCTCCTCTTGAGGTGCTTGTGGAAAGTTGGTATTCCTCTTGAGTCGAAGCCAGGGACTACGCTCTCATCTCGAGTTGATTAGGGGTCCATGGAGACCTTTCCTTTTGCTCCAGTGACCTCAGGATTCCTCTAGACTTGAGACAGTGATCTTGGGTTTTCTCTGGAGTGCCATCAAGGAAATCAAGGCTCAGTTCAAGTTTGATGTGGAACACGGAACTGCTCTGCACGCAGTGCAGGGGAATCGGGCCTCATCTCGCATCGAGGGGGAAGTCTCATGGTTTTTCTCGAGTTGCGGCTGGACCCTGGGCTATATTCTCGAGTTACGACGGGGAGGGCCCTTCCAGACATTTGTTTGTTCAGCGATGTCAGGACTCCTGCCTAGGTGCGAGGGACACCTCGGGATTCTCCTCGAGTCTTGGCATGGCTATTGGGATGCGTCTCCACGTGAGGCGCGAGTCCCAGGGTCCCTTTCCACGTGCCACAGGGATCCTGGGACTCCTATCCATTTTCGAGAGGAGTCAGGCATCGTCTCCTTTGGAAACATTGATCTCCGCGGACCTCTCGAATTTTCAAAGGATGTGAGATCTCCGGTCGCGAAGAGGCGGAGAACTAAGGCATTCTCTGTGGTCTCCACATTGGATTCAGACATCCCTTCGCTTGGGAGATGCAAGACGAGCCTGCATTCAATTCACTGCAGGGATATCCTGCCTTCCTTCGAGTCAGAGCATCTCGGTGTCCATTCCACTTGAGGCCACAAACTTATGGGTCCCTCTCACATACCTTTAGCTGAGAGAAGCCTCCTCTTGAGGTGCTTATGAAAAGTTGGTATTCCTCTTGAGTCGAAGCCACGGACTAAGCTCTCATCTCGAGTTGATTTGGGGTCCACGGAGCCCTTTCGTGTTGCTCCAGTGACCTCAGGATCCCTCTAGACTTGAGACAGTGATCTTGCTTTTTCTCTGGAGTGCCATCAAGGAAATCAAGCCTCCTTTCATGTTTGATGTGGAACACGGAATTGCTCTGCTCGCAGTGCAGGGGAATCGGGCCTCATCTCGCGGCGAGGGGGAAGTCTCATGGTTTTTCTCGAGTTGCGGCCGGAACCTGGGGTGTATTCTCGAGTTATGACGGGGAGGGCCCATCCAGACACGAGTTTGTTCACCGACGTCAGGACTCCTGCCTAGGTGCGAGGGACACCTCGGGATTCTCCTCAAGTCTTGGCATGGCAATTGGCACGCGTCTCCACGTGAGGCGGGAGACCCAGGGTCCCTTTCCGCGTGCCACAGGGATCCTGGGACTTCTATCCATTTTCAAGAGGAGTCAGGCATCGTCTCCTTTGGAAAAATTGATCTCCGCGGACCTCTCGAGTTTTCAAAGGATGTGAGGCCTCCGGTCGCAATGAGGCGGAGAACTAGGTCTTTCTTTGTGGTCTCCACAGGGGATTCAGACATCCCTTCATCTTGGGAGATGCAAGACGAGCCTGCATTCAATTCACTGCAGGGATATACGGCCTTACTTCGAGTCAGAGCATCTCGGTGTCCATTCCACTTGAGGGCACAAATTACAGGTGCCTCTCACATGCCTGTAGCTGAGAGAAGCCTCCTCTTGAGGTGCTTGTAGAAAGTTGGTATTCCTCTTGAGTCGAAGCCAGGGACTAAGCTCTCATCTCGAGTTGATTTGGGGTCCACGGAGCCCTTTCCTGTTGCTCCAGTGACCTCAGGATCCCTCTAGACTTGAGACAGTGATCTTGGGTTTTCTCTGGAGTGCCATCAAAGAAATCAAGGCTCCTTTCACGTTTGATGTGGAACTCGGAATTGCTCTGCACGCAGTGCAGGGGAATCTGGCGTCATGTCGCGGCGAGGGGGAAGTCTCATTGTTTTTCTCGAGTTCCGGCCGGAACCTGGGGTATATTCTCGAGTTACGACGGGGAGGGCCCTTCCAGACACGTGTTTGTTCAGCGACGTCAGGACTCCTGCCTAGGTGCGAGGGACACCTCGGGATTCTCCTCGAGTCTTGGCATGGCAATTGGGACGCGTCTCCACGTGAGGCGGGAGACCCAGGGTCCCTTTCCACGTGCCACAGGGATCCTGGGACTCCTATCCATTTTCAAGAGGAGTCAGGCATCGTCTCCTTTGGAAGCATTGATCTCCGCAGACCTCTCGAGTTTTCAAAGGATGTGAGGCCTCCGGTCGCGATGAAGCTTAGAACTAGGTCTTTCTCTGTGGTCTGCACAGGGTATTCAGACATCCCTTCGCCTTGGGAGATGCAAGACGAGCCAGCATTCAATTCACTGCATGGATATCCGGCCTTACTTCGAGTCAGAGCATCTCGGTGTCCATTCCGCTTGAGGCCACAAACTCTGGGTCCCTCTCACATACCTGTAGCTGAGAGAAGCCTCCTCTTGAGGTGCTTTTGGAAAGTTGGTATTCCTCTTGAGTGGAAACCAGGGACTAAGCTCTAATCTCGAGTTGATTTGGTGTCCACGGAGCCCTTTCGTGTTGCTCCAGTGACCTCAGGATCCATCTAGACTTGAGATAGAGATCTTGGGTTTTCTCTGGAGTGCCATCAAGGAAATCAAGGCTCCTTTCACGTTTGATGTGGAACACGGAATTGCTCTGCACGCAGTGCAGGGGAATTGGGCCTCATCTCGTGGCGAGGGGGAAGTCTCATGGTTTTTCTCGAGTTGCGGCCGGAACCTGAGGTATATTCTCGAGTTACGACGGGGAGAGCCCTTCCAGACATGTGTTTGTTCAGCGACGTCAGGACTCCTGCCTAGGTGTGAGGGACTCCTCAGGATTCTCCTTGAGTCTTGGCATGGCAATTGGGACACAACTCCACATGAGGCGGGAGACCCAGGGTCCCTTTCGAAGTGCCACAGGGATCCTGGGACTCCTATCCATTTTCAAGAGGAGTCAGGCATCGTCTCCTTTAGAAGCATTGATCTCTGCGGACCTCACGAGTTTTCAAAGGATGTGAGGCCTCCGGTCGCGATGAGGCGGAGGACTCGGTCTTTCTCTGTGATCTCCACACGGGATTCAGACATCCCTTCGCGTGGGAGATGCAAGACGAGCCTGCATTCACTTCACTGCAGGGATATCCGGCCTTACTTCGAGTCAGAGCATCTCGGTGTCCATTCCACTTGAGGCCACAAACTCAGGGTCCGTCTCACATACCTGTAGCTGAGAGAAGCCTCCTCTTGAGGTGCTTGTGGAAAGTTGGTATTCCTCTTGAGTCGAAGCCAGGGACTACGCTCTCATCTCGAGTTGATTAGGGGTCCATGGAGCCCTTTCCTTTTGCTCCAGTGACCTCAGGATTCCTCTAGACTTGAGACAGTGATCTTGGGTTTTCTCTGGAGTGCCATCAAGGAAATCAAGGCTCAGTTCAAGTTTGATGTGGAACACGGAACTGCTCTGCACGCAGTGCAGGGGAATCGGGCCTCATCTCGCATCGAGGGGGAAGTCTCATGGTTTTTCTCGAGTTGCGGCTGGACCCTGGGCTATATTCTCGAGTTACGACGGGGAGGGCCCTTCCAGACATTTGTTTGTTCAGCGATGTCAGGACTCCTGCCTAGGTGCGAGGGACACCTCGGGATTCTCCTCGAGTCTTGGCATGGCTATTGGGATGCGTCTCCACGTGAGGCGCGAGTCCCAGGGTCCCTTTCCACGTGCCACAGGGATCCTGGGACTCCTATCCATTTTCGAGAGGAGTCAGGCATCGTCTCCTTTGGAAACATTGATCTCCGCGGACCTCTCGAATTTTCAAAGGATGTGAGATCTCCGGTCGCGAAGAGGCGGAGAACTAAGGCATTCTCTGTGGTCTCCACATTGGATTCAGACATCCCTTCGCTTGGGAGATGCAAGACGAGCCTGCATTCAATTCACTGCAGGGATATCCTGCCTTCCTTCGAGTCAGAGCATCTCGGTGTCCATTCCACTTGAGGCCACAAACTTATGGGTCCCTCTCACATACCTTTAGCTGAGAGAAGCCTCCTCTTGAGGTGCTTATGAAAAGTTGGTATTCCTCTTGAGTCGAAGCCACGGACTAAGCTCTCATCTCGAGTTGATTTGGGGTCCACGGAGCCCTTTCGTGTTGCTCCAGTGACCTCAGGATCCCTCTAGACTTGAGACAGTGATCTTGCTTTTTCTCTGGAGTGCCATCAAGGAAATCAAGCCTCCTTTCATGTTTGATGTGGAACACGGAATTGCTCTGCACATAGTGCAGGGGAATCGGGCCTCATCTCACGGCGAGGGGGAAGTCTCATGGTTTTTCTCGAGTTGCGGCCGGAACCTCGGGTATATTCTCGAGTTATGACGGGGAGGGCCCTTCCAGACACGTGTTTGTTCAGCGACCTCAGGACTCCTGCCTAGGTGCGAGGGACACCTCGGGATTCTCCTCAAGTCTTGGCATGGCAATTGGCACGCGTCTCCACGTGAGGCGGGAGACCCAGGGTCCCTTTCCACGTGCCACAGGGATCCTGGGACTTCTATCCATTTTCAAGAGGAGTCAGGCATCGTCTCCTTTGGAAAAATTGATCTCCGCGGACCTCTCGAGTTTTCAAAGGATGTGAGGCCTCCGGTCGGGAAGAGGCGGAGAACTAGGTCTTTCTCTGTGGTCTCCACAGGGGATTCAGACATCCCTTCATCTTGGGAGATGCAAGACGAGCCTGCATTCAATTCACTGCAGGGACATCCAGCCTTATTTCGAGTCAGAGCATCTCGGTGTCCATTCCACTTGAGGCCACAAACTCAGGGTCCCTCTCACATACCGGTAGCTGAGAGAAGCCTCCTCTTGAGGTACTTGTGGAAATTTGGTATTCCTCTTGAGTCGAAGCCAGCGACTAAGCTCTCATCTCAACTTGATTTGGGGTCCACGGAAACCTTTCATGTTGCTACAGTGACCTCTGGATCCCTCTAGACATGAGACAGTGATCTTGGGTCTCCTCTGGAGTGCCATCAAGGAAATCAAGGCTCCTTTCATGTTAGATGTGGAACACAGAATTGCTCTGCACGCAGTGCAGGGGAATCGGGCCTCATCTCGTGGCGAGGGGGAAGTCTCATGGTTTTTCTCGAGTTGCGGCCAGAACCTGGGGTATATTCTCGAGTTACGATGGGGAGGGCCCTTCCAGACACGTGTTTGTACAGCCACGTCTGGACTCCTGCCTAGGTGCCAGGGACACCTCGGGATTCTCCTCGAGTTTTTGCATTGCCATTGGGACGCGTCTCCACGTGAGGCGGGAGACCCAGGGTCCCTTTCCACGTGCCACAGGGATCCTGGAACTCCTATCCATTTTCAAGAGTAGTCAGGCATCTTCTCCTTTGGAAGCATTGATCTCCGCGGACCTCTCGAGTTTTCAAAGGATGTGAGGCCTCCGGTCGTGATGAGGTGGAGAACTAGGTCTTTCTCTGTGGTGTCCACAGGGGATTCAGACATCCCTTCGTCTTGGGAGATGCAAGACGAGCCTGCATTCAATTCACTGCAGGGATATTCGTCCTTACTTCGAATCAGAGCATCTCGGTGTCCATTCCACTTGAGGCCACAAAATCAGGGTCCCTCTCACATAACTGGTGCTGAGAGAAGCCTCCTCTTGAGGTGCTTGTGGAAAGTTGGTATTCCTTTGAGTCGAAGCCAGGGACTAAGCTCTCATCTCGAGTTGATTTGGGGTCCACGGAGCCCTTTCGTGTTGCTCCAGTGACCTCAGGATCCCTCTAGACTTGAGACAGTGTTCTTGGGTTTTCTCTGGAGTGCCATCAAGGATATCAAGGCTCCTTTCAACTTTGATGTGGAACACGGAATTGCTCTGCACGCAGTGCAGGGGAATCGGGCCTCATCTCGCGGTAAGGGGGAAGTCTCATGGTTTTTCTCGAGTTGCGACCGGAACCTGGGGCATATTCTCGAGTTACGACGGGGAGGGCCCTTCCAGACCCGTGTTATTTCAGCGACGTCAGGACGCCTGCCTAGGTGCGAGGGACACCTCGGGATTCTCCTCGAGTCTTGGCATGGCAATTGGGATGCGTCTCCAATGAGGCGGGAGTCCCAGGGTCCCTTTCCACGTGCCACACGGATCCTGGTACTCCTATTCATTTTCAAGAAGAGTCAGGCATCGTCTCCTTTGGAAGCATTGATCTTCGCGGACCTCTCGAGTTTTCAAAGAATTTGAGGCCTCCGGTCGCGATGAGGCGGAGAACTAGGTCTTTCTCTGTGGTCTCCACAGGTGATTCAGACATCCCTTCGTCTTGGGAGATGCAAGACGAGCCTGCATTCAATTTATTGCAGGGATATCCGGCCTTACGTCGAGTCAGAGCATCTCGGTGTCCATTCCACTTGAGGCCACAAACTCAGGGTCCCTCTCACATACCTGTAGCTGAGAGAAGCCTCCTCTTGAGGTGCTTTTGGAAAGTTGGTATTCCACTTGAGTCGAAGCCACGGACTAAGCACTCATCTCGAGTTGATTTGGGGTCCACGGAGCCCTTTCGTGTTGCTCCAGTGACCTCAGGATCCCTCTAGACTTGAGACAGGGATCTTGGCTTTTCTCTGGAGTGCCATCAAGGAAATCAAGGCTTCTTTCACGTTTGATGTGGAACACGGAATTGCTCTGCACGCAGTGCAGGCGAATCGGGCCTCATCTCGCGGCGAGGGGGAAGTCTCATGGTTTTTCTCGAGTTGCAGTCGGAACCTGGGGTATATTCTCGAGTTAAGACGGGCAGGGCCCTTCCAGACACGTGTTTGTTCAGCGACCTCAGAACTCCTGCCTAGGTGCGAGGGACACCTCGGGTATCTCCTCGAATCTTGGCATGGCAATTGGGACGCGTCTCCATGAGAGGCGGGAGACCCAGGGTCCCTTTCCACGTGCCACAGGGATCCTGGGACTCCTATCCATTTTCAAGAGGAGTCAGGCATCGTCTACTTTGGAAGCATTGATCTCCGCGGACCTCTCAAATTTTCAAAGGATGTGAGGCCTCCGGTCGCGATGAGGCGGAGAACTAGTTCTTTCTCTGTGGTCTCCACAGGGGATTCAGACATCCCTTCATCTTGGGAGATGCAAGACGAGCCTGCATTCAATTCACTGCAGGGATATCCGGCCTTACTTCGAGTCAGAGCATCTCGGTGTCCATTCCACCTGAGGCAACAAATTCAGGGTCCTTCTCACATACCTGTAGCTGAGAGAAGCCTCCTCTTGAGGTGCTTGTGGAAATTTGGTATTCCTCTTGAGTCGAAGCCAGGGACTAAGCTCTCATCTCGCGATATTTTGGGGTCGACGGAGCCATTTCGTGTTGCTCCAGTGACCTCAGGATCTCTCTAGACTTGAGACAGTGATCTTGGGTTTTCTCTGGAGTGCCATCAAGGAAATCAAGGCTCCTTTCACGTTTGATGTGGAACACGGAATTGCTCTGCACGCAGTGCAGGGGAATCGGGCCTCATCTCTCGGCGAGGGGGAAGTCTCATGGTTTTTCTCGAGTTGCAGCCAGAACCTGGGGTATATTCTCGAGTTACGAACGGGAGGGCCCTTCCAGACACGTGTTTGTTCAGCGACATCATGACTCCTGCCTAGGTGCGAGGGACTCCTCGGTATTCTCCTCGAGTCTTGGCATGGCAATTGGGACGCGTCTCCACGTGAGGCGCGAGACCCAGGGTCCCTTTCCATGTGCCACAGTGATCCTGGGACCCCTATCCATTTTCAAGAGGAGTCAGGCATCGTCTCCTTTGGAAGCATTGATCTCCTTGGACCTCTCGAGTTTTCAAAGGATGTGAGGCCTCCAGTCGCGATGAGGCGGAGGACTAGGTCTTTCTCTGTGGTCTCCACAGGGGATTCAGACATCCCTTCGTCTTGGGAGATGCAAGACGAGCCTGCATTCAATTCACTGCAGGGCTATCCGGCCTTACTTCGAGTCAGAGCATCTCGGTGTCCATTCCACTTGAGGCCACAAACTCAGGGTCCCTCTCACATACTTGTAGATGAGAGAAGCCTCCTCTTGAGGTGCTTGTGGAAAGTTGGTATTCCTCTTGAGTCGAAGCCAGGGACTAAGCTCTCCTCTCGAGTGGATTTGGGGTCCACGGAGCCTTTTAGTGTTGCTCCAGTGACCTCAGGATCCCTCTAGGCTCTAGACAGTGATCTTGGGTTTTCTCTGGAGTGCCATCAAGGATATCAAGGCTCCTTTCAAGTTTGATGTGGAACCCGGAATTGCTCTGCACGCAGTGCAGGGGAATCGGGACTCATCTCGCGGCGAGGGGGAAGTCTCATGGTTTTTCTCGAGTTGCAGCCGGAACCTGGGCTATATTCTCGAGTTACGATGGGGAGGGCCTTTTGAGACACGTGTTTGTTCAGCGACGTCAGGACTCCTGCCTAGGTGGGAGGCACACCTCGGGATTCTCCTCGAGTCTTGGCATGGCAATTGGGACGCCTCTCCATGAGCGGCGGGAGACCCAGGGTCGCTTTCCACGTGCCACAGGGATCCTGGGACTCCTATCCATTTTCAAGAGGAGTCAGGCATCGTCTCCTTTGGAAGCATTGATCTACATGGACCTCTCGAGTTTTCAAAGAATGTGAGACCTCCGGTCGTGATGAGGCGGCGAACTAGGTCTTTCTCTGTTGTCTCCACAGGGGATTCAGACATCCCTTCTTCTTGGGAGATGCAAGACGAGCCAGCATTCAATTCACTGCAGGGATATCCGGTCTTACTTTGAGTCAGAGCATCTCGGTGTCCATTACACTTGAGGCCACAAATTCAGGGTCCCTCTCACATACCTGTAGCTGAGAGAAGCCTCCTCTTGAGGTGCTTGTGGAAAGTTGGTATTCCTCTTGAGTCGAAGCCAGGGACTAAGCTCTCATCTCGAGTTGATTTGGGGTCCACGGAGCCCTTTCGTGTTGCTCCAGTGACCTCAGGATCCCTCTAGACTTGAGACAGTGATCTTGGGTTTTCTCTGGAGTGCCATCAAGGAAATCAAGGCTCCTTTCAAGTTTGATGTGGAACACGGAATTGCTCTGCAGCAGTCAGCGGAATCGGGCCTCATCTGGCGGCAAGGGGGATGTCTCATTGTTTCTCTCAAGTTGCGAGAGGAACCTGGGGTATATTCTCGAGTTACTACCGGGAGGGCCCTTCCAGACACGTGTTTGTTCAGCGACGTCAGGACTCCTGCCTAGGTGCGAGGGATACCTGGGGATTCTCCTCGAGTCTTGGCATGGCAATTGGGACGCGTCTCGACGAGAGGCGGGAGACCCAGGGTCCCTTTCCATATGCCACAGGGATCCTGGGACTCCTATCCATTGTCAACAAGAGTCAGGCATCATTTCCTTTGAAAGCATTGATCTCCGCGGACCTCTCGAGTTTTCAAAGGATGTGAGGCCTCCGGTCTCTATGAGGCGGAGGACTAGGTGTCTCTGTGGTCTCCACAGGGGATTCAGACATCCCTTCGTCTTGGGAGATGCAAGACGACCCTGCATTCAATTCACTGCAGGGATATCCAGCCTTACTTCGAGTCAGAGCATCTCGGTGTCCATTCCACTTGAGGCCACAAACTCAGGGTCCCTCTCACATACTTGTAGATGAGAGAAGCCTCCTCTTGAGGTGCTTGTGGAAAGTTGGTATTCCTCTTGAGTCGAAGCCAGGGACTAAGCTCTCCTCTCGAGTGGATTTGGGGTCCACGGAGCTGTTTCGTGTTGCTCCAGTGACCTCAGGATCCCTCTAGACTTGAGAAAGTGATCTTGGGTTTTCTCTGGAGTGCCATCAAGGAAATCAAGGCTCCTTTCACGTTTGATGTGGAACACGGAATTGCTCTGCACGCAGTGCAGGGGAATCAGGCCTCATGTCGCTGTGAGGGGGAAGTCTCATGGTTTTTCTCGAGTTCCGGCCGGAACCTGGGGTATATTCTCGAGTTACGATGGGGAGGGCCCTTCCAGACACGTGTTGTTCAGCGACGTCAGGACTCCTGCCTAGGTGCGAGGGACACCTCGGGATTCTCCTCGAGTCTTGGCATGGCAATTGGGACGCGTCTCCACGTGAGGCGGGAGACCCAGTGTCCCTGTCCACGTGCCACAGGTATCCTGGGACTCCTATCCATTTTCAGGAGGAGTCAGGCATCGTCTCCTTTGGAAGCATTGATCTCCGCGGACCTCTCGAGTTTTCAAAGGATGTGAGACCTCCGGTCTCGATGAGGCGGAGAATTAGGTCTTTCTCTGTGGTCTCCACAGGGGATTCAGACATCCCTTCGTCTTGGGAGATGCAAGACGAGCCTGCATTCAATTCACTGCAGGGATATCCGGCCTTACTTCGAGTCAGAGCATCTCGGTGTGCATTCCACTTGAGGCCACTAACTCAGGGTCCCTCTCAGATACTTGTAGATGAGAGAAGCCTCCTCTTGAGGTGCTTGTGGAAAGTTGGTATTCCTCTTGAGTCAAAGCCAGGGACTAAGCTCTCATCTCGAGTTGATTTGGGGTCCGTGGAGCCCTTTCGTGTTGCTACACTGACCTCAGGATCCCTCTAGACTTGAGACAGTGATCTTGGGTTTCCTCTGGAGTGCCATCAAGGAAATCAAGGCTCCTTTCAATTTGATGTGGAATACGGAATTGCTCTGCACGCAGGGCAGGAGAATCGGGCCTCACATCGCGGCGAGGGGGAAGTCTCATGGTTTTCCTGGAGTTGCGGCCGGAACCTGGGCAATATTCTCGAGTTACGACGGGGAAGGCCCTTCCAGACACGTGTTTGTTCAGCGACGTCAGGACTCCTGCCTAGGAGCGAGGGACACGTCGGGATTCTCCTCGAGTCTTGGCATGGCAATTGGGACGCATCTCCACGTGAGGCACGAGACCCAGTGTCCCTTTCGACGAGCATAGGGATCCTGGGACTCCTATCCATTTTCAAGAGGAGTCAGGCATCGTCTCCTTTGGAAGCATTGATCTCCGCAGACCTCTTGAGGTTTCAAAGGATGTGAGGCCTCCGGTCTCGATGAGGCGGAGAACTAGGTCTTTCTCTGTGGTCTCCACATGGGATTCAGACATCCCTTCTTCTTGGGAGATGCAAGAGGAGCCTGCATTCATTTCACTGCAGGGATATCCGGCCTTACTTCGAGTCAGAGCATCTCGGTGTCCATTCCACTTGAGGCCACAATCTCAGGGTCCCTCTCACATACCAGTAGCTGAGAGAAGCCTCCTCTTGAGGTGCTTGTGGAAAGTTGGTATTCCTCTTGAGTCAAAGCCAGGGACTAAGCTCTCATCTCGAGTTGATTTGGGGTCCACGGAGCCCTTTCGTGTTGCTCCAGTGACCTCAGGATCCCTCTAGACTTGAGACAGTGATCTTGGGTTTTTTCTGGAGTGCCCTCAAGGAAATCAAGGCTCCTTTCACGTTTGATGTGGAACATGGAATTGCTCTGCACGCAGTGCAGGGGCATCGGGGCTCATCTCGCGGCGAGGGGGAAGTCTCATATTTTTTCTCGAGTTGCGGCCGAAACCTGATTCATATTTTCGAGTTACGACGGGGAGGGCCCTTCCAGACACCTGTTTGTTCAGCGACGTCAGGACTCCTGCCTAGGTGCGAGGGACACATCGGAATTCTCCTTGATTCTTGGCATGGCAATTGGTAGGCGTCTCCACGTGAGGCGGGAGACCCAGGGTCCCTTTCCACGTGCCACAGGGATCCTGGGACTCCTATCCATTTTCAAGAGGAGTCAGGCATCGTCTCCTTTGGAAGCATTATTCTGCGCGTACCTCTCGAGTTTTCAAAGGATGTGAGGCCTCCGGGCGCGATGAGGCGGAGAACTAGGTCTTTCTCTGTGGTCTCCACAGGGGATTCAGACATCCCGTCGTCTTGGGAGATGCAAGACGAGCCTGCATTCAATTCACTGCAGGGATATCCGGCCTTACTTCGAGTCAGAGCATCTCGGTGTCCATTCCACTTGAGGCCACAAACTCAGGGTCCTCTCACATACCAGTAGCTGAGAGAAGACTCCTCTTGAGGTGCTTGTGGAAAGTTGGTATTACTCTTCAGTCAAAGCCAGAGACTAAGCTCTCATCTCGAGTTCATTTGGGGTCCACGGAGCCCTTTCGTGTTGCTCCAGTGACCTCAGGATCCCTCTAGACTTGAGACAGTGATCTTGGGTTTTCTCTGGAGTGCCATCAAGGAAATCAAGGCTCCTTTCACGTTTCATGTGGAAGACAGAATTGCTCTGCACGCAGTGCAGGGGAATCGGGCCTCATCTCGCGGCGAGGGGGAAGTCTCATATTTTTTCGCGAGTTGCGGCCGAAACCTGATTCATATTCTCGAGTTACGACGGGGAGGGCCCTTCCAGACACCTGTTTGTTCAGCGACGTCAGGACTCCTGCCTAGGTGCGAGGGACACCTCGGAATTCTCCTTGAGTCTTGGCATGGCAATTGGTAGGCATCTCCACGTGAGGCGGGAGACCCAGGGTCCCTTTCCACGTGCCTCAGGGATCCTGGGACTCGTATCCATTTTCAAGAGGAGTCAGGCATCGTCTCCTTTGGAAGCATTGATCTCCGCGGACCTCTCGAGTTTTCAAAGGATGTGAGGCCTCCGGTCGCGTTGAGGCGGAGGATTGGTCTTTCTCTGTGGTCTCCACAGGGGATTCAGACATCCCTTCGTCTTGGGAGAAGCAAGACGAGCCTGCATTCAATTCACTGCAGGGATATCCGGTCTTACTTTGAGTCAGAGCATCTCGGTGTCCATTACACTTGAGGCCACAAATTCAGGGTCCCTGCCACATACCTGTAGCTGAGAGAAGCCTCCTCTTGAGGTGCTTGTGGAAAGTTGGTATTCCTCTTGAGTCGAAGCCAGGGACTAAGCTCTCATCTCGAGTTGATTTGGGGTCCACGTAGCCCTTTCGTGTTGCTCCAGTGACCTCAGGATCCCTCTAGACTTGAGACAGTGATCTTGGATTTTCTCTGGAGTGCCATCAAGGAAATCAAGGCTCCTTTCAAGTTTGATGTGGAACACGGAATTGCTCTGCAGCAGTCAGCGGAATCGGGCCTCATCTGGCGGCAAGGGGGATGTCTCATTGTTTCTCTCAAGTTGCGAGAGGAACCTGGGGTATATTCTCGAGTTACTACCGGGAGGGCCATTCCAGACACGTGTTTGTTCAGCGACGTCAGGACTCCTGCCTAGGTGCGAAGGACACCTCGGGATTCTCCTCGAGTCTTGGCATGGCAATTGGGACGCGTCTCGACGAGAGGCGGGAGACCAAGGGTCCCTTTCCACATGCCACAGGGATCCTGGGACTCCTATCCATTGTCAACAAGAGTCAGGCATCATTTCCTTTGAAAGCATTGATCTCCGCGGACCTCTCGAGTTTTCAAAGGATGTGAGGCCTCCGGTCTCTATGAGGCGGAGGACTAGGTGTCTCTGTGGTCTCCACAGGGGATTCAGACATCCCTTCGTCTTGGGAGATGCAAGACGACCCTGCATTCAATTCACTGCAGGGATATCCAGCCTTACTTCGAGTCAGAGCATCTCGGTGTCCATTCCACTTGAGGCCACAAACTCATGGTCCCTCTCACATACCTGTAGCTGAGAGAAGCCTCCTCTTGAGGTGCTTGTGGAAAGTTGGTATTCCTCTTGAGTCGAAGCCAGGGACTAAGCTCTCATCTCGAGTTGATTTGGGGTCGACGGAGCCCTTTCGTGTTGCTCCAGTGACCTCATTATCCCTCTAAACTTGAGACAGTGATCTTGGGTTTTCTCTGGAGTGTCATCAAGAAAATCAAGGCTCCTTTCACGTTTGATGTGGAACTCGGAATTGCTCTGGACGCAGTGCAGGGGAATCGGGCCTCATCTCTCGGCGAGAGGGAAGTCTCATGGTTTTTCTTGAGTTGCGGCCAGAACCTGGGGTATATTCTCGAGTTACGACGGGGAGGGCCCTTTCAGACACGTGTTTGTTCAGCGACATAAGGACTACTGCCTAGGTGCGAGGGACACCTCGGGATTCTCCTCGAGTCTTGGCATGGCAATTGGGACGCGTCTCCACGTGAGGCGGGAGACCCAGGGTCCCTTTCCACGTGCCACATGGATGCTGGGACTCCTATCCATTTTCAAGAGGAGTCAGGCATCGTATCCTTTGGAAGCATTGATCTCCGCAGACCTCTCGAGTTTTCAAAGGATGTGAGGCCCCCGGTCGCTATGAGGCAGAGAATTAGGTCTTTCTCTGTGGTCTCCACAGGGGATTCAGACATCCCTTCGTCTTGGGAGATGCAAGACGAGCCTGCATTCAATTCACTGCAGGGATATCCGGCCTTATTTCGAGTCAGAGGATCTCGGTGTCCATTCCACTTGAGGCCACAAACTCAGGGTCCCTCAAATATACCTGTAGCTGAGAGAAGCCTCCTCTTCAGGTCCTTTTGGAAAGTTGGTATTCCTCTTGAGTCGAAGCCAGGGTCTAAGCTCTCATCTCGAGTTGATTTGGGGTCCACGAAGCCCTTTCCTGGTGGTCCAGTGACCTCAGGATCCCTCTAGACTTGAGACAGTTATCTTGGGTTTTCTCTGGAGTGCCATCAAGGAAATCAAGGCTCCTTTCACGTTTGATGTGGAACACGGAATTGCTCTGCATTCAGTGCAGGGGAATCGGGCCTCAACTCGCGGCGAGGGGGAAATCTCATGGTTTTTCTCGAGTTGCGGCCGGAACCTGGGGTATATTCTCTAGTTACTACGGGGATTGCCCTTCCAGACACGTGTTTGTTCAGCGACGTCAGGACTCCTGCCTAGGTGCGAGGGACACCTCGGGATTCTCCTCGAGTCTTGGCATGGCAATTGGGACGCGTCTCCACGTGAGGCAGGAGACCCAGGGTCCCTTTCCACGTGCCACAGGGATCCTGGGACTCCTATCCATTTTCAAGAAGAGTCAGGCATTGTCTCCTTTGGAAGCATTGATCTCCACGGACCTCTCGAGTTTTCAAAGGATGTGAGGCCTCCGGTCGCGTTGAGGCGGAGGACTAGGTCTTTCTCTGTGGTCTCCACAGGGGATTCAGACATCCCTTCGTCTTGGGAGATGCAAGACGAGCCTGCATTCAATTCACTGCAGGGATATCCGGCCTTACTTCGAGTCAGAGCATCTCGGTGTCCATTCCACTTGAGGCCACAAATTCAGGGTCCCTCTCACATACTTGTAGATGAGAGAAGCCTCCGCTTGAGGTGCTTGTGGAAAGTTGGTAGTCCTCTTGAGTAGAAGCCAGGTACTAAGCTCTCATCTCGAGTTGATTTGGGGTCCACGGAGCCCTTTCTTGTTGCTCCAGTGACCTTAGGATCCCTCTAGACTTGAGACAGTTATCTTGGGTTTTCTCTGGAGTGCCATCAAGGAAATCAAGGCTCCTTTCACGTTTGATGTGGAACACGGAATTGCTCTACACGCAGTGCAGGGGAATCGGGCCTCATCTCGCGGCGAGGGGGAAGTCTCATGGTTTTTCTCGAGTTGCGGCCGGAACCTGGGGTATATTCTCGAGTTACGACGGGGAGGGCCCTTCCAGACACGTTTTTGTTCAGCGACGTCGAACTCCTGCCTAGGTGCGAAGGTCACCTCGGGATTCTCCTCGAGTCTTGTCATGGCAATTGGGACGCGTCTCCACGGGAGCTGGGAGACCAAGGGTCCCTTTCAACGTGCCACAGGGATCGTGGGACTCCTATCCATTTTCAAGAAGAGTCAGGCATTGTCTCCTTTGGAAGCATTGATCTCCGCAGACCTCTCGAGTTTTCAAAGGATGTGAGGCCTCCGGTCTCTATGAGGCGGAGGACTAGGTCTTTCTCTCTGGTCTCCACAGGGGATTCAGACATCCCTTCGTCTTGGGAGAAGCAAGACGAGCCTGCATTCAATTCACTGCAGGGATATCCGGCCTTACTTCGAGTCAGAGCATCTCGGTGTCCATTCCACTTGAGGCCACACACTCAGGGTCCCTCTCACATACCTGTAGCTGAGAGAAGCCTCCTCTTGAGGTGCTTATGGAAAATTGGTATTCCTCTTGAGTCGAAGCCAAGGACTAAGCTCTCATCTCGAGTTGATTTGGGGTCCAAGGGGAAATTTCGTGTTCTCCAGGGACCTCAGCATCCCTCTAGAGCTGAGACAGTGATCTTGGGTTTTCTCTGGAGTGCCTTCAAGGATATTAAGGCTCCTTTAACGTTTGATGTGGAACACGGAATTGCTCTGCACGCAGTCCAGGGGAATCGGGCCTCAACTCGCGGCGACGGGGAAATCTCATGGTTTTTCTCGAGTTGCGGTCGGAACCTGGGGTATATTCTCGAGTTACGACGGGGAGGGCCATTCCAGACACGTGTTTGTTCAGCGACGTCAGGACTCCTGCCTAGGTGCGAGGGACACCTCGGGATTCTCCTCGAGTCTTGGCATGGCAATTGGGACGCGTCTCCACGTGAGGCGGGAGACCCAGGGTCCCTTTCCACGTGCCACAGTGATCCTGGGACTCCTATCCATTTTCAAGAGGAGTCAGGCATCGTCTCCTTTGGAAGCATTGATCTCCGCGGACCTCTCGAGTTTTCAAAGGATGTGAGGCCCCCGGTCGCTATGAGGCGGAGAATTAGGTCTTTCTCTGTGGTCTCCACAGGGGATTCGGACATCCCTTCGTCTTGGGAGATGCAAGACGAGCCTGCATTCAATTCACTGCAGGGATATCCGGCCTTATTTCGAGTCAGAGCATCTCGGTGTCCATTCCACTTGAGGCCACAAACTCAGGGTCCCTCAAATATACCTGTAGCTGAGAGAAGCCTCCTCTTCAGGTCCTTGTGGAAAGTTGGTATTCCTCTTGAGTCTAAGCCAGGGTCTAAGCTCTCATCTCGAGTTGATTTGGGGTCCACGAAGCCCTTTCCTGGTGGTCCAGTGACCTCAGGATCCCTCTAGACTTGAGACAGTGATCTTGGGTTTTCTCTGGAGTGCCAACAAGGAAATCAAGGCTCCTTTCACGTTTGATGTGGAACACGGAATTGCTCTGCATTCAGTGCAGAGGAATCGGGCCTCAACTCGCGGCGAGGGGGAAATCTCATGGTTTTTCTCGAGTTGCGGCCGGAACCTGGGGTATATTTTCGAGTTACGACGGGGAGGGCCCTTCCAGACACGTGTTTGTTCAGCGACGTCAGGACTCCTGCCTAGGTGCGAGGGACACCTCGGGATTCTCCTCGAGTCTTGGCATGGCAATTGGGACGCGTCTCCACGTGAGGCGGGAGACCCAGGGTCCCTTTCCACGTGCCACAGGGATCCTGGGACTCCTATCCATTTTCAAGAGGAGTCAGGCATCGTCTCCTTTGGAAGCATTGATCTCCGCAGACCTCTCGAGTTTTCAAAGGATGTGAGGCCTCCGGTCGCGATGAGGCGGAGAAGTCGGTCTTTCTCTGAGGTCTCCACAGGGGATTCAGACATCCCTTCATCTTGGGAGATGCAAGACGAGCCTGCATTCAATTCACTGCAGGGATATCCGGACTTACTTCGAGTCAGAGCATCTCAGTGTCCATTCCACTTGAGGCCACAAACTCAGGGTCCCTCTCACACACCTGTAGCTGAGAGAATCCTCCTCTTGAGGTGCTTATGGAAAGTTGGTATTTCTCTTGAGTCGAATCCAGGGACTAAGCTCTCATCTCGAGTTGATTTGGGGTCAAAGGGGAAATTTCGTGTTGCTACAGTGACCTCAGGATCCCTCTAGACTTTAGAGAGTGATCTTGGGTTTTCTCTGGAGTGCCATCAAGGAAATCAAGGCTCCTTTCACGTTTGATGTGGAACACGGAATTGCTCTGCATGCAGTGCAGTGGAATCGGGCCTCAACTCGCGGCGAGAGGGAAATCTCATGGTTTTTCTCGAGTTGCGGCCGGAACCTGGGGTATATTTTCGAGTTACGACGGGCAGGGACCTTCCAGACACGTGTTTGTTCAGCGACGTCAGGACTCCTACCTAGGTGCGAAGGACACCTCGGGATTCACCTCGAGTCTTGGCATGGCAATTGGGACGCGTCTCCACGTGAGGCGGGAGAGCCAGTGTCCCTTTCCACGTGCCACAGGGATCCTGGGACTCCTATCCATTTTCAAGAGGAGTCAGGAATCGTCTCCTTTGGAAACATTGATCTACGCGGACCTCTCTAGTTTTCAAAGGATGTGAGGCCTCCGGTCGCGTTGAGGCGGAGGACTAGGTATTTCTCTGTGGTCTCCACAGGGGATTCAGACAACCCTTCGTCTTGGGAGATGCAAGACGAGCCTGTATTCAATTCACTGCAGGGATATCCGGCCTTACTTCGAGTCAGAGCATCTCGGTGTCCATTCCACTTGAGGCCACAAACTCATGGTCCCTCTCACATACCTGTAGCTGAGAGAAGCCTCCTCTTGAGGTGCTTGTGGAAAGTGGGTATTCCTCTTGAGTAGAAGCCAGCGTCTAAGCTCTCATCTCGAGTTGATTTGGGGTCCACGGAGCCCTTTTGTGTCGCTCCAGTTACCTCAGGATCCCTCTAGACTTGAGACAGTGATCTTGGGTTTTCTCTGGAGTGCCATCAAGGAAATCAAGGCTCCTTTCACGTTTGATGTGGAACACGGAATTGCTCTGCATTCAGTGCAGGGGAATCAGACCTCATCTCGCGGCGAGGGGGAAGTCTCATGGTTTTTCTCGAGTTGCGGCCGGAACCTGGGGTATATTCTCGAGTTACGACGGGGTGGGCCCTTCCTGACATGTGTTTGTTCAGTGACGTCAGGACTCCTGGCTAGGTGCGAGGGACACCTCGGGATTCTCCTCGAGTCTTGGCATGGCAATGGGGACGCGTCTCCACGTGAGGCGGGAGACCCAGGGTCCCTTTCCACGTGCCACAGGGATCCTGGGACTCCTATCCATTTTCAAGAGGAGTCAGGCATCGTCTCCTTTGGAAGCATTGATCATCGCGGACCTCTCGAGTTTTCAAAGGATGTGAGGCCTCCGGTCGCGTTGAGGCGGAGGACTAGGTCTTTCTCTGTGGTCTCCACAGGGGATTCAGACAACCCTTCGTCTTGGGAGATGCAAGAAGAGCCTGCATTCAATTCAATGCAGGGATATCCGGCCTTACTTCAAGTCAGAGCATCTCGGTGTCCATTCCACATGAGGCCACAAACTCAGGGTCCCTCTCACATACCTGTAGCTGAGAGAAGCCTTCTCTTGAGGTGCTTGTGAAAAGTGCGTATTCCTCTTGAGTCGAAGCCAGGGACTAAGCTCTCATCTCAAGTTTATGTGGGGTCCACGGAGCACTTTCGTGTTGCTCCAGTGACCTCAGGATCCCTCTAGACTTGAGACAGTGATCTTGGGTTTTCTCTGGAGTGCCATCAAGGAAATCAAGGCTCTTTTCACCTTTGATGTGGAACACGGAATTGCTCTGCACGCAGTGCAGGGGAATCGGGCCTCATCTCGCGGCGAGGGGTAAGTCTCATGGTTTTTCTCGAGTTGGGGCCGGAACCTGGGGTATATTCTCGAGTTATGACGGGGAGGACCCTTCCAGACACGTGTTTGTTCAGCGACGTCAGGACTCCTGCCTAGGTGCGAGGGACACCTCGGAATTCTCCTCGAGTTTTGGCATGGCAATGGGGACTCGTCTCCACGTGAGGCGGGAGACCCAGGGTCCCTTTCCACGTGCCACAGGGATCCTGGGACTCCTATCCATTTTCAAGAGGAGTCAGTCATCGTCTCCTTTGGAAGCATTGATCTCCGCAGACCTCTCGAGTTTTCAAAGGATATGAGGCCTCCGGTCGCGATGAGGCGGAGGACTAGGTCTTTCTCTGTGGTCTCCACTGGGGATTCAGACATCCCTTCGTCTTGGGAGATGCAAGAAGAGCCTGCATTCAATTCACTGCAGGGATATCTGGCCTTACTTCGAGTCAGAGCATCTCGGTGTCCATTCCACTTGAGGCCACAAACTCAGGGGCCCTCTCACATACCTGTAGCTGAGAGCAGCCTCCTCTTGAGGTGCTTGTGGAAAGTTCGTATTCCTCTTGAGTCGAAGCCAGGGAATAAGTTCTCATCTCGAGTTGATTTGGGGTACACGGGACCCTTTCGTGTTGCTCCAGTGACATCAGGATCCCTCTAGACTTGAGACAGTGATCTTGGGTTTTCTCTGGATTGCCATCAAGGAAATCAAGGCTCCTTTCACGTTTGATGTGGAACACGGAATTGCTCTGCACGCAGTGCAGGTGAATCGGGCCTCATCTCGCGGCGAGGGGGAAGTCTCATGGTTTTTCTCGAGTTGCGGCCGGAACCTGTTGTATATTCTCGAGTTACGACGGGGAGGGCCCTTCCAGACACGTGTTTGTTCAGCGACGTAAGGACTCCAGCCTAGGTGCGAGGGACAACTCGGGATTCTCCTCGAGTCTTCGCATGGCAATTGGGACGCGTCTCCACGTGAGGCGGGAGACCCAGGGTCCCTTTCCACGTGCCACAGGGATCCTGGGACCCCTATCCATTTTCCAGAGGAGTCAGGCATCGTCTCCTTTGGAAGCATTGATCTCCGCGGACCTCTCGAGTTTTCAAAGGATGTGAGGCCTCTGTTCGCGATGAGGCGGAGGACTAGGTCTTTCTCTGTGGTCTCCACAGGGGATTCAGACATCCCTTCGTCTTGGGAGATGCAAGACGAGCCTGCATTCAATTCACTGCAGGGATATCCGGCCTTACTTCGAGTCAGAGCATCTCGGTGTCCATTCCACTTGAGGCCACAAACTCAGGGTCCCTCTCACATACCTGTAGCTGAGAGAAGCCTCCTCTTGAGGTGCTTGTGGAAAGTTGGTATTCCCCTTGACTCGAAGCCAGGGACTCAGCTCTCATCTCGAGTTGATTTGGGGTCCACGGAACCCTTTCGTGTTGCTCCAGTGACCTCAGGATCCCTCTAGACTTGAGACAGTGATCTTGCGTTTTCTCTGGAGTGCCATCAAGGAAGTCAAGGCTCCTTTCACGTTTGATGTGGAACACGGAATAGCTCTGCACGCAGTGCAGGGGAATCGGGCCTCATCTCGCGGCGAGGGGGAAGTCTCATGGTTTTTCTCGAGTTGCGGCCGGAACCTGTGGTATATTGTCGAGTTACGATGGGGAGGGCCCTTCCAGACACGTGTTTGTTCAGCGACGTCAGGACTCCTGCCTAGGTGCGAGGGACACCTCGGTATTCTCCTCGAGTCTTGGCATGGCAATTGGGACGCGTCTCCACGTGAGGCGGGAGACCCAGGGTCCCTTTCGACGTGCCACAGGGATCCTGGGACTCCTATCCATTTTCAAGAGGAGTCAGGCATCGTCTCCTTTGGAAGCATTGATCTCCGCAGACCTCTCGAGTTTTCAAAGGATGTGAGGCCTCCCGTCGCGTTGAGGCGGAGGACTAGGTCTTTCTCTCTGGTCTGCACAGGGGATTCAGACATCCCTTCGACTAGGGAGATGCAAGACGAGCTTGCATTGAATTCACTGCAGGGATATCCGGCCTTACTTCAAGTCAGAGCATCTCGGTGTCCATTCCACTTGAGGCCACAAACTCAGGGTACCTCTCACATCCATGTAGCTGGGAGAAGCCTCCTCTTGAGGTGCTTGTGGAAACTTGGTATTCCTCTTGAGTCGAAGCCAGGGACTAAGCTCTCATCTCGAGTTGATTTGGGGTCCACGGAACCCTTTCGTGCTGCTCCAGTGACCTCAGGATCCCTCTAGACTTGAGACAGTGATCTTGGGTTTTCTCTGGAGTGCCATCAAGGAAATGAAGGCTCCTTTCACGTTTGATGTGGAACACGGAATTGCTCTGCACGCAGTGCACGGGAATCGGGCCTCATCTCGCGGCGAGGGGGAATTCTCATGGTTTTTCTCGAGTTGCGGCCGGAACCTGGGGTATATTCTCGAGTTACGACGGCGAGGGCCATTCCAGACACGTGTTTGTTCAGCGAGGTCAGGACTCGTTCCTAGGTGCGAGGGACACCTCGGGATTCTCCTCGAGTCTTGGCATGGCAATTGGGACGCGTCTCCACGTGAGGCGGGAGACCCAGGGTCCCTTTCCAAGTGCCACAGGGATCCTGGGACTCCTATTCATTTTCAAGAGGAGTCAGGCATCGTCTCCTTTGGAAGCATTCATCTCCGCAGACCTCTCGAGTTTTCAAAGGATGTGAGGCCTCCGGTCGCGATGAAGCGGAGGACTAGGTCTTTCTCTGTGGTCTCCACAAGGGATTCAGACTTCCCTTCGTCTTAAGAGATGCAAGACGAGCCTGCATTCAATTCACTGCAGTTAAATCTGGCTGTACTTCGAGTCAGAGCATCTCGGTGTCCATCCCACTTGAGGCCACAAACTCAGGGTCCCTCTCACATACCTGTACATGAGAGAAGCCTCCTCTTGAGGTGCTTGTGGAAAGTTGGTATTCCTCTTGAGTCGAAACCAGGGACTAAGCTCTCATCTCGAGTTGATTTGGGGTCCATGGAGCCCTTTCCTGTTGCTCCAGTGACCTCAAGATCCCTCTAGACTTGAGACAGTGATCTTGGGTTTTCTCTGGAGTGCCATCAAGGAAATCAAGGCTCCTTTCATGTTTGATGTGGAACACGGAATTGCTCTGCACGCTGTGCAGGGGAATCGGGCCTCATCTCGCGGCGAGGGGGAAGTCTGATGGTTTTTCTCGAGTTGCGGCCGAAACCCAGGGTACATTCTCAAGTTACTACGGGGAGGGCCCTTCCAGACATGTGTTTGTTCAGCGTCGTCAGGACTCCTGCCTAGGTGCGAGGGACACCTCGGTATACTCCTCGAGTCTTGGCATGGCAATTGCGACGGGTCTCCACGTGAGGCGGGAGACCCAGTGTCCCTTTCCACGTGCCACAGGGATCCTGGGACTCCTATCCATTTTCAAGAGGAGTCAGGCATCGTCTCCTTTGGAAGCGTTGATCTCCGCGGACCTCTCGAGTTTTCAAAGGATGTGAGGCCTCCGGTCGCGATGAGCCGGAGAACTAGGTCTTTCTCTGTGGTCTCCACAGGGGATTCAGACATCCCTTCATCTTGGGAGATGCAAGACGAGCCTGCATTCAATTCACTGCAGGGATATCCGGCCTTTCTTCGAGTCAGAGCATCTCGGTGTCCATTCCACTTGAGGCCACAAACTCAGGGTCCTTCTCAATACCTGGGGCTGAGAGAAGCCTCCACTTCAGGTGCTTGTGGAAAGTTGGTATTCCTCTTGAGTCGAAGCCAGGGACTAAGCTCTCATCTCGAGTTGATTTGGGGTCCACGGAGCCCTTTCGTGTTGCTCCAGTGACCTCAGGATCCCTCTAGACTTGAGACAGTGATCTTGGGTTTTCTCTGGAGTGCCATCAAGGAAATCAAGGCTCCTTTCACATTTGATGTGGTACACGGAATTGCTCTGCACGCAGTGCAGGGGAATCGGTCCTCATCTCGCGGCGAGGGGGAAGTCTCATGGTTTTTCTCGACTTGCGGCCGGAACCTGGGGCATATTCTCGACTTACGACGGGGAGGGCCCTTCCAGACACGTGTTTGTTCAGCGACATCAGGACTCCTTCCTAGGTGTGAGGGACACCTCGGGATTCTCCTCGAGTCTTGGCATGGCAATTGTGACGCGTCTCCAAGTGAGGCGGGAGACCCAGGGGCCCTTTCCACGTGCCACAGGGATCCTGGGACTCCTATCCATTTTCAAGAGGAGTCAGGCATCGTCTCCTTTGGAAGCATTGATCTCCGCAGACCTTTTGATTTTTCAAAGGATGTGATGTCTCCGGTCGCGATGAGGCGGAGGACTAGGTCTTTCTCTGTCGTCTCCACAGGGCATTCAGACATCCCTTCGTCTTGGGAGATGCAAGACGAGCCTGCATTCAATTCACTGCAGTGATATCCGGCCTTAATTCGAGTCAGAGCAACTCGCTGTACATTCGACTTGAGGCCACAAACTCAGGGTCCCTCTCACATACCTGTAGCTGAGAGAAGCCTCTCTTGAGGTGCTTGTGGAAAGTTGGTATTCCTCTTGAGTTGAAGCCAGGGACTAAGCTCTCATCTCGAGTAGATTTGGGGTCCACGGAGCCCTTTCGTGTTGCTCTAGTGACCTCAGGATCCCTCTAGAGTTGAGACAGTGATCTTGGGTTTTCTCTGGAGTGCCATTAGGAAATCAAGGCTCCTTTCACGTTTGATGTGGAACACGGAATTGCTCTGCACGCAGTGCAGGTGAATCGGGCCTCATCTCGCGGCGAGGGGGAAGTCTCATGGTTTTTCTCGAGTTGCGGCCGGAACCTGGGGTATATTCTCGAGTTACGACGGGGAGGGCCCTTCCAGACACGTGTTTGTTCAGCGACGTAAGGACTCCAGCCTAGGTGCGAGGGACAACTCGGGATTCTCCTCGAGTCTTCGCATGGCAATTGGGACGCGTCTCCACGTGAGGCGGGAGACCCAGGGTCCCTTTCCACGTGCCACAGGGATCCTGGGACCCCTATCCATTTTCAAGAGGAGTCAGGCATCGTCTCCTTTGGAAGCATTGATCTCCGCGGACCTCTCGAGTTTTCAAAGGATATGAGGCCTCTGTTCGCGATGAGGCGGAGGACTAGGTCTTTCTCTGTGGTCTCCACAGGGGATTCAGACATCCCTTCGTCTTGGGAGATGCAAGACGAGCCTGCATTCAATTCACTGCAAGGATATCCGGCCTTACTTCGAGTCAGAGCATCTCGGTGTCCATTCCACTTGAGGCCACAAACTCAGGGTCCCTCTCACATACCTGTAGCTGAGAGAAGCCTCCTCTTGAGGTGCTTGTGGAAAGTTGGTATTCCCCTTGACTCGAAGCCAGGGACTCAGCTCTCATCTCGAGTTGATTTGGGGTCCACGGATCCCTTTCGTGTTGTTCCAGTGACCTCAGGATCCCTCTAGACTTGAGACAGTGATCTTGGGTTTTCTCTGGAGTGCCATCAAGGAAGTCAAGGCTCCTTTCACGTTTGATGTGGAACACGGAATAGCTCTGCACGCAGTGCAGGGGAATCGGGCCTCATCTCGCGGCGAGGGGGAAGTCTCATGGTTTTTCTCGAGTTGCGGCCGGAACCTGTGGTATATTGTCGAGTTACGATGGGGAGGGCCCTTCCAGACACGTGTTTGTTCAGCGACGTCAGGACTCCTGCCTAGGTGCGAGGGACACCTCGGTATTTTCCTCGAGTCTTGGCATGGCAATTGGGACGCGTCTCCACGTGAGGCGGGAGACCCAGGGTCCCTTTCGACGTGCCACAGGGATCCTGGGACTCCTATCCATTTTCAAGAGGAGTCAGGCATCGTCTCCTTTGGAAGCATTGATCTCCGCAGACCTCTCGAGTTTTCAAAGGATGTGAGGCCTCCGGTCGCGTTGAGGCGGAGGACTAGGTCTTTCTCTCTGGTCTGCACAGGGGATTCAGACATCCCTTCGACTAGGGAGATGCAAGACGAGCTTGCATTGAATTCACTGCAGGGATATCCGGCCTTACTTCAAGTCAGAGCATCTCGGTGTCCATTCCACTTGAGGCCAGAAACTCAGGGTACCTCTCACATCCATGTAGCTGGGAGAAGCCTCCTCTTGACGTGCTTGTGGAAACTTGGTATTCCTCTTGAGTCGAAGCCAGGGACTAAGCTCTCATCTCGAGTTGATTTGGGGTCCACGGAACCCTTTCGTGCTGCTCCAGTGACCTCAGGATCCCTCTAGACTTGAGACAGTGATCTTGGGTTTTCTCTGGAGTGCCATCAAGGAAATGAAGGCTCCTTTCACGTTTGATGTGGAACACGGAATTGCTCTGCACGCAGTGCACGGGAATCGGGCCTCATCTCGCGGCAAGGGTGAAGTCTCATGGTTTTTCTCGAGTTGCGGCCGGAACCTGGGGTATATTCTCGAGTTACGACGGCGAGGGCCATTCCAGACACGTGTTTGTTCAGCGAGGTCAGGACTCCTGCCTAGGTGCGAGGGACACCTCGGGATTCTACTCGAGTCTTGGCATGGCAATTGAGACGCGTCTCCACGTGAGGCGGGAGACCCAGGGTCCCTTTCCAAGTGCCACAGGGATCCTGGGACTCCTATTCATTTTCAAGAGGAGTCAGGCATCGTCTCCTTTGGAAGCATTCATCTCCACAGACCTCTAGAGTTTTCAAAGGATGTGAGGCCTCCGGTCGCGATGAAGCGGAGGACTAGGTCTTTCTCTGTGGTCTCCACAAGGGATTCAGACTTCCCTTTGACTTAAGAGATGCAAGACGAGCCTGCATTCAATTCACTGCAGGGATATCCGGCCTTACTTCGAGTCAGAGCATCTCGGTGTCCATTCCACTTGAGGCCACAAACTCCGGGTCCCTCTCACATACCTGTAGCTGAGAGAAGCCTCTTCTTGAGGTGCTTGTGGAAAGTTGGTATTCCTCTTGACTCGAAGCCAGGGACTAAGCTCTCATCTCGAGTTGATTTGGGGTGCACGGAGCCCTTTAGTGTTGCTCCAGTGACCTCAGGATCCCTCTAGACTTGAGACAGTGATCTTGGGTTTTCTCTGGAGTGCCATCAAGGAAATCAAGTCTCCTTTCACTTTTGATGTGGAACACGGAATTGCTCTGCACGCAGAGCAAGGGAATCGGGCCTCATCTCACGGCGAGGGGGAAGTCTCATGGTTTTTCTCGAGTTGCGGCCGGAACCTGGGGTATATTCTCGAGTTACGACGGGGAGGGCCCTTCCAGAGACGTGTTTGTTCAGCGACGTCAGGACTCCTGCCTAGGTGCGAGGACACCTCGGGATTCTCCTCGAGTCTTGGCATGGCAATGGGGACGCGTCTCCACGTGAGGCGGGAGCCCCAGTGTCCCTTTCCACGTGCCACAGGGATCCTGGGACTCCTATCCATTTTCAAGAGGAGTCAGGCATCGTCTCGTTTGGAAGCATTGATCTCCACGGAAATCTCGAGTTTTCAAAGGATGTGAAGCCTCCGGTCGCGATGAGGCGGAGAATTAGGTCTTTCTCTGTGGTCTCCACACGGGATTCAGACATCCCTTCGTCTTGGGAGATGCAAGACGAGCCTGCATTCAATTCACTGCAGGGATATCCGGCCTTACTTCGAGTCAGACCATCTCGGTGTCCATTCCACTTGAGGCCACAAACTCAGGGTCCCTCTCACATACCTGTAGCTGAGAGAAGCCTCCTCTTGAGGTGCTTGTGGAAAGTTGGTATTCCTCTTGACTCAAAGCCAGGGACTAAGCTATCATCTCGAGTAGATTTGGGGTCCACCGAGAACTTTCGTGTTGCTCCAGTGACCTCAGGATCCCTCTAGACTTGAGACAGTGATCTTGGGTTTTCTCTGGAGTCCCATCAAGGAAATCAAGGCTCCTTTCACGTTTGATGTGGAACACGGAATTGCTCTGCACGCAGAGCAGGGGAATCGGGCCTCATCTCACGGCGAGGGGGAAGTCTCATGGTTTTTCTCGAGTTGCGGCCAGAACCTGGGGTATATTCTCGAGTTACGACGGGGAGGGCCCTTCCAGACACGGGTTTGTTCAGCGACCTCAGGACTCCTGCCTAGGTGTGAGGGACACCTCGGGATTCTCCTCGAGTCTTGGCATGGCAATTTGCACGCGTCTCCACGTGAAGCGGGAGACCCAGGGTCCCCGTCCATGTGGACAGGGATCCTGGGACTGCTAACCATTTTCAAGAGGAGTCAGGCATCGTCTCCTTTGGAAGCATTGATCTCCGCGGACCTCTCGAGTTTTCAAAGGATGTGAGGCCTCCGGTCGCGATGAGGCGGAGAACTAGGTCTTTCCCTGTGGTCTCCACAGGGGATTCAGACATCCCTTCGACTAGGGAGATGCAAGACGAGCTTGCATTGAATTCACTGCAGGGATATCCGGCCTTACTTCAAGTCAGAGCATCTCGCTGTCCATTCCACTTGAGGCCACAAACTCAGGGTACCTCTCACATCCATGTAGCTGGGAGAAGCCTCCTCTTGAGGTGCTTGTGGAAACTTGGTATTCCTCTTGAGTCGAAGCCAGGGACTAAGATCTCATCTCGAGTTGATTTGGGGTCCACGGAGCCCTTTCGTGTTGCTCCAGTGACCTCAGGATCCCTCTAGACTTGAGACAGTGATCTTGGGTTTTCTCTGGAGTGCCATCAAGGAAATCAAGGCTACTTTCACGTTTGATGTGGAACACGGAATTGCTCTGCACACAGTGCAGGGGAATCGGGCCTCATGTCGCGCCGAGGGAGAATTCTCATGGTTTTTCTCAAGTTGCGGCCGGAACCTGGGGTATATTCTCGAGTTACCACGGGGAGGGCCCTTCCAGACACGTGTTTGTTCAGCGACGTCAGGACTCCTGCCTAGGTGCGAGGGACACCTCGGGATTCTCCTCGAGTCTTGGCATGGCAATTGGGACGAGTCTCCACGTGAAGCGGGAGACCCAGGGTCCCCGTCCATGTGGACAGGGATCCTGGGACTGCTAACCATTTTCAAGAGGAGTCAGGCATCGTCTCCTTTGGAAGCATTGATCTCCGCGAACTCTCGAGTTTTCAAGGGATGTGAGGCCTCCAGTCGCGATGAGGCGGAAAACTAGGTCTTTCTCTGTGGTCTCCACAGGGGATTCAGACATCCCTTCGTCTTGGGAGATGCAAGACGAGCTTGCATTGAATTCACTGCAGGGATATCCGGCCTTACTTCGAGTCAGAGCATCTCGGTGTCCATTCCACTTGAGGCCACAATCTCAGCGCACCTCTCACATACCTGTAGCTGAGAGAAGCCTCCTCTTGAGGTGCTTGTGGAAAGTTGGTATTCCTCTTGAGTCGAAGCCAGGGACTAAGCTCTCATCTCGAGTTGATTTGGGGTCCACGGAACCCTTTCGTGTTGCTCCAGTGACCTCAGGATCCCTCTAGACTTGACACAGTGATCTTGGGTTTTCTCTGGAGTGCCATCAAGGAAATCAAGGCTCCTTTCACGTTTGATGTGGTACACGGAATTGCTCTGCACGCAGTGCAGGGGAATCGGTCCTCATCTCGCGGCGAGGGGGAAGTCTCATGGTTTTTCTCGTCTTGCGGCCGGAACCTGGGGCATATTCTCGACTTACGACGGTGAGGGCCCTTCCAGACACGTGTTTGTTCAGCGACATCAGGACTCCTTCCTAGGTGTGAGGGACACCTCGGGATTCTCCTCGAGTCTTGGCATGGCAATTGTGACGCGTCTCCAAGTGAGGCGGGAGACCCAGGGGCCCTTTCCACGTGCCACAGGGATCCTGGGACTCCTATCCATTTTAAAGAGGAGTCAGGCATCGTCTCCTTTGGAAGCATTGATCTCCGCAGACCTTTTGATTTTTCAAAGGATGTGATGTCTCCGGTCGCGATGAGGCGGAGGACTAGGTCTTTCTCTGTCGTCTCCACAGGGGATTCCGACATCCCTTCGTCTTGGGAGATGCAAGACGAGCCTGCATTCAATTCACTGCAGTGATATCCGGCCTTAATTCGAGTCAGAGCAACTCGCTGTCCATTCGACTTGAGGCCACAAACTCAGGGTCCTTCTCACATACCTGTAGCTGAGAGAAGACTCTCTTGAGGTGCTTGTGGAAAGTTGGTATTCCTCTTGAGTCGAAGCCAGGGACTAAGCACTCATCTCGAGTAGATTTGGGGTCCACGGAGCCCATCGTGTTGCTCTAGTGACCTCAGGATCCCTCTAGACTTGAGACAGTGATCTTGGGTTTTCTCTGGAGTCCCATCAAGGAAATCAAGGCTCCTTTCACGTTTGATGTGGAACACGGAATTGCTCTGCACGCAGTGCAGGGGAATCGGGTCTCATCTCGCGGCGAGGGGGAAGTCTCATGGTTTTTCTCGAGTTGCGGCCGGAACCTGGGGTATAATCTCGAGTTACGACGGGAGGGCCCTTCCAGACACGGGTTTGTTCAGCGACCTCAGGACTCCTGCCTAGGTGTGAGGGATACCTTGGGATTCTCCTCGAGTCTTGGCATGGCAATTGGGACGCGTATCCACGTGAGGCGGGAGACCCAGGGGGCCTTTCCACGTGCCACAGGGATCCTGGAACTCCTATCCATTTTCAAGAGGAGTCAGGCATCGTCTCCTTTGGAAGCATTGACCTCCGCAGACCTATCCAGTTTTCAAAGGACGTGATGCCTCCGGTCGAGATGAGGCCGAGGACTAGGTCTTTCTCTGTGGTCTCCACAGCGGATTCAGACATCCCTTCGTCTTCGGAGATGCAAGACGAGCCTGCATTCAATTCACTGCAGCGATATCCGGCCTAACTTCGAGTCAGAGCATCTCGGTGTCCATTCCAATTGAGGCCACAAACTCAGGGTTCCTCTCACTTACCTGTAGCTGAGAGAAGACTCCTCTTGAGGTGCTTGTGGAAAGTTGGTATTCCTCTTGAGTCGAAGCCAGGGACTAAGCTCTCATCTCGAGTTGATTTGGGGTCCACAGAGCCCTTTCGTGTTGCACCAGTGACCTCAGGATCCCTCTAGACTTGAGACAGGGATCTTGGGTTTTCTCTGGAGTGCCATCAAGGAAATCAAGGCTCCTTTCATGTTTGATGTGGAACACGGAATTGCTCTGCATGCAGTGCAGGGGAATCGGGGCTTATCTCGCGACGAGGTGGAAGTCTCATAGTTTTTCTCGAGTTGCGGCCGGAACCTGTGGTATATTGTCGAGTTACGATGGGGAGGGCCCTTCCAGACACGGGTTTGTTCAGCGACGTCAGGACTCCTGCCTAGGTGCGAGGGACACCTCGGTATTCTCCTCGAGTCTTGGCATGGCAATTGGGACGCGTCTCCACGTGAGGCGGGAGACCCAGGGTCCCTTTCCACGTGCCACAGGGATCCTGGGACTCCTATCCATTTTCAAGAGGAGTCAGGCATCGTCTCCTTTGGAAGCATTGATCTCCGCAGACCTCTCGAGTTTTCAAAGGATGTGAGGCCTCCGGTCGCGTTGAGGCGGAGGACTAGGTCTTTCTCTCTGGTCTGCACAGGGGATTCAGACATCCCTTCGTCTTGGGAGATGCAAGACGAGCCTGCATTCAATTCACTGCAGGGATATCCGGCCTTACTTCGAGTCAGAGCATCTCTGTGTCCATTCCACTTGAGGCCACAATCTCAGGGTCCCTCTCACATACCTGTAGCTGAGAGAAGCCTCCTCTTGAGGTGCTTGTGGAAAGTTGGTATTCCTCTTGAGTCGAAGCCAGGGACTAAGCTCTCATCTCGAGTTGATTTGGGGCCACGGAGCCCTTTCGTGTTGCTCCAGTGACCTCAGGATCCCTCTAGACTTGAGACAGTGATCTTGGGTTTTCTCTGGAGTGCCATCACGGAAATCAAGGCTCCTTTCACGTTTGATGTGGAACACGGAATTGCTCTGCACGCAGTGCAGGGGAATCGGGCCACATCTCGCGGCGAGGGGGAAGTCTCATGGTTTTTCTCGAGTTGCGGCCGGAACCTGGGGTATATTCTCGAGTTACGACGGGGAGGGCCCTTCCACACACGTGTTTGTTCAGCGACGTAAGGACTCCAGCCTAGGTGCGAGGGACAACTCGGAATTCTCCTCGAGTCTTCGCATGGCAATAGGGACGCGTCTCCACGTGAGGCGGGAGACCCAGGGTCCCTTTCCACGTGCCACAGGGATCCTGGGACTCCTATCCATTTTCAAGAGGAGTCAGGCATCGTCTCCTTTGGACGCATTGATCTCCGCGGACCTCTCAAGTTTTCAAAGGATGTGAGGCCTCCGGTCGCGATGAGGCGGAGAACTAGGTCTTTCTCTGTGGTCTCCACAGGGGATTCAGACATTCCTTCGGCTTGGGAGATGCAAGACGAGCCTGCACTCAATTCACTGCAGGGATATCAGGCCTTACTTCGAGTCAGAGCATCTCGGTGTCCATTCCACTTGAGGCCACAAACTCAGGGTCCCTCTCACATACCTGTAGCTGAGAGAAGCCTCCTCTTGAGGTGCTTGTGGAAACTTGGTATTCCTCTTAAGTCGAAGCCAGGGACTAAGCTCTCATCTCGAGTTGATTTGGGGTCCACGCAGCACTTTCATGTTGCTACAGTGACCTCAGGATCCCTCTAGACTTGAGACAGTGATCTTGGGTTTTCTCTGGAGTGCCATTTAGGAAATCAAGGCTCCTTTCACGTTTGATGTGGAACACGGAATTGCCCTGCACGCAGTGCAGGGGAATCGGGCCTCACCTCGCGGCGAGGGGGAAGTCTCATGGTTTTTCTCGAGTTGTGGCCGGAACCTGGGGTACATTCTCAAGTTACTACGGGGAGGGCCCTTCCAGACATGTGTTTGTTCAGCGACGTCAGGACTCCTGGCTAGGTGCGAGGGACACCTCGGTATACTCCTCGAGTCTTGGCATGGCAATTGCGACGGGTCTCCACGTGAGGCGGGAGACCCAGTGTCCCTTTCCACGTGCCACAGGGATCCTGGGACTCCTATCCATTTTCAAGAGGAGTCAGGCATCGTCTCCTTTGGAAGCATTGATCTCCGCGGACCTCTCGAGTTTTCAAAGGATGTGAGGCCTCCGGTCGCGATGAGCCGGAGAACTAGGTCTTTCTCTGTGGTCTCCACAGGGGATTCAGACATCCCTTCGTCTTGGGAGATACAAGACGAGTCTGCATTCAATACACTGCAGGGATATCCGGCCTTTCTTCGAGTCAGAGCATCTCGGTGTCCATTCCACTTGAGGCCACAAACTCAGGGTCCTTCTCAATACCTGGGGCTGAGAGAAGCCTCCACTTCAGGTGCTTGTGGAAAGTTGGTATTCCTCTTGAGTCGAAGCCAGGGACTAAGCTCTCATCTCGAGTTGATTTGGGGTCCACGGAGCCCTTTCGTGTTGCTCCAGTGACCTCAGGATCCCTCTAGACTTGAGACAGTGATCTTGGGTTTTCTCTGGAGTGCCATCAAGGAAATCAAGGCTCCTTTCACGTTTGATGTGGTACACGGAATTGCTCTGCACGCAGTGCAGGGGAATCGGTCCTCATCTCGCGGCGAGGGGGAAGTCTCATGGTTTTTCTCGACTTGCGGCCGGAACCTGGGGCATATTCTCGACTTACGACGGGGAGGGCCCTTCCAGACACGTGTTTGTTCAGCGACATCAGGACTCCTTCCTAGGTGTGAGGGACACCTCGGGATTCTCCTCGAGTCTTGGCATGGCAATTGTGACGCGTCTCCAAGTGAGGCGGGAGACCCAGGGGCCCTTTCCACGTGCCACAGGGATCCTGGGACTCCTATCCATTTTAAAGAGGAGTCAGGCATCGTCTCCTTTGGAAGCATTGATCTCCGCAGACCTTTTGATTTTTCAAAGGATGTGATGTCTCCGGTCGCGATGAGGCGGAGGACTAGGTCTTTCTCTGTCGTCTCCACAGGGGATTCAGACATCCCTTCGTCTTGGGAGATGCAAGACGAGCCTGCATTCAATTCACTGCAGGGATATCCGGCCTTAATTCGAGTCAGAGCAACTCGCTGTCCATTCGACTTGAGGCCACAAACTCAGGGTCCCTCTCACATACCTGTAGCTGAGAGAAGCCTCTCTTGAGGTGCTTGTGGAAAGTTGGTATTAATCTTGAGTCGAAGCCAGGGACTAAGCTCTCATCTCGAGTTAATTTGGGGTCCACGGATCCCTTTCGTGTTGCTCTAGTGACCTCAGGATCCCTCTAGACTTGAGATAGTGATCTTGGGTTTTCTCTGGAGTCCCATCAAGGAAATCAAGGCTCCTTTCACGTTTGATGTGGAACACGGAATTGCTCTGCACGCAGTGCAGGGGAATCGGGTCTCATCTCGCGGCGAGGGGGAAGTCTCATGGTTTTTCTCGAGTTGCGGCCGGAACCTGGGGTATATTCTCGAGTTACGACGGGGAGGGCCCTTCCAGATACGGGTTTGTTCAGCGACCTCAGGACTCCTGCCTAGGTGTGAGGGACACCTCGGGATTCTCCTCGAGTCTTGGCATGGCAATTGGGACGCGTATCCACGTGAGGCGGGAGACCCAGGGGCCCTTTCCACGTGCCACAGGGATCCTGGAACTCCTATCCATTTTCAAGAGGAGTCAGGCATCGTCTCCTTTGGAAGCATTGACCTCCGCAGACCTATCCAGTTTTCAGAGGATGTGATGCCTCCGGTCGAGATGAGGCAGAGGACTAGGTCTTTCTCTGTGGTCTCCACAGCGGATTCAGACATCCCTTCGTCTTCGGAGATGCAAGACGAGCCTGCATTCAATTCACTGCAGGGATATCCGGCCTAACTTCGAGTCAGAGCATCTCGGTGTCCATTCCACTTGAGGCCACAAACTCAGGGTTCCTCTCACTTACGTGTAGCTGAGAGAAGACTCCTCTTGAGGTGCTTGTGGAAAGTTGGTATTCCTCTTGAGTCGAAGCCAGGGACTAAGCTCTCATCTCGAGTTGATTTGTGGTCCACGGAGCCCTTTCGTGTTGCTCCAGTGACCTCAGGATCACTCTAGACTTGAGACAGGGATCTTGGGTTTTCTCTGGAGTGCCATCAAGGAAATCAAGGCTCCTTTGAAGTTTGATATGGAACACGGAATTGCTCTGCACCCAGTGCAGGTGAATCGGGCCTAATCTCGCGGCGAGGGGGAAGTCTCATGGTTTTTCTCGAGTTGCGGCCGGAACCTGGGGTATATTCTCGAGTTACGACGGGGAGGGCCCTTCCAGACACGTGTTTGTTCAGCGACGTAAGGACTCCAGCCAAGGTGCGAGGGACAACTCGGGATTCTCCTCGAGTCTTCGAATGGCAATTGGGACGCGTCTCCACGTGAGGCGGGAGACCCAGGGTCCCTTTCCACGTGCCACAGGGATCCTGGGACCCCTATCCATTTTCAAGAGGAGTCAGGCATCGTCTCCTTTGGAAGCATTGATCTCCGCAGACCTCTCGAGTTTTCAAAGGATGTGAGGCCTCCGGTCGCGTTGAGGCGGAGGACTAGGTCTTTCTCTCTGGTCTGCACAGGGGATTCAGACATCCCTTCGTCTTGGGAGATGCAAGACGAGCCTGCATTCAATTCACTGCAGGGATATCCGGCCTTACTTCAAGTCAGAGCATCTCGGTGTCCATTCCACTTGAGGCCACAAACTCAGGGTACCTCTCACATCCATGTAGCTGGGAGAAGCCTCCTCTTGAGGTGCTTGTGGAAACTTGGTATTCCTCTTGAGTCGAAGCCAGGGACTAAGCTCTCATCTCGAGTTGATTTGGGGTCCACGGAACCCTTTCGTGCTGCTCCAGTGACCTCAGGATCCCTCTAGACTTGAGACAGTGATCTTGGGTTTTCTCTGGAGTGCCATCAAGGAAATGAAGGCTCCTTTCATGTTTGATGTGGAACACGGAATTGCTCTGCACGCAGTGCACGGGAATCGGGCCTCATCTCGCGGCGAGGGGGAAGTCTCATGGTTTTTCTCGAGTTGCGGCCGGAACCTGGGGTATATTCTCGAGTTACGACGGCGAGGGCCATTCCAGACACGTGTTTGTTCAGCGAGGTCAGGACTCCTGCCTAGGTGCGAGGGACACCTCGGGATTCTCCTCGAGTCTTGGCATGGCAATTGGGACGCGTCTCCACGTGAGGCGGGAGACCCAGGGTCCCTTTCCAAGTGCCACAGGGATCCTGGGACTCCTATTCATTTTCAAGAGAAGTCAGGCATCGTCTCCTTTGGAAGCATTCATCTCCGCAGACCTCTCGAGTTTTCAAAGGATGTGAGGCCTCCGGTCGCGATGAAGCGGAGGACTAGGTCTTTCTCTGTGGTCTCCACAAGGGATTCAGACTTCCCTTCGTCTTAAGAGATGCAAGACGAGCCTGCATTCAATTCACTGCAGGGATATCTGGCTGTACTTCGAGTCAGAGCACTCGGTGTCCATTCCACTTGAGGCCACAAACTCAGGGTCCCTCTCACATACCTGTACCTGAGAGAAGCCTCCTCTTGAGGTGCTTGTGGAAAGTTGGTATTCCTCTTGAGTCGAAACCAGGGACTGAGCTCTCATCTCGAGTTGATTTGGGGTCCATGGAGCCCTTTCTTGTTGCTCCAGTGACCTCAGGATCCCTCTAGACTTTAGACAGTGATCTTGGGTTTTCTCTGGAGTGCCATCAAGGAAATCAAGGCTCCTATCATGTTTGATGTGGAACACGGAATTGCTCTGCACGCTGTGCAGGGGAATCGGGCCTCATCTCGCGGCGAGGGGGAAGTCTGATGGTTTTTCTCGAGTTGCGGCCGAAACCCAGGGTACATTCTCAAGTTACTACGGGGAGGGCCCTTCCAGACATGTGTTTGTTCAGCGACGTCAGGACTCCTGCCTAGGTGCGAGGGACACCTCGGTATACTCCTCGAGTCTTGGCATGGCAATTGCGACGGGTCTCCACGTGAGCGGGAGACCCAGTGTCCCTTTCCACGTGCCACAGGGATCCTGGGACTCCTATCCATTTTCAAGAGGAGTCAGGCATCGTCTCCTTTGGAAGCATTGATCTCCGCGGACCTCTCGAGTTTTCAAAGGATGTGAGGCCTCCGGTCGCGATGAGACGGAGAACTAGGTCTTTCTCTGTGGTCTCCACAGGGGATTCAGACATCCCTTCGTCTTGGGAGATGCAAGACGTGCCTGCATTCAATTCACTGCAGGGATATCCGGCCTTTCTTCGAGTCAGAGCATCTCGGTGTCCATTCCACTTGAGGCCACAAACTCAGGGTCCTTCTCAATACCTGGGGCTGAGAGAAGCCTCCACTTCACGTGCTTGTGGAAAGTTGGTATTCCTCTTGAGTCGAAGCCAGGGACTAAGCTCTCATCTCGAGTTGATTTGGGGTCCACGGAGCCCTTTCGTGTTGCTCCAGTGACCTCAGGATCCCTCTAGACTTGAGACAGTGATCTTGGGTTTTCTCTGGAGTGCCATCAAGGAAATCAAGGCTCCTTTCACGTTTGATGTGGTACACGGAATTGCTCTGCACGCAGTGCAGGGGTATCGGTCCTAATCTCGCGGCGAGGGGGAAGTCTCATGGTTTTTCTCGACTTGCGGCCGGAACCTGGGCATATTCTCGACTTACGACAGGGAGGGCCCTTCCAGACACGTGTTTGTTCAGCGACATCAGGACTCCTTCCTAGGTGTGAGGGACACCTCGGGATTCTCCTCGAGTCTTGGCATGGCAATTGTGACGCGTCTCCAAGTGAGGCGGGAGACCCAGGGGCCCTTTCCACGTGCCACAGGGATCCTGGGACTCCTATCCATTTTCAAGAGGAGTCAGGCATCGTCTGCTTTGGAAGCATTCATCTCCGCGGACCTCTCGAGATTTCAAAGAATGTGAGGCCTCCGGTCTCGATGAGGCGGAGAACTAGGTCTTTCTCTGTGGTCTCCACAGGGGATTCAGACATCCCTTCGTCTTGGGAGATGCAAGAGGAGCCTGCATTCAATTCACTGCAGGGATATCTGGCCTTACTTCGAGTCAGAGCATCTCGGTGTCCATTCCACTTGAGGCCACAAACTCAGGGTCCCTCTCACATACATGTAGCTGAGAGAAGCCTCCTCTTGAGGTGCTTGTGGAAAGTTGGTATTCCTCTTGAGTCGAAGCCAGGGACTAAGCTATCATCTCCAGTTGATTTGGGGTCCACGGAGCCCTTTCGTGTTGCTCCAGTGACCTCAGGGTCCCTCTAGACTTGAGAAAGTGATCTTGGGTTTTCTCTGGAGTGCCATCAAGGAAATCAAGGCTCCTTTCACGTTTGATGTGGAACACGGAATTGCTCTGCACGCAGAGCAGGGGAATCGGGCCTCATCTCACGACGAGGGGGAAGTCTCATGGTTTTTCTCGAGTTGCGGCCAGAACCTGGGGTATATTCTCGAGTTACGACGGGGAGGGCCCTTCCAGACACGGGTTTGTTCAGCGACCTCAGGACTCCTGCCTAGGTGTGAGGGACACCTCGGGATTCTCCTCGAGTCTTGGCATGGCAATTTGCACGCGTCTCCACGTGAAGCGGGAGACCCAGGGTCCCCGTCCATGTGGACAGGGATCCTGGGACTGCTAACCATTTTCAAGAGGAGTCAGGCATCGTCTCCTTTGGAAGCATTGATCTCCGCAGACCTCTCGAGTTTTCAAGGGATGTGAGGCCTCCAGTCGCGATGAGGCGGAAAACTAGGTCTTTCTCTGTGGTCTCCACAGGGGATTCAGACATCCCTTCGTCTTGGGAGATGCAAGACGAGCTTGCATTGAATTCACTGCAGGGATATCCGGCCTTACTTCGAGTCAGAGCATCTCGGTGTCCATTCCACTTGAGGCCACAATCTCAGGGCACTTCTCACATACCTGTACCTGAGAGAAGCCTCCTCTTGAGGTGCTTGTGGAAAGTTGGTATTCCTCTTGAGTCGAAGCCAGGGACTAAGCTCTCATCTCGAGTTGATTTGGGGTCCACGGAACCCTTTCGTGTTGCTCCAGTGACCTCAGGATCCCTCTAGACTTGAGACAGTGATCTTGGGTTTTCTCTGGAGTGCCATCAAGGAAATGAAGGCTCCTTTCATGTTTGATGTGGAACACGGAATTGCTCTGCACGCAGTGCACGGGAATCGGGCCTCATCTCGCGGCGAGGGGGAAGTCTCATGGTTTTTCTCGAGTTGCGGCCGGAACCTGGGGTATATTCTCGAGTTACGACGGCGAGGGCCATTCCAGACACGTGTTTGTTCAGCGAGGTCAGGACTCCTGCCTAGGTGCGAGGGACACCTCGGGATTCTCCTCGAGTCTTGGCATGGCAATTGGGACGTGTCTCCACGTGAGGCGGGAGACCCAGGGTCCCTTTCCAAGTGCCACAGGGATCCTGGGACTCCTATTCATTTTCAAGAGGAGTCAGGCATCGTCTCCTTTGGAAGCATTCATCTCCGCAGACCTCTCGAGTTTTCAAAGGATGTGAGGCCTCCGGTCGCGATGAAGCGGAGGACTAGGTCTTTCTCTGTGGTCTCCACAAGGGATTCAGACTTCCCTTCGTCTTAAGAGATGCAAGACGAGCCTACATTCAATTCACTGCAGGAATATCTGGCTGTACTTCGAGTCAGAGCATCTCGGTGTCCATTCCACTTGAGGCCACAAACTCAGGGTCCCTCTCACATACCTGTACCTGAGAGAAGCCTCCTCTTGAGGTGCTTGTGGAAAGTTGGTATTCCTCGTGAGTCGAAGCCAGGGACTAAGCTCTCATCTCGAGTTGATTTGGGGTCCATGGAGCCCTTTCCTGTTGCTCCAGTGACCTCAGGATCCCTCTAGACTTGAGACAGTGATCTTGGGTTTTCTCTGGAGTGCCATCAAGGAAATCAAGGCTCCTTTCATGTTTGATGTGGAACACGGAATTGCTCTGCACGCTGTGCAGGGGAATCGGGCCTCATCTCGCGGCGAGGGGGAAGTCTGATGGTTTTTCTCGAGTTGCGGCCGAAACCCAGGGTACATTCTCGAGTGACGACGGGGAGGGCCCTTCCAGACATGTGTTTGTTCAGCGACGTCAGGACTCCTGCCTAGGTGCGAGGGACACCTCGGTATACTCCTCGAGTCTTGGCATGGCAATTGCGACGGGTCTCCACGTGAGGCGGGAGACCCAGTGTCCCTTTCCACGTGCCACAGGGATCCTGGGACTCCTATCCATTTTCAAGAGGAGTCAGGCATCGTCTCCTTTGGAAGCATTGATCTCCGCGGACCTCTCGAGTTTTCACAGGATGTGAGGCCTCCGGTCGCGATGAGCCGGAGAACTATGTCTTTCTCTGTGGTCTCCACAGGGGATTCAGACATCCCTTCGTCTTGGGATATGCAAGACGAGCCTGCATTCAATTCACTGCAGGGATATCCGGCCTTTCTTCGAGTCAGAGCATCTCGGTGTCCATTCCACTTGAGGCCACAAACTCAGGGTCCTTCTCAATACCTGGGGCTGAGACAAGCCTCCACTTCAGGTGCTTGTGGAAAGTTGGTATTCCTCTTGAGTCGAAGCCAGGGACTAAGCTCTCATCTCGAGTTGATTTGGGGTCCACGGAGCCCTTTCGTGTTGTTCCAGTGACCTCGGGATCCCTCTAGACTTGAGACAGTGATCTTGGGTTTTCTCTGGAGTGCCATCAAGGAAATCAAGGCTCCTTTCACGTTTGATGTGGTACACGGAATTGCTCTGCACGCAGTGCAGGGGAATCGGTCCTCATCTCGCGGCGAGGGGGAAGTCTCATGGTTTTTCTCGACTTGCGGCCGGAACCTGGGGCATATTCTCGAGTTACAACGGGGAGGGCCCTTCCAGACACGTGTTTGTTCAGCGACGTCAGGACTCCTGCCTAGGTGCGAGGGACACCTCGGGATTCTCCTCGAGTCTTGGCATGGCAATTGGGACGCGTCTCCACGTGAGGAGGGAGACCCAGAGTCCCTTTCCACGTGCCACAGATATCCTGGGACTCCTATCTATTTTCAAGAGGCGTCAGGCATCGTCTCCTTTGTAAGCATTGATCTGCGCAGACCTCTCGATTTTTCAAAGGATGTGATGTCTCCGGTCGCAATGAGGCGGAGGACTAGGTCTTTCTCTGTCGTCTCCACAGGGGATTCAGACATCCCTTCGTCTTGGGAGATGCAAGTCGAGACTGCATTCAATTCACTTCAGGGATAACCGGCCTTACTTCGAGCCAGAGCATATCGGTGTCCATTCCACTTGAGGCCACAAACTCAGGGTCCCTCTCACATAACTGTAGCTGAGAGAAACCTCCTCTTGAGGTGCTTCTGGAAAGTTGGAATTCCTCTTGAGTCGAAGCCAGGGACTAAGCTCTCATCTCGAGTTGATTTGGGATCCACGGAGCCCTTTCGTGTTGCTCCAGTGACCTCAGGATCCCTCTAGACTTGAGACAGTGATCTTGGGTTTTCTCTGGAGTGCCATCACGGAAATCAAGGCTCCTTTCACGTTTGATATGGAACACGGAATTGCTCTGCACGCAGTGCAGGGGAATCGGGCCTCATCTCGCGGCGAGGGGGAAGTCTCATAGTTTTTCTCGAGTTGCGGCAGGAACCTGGGGTATATTCTCGAGTTAAGACGGAGAGGGCCCTTCCATACACGTGTTTGTTCAGCGACCTCAGGACTCCTGCCTAGGTGCGAGGGAAACCTCGGGATTCTCCTCGAGTCTTGGCATGGCAATTGGGACGCGTCTCCACGTGAGGGGGGTGACCCAGGTTCACTTTCCACGTGCCACAGGGATCCTGGGACTCCTATCAATTTCAAGAGGAGTCAGGCATCGTCTCCTTCGTAAGTATTGATCTCCGCGGACCTTTCGAGTTTTCAAAGGATGTGAGGCCTCCGGTCGCGTTGAGGCGGATGACTAGGTCTTTCTCTGTGGGCTCCACAGGGGATTCAGACAACCCTTCGTCTTGGGAGATGCAAGACGAGCCTGCATTCAATTCACTGCAGGGATATCCGGCCTTACTTCGAGTTAGAGCATCTCGGTGGCCATTCCACTTGAGGCCACAAACTCAGGGTCCCTCTGACATACCTGTAGCTGAGAGAAGCCTCCTCTTGAGGTGCTTGTGGAAAGTTGGTATTCCTCTTGAGTGGAAGCCAGGGACTAAGCTCTCATCTCGAGTTGATTTGGGTTCCACGGAGCCCTTTCGTGTTGCTACAGTGACCTCAGGATCCCTCTAGACTTGAGACAGTGATCTTGGGTTTTCTCTGGAGTGCCATCAAGGAAATCAAGGTTCCTTTCACGTTTGATGTGGAACACGGAATTGCTCTGCACGCAGTGCAGGGGAATCGGGCCTCATCTCGCGGCGAGGGGGAAGTCCCATGGTTTTTCTCGAGTTGCGGCCGGAACCTGGGGTATATTCTCGAGTTACGACGGGGAGGGCCCTTCCAGACACGTGTTTGTTCAGCGACGTCAGGACTCCTACCTAGGTGCGAGGGAAACCTCGGGATTCTCCTCAAGTCTTGGCATGGCAATTGGGACGCGTCTCCACGTGAGGCGGGAGACCCACGGTCCCTTTCCACGTGCCACAGTGATCCTGGGACTCCTATCCATTTTTCAGAGGAGTCAGGCATCGTCTCATTTGGAAGCATTGATCTCTGTAGACCTCTCGAGTTTTCAAAGGATGTGAGGACTCTGTTCACGATGAGGCGGAGGACTAGGTCTTTCTCTGTGGTCTCCACAGGGGATTCAGACATCCCTTCGTCTTGGGAGATGCAAGACGAGCCTGCATTCAATTCACTGCAGGGATATCCTTCCTTACTTCGAGTCAGAGCATCTCGGTGTCCATTGCACTTGAGGCCACAAACTCAGGGTTCCTCTCACTTACCTGTAGCTGAGAGAAGCCTCCTCTTGAGGTGCTTGTGGAAAGTTGGTATTCTTCTTGAGTCTAAGCCAGGGACTAAGCTCTCATCTCGAGTTGATTTGGGGTCCACGGAGCCCTTTCGTGTTGCTCCAGTGACCTCAGGATCCCTCTAGACTTGAGACAGTGATCTTGGGTTTTCTCTGGAGTGCCATCAAGGAAATCAAGGCTCCTTTCACGTTTGATGTGGAACATGGAATTGCTCTGCACGCTGTGCAGGGGAATCGGGCCTCATCTAGCGGCGAGGGGGAAGTCTCATGGTTTTTCTCGAGTTGCGGCTGGAACCTGGGGTATATTCTCGAGTTACGACGGGGAGGGCCCTTCCAGACACGTGTTTGTTCAGCGACGTCAGGACTCCTGCCTAGGTGCGAGAGACACCTCGGGATTCTCCTCGAGTCTTGCCATGGCAATTGGGACACGTCTCCACGTGAGGCGGGAGACCCAGGGTCCCTTTCACGTGCCACAGGGATCCTGGGACTCCTATCCATTTTCAAGAGGAGTCAGGCATCGTCTCCTTTGGAAGCATTGATCTCCGCGGCCCTCTCGAGTTTTCAAAGGATGTGAGGCCTCCGGTCGCGTTGAGGCGGAGGACTAGGTCTTTCTCTGTGTTCTGCACAGGGGATTCAGACATCCCTTCGTCTTGGGAGATGCAAGATGAGCCTGCATTCAATTCACTGCAGGGATATCCGGCCTTACTTCGAGTCAGAGCATCTCGGTGTCCATTCCACTTGAGGCCACAAACTCAGGGTCCCTCTCACATACCTGTAGCTGAGAGAAGCCTCCTCTGGAGGGGCTTGTAGAAAGTTCGTATTCCTCTTGAGTTGAAGCCGGGGACTAATCTCTCATCTAGAGTTGATTTGTGGTCCACGGAGCCCTTTCGTGTTGCTCCAGTGACCTCAGGATCCCTCTAGACTTGAGACAGTGATCTTGGGTTTTCTCTGGAGTGCCATCAAGGAAATCAAGGCTCCTTTCACGTTTGATGTGGAACACGGAATTGCTCTGCATGCAGTGCAGGGGAATCGGGCCTCATCTCGCGGCGAGGGGGAAGTCTCATGGTTTTTCTCGAGTTGCGGCTGGAACCTGGGGTATATTCTCGAGTTACGACGGGGAGGGCCCTTCCAGACACGTGTTTGTTCAGCGACGTCAGGACTCCTGCCTAGGTGCGAGAGACACCTAGGGATTCTCCTCGAGTCTTGCCATGGCAATTGGGACACGTCTCCACGTGAGGCGGGAGACCCAGGGTCCCTTTCCACGTGCAACAGGGATCCTGGGACTCCTATCCATTTTCAAGAGGAGTCAGGCATCGTCTCCTTTGGAAGCATTGATCTCTGCGGCCCTCTCGAGTTTTCAAAGGATGTGAGGCCTCCGGTCGCGTTGAGGCGGAGGACTAGGTCTTTCTCTGTGTTCTGCACAGGGGATTCAGACATCCCTTCGTCTTGGGAGATGCAAGATGAGCCTGCATTCAATTCACTGCAGGGATATCCGGCCTTACTTCGAGTCAGAGCATCTCGGTGTCCATTCCACTTGAGGCCACAAACTCAGGGTCCCTCTCACATACCTGTAGCTGAGAGAAGCCTCCTCTGGAGGGGCTTGTGGAAAGTTCGTATTCCTCTTGAGTTGAAGCCAGGGACTAATCTCTCATCTAGAGTTGATTTGTGGTCCACGGAGCCCTTTCGTGTTGCTCCAGTGACCTCAGGATCCCTCTAGACTTGAGACAGTGATCTTGGGTTTTCTCTGGAGTGCCATCAAGGAAATCAAGGCTCCTTTCACGTTTGATGTGGAACACGGAATTGCTCTGCATGCAGTGCAGGGGAATCGGGCCTCATCTCGCGGCGAGGGGGAAGTCTCATGGTTTTTCTCGAGTTGCGGCTGGAACCTGGGGTATATTCTCGAGTTACGACGGGGAGGGCCCTTCCAGACACGTGTTTGTTCAGCGACGTCAGGACTCCTGCCTAGGTGCGAGAGACACCTCGGGATTCTCCTCGAGTCTTGCCATGGCAATTGGGACACGTCTCCACGTGAGGCGGGAGACCCAGGGTCCCTTTCCACGTGCCACAGGGATCCTGGGACTCCTATCCATTTTCAAGAGGAGTCAGGCATCGTCTCCTTTGGAAGCATTGATCTCTGCGGCCCTCTCGAGTTTTCAAAGGATGTGAGGCCTCCGGTCGCGTTGAGGCGGAGGACTAGGTCTTTCTCTGTGTTCTGCACAGGGGATTCAGACATCCCTTCGTCTTGGGAGATGCAAGATGAGCCTGCATTCAATTCACTGCAGGGATATCCGGCCTTACTTCGAGTCAGAGCATCTCGGTGTCCATTCCACTTGAGGCCACAAACTCAGGGTCCCTCTCACATACCTGTAGCTGAGAGAAGCCTCCTCTGGAGGGGCTTGTGGAAAGTTCGTATTCCTCTTGAGTCGAAGCCAGGGACTAAGCTCTCATCTCGAGTTGATTTGGGGTCCACGGAGCTCTTTCGTGTTGCTCCAGTGACCTCAGGATCCCTCTAGACTTGAGACAGTGATCTTGGGTTTTCTCTGGAGTGCCATCAAGGAAATCAAGGCTCCTTTCACGTTTGATGTGGAACACGGAATTGGTCTGCACACAGTGCAGGGGAATCGGGCCTCATCTCGCGGGGAGGGGGAAGTCTCATGGTTATTCTCGAGTTGCGGCCAGAACCTGGGGGATATTCTCGAGTTACGACGGGGAGGGGCCTTCCAGACACGTGTTTGTTCAGCGACGTCAGGACTCCTGCCTAGGTGCGAGGGACACCTCGGGATTCTCCTCGAGTCTTGGCATGGCAATGGGGACGCGTCTCCACGTGAGGCGGCAGACCCAGGGTCCCTTTCCACGTGCCACAGGGATCCTGGGACTCCTATCCATTTTCAAGAGGAGTCAGGCATCGTCTCCTTTGGAAGCATTGATCTCCGCGGACCTCTCGAGTTTTCAAAGGATGTGAGGCCTCCGGTCGCATTGAGGCGGAGGACTAGGTCTTTCTCTGTGTTCTGCACAGGGGATTCAGACATCCCTTCGTCTTGGGAGATGCAAGATGAGCCTGCATTCAATTCACTGCAGGGATATCCGGCCTTACTTCGAGTCAGAGCATCTCGGTGTCCATTCCACTTGAGGCCACAAACTCAGGGTCCCTCTCACATACGACTAGCTGAGAGAAGCCTCCTCTTGAGCTGCTTGTGGAAAGTTGGTATTCCTCTTGAGTCGAAGCCAGGGACTAAGCTCTCATCTTGAGTTGATTTTGGGTCCACGGAGAACTTTCTTGTTGCTCCAGTGACCTTAGGATCCCTCTAGACTTGAGACAGTGATCTTGGGTTTTCTCTGGAGTGCCATCAAGGAAATCAAGGCTCCTTTCACGTTTGATGAGGAACACCGAATTGCTCTGCATGCAGTGCAGGGGAATCGGGCCTCATCTCGCGGCGAGGGGGAAATCTCATGGTTTTTCTCGAGTTGCGGCCCGAACCTGGGGTATATTCTCGAGTTACGACGGGGAGGGCCCTTCCAGACACGTGTTTGTTCAGCGACGTCAGGACTCCTGCCTAGGTGCGAGGGACACCTCGGGATTCTCCTCGAGTTTTGGCATGGCAATTGGGACGCGTCTCCACGTGAGGCGGGAGACCCAGGGTCCCTTTCCAGGTGCCACAGGGATCCTGGGACTCCTATCCATTTTCAAGAGGAGTCAGGCATCGTCTCCTTTGGAAGCATTGATCTCCGCGGACCTCTCGAGTTTTCAAAGGATGTGAGGCCTCCGGTCGCATTGAGGCGGAGGACTAGGTCTTTCTCTGTGGTCTCCACAGGGGATTCAGACATCCCTTCGTCTTGGGAGATGCAAGACGAGACTGCATTCAATTCACTGCAGGGATATCCGGCCTTACTTCGAGTCAGAGCATCTCGGTGTCCATTCCACTTGAGGCCACAAACTCAGGGTCCCTCTGACATACCAGTAGCTGAGAGAAGCCTCCTCTTGAGATGCTTGTGGAAAGTTGGTATTCCTCTTGAGTCTAAGCCAGGGACTAAGCTCTCATCTCGAGTTGATTTGGGGTCCACGGAGCCCTTTCGTGTTGCTCCAGTGACCTCAGGATCCCTCTAGACTTGAGATAGTGATCTTGGGTTTTCTCTGGAGTGCCATCAAGGAAATCAAGGCTCCTGTCACGTTTGATGTGGAACATGGAATTGCTCTGCACGCTGTGCAGGGGAATCGGGCCTCATCTCGCGGCGAGGGGGAAGTCTCATGGTTTTTCTCGAGTTGCGGCTGGAACCTGGGGTATATTCTCGAGTTACGACGGGGAGGGCCCTTCCAGACACGTGTTTGTTCAGCGATGTCAGGACTCCTGCCTAGGTGCGAGAGACCCCTCGGGATTCTCCTCGAGTCTTGCCATGGCAATTGGGACACGTCTCCACGTGAGGCGGGAGACCCAGGGTCCCTTTCCACGTGCCACAGGGATCCTGGGACTCCTATCCATTTTCAAGAGGAGTCAGGCATCGTCTCCTTTGGAAGCATTGATCTCCGCGGCCCTCTCGAGTTTTCAAAGGATGTGAGGCCTCCGGTCGCGTTGAGGCGGAGGACTAGGTCTTTCTCTGTGTTCTGCACAGGGGATTCAGACATCCCTTCGTCTTGGGAGATGCAAGATGAGCCTGCATTCAATTCACTGCAGGGATATCCGGCCTTACTTCGAGTCAGAGCATCTCGGTGTCCATTCCACTTGAGGCCACAAACTCAGGGTCCCTCTGACATACCAGTAGCTGAGAGAAGCCTCCTCTTGAGATGCTTGTGGAAAGTTGGTATTCCTCTTGAGTCTAAGCCAGGGACTAAGCTCTCATCTCGAGTTGATTTGGGGTCCACGGAGCCCTTTCGTGTTGCTCCAGTGACCTCAGGATCCCTCTAGACTAGAGACAGTGATCTTGGGTTTTCTCTGGAGTGCCATCAAGGAAATCAAGGCTCCTTTCACGTTTGATGTGGAACACGGAATTGCTCTGCATGCAGTGCAGGGGAATCGGGCCTCAACTCGCGGGGAGGGGCAAGTCTCATGGTTTTTCTCGAGTTGCGGCCGGAACCTGGGGTATATTCTCGAGTTACGACGGGGAGGGCCCTTCCAGACACGTGTTTGTTCAGCGACGTCAGGACTCCTGCCTAGGTGCGAGGGACACCTCGGGATTCTCCTCGAGTCTTGGCATGGCAATTTGGACGCGTCTCCACGTGAGGCGGGAGAAACAGGGTCCCTTTCCACGTGCCACAGGGATCCTGGGACTCCTATCCATTTTCAAGAGGAGTCAGGCATCGTCTCCTTTGGAAGCATTGATCTCCGCGGACCTCTCGAATTTTCAAAGGATGTGAGGCCACTGGTCGCGATGAGGCGGAAAATTAGGTCTTTCTCTGTGGTCTCCACAGGGGATTCAGACATCCCTTCGTCTTGGGAGATGCAAGACGAGCCTGCATTCAATTCACTGCAGGGATATCCGGCCTTACTTCAAGTCAGAGCATCTCGGTGTCCATTCCACTTGAGGCCACAAACTCAGGGTCCCTCTCACATACCTGTAGCTGAGAGAAGCCTCCTCTTGAGGTGCTTGTGGAAAGTTGGTATTCCTCTTGAGTCGAAGCCAGGGACTAAGCTCTCATCTCGAGTTGATTTGGGGTCCACGGAGCCCTTTCGTGTTGCTCCAGTGACCTCAGGATCCCTCTAGACTTGAGACAGTGATCTTGGGTTTTCTATGGAGTGCCATTAAGGAAATCAAGGCTCCTTTCACGTTTGATGTGGAACACGGAATTGGTCTGCACACAGTGCAGGGGAATCGGGCCTCATCTCGCGGGGAGGGGGAAGTCTCATGGTTATTCTCGAGTTGCGGCCGGAACCTGGGGGATATTCTCGAGTTACGACGGGGAGGGCCCTTCCAGACACGTGTGTGTTCAGCGACGTCAGGACTCCTGCCTAGGTGCGAGGGACACCTCGGGATTCTCCTCGAGTCTTGGAATGGCAATTGGGATGTGTCTAAACGTGAGGTGGGAGACCCAGGGTCCCTTTCCACGTGCCACAGGGATCCTGGGACTCCTATCCATTTTCAAGAAGAGTCATGCATCGTCTCCTTTGGAAGCATTGATCTCCGCAGACCTCTCGAATTTTCAAAGGATGTGATGCCTCCGGTCTCGATGAGGCGGAGGACTAGGTCTTTTTCTGTGGTCTCCACAGGGGATTCAGACATCCCTTGGTCTTGGGAGATGCAAGACGAGCCTGCATTCAATTCACTGCAGGGATATCCGGCCTCACTTCGAGTCAGAGCATCTCGGTGTCCATTGCACTTGAGGCCAGAAACTCAGGGTCCCTCTCACATACCTGTAGCTGAGAGAAGCCTCCTCTTGAGGTGCTTGTGGAAAGTTGGTATTCATCTTGAGTCGAAGCCAGGGACTAAGCTCTCATCTCGAGATGATTTGGGGTCCACGGAGCCCTTTCGTGTTGCTCCAGTAACCTCAGGATCCCTCTAGACTTGAGACAGTGATCTTGGGTTTTCTCTGGAGTGCCATCAAGGAAATCAAGGCTTCTTTCACGTTTGATGTGGAACACGGAATTGCTCTGCACGCAGTGCAGGGGAATCGGGCCTCAACTCGAAGCGAGTGGGAAATCTCATGGTTTTTCTCGAGTTGCGGCCAGAACCTGGGGTATATTCTCGAGTTACGATGGGGAGGGCCCTTCCAGACACGTGTTTGTTCAGCGACGTCAGGACTCCTGCCTAGGTGCGAGGGACACCTCGGGATTCTCCTCGAGTCTTGGCATGGCAATTGGGAGGCGTCTCCACGTGAGGCGGGAGACCCAGGGTCCCTTTCCACGTGCCACAGGGATCCTGGGACTCCTATCCATTTTCAAGAGGAGTCAGGCATCGTCTCCTTGGGAAGTATTGATCTCCGCGGACCTCTCGAGTTTTCAAAGGATGTGAGGCCTCCGGTCGCGTTGAGGCGGAGGACTAGGTCTTTCTCTGTGGTCTCCACAGGGGATTCAGACATCCCTTCGTTTTTGGAGATGCAAGACGAGCCTGCATTCAATTCACTGCAGGGATATCCGGCCTTACTTCGAGTCAGAGCATCTCGGTGTCCATTCCACTTGAGGCCACAAACTCAGGGTCCCTCTCACATACCAGTAGCTGAGAGAAGCCTCCTCTTGAGGTGCTTGTGGAAAGTTGGTATTCCTCTTGAGTCGAAGCCAGGGACTAAGCTCTCATCTCGAGTTGATTTGGGGTCCACGGAGCCCTTTCATGTTGTTCCAGTGACCTCAGGATCCCTCTAGACTTGAGACAGTGATCTTGGGTTTTCTCTGGAGTGCCATCAAGGAAATCAAGGCTCCTATCACGTTTGATGTGGAACATGGAATTCCTCTGCACGCAGCCCAGGGGAATCGGGCCTCATCTCGCGGCGAGGGGGAAGTCTCATGGTTTTTCTCGAGTTGCGGCCAGAACCTGGGGTATATTCTCCAGTGACGACGGGGAGGGCCCTTCCAGACACGTGTTTGTTCAGCGACGTCAGGACTCCTGCCTAGGTGCGAGGGACACCTCGGGATTCTCCTCGAGTCTTGGCATGGAAATTGGGAGGCGTCTCCACGTGAGGCGGGAGACCCAGGGTCCCTTTCCACGTGCCACAGCGATCCTGGGACTCCTATCCATTTTCAAGAGGAGTCAGGCATCGTCTCCTTTGGAAGCATTGATCTCCGCGGACCTCTCGAGTTTTCAAAGGATGTGAGGCCTCCGGTCGCGTTGAAGCGGAGGACTAGGTCTTTCTCTGTGTTCTGCACAGGGGATTCAGACATCCCTTCGTCTTGGGAGATGCAAGATGAGCCTGCATTCAATTCACTGCAGGGATATCCGGCCTTACTTCGAGTCAGAGCATCTCGGTGTCCATTCCACTTGAGGCCACAATCTCAGGGTCCCTCTCACATACCTGTAGCTGAGAGAAGCCTCCTCTTGAGGGGCTTGTGGAAAGTTCGTATTCCTCTTGAGTCGAAGCCAGGGACTAAGCTCTCATCTCGAGTTGATTTGGGGTGCACGGAGCCCTTTCGTGTTGCTCCAGTGACCTCAGGATCCCTCTAGACTTGAGACAGTGATCTTGGGTTTTCTCTGGAGTGCCATCAAGGAAATCAAGGCTCCTTTCACGTTTGATGTGGAACACGGAATTGCTCTGCACGCATTGCAGGGGAATCGGGCCTCATCTCGCGGTGATGGGGAAGTCTCATGGTTTTTCTCGAGTTGCGACCGGAACCTGGGGTATATTCTCGAGTTACGACGGGGAGGGCCCTTCCAAACACGTGTTTGTTCAGCGACGTCAGGACTCCTGCCTAGGTGCGAGGGACACCTCGGGATTCTCCTCGAGTCTTGGCATGGCAATTGGGACGCGTCTCCACGTGAGGCGGGAGACCCAGGGTCCCTTTCCACGTGCCACAGGGATCCTGGGACTCCTATCCATTTTCAAGAGGCGTCAGGCATCGTCTCCTTTGGAAGCATTGATCTCCGCGGACCTCTCGAGTTTTCAAAGGATGTGAGGCCTCCGGTCGCGATGAGGCGGAGGACTAGGTCTTTCTCTGTGGTCTCCACAGGGGATTCAGACATCCCTTCTTGTTGGGAGATGCAAGACAATCCTGCATTCAATTCACTGCAGGGATATCTGGCCTTACTTTGAGTCAGAGCTTCTCGGTGTCCATTCCACTTGAGGCGACAATCTCAGGGTCCCTCTCACATACCATTAGCTGAGGGTAGCCTCCTCTTGAGCTGCTTGTGGATAGTTGGTATTCCTCTCGATTTGAAGCCAGGGACTAAGCTCTCATCTCGAGTTGATTTGGGGTCCACGGAGCCCTTTCGTGTTGCTCCAGTGACCTCAGGATCCCTCTAGACTTGAGACAGTGATCTTGTGTTTTCTGTGGAGTGCCATCAAGGAAATCAAGGCTCCTTTCACGTTTGATGTGGAACACGGAATTGCTCTGCACGCAGTGCAGGGGAATCGGGCCTCAACTCGCGGCGAGGGGGAAATCTCATGGTTTTTCTCGAGTTGCGGCCCGAACCTGGGGTATATTCTCGAGTTACGACTGGGAGGGCCCTTCTAGACACGTGTTTTTTCAGCGACGTCAGGACCCTGCCTAGGTGCGAGGGACACCTCGGGATTCTCCTCGAGTCTTGGCATGGCAATTGGGACGCGTCTCCACGTGATGCGGGAGACCCAGGGTCCCTTTCCACTTGCCACAGTGATCCTGGGACTCCTATCCATTTTCAAGAGGAGTCAGGCATCGTCTCCTTTGGAAGCATTGATCTCCGCGGACCTCTCGAATTTTCAAAGGATGTGAGGCCACCGGTCGCGATGAGGCGGAAAATTAGGTCTTTCTCTGTGGTCTCACAGGGGATTCAGACATCCCTTCGTTTTTGGAGATGCAAGACGAGCCTGCATTCAATTCACTGCAGGGATATCCGGCCTTACTTCGAGTCAGAGCATCTCGGTGTCCATTCCACTTGAGGCCACAAACTCAGGGTCCCTCAAATATACCTGTAGCTGAGAGAAGCCTCCTCTTGAGGTGCTTGTGGAAAGTTGGTATTCCTCTTGAGTCGTAGCCAGGTACTAAGCTCTCATCTCGAGTTGATTTGGGGTCCACGTAGCCCTTTCGTGTTGCTCCAGTGACCTCAGGATCCCTCTAGACTTGAGACAGTGATCTTGGGTTTTCTCTGGAGTGCCATCAAGGAAATCAAGGCTCCTTTCACGTTTGATGTGGAACACGGAATTGCTCTGCACGCAGTGCAGGGGAATCGGGCCTCATCTCGCGGCGAGGGGAAGTCTCATGGTTTTTCTCGAGCTGCGGCCGGAACATGGTTTATATTCTCGAGTTACGACGGGGAGGGTCCTTCCAGACACGTGTTTGTTCAGCGACGTCAGGACTCCTGCCTAGGTGCGAGGCACACCTCGGGATTCTCCTCGAGTCTTGGCATGGCAATTGGGACGCATCTCCACGTGAGGCGGGAGACCTAGGGTCCCTTTCCACGTGGGACAGGGATCCTGGGACTCCTATCCATTTTCAAGAGGATTCAGGCGTCGTCTCCTTTGGAAGCATTGATCTCCGCGGACCTCTTGAGTTTTCAAAGGATGTGAGGCCTCGTGTCGCGTTGAGGCGGAGGACTAGGTCTTTCTCTCTGGTCTCCACACGGAATTCAGACAACCCTTCGTCTTGGGAGATGCAAGTCGAGACTGCATTCAATTCACTGCAGGGATATCCGGCCTTACTTCGAGTCAGAGCATCTCGGTGTCCATTCCACTTGAGGCCACAAACTCAGGGTCCCTCTCACATACCTGTAGCTGAGAGAAGCCTCCTCTTGAGGTGCTTGTGGAAAGTTGGTATTCCTCTTGAGTCGAAGCCAGGGACTAAGCTCTCATCTCGAGTTGATTTGGGGTCCACGGAGCCCTTTTCTTTTGCTCCAGTGACCTCAGGATCCCTCTAGACTTGAGACAGTGATCTTGGGTTTTCTCTGGAGTGCCATCAAGGAAATCAAGGCTCCTTTCACGTTTGATGTGGAACACGGAATTGCTCTGCATGCAGTGCAGGGGAATCGGGCCTCATCTCGCGGCAAGGGGGAAGTCTCATGGTTTTTCTCGAGTTGCGGCCGGAACCTGGGGTATATTCTCGAGTTACGACGGGGAGGGCCCTTCCCGACACGTGTTTGTTCAGTGACGTCAGGACTCCTGCCTAGGTGCGAGGGACACCTCGGGATTCTCCTCGGGTCTTGGCATGGCAATTGGGACCCGTCTCCACGTGAGGCAGGAGACCCAGGGTCCCTTTCCACGTGCCACTGGGATCCTGGGACTCCTATCCATTTTCTTTTTTTATTTTTTTATTTTTTTATTTTTTTTTTAATTTTTATTATTATTATTTTTTTTTCCAGTGGGTTTTGTCATACATTGATATGAATCAGCCATGGATTTACATGTATTCCCAATCCCGATCCCCCCTCCAACCTCCCTCTCCACCCGATTCCTCTGGGTCTTCCCAGTGCACCAGGCCGGAGCACTTGTCTCGTGCATCCCACCTGGGCTGGTGATCTGTTTCACCATAGATAGTATACATGCTGTTCTTTTGAAATATCCCACCCTCACATTCTCCCACAAAGTTCAAAAGTCTGTTCTGTATTTCTTTGTCTCTTTTTCTGTTCTGCATATAGGGTTATCGTTATCACCTTTCTAAATTCCATATACATGTGTCAGTATGCTGTAATGTTCTTTATCTTTCTGGCTTACTTCACTCTGTATAAGGGGCTCCAGCTTCATCCATCTCATTAGGACTGGTTCAAATGAATTCTTTTTAATGGCTGAGTAATATTCCATGGTATATATGTACCACAGCTTCCTTATCCATTCTTCTGCTGATGGGCATCTAGGTTGCTTCCATGTCCTGGCTATTATAAACAGTGCTGCAATGAACATTGGGGTGCACGTGTCTCTTTCAGATCTGGTTTCCTCAGTGTGTATGCCCAGAAGTGGGATTGCTGGGTCATATGGCAGTTCTATGTCCAGTTTTTTAAGAAATCTCCACACTGTTTTCCATAGCGGCTGTACTAGTTTGCATTCCCACCAACAGTGTAAGAGGGTTCCCTTTCCTCCACACCCTCTCCAGCATTTATTGCTTGTAGACTTTTGGATAGCAGCCATCCTGACTGGCGTGTAATGGTACCTCATTGTGGTTTTGATTTGCATTTCTCTAATAATGAGTGATGTTGAGCATCTTTTCATGTGTTTGTTAGCCATCTGTATGTCTTCCTTGGAGAAATGTCTGTTTAGTTCTTTGGCCCATTTTTTGATTGGGTCATTTATTTTTCTGGAATTGAGCTGCAGGAGTTGCTTGTATATTTTTGAGATTAGTCCTTTGTCTGTTTCTTCATTTGCTATTATTTTCTCCCAATCTGAGGGCTGTCTTTTCATCTTACTTATAGTTTCCTTTGTAGTGCAAAAGCTTTTAAGTTTCATTAGGTCCCATTTGTTTAGTTTTGCTTTTATTTCCAATATTCTGGGAGGTGGGTCATAGAGGATCTTGCTTTGATTTATGTCGGAGAGTGTTTTGCCTATGTTCTCCTCTAGGAGTTTTATAGTTTCTGGTCTTACATTTAGATCTTTAATCCATTTTGAGTTTATTTTTGTGTATGGTGTTAGAAAGTGTTCTAGTTTCATTCTTTTACAAGTGGTTGACCAGTTTTCCCAGCACCACTTGTTAAAGAGGTTGTCTTTTTTCCATTGTATATCCTTGCCTCCTTTGTCAAAGATAAGGTGTCCATAGGTTCGTGGATTTATCTCTGGGCTTTCTATTCTGTTCCATTGATCTATATTTCTGTCTTTGTGCCAGTACCATACTGTCTTGATGACTGTGGCTTTGTAGTAGAGTCTGAAGTCAGGCAGGTTGATTCCTCCAGTTCCATTCTTCTTTCTCAAGATTACTTTGGCTATTCGAGGTTTTTTGTATTTCCATACAAATTGTGAAATTCTTTGGTCTAGTTCTGTGAAAAATACCGTTGGTAGCTTGATAGGGATTGCATTGAATCTATAGACTGCTTTGGGTAGAATAGCCATTTTGACAATATTAATTCTTCCAATCCATGAACACGGTATGTTTCTCCATCTGTTTGTGTCCTCTTTGATTTCTTTCATCAGTGTTTTATAGTTTTCTATGTATAGGTCCTTTGTTTCTTTAGGTAGATATACTCCTAAGTATTTTATTCTTTTTGTTGCAATGGTGAATGGTATTGTTTCCTTAATTTCTCTGTCTGTTTTTTCATTGTTAGTATATAGGAATGCAAGGGATTTCTGTGTGTTAATTTTATATCCTGCAACTTTACTATATTCATTGATTAGCTCTAGTAATTTTCTGGTAGAATCTTTAGGGTTTTCTATGTAGAGGATCATGTCATCTGCAAACAGTGAGAGTTTTACTTCTTCTTTTCCTATCTGGATTCCTTTGACTTCTTTTTCTGCTCTGATTGCTGTGGCCAGCACTTCCAACACTATGTTGAATAGTAGTGGTGAGAGTGGGCACCCTTGTCTTGTTCCTGATTTCAGGGGAAATGCCTTCAATATTTCACCATTGAGGGTGATGCTTGCTGTGGGTTTGTCATATATAGCTTTTATTATGTTGAGGTATGTTCCTTCTATTCCTGCTTTTTGGAGAGTTTTAATCATAAATGAGTGTTGAATTTTGTCAAAGGCTTTCTCTGCATCTATTGAGATAATCATATGGTTTTTATCTTTCAATTTGTTAATGTGGTGTATTACATTGATTGATTTGCGGATAGTAAAGAATCCTTGCATTCCTGGGATAAAGCCCACTTGGTCATGGTGTATGATTTTTTTTAATATGTTGTTGGATTCTGTTTGCTAGAATTTTGTTAAGGATTTTTGCATCTATGTTCATCAGTGATATTGGCCTGTAGTTTTCTTTTTTTGTGGCATCTTTGTCTGGTTTTGGAATTAGGGTGATGGTGGCCTCATAGAATGAGTTTGGAAGCTTACCTTCTTCTGCAATTTTCTGGAAGAGTTTGAGTAAGATAGGTGTTAGCTCTTCTCTAAATTTTTGGTAGAATTCAGCTGTGAAGCCATCTGGTCCTGGGCTTTTGTTTGCTGGAAGATTTTTGATGACAGTTTCGATTTCCTTGCTTGTGATGGGTCTGTTAAGATCTTCTATTTCTTCCTGGTTCAGTTTTGGAAAGTTATACTTTTCTAAGAATTTGTCCATTTCATCCAAGTTGTCCATTTTATTGGCATAGAGCTGCTGGTAGTAGTCTCTTATGATCCTTTGTATTTCAGTGTTGTCTGTTGTGATCTCTCCATTTTCATTTCTAATTTTGTTAATTTGGTTTTTCTCTCTTTGTTTCTTAATGAGTCTTGCTAATGGTTTGTCAATTTTGTTTATTTTTTCAAAAAACCAGCTTTTAGCTTTGTTGATTTTTGCTATGGTCTCTTTAGTTTCTTTTGCATTTATTTCTGCCCTGATTTTTAAGATTTCTTTCCTTCTGCTAACTCTGGGGTTCTTCATTTCTTCCTTCTCTAATTGCTTTAGGTGTAGAGTTAGGTTATTTAATTGGTTTTTTTCCTGTTTCTTGATGTAAGCCTGTAATGCTATGAACCTTCCCCTTAGCACTGCTTTTACAGTGTCCCATAGGTTTTGGGTTGTTGTGTTTTCATTTTCATTCATTTCTATACATATTTTGATTTCTTTTTTTATTTCTTCTATGATTTGTTGGTTATTCAGAAGCGTGTTATTTAGCCTCAATATGTTTGAAGTTTTAACAATTTTTTCCCTGTAATTGAGATCTAATCTTACTGCACTGTGGTCAGAAAAGATAACTGGAATGATTTCAATTTTTTTGAATTTTCCAAGACCAGATTTATGGCCCAGGATGTGATCTATTCTGGAGAATGTTCCGTGTGCACTTGAGAAAAAGGTGAAGTTGATTGTTTTGGGGTGAAATGTCCTATAGATATCAATTAGGTCTAGCTGGTCCATTGTGTCATTTAAGGTTTGTGTTTCCTTGTTAATTTTCTGTTTAGTTGATCTATCCATAGTTCTGAGTGGTGTATTAAAGTCTCCCACTATTATTGTGTTACTATTAATTTCCTCTTTCATACTCTTTAGCGTTTGCCGTACATATTGCGGTGCTCCTATGTTGGGTGCATATATATTTATAATTGTTATATCTTCTTTTTTGATTGATCCTTTGATCATTATGTAGTGTCCTTCTTTGTCTCTTTTCACTTACTTTATTTGAAAGTCTATTTTATCTGATATGAGTATTGCGACTCCTGCTTTCTTTTGGTCTCCGTTTGCATGAAATACTTTTTTCCAGCCTTTCACTTTTAGTCTGTATGTATCTCTTGTTTTGAGGTGGGTCTCTTGTAGACAGCATATATAGGGGTCTTGATTTTGTATCCATTCAGCCAATCTTTGTCTTTTGGTTGGGGCATTCAACCCACGAGCCTGCTTTCAATTCACTGCAGGGATATCCGGCCTTACTTCGAGTCAGAACATCTCGGTATCCATTCTACTTGAGGCCACAAACTCAGGGTCCCTCTCACATACCTGTAGCTGAGAGAAGCCTCCTCTTGAGGTGCTTGTGGAAAGTTGGTGTTCCGCTTGATTCGAAGCCAAGGACTAAGCTCTCATCTCGAGTTGACTTGGGGTCCACGGAGCCCTTTCGTGTTGCTCCAGTGACCTCAGGATCCCTCTAGACTTGAGACACTGATCTTGGGTTTTCTCTGGAGTGCCATCAAGGAAATCAAGGCTCCTTTCACGTTTGATGTGGAACACGGAATTGCTCTGCACGCAGTGCAGGGGAATCGGGCCTCATCTCGCGGCGAGGGGGAAGTCTCATGGTTTTTCTCAAGTTGCGGCCGGAAACTGTGGTATATTCTCGAGTTACGACGGGGAGGGCCCTTCCAGAAACGTGTTTGTTCAGCGACGTCAGGACTCCTGCCTAGGTGCGAGGGACACCTCGGGATTCTCCTCGAGTCTTGGCATGGCAATTGGGACACGTCTCCACGTGAGTCGGGAGACCCAGTGTCCCTTTCCACGTTCCACAGGGATCCTGGGACTCCTATCCATTTTCAAGAGGAGTCGGGCATCGTCTCCTTTGGAAGCATTGATCTCCACGGACCTCTCGATTTTTCAAAGGATGTGAGGCCTCCATTCGCCTTGAGGCGGAGGACTAGGTCTTTCTCTGTGGTCTCCACAGGGGATTCAGACAACCCTTCGTCTTGGGAGATGCAAGACGAGCCTGCATTCAATTCACTGCAGGGATATCCGGCCTTACTTTGAGAAAGAGCATCTCGATGTCCATTCCACTTGACGCCACAAACTCATGGTCCCTCTCACATACCTGTAGCTGAGAGAAGCCTCCTCTTGAGGTGCTTGTGGAAAGTTGGTATTCCTCTTGAGTCGAAGCCAGGGACTAAGCTCTCATCTCGAGTTGATTTGGGGTCCACAGAGCCCTATCGTGTTGCTCCAGTGACCTCAGGATCCCTCTAGACTTGATACAATGATCTTGGGTTTTCTCTGGAGTGCCATCAAGGAAATCAAGGATCCTTTCACGTTTGATGTGGAACACGGAATTGCTCTGCACGCAGTGCAGGGGAATCGGGCCTCATCTCGCGGCGAGGGGGAAGTCTCATGGTTTTTCTCGAGTTGCGGCCGGAACCCGGGGTATATTCCCGAGTTACGACGGGGAGGGCCCTTCCAGACACGTGTTTGTTCAGCGATGTCATGACTCCTGCCTAGGTGCGAGGGACACCTCGGGATTCTCCTCGAGTCTTGGCATGGCAATTGGGACGCGTCTCCACGTGAGGCGGGAGACCCAGGGTCCCTTGCCTCGTGCCACAGGGATCCTGGGACTCCTATGCATTTTCAAGAGGAGTCAGCCATCTTCTCCTTTGGAAGCATTGATCTCCGCGGACTTCTCGAGTTTTCAAAGGATATGAGGCCTCCAGTCGTGAAGAGGTGGAGAACTCGGTTTTTCTCTGTGGTCTCCACTGGGGATTCAGACATCCCTTCATCTTGGGAGATGCAAGACGAGCCTGCATTCAATTAACTGCAGGGATATCCGGCCTTATTTCGAGTCAGAGCATCTCGGTGTCCATTCCACTTGAGGCCACAAACTCAGGGTCCTTCAAACATACCTGTAGCTGAGAGAAGCCTCCTCTTGAGGTGCTTGTGGAAAGTTGGTATTCCTCTTGAGTCAAAGCCAGGGACTAAGCTCTCATCTCGAGTTGATTTGGAGTCCACGGAGCCCTTTCGTGTTGCTCCAGTGACCTCAGGATCCCTCTAGACTTGAGACACTGATCTTGGGTTTTCTCTGGAGTGCCATCAAGGAAATCAAGGCTCCTTTCAAGTTTGATGTGGAACACGGAATTGCTCTGCACGCAGTGCAGGGGAATCGGGCTTCATCTCGGGGCGAGGGGGAAGTCTCATGGTTTTTCTCGAGTTGCGGCCGGAACCTGGGGTATATTCTCGAGTTACGACGGGGAGGGCCCTTCCAGACACGTGTTTGTTCAGCGACGTCAGGACTCCTGCCTAGGTGCGAGGGACACCTCAGGATTCTCCTCGAGTCTTGGCATGGCAATTGGGACGCTTCTCCACGTGAGGCGGGAGACCCAGGGTCCCTTCCAACGTGCCACAGGGATCCTGGGACTCCTATCCATTTTCAGAGGAGTCAGGCATCGTCTCCTTTGGAAGCACTGACCTGCGCGGACCTCTCGTGTTTTCAAATGATGTGAGGCCTCTGCTCGTAATGAAGTAGAGATCTAGGTCTTTCTCTGTGGTCTCCACAGGGGATTCAGTCATCCCTTCGTCTTGGGAGATGCAAGACGAGCCTGCATTCAATTCACTGCAGGGATATCCGGCCTTACTTCGAGTTAGAGCATGTCGGAGTACATTCCACTTGAGGCCACAAATTCAGGGTCCCTCTCAGATACCTGTAGCTCAGAGAAGCCTCCTCTTGAGGTGCTTCTGTAAAGTTGGTATTCCTCTTGAGTCGAAGCCAGGGACTAAGCTCTCATCTCGAGTTGATTTGGGGTCCACGGAGCCCTTTCGTGTAGCTACAGTGACCTCAGGATCCCTCTAGACTTGAGACAGTGATCTTGGGTTTTCTCTGGAGTGCCATCAAGGAAATCAAGGCTTGTTTTTCGTTTGATGTGGAACACGGAATTGCTGTGCACGCAGTACAGGGGAATCGGGCGTCACCTCACAGCGAGTGGGAAGTCTCATGGTTTTTCTCGAGCTGCGGCCGGAACCTGGGATATATTCTTGAGTTACGATGGGGAGGGCCCTTCCAGACACGTGTTTGCTCAGCAACGTCAGGACTCCTGCCTAGGTGTGAGGGACACCTCGGGATTCTCCTCGAGTCTTGGCATGGCAATTGGGGCGCGTCTCCACGTGAGGCGGGAGACCCCGGGACCCTTTCAATGTGCCACAGGGATCCTGGGACTCCTATCTATTTTCAAGAGGAGTCAGGCATCGTCTCCTTTGGAAGCACTGATCTCAGCAGACCTCTCGAGTTTTCAAAGGATGTGAGGGCTCCGGTCGCGATGAAGCAGAGGACTAGGTCTTTCCCTGTGGTCTCCACAGGGGATTCAGACATCCCTTCGTCTTGGGAGATGCAAGACAAGCCTGCATTCAATTCACTGCAGGGATATCCGGCCTTACTTCGAGTCATAGCATCTCGGTGTCCATTCCACTTGAGGCCACAAACTCAGGGGCCCTCTCACATACCTGTAGCTGAGAGAAGCCTCCTCTTGAGGTGCTTGTGGAAAGTTGGTATTCCTCTTGATTCGAAGCCAGGGACTAAGCTCTCATCTCGAGTTGATTTGGGGTCCCCGGAGCCCTTTCGTGTTGCTCCAGTGACCTCAGGATCCCTCTAGACTAGAGACAGTGATGTTGGGTTTTCTCTGGAGTGCCATCAAGGAAATCAAGGCTCCTTTCAAGTTTGATGTGGAACACGGAATTGCTCTACACGCAGTGCAGGGGATTTGGGCCTCATCTCGAGGCGAGGGGGAAGTCTCATGGTTTTTCTCGAGTTGCGGCCAGAACCTGGGGTATATTCTCGAGTTACGACGGGGAGGGCCCTTCCAGACACGTGTTTGTTTAGGGACGTCAGGACTCCTGCCTAGGTGCGAAGCACACCTCGGGATTCTCCTCGAGTCTTGGCATGGCAATTGGGACGCGTCTCCACGTGAGGCGGGAGACCCAGTGTCCCTTATAACGTGCCACAGGGATCCTGGGACTCCTATCCATATTCAAGAGGAGTCAAGCATCCTCTCTTTGGAAGCATTGATCTCCGCATACCTCTCGAGTTTTCAAAGGATGTGAGGCCTCCGGTCGCGATGAGGCGGAGAACTAGTTCTTTCTCTGTGGTCTCCACAGGGGATTCAGACATCCCTTCGTCTTGGGAGATGCAAGACGAGCCTGCATTCAATTCACTGCAGGGATATCCGGCCTAACTTCGAGTCACAGCATCTCGGTGTCCATTCCACTTGAGGCACCAACTCAGGGGCCCTCTCACATACCTGTAGCTGAGAGAAGCCTCCTCTTGAGGTGCTTGTGGAAAGTTGGTATTCCTCTTGATTCGAAGCCAGGGACTAAGCTCTCATCTCGAGTTGATTTGGGGTCCACTGAGCCCTTTCGTGTTGCTCCAGTGACCTCAGGATCCCTCTAGTCTTGAGACAGTGATCTTGGGTTTTCTCTGTAGGGCAATCAAGGTAATCAAGGCTCCTTTCACGTTTGATGTGGAACACGGAATTACTCTGCACGCAGTGCAGGAGATTCGGGCCTCATCTGTCGGCGAGGGGGAAGTCTCATGGCTTTTCTCGAGTTGCGGCCGGAACCTGGGATATATTCTCGAGTTACGACGGGGAGGGCCCTTCCAGACACGTGTCTGTTCCGTGACGTCAGGACTCCTGCCTAGGTGCGAAGGACAACTCGGGATTCTCCTCGAGTCTTGGCATAGCAATTGGGACGCGTCTCCACGTGAGGCGGGAGACCCAGGGTCCCTTATAACGTGCCACAGGGATCCTGGGACTCCTATCCATTTTCAAGAGGAGTCAAGCATCGTCTCCTTTGGAAGCATTGATCTCCGCATACCTCTCGAATTTTCAAAGGATGTGAGGCCTCCGGTAGCGATGAGGCAAAGGACTAGGTCTTTCTCTGTAGTCTCCACAGGGGATTCAGACATCCCTTCGTCTTGGGAGATGCAAGACGAGCCTGCATTCAATTCACTGCAGGGATATCCGGCCTTACTTCGAGTCAGAGCATCTCGGTGTCCATTCCACTTGAGGCCACAAACTCAGGGGCCCTCTCAGATACCTGTAGCTGACAGAAGCCTCCTCTTGAGGTGCTTGTGGAAAGTTGGTATTCCTCTTGAGTCGAAGCCAGGGACTAAGCTCTCATCTCGAGTTGATTTGGGGTCCACGGAGCCCTTTCGTGTTGCTCCAGTGACCTCAGGATCCCTCTAGACTTGAGCCAGTGATCTTGGGTTTTCTCTGGAGTGCCATCAAGGAAATCAAGGCTCCTTTCACCTTTGATGTGGAACACGCAATTGCTCTGCACGCAGTGCAGGGGAATCGGGCCTAATCTCGCGGCGAGGGGGAAGTCTCATGGTTTTTCTCGAGTTGCGGCCGGAACCTGGGGTATATTCTCGAGTTACGACGGGGAGGGACCTTCCAGACACGTGTTTGTTCAGCGACGTCAGGACTCCTGCCTAGGTGCGAGGGACACCTCGGGATTCTCCTCGAGTCTTGGCATGGCAATTGGGACGCGTCTCCACGTGAGGCGGGAGACCCAGGGTCCCTTTCCACGTGCCACAGGGATCCTGGGACTCCTATCCATTTTCAAGAGGAGTCAGGCATCGTATCCTTTGCAAGCATTGATCTCCGCAGACGTCTTGAATTTTCAAAGGATGTTAGGCCTCCAGTCGTGAAGAGGTGGAGAACTAGGTCTTCTCTGTGGTCTCCACAGGGGATTCAGACATCCCTTCGTCTTGGGAGATGCAAGACGAGCCTCCATTCAATTCACTGCGGGAATATCCGGCCTTACTTCGAGTCAGAGCATCTCGGTGTCCATTCCACTTGAGGCCACAGACTCAGGGTCCCTCTCACATACCTGTCCTGAGAGAAGCCTCCTCTTGACGTGCTTGTGGAAAGTTGGTATTCCTCTTGAGTCGAAGCCAGGGACTAAGCTCTCATCTCGAGTTAATTTGGGGTCCAGGGAGACATTTCGTGTTGCTCCAGTGACCTCAGGATCCCTCTAGACTTGAGACAGTGATCTTGGGTTTTCTCTGGAGTGCCATAGAGGAAATCAAGGCTCCTTTCACGTTTGATGTGGAACACGGAATTGCTCTGCACGCAGGGCAGGGGAATCGGGCCTAATCTCGCGTCAAGGGTTATGTCTCATGGTTTTTATCAAGTTGCGGCCGGAACATGGGGTATATTCTCGACTTACGACGGGGACGGCCCTTCCAGACACGTGTTTGTTCAGCGACGTCAGGACTCCTACCTAGGTGTGAGGGACACCTCTGGATTCTCCTCGAGTCCTGACATGGCAATTGGGACGGTTCTCCACGTGAGGCGGGAGACCCAGGGTCCCTTTCCACGTGCCACACGGATCCTGGGACTCCTATCCATTTTCAAGAGGAGTCAGCCATCGTCTCCTTTGGAAGCATTGATCTCCACGGACCTCTCGACTTTTCAAAGGATATGAGGCTTCCGGTCACCATGAGGTGGAGAACTAGGTCTTTCTCTGTGGTCTCCACAGGGGATTCAGACATCCCTTCGTCTTGGGAAATGCAAGACGAGCCTGCATTCAATTCACTGCAGGGATATACGGCTTAACTTCGAGTCAGAGGTTCTCGGTGTCCATTCCACTTGAGGTCACAACCTCAGGGTCGCTCTCTCATACCCGTAGCTGAGAGAAGCCTCCTCTTGAGGTGCTTGTGGAAAGTTGGTATACCTCTTGAGTCGAAGCCAGGGACTAAGCTCTCATCTCGAGTTGATTTGGGGTCCACGGAGCCCTTTCGTGTTGCTACAGTGACCTCAGGATCCCTCTAGACTTGAGACAGTGATCTTGGGTTTTCTCTGGAGTGCCATCAAGGAAATCAAGGCTCCTTTCACTTTTGATGGGGAATACGGAATTGCTCTGCACGCAGGGCAGGGGAATCGGGCCTAATCTCGCGGCGAGGGGGAAGTCTCATGGTTTTTCTCGAGTTGCGGCCGGAACCTAGGGTATATTCTCGAGTTACGATGGGAAGGGCCCTTCCAGACACGTGTTTGTTCAGCGACGTCAGGACTCCTGCCTAGGTGCGAGGGACACCTCGGGATTCTCCTCGAGTCTTGGCATGGCAATTGGGACGCGTCTCCACGTGAGGCGGGAGACCCAGGGTCCCTTTCCACGTGCCACAGGGATCCTGGGACTCCTATCCATTTTCAAGAGGAGTCAGGCATCGTCTCCTTTGGAAGCATTGATCTCCGCGGACCTCTCGAATTTTCAAAGGATGTGAGGCCCCCGGTCGCTATGAGGCGGAGAATTAGGTCTTTCTCTGTGGTCTCCACAGGGGATTCAGACATCCCTTCGTCTTGGGAGATGCAAGACGAGCCTGCATTCAATTCACTGCAGGGATATCCAGCCTTACTTCGAGTCAGAGCATCTCGGTGTCCATTCCACTTGAGGCCACAAACTCAGGGTCCCTCAAATATACCTGTAGCTGAGAGAAGCCTCCTCTTGAGGTCCTTGTGGAAAGTTGGTATTCCTCTTGAGTCTAAGCCAGGGTCTAAGCTCTCATCTCTGGTTGATTTGGGGTCCACGAAGCCCTTTCCTGTTGGTCCAGTGACCTCAGGATCCCTCTAGACTTGAGACAGTGATCTTGGGATTCCTCTGGAGTGCCATCAAGGAAATCAAGGCTCCTTTCACGTTTGATGTGGAACACGCAATTGCTCTGCACGCAGTGCAGGGGAATGGGGCCTCAAATCGAGGCGAGGGGGAAGTCTCATGGTTTTTCTCGAGTTGCGGCCGGAACCTGGGGTATATTCTCGAGTTACGACGGGGAGGGCCCTTCCATACACGTGTTAGTTCAGCGACGTCAGGACTCCTGCCTAGGTGTGAGGGACACCTCGGGATTATCCTCGAGTCTTGGCATGGCAATTGGGACGCGTCTCCACATGAGGCGGGAGACCCAGGGTCCCTTTCCACGTGCCACAGGGATCCTGGGACTCCTATCCATTTTCAAGAGGAGTCAGGCATCGTCTCCTTTGGAAGCATTGATCTCCGCGGACCTCTCGAGTTTTCAAAGGATGTGAGGCCTACGGTCGTGACGAGGCGGACGACTAGGTCTTTCTCTGTCGTCTCCACAGGGGATTCAGACATCCCTTCGTCTTGGGAGATGCAAGACGAGCCTGCATTCAATTCACTGCAGGGATATCCGGCCTTAATTCGAGTCAGAGCATCTCGGTGTCCATTCCACTTGAGGCCACAAACTCAGGGTCCCTCTCACATACCTATAGCTGAGAGAAGCCTCCTCTTGAGGTGCTTGTGGAAAGTTGGTATTCCTCTTGAGTCGAAGCCAGGGACTAAGCTCTCATCTCGAGTAGATTTGGGGCCCACGGAGCCCTTTCGTGTTGCTCCAGTGACCTCAGGATCCCTCTAGACTTGAGACAGTGATCTTGGGTTTTCTCTGGAGTGCCATTAAGGAAATCAAGGCTCCTTTCACGTTTGATGTGGAACACGGAATTGCTCTGCACGCAGTGCAGGGGAATCGGGCCTCATCTCGCGGAGAAAGGGAAGTCTCATGGTTTTTCTCGGGTTGCGGCCGGAACCTGGGGTGTATTCTCGAGTTACGACGGGGAGGGCCCTTCCATACATGTGTTTGTTCAGCGACGTGAGGACTCCTGCCTAGGTGCGAGGGACACCTCGGGATTCTCCTCGAGTCTTGGCATGGCAATTGGGACGCGTCTCCACGTGAGGCGGGAGACCCAGGGTCTCTTTCCACGTGCAACAGGGATCCTGGGACTCCTATCCATTTTCAAGAAGAGTCAGGCATCGTCTCCTTTGGAAGCATTGACCTCCGCAGACCTCTCGAGTTTTCAAAGGATGTGATGCCTCCGGTCTCGATGAGGCGGAGGACTTGGTCTTTCTCTGTGGTCTCCACAGGGGATTCAGACATCCCTTCATCTTGGGAGATGCAAGACGAGCCTTCATTCAATTCACTGCAGGGTTCTCCGGCCTTACTTCGAGTCAGAGCATCTCGCTGTCCATTCCAATTTGGCCACAAACTCAGGGTCCCTCTCACATACCTGTAGCTGAGAGAAGCCTCCTCTTGAGGGGCCTGTGGAAAGTTCGTATTCCTCTTGAGTCGAAGCCAGGGACTAAGCTCTCTTCTCGAGTTGATTTGGGGTCCACGGAACCCTTTCGTGTTGCTCCAGTGACCTCAGGATCCCTCTAGACTTGAGACAGTGATCTTGGGTTTTCTCTGGAGCGTCATCAAGGAAATCAAGGCTCCTTTCATTTTTGATGTGGAATACGGAATTGCTCTGCACGCAGGGCAGGGGAATCGGGCCTCATATCGCGGCGAGGGGGAAGTCTCATGGTTTTTCTCGAGTTGTGGCCGGAACCTGGGGTATATTCTCGAGTTACGATGGGGGTGGCCGTTCCAGACACGTGTTTGTTCAGCGAGGTCAGGACTCCTGCCTAGGTGCGAGGGACACCTCGGGATTCTCCTCGAGTCTTGGCATGGCAATTGGGACGCGTCTTCACGTGAGGCGGGAGACCCAGGGTCCCTTTCCACGTGCCACAGGGATCCTGGAACTCCTATCCATTTTCTGGAGGTGTCAGGAATCGTCTCCTTTGGAAGCATTGATCTCCGCAGACCTCTCGAGTTTTCAAAGGATTTGAGGCCTCCGGACGCGATGAGGAGGAGGAGTACTTCTTCCTCTGTGGTCTCCACAGGGGATTCAGACATCCCTTCGTCTTGGGAGATGCAAGACGAGCCTGCATTCAATTCACTGCAGGGATATCCGGCCTTACTTCGAGTCAGAGCATCTCGGTGTCCATTCCACTTGAAGCCACAAACTCAGGGTCCCTCTCACATACCTGTAGCTGAGAGAAGCCTCCTCTTGAGGTGCTTGTGGAAAATTTGTATTCCACTTGATTCGAAGCCAGGGACTAAGCTCTCATCACGAGTTGATTTGGGGTCCACGGAGCCTTTTGGTGTTGCTCCAGTGACCTCAGGATCCCTCTAGACTTGAGACAGTGATCTTGGGTTTTCTCTGGAGTGCCATCAAGGAAATCAAGGCTCCTTTCACGTTTAGTGTGGAACACGGAATTGTTCTGCACGCAGTGCAGGGGAATCGGGCCTCATCTCGCGGCGAAGGGGAAGTCTCATGGTGTTTCTCGAGTTGTGGCCGGAACCTGGGGTATATTCTCGAGTTACGACGGGGAGGGCCCTTCCAGACACGTGTTTGTTCAGCGACGTCAGGACTCCTGCCTAGGTGCGAGGGACAACTCGGGATACTCCTCGAGTCTTGGCATGGCAATTGGGACGCGTATCCACGTGAGGGGGGAGACCCAGGCTCCCTTTCCACGTGCCGCAGGGATCCTGGGACTCCTATCCATTTTCAAGAGGAGTCAGGCATCGTCTCCTTTGGAAGCATTGATCTCCTCAGACATCTCGAGTTTTCAAAGGATGTGAGGCCTCCGGTCGCGTTGAGGCGGAGGACTAGGACATTCTCTGTGATCTCCACAGGGGATTCAGACATCCCTTCGTCTTGGGAGATGCAAGACGAGCCTGCATTCAATTCACTGCAGGGATATCCAGCCTTACTTCGAGTCGAGCATCTCGGTGTCCATTCCACTTAAGGCCACAAACTCGGGGTCCCTCTCACATACCTGTAGCTGAGAGAAGCCTCCTCTTGAGGTGCTTGTGGAAAGTTGGTATTCCTCTTGAGTCGAAGCCAGGGACTAAGCTCACATCTCTAGCTGATTTGGGGTCCACGGAGCCCTTTCTTGTTGCTCCAGTGACCTCAGGATCCCTCTAGACTTGAGACAGTGATCTTGGGTTTTCTCTGGAGTGCCATCAAGGAAATCAAGGCTCCTTTCATTTTTGATGTGGAATACGGAATTGCTCTGCACGCAGGGCAGGGGAATCGGGCCTCATATCGCGGCGAGGGGGAAGTCTCATGGTTTTTCTCGAGTTGTGGCCGGAACCTGGGGTATATTCTCGAGTTACGACGGGGAGGGCCCTTCCAGACACGTGTTTGTTCAGCGAGGTCTGGACTCCTGCCTAGGTGCGAGGGACACCTCGGGATTCTCCTCGAGTCTTGGCATGGCAATTGGGACGCGTCTCCACGTGAGGCGGGAGACCCAGGGTCCCTTTCCACGTGCCACAGGGATCCTGGGACTCCTATCCATTTTCTGGAGGTGTCAGGCATCGTCTCCTTTGGAAGCATTGATCTCCGCAGACCTCTCGAGTTTTCAAAGGATTTGAGGCCTCCGGACGCGATGAGGAGGAGGAGTACTTCTTTCTCTGTGGTCTCCACAGGGGATTCAGACATCCCTTCGTCTTGGGAGATGCAAGACGAGCCTGCATTCAATTCACTGCAGGGATATCCGGCCTTTCTTCGAGTCAGAGTATCTCGGTGTCCATTCCACTTGAAGCCACAAACTCAGGGTCCCTCTCACATACCTGTTGCTGAGAGAAGCCTCCTCTTGAGGTGCTTGTGGAAAGTTGGTATTCCTCTTGATTCGAAGCCAGGGACTAAGCTCTCATCACGAGTTGATTTGGGGTCCACGGAGCCTTTTGGTGTTGCTCCAGTGACCTCAGGATCCCTCTAGACTTGAGACAGTGATCTTGGGTTTTCTCTGGAGTGCCATCAAGGAAATCAAGGCTCCTTTCACGTTTAGTGTGGAACACGGAATTGTTCTGCACGCAGTGCAGGGGAATCGGGCCTCATCTCGCGGCGAAGGGGAAGTCTCATGGTGTTTCTCGAGTTGTGGCCGGAACCTGGGGTATATTCTCGAGTTACGACGGGCAGGGCCCTTCCAGACACGTGTTTGTTCAGCGACGTCAGGACTCCTGCCTAGGTGCGAGGGACACCTCGGGATACTCCTCGAGTCTTGGCATGGCAATTGGGACGCGTATCCACGTGAGGGGGGAGACCCAGGCTCCCTTTCCACGTGCCGCAGGGATCCTGGGACTCCTATCCATTTTCAAGAGGAGTCAGCCATCGTCTCCTTTGGAAGCATTGATCTCCACGGACCTCTCGACTTTTCAAAGGATATGAGGCTTCCGGTCACCATGAGGTAGAGAACTAGGTCTTTCTCTGTGGTCTCCACAGGGGATTCAGACATCCCTTCGTCTTGGGAAATGCAAGACGAGCCTGCATTCAATTCACTGCAGGGATATACGGCTTAACTTCGAGTCAGAGGTTCTCGGTGTCCATTCCACTTGAGGTCACAACCTCAGGGTCGCTCTCTCATACCCGTAGCTGAGAGAAGCCTCCTCTTGAGGTGCTTGTGGAAAGTTGGTATACCTCTTGAGTCGAAGCCAGGGACTAAGCTCTCATCTCGAGTTGATTTGGGGTCCACGGAGCCCTTTCGTGTTGCTACAGTGACCTCAGGATCCCTCTAGACTTGAGACAGTGATCTTGGGTTTTCTCTGGAGTGCCATCAAGGAAATCAAGGCTCCTTTCACTTTTGATGGGGAATACGGAATTGCTCTGCACGCAGGGCAGGGGAATCGGGCCTAATCTCGCGGCGAGGGGGAAGTCTCATGGTTTTTCTCGAGTTGCGGCCGGAACCTAGGGTATATTCTCGAGTTACGATGGGAAGGGCCCTTCCAGACACGTGTTTGTTCAGCGACGTCAGGACTCCTGCCTAGGTGCGAGGGACACCTCGGGATTCTCCTCGAGTCTTGGCATGGCAATTGGGACGCGTCTCCACGTGAGGCGGGAGACCCAGGGTCCCTTTCCACGTGCCACAGGGATCCTGGGACTCCTATCCATTTTCAAGAGGAGTCAGGCATCGTCTCCTTTGGAAGCATTGATCTCCGCGGACCTCTCGAATTTTCAAAGGATGTGAGGCCCCCGGTCGCTATGAGGCGGAGAATTAGGTCTTTCTCTGTGGTCTCCACAGGGGATTCAGACATCCCTTCGTCTTGGGAGATGCAAGACGAGCCTGCATTCAATTCACTGCAGGGATATCCAGCCTTACTTCGAGTCAGAGCATCTCGGTGTCCATTCCACTTGAGGCCACAAACTCAGGGTCCCTCAAATATACCTGTAGCTGAGAGAAGCCTCCTCTTGAGGTCCTTGTGGAAAGTTGGTATTCCTCTTGAGTCTAAGCCAGGGTCTAAGCTCTCATCTCTGGTTGATTTGGGGTCCACGAAGCCCTTTCCTGTTGGTCCAGTGACCTCAGGATCCCTCTAGACTTGAGACAGTGATCTTGGGATTCCTCTGGAGTGCCATCAAGGAAATCAAGGCTCCTTTCACGTTTGATGTGGAACACGCAATTGCTCTGCACGCAGTGCAGGGGAATGGGGCCTCAAATCGAGGCGAGGGGGAAGTCTCATGGTTTTTCTCGAGTTGCGGCCGGAACCTGGGGTATATTCTCGAGTTACGACGGGGAGGGCCCTTCCATACACGTGTTAGTTCAGCGACGTCAGGACTCCTGCCTAGGTGTGAGGGACACCTCGGGATTATCCTCGAGTCTTGGCATGGCAATTGGGACGCGTCTCCACATGAGGCGGGAGACCCAGGGTCCCTTTCCACGTGCCACAGGGATCCTGGGACTCCTATCCATTTTCAAGAGGAGTCAGGCATCGTCTCCTTTGGAAGCATTGATCTCCGCGGACCTCTCGAGTTTTCAAAGGATGTGAGGCCTACGGTCGTGACGAGGCGGACGACTAGGTCTTTCTCTGTCGTCTCCACAGGGGATTCAGACATCCCTTCGTCTTGGGAGATGCAAGACGAGCCTGCATTCAATTCACTGCAGGGATATCCGGCCTTAATTCGAGTCAGAGCATCTCGGTGTCCATTCCACTTGAGGCCACAAACTCAGGGTCCCTCTCACATACCTATAGCTGAGAGAAGCCTCCTCTTGAGGTGCTTGTGGAAAGTTGGTATTCCTCTTGAGTCGAAGCCAGGGACTAAGCTCTCATCTCGAGTAGATTTGGGGCCCACGGAGCCCTTTCGTGTTGCTCCAGTGACCTCAGGATCCCTCTAGACTTGAGACAGTGATCTTGGGTTTTCTCTGGAGTGCCATTAAGGAAATCAAGGCTCCTTTCACGTTTGATGTGGAACACGGAATTGCTCTGCACGCAGTGCAGGGGAATCGGGCCTCATCTCGCGGAGAAAGGGAAGTCTCATGGTTTTTCTCGGGTTGCGGCCGGAACCTGGGGTGTATTCTCGAGTTACGACGGGGAGGGCCCTTCCATACATGTGTTTGTTCAGCGACGTGTGGACTCCTGCCTAGGTGCGAGGGACACCTCGGGATTCTCCTCGAGTCTTGGCATGGCAATTGGGACGCGTCTCCACGTGAGGCGGGAGACCCAGGGTCTCTTTCCACGTGCAACAGGGATCCTGGGACTCCTATCCATTTTCAAGAAGAGTCAGGCATCGTCTCCTTTGGAAGCATTGACCTCCGCAGACCTCTCGAGTTTTCAAAGGATGTGATGCCTCCGGTCTCGATGAGGCGGAGGACTTGGTCTTTCTCTGTGGTCTCCACAGGGGATTCAGACATCCCTTCATCTTGGGAGATGCAAGACGAGCCTTCATTCAATTCACTGCAGGGTTCTCCGGCCTTACTTCGAGTCAGAGCATCTCGCTGTCCATTCCAATTTGGCCACAAACTCAGGGTCCCTCTCACATACCTGTAGCTGAGAGAAGCCTCCTCTTGAGGGGCCTGTGGAAAGTTCGTATTCCTCTTGAGTCGAAGCCAGGGACTAAGCTCTCTTCTCGAGTTGATTTGGGGTCCACGGAACCCTTTCGTGTTGCTCCAGTGACCTCAGGATCCCTCTAGACTTGAGACAGTGATCTTGGGTTTTCTCTGGAGCGTCATCAAGGAAATCAAGGCTCCTTTCATTTTTGATGTGGAATACGGAATTGCTCTGCACGCAGGGCAGGGGAATCGGGCCTCATATCGCGGCGAGGGGGAAGTCTCATGGTTTTTCTCGAGTTGTGGCCGGAACCTGGGGTATATTCTCGAGTTACGATGGGGGTGGCCGTTCCAGACACGTGTTTGTTCAGCGAGGTCAGGACTCCTGCCTAGGTGCGAGGGACACCTCGGGATTCTCCTCGAGTCTTGGCATGGCAATTGGGACGCGTCTTCACGTGAGGCGGGAGACCCAGGGTCCCTTTCCACGTGCCACAGGGATCCTGGAACTCCTATCCATTTTCTGGAGGTGTCAGGAATCGTCTCCTTTGGAAGCATTGATCTCCGCAGACCTCTCGAGTTTTCAAAGGATTTGAGGCCTCCGGACGCGATGAGGAGGAGGAGTACTTCTTCCTCTGTGGTCTCCACAGGGGATTCAGACATCCCTTCGTCTTGGGAGATGCAAGACGAGCCTGCATTCAATTCACTGCAGGGATATCCGGCCTTACTTCGAGTCAGAGCATCTCGGTGTCCATTCCACTTGAAGCCACAAACTCAGGGTCCCTCTCACATACCTGTAGCTGAGAGAAGCCTCCTCTTGAGGTGCTTGTGGAAAATTTGTATTCCACTTGATTCGAAGCCAGGGACTAAGCTCTCATCACGAGTTGATTTGGGGTCCACGGAGCCTTTTGGTGTTGCTCCAGTGACCTCAGGATCCCTCTAGACTTGAGACAGTGATCTTGGGTTTTCTCTGGAGTGCCATCAAGGAAATCAAGGCTCCTTTCACGTTTAGTGTGGAACACGGAATTGTTCTGCACGCAGTGCAGGGGAATCGGGCCTCATCTCGCGGCGAAGGGGAAGTCTCATGGTGTTTCTCGAGTTGTGGCCGGAACCTGGGGTATATTCTCGAGTTACGACGGGGAGGGCCCTTCCAGACACGTGTTTGTTCAGCGACGTCAGGACTCCTGCCTAGGTGCGAGGGACAACTCGGGATACTCCTCGAGTCTTGGCATGGCAATTGGGACGCGTATCCACGTGAGGGGGGAGACCCAGGCTCCCTTTCCACGTGCCGCAGGGATCCTGGGACTCCTATCCATTTTCAAGAGGAGTCAGGCATCGTCTCCTTTGGAAGCATTGATCTCCTCAGACATCTCGAGTTTTCAAAGGATGTGAGGCCTCCGGTCGCGTTGAGGCGGAGGACTAGGACATTCTCTGTGATCTCCACAGGGGATTCAGACATCCCTTCGTCTTGGGAGATGCAAGACGAGCCTGCATTCAATTCACTGCAGGGATATCCAGCCTTACTTCGAGTCGAGCATCTCGGTGTCCATTCCACTTAAGGCCACAAACTCGGGGTCCCTCTCACATACCTGTAGCTGAGAGAAGCCTCCTCTTGAGGTGCTTGTGGAAAGTTGGTATTCCTCTTGAGTCGAAGCCAGGGACTAAGCTCACATCTCTAGCTGATTTGGGGTCCACGGAGCCCTTTCTTGTTGCTCCAGTGACCTCAGGATCCCTCTAGACTTGAGACAGTGATCTTGGGTTTTCTCTGGAGTGCCATCAAGGAAATCAAGGCTCCTTTCATTTTTGATGTGGAATACGGAATTGCTCTGCACGCAGGGCAGGGGAATCGGGCCTCATATCGCGGCGAGGGGGAAGTCTCATGGTTTTTCTCGAGTTGTGGCCGGAACCTGGGGTATATTCTCGAGTTACGACGGGGAGGGCCCTTCCAGACACGTGTTTGTTCAGCGAGGTCTGGACTCCTGCCTAGGTGCGAGGGACACCTCGGGATTCTCCTCGAGTCTTGGCATGGCAATTGGGACGCGTCTCCACGTGAGGCGGGAGACCCAGGGTCCCTTTCCACGTGCCACAGGGATCCTGGGACTCCTATCCATTTTCTGGAGGTGTCAGGCATCGTCTCCTTTGGAAGCATTGATCTCCGCAGACCTCTCGAGTTTTCAAAGGATTTGAGGCCTCCGGACGCGATGAGGAGGAGGAGTACTTCTTTCTCTGTGGTCTCCACAGGGGATTCAGACATCCCTTCGTCTTGGGAGATGCAAGACGAGCCTGCATTCAATTCACTGCAGGGATATCCGGCCTTTCTTCGAGTCAGAGTATCTCGGTGTCCATTCCACTTGAAGCCACAAACTCAGGGTCCCTCTCACATACCTGTTGCTGAGAGAAGCCTCCTCTTGAGGTGCTTGTGGAAAGTTGGTATTCCTCTTGATTCGAAGCCAGGGACTAAGCTCTCATCACGAGTTGATTTGGGGTCCACGGAGCCTTTTGGTGTTGCTCCAGTGACCTCAGGATCCCTCTAGACTTGAGACAGTGATCTTGGGTTTTCTCTGGAGTGCCATCAAGGAAATCAAGGCTCCTTTCACGTTTAGTGTGGAACACGGAATTGTTCTGCACGCAGTGCAGGGGAATCGGGCCTCATCTCGCGGCGAAGGGGAAGTCTCATGGTGTTTCTCGAGTTGTGGCCGGAACCTGGGGTATATTCTCGAGTTACGACGGGCAGGGCCCTTCCAGACACGTGTTTGTTCAGCGACGTCAGGACTCCTGCCTAGGTGCGAGGGACACCTCGGGATACTCCTCGAGTCTTGGCATGGCAATTGGGACGCGTATCCACGTGAGGGGGGAGACCCAGGCTCCCTTTCCACGTGCCGCAGGGATCCTGGGACTCCTATCCATTTTCAAGAGGAGTCAGGCATCGTCTCCTTTGGAAGCATTGATCTCCTCAGACATCTCGAGTTTTCAAAGGATGTGAGGCCTCCGGTCGCGTTGAGGCGGAGGACTAGGACATTCTCTGTGATCTCCACAGGGGATTCAGACATCCCTTCGTCTTGGGAGATGCAAGACGAGCCTGCATTCAATTCACTGCAGGGATATCCAGCCTTACTTCGAGTCGAGCATCTCGGTGTCCTTTCCACTTGAGGCCACAAACTCAGGGTCCCTCTCACATACCTGTAGCTGAGAGAAGCCTCCTCATGAGGTGCTTGTGGAAACTTGGTATTCCTCTTGAGTCGAAGCCAGGGAATAAGCTCTCATCTCGAGTTGATTTGGGGTCCCCGGAGCCCTTTCATGTTGCTCCAGTGACCTCAGGATCCCTCTAGACTTGAGACAGTGATCTTGGGTTTTCCATGGAGTGCCATCAAGGAAATCAAGGCTCCTATCATGTTTGATGTGGAACACGGAATTGCTCTGCACGCAGTGCAGGGGAATCGGGCCTCATCTCGCGGCGAGGGGGATGTCTCATGGTTTTTCTCGAGTTGCGGACAGAACTTGGGATATATTCTCGAGTTACGGACGGGGAGGGCCCTTCCAGACACGTGTTTGTTCAGCGACGTCAGGACTCCTGCCTAGGTGCGAGGGACACCTCGGGATTCTCCTCGAGTCTTGGCATGGCAATTGTGATGCGTCTCCACGTGAGGCGGGAGACCCAGGGTCCCTTTCCACGTGCCACAGGGATCCTGCGACTCCTATCCATTTTCAAGAGGAGTCAGACATCGTCTCCTTCGGAAGTATTGATCTCCGCGGTCCTCTCGAGTTTTCAAAGGATATGAGGCCTCCGGATGCGTTGAGGTGGAGGACTAGGTCTTTCTCTGTGGTCTCCACAGGGGATTCAGACAACCCTTCGTCTTGGGAGATGCAAGACGAGCCTGCATTCAATTCACTGCAGGGATATCCGGCCTTACTTCGAGTCAGAGCATCACGGTGTCCATTCCACTTGAGGCCACAAACTCGGGCTCCGTCTCAAATACCTGTAGCTGAGAGAAGCCTCCTCTTGAGGTGCTTGTGGAAAGTTGGTATTCCTCTTGAGTCTAAGCCAGGGACTAAGCTCTCATCTCGAGTTGATTTGGGGTCCACGGAGCCCTTTCCTGTTGGTCCAGTGACCTCAGGATCCCTCTAGACTTGAGACAGTGATCTTGGGTTTTCTCTGGAGTGCCATCAAGGAAATCAAGGCTCCTTTCACGTTTGATGTGGAACAAGGAATTGCTCTGCATGCAGTGCAGGGGAATCAGGCCTCATCTCGCGGCGAGGGGGAAATCTCATGGTTTTTCTCGAGTTGCGGCCTGAACCTGGGGTATATTCTCGAGTTACGACGGGAAGGGCCTTCCAGACACGTGTTTGTTGAGCTACGTCAGGACTCCAGCCTAGGTGCGAGGGACACCTCGGGATTCTCCTCGAGTCTTGGCATGGCAATTTGGACGCGTCTCCACGTGAGGCGGGAGACCCAGGTTCCCTTTCCACGTGCCACAGGGATCCTGGGACTCCTATCCATTTTCAAGAGGAGTCAGGCATCGTCTCCTTTGGAAGCATTGATCTCCGCGGACCTCTCGAGTTTTCAAAGGATGTGAGGCCTCCGGTCGCGATGAGGCGGAGAACTCGGTCTTTCTCTGCGGTCTCCACAGGGGATTCAGACATCCCTTCGTCTTGGGAGATGCAAGACGAGCCTGCATTCAATTCACTGCAGGGATATCCGGCCTTACTTCGAATCAGAGCATCTCGGTGTCCATTCCACTTAAGGCCACAAACTCAGGGTCCGTCTCACATACCTGTAGCTGAGAGAATCCTCCTCTTGAGGTCTTGTGGAAAGTTGGTATTCCTCTTGATTCGAAGCCGGGGACTAAGCTCTCATCTCGAGTTGATTTGGGGTCCACGGAGCCCTTTCCTGTTGGTCCAGTGACCTCAGGATCCCTCTAGACTTGAGACAGTGATCTTGGGTTTTCTCTGGAGTGCCATCAAGGAAATCAAGGCTCCTTTCACGTTTGATGTGGAACACGGAATTGCTCTGCATGCAGTGCAGGGGAATCTGGCCTCATCTCGCGGCAAGGAGGATGTCTCATGGTTTTTCTAAGTAGCGGCCGGAACCTGCGGTATATTCTGAGTTACGACGCGGAGGGCCCTTCCAGACACGTGTTTGTTCAGCGACGTCAGGAATCCTGCCTAGGTGCGAGGGACACCTCGGGATTCTGCTCGAGTCTTGGCATGGCAATGGGGAAGCGTCTCCACGTGAGGCGGGAGACCCAGGGTCCCTTTCCATGTGCCACAGGGATCCTGGGACTCCTATCCATTTTCAAGAGGAGTCAGGCATCGTCTCCTTTGGAAGCATTGATATCGGCGGACCTCTCGAATTTTCAAAGGATGGTAGGCCCCCGGTCGCTATGAGGCGGAGAATTAGGTCTTTCTCTGTGGTCTCCACAGGGGATTCAGACATCCCTTCGTCTTGGGAGATGCAAGACGAGCCTGCATTCAATTCACTGCAGGGATATCCGGCCTTACTTCGAGTCAGAGCATCTCGGTGTCCATTCCACTTGAGGCCACAAAATCAGGGTAACTCTCATATACTTGTAGCTGAGAGAAGCCTCCTCTTGAGGTGCTTGTGGAAAGTTGGTATTCCTCTTGAGTCGAAGCCAGGGACTAAGCTCACATCTCGAGTTGATTTGGGGTCCACGGAGCCCTTTCGTGTTGCTCCATTGACCTCAGGATCCCTCTAGACTTGAGACAGTGATCTTGGGTTTTCTCTGGAGTGCCATCAAGGAAATCAAGGCTTCTTTCACGCTTGATGTGGAACACGGAATTTCTCTGCATGCAGTGCAAGGGGAATCGGGCCTCATCTCGCGGAGAGGGGGAATTCTCATGGTTTTTCTCGAGGTGCGGCCGGAACCTGGGGTATATTCTCGAGTTACGACGGGGAGGGCGCTTCCAGACACGTGTTTGTTCAGCGCCGTCAGGACTCCTGCCTAGGTGTGAGGGACAACTCGGGATTTTCCTCGAGTCGTGGAATGGCAATTGGGACGCGTCTCCACGTGAGGCGCGAGACCCAGGGTCCCTTTCCACATGCCACAGGGATCCTGGGATTCCTATCCATTTTCAAGAGGAGTCAGGCATCGTCTCCCTTGGAAGCATTGATCTCCTCGGATCCCTCGAGTTTTCAAAGGATGTGAGGCCTCCGGTCTCGATGAGGAGGAGAACTAGGTCTTTCTCTGTGGTCTGCACAGGGTACTCAGACATCCTTTCGCCTTGGGAGATGCAAGACGAGCCTGCATTCAATTCACTGCAGGGACATTCGGCCTTACTTCGAGTCAGAGTATCTCGGTGTCCATTCCACTTGAGGCCACAAATTCGGGGTCCCTCTCACATACCTGTAGCCGAGAGAAGCCTCCCCTTGAGGTGCTTGTGGAAAGTTGGTATTCGTCTTGAGTCGAAGCCAGGGACTACGCTCTCATCTCAAGTTAATTTGGGGTCCATGGAGCACTTTCGTGTTGCTCCAGTGACCTCAGGATCCCTCTAGTCCTGAGACAGTGATCTTGGGTTTTCACTGGAGTGCGATCAAGGAAATCAAGGCTCCTTTCAAGTTTGATGTGGAACACGGAATTGCTCTGCACGCAGTGCAGGGGAATCGGGCCTCATCTCCCGGCGAGGGGGAAATCTCATGGTTTTCTCGAGTTGCGGCCGGAACCTGGTGTATATTCTCGAGTTACGACGGGGAGGGCCATTCCAGACACGTGTTTGTTCAGCGACGTCAGGACTCCTGCCTAAGTGCGAGGGACACGTCTAGATTCCCCTCGAGTCTTGGCATGGCAATTGGGACGCATCTCCACGTGAGGCGGGAGACCCAGTGTCCCTTTCCACGTGCCACAGGGATCCTGGGACTCCTATCCATTTTCAAGAGGAGTCAGGCTTCGTCTCCTTTGGAAGCATTGATCTCCGCGGACCTCTCGAGTTTTCAAAGGATGTGAGGCCTCTGGTCGCGTTGAGTCGGAGAATTAGGTCTTTCTCTGTGGTCTCCACAGGGGATTCAGACATCCCTTCGTCTTGGGAGATGCTAGACGAGCCTGCATTCAATTCACTGCAGGGATATCCGGCCTTACTTCGAGTCAGAGCATCTCGGTGTCCATTCCACTTGAGGCGACAAAATCAGGGTCCCTCTCACATACCTGTAGCTGAGAGAAGCCTCCTCTTGAGGTGCTTGTGGAAAGTTGGTATTCCTCTTGAGTCGAAGCCAGGGACTAAGCTCTCATCTCAAGTTAATTTGGGGTCCATGGAGCCCTTTCGTGTTGCTCCATTGACCTCAGGATCCCTCTAGACTTGAGACAGTGATCTTGGGTATTCTCTGGAGTGCCATCAAGGAAATCAAGGCTCCTTTCACTTTTGATGTGGAACACGGAATTGCTCTGCACGCAGTGCAGGGGAATCGGGCCTCATCTCGCGGCGAGGGGGAAGTCTCATGGTTTGTCTCGAGATGCGGCCGGAACTTGGGGTATATTCTCGAGTTATGACGGGGAGGGCCCTTCCAGACACGTGTTTGTTCAGCGACGTCTGGACTCCTGCCTAGGTGCTAGGGACACCTCGGGATTCTCCTCGAGTCTTCGCGGCAATTGGGACGTGTCTCCACGTGAGGCGGGAGACCCAGGGTCCGTTTTCACGTGCCACAGAGATCCTGGGACTCTTATCTCTTTTCAAGAGGAGTCAGGCATCGTCTTCTTTGGAAGCATTGATCTCCGCGGACCTCTTGAGTTTTCAAAGGATGTGAGGCCTCCGGTCCCGATGAGGCGGTGAAGTAGTTCTTTATCTGTGGTCTCCACAGGGGATTCAGACATCCCGTCGTCTTGGGAGATGCAAGACGAGCCTGCATTGAATTCACTGCAGGCATATCCGGCTTTACTTCGAGTCAGAGCATCTCGGTGTCCATTCTACTTGAGGCCACAAATTCCAGGTGCCTCTCACATACCTGTAGCTGAGAGAAGCCTCCTCTTGAGGTGCTTGTGGAAAGTTGATATTCCTCTTGAGTCGAAGCCAGGGACTAAGCTCTCATCTCGAGTTGATTTGGGGACCACGGAGCCCTTTCGTATTGCTCCAGTGACCTCAGGATCCCTCTAGACTTGAGACAGTGATCTTGGGTTTTCTCTGGAGTGCCATCAAGGAAATCAAGGCTCCTTTCACGTTTGATGTGGAACACGGAATTGCTCTGCACGCAGTGCAGGGGAATCGGGCCTCATCTCGCGGCGAGGGGGAAGTCTAATGGGTTTTCTCGAGTTCCGTCCGGAACATGGGGTATATTCTCGACTTACAATGGGGAGGGCCCTTCCAGACACGTGTTTGTTCAGCGACGTCAGTACTCCTGCCTAGGTGGGAGGGACTCCCGGGATTCTCCTCGAGTCTCGGCATGCCAATTGGGACGCGTCTCCACGTGAGGCGGCAGACCCAGGGTCCCTTTCTCGTGCCACAGGGAACCTGCGTCTCCTATCCATTTTCAGTAGGAGTCAGGCATCGTCTCCTTTGGAAGCATTGATCTCCGCGTACCTCTCGAGTTTTCAAAGGATGTGAGGCCTCCGGTCGGGAAGAGGCGGAGAACTAGGTCTTTCTCTGTGGTCTCCACAGGGGATTCAGACATCCCTTCGTATTGGGAGATGCAAGACGAGCCTGCATTCAATTCACTGCAGGGATATCCAGCCTTACTTCGTGTCAGAGCATCTCGGTGTCCATTCCACTTGAGGCCACAAACTCAGGGTCCCTATCACATACCAGTAGCTGAGAGAAGCCTCCTCCTGAGGTACTTGTGGAAATTTGGTATTCCCCTTGAGTCGAAGCCAGGGACTAAGCTCTCATCTCGAGTTGATTTGGGGTCCACGGAGCCCTTTCGTGTTGCTCCAGTGACCTCAGGATCCCTCTAGACTTGAGACAGTGAACTTGGGTTTTCTCTGGAGTGCCATCAAGGAAATCAAGGCTCCTTTCATGTTTGATGTGGAAAACGGAATTGCTCTGCACGCAGTGCAGGGGAATCGGGCCTCATCTCGCGGCGAGGTGGAAATCTCATGGGTTTTCTCGAGTTGCGGCCGGAACCTTCGGTATATTCTCGAGTTACGACGGGGAGGGCCCTTCCAGACATGTGTTTGTTCAGCGACGTCAGGACTCCTGCCTAGGTGCGAGGGACACCTCGGGATTCTCCTCGAGTCTTGGCATGGCAATTGGGACGCGTCTCCACGTGAGGCGGGAGATCCAGGGTCCCTTTCCACATGCCACAGGGATCCTGGGACTCCTATCCATTTTCAAGAAGGGTCAGGCATCTTCTCCTTTGGAAGCATTGATCTCCGCGGACCTCTCGAGTTTTCAAAGGATGTGAGGCCTCCGGTCGCGATGAGGTTGATGACTAGGTCTTTCTCTTTGGTCTCCACAGGGGATTCAGACAACCCTTCGTCTTGGGAGATCAAAGGCGAGCCTGCATTCAATTCACTGCAGGGATATCCGGCCTTACTTCGAGTCACAGCATCTCGGTGTCCATTCCACTTGAGGCCACAAACTCAGGGTCCCTCTCACATACCTGTAGCTGAGAGAAGCCTCCTCTTGAGGTGCTTGTGGAAAGTTGCTATTACTCTTGAGTCGAAGCCCGGGACTAAGCTCTCATCTCGAGTTGATTTGGGGTCCACGCAGCCCTTTCGTGTTGCTCCAGTGACCTCAGGATCCCTCTAGACTTGAGACAGTGATCTTGGGTTTTCTCTGCAGTGCCATCAAGGAAATCAAGGCTCCTTTCACGTTTGATGTGGAACACGGAATTGCTCTGCACGCAGTGCAGGGAAATCGGGCCTCATCCAGCGGCGAGGGGAAGTCTCATGGTTTTTCTCGAGTTGTAGCCGGAACCTGGGTTATATTCTCGAGTTACGACGGGGAGGGCCCTTCCAGACACGTCTTTGTTCAGCGACGTCAGGACTCCTGCCTAGGTGCGAGGGAAACCTCGGGATTCTCCTGGAGTCTTGGCATGGCAATTGGGACGCTTCTCCACATGAGGCGGGAGACCCAGGGTCCCTTTCGACGTGCCACAGGGATCCTGGGACTCCTATCCATTTCCAAGAAGAGTCAGGCATCGTCTCCTTTGGAAGCATTGATCTCCGCGGACCTCTCGAGTTTTCAAAGGATGTGAGGCCTCCGATCTCGATGAGGCGGAGAACGAGGTCTTTCTCTGTGGTCTCCACAGGGGATTCAGACATCCCTTCGTCTTGGGAGATGCAAGACGAGCCTGCATTCAATCCACTGCAGGGATATCCGGCCTTACTTCGAGTCAGAGCATCTCGGTGTCCATTCCACTTGAGGCCACAAACTCAGGGTCCCTCTCACATACCTGTAGCTGAGAGAAGCCTCCTCTTGAGGTGCTTCTGTAAAGTTGGTATTCCTCTTGAGTAGAAGCCAGGGACTAAGCTCTCATCTCGAGTTGATTTGGGGTTCACAGAGCCCTTTCGTGTTGCTCCAGTGACCTCAGGATCCCTCTAGACTTGAAACAGTGATCTTGGGTTTTCTCTGGAGTGCCATTAAGGAATTCAAGGCTCCTTTCACTTTTGATGTGGAACACGGAATTGGTCTGCAAGCAGTGCAGGGGAATCGGGCCTCATCTCGCGGGGAGGGGGAAGTCTCATGGTTTTTCTCGAGTTGCGGCCGGAACCTGGGGTATATTCTCGAGTTACGATGGGGAGGGCCCTTCCAGACACAGGTTTGTTCAGCGACGTGAGGACTCCTGCCTAGGTGCGAGGGACACCTCGGGATTCTCCTCGAGTCTTGGCATGGCAATTTTGACGCGTCTCCACGTGAGGCGGGAGACCCAATGTCCCTTTCCACGTGTCACAGGGATCCTGGGACTCCTATCCATTTTCAAGAGGAGTCAGGCATCGTCTCCTTTGGAAACATTGATCTCCGCGGACCTCTCGAGTTTTCAAAGGATGTGAGGCCTCCGGTCGCGATGAGGCGGAGAACGAGGTCTTTCTCTGTGGTCTCCACAGGGGATTCAGTCATCCCTTCGTCTTGGGAGATGCAAGACGAGCCTGCATTCAATTCACTGCAGGGATATCCGGCCTTACTTCGAGTCAGAGCATCTCGGTGTCCATTCCACTTGAGGCCACAAACTCAGGGTCCCTCTCACATACCTGTAGCTGAGAGAAGCCTCCTCTTGAGGTGCTTGTGGAAAGTTGGTATTCCTCTTGAGTCGAAGCCAGGGACCAAGCTCTCATCTCGAGTTGATTTGGGGTCCACGGAGCCCTTTCGTGTTGCTCCAGTGACCTCAGGATCCCTCTAGACTTGAGACAGTGAACTTGGGTTTTCTCTGGAGTGCCATCAAGGAAATCAAGGCTCCTTTCACGTTTGATGTGGAAAACGGAATTGCTCTGCACGCAGTGCAGTGGAATCGGGCCTCATCTCGCGGCGAGGGGGAAGTCTCATGGTTTTTCTCGAGTTGCGGCTGGAACCTTCGGTATATTCTCGAGTTACGACGGGGAGGGCCCTTCCAGACATGTGTTTGTTCAGCGACGTCAGGACTCCTTTCTAGGTGCGAGGGACACCTCGGGATTCTCCTCGAGTCTTGGCATGGCAATTGGGATGCGTCTCCACGTGAGGCGGGAGATCCCGGGTCCCTTTCCACGTGCCACAGGGATCCTGGGACTCCTATCCATTTTCAAGAAGGGTCAGGCATCTTCTCCTTTGGAAGCATTGATCTCCGCGGACCTCTCGAGTTTTCAAAGGATGTGAGGCCTCCGGTCGCGATGAGGCGGAGAACTCGGTCTTTCTCTGTGATCTCCACAGGGGATTCAGACATCCCTTCGTCTTGGGAGATGCAAGACGAGCCTGCATTCAACACACTGTTGGGATATCCGGACTTACTTTGAGTCAGAGCATCTCGGTGTCCATTCCACTTGAGGCTACAAACTCAGGGGCCCTCTCACATACCTGTAGTTGAGAGAAGCCTCCTCCTGAGGTGCTTGTGGAAAGTTGGTATTCCTCTTGAGTCTAAGCCAGGGACTAAGCTCTCATCTCGAGTTGATTTGGGGTTCACGGAGCACTTTCGTGTTGCTCCAGTGACCTCAGGATCCCTCTAGACTTGAGACAGTGATCTTGGGTTTTCTCTGGATTGCCATCAAGGAAATCAAGGCTCCTTTCACGTTTGATGTGGAACACGAAATTGCTCTGCATGCAGTGCAGGGGAATCGGGCCTCAACTCACGGCGAGGGGGAAATCTCATGGTTTTTCTTGAGTTGCGGCCAGAACCTGCGGTATATTCTCGAGTAACGACGGGGAGGGCCCTTCTAGACACGTGTTTGTTCAGAGACATCAGGACACCTGCCTAGGTGCGAGGGACACCTCGGGATTCTCCTCGAGTCTTGGCATGGTAATTGGGACGCGTCTCCACATGAGGCGGGAGACCCAGGGTCCCTTTCCACGTGCCACAGGGATCCTGGGACTCCTATCCATTTTCAAGAGGAGTCAGGCATCGTCTCCTTTGGAAGCATTGATCTCCGCGGACCTCTCGAGTTTTCAAAGGATGTGAGGCCTCCGGTCGCGATGAGGCGGAGAACTCGGTCTTTCTCTGTGGTCTCCACAGGGGATTCAGACATCCCTTCGTCTTGGGAGATGCAAGACGAGCCTGCATTCAATTCACTGCAGGGATATCCGGCCTTACTTTGAGTCAGAGTATCTCGGTGTCCATTCCACTTAAGGCCACAAACTCAGGGGCCCTCTCACATACCTGTAGTTGAGAGAAGCCTCCTCCTGAGGTGCTTGTGGAAAATTGGTATTCCTCTTGAGTCGAAGCCAGGGACTAAGCTCTCATCTCGAGTTGATTTGGGGTCCACGGAGCCCTTTCCTGTTGCTCCAGTGACCTCAGGATCCCTCTAGAATTGAGACAGTGATCTTGGGTTTTCTCTGGAGTGCCATCAAGGAAATCAAGGCTCCTTTCATTTTTGATGTGGAATACGGAATTGCTCTGCACGCAGTGCAGGGGAATCGGGCCTCGTCTCGCGGCGAGGGGGAAGTCTCATGGTTTATCTCGAGTTGCGGCCGGAACCTGGGGTATATTCTCGAGTTACGATGGGGAGTGCCCTTCCAGACACGTGTTTTTTCAGCGACCTCAGGACACCTGCCTAGGTGCGAGGGACACCTCGGAATTCTCCTCGAGTCTTGGCATGGCAATTGGGATGTGTCTCCACGTGAGGCGGGAGACCCAGGGTCCCTTTCCACGTGCCACACGGATCCTGGGACTCCTATCCATTTTCAACAGGAGTCAGGCATCGTCTCCTTTGGAAGCATTGATGTCTGCAGACCTCTCGAGTTTTCAAAGGATATGATGCCTCCAGTTGCGTTGAGGTGGATGACTAGGTCTTTCTCTTTGGTCTCCACAGGGGATTCAGACAACCCTTCGTCTTGGGAGATCAAAGGCGAGCCTGCATTCAATTCACTGCAGGGATATCCGGCCTACTTCGAGTCAGAGCATCTCGGTGTCCATTCCACTTGAGGCCACAAACTCAGGGTCCCTCTCACATACCTGTAGCTGAGAGAAGCCTCCTCTTGAGGTGCTTGTGGAAAGTTGCTATTATTCTTGAGTCGAAGCCCGTGACTAAGCTCTCATCTCGAGTTGATTTGGGGTCCACGCAGCCCTTTCGTGTTGCTCCAGTGACCTCAGGATCCCTCTAGACTTGAGACAGTGAACTTGGGTTTTCTCTGCAGTGCCATCAAGGAAATCAAGGCTCCTTTCACGTTTGATGTGGAACACGGAATTGCTCTGCACGCAGTGCAGGGAAATCGGGCCTCATCCAGCGGCGAGGGGAAGTCTCATGGTTTTTCTCGAGTTGTAGCCGGAACCTGGGTTATATTCTCGAGTTACGACGGGGAGGGCCCTTCCAGACACCTGTTTGTTCAGCGACATCAGGACTCCTGCCTAGGTGCGAGGGACACCTCGGGATTCTCCTGGAGTCTTGGCATGGCAATTGGGACGCGTCTCCACGTGAGGCGGGAGACCCAGGGTCACTTTTCACGTGCCACAGGGATCCTGGGACTCCTATCCATTTTCAAGAAGAGTCAGGCATCTTCTCCTTTGGAAGCATTGATCTCCGCCGACCTCTCGAGTTTTCAAAGGATGTGAGGCCTCTGATCTCGATGATGCGGAGAACGAGGTGTTTCTCTGTGGTCTCCACAGGGGATTCAGACAACCCTTCGTCTTGGGAGATGCAAGACGAGCCTGCATTCAATTCACTGCAGGGATATCTGGCCTTACTTCGAGTCAGAGCATCTCGGTGTATATTCCACTTGAGGCCACAAACTCAGGGTCCCTCTCACATACCTGTAGCTGAGAGAAGCCTCCTCTTGAGGTGCTTGTGGAAAGTTGGTATTCCTCTTGAGTCGAAGCCAGGGACTAAGCTCTCATCTCGAGTTGATTTGGGGTCCACGGAGCCCTTTCCTGTTGGTCCAGTGACCTCAGGATCCCTCTAGACTTGAGACAGTGAACTTGGGTTTTCTCTGGAGTGCCATCAAGGAAATCAAGGCTCCTTTAACGTTTGATGTGGAAAACGGAATTGCTCTGCACGCAGTGCAGGGGAATCGGGCCTCAACTCGCGGCGAGGGGGAAATCTCGTGGTTTTTCTCGAGTTGCGGCCGGAACCTGGGGTATATTCTCGAGTTACGACGGGGAGGGCCCTTTAAGACATGTTTGTCCAGCGATGTCAGGACTCCTGCCTAGGTGCGAGGGACACCTCGGGATTCTCCTCGAGTCTTGACATGGCAATTGGGACGCGTCTCCACGTGAGGCGGGAGACCCAGGGTCCCTTTCCACGTGCCACAGGGATCCTGGGACTCCTATCCATTTTCAAGAAGAGTCAGGCATCTTCTCCTTTGGAAGCATTGATCTCCGCGGACCTCTCGAGTTTTCAAAGAATGTGAGGCCTCCGGTCTCGATGAGGTGGAGAACTAGGTCTTTCTCTGTGGTCTCCACAGCGGATTCAGACAACCCTTCTTCTTGGGAGATGCAAGACGAGCCTGCATTCAATTCACTGCAGGGATATCCGGCCTTACTTCGAGTCAGAGCATCTCGGTGTCCATTCCACTTGAGGCCACAAACTCAGGGTCCCTCTCACATACCTGTAGCTGAGAGAAGCCTCCTCTTGAGGTGCTTGTGGAAAGTTGCTATTACTCTTGAGTCGAAGCCCGGGACTAAGCTCTCATCTCGAGTTGATTTGGGGTCCACGGAGCCCTTTCGTGTTGCTCCAGTGACCTCAGGATCCCTCTAGACTTGAGACAGTGATCTTGGGTTTTTTCTGGAGTGCCATCAAGGAAATCAAGGCTACTTTCACGTTTGATGTGGAACACGGAATTGCTCTGCATGCAGTGCAGGGGAATCGGGCCTCAACTCGCGGCGAGGGGGAAATCTCATGGTTTTTCACGAGTTGCGGCCGGATCCTGGGGTATATTCTCGAGTTACAACGGGGAGGGCCCTTCCAGACACGTGTTTGTTCAGCGACGTCAGGACTCCTGCCTAGGTGCGAGGGACACCTCGGGATTCTCCTCGAGTCTTGGCATGGCAATTGGGACGCGTCTCCACGTGAGGCGGGAGACCCAGGGTCCCTTTCCACGTGCCTCAGGGATCCTGGGACTCCTATCCATTTGCAGGAGGAGTCAGGCATCGTCTCCTTTGGAAGCATTGATCTCCGCAGACCTCTCGAGTTTTCAAAGGATGTGAGGCCTCCGGTCGCGATGAGGCGGAGAACTAGTTCTTTCTCTGTGGTCTCCACAGGGGATTCAGACATCCCTTCGTCTTGGGAGATGCAAGACGAACCTGCATTCAATCCACTGCATGGATATCCGGCCTTACTTCGAGTCAGAGCCTCTCGGTGTCCATTCCACTTGTGGCCACAAACTCAGGGTAACTCTCACATACCTGTAGCTGAGAGAAGCCTCCTCTTGAGGTGCTTGTGGAATGTTGGTATTCCTCTTGAGTCGAAGCCAGGGACTAAGCTCTCATCTCGAGTTGATTTGGGGTCCACGGAGCCCTTTCGTGTTGTTCCAGTGACCTCAGGATCCCTCTAGACTTGAGACAGTGATCTTGGGAATTCTCTGGAGTGCCATCAAGGAAATCAAGGCTCCTTTCACGTATGATGTGGAACACCCAATTGCTCTGCACGGAGTGCACGGGAATCGGGTCCCATCTCGCGGCGAGGGGGAAGTCTCATGGATTTCCTCGAGTTGCGGCCGGAACCTGGGGTATATTCTCAAGTTACGATGGCGAGGACCCTTCCAGACACGTGTTTGTTCAGCGACGTCAGGACTCCTGCCTAGGTGCGAGGGACACCAAGGATTCTCCTCGAGTCTCGGCATGGCAATTGGGACGCGTCTCCACGTCAGGCCGGAGACCCAGGGCCCCTTTCCACGTGCCACAGTGATCCTGGGTCTCCTATCCATTTACCAGAGGAGTCAGGCATCGTCTCCTTTGGAAGCATTGATCTCCGCGGACCTCTCGAGTTTTCAAAGGATGTGAGGCCTCCGGTCGCGATGAGGCGGAGAACTAGTTCTTTCTCTGTGGTCTCCACAGGGGATTCAGACATCCCTTCATCTTGGGAGATGCAAGACGAGCCTGCATTCAATTCACTGCAGGGATATCCGGCCTTACTTCGAGTCAGAGCATCTCGGTGTCCATTCCACTTGAGGCCACAAACTGAGGGTCCCTCGCACATACCTGTAGCTGAGAAAAGCCTCCTATAGGTGCTTGTGGAAAGTTGGTATTCCTCTTGAGTCGAAGCCAGGGACTAAGCTCTCATCTCGAGTTGATTTGGGCTCCGCGGAGCCCTTTCTTGTTGCTAGAGTGACCTTAGGATCCCTCTAGACTTGAGACAGTGATGTTGGGTTTTCTCTGGAGTGTCATCAAGGAACTCAAGGCTCCTTTCACGTTTGATGTGGAACACGGAATTGCTCTGCACGCAGTGCAGGGTAATCGGGTCTCATCTCGCGGCGAGGGGGAAGTCTCATGGTTTTTCTCGACTTGCGGCCCGAACCTGGAGTATATTCTCGAGTTACGACGGGGAGGGCCCTTCCAGACACGTGTTTGTTCAGCGACGTCAGGACTCCTGCCTAGGTGCGAGGGACACCTCGGGATTCTCCTCGAGTCTTGGCATGGCAATTGGGACGCGTATCGACGTGAGGCGGGATACCCAGGGTCCCTTTCCACGTGCCACAGGGATCCTGGGACTCCTATCCATTTTCAAGAGGAGTCAGGCATCGTCTCCTTTGGAAGCATTGATCTCCGCGGACCTCTAGAGTTTTCAAAGGATGTGAGACCTCCGCTCGCGATGAGGCGGAGAACTCGGTCTTTCTCTGTGGTCTCCACAGGGGATTCAGACATCCCTTCGTCTTGGGAGATGCAAGACGAGCCTGCATTCAATTCATTGGAGGGATATCCGGCCTTACTTTGAGTCAGAGCATCTCGGTGTCCATTCCACTTGAGGCAACAAACTCAGGGTCCCTCTCACATACCTGTAGCTGAGTGAAGCCTACTCTTGCGGTGGTTGTGGTAAGTTGGTATTCCACTTGAGTCGAACCAAGGGACTAAGCTCTCATCTCGAGTTGATTTGGGGTCCACGGAGCCCTTTCCTGTTGCTCCAGTGACCTCAGGATCCCTCTAGACTTGAGACAGTGATCTTGGGTTTTCTCTGGAGTGCCATCAAGGAAATCAAGGCACCTTTCACGTTTGATGTGAAACACGGAATTGCTCTGCACGCAGTGCAGGGGAATCGGGCCTCATCTCGCGGCGCGGGGATAGTCTCATGGTTTTTCTCGAGTTGCGGCCGGAACCTGGGGTATATTCTCAAGTTACGACGGCGAGGACCCTTCCAGACACGTGTTTGTTCAGCGACGTCAGGACTCCTGCCTAGGTGCGAGGGACACCTCGGGATTCTCCTCGAGTCTTGGCATTGCAATTGGGACGCATCTCCACGTGAGGCGGGAGACCCAGGGTCCCTTTCCACGTGCCACAGTGATCCTGGGACTCCTTTCAATTTTCAAGAGGAGTCAGGCATCGTCTCCTTTGGAAGCATTGATCTCGGTGGACCTCTCTAGTTTTCAAAGGATGTGAGGCCTCCGGTCGCGTTGATTCGGAGGACTAGGTCTTTCTCTGTAGTCTCCACAGGGGATTCAGACATCCCTTCGTCTTGGGAAATACAAGACGAGCTTGCATTCAATTCACTGCAGGGATATCCGGCCTTACTTCGAGTCAGAGCATCTCGGTGTCCATTCCACTTGAGGCCACAAACACAGGGTCCCTCTCACATACCTGTAGCTGAGAGAAGCCTCCTCTTGAGGTGCTTGTGGAAAGTTGGTATTCCTCTTGATTCGAAGCCAGGGAAAAGCTCTCATCTCGAGTTGATTTGGGGTCCACGGAGCCCTTTCGTGTTGCTCCAGTGACCTCAGGATCACTCTAGACATGAGACAGTGATCTTGGGCTTTCGCTGGAGTGCCACCAAGGAAATCAAGGCTCCTTTCACGTTTGATGTGGAACACGGAATTGCTCTGCACGCAGTGCAGGGTAATCGGGTCTCATCTCGCGGCGAGGGGGAAGTCTCATGGTTTTTCTCGACTTGCGGCCCGAACCTGGAGTATATTCTCGAGTTACGACGGGGAGGGCCCTTCCAGACACGTGTTTGTTCAGCGACGTCAGGACTCCTGCCTAGGTGCGAGGGACACCTCGGGATTCTCCTCGAGTCTTGGCATGGCAATTGGGACGCGTATCGACGTGAGGCGGGAGACCCAGGGTCCCTTTCCACGTGCCACAGGGATCCTGGGACTCCTATCCATTTTCAAGAGGAGTCAGGCATCGTCTCCTTTGGAAGCATTGATCTCCGCGGACCTCTCGAGTTTTCAAAGGATGTGAGACCTCCGCTCGCGATGAGGCGGAGAACTCGGTCTTTCTCTGTGGTCTCCACAGGGGATTCAGACATCCCTTCGTCTTGGGAGATGCAAGACGAGCCTGCATTCAATTCACTACAGGGATATCCGTCCTTCCTTCGAGTCAGAGCATCTCGGTGTCCATTCCACTTGAGGCCACAAACTCAGGGTCCCTCTCACATACATGTAGCTGAGAGAAGCCTCCTCTTGAGGGGCTTGTGGAAAGTTCGTATTCCTCTTGAGTCGAAGCCAGGGACTGCGCTCTCATCTCGAGTTGATTTGGGGTCCACGGAGCCCTTTCCTGTTGGTCAAGTGACCTCAGGATCACTCTAGACATGAGACAGTGATCTTGGGCTTTCGCTGGAGTGCCACCAAGGAAATCAAGGCTCCTTTCACGTTTGATGTGGAACACGGAATTGCTCTGCACGCAGTGCAGGGTAATCGGGTCTCATCTCGCGGCGAGGGGGAAGTCTCATGGTTTTTCTCGACTTGCGGCCCGAACCTGGAGTATATTCTCGAGTTACGACGGGGAGGGCCCTTCCAGACACGTGTTTGTTCAGCGACGTCAGGACTCCTGCCTAGGTGCGAGGGACACCTCGGGATTCTCCTCGAGTCTTGGCATGGCAATTGGGACGCGTATCGACGTGAGGCGGGAGACCCAGGGTCCCTTTCCACGTGCCACAGGGATCCTGGGACTCCTATCCATTTTCAAGAGGAGTCAGGCATCGTCTCCTTTGGAAGCATTGATCTCCGCGGACCTCTCGAGTTTTCAAAGGATGTGAGACCTCCGCTCGCGATGAGGCGGAGAACTCGGTCTTTCTCTGTGGTCTCCACAGGGGATTCAGACATCCCTTCGTCTTGGGAGATGCAAGACGAGCCTGCATTCAATTCACTACAGGGATATCCGTCCTTCCTTCGAGTCAGAGCATCTCGGTGTCCATTCCACTTGAGGCCACAAACTCAGGGTCCCTCTCACATACCTGTACCTGAGAGAAGCCTCCTCTTGAGGTGCTTGTGGAAAGTTGGTATTCCTCTTGAGTCGAAGCCAGGGCTAAGCTCTCATCTCGAGTTGATTTGGGGTTCACGGAGCCCTTTCATGTTGCTCCAGTGACCTCAGGATCCCTCTAGACTTGAGACAGTGATCTTGGGTTTTCTCTGGAGTGCCATCAAGGAAATCAAGGCTCCTTTCACGTTTGATGTGGAACACGGAATTGCTCTGCACGCAGTGCAGTGGAATCGGGCCTCATCCTGCGGCGAGGGGGAAGTCTCATGGTTTTTCTCGAGTTGCGGCCCGAACCTGGGGTATATTCTCGAGTTACGACGGGGAGGGCCCTTCCAGACACGTGTTTGTTCAGCGACGTCAGGACTCCTGCCTAGGTGCGAGGGACACCTCGGGATTCTCCACGAGTCTTGGCATGGCAATTTGGACACGTCTCCACGTGAGGCGGGAGGCCCAGGGTCCCTTTCCACGTGCCACAGGGATCCTGGGACTCCTATCCATATTCAAGAGGAGTCAGGCATCGTCTACTTTGGAAATATTGATCTGCGCGGACCTCTCGAGTTTTCAAATGATGTGAAGCCTCCGGTCGGGATGAGGCGGAGAACTTTGTTTTTCTCTGTGGTCTCCACAGGGGATTCAGACATCCCTTCGTCTTGGGAGATGCAAGACGAGCCTGCATTCAATTCACTGCAAGGATATCTGGCCTTACTTCGAGTCAGAGCATCTCTGTGTCCATTCCACTTGAGGCCACAAACTCAGGGTCCCTCTCACATTCATGTAGCTGAGAGAAGCCTCCTCTTGAGGGGCTTGTGGAAAGTTCGTATTCCTCTTGAGTCGAAGCCAGGGACTGCGCTCTCATCTCGAGTTGATTTGGGGTCCACGGAGCCCTTTCCTGTTGGTCCAGTGACCTCAGGATCCCTCTAGACTTGAGACAGTGATCTTGGGTTTTCTCTGGAGTGCCATCAAGGAAATCAAGGCTCCTTTCACGATTGATGTGGAACACGGAATTGCTCTGCATGCAGTGCAGGGGAATCAGGCCCCAACTCGCGGAGAGCGGTAAATCTCATGGTTTTTCTCGAGTTGCGGCCCGAACCTGGGGTATATTCTCGAGTTACGACGGGGAGGGCCCTTCCAGACACGTGTTTGTTCAGCGACGTCAGGATTCCTGCCTAGGTGCGAGGGACACCTCGGGATTCTCCTCGACTCTTGACATGGCAATTTGGACGCGTCTCCACGTGAGGCGGGAGACCCAGGGTCCCTTTCCACGTGCCACAGGGATCCTGGGACTCCTATCCATTTTCAAGAGGAGTCAGGCATCGTCTCCTTTGGAAGCATTGATCTCCGTGGACCTGTCGAGTTTTCAAAGGATGTGAGGCCACCGGTCGCGATGAGGCAGAGAACTCGGTCTTTCTCTGTGGTCTCCACAGGGGATTCAGACGTCCCTTCGTCTTGGGAGATGCAAGATGAGCCTGCATTCAATTCACTGCAGGGTTATCCGGCCTTACTTCGAGTCAGAGCATCTCGGTGTCCATTCCACTTGAGGCCACAAATTCAGGATCCCTCTCACATACCTGTAGCTGAGAGAAGCCTCCTCTTGAGGTGCTTGTGGAAAGGTCCTATTCCTCTTGAGTCGAAGCCAGGGACTAAGCTCTCATCCCGAGTTGATTTGGGGTCCACGGAGCCCTTTCAGGTTGTTCCAGTGACCTCAGGATCCCTCTAGACTTGAGACAGTGATCTTGGGTTTTCTCTGGAGTGCCATCAAGGATATCAAGGCTCCTTTCACGTTTGATGTGGAACACGGAATTGCTCTGCACGCAGTCCAGGGGAATCGGGCCTCATCTCGCGGCGAGGGGGAAGTCTCATGGTTTTTCTCGAGTTGCGGCCGGAACCTGGGGTATATTCTCGAGTTACGACGGGGAGGGCCCTTCCAGACACGTGTTTGTTCAGCGACGTCAGGACTCCTGCCTAGGTGCGAGGGACACCTCGGGATTCTCCACGAGTCTTGGCATGGCAATTGGGAGGCGTCTCCACGTGAGGCGGGAGACCCAGGGTCCCTTTCCACATGCCACAGGGATCCTGGGACTCCTATCCATTTTCAAGAGGAGTCAGGCATCGTATCCTTTGGAAGCATTGATCTCCGCAGACCTCTCGAATTTTCAAAGGATGTGAGGCCTCCGGTTGCTTTGAGGTGGAGGACTAGGTCTTTCTCTGTGGTCTCCACAGGGGATTCAGACATCCCTTCGTCTTGGGAGATGCAAGAAGAGCCTGCATTCAATTCACTGCAGGGATATCCGGCCTTACTTCGAGTCAGAGCATCTCGGTGTCCATTCCACTTGAGGCCACAATCTCAGGGTCCCTCTCACATACCTGTAGCTGAGAGAAGCCTCCTCTTGAGGTGCTCTTGGAAAGTTGGTATTCCTCTTGAGTCGAAGCCAGGGACTAAGCTCTCATCTCGAGTTGATTTGGGGTCCACGGGGCCCTTTCGTGTTGCTCCAGTGACCTCAGGATCCCTCTAGACTTGAAACAGTGTTCTTGGGTTTTCTCTGGAGTGCCATCAAGGAAATCAAGGCTCCTTTCACGTTTGATGTGGAACACGGAATTGCTCTGCACGCAGTGCAGGGGAATCGGGCCTCATCTTGTGGCGAGTGGGAAGTCTCATTGTTTTTCTCGAGTTGCGGCCGGAACCTGGGGTATATTCTCGAGTTACGACGGGGAGGGCCCTTCCAGACACGTGTTTGTTCAGCGACGTCAGGACTCCTGCCTAGGTGCGAGGGACACCTCGGGATTCTCCTCGAGTCTTGGCATGGCAATAGGGACGCGTCTCCACGTGAGGCGGTTGACCCAGGGTCCCTTGCCACGAGCCACAGTGATCCTGGGACTCCTATGCATTTTCAAGAGGAGTCAGGCATCGTCTCCTTTGGAAGCATTGATCTCTGCAGACCTCTCGAGTTTTCAAAGGATGTGAGGCCTCCGGTCACGATGAGGCGGAGGATTAGGTCTTTCTCTGTGGTCTCCAGAGGGGATTCAGACATCCCTTCGTCTTGGGAGATGCAAGACGAGCCTGCATTCAATTCGCTGCAGGGATATCCGGCCTTACTTCGAGTCAGAACATCTCGGTGTCCATTCCACTTGAGGCCACAAACTCAGGGTCCCTCTCACATACCTGTAGCTGAGAGAAGCCTCCTCTTGAGGTGCTTGTGGAAACTTGGTATTCCTCTTGAGTCGAAGCCAGGGACTAAGCTCTCATCTAGAGTTGATTTGGGGTCCACGGAGCCCTTTCGTGGTGCTCCAGTGACCTCAGGATCCCTCTAGACTTGAGACAGTGATCTTGGGTTTTCTCTGGAGTGCCATCAAGGAAATCAAGGCTCCTTTCACGTTTGATGTGGAACACGGAATTGTTCTGCACGCAGTGCAGGGGAATCGGGCCTCATCTCGCGGCGAGGGGGAAGTTTCATGGTTTTTCTCGAGTTGCGGCCGGAAGCTGGGGTATATTCTCGAGTTACGACGCGGAGGGCGTTCCAGACACGTGTTTGTTCAGCGACGTCAGCACTCCTTCCTAGGTGCGAGGGACACCTCGGGATTCTCCTCGAGTCTTGGCATGGAAATTCGGACGCGTCTCCACCTGAGGTGCGAGACCCAGGGTCCATTTCCACGTGCTACAGGGATCCTGGGACTCCTATCCATTTTCAAGAGGAGTCAGGCATCGTCTCCTTTGGTAGCATTGATCTCTGCGGACCTCTCGAGTTTCCAAAGGATGTGAGGGCTCCTGCCGCGTTGAGGCGGAGGACTTGGTCTTTCTCTGTGGTCTCCACAGGTGATTCAGACATCCCTTCGTCTTGGGAGAGGCAAGACGAGCCTGCATTCAATTCACTGCAGGGATATCCGGCCTTACTTCGAGTCAGAGAATCTCGGTGTCCATTCCACTTGAGGCCACAAACTCAGGGGCCCTCTCACATACCTGTAGCTGAGAGAGTTCTCCTCTTGTTGTGCTTGTGTAAATTTTGTGTTCCTCTTGAGTCGAATCCAGGGACTAAGCTCTCATCTCGAGTTGATTTGGGGTACACGGAGCCCTTTCGTGTTGCTCCAGTGACCTCAGGATCCCTCTAGACTTGAGATAGTGATCTTGGGTTTTCTCTGGAGTGCCATCAAGGAAATCAAGGCTCCTTTCACGTTTGATGTGGAACACGGAATTGTTCTGCACGCAGTGCAGGGGAATCGGGCCTCATCCAGCGGCGAGGGGGAAGTCTCATGGTTTTTATCGAGTTGCAGCCGCAACCTGCGGTATATTCTCGAGTTACGACCGGGAGGGCCCTTCCAGACACGTGTTTGTTCAGCGACGTCAGGACTCCTGCCTAGGTGCGAGGGACACCTCGGGATTCTCCTCGAGTCTTGGCATGGCAATTGGGACGCGTCTCCACGTAAGGCGGGAGACCCAGGGTCCCTTTCCACGTGCCACACGGATCCTGGGACTCCTATCCATTTTCAAGAGGAGTCAGGCATCCTCTCCTTTGGAAGCATTGATCTCCGCGGACCGCTTGAGTTTTCAAAGGATGTGAGGCCTCCGGTCGCGATGAGGCGGAGAACGAGGTCTTTCTCTGTGGTCTCCACAGGGGATTCAGACATCCCTTCGTCTTGGGAGATGCAAGACGAGCCTGCATTCAATCCACTGCAGGGATATCCGGCCTTACTTCGAGTCAGAGCATCTCGGTGTCCATTCCACTTGAGGCCAAAAACTCAGGGTACCTCTCACATACCTTTTACTGAGAGAAGCCTCCTCTTGAGGTGCTTGTGGAAAGTTGGTATTCCTCTTGAGTGGAAGCCAGGGACTAAGCTCTCATCTCGAGTTGATTTGGTGTCCAGGGAGCCCTTTCGTGTTGCTCCAGTGACCTCAGGATCCCTCTAAACTTGAAACAGTGATCTTGGGTTTTCTCTGGAGTGCCATCAAGGAAATCAAGGCTCCTTTCACGTTTGATGTGGAACACGGAATTGCTCTGCACGCAGTGCAGGGGAATCGGGCCTCATGTCGCGGCGAGGGGGAAGTCTCATGGTGTTTCTCGAGTTGCGGCCGGAACCTGCGGTATATTCTCAAGTTACGACGGGGAGGGCCCTTCCAGACACGTGTTTGTTCAGCGACGTCAGGACTCCTGCCTAGGTGCGAGGGACACCTCGGGATTCTCCTCGAGTCTTGGCATGGCAATAGGGAGGCGTCTCCACGTGAGGCGGGAGACCCAGGGTCCCTTTCCACGTGCCACAGGGATCCTGGGACTCCTATCCATTTTCAAGAGGAGTCAGGTATCGTCTCCTTTGGAAGCATTGATCTCCGCGGACCTCTCGAGTTTTCAAAGGATGTGAGGCCTCTGGTCGCAATGAGGCGAAGGACTAGGTCTTTCTCTGTGGCCTCCACAGGGGATTCAGACATCCCTTCATCTTGGGAGATGCAAGACGAGCCTGCATTCAATTCACTGCAGGGATATCCGGCCTTACTTCGAGTCAGAGCATCTCGGTGTCCATTCTACTTGAGGCCACAAACTCAGGGTCCCTCTCACATACCTGTAGTTGAGAGAAGCCTCCTCTTGCGGTGCTTGTGGAAAGTTGGTATTCCTCTTGAGTCAAAGCCAAGGACTAAGCTCTCATCTCGAGTTGATTTGGTTTCCAGGGAGCCCTTTCGTGTTGCTCCAGTTACCTCAGGATCCCTCTAAACTTGAAACAGTGATCTTGGGTTTTCTCTGGAGTGCCATCAAGGAAATCAAGGCTCCTTTCACGTTTGTTGTGGAACACGGAATTGCTCTGCACGCAGTGCAGGGGAATCGGGCCTCATGTCGCGGCGAGGGGGAAGTCTCATGGTTTTTCTCGAGTTGCGGCCGGAACCTGGGGTATATTCTCGAGTTACGACGGGGAGGGCCCTTCCAGACACGTGTTTGTTCAGCGACGTCAGGACTCCTGCCTAGGTGCGAGGGACACCTCGGGATTCTCCTCGAGTCTTGGCATGGCAATAGGGAGGCGTCTCCACGTGAGGCGGGAGACCCAGGGTCCCTTTCCACGTGCCACAGGGATCCTGGGACTCCTATCCATTTTCAAGAGGAGTCATGCATCGTCTCCTTTGGAAGCATTGATCTCCGCGGACCTCTCGAGTTTTCAAAGGATGTGAGGCCTCCGGTCGCCATGCGGCTGAGAACTAGGTTTTTCTCTGTGGTCTCCACAGGGGATTCAGACATCCCTTCATCTTGGGAGATGCAAGACGAGCCTGCATTCAATTCACTGCTGGGATATCCGGCCTTACTTCGAGTCAGAGCATCTCGGTGTCCATTCTACTTGAGGCCACAAACTCAGGGTCCCTCTCACATACCTGTAGCTGAGAGAAGCCTCCTCTTGAGGGGCTTGTGGAAAGTTGGTATTCCTCTTGAGTCGAAGCCAGGGACTAAGCTCTCATCTCGAGTTGATTTGGGGTCCACGGAGCCCTTTCCTTTTCCTCCAGTGACCTCAGGATCCCTCTAGACTTGAGACAGTGATCTTGGGTTTTCTCTGGAGTGCCATGAAGGAAATCAAGGCTCCTTTCACGTTTGATGTGGAACACGGAATTGCTCTGCACGCAGTGCAGTGGAATCGGGCCTCATCCTGCGGCGAGGGGGAAGTCTCATGGTTTTTCTCGAGTTGCGGCCCGAACCTGGGGTATATTCTCGAGTTACGACGGGGAGGGCCCTTCCAGACACGTGTTTGTTCAGCGACGTCAGGACTCCTGCCTAGGTGCGAGGGACACCTCGGGATTCTCTACGAGTCTTGGCATGGCAATTTGGACACGTCTCCACGTGAGGCGGGAGGCCCAGGGTCCCTTTCCACGTGCCACAGGGATCCTGGGACTCCTATCCATATTCAAGAGGAGTCAGGCATCGTCTACTTTGGAAATATTGATCTGCGCGGACCTCTCGAGTTTTCAAATGATGTGAAGCCTCCGGTCGGGATGAGGCGGAGAAATTTGTTTTTCTCTGTGGTCTCCACAGGGGATTCAGACATCCCTTCGTCTTGGGAGATGCAAGACGAGCCTGCATTCAATTCACTGCAAGGATATCTGGCCTTACTTCGAGTCAGAGCATCTCTGTGTCCATTCCACTTGAGGCCACAAACTCAGGGTCCCTCTCACATACATGTAGCTGAGAGAAGCCTCCTCTTGAGGGGCTTGTGGAAAGTTCGTATTCCTCTTGAGTCGAAGCCAGGGACTAAGCTCTCATCTCGAGTTGATTTGGGGTCCACGGAGCCCTTTCGGGTAGCTCCAGTGACCTCAGGATCCCTCTAGACTTGAGACAGTGATCTTGGGTTTTCTCTGGAGTGCCATCAAGGAAATCAAGGCTCCTTTCACGATTGATGTGGAACACGGAATTGCTCTGCATGCAGTGCAGGGGAATCAGGCCCCACTTCGCGGAGAGGGGTAAATCTCATGGTTTTTCTCGAGTTGCGGCCCGAACCTGGGGTATATTCTCGAGTTACGACGGGGAGGGCCCTTCCAGACACGTGTTTGTTCAGCGACGTCAGGATTCCTGCCTAGGTGCGAGGGACACCTCGGGATTCTCCTCGAGTCTTGACATGGCAATTTGGACGCGTCTCCACGTGAGGCGGGAGACCCAGGGTCCCTTTCCACGTGCCACAGGGATCCTGGGACTCCTATCCATTTTCAAGAGGAGTCAGGCATCGTCTCCTTTGGAAGCATTGATCTCCGTGGACCTGTCGAGTTTTCAAAGGATGTGAGGCCACCGGTCGCGATGAGGCAGAGAACTCGGTCTTTCTCTGTGGTCTCCACAGGGGATTCAGACGTCCCTTCGTCTTGGGAGATGCAAGATGAGCCTGCATTCAATTCACTGCAGGGTTATCCGGCCTTACTTCGAGTCAGAGCATCTCGGTGTCCATTCCACTTGAGGCCACAAATTCAGGATCCCTCTCACATACCTGTAGCTGAGAGAAGCCTCCTCTTGAGGTGCTTGTGGAAAGTTCCTATTCCTCTTGAGTCGAAGCCAGGGACTAAGCTCTCATCTCGAGTTGATTTGGGGTCCACGGAGCCCTTTCGGGTTGTTCCAGTGACCTCAGGATCCCTCTAGACTTGAGACAGTGATCTTGGGTTTTCTCTGGAGTGCCATCAAGGATATCAAGGCTCCTTTCACGTTTGATGTGGAACACGGAATTGCTCTGCACGCAGTCCAGGGGAATCTGGCCTCATCTCGCGGCGAGGGGGAAGTCTCATGGTTTTTCTCGACTTGCGGCCGGAACCTGGGGTATATTCTCGAGTTACGACGGGGAGGGCCCTTCCAGACACGTGTTTGTTCAGCGACGTCAGGACTCCTGCCTAGGTGCGAGGGACACCTCGGGATTCTCCACGAGTCTTGGCATGGCAATTGGGAGGCGTCTCCACGTGAGGCGGGAGACCCAGGGTCCCTTTCCACGTGCCACAGGGATCCTGGGACTCCTATCCATTTTCAAGAGGAGTCAGGCATCGTATCCTTTGGAAGCATTGATCTCCGCAGACCTCTCGAATTTTCAAAGGATGTGAGGCCTCCGGTTGCTTTGAGGTGGAGGACTAGGTCTTTCTCTGTGGTCTCCACAGGGGATTCAGACATCCCTTCGTCTTGGGAGATGCAAGAAGAGCCTGCATTCAATTCACTGCAGGGATATCCGGCCTTACTTCGAGTCAGAGCATCTCGGTGTCCATTCCACTTGAGGCCACAATCTCAGGGTCCCTCTCACATACCTGTAGCTGAGAGAAGCCTCCTCTTGAGGTGCTCTTGGAAAGTTGGTATTCCTCTTGAGTCGAAGCCAGGGAATAAGCTCTTATCTCGAGTTGATTTGGGGTCCACGGAGCCCTTTCGTGTTGCTCCAGTGACCTCAGGATCCCTCTAGACTTGAGACAGTGATCTTGGGTTTTCTCTGGAGGGCCATCAAGGAAATCAAGGCTCCTTTCACGTTTGATGTGGAACACGGAATTGCTCTGAACGCAGTGCAGGGTAATCGGGCCTCATCCAGCGGCGAGGGGGAAGTCTCATGGTTTTTCTCGAGTTGCGGCCCGAACCTGGGGTATATTCTCGAGTTACGACGGGGAGGGCCCTTCCAGACACGTGTTTGTTCAGCGAGGTCAGGACTCCTGCCTAGGTGCGAGGGACACCACGGGATTCTCCTCGAGTCTTGGCATGGCAATTTGGACGCGTCTCCAAGTGAGGCGTGAGGACCAGGGTCCCTTTCCACGTGCCACAGTGATCCTGGGACTCCTATCCATTTTCAAGAGGAGTCAGGCATCGTCTCCTTTGGAAATATTGATCTCCGCGGACCTCTCGAGTTTTCAAAGGATGTGAGGCCTCCGGTCGGGATGAGGCGGAGAACTTTGTCTTTCTCTGTGGTCTCCACAGGGGATTCAGACATCCCTTCGTCTTGGGAGGTGCAAGACGAGCCTGCATTCAATTCACTGCAGGGATATCCGGCCTTACTTCGAGTCAGAGCATCTCTGTGTCCATTCCACTTGAGGCCACAAACTCAGGGTCCCTCTCACATACATGTAGCTGAGAGAAGCCTCCTCTTGAGGGGCTTGTGGAAAGTTCGTATTCCTCTTGAGACGAAGCCAGGGACTAAGCTCTCATCTCGAGTTGATTTGGGGTCCACGGAGCCCTTTCGGGTAGCTCCAGTGACCTCAGGATCCCTCTAGACTTGAGACAGTGATCTTGGGTTTTCTCTGGAGTGCCATCAAGGATATCAAGGCTCCTTTCACGTTTGATGTGGAACACGGAATTGCTCTGCACGCAGTGCAGGGGAATCGGGCCTCGTCTCGCGGCGAGGGGGAAGTCTCATGGTTTTTCTCGAGTTGCGGCCGGAACCTGGGGTATATTCTCGAGTTAGGACCGGGAGGGCCCGTCCAGACACGTGTCTGTTCAGCGACGTCAGAACTCCTGCCTAGGTTCGATGGACACCTCGGTATTCTCCCCAAGTCTTGGCATGGCATTTGGGTTGCGTCTCCACGTGAGGCGGGAGACCCAGGGTCCCTTTCCACGTGCCACAGGAATCCTGGGACTCCTATCCATTTTCAAGAGGAGTCAGGAATCGTCTCCTTTGGAAGCATTGGTCTCAGCGGACCTCTCAAGTTTTCAATGGATGTGAGGCCTCCGGTCGCGATGAGGCGGAGAACTTGGTCTTTCTCATTGGTCTCCACAGGGGATTCAGACATGCCTTTGTCTTGGAGATGAAAGACGAGCCTGCTTTCAATTCACTGCAGGGATATCCGGCCTTACTTCGAGTCAGAGCATCTCGGTGTCCATTCCACTTGAGGCCACAAACTCAGGGTCCCTCTCACATACCTGTAGCTGAGAGAAGCCTCCTCTTGAGGTGCTTCTGGAAAGTTGGTATTCCTCTTGAGTCGAAGTCAGGGACTAAGCTCTCATCTCGAGTTGATTTGGTGTCCACGGAGCATTTTTGTGTTGCTCGAGTGACCTCAGGATCCCTCTAGACATGAGACAGTGATCTTGGGTTTTCTCTGGAGTGCCATCAAGGAAATCAAGGCTCCGTTCACGTTTGATGTGGAACACGGAATTGCTTTGCACGCAGTGCATGGAATCGGGCCTCATCTCGGGGCGAGGGGGAAGTCTCATGGTTTTTCTCGAGTTGCGGACGGACCCTGGGGTATATTCTCGAGTTACGACGGGAGGGCCCTTCCAGACACGTGTTTGTTCAGCGACGCCAGGCCTCGGGCCTAGGTGAGAGGGACACCTCGGGATTCTCCTCGAGTCTTGGCATGGCAATTGGGACGCGTCTCCACGTGAGGCGGGAGACCCAGGGTCCCTTTCCACGTGCCACAGGGATCCTGGGACTCCTATCCATTTTCAAGAGGAGTCAGGCATCGTCTCCTTTGGAAGCATTGATCTCCGCGGACCTCTCGAGTTTTCAAATGATGTGAGGCCTCCGGTCGCGTTGAGGCTGAGGACTAGGTCTTTCTCTGTGGTCTCCACAGGGGATTCAGACAACCCTTCGTCTTGGGAGATGCAAGACGAGCCTGCATCCAATTCACTGCAGGGATATCCGGCCTTACTTCGAGTCAGAGCATCTCGGTATCCATTCCACTTGAGGCCACAAACTCGGGGTCCCTCAAATATACCTGAAGCTGAGAGAAGCCTCCTCTTGACGTGCTTGTGGAAAGTTGTTATTCCTCTTGACTCGAAGCCAGGGACTAAGCTCTCATCTCGAGTTGATTTGGGGTCCACGGAGCCTTTTCGTGTTGCTACAGTGACCTCAGGATCCCTCTGGACTTGAGACAGTGATCTTGGGTTTTCTCTGGAGTGCCATCAAGGAAATCAAGGCTCCTTTCACGTTTGATGTGGAACACGGAATTGCTCTGCACGCAGTGCAGGGGAATCGGGCCTCATCTCGCGGCGATGGGGAAGTCTTGGTTTTTCGCGAGTGGCGGCCGGAACCTGGGGTATATTCTCGAGTTACGACGGGGAGGGCCCTTCCAGACACGTGTTTCTTCAGCGAAGTGAGGACTCCTGACTAGGTGCGAGGGACACCTCGGGGTTCTCCTCGAGTCTTGGCATGGCAATTGGGACGCGTCTCCATGTGAGGCGGGAGACCCAGGGTCCCTTTCCACGTGCCACAGGGATCCTGGGACTCCTATCCATTTTCAAGAGGAGTCAGGCATCGTCTCCTTTGGAAGCATTGATCTCCGCAGACCTCTCAAGTTTTGAAAGGATGTGAGGCCTCCGGTCGCGATGAGCCGGAGAACTAGTTCTTTCTCTGTGGTCTCCACAGGGGATTCAGACATCCCTTCCTCTTAGGAGATGCAAGACGAGCCTGCTTTCAATTCACTGCAGGAATATCCGGCCTTACTTCGAGTCAGAGCATCTCGGTGTCCATTCCACTTGAGGCCACAAACTCAGGGTCCCTCTCACATACCTGTAGCTGAGAGAAGCCTCCTCTTGAGGTGCTTGTGGAAAGTTGGTATTCCTCTTGACTCGAAGCCAGGGACTAAGCTCTCATCTCGAGTTGATTTGGGGTCCACGGAGCCCTTTCTTGTTGCTCCAGTGACCTCAGGATCCCTCTAGACTTGAGACAGTGATCTTGCGTTTTCTCTGGAGTGCCATCAAGGAAATCAAGGCTCCTTTCACGTTTGATATGGAACATGAAATTGCTCTGCATGCAGTGCAGGGGAATCGGGCCTCATCTCGTTGCGAGGGGGAAGTCTCATGGTTTTTCTCGAGTTGCGGCCGGAACCTGGGGTATATTCTCGAGTTACGAAGGGGAGGTCTCTTCCAGACACATGTTTGTTCAGCGACGTCAGGACTCCTGCCTAGGTGCGAGGGACACCTCGGGATTCTCCTCGAGCCTTGGCATGGCAATTGGGACGTGTCTCCACGTGAGGCGGGAGACCCAGGGTCCCTTTCCACGTGCCACAGGGATCCTGGGACTCCTATCCATTTTCAGTAGGAGTCAGGCATCGTCTCCTTTGGAAGCATTGATCTCCGCGGACCTCTCGAGTTTTCAAAGGATGTGAGGCCTCCGGTCGCGATGAGGCGGAGGACTAGGTCTTTCTCTGTGTTCTCCACAGGGGATTCAGACATCCCATCGTCTTGGGAGACGCAAGAAGAGCCTGCATTCAATTCACGGCAAAGATATCCCGCCTTACTTCTAGTCAGAGCATCTCGGTGTCCATTCCACATGAGGCCACAAACTCAGGGTCCCTCTCACATACCTGTAGCTGAGGGAAACCTCCTCTTGAAGTGCTTGTGGAAAGTTGGTATTCCTCTTGAGTCGAAGCCAGGGACAAAGCTCTCATCTCGAGTTGATTTGGGGTCCACGGAGCCCTTTCGTGTTGCTCCAGTGACCTCAGGATCCCTCTAGACTCTAGACAGTGATCTTGGATTTTCTCTGGAGTGCCATCAAGGAAATCAAGGCTCCTTTCACATTTGATGTGGAACACGGAATTGCTCTGCACGCAGTGCAGGGGAATCGGGCCTCATCTCACGGCGAGGGGGAAGTCTCATGGTTTTTCTCGAGTTGCGGCCGGAACCTCGGGTATATTCTCGAGTTACGACGGGGAGGGCCCTTCCAGACACGTGTTTGTTCAGCGACGTCAGGACTCCTGCCTAGGTGCGAGGGACACCTCCGGATTCTCCTCGAGTCTTGGCATGGCAATTGGGACGCGTCTCCACGTGAGGCGGGAGACCCAGTGTCCCGTTCGACGAGCCACAGGGATCCTGGGATTCCTATCCATTTTCAAGAGGAGTCAGGCATCGTCTCCTTTGGAAGCATTGATCTCCGCGGACCTCTCGAGTTTTCAAAGGATGTGAGGCCTACGGTCGCGATGAGGCGGAGGACTAGGTCTTTCTCTTTGGTCTCCACAGGGGATTCAGGCAACCCTTCGTCTTGGGAGATGTAAGACGAGCCTGCATTCAATTCACTGCAGGGATACCCGGCCTTACTTCTAGTCAGAGCATCTCGGGGTCCATTCCACTTGAGGCCACAAACTCAGGGTCCCTCTCTCATACCTGTAGCAGAGAGAAGCCTCCTCTTGAGGTGCTTGTGGAAACTTGGTATTCCTCTTGAGTCGAAGCCAGTGACTAAGCTCTCATCTCGAGTTGATTTGGGGTCCACGGAGCCCTTTCGTGCTGCTCCAGTGACCTCAGGATCCCTCTAGACTTGAGACAGTGACTTTGGGTTTTCTCTGGAGTGCCATCAAGGAAATCAAGGCTCCTTTCACGTTTGATGTGGAACACGGAATTGCTCTGCACGCAGGGCAGGGGAATCGAGCCTCATCTCGTGGCGAGGGGGAAGTCTAATGGTTTTTCTCGTGTTGCGGCCCGAACCTGGGGTATATTCTCGAGTTATGACGTGGAGAGCCCTTCCAGACACGTGTTTGTTGAGGGACATCAGGACTCCTGCCGAGGTGCGACGGACACGTCGGGATTTTCCTCGAGTCTTGGCATGGCAATTGGGACTCGTTTCCACGTGAGGCAGGAGACCAAGGGTCCCTTTCCACGTGCCACAGGGATCCTGGGATTCCTATCCATTTTCAAGAAGAGTCAGGCATCGTCTCCTTTGGAAGCATTGATCTCCGCGGACCTCTCGAATTTTCAAAGGATGTGAGGCCTCCGGTCGCGATGAGGCGGTCAACTATGTCTTTCTCTGTGGTCTCCACAGGGGATTCAGACATCCCTTCGTCTTGGGAGATGCAAGACGAGCCTGCATTCAATTCACTGCAGGGATATCCGGCCTTACTTCAAGTCAGAGCATCTCGGTATCCATTCCATTTGAGGCCACAAGCTCAGGGTCCCTCTCACATACCTGTAGTTGAGAGAAGCTTCCTCTTGAGGTGCTTGTGGAAAGTTGGTATTCCTCTTGAGTCGAAGCCAGGGACTAAGCTCTCATCTCGAGTTCATTTGGGGTCCATGGAGCCCTTTCGTGTTGTTCCAGTGACCTCAGGATCCCTCTAGACTTGAGACAGTGATCTTGGGTTTTCTCTGGAGTGCCATCAATGAAATCAAGTCTCCTTTTCGTTTAATGTGGAACACGGAATTCCTCTGCACGCAGTGCAGGGGAATCGGACCTCATCTTGCGGCGAGGGGGAAGTCTCATGGTTTTTCTCGAGTTGGGGCCGGAACCTGGGGTATATTCTCGAGTTATGACGGGGAGGGCCCTTCCAGACACGTGTTTGTTCAGCGACGTCAGGACTCCTGCCTAGGTGCGAGGGACACCTCGGGATTCTCCTCGAGTCTTGGCATGGCAATTGGGACGCGTCTCCACGTGAAGCGGGAGACCCAGGGTCCCCTTCCACGTGGACAGGGATCCTGGGACTCCTATCCATTTTCAAGAGGAGTCAGGCATCGTCTCCTTTGGAAGCATTGATCTCCGCGGACCTCTCGAGTTTTCAAAGGATGTGAGGCCTCCGGTCGCGATGAGGCGTAGAACTAGGTCTTTCTCTGTGGTCTCCACAGGGGATTCAGACATCCCTTCGTCTTGGGAGATGCAAGACGAGCTTGCATTCAATTCACTGCAGGGATATCCGGCCTTACTTCGAGTCAGAGCATCTCGGGTTCAATTCCACTTGAGGCTACAAACTCAGGGTACCTCTCACATACATGTAGCTGAGAGAAGCCTTCTCTTGAGGTGCTTGTGGAAAGTTGGTATTCCTCTTGAGTCGAAGCCAGGGACTAAGCTCTCATCTCGAGGTGATTTGGGGTCCACGGAGCCATTTCCTGTTGGTCCGGTGACCTCAGGATCCCTCTAGACTTGAGACAGTGATCTTGGGTGTTCTCTGGAGTGCCATCAAGGAAATCAAGGCTCCTTTCACGTTTGATGTGGAACACGGAATTGCTCTGCATGCAGTGCAGGGGAATCAGGCCTCAACTCGCGGCGAGGGGTTAATCTCATGGTTTTTCTCGAGTTGCGGCCCGAACCTGGGGTATATTCTCGAGTTACGACGGGGAGGGCCCTTCCAGACACGTGTTTGTTCAGCGACGTCAGGACTCCTGCCTAGGTGCGAGGGACACCTCCGGATTCTCCTCGAGTCTTGGCATGGCAATTGGGACGCGTCTCCACGTGAGGCGGGAGACCCAGGTTCCCTTTCCACGTGCCACAGGGATCCTGGGACTCCTATACATTTTCAAGAGGAGTCAGGCATCGTCTCCTTTGGAAGCATTGATCTCCGCGGACCTCTCGAGTTTTCAAAGGATGTGAGGCCACCGGTCGCGATGAGGCAGAGAACTCGGTCTTTCTCTGTGGTCTCCACAGGGGATTCAGACATCCCTTCGTCTTGGGAGATGCAAGATGATCCTGCATTCAATTCACTGCAGGGATAACCGGCCTTACTTCGAGTCAGAGCATCTCGGTGTCCATTCCACTTGAGGCCACAAACTCAGGGTCCCTCTCACATACCTGTAGCTGAGAGAAGCCTCCTCTTGAGGTGCTTGTGGAAAGTTCCTATTCATCTTGAGTCGAAGCCAGGGACTAAGCTCTCATCTCGAGTTGATTTGGGGTCCACGGAGCCCTTTCGGGTAGCTCCAGTGACCTCAGGATCCCTCTAGACTTGAGACAGTGATCTTGCGTTTTCTCTGGAGTGCCATCAAGGAAATCAAGGCTCCTTTCACGTTTGATGTGGAACACGGAATTGCTCTGCACGCAGTGCAGGGGAATCGGGCCACATCCAGCGGCGAGGGGGAAGTCTCATGGTTTTTCTCGATTTGCGGCCGGAACCTGGGGTATATTCTCGAGTTACGACGGGGAGGGCCTTTCCAGACATGTGTTTGTTCAGTGACGTCAGGACTCCTGCCTAGGTGCGAGGGACACCTCGGGATTCTCCTCGAGTCTTGGCATGGCAATTGGGCCGCATATCCACGTGAGGCGGGACACCCAGGGTCCCTTTCCAGGTGCCACAGGGATCCTGGGATTCCTATCCATTTTCAGGAGGAGTCAGGCATCGTCTCCTTTGGAAGCATTGATCTCCGCGGACCTCTCGAGTTTTCAAAGGATGTAAGGCCTCCGGTCGCGATGAGACGGAGGACTAGGTCTTTCTCTGTGGTCTCCACAGGGGATTCAGACATCCCTTCGTCTATGGAGATGCAAGACGAGCCTGCATTCAATTCACTGCAGGGATATCCGGCCTTACTTCGAGTCAGAGCATCTCGGTGTCCATTCCACTTGAGGCCACAAACTCAGGGTCCCTCTCACATACATGTAGCTGAGAGAAGCCTCCTCTTGAGGTGCTTGTGGAAATTTGGTATTCCTCTTGAGTCGAAGCCAGGGACTAAGCTCTCATCTCGAGTTGATTTGGGGTCCACGGAGAACTTTCGTGTTGCTCCAGTGACCTCAGGATCTCTCTAGACTTGAGACAGTGATCTTGGGTTTTCTCTGGAGTGCCATCAAGGAAATCAAGGCTCCTTTCACGTTTGATGTGGAACACGGAATTGCTCTGCACGCAGTGCAGGGGAATCAGGCCTCATCTCGCGGCGAGGGGTAAGTCTCATGGTTTTTCTCGAGTTGCGGCCGGAACCTGGGGTATATTCTCGAGTTACGACGGGGAGGGTCCTTCCAGAAACGTGTTTGTTCAGCGACGTCAGGACTCCTGCCTAGGTGCGAGGGACACCTCGGGATTCTCCTCGAGTCTTGGCATGGCAATTGGGACGCGTCTCCACGTGAGGCAGGAGACCCAGGGTCCCTTTCCACGTGCCACAGGGATCCTGGGACTCCTATCCATTTGCAAGAAGAGTCAGGCATCGTCTCCTTTGGAAGCATTGATCTCCGCAGACCTCTCGAGTTTTCAAAGGATGTGATGCCTCCGGTCTCGATGAGGCGGAGGACTAGGTCTTTCTCTGTGGTTTCCACAGGTGATTCAGACATCCCTTCATCTTGGGAGATGCAAGACCAGCCTGCATTCAATTCACTATTGGGATATCCGGGCTTACTTCGAGTCAGAGCATCTAGGTGTCCATTCCACTTGAGGCAACAAACTCAGAGTCCCTCTCACATACCTTAGCTGAGAGAAGCCTCTTCTTGAGGTGATTGTGGAAAGTCGGTATTCCTCTTGAGTCCAAGCCAGGGACTAAGCTCTCATCTCGCGTTGATTTGGGGTCCTCGGAGCCCTTTCATGTTGCTCCAGTGATCTCAGGATCCGCCTAGACTTGAGATAGTGATCTTGGGTTTTCTCTGGAGTGCCATCAAGGAAATCAAGGCTCTATTCACGTTTGATGTGGAACACGGAATTGCTCTGCACGCAGTGCAGGGGAATCGGGCCTCATCTCACGGCGAGGGGGAAGTCTCATGGTTTTTCTCGAATTGCGGCCGGAACCTGGGGTATATTCTCGAGTTACGACGGGGAGGGCCCTTCCAGACACGTGTTTGTTCAGCGACGTCAGGACTCCTGCCTAGGTGCGAGGGACACCTCGGGATTCTCCTGGAGTCTTGGCATGGCAATGGGGACGCATCTCCACGTGAGGCGGGAGACCCATGGTCCCTTTCCACGTGTCACAGGGATCCTGGGACTCCTTTCCATTTTCAAGAGGAGTCAGGCATCGTCTCCTTTGGAAGCATTGATCTCCGCATACCTCTCGAGTTTTCAAAGGATGTGAGGCCTCCGGTCGCGACGAGCAGGACGACTAGGTCTTTCTCTGTCGTATCCACCGGGGACTCAGACATCCCTTCGTCTTGGGAGATGCAAGACGAGCCTGCATTCAATTCACTGCAGGGATATCCGGCCTTACTTCGAGTCAGAGCATCTCGGTGTCCATTCCACTTGAGGCCACAAACACAGGGTCCCTCTCACATACCTGTAGCTGAGAGAAGCCTCCTCTTGAGGTGCTTGTGGAAAGTTGGTATTCCTCTTCAGTCGAAGCCAGGGAAAAGCTCTCATCTCGAGTTGATTTGGGTTCCACGGAGCCCTTTCTTGTTGCTCCAGTGACCTCAGGATCCCTCTAGACTTGAGACAGTGGTCTTGGGTTTTCTCTGGAGTGCCATCAAGGAAATCAAGGCTCCTTTCAACTTTGATGTGGAACACGGAATTGCTCTGCACCCAGTGCAGGGGAATCGGGCCTCATCCCGCTGCGAGGGGAAGTGTCATGGTTATTCTCGAGTTGCGGTCGGAACCTGGGGTATATTCTCGACTTACGATGGGGAGGGCCCTTCCAGACACGTGTTTGTTCAGCGACGTCAGGACTCCTGCCTAGGTGCGAGGGACACCTCGGGATTCTCCTCGAGTCTTGGCATGGCAATTGGGACGCGTATCGACGTGAGGCGGGAGACCCAGGGTCCCTTTCCACGTGCCACAGGGATCCTGGGACTCCTATCCATTTTCAAGAGGAGTCAGGCATCGTCTCCTTTGGAAGCATTGATCTCCGCGGACCTCTCGAGTTTTCAAAGGATGTGAGACCTCCGCTCGCGATGCGGCGGAGAACTCGGTCTTTCTCTGTGGTCTCCACAGGTGATTCAGACATCCCTTCGTCTTGGGAGATGCAAGACGAGCCTGCATTCAATTCACTACAGGGATATCCGTCCTTCCTTCGAGTCAGAGCATCTCGGTGTCCATTCCACTTGAGGCCACAAACTCAGGGTCCCTCTCACATACCTGTACCTGAGAGAAGCCTCCTCTTGAGGTGCTTGTGGAAATTTGGTATTCCTCTTGAGTCGAAGCCAGGGCTAAGCTCTCATCTCGAGTTGATTTGGGGTGCACGGAGCCCTTTCATGTTGCTCCAGTGACCTCAGGATCCCTCTAGACTTGAGACAGTGATCTTGGGTTTTCTCTGGAGTGCCATGAAGGAAATCAAGGCTCCTTTCACGTTTGATGTGGAACACGGAATTGCTCTGCACACAGTGCAGTGGAATCGGGCCTCATCCTGCGGCGAGGGGGAAGTCTCATGGTTTTTCTCGAGTTGCGGCCCGAACCTGGGGTATATTCTCGAGTTACGATGGGGAGGGCCCTTCCAGACACGTGTTTGTTCAGCGACGTCAGGACTCCTACCTAGGTGCGAGGGACACCTCGGGATTCTCCACGAGTCTTGGCATGGCAATTTGGACACGTCTCCACGTGAGGCGGGAGGCCCAGGGTCCCTTTCCACGTGCCACAGAGATCCTGGGACTCCTATCCATATTCAAGAGGAGTCAGGCATCGTCTACTTTGGAAATATTGATCTGCGCGGACCTCTCGAATTTTCAAATGATGTGAAGCCTCCGGTCGGGATGAGGCGGAGAACTTGGTCTTTCTCATTGGTCTCCACAGGGGATTCAGACATGCCTTCGTCTTGGGAGATGAAAGACGAGCCTGCTTTCAATTCACTGCAGGGATATCCGGCCTTACTTCGAGTCAGAGCATCTCGGTGTCCATTCCACTTGAGGCCACAAACTCAGGGTCCCTCTCACATACCTGTAGCTGAGAGAAGGCTCCTCTTGAGGTGCTTGTGGAAAGTTGGTATTCCTCTTGAGTCGAAGCCAGGGACTAAGCTCTCATCTCGAGTTGATTTGGTGTCCACGGAGCATTTTTGTGTTGCTCCAGTGACCTCAGGATCCCTCTAGACATGAGACAGTGATCTTGGGTTTTCTCTGGAGTGCCATCAAGGATATCAAGGCTCCGTTCACGTTTGATGTGGAACACGGAATTGCTTTGCACGCAGTGCACGGAATCAGGCCTCATCTCGGGGCGAGGGGGAAGTCTCTTGGTTTTTCTCGAGTTGCGGACGGACCCTGGGGTATATTCTCGAGTTACGACGGGAGGGCCCTTCCAGACACGTGTTTGTTCAGCGACGCCAGGCCTCGGGCCTAGGTGAGAGGGACACCTCGGGATTCTCCTCGAGTCTTGGCATGGCAATTGGGACGCGTCTCCACGTGAGGCGGGAGACCCAGGGTCCCTTTCCACGTGCCACAGGGATCCTGGGACTCCTATCCATTTTCAAGAGGAGTCAGGCATCGTCTCCTTTGGAAGCATTGATCTCCGCGGACCTCTCGAGTTTTCAAATGATGTGAGGCCTCCGGTCGCGTTGAGGCGGAGGACTAGGTCTTTCTCTGTGGTCTCCACAGGGGATTCAGACAACCCTTCGTCTTGGGAGATGCAAGACGAGCCTGCATCCAATTCACTGCAGGGATATCCGGCCTTACTTCGAGTCAGAGCATCTCGGTATCCATTCCACTTGAGGCCACAAACTCGGGGTCCCTCAAATATACCTGAAGCTGAGAGAAGCCTCCTCTTGACGTGCTTGTGGAAAGTTGTTATTCCTCTTGACTCGAAGCCAGGGACTAAGCTCTCATCTCGAGTTGATTTGGGGACAAGGAGCCTTTTCGTGTTGCTACAGTGACCTCAGGATCCCTCTGGACTTGAGACAGTGATCTTGGGTTTTCTCTGGAGTGCCATCAAGGAAATCAAGGCTCCTTTCACGTTTGATGTGGAACACGGAATTGCTCTGCACGCAGTGCAGGGGAATCGGGCCTCATCTCGCGGCGAGGGGGAAGTCTTGGTTTTTCGCGAGTGGCGGCCGGAACCTGGGGTATATTCTCGAGTTACGACGGGGAGGGCCCTTCCAGACACGTGTTTCTTCAGCGAAGTGAGGACTCCTGACTAGGTGCGAGGGACACCTCGGGGTTCTCCTCGAGTCTTGGCATGGCAATTGGGACGCGTCTCCATGTGAGGCGGGAGACCCAGGGTCCCTTTCCACGTGCCACAGGGATCCTGGGACTCCTATCCATTTTCAAGAGGAGTCAGGCATCGTCTCCTTTGGAAGCATTGATCTCCGCAGACCTCTCAAGTTTTGAAAGGATGTGAGGCCTCCGGTCGCGATGAGCCGGAGAACTAGTTCTTTCTCTGTGGTCTCCACAGGGGATTCAGACATCCCTTCCTCTTAGGAGATGCAAGACGAGCCTGCTTTCAATTCACTGCAGGGATATCCGGCCTTACTTCGAGTCAGAGCATCTCGGTGTCCATTCGATTTGAGGCCACAAACTCAGGGTCCCTCTCACCTACCTGTAGCTGAGAGAAGCCTCCTCTTGAGGTGCTTGTGGAAAGTTGGTATTCCTCTTGACTCGAAGCCAGGGACTAAGCTCTCATCTCGAGTTGATTTGGGGTCCACGGAGCCCTTTCGTGTTGCTCCAGTGACCTCAGGATCCCTCTAGACTTGAGACAGTGATCTTGCGTTTTCTCTGGAGTGCCATCAAGGAAATCAAGGCTCCTTTCACGTTCGATATGGAACATGAAATTGCTCTGCATGCAGTGCAGGGGAATCGGGCCTCATCTCGTTGCGAGGGGGAAGTCTCATGGTTTTTCTCGAGTTGCGGCCGGAACCTGGGGTATATTCTCGAGTTACGAAGGGGAGGTCTCTTCCAGACACGTGTTTGTTCAGCGACGTCAGGACTCCTGCCTAGGTGCGAGGGACACCTCGGGATTCTCCTCGAGCCTTGGCATGGCAATTGGGACGCGTCTCCACGTGAGGCGGGAGACCCAGGGTCCCTTTCCACGTGCCACAGGGATCCTGGGACTCCTATCCATTTTCAGTAGGAGTCAGGCATCGTCTCCTTTGGAAGCATTGATCTCCGCGGACCTCTCGAGTTCTCAAAGGATGTGAGGCCTCCGGTCGCGATGAGGCGGAGGACTAGGTCTTTCTCTGTGGTCTCCACAGGGGATTCAGACATCCCATCGTCTTGGGAGACGCAAGAAGAGCCTGCATTCAATTCACGGCAAAGATATCCCGCCTTACTTCGAGTCAGAGCATCTCGGTGTCCATTCCACATGAGGCCACAAACTCAGGGTCCCTCTCACATACCTGTAGCTGAGGGAAACCTCCTCTTGAAGTGCTTGTGGAAAGTTGGTATTCCTCTTGAGTCGAAGCCAGGGACAAAGCTCTCATCTCGAGTTGATTTGGGGTCCACGGAGCCTTTTCGTGTTGCTCCAGTGACCTCAGGATCCCTCTAGACTCTAGACAGTGATCTTGGGTTTTCTCTGGAGTGCCATCAAGAAAATCAAGGCTCCTTTCACATTTGATGTGGAACACGGAATTGCTCTGCACGCAGTGCAGGGGAATCGGGCCTCATCTCACGGCGAGGGGGAAGTCTCATGGTTTTTCTCGAGTTGCGCCAGAACCTCGGGTATATTCTCGAGTTACGACGGGGAGGGCCCTTCCAGACACGTGTTTGTTCAGCGACGTCAGGACTCCTGCCTAGGTGCGAGGGACACCTCCGGATTCTCCTCGAGTCTTGGCATGGCAATTGGGACGCGTCTCCACGTGAGGCGGGGGACCCAGTGTCCCTTTCGACGAGCCACAGGGATCCTGGGACTCCTATCCACTTTCAAGAGGAGTCAGGCATCGTCTCCTTTGGAAGCATTGATCTCCGCGGGCCTCTCGAATTATCAAAGGATATGAGGCCTCCGTTCGCATTGAGGCGGAGGACTAGGTCTTTCTCTGTGGTCTCCACAGGGGATTCAGACATCCCTTCGTCTTGGGAGATGCAAGACGAGGCTGCAATCAATTCACTGCAGGGATATCCGGCCTTACTTCGAGTCAGAGCATCTCGGTGTCCATTCCACTTGAGGCCACAAACTCAGTGTCCGTCTCACATACCTGTAGCTGATAGAAGCCTCCTCTTGAGGTGCTTGTGGAAAGTTGGTATTCCTCTTGAGTCGAAGCCAGGGACTAAGCTGTCATTTCGAATTGATTTGGGGTCCTCGGAGCCCTTTCGTGTTGCTCCAGTGACCTCAGGATCCCTCTAGACTTGAGACAGTGATCTTGGGTTTTCTCTGGAGTGCCATCAAGGAAATCAAGGCCCCTTTCACGTTTGATGTGGAACACGGAATTGCTCTGCACGCAGTGAAGGGGAATCGGGCCTCATCTCGCGGCGAGGGGGAAGTCTCATGGTTTTTCTCGAGTTGCGGCCGGAACCTGGGGTATATTCTCGAGTTACGACGGGGAGGGCCCTTCCAGACACGTGTTTGTTCAGCGACGTCAGGACTCCTGCCTAGGTGCGAGGGACACCTCGGGATTCTCCTCGAGTCTTGGCATGGCAATTGGGACACGTCTCCACGTGAGGCGGGAGACCCAGTGTCCCCGTCCATGTGGACAGGGATCCTGGGACTCCTAACCATTTTCAAGAGGAGTCAGGCATCGTCTCCTTTGGAAGCATTGATCTCCGCGGACCTCTCGAGTTTTCAAAAGAGGTGAAGCCTCCGGTCGCGATGAGGCGGAGGACTAGGTCTTTCTCTGTCGTCTCCACAGGGGATTCCGACATCCCTTCGTCTTGGGAGATGCAAGACGAGCCTGCATTCAATTCATTGCAGGGATATCCGGCCTTACTTCGAGTCAGAGCATCTCGGTGTCCATTCCACTTGAGGCCACAAACTCAGGGGCCCTCTCACATACCTGTAGCTGAGAGAAGCCTCCTCTTGAGGTGCTTGTGGAAAGTTGGTATTCCTCTTGAGTCGAAGCCAGGGACTAAGCTCTCATCTCGAGTTGATTTGGGGTCCACGGAGCCCTTTCGTGTTGCTCCAGTGACATCAGGATCCCTCTAGACTTGAGACAGTGATCTTGGGATTTCTCTGGAGTGTCATCAAGGAAATCAAGGCTCCTATCATGTTTGATGTGGAACACTGAATTGCTCTGCACGCAGTGCAGGGGAATCGGGCCTCATCTCGCGGCGAGGGGGAAGTCTCATGGTTTTTCTCGAGTTGAGGCCCGAACCTGGGGTATATTCTCGAGTTACGACGGGGAGGGCCCTTCCAGACACGTGTTTGTTCAGCGACGTCAGGACTCCTGCCTAGGTGCGAGGGACACCTCGGGATTCTCCTGGAGTCTTGGCATGGAAATTGGGACGCGCCTCCATGTGAGGCGGGAGACCCAGGGTCCCTTTCCACGTGCCACAGGGTTCCTGGGACTCCTATCCATTTTCAAGAGGAGTCAGGTATCGTCTCCTTTGGAAGCATTGATCTCCGCATACCTCTCGAATTTTCAAAGGATGTGAGGTCTCCGGTCGCCATGAGGCGGAGGACTAGGTCTTTCTCTGTTGTCTCCACAGCGGATTCAGATATCCCTTCGTCTTGGGAGATGCAAGACGAGCCTGCATTCAATTCACTGCAGGGATATCCGGCCTTACTTCGAGTCAGAGCATCTCGGTGTCCATTCCACTTGAGGCCACAAATTCAGGGTCCCTCTCACATACCTGTAGCTGAGAGAAGCCTCCTCTTGAGGTGCTTGTGGAAAGTTGGTATTCCTCTTGAGTCGAAGCCAGGGACTAAGCTCTCATCTCGAGTTGATTTGGGGTCCACGGAGCCCTTTCGTCTTGCTCCAGTGACCTCAGGATCCCTCTAGACTTGAGACAGTGATCTTAGGTTTTCCATGGAGTGCCATCAAGGAAATCAAGGCTCCTATCATGTTTGATGTGGAACACGGAATTGCTCTGCACGCAGTGCAGGGGAATCTGGCCTCATCTCGCGGCAAGGAGGATGTCTCATGGTTTTTCTAAGTAGCGGCCGGAACCTGCGGTATATTCTGAGTTACGACGCGGAGGGCCCTTCCAGATACGTGTTTGTTCAGCGACGTCAGGACTCATGCCTAGGTGCGAGGGACACCTCGGGATTCTGCTCGAGTCTTGGCATGGCAATTGGGACGCGTCTCCACGTGAGGCGGGAGACCTTGGGTCCCTTTCCACGTGCCACAGGGATCCTGGGACTCCTATCCATTTTCAAGAAGAGTCAGGCATCTTCTCCTTTGGAAGCATTGATCTCCGCGGACCTCTCGAATTTTCAAAGGATGTGAGGCCTCCGGTCGCGATGAGGAGGAGAACTAGGTCTTTCTCTGTGGTCTCCACAGGGGATTCAGACAACCCTTCGTCTTGGGAGATGCAAGACGAGCCTGCATTCAATTCACTGCAGGCATATCCGGCCTTACTTAGAGTCAGAGCATCTCGCTGTCCATTCCACTTTGGCCAAAAACTCAGGGTCCCTCTCACATACCTGTAGCTGAGAGAAGCCTCCTCTTGAGTGGCCTATGGAAAGTTCGTATTCCTCTTGAATCGAAGCCAGGGACTAAGCTCTCATCTCGTGTTGATTTGGGGTCCCCGGAGCCCTTTAATGTTGCTCCAGTGACCTCAGGATCCCTCTAGACTTGAGACAGTGATCTTGGGTTTTCTCTGGAGTTCCATCAAGGAAATCAAGGCTCCTATCATATTTGATGTGGAACACGGAATTCCTCTGCACGCAGTGCAGGGGAATCGGGCCTCATCTCGCGGCGAGGGGGAAGTCTCATGGTTTTTCTCGAGTTGCGGCCGGAACTTGGGGTATATTCTCGAGTTACGACGGGGAGGGCCCTTCCAGACACGTGTTTGTTCAGCGACGTCAGGACTCCTGCCTAGGTGCGAGGGACACCTCGGGATTATCCTCGAGTCTTGGCATGGCAATTGGGACGCGCCTCCATGTGAGGCGGGAGACCCAGGGTCGCTTTCCACGTGCCACAGGGTTCCTGGGACTCCTATCCATTTTCAAGAGGAGTCAGGCATCGTCTCCTTTGGAAGCATTGATCTCCGCCCACCTCTCGAGTTTTGAAAGGATGTGAGGCCTCCGGTCGCGAGAAGGCGGAGAACTAGGTTTTTCTCTGTGGTCTCCACAGGGCATTCAGACATCCCTTCGTCTTGGGATGTGAAAGACGAGCCTGCATTCAATTCACTGCAGGGATATCCGGCCTTACTTCGAGTCAGAGCATCTCGGTGTCCATTCCACTTGAGCCCACAAACTCAGGGTCCTTCTCACATACCTGTAGCTGAGAGAAGCCTTCTCTTGAGGTGCTTCTGGAAAGTTGGTATTCCTCTTGAGTCGAAGCCAGGGACTAAGCTCTCATCTCGAGTTGATTTGGGGTCCACGGAGCCCTTTCGTGTTGCTCCAGTGACCTCAGGATCCCTCTAGACTTGAGACAGTGATCTTGGGTTTTCTCCAGAGTGCCATCAAAGAAATCAAGGCACCTTTCACGTTTGATGTGGAACACGGAATTGCTCTGCACGCAGTGCAGGGGAATCGGGCCTCATCTCGAGGCGAGGGGGAAGTCTCATGGTTTTTCTCGAGTTGCGGCCGGAACCTCGGGTATATTCTCGAGTTACGACGGGGAGGGCCCTTCCAGACACGTGTTTGTTCAGCGACGTCAGGACTCCTGCCTAGGTGCGAGGGACACCTCGGGATTCTCCTCGAGTTTTGGCATGGCAATGGGGAAGCGTCTCCACGTGAGGCGGGAGACCCAGTGTCCCTTTCCACGTGCCACAGGGATCCTGGGACTCCTATCCATTTTCAAGAGGAGTCAGGCATCGTCTCCTTTGGAAGCATTGATCTCCGCGGACCTCTCGAATTTTCAAAGGATGTGAGGCACCCGGTCGCTATGAGGCGGAGAATTAGGTCTTTCTCTGTGGTTTCCACAGGGGATTCAGACATCCCTTCGTCTTGCGAGATGCAAGACGAGTCTGCATTCAATTCACTGCAGGGATATCCGGCCTTACTTCGAGTCAGAGCATCTCGGTGTCCATTCCATTTGAGGCTACAAATTCAGGGTCCCTCAAATATACGTGGTGCTGAGAGAAACCTCCTCTTGAGGTCCTTGTGCAAAGTTGGTATTCCTCTTGAGTCTAAGCCAGGGTCTAAGCTCTCATCTCGAGTTGATCTGGGGTCCACGAAGCCCTTTCGTGTTGCTCCAGTGACCTCAGCATCCCTCTAGACTTGAGACAGTGATCTTGGGTTTTCCCTGGAGTGCCATCAAGGAAATCAAGGCTCCTTTCACGTTTGATGTGGAACACGGAATTGCTCTGCACGCAGTCCAGGGGAATCGGGCCTCATCTAGCGGCGAGGGGGAAGTCTCATGGTTTTTCTCGAGTTGCGGCCGGAACCTCGGGTATATTCTCGAGTTACGACGGGGAGGGTCCTTCCAGACACGTGTTTGTTCAGCGACGTCAGGACTCCGGCCTAGGTGCGAGGGACACCTCGGGATTCTCCTCGAGTCTTGGCATGTCAATGGGGACGCGTCTCCACGGGAGCCAGGAGACCCAGGCTCCCTTTCAACGTGCCACACGGATCGTGGGACTCGTATCCATTTTCAAGAAGAGTCAGGCATCGTCTCCTTTGGAAGCATTGATCTCCGCGGACCTCTCGAGTTTTCAAAGGATGTGAGGCCTCCGGTCGCATTGAGGCGGAGGACTAGGTCTTTCTCTGTGGTCTCCACAGGGGATTCAGACAATCCTTCGTCTTGGGAGATGCAAGACGAGCCTGCATTCAATTCACTGCAGGGATATCCGGCCTTACTTCGAGTCAGAGCATCTCGGTGTCCATTCCACTTGAGGCCACAAAATCAGGATAACTCTCATATACTTGTAGCTGAGAGAAGCCTCCTCTTGAGGTGCTTGTGGAAATTTGGTATTCCTCTTGAGTCGAAGCCAGGGACTAAGCTCACATCTCGAGTTGATCTGGGGTCCACGGAGCCCTTTCGTGTTGGTCCAGTGACCTCAGGATCCCTCTAGACTTGAGACAGTGATCTTGGGTTTTCTCTGGAGTGCCATCAAGGAAATCAAGGCTCCTTTCACGCTTGATGTGGAACACGGAATTTCTCTGCATGCAGTGCAAGGGGAATCGGGCCTCATCTCGCGGAGAGTGGGAATTCTCATGGTTTTTCTCGAGGTGCGGCCGGAACCTGGGGTATATTCTCGAGTTACGACGGGGAGGGCGCTTCCAGACACGTGTTTGTTCAGCGCCGTCAGGACTCCTGCCTAGGTGTGAGGGACAACTCGGGATTTTCCTCGAGTCGTGGAATGGCAATTGGGACGCGTCTCCACGTGAGGCGCGAGACCCAGGGTCCCTTTCCACATGCCACAGGGATCCTGGGATTCCTATCCATTTTCAAGAGGAGTCAGGCATCGTCTCCTTTGGAAGCATTGATCTCCTCGGATCCCTCGAGTTTTCAAAGGATGTGAGGCCTCCGGTCGCGATGAGGAGGATAACTAGGTCTTTCTCTGTGGTCTGCACAGGGTACTCAGACATCCTTTCGCCTTGGGAGATGCAAGACGAGCCTGCATTCAATTCACTGCAGGGATATCCGGCCTTACTTCGAGTCAGAGCATCTCGGTGTCCATTCCACTTGAGGCGACAAAATCAGGGTCCCTCTCACATACCTGTAGCTGAGAGAAGCCTCCTCTTGAGGTGCTTGTGGAAAGTTGGTATTCCTCTTGAGTCGAAGCCAGGGACTAAGCTCTCATCTCAAGTTAATTTGGGGTCCATGGAGCCCTTTCGTGTTGCTCCATTGACCTCAGGATCCCTCTAGACTTGAGACAGTGATCTTGGGTATTCTCTGGAGTGCCATCAAGAAAATCAAGGCTCCTTTCACTTTTGATGTGGAACACGGAATTGCTCTGCACGCAGTGCAGGGGAATCGGGCCTCATCTCGCGGCGAGGGGGAAGTCTCATGGTTTGTCTCGAGATGCGGCCGGAACTTGGGGTATATTCTCGAGTTATGACGGGGAGGGCCCTTCCAGACACGTGTTTGTTCAGCGACGTCTGGACTCCTGCCTAGGTGCTAGGGACACCTCGGGATTCTCCTCGAGTCTTCGCGGCAATTTGGACGCGTCTCCACGTGAGGCGGGAGACCCAGGGTCCGTTTTCACGTCCCACAGGGATCCTGGGACTCTTATCTATTTTCAAGAGGAGTCAGGCATCGTCTACTTTGGAAGCATTGATCTCCGCGGACCTCTTGAGTTTTCAAAGGATGTGAGGCCTCCGGTCCCGATGAGGCGGAGAAGTAGTTCTTTCTCTGTGGTCTCCACAGGGGATTCAGACATCCCGTCGTCTTGGGAGATGCAAGACGAGCCTGCATTGAATTCACTGCAGGCATATCCGGCTTTACTTCGAGTCAGAGCATCTCGGTGTCCATTCTACTTGAGGCCACAAATTCCAGGTGCCTCTCACATACCTGTAGCTGAGAGAAGCCTCCTCTTGAGGTGCTTGTGGAAAGTTGGTATTCCTCTTGAGTCGAAGCCAGGGACTAAGCTCTCATCTCGAGTTGATTTGGGGACCACGGAGCCCTTTCGTATTGCTCCAGTGACCTCAGGATCCCTCTAGACTTGAGACAGTGATCTTGGGTTTTCTCTGGAGTGCCATCAAGGAAATCAAGGCTCCTTTCACGTTTGATGTGGAACACGGAATTGCTCTGCACGCAGTGCAGGGGAATCGGGCCTCATCTCGCGGCGAGGGGGAAGTCTAATGGTTTTTCTCGAGTTCCGTCCGGAACATGGGGTATATTCTCGACTTACAATGGGGAGGGCCCTTCCAGACACGTGTTTGTTCAGCGACGTCAGGACTCCTGCCTAGGTGGGAGGGACTCCCGGGATTCTCCTCGAGTCTCGGCATGGCAATTGGGACGCGTCTCCACGTGAGGCGGCAGACCCAGGGTCCCTTTCCACGTGCCACAGGGTACCTGCGTCTCCTATCCATTTTCAGTAGGAGTCAGGCATCGTCTCCTTTGGAAGCATTGATCTCCGCGGACCTCTCGAGTTTTCAAAGGATGTGAGGCCTCCGGTCGCGAAGAGGTAGAGAACTAGGTCTTTCTCTGTGGTCTCCACAGGGGATTCAGACATCCCTTCGTATTGGGAGATGCAAGACGAGCCTGCATTCAATTCACTGCAGGGATATCCAGCCTTACTTCGTGTCAGAGCATCTCGGTGTCCATTCCACTTGAGGCCACAAACTCAGGGTCCCTATCACATACCAGTAGCTGAGAGAAGCCTCCTCTTGAGGTACTTGTGGAAATTTGGTATTCCCCTTGAGTCGAAGCCAGGGACTAAGCTCTCATCTCAACTTGATTTGGGGTCCACGGAAACCTTTCATGTTGCTACAGTGACCTCTGGATCCCTCTAGACATGAGACAGTGATCTTGGGTCTCCTCTGGAGTGCCATCAAGGAAATCAAGGCTCCTTTCATGTTTGTTGTGGAACACGGAATTGCTCTGCACGCAGTGCAGGGGAATCGGGCCTCATCTCGCGGCGAGGGGGAAGTCTCATGGTTTTTCTAGAGTTGCGGCCGGAACCTGGGGTATATTCTCGAGTTACCACGGGGAGGGCCCTTCCAGACACGGGTTTATTCAGCGACGTCAGGACTCCTGCCTAGGTGCGAGGTACACCTCGGGATTCTGCTCGAGTCTTGGCAAGGAAATTGGGATGCCTCTCCACGTGAGGCGTGAGACCCAGTGTCCCTTTCCACGTGCCACAGGGATCCTGGGACTCCTATCCATTTTCAAGAGGAGTCAGGCATCGTCTCCTTTGGAAGCATTGATCTCCACGGACCTCTCGAGTTTTCAAAGGATGTGAGGCCTCTGGTCGCGATGAGGCGGAGAACTAGGTCTTTCTCTGTGGTCTCCACAGGGGATTCAGACATCCCTTCGTCTTGGGAGATGCAAGACGAGCCTGCATTCAATTCACTGCAGGGATATCCGGCCTTACTTCGAGTCAGAGCATCTCGGTGTCCATTCCACTTGAGGCCACAAACTCAGGGTCCCTCTCACATACCTGTAGCTGAGAGAAGCCTCCTCTTGAGGTGCTTGTGGAAAGTTGGTATTCCTCTTGAGTCGAAGCCAGGGACTAAGCTCACATCTCGAGTTGATTTGGGGTCCACGGAGCCCTTTCTTTTTGCTCCAATGACCTCAGGATCCCTCTAGACTTGAGACAGTGATCTTGGGTTTTCTCTGGAGTGCCATCAAGGAAATCAAGTTTCCTTTCACGTTTGATGTGGAACACGGAATTGCTCTGCATGCAGTGCAGGGGAATCGGGCCTCATCTCGCGGCGAGGTGGAAGTCTCATTGTTTTTCTCGAGTTGCGGCCGGAACCTGGGGTATATTCTCGAGTTACGATGGGGAGGGCCCTTCCAGACACGGGTTTATTCAGCGACGTCCTGACTCCTGCCTAGGTGCGAGGGACACCTCGGGATTCTCCTCGAATCTTGGCAAGGAAATTGGGATGCCTCTCCACGTGAGGCGGGAGACCCAGGGTCCCTTTCCACGTGCCACAGGGATCCTGGGACTCCTATCCATTTTCAAGAGGAGTCAGGCATCGTCTCCTTTGGAAGCATTGATCTCCACGGACCTCTCGAGTTTTCAAAGGATGTGAGGCCTCTGGTCGCGATGAGGCGGAGAACTAGGTCTTTCTCTGTGGTCTCCACAGGGGATTCAGACATCCCTTCGTCTTGGGAGATGCAAGACGAGCCTGCATTCAATTCACTGCAGGGATATCCGGCCTTACTTCGAGTCAGAGCATCTCGGTGTCCATTCCACTTGAGGCCACAAACTCAGGGTACCTCTCACATACCTGTAGCTGTGAGAAGCCTCCTCTTGAGGTGCTTGTGGAAAGTTGGTATTCCTCTTGAGTCGAAGCCAGGGACTAAGCTCACATCTCTATCTGATTTGGGGTCCACGGAGCCCTTTCTTGTTGCTCCAGTGACCTCAGGATCCCTCTAGACTTGAGACAGTTATCTTGGGTTTTCTCTGGAGTGCCATCAAGGAAATCAAGGCTCCTTTCACGTTTGATGTGGAACACGGAATTGCTCTGCACGCATTGCAGGGGAATCGGGCCTCATCTCGCGGCGAGGGGGAAGTCTCATTGTTTTTCTCGAGTTGCGGCCGGAACCTGGGGTATATTCTCGAGTTACGACGGGGAGGGCCTTTCCAGACACGTGTTTGTTCAGCGACATCAGGACTCCTGCCTAGGTGCGAGGGACACCTCGGGATTCTCCTCGAGTCTTGGCATGGCAATTGGGACGCGTCTCCACGTGAGGCGGGAGACCCAGGGTCCCTTTCCACGTGCCACAGGGATCCTGGGACTCCTATCCATTTTCAAGAGGAGTCAGGCATCGTCTCCTTTGGAAGCGTTGATTGCCGCGGACCTCTCGAGTTTTCAAAGGATGTGAGGCCTCCGGTCGCAATCAGGCGGAAAACTAGGTCTTTCTCTGTGGTCTGCACAGGGTACTCAGACATCCTTTCGCCTTGGGAGATGCAAGACGAGCCTGCATTCAATTCACTGCAGGGATATACGGCCTTACTTCGAGTCAGAGCATCTCGGTGTCCATTCCACTTGAGGCCACAAACTCAGGGTCCCTCTCACATACCAGTAGCTGAGAGAAGCCTCCTCTTGAGGTGCTTGTCGAAAGTTGGTATTCCTCTTGAGTCCAAGCCAGGGACTAAGCTTTCATCTCGAGTTGATTTGGGGTCCACGGAGTCCTTTCGTGTTGCTCCAGTGACCTCAGGATCCCTCTAGACTTGAGACAGTGATCTTGGGTTTTGTCTGGAGTGCCATCAAGGAAATCAAGGCTCCTTTCACGTTTGATGTGGAACACCGAATTGTTCTGCACCCAGTGCAGGGGAATCGGGCCTCATCTCGCGGAGAAAGGGAAGTCTCATGGTTTTTCTCGAGTTGAGGCCGGAACCTGGGGTATATTCTCGAGTTACGACTGGGAGGGCCCTTCCAGACACGGGTTTGTTCAGCGACGTCAGGACTCCTGCCTAGGTGCGAGGGACAACTCGGGATTCTCCTCGAGTCTTGGCAAGGAAATTGGGATGCCTCTCAACGTGAGGTGGGAGACCCAGGGTCCCTTTCCACGTGCCAGAGGGATCCTGGGACTCCTATCCATTTTCAAGAGGAGTCAGGCATCGTCTCCTTTGGAAGCATTGATCTCCGCGGACCTCTCGAGTTTTCAAAGGATGTGAGGCCTCCGGTCGCGATGAGGCGGAGAACGAGGTCTTTCTCTGTGGTCTCCACAGGGGATTCAGACATCCCTTCGTCTTGGGAGATGAAAGACGAGCCTGAATTCAATTCACTGCAGGGATATCCGGCCTTACTTCGAGTCAGAGCATCTCGGTGTCCTTTCCACTTGAGGCCACAAACTCAGGGTCCCTCTCACATACCTGTAGCTGAGAGAAGCCTCCTCTTGAGGTGCTTGTGGAAAGTTGGTATTCCTCTTGAGTCGAAGCCAGGGACTAAGCTCTCATTTCGAGTTGATTTGGGGTCCACGAAGCCCTTTCGTGTTGCTCCAGTGACCTCAGGATCCCTCTAGACTTGAGACAGTGAACTTGGGTTTTCTCTGGAGTGCCATCAAGGAAATCAAGGCTCCTTTCACGTTTGATGTGGAAAACGGAATTGCTCTGCACGCAGTGCAGGGGAATCGGGCCTCATCTCGCGGCGAGGTGGAAGTCTCATGGGTTTTGTCGAGTTGCGGCCGGAACCTTCGGTATATTCTCGAGTTACGACGGGGAGGGCCCTTCCAGACATGTGTTTGTTCAGCGACGTCAGGACTCCTGCCTAGGTGCGAGGGACACCTCGGGATTCTCCTCGAGTCTTGGCATGGCAATTGGGACGCGTCTCCACGTGAGGCGGGAGATCCAGGGTCCCTTTCCACGTGCCACAGGGATCCTGGGACTCCTATCCATTTTCAAGAAGGGTCAGGCATCTTCTCCTTTGGAAGCATTGATCTCCGCGTACCTCTCGAGTTTTCAAAGGATGTGAGGCCTCCGGTCGCGATGAGGCGGAGAACTCGGTCTTTCTCTGTGATCTCCACAGGGGATTCAGACATCCCTTCGTCTTGGGAGATGCAAGACGAGCCTGCATTCACTTCACTCCAGGGATATCCGGCCTTACTTCGAGTCAGAGCATCTCGGTGTCCATTCCACTTGAGGCCACAAACTCAGGGGCCCTCTCACATACCTGTAGTTGAGAGAAGCCTCCTCCTGAGGTGCTTGTGGAAATTTGGTATTCCTCTTGAGTCGAAGCCAGGGACTAAGCTCTCATCTCGAATTGATTTGGGGTCCACGGAGCCCTTTCCTGTTGCTCCAGTGACCTCAGGATCCCTCTAGAATTGAGACAGTGATCTTGGGTTTTCTCTGGAGTGCCATCAAGGAAATCAAGGCTCCTTTCATTTTTGATGTGGAATACGGAATTGCTCTGCACGCAGTGCAGGGGAATCGGGCCTCATCTCGCGGCGAGGGGGAAGTCTCATGGTTTTTCTCGAGTTGCGGCCGGAACCTGGGGTATATTCTCGAGTTACGACGGGGAGGGCCCTTCCAGACACGTGTTTTTTCAGCGACCTCAGGACACCTGCCTAGGTGCGAGGGACACCTCGGAATTCTCCTCGAGTCTTGGCATGGCAATTGGGATGTGTCTCCACGTGAGGCGGGAGACCCAGGGTCCCTTTCCACGTGACACACGGATCCTGGGACTCCTATCCATTTTCAAGAGGAGTCAGGCATCGTCTCCTTTGGAAGCATTGATGTCTGCAGAACTCTCGAGTTTTCAAACGATATGATGCCTCCGGTTGATTTGAGGTGGATGACTAGGTCTTTCTCTTTGGTCTCCACAGGGGATTCAGACAACCCTTCGTCTTGGGAGATCAAAGGCGAGCCTGCATTCAATTCACTGCAGGGATATCCGGCCTTACTTCGAGTCAGAGCATCTCGGTGTCCATTCCACTTGAGGCCACAAACTCAGGGTCCCTCTCATATACCTGTAGCTGAGAGAAGCCTCCTCTTGAGGTGCTTGTGGAAAGTTGCTATTACTCTTGAGTCGAAGCCCGGGACTAAGCTCTCATCTCGAGTTGATTTGGGGTCCACGCAGCCCTTTCGTGTTGCTCCAGTGACCTCAGGATCCCTCTAGACTTGAGACAGTCATCTTGGGTTTTCTCTGCCGTGCCATCAAGGAAATCAAGGCTCCTTTCACGTTTGATGTGGAACACGGAATTGCTCTGCACGCAGTGCAGGGAAATCGGGCCTCATCCAGCGGCGAGGGGAAGTCTCATGGTTTTTCTCGAGTTGTAGCCGGAACCTGGGTTATATTCTCGAGTTACGACGGGGAGGGCCCTTCCAGACACGTGTTTGTTCAGCGACGTCAGGACTCCTGCCTAGGTGCGAGGGAAACCTCGGGATTCTCCTGGAGTCTTGGCATGGCAATTGGGACGCGTCTCCACGTGAGGCGGGAGACCCAGGGTCCCTTTCGACGTGCCACAGGGATCCTGGGACTCCTATCCATTTCCAAGAAGAGTCAGGCATCGTCTCCTTTGGAAGCATTGATCTCCGCGGACCTCTCGAGTTTTCAAAGGATGTGAGGCCTCCGATCTCGATGAGGCGGAGAACGAGGTCTTTCTCTGTGGTCTCCACAGGGGATTCAGACAACCCTTCGTCTTGGGAGATGCAAGAAGAGCCTGCATTCAATTCATTGCAGGGATATCCGGCCTTACTTCGAGTCAGAGCATCTCGGTGTCCATTCCACTTGAGGCCACAAACTCAGGGTCCCTCTCACATACCTGTAGCTGAGAGAAGCCTCCTCTTGAGTTGCTTGTGGAAAGTTGATTTTCCTCTTGAGTCGAAGCCAGGGACTAAGCTCTCATCTCTAGTTGATTTGGGGTCCACGCAGCCCTTTCGTGTTGCTCCAGTGACCTCAGGATCCCTCTAGACTTGAGACAGTGATCTTGGGTTTTCTCTGGAGTGCCATCAAGGAAATCAAGGCTCCTTTCACGTTTGATGTGGAACACGGATTGCTCTGCTCGCAGTGGAGGGGAATCGGGTCTCATCTCGAGGCAAGGGGGATGTCTCATGGTTTTTCTCAAGTTGCGGCCGAAACCTGGGGTATATTCTCGAGTTACGACGGGGAGGGCCCTTCCAGAAACGTGTTTGTTCAGCGACGTCAGGACTCCTGCCTAGGTGCGAGGGACACCTCGGGATTCTCCTCGAGTCTTGGCATGGCAATTGGGACGCGTCTCCACGTGAGGCGGGAGACCCAGGGTCCCTTTCCACGTGCCACACGGATCCTGGGACTCCTATCCATTTTCAAGAGGAGTCAGGCATCGTCTCCTTTGGAAGCATTGATCTCCGCGGACCGCTCGAGTTTTCAAAGGATGTGAGGCCTCCGGTCGCGATGAGGCGGAGAACGAGGTCTTTCTCTGTGGTCTCCACAGGGGATTCAGACATCCCTTCGTCTTGGGAGATGCAAGACGAGCCTGCATTCAATCCACTGCAGGGATATCCGGCCTTACTTCAAGTCAGAGCATCTCGGTGTCCATTCCACTTGAGGCCACAAACTCAGGGTCCCTCTCACATACCTGTAGCTGAGAGAAGCCTCCTCTTGAGGTGCTTCTGTAAAGTTGGTATTCCTCTTGAGTCGAAGCCAGGGACTAAGCTCTCATCTCGAGTTGATTTGGGGTTCACAGAGCCCTTTCGTGTTGCTCCAGTGACCTCAGGATCCCTCTAGACTTGAAACAGTGATCTTGGGTTTTCTCTGGAGTGCCATTAAGGAATTCAAGGCTCCTTTCACTTTTGATGTGGAACACGGAATTGGTCTGCACGCAGTGCAGGGGAATCGGGCCTCATCTCGCGGGGAGGGGGAAGTCTCATGGTTTTTCTCGAGTTGCGGCCGGAACCTGGGGTATATTCTCGAGTTACGATGGGGAGGGCCCTTCCAGACACAGGTTTGTTCAGCGACGTGAGGACTCCTGCCTAGGTGCGAGGGACACCTCGGGATTCTCCTCGAGTCTTGGCATGGCAATTTTGACGCGTCTCCACGTGAGGCGGGAGACCCAATGTCCCTTTCCACGTGCCACAGGGATCCTGGGACTCCTATCCATTTTCAAGAAGGGTCAGGCATCTTCTCCTTTGGAAGCATTGATCTCCGCGTACCTCTCGAGTTTTCAAAGGATGTGAGGCCTCTGGTCGCGATGAGGCGGAGAACTCGGTCTTTCTCTGTGATCTCCACAGGGGATTCAGACATCCCTTCGTCTTGGGAGATGCAAGACGAGCCTGCATTCAACTCACTGTTGGGATATCCGGACTTACTTTGAGTCAGAGCATCTCGGTGTCCATTCCACTTGAGGCTACAAACTCAGGGGCCCTCTCACATACCTGTAGTTGAGAGAAGCCTCCTCCTGAGGTGCTTGTGGAAAGTTGGTATTCCTCTTGAGTCTAAGCCAGGGACTAAGCTCTCATCTCGAGTTGATTTGCGGTTCACGGAGCACTTTCGTGTTGCTCCAGTGACCTCAGGATCCCTCTAGACTTGAGACAGTGATCTTGGGTTTTCTCTGGAGTGCCATCAAGGAAATCAAGGCTCCTTTCACGTTTGATGTGGAACACGAAATTGCTCTGCATTCAGTGCAGGGGAATCGGGCCTCAACTCACGGCGAGGGGGAAATCTCATGGTTTTTCTTGAGTTGCGGCCAGAACCTGGGGTATATTCTCGAGTAACGACGGGGAGGGCCCTTCTAGACACGTGTTTGTTCAGAGACATCAGGACACCTGCCTAGGTGCGAGGGAAACCTCGGGATTCTCCTCGAGTCTTGGCATGGTAATTGGGACGCGTCTCCACATGAGGCGGGAGACCCAGGGTCCCTTTCCACGTGCCACAGGGATCCTGGGACTCCTATCCATTTTCAAGAGGAGTCAGGCATCGTCTCCTTTGGAAGCATTGATCTCCGCGGACCTCTCGAGTTTTCAAAGGATGTGAGGCCTCCGGTCGCGATGAGGCGGAGAACTCGGTCTTTCTCTGTGGTCTCCACAGGGGATTCAGACATCCCTTCGTCTTGGGAGATGCAAGACGAGACTGCATTCAATTCACTGCAGGGATATCCGGCCTTACTTTGAGTCAGAGTATCTCGGTGTCCATTCCACTTAAGGCCACAAACTCAGGGGCCCTCTCACATACCTGTAGTTGAGAGAAGCCTCCTCCTGAGGTGCTTGTGGAAAGTTGGTATTCCTCTTGAGTCGAAGCCAGGGACTAAGCTCTCATCTCGAATTGATTTGGGGTCCACGGAGCCCTTTCCTGTTGCTCCAGTGACCTCAGGATCCCTCTAGAATTGAGACAGTGATCTTGGGTTTTCTCTGGAGTGCCATCAAGGAAATCAAGGCTCCTTTCATTTTTGATGTGGAATACGGAATTGCTCTGCACGCAGTGCAGGGGAATCGGGCCTCATCTCGCGGCGAGGGGGAAGTCTCATGGTTTATCTCGAGTTGCGGCCGGAACCTGGGGTATATTCTCGAGTTACGACGGGGAGGGCCCTTCCAGACACGTGTTTTTTCAGCGACCTCAGGACACCTGCCTAGGTGTGAGGGACACCTCGGAATTCTCCTCGAGTCTTGGCATGGCAATTGGGATGTGTCTCCACGTGAGGCGGGAGACCCAGGGTCCCTTTCCACGTGCCACACGGATCCTGGGACTCCTATCCATTTTCAAGAGGAGTCAGGCATCGTTTCCTTTGGAAGCATTGATGTCTGCAGACCTCTCGAGTTTTCAAAGGATATGATGCCTCCGGTTGCGTTGAGGTGGATGACTAGGTCTTTCTCTTTGGTCTCCACAGGGGATTCAGACAACCCTTCGTCTTGGGAGATCAAAGGCGAGCCTGCATTCAATTCACTGCAGGGATATCCGGCCTTACTTCGAGTCAGAGCATCTCGGTGTCCATTCCACTTGAGGCCACAAACTCAGGGTCCCTCTCACATACCTGTAGCTGAGAGAAGCCTCCTGTTGTGGTGCTTGTGGAAAGTTGGTATTCCTCTTGAGTCGAAGCCAGGGACTAAGCTCTCATCTCGAGTTGATTTGGGGTCCACGGAGCCCTTTCGTGTTGCTCCAGTGACCTCAGGATCCCTCTAGACTTGAGACAGTGAACTTGGGTTTTCTCTGGAGTGACATCAAGGAAATCAAGGCTCCTTTCACGTTTGATGTGGAAAACGGAATTGCTCTGCATGCAGTGCAGGGGAATCGGGCCTCATCTCGCGGCGAGGTGGAAGTCTCATGGTTTTTCTCGAGTTGCGGCCGGAACCTTCGGTATATTCTCGAGTTACGACGGGGAGGGCCCTTCCAGACATGTGTTTGTTCAGCGACGTCAGGACTCCTGCCTAGGTGCGAGGGACACCTCGGGATTCTCCTCGAGTCTTGGCATGGCAATTGGGACGCGTCTCCACGTGAGGCGGGAGATCCAGGGTCCCTTTCCACGTGCCACAGGGATCCTGGGACTCCTATCCATTTTCAAGAAGGGTCAGGCATCTTCTCCTTTGGAAGCATTGATCTCCACGGACCTCTCGAGTTTTCAAAGGATGTGAGGCCTCCGGTCGCGATGAGGCGGAGAACTCGGTCTTTCTCTGTGGTCTCCACAGGGGATTCAGACATCCCTTCGTCTTGGGAGATGCAAGACGAGCCTGCATTCAATTCAGTGCATGGATATCCGGCCTTAATTCGAGTCAGAGCATCTCGGTGTCCATTCCACTTGAAGCCACAAACTCAGGGTCCCTCTCACATACCTGTAGCTGAGAGAAGCCTCCTCTTGAGGTGCTTGTGGAAAGTTTGTATTCCACTTGATTCGAAGCCAGGGACTAAGCTCTCATCACGAGTTGATTTGGGGTCCACGGAGCCTTTTGGTGTTGCTCCAGTGACCTCAGGATCCCTCTAGACTTGAGACAGTGATCTTGGGTTTTCTCTGGAGTGCCATCAAGGAAATCAAGTCTCCTTTCACGTTTAGTGTGGAACACGGAATTGTTCTGCACGCAGTGCAGGGGAATCGGGCCTCATCTCGCGGCGAAGGGGAAGTCTCATGGTGTTTCTCGAGTTGTGGCCGGAACCTGGGGTATATTTTCGAGTTACGACGGGGAGGGCCCTTCCAGACACGTGTTTGTTCAGCGACGTCAGGACTCCTGCCTAGGTGCGAGGGACACCTCGGGATACTCCTCGAGTCTTGGCATGGCAATTGGGACGCGTATCCACGTGAGGGGGGAGACCCAGGCTCCCTTTCCACGTGCCACAGGGATCCTGGGACTTCTATCCATTTTCAAGAGGAGTCAGGCATCGTCTCCTTTGGAAGCATTGATCTCCTCAGACATCTCGAGTTTTCAAAGGATGTGAGGCCTCCGGTCGCGTTGAGGCGGAGGACTAGGACATTCTCTGTGATCTCCACAGGGGATTCAGACATCCCTTCGTCTTGGGAGATGCAAGACGAGCCTGCATTCAATTCACTGCAGGGATATCCAGCCTTACTTCGAGTCGAGCATCTCGGTGTCCATTCCACTTAAGGCCACAAACTCGGGGTCCCTCTCACATACCTGTAGCTGAGAGAAGCCTCCTCTTGAGGTGCTTGTGGAAAGTTGGTATTCCTCTTCAGTCGAAGCCAGGGACTAAGCTCACATCTCTAGCTGATTTGGGGTCCACGGAGCCCTTTCTTGTTGCTCCAGTGACCTCAGGATCCCTCTAGACTTGAGACAGTGATCTTGGGTTTTCTCTGGAGTGCCATCAAGGAAATCAAGGCTCCTTTCATTTTTGATGTGGAATACGGAATTGCTCTGCACGCAGGGCAGGGGAATCGGGCCTCATATCGCGGCGAGGGGGAAGTCTCATGGTTTTTCTCGAGTTGTGGCCGGAACCTGGGGTATATTCTCGAGTTACGACGGGGAGGGCCCTTCCAGACACGTGTTGGTTAAGCGAGGTCTGGACTCCTGCCTAGGTGCGAGGGACACCTCGGGATTCTCCTCGAGTCTTGGCATGGCAATTGGGACGCGTCTCCACGTGAGGCGGGAGACCCAGGGTCCCTTTCCACGTGCCACAGGGATCCTGGGACTCCTATCCATTTTCTGGAGATGTCAGGCATCGTCTTCTTTGGAAGCATTGATCTCCGCAGACCTCTCGAGTTTTCAAAGGATTTGAGGCCTCCGGACGCAATGAGGCGGAGGAGTACTTCTTTCTCTGTGGTCTCCACAGGGGATTCAGACATCCCTTCGTCTTGGGAGATGCAAGATGAGCCTGCATTCAATTCACTGCAGGGATATCCGGCCTTACTTCGAGTCAGAGCATCTCGGTGTCCATTCCACTTGAAGCCACAAACTCAGGGTCCCTCTCACATACCTGTTGCTGAGAGAAGCCTCCTCTTGAGGTGCTTGTGGAAAGTTGGTATTCCTCTTGAGTCGAAGCCAGGGACTAAGCTCTCATTTCGAGTTGATTTGGGGTCCACGGAGCCCTTTCGTGTTGCTCCAGTGACCTCAGGATCCCTCTAGACTTGAGACAGTGATCTTGGGTTTTCTCCAGAGTGCCATCAAAGAAATCAAGGCACCTTTCACGTTTGATGTGGAACACGGAATTGCTCTGCACGCAGTGCAGGGGAATCGGGCCTCATCTCGAGGCGAGGGGGAAGTCTCATGGTTTTTCTCGAGTTGCGGCCGGAACCTCGGGTATATTCTCGAGTTACGACGGGGAGGGCCCTTCCAGACACGTGTTTGTTCAGCGACGTCAGGACTCCTGCCTAGGTGCGAGGGACACCTCGGGATTCTCCTCGAGTCTTGGCATGGCAATGGGGAAGCGTCTCCACGTGAGGCGGGAGACCCAGTGTCCCTTTCCACGTGCCACAGGGATCCTGGGACTCCTATCCATTTTCAAGAGGAGTCAGGCATCGTCTCCTTTGGAAGCATTGATCTCCGCGGACCTCTCGAATTTTCAAAGGATGTGAGGCACCCGGTCGCTATGAGGCGGAGAATTAGGTCTTTCTCTGTGGTTTCCACAGGGGATTCAGACATCCCTTCGTCTTGCGAGATGCAAGACGAGCCTGCATTCAATTCACTGCAGGGATATCCGGCCTTACTTCGAGTCAGAGCATCTCGGTGTCCATTCCATTTGAGGCTACATCTTCAGGGTCCCTCAAATATACGTGGTGCTGAGAGAAACCTCCTCTTGAGGTCCTTGTGCAAAGTTGGTATTCCTCTTGAGTCTAAGCCAGGGTCTAAGCTCTCATCTCGAGTTGATCTGGGGTCCACGAAGCCCTTTCGTGTTGCTCCAGTGACCTCAGCATCCCTCTAGACTTGAGACAGTGATCTTGGGTTTTCCCTGGAGTGCCATCAAGGAAATCAAGGCTCCTTTCACGTTTGATGTGGAACACGGAATTGCTCTGCACGCAGTCCAGGGGAATCGGGCCTCATCTAGCGGCGAGGGGGAAGTCTCATGGTTTTTCTCGAGTTGCGGCCGGAACCTCGGGTATATTCTCGAGTTACGACGGGGAGGGTCCTTCCAGACACGTGTTTGTTCAGCGACGTTAGGACTCCTGCCTAGGTGCGAGGGACACCTCGGGATTCTCCTCGAGTCTTGGCATGGCAATGGGGACACGTCTCCACGGGAGCCAGGAGACCCAGGGTCCCTTTCCACGTGCCACACGGATCCTGGGACTCCTATCCATTTTCAAGAGGAGTCAGGCATCGTCTCCTTTGGAAGCATTGATGTCTGCAGACCTCTCGAGTTTTCAAAGGATATGATGCCTCCGGTTGCGTTGAGGTTGATGACTAGGTCTTTCTCTTTGGTCTCCACAGGGGATTCAGACAACCCTTCGTCTTGGGAGATCAAAGGCGAGCCTGCATTCAATTCACTGCAGGGATATCCGGCCTTACTTCGAGTCAGAGCATCTCGGTGTCCATTCCACTTGAGGCCACAAACTCAGGGTCCCTCTCACATACCTGTAGCTGAGAGAAGCCTCCTCTTGAGGTGCTTATGGAAAGTTGCTATTACTCTTGAGTCGAAGCCCGGGACTAAGCTCTCATCTCGAGTTGATTTGGGGTCCAAGCAGCCCTTTCGTGTTGCTCCAGTGACCTCAGGATCCCTCTAGACTTGAGACAGTCATCTTGGGTTTTCTCTGCCGTGCCATCAAGGAAATCAAGGCTCCTTTCACGTTTGATGTGGAACACGGAATTGCTCTGCACGCAGTGCAGGGAAATCGGGCCTCATCCAGCGGCGAGGGGAAGTCTCATGGTTTTTCTCGAGTTGTAGCCGGAACCTGGGTTATATTCTCGAGTTACGACGGGGAGGGCCCTTCCAGACACGTGTTTGTTCAGCGACGTCAGGACTCCTGCCTAGGTGCGAGGGAAACCTCGGGATTCTCCTGGAGTCTTGGCATGGCAATTGGGACGCGTCTCCACGTGAGGCGGGAGACCCAGGGTCCCTTTCGACGAGCCACAGGGATCCTGGGACTCCTATCCATTTCCAAGAAGAGTCAGGCATCGTCTCCTTTGGAAGCATTGATCTCCGCGGACCTCTCGAGTTTTCAAAGGATGTGAGGCCTCCGATCTCGATGAGGCGGAGAACGAGGTCTTTCTCTGTGGTCTCCACAGGGGATTCAGACAACCCTTCGTCTTGGGAGATGCAAGAAGAGCCTGCATTCAATTCATTGCAGGGATATCCGGCCTTACTTCGAGTCAGAGCATCTCGGTGTCCATTCCACTTGAGGCCACAAACTCAGGGTCCCTCTCACATACCTGTAGCTGAGAGAAGCCTCCTCTTGAGTTGCTTGTGGAAAGTTGATTTTCCTCTTGAGTCGAAGCCAGGGACTAAGCTCTCATCTCGAGTTGATTTGGGGTCCACGCAGCCCTTTCGTGTTGCTCCAGTGACCTCAGGATCCCTCTAGACTTGAGACAGTGATCTTGGGTTTTCTCTGGAGTGCCATCAAGGAAATCAAGGCTCCTTTCACGTTTGATGTGGAACACGGATTGCTCTGCTCGCAGTGGAGGGGAATCGGGTCTCATCTCGAGGCAAGGGGGATGTCTCATGGTTTTTCTCAAGTTGCGGCCGAAACCTGGGGTATATTCTCGAGTTACGACGGGGAGGGCCCTTCCAGAAACGTGTTTGTTCAGCGACCTCAGGACTCCTGCCTAGGTGCGAGGGACACCTCGGGATTCTCCTCGAGTCTTGGCATGGCAATTGGGACGCGTCTCTAAGTGAGGCGGGAGACCCAGGGTCCCTTTCCACGTGCCACACGGATCCTGGGACTCCTATCCATTTTCAAGAGGAGTCAGGCATCGTCTCCTTTGGAAGCATTGATCTCCGCGGACCGCTCGAGTTTTCAAAGGATGTGAGGCCTCCGGTCGCGATGAGGCGGAGAACGAGGTCTTTCTCTGTGGTCTCCACAGGGGATTCAGACATCCCTTCGTCTTGGGAGATGCAAGACGAGCCTGCATTCAATCCACTGCAGGGATATCCGGCCTTACTTCGAGTCAGAGCATCTCGGTGTCCATTCCACTTGAGGCCACAAACTCAGGGTCCCTCTCACATACCTGTAGCTGAGAGAAGCCTCCTCTTGAGGTGCTTCTGTAAAGTTGGTATTCCTCTTGAGTCGAAGCCAGGGACTAAGCTCTCATCTCGAGTTGATTTGGGGTTCACAGAGCCATTTCGTGTTGCTCCAGTGACCTCAGGATCCCTCTAGACTTGAAACAGTGATCTTGGGTTTTCTCTGGAGTGCCATTAAGGAATTCAAGGCTCCTTTCACTTTTGATGTGGAACACGGAATTGGTCTGCACGCAGTGCAGGGGAATCGGGCCTCATCTCGCGGGGAGGGGGAAGTCTCATGGTTTTTCTCGAGTTGCGGCCGGAACCTGGGGTATATTCTCGAGTTACGATGGGGAGGGCCCTTCCAGACACAATTTTGTTCAGCGACGTGAGGACTCCTGCCTAGGTGCGAGGGACACCTCGGGATTCTCCTCGAGTCTTGGCATGGCAATTTTGACGCGTCTCCACGTGAGGCGGGAAACCCAATGTCCCTTTCCACGTGCCACAGGGATCCTGGGACTCCTATCCATTTTCAAGAGGAGTCAGGCATCGTCTCCTTTGGAAACATTGATCTTCGCGGACCTCTCGAGTTTTCAAAGGATGTGAGGCCTCCGGTCGCGATGAGGCGGAGAACGAGGTCTTTCTCTGTGGTCTCCACAGGGGATTCAGTCATCCCTTCGTCTTGGGAGATGCAAGACGAGCCTGCATTCAATTCACTGCAGGGATATCCGGCCTTACTTCGAGTCAGAGCATCTCGGTGTCCATTCCACTTGAGGCCACAAACTCAGGGTCCCTCTCACATACCTGTAGCTGAGAGAAGCCTCCTCTTGAGGTGCTTGTGGAAAGTTGGTATTCCTCTTGAGTCGAAGCCAGGGACTAAGCTCTCATCTCGAGTTGATTTGGGGTCCACGGAGCCCTTTCGTGTTGCTCCAGTGACCTCAGGATCCCTCTAGACTTGAGACAGTGAACTTGGGTTTTCTCTGGAGTGCCATCAAGGAAATCAAGGCTCCTTTCACGTTTGATGTGGAAAACGGAATTGCTCTGCACGCAGTGCAGGGGAATCGGGCCTCATCTCGCGGCGAGGGGGAAGTCTCATGGTTTTTCTCGAGTTGCGGCTGGAACCTTCGGTATATTCTCGAGTTACGACGGGGAGGGCCCTTCCAGACATGTGTTTGTTCAGCGACGTCAGGACTCCTGCCTAGGTGCGAGGGACACCTCGGGATTCTCCTCGAGTCTTGGCATGGTAATTGGGACGCGTCTCCACATGAGGCGGGAGACCCAGGGTCCCTTTCCACGTGCCACAGGGATCCTGGGACTCCTATCCATTTTCAAGAGGAGTCAGGCATCGTCTCCTTTGGAAGCATTGATCTCCGCGGACCTCTCGAGTTTTCAAAGGATGTGAGGCCTCCGGTCGCGATGAGGCGGAGAACTCCGTCTTTCTCTGTGGTCTCCACAGGGGATTCAGACATCCCTTCGTCTTGGGAGATGCAAGACGAGCCTGCATTCAATTCACTGCAGGGATATCCGGCCTTACTTTGAGTCAGAGTATCTCGGTGTCCATTCCACTTAAGGCCACAAACTCAGGGGCCCTCTCACATACCTGTAGTTGAGAGAAGCCTCCTCCTGAGGTGCTTGTGGAAAATTGGTATTCCTCTTGAGTCGAAGCCAGGGACTAAGCTCTCATCTCGAGTTGATTTGGGGTCCACGGAGCCCTTTCCTGTTGCTCCAGTGACCTCAGGATCCCTCTAGAATTGAGACAGTGATCTTGGGTTTTCTCTGGAGTGCCATCAAGGAAATCAAGGCTCCTTTCATTTTTGATGAGGAATACGGAATTGCTCTGCACGCAGTGCAGGGGAATCGGGCCTCATCTCGCGGCGAGGGGGAAGTCTCATGGTTTATCTCGAGTTGCGGCCGGAACCTGGGGTATATTCTCGAGTTACGACGGGGAGGGCCCTTCCAGACACGTGTTTTTTCAGCGACCTCAGGACACCTGCCTAGGTGCGAGGGACACCTCGGAATTCTCCTCGAGTCTTGGCATGGCAATTGGGATGTGTCTCCACGTGAGGCGGGAGACCCAGGGTCCCTTTCCACGTGCCACACTGATCCTGGGACTCCTATCCATTTTCAAGAGGAGTCAGGCATCGTCTCCTTTGGAAGCATTGATGTCTGCAGACCTCTCGAGTTTTCAAAGGATATGATGCCTCCGGTTGCGTTGAGGTGGATGACTAGGTCTTTCTCTTTGGTCTCCACAGGGGATTCAGACAACCCTTCGTCTTGGGAGATCAAAGGCGAGCCTGCATTCAATTCACTGCAGGGATATCCGGCCTTACTTCGAGTCAGAGCATCTCGGTGTCCATTCCACTTGAGGCCACAAACTCAGGGTCCCTCTCACATACCTGTAGCTGAGAGAAGCCGCCTCTTGAGGTGCTTGTGGAAAGTTGCTATTATTCTTGAGTCGAAGCCAGGGACTAAGCTCTCATCTCGAGTTGATTTGGGGTCCACGCAGCCCTTTCGTGTTGCTCCAGTGACCTCAGGATCCCTCTAGACTTGAGACTGTGATCTTGGGTTTTCTCTGCAGTGCCATCAAGGAAATCAAGGCTCCTTTCACGTTTGATGTGGAACACGGAATTGCTCTGCACGCAGTGCAGGGGAATCGGGCCTCATCTCGCGGCGAGGGGGAAGTCTCATGGTTTTTCTCGAGTTGCGGCTGGAACCTTCGGTATATTCTCGAGTTACGACGGGGAGGGCCCTTCCAGACATGTGTTTGTTCAGCGACGTCAGGACTCCTGCCTAGGTGCGAGGGACACCTCGGGATTCTCCTCGAGTCTTGGCATGGCAATTGGGACGCGTCTCCACGTGAGGCGGGAGATCCCGGGTCCCTTTCCACGTGCCACAGGGATCCTGGGACTCCTATCCATTTTCAAGAAGGGTCAGGCATCTTCTCCTTTGGAAGCATTGATCTCCGCGGACCTCTCGAGTTTTCAAAGGATGTGAGGCCTCCGGTCGCGATGAGGCGGAGAACTCGGTCTTTCTCTGTGATCTCCACAGGGGATTCAGACATCCCTTCGTCTTGGGAGATGCAAGACGAGCCTGCATTCAACTCACTGTTGGGATATCCGGACTTACTTTGAGTCAGAGCATCTCAGTGTCCATTCCACTTGAGGCCACAAACTCAGGGTCCCTCTCACATACCTGTAGTTGAGAGAAGCCTCCTCCTGAGGTGCTTGTGGAAAGTTGGTATTCCTCTTGAGTCTAAGCCAGGGACTAAGCTCTCATCTCGAGTTGATTTGGGGTTCACGGAGCACTTTTGTGTTGCTCCAGTGACCTCAGGATCCCTCTAGACTTGAGACAGTGATCTTGGGTTTTCTCTGGAGTGCCATCAAGGAAATCAAGGCTCCTTTCACGTTTGATGTGGAACACGAAATTGCTCTGCATGCAGTGCAGGGGAATCGGGCCTCAACTCACGGCGAGGGGGAAATCTCATGGTTTTTCTTGAGTTGCGGCCAGAACCTGGGGTATATTCTCGAGTAACGACGGGGAGGGCCCTTCTAGACACGTGTTTGTTCAGAGACATCAGGACACCTGCCTAGGTGCGAGGGAAACCTCGGGATTCTCCTCGAGTCTTGGCATGGTAATTGGGACGCGTCTCCACATGAGGCGGGAGACCCAGGGTCCCTTTCCACGTGCCACAGGGATCCTGGGACTCCTATCCATTTTCAAGAGGAGTCAGGCATCGTCTCCTTTGGAAGCATTGATCTCCGCGGACCTCTCGAGTTTTCAAAGGATGTGAGGCCTCCGGTCGCGATGAGGTGGAGAACTCGGTCTTTCTCTGTGGTCTCCACAGGGGATTCAGACATCCCTTCGTCTTGGGAGATGCAAGACGAGCCTGCATTCAATTCACTGCAGGGATATCCGGCCTTACTTTGAGTCAGAGTATCTCGGTGTCCATTCCACTTAAGGCCACAAACTCAGGGGCCCTCTCACATACCTGTAGTTGAGAGAAGCCTCCTCCTGAGGTGCTTGTGGAAAATTGGTATTCCTCTTGATTCGAAGCCGGGGACTAAGCTCTCATCTCGAGTTGATTTGGGGTCCACGGAGCCCTTTCCTGTTGCTCCAGTGACCTCAGGATCCCTCTAGAATTGAGACAGTGATCTTGGGTTTTCTCTGGAGTGCCATCAAGGAAATCAAGGCTCCTTTCATTTTTGATGTGGAATACGGAATTGCTCTGCACGCAGGGCAGGGGAATCGGGCCTCATCTCGCGGCGAGGGGGAAGTCTCATGGTTTATCTCGAGTTGCGGCCGGAACCTGGGGTATATTCTCGAGTTACGACGGGGAGGGCCCTTCCAGACACGTGTTTTTTCAGCGACCTCCGGACACCTGCCTAGGTGCGAGGGACACCTCGGAATTCTCCTCGAGTCTTGGCATGGCAATTGGGATGTGTCTCCACGTGAGGCGGGAGACCCAGGGTCCCTTTCCACGTGCCACAGGGATCCTGGGACTCCTATCCATTTTCAAGAGGAGTCAGGCATCGTCTCCTTTGGAAGCATTGATGTCTGCAGACCTCTCGAGTTTTCAAAGGATATGATGCCTCCGGTTGCGTTGAGGTGGATGACTAGGTCTTTCTCTTTGGTCTCCACAGGGGATTCAGACAACCCTTCGTCTTGGGAGATCAAAGGCGAGCCTGCATTCAATTCACTGCAGGGATATCCGGCCTTACTTCGAGTCAGAGCATCTCGGTGTCCATTCCACTTGAGGCCACAAACTCAGGGTCCCTCTCACATACCTGTAGCTGAGAGAAGCCTCCTCTTGAGGTGCTTGTGGAAAGTTGCTATTATTCTTGAGTCGAAGCCCGGGACTAAGCTCTCATCTCGAGTTGATTTGGGGTCCACGCAGCCCTTTCGTGTTGCTCCAGTGACCTCAGGATCCCTCTAGACTTGAGACAGTGATCTTGGGTTTTCTCTGCAGTGCCATCAAGGAAATCAAGGCTCCTTTCACGTTTGATGTGGAACACGGAATTGCTCTGCACGCAGTGCAGGGAAATCGGGCCTCATCCAGCGGCGAGGGGAAGTCTCATGGTTTTTCTCGAGTTGTAGCCGGAACCTGGGTTATATTCTCGAGTTACGACGGGGAGGGCCCTTCCAGACACGTGTTTGTTCAGCGACGTCAGGACTCCTGCCTAGGTGCGAGGGAAACCTCAGGATTCTCCTGGAGTCTTGGCATGGCAATTGGGACGCGTCTCCACGTGAGGCGGGAGACCCAGGGTCCATTTCGACGTGCCACAGGGATCCTGGGACTCCTATCCATTTCCAAGAAGAGTCAGGCATCGTCTCCTTTGGAAGCATTGATCTCCGCGGACCTCTCGAGTTTTCAAAGGATGTGAGGCCTCCGATCTCGATGAGGCGGAGAACGAGGTCTTTCTCTGTGGTCTCCACAGGGGATTCAGACAACCCTTCGTCTTGGGAGATGCAAGAAGAGCCTGCATTCAATTCATTGCAGGGATATCCGGCCTTACTTCGAGTCAGAGCATCTCGGTGTCCATTCCACTTGAGGCCACAAACTCAGGGTCCCTCTCACATACCTGTAGCTGAGAGAAGCGTCCTCTTGAGGTGCTTGTGGAAAGTTGGTATTCCTCTTGAGTGGAAGCCAGGGACTAAGCTCTCATCTCGAGTTGATTTGGGGTTCACAGAGCCCTTTCGTGTTGCTCCAGTGACCTCAGGATCCCTCTAGACTTGAGACAGTGATCCTGGGTTTTCTCTGGTGTGCCATCAAGGAAATCAAGGCTCCTTTCATGTTTGATGTGGAACACGGAATTGTTCTGCACGCAGTGCAGGGGAATCGGGCCTCATCCAGCGGCGAGGGGGAAGTCTCATGGTTTTTCTCGAGTTGTAGCCGGAACCTGGGTTATATTCTCGAGTTACTACGGGGAGGGCTCTTCCAGACACGTGTTTTGTTCAGCGACGTCAGGACTCCTGCCTAGGTGCGAGGGACACCTCGGGATTCTCCTGGAGTCTTGGCATGGCAATTGGGACGCGTCTCCACGTGAGGCGGGAGACCCAGGGTCCCTTTCCACGTGCCACACGGATCCTGGGACTCCTATCCATTTTCAAGAAGAGTCAGGCATCTTCTCCTTTGGAAGCATTGATCTCTGCCGACCTCTCGAGTTTTCAAAGGATGTGAGACCTCTGATCTCGATGAGGCGGAGAACGAGGTCTTTCTCTGTGGTCTCCACAGGGGATTCAGACAACCCTTCGTCTTGGGAGATGCAAGACGAGCCTGCATTCAATTCACTGCAGGGATATCTGGCTTTACTTCGAGTCAGAGCATCTCGGTGTATATTCCACTTGAGGCCACAAACTCAGGGTCCCTCTCACATACCTGTAGCTGAGAGAAGCCTCCTCTTGAGGTGCTTGTGGAAAGTTGGTATTCCTCTTGAGTCGAAGCCAGGGACTAAGCTCTCATCTCGAGTTGATTTGGGGCCCACGGAGCCCTTTCGTGTTGCTCCAGTGACCTCAGGATCCCTCTAGACTTGAGACAGTGAACTTGGGTTTTCTCTGGAGTGCCATCAAGGAAATCAAGGCTCCTTTAACGTTTGATGTGGAAAACGGAATTGCTCTGCACGCAGTGCAGGGGAATCGGGCCTCAACTCGCGGCGAGGGGGAAATCTCGTGGTTTTTCTCGAGTTGCGGCCGGAACCTGGGGTATATTCTCGAGTTACGACGGGGAGGGCTCTTCAAGACATGTTTGTCCAGCGATGTCAGGACTCCTGCCTAGGTGCGAGGGACACCTCGGGATTCTCCTCGAGTCTTGGCATGGCAATTGGGACGCGTCTCCACGTGAGGCGGGAGACCAAGGGTCCCTTTCCACGTGCCACAGGGATCCTGGGACTCCTATCCATTTTCAAGAAGAGTCAGGCATCTTCTCCTTTGGAAGCATTGATCTCCGCGGACCTCTCGAGTTTTCAAAGAATGTGAGGCCTCCGGTCTCGATGAGGCGGAGAACTAGGTCTTTCTCTGTGGTCTCCACAGCGGATTCAGACAACCCTTCTTCTTGGGAGATGCAAGACGAGCCTGCATTCAATTCACTGCAGGGATATCCGGCCTTACTTCGAGTCAGAGCATCTCGGTGTCCATTCCACTTGAGGCCACAAACTCAGGGTCCCTCTCACATACCTGTAGCTGAGAGAAGCCTCCTCTTGAGGTGCTTGTGGAAAGTTGGTATTCCTCTTGAGTCGAAGCCAGGGACTAAGCTCTCATCTCGAGTTGATTTGGGGTCCACGGAGCCCTTTCGTGTTGTTCCAGTGACCTCAGGATCCCTCTAGACTTGAGACAGTGATCTTGGGAATTCTCTGGAGTGCCATCAAGGAAATCAAGGCTCCTTTCACGTATGATGTGGAACACCCAATTGCTCTTCACGCAGTGCACGGGAATCGGGTCCCATCTCGCGGCGAGGGGGAAGTCTCATGGATTTCCTCGAGTTGCGGCCGGAACCTGTGGTATATTGAGGAGTTACGACGGGGAGGGCCCTTCCAGACACGTGTTTGTTCAGCGACGTCAGGACTCCTGACTAGGGGCGAGGGACACCTCGGGATTCTCCTCGAGTCTTGGCATGGCAATTGGGACGCGTATCCACGTGAGGGCGGAGGCCCAGGGTCCCTTTCCACGTGCCACAGGGATCCTGGGACTCCTATCCATTTTCAAGAGGAGTCAGGCATCGTCTCCTTTGGAAGCATTGATCTCCGCGGACCTCTCGAGTTTTCAAAGGATGTGAGGCCTCAGGTCGCAATGAGGCGGAGGACTCGGTCTTTCTCTGTGGTCTCCACAGGGGATTCAGACATCCCTTCGTCTTGGGAGATGCAAGACGAGCCTGCATTCAATTCACCGCAGGGATATCCGGCCTTACTTCCAGTCAGAGCATGTCGCTGTCCATTCCACTTGAGGCTACAAACTCAGCGTCCCTCTCACATACCTGTAGCTGAGAGAAGCCTCCTCTTGAGGTGCTTGTGGAAAGTTTGTATTCCTCTTGAGTCGAAGCCAGGGCCTAAGCTCTCATCTCGAGTTGATTTGGGGTCCACGGAGCCTTTTCGTGTTGCTCCAGTGACCTCAGGATACCTCTAGTCTTGAGACAGTGATCTTGGGTTTTCTCTGGAGTGCCATCAAGGAAATCAAGGCTCCTTTCACGTTTGATGTGGGACATGGTATTGCTCTGCACGCAGTGCAGGGGAATCGGGCCTCATCTCGCGGCGAGTCGGAAGTCTCTTGGTTTTTCTCGAGTTGCGGCCGGAACCTGGGGTATATTCTCGAGTTACGATGGGGAGGGCCCTTCCAGACACGTGTATGTTCAGCGACGTCAGGACTCCTGCCTAGGTGCGAGGGACACATCGGGATTCTCCTCGAGTCTTGGCATGGCAATTGGGACGCGTCTCCACGTGAGGCGGGAGCCACAGAATCCCTTTCCACGTGCCACACGGATCCTGGGAATCCTATCCATTTTCAAGAGGAGTCAGGCATCGTCTCCTTTGGAAGCATTCATCTCCACAGACCTCTCGAGTTTTCAAAGGATGTGACGCCTCCGGTCGCGGTGAGGCGAGAACTAGGTCTTTCTCTGTGGTGTCCACAGGGGATTCAGACATGCCTTAGTCTTGGGAGATGCAAGACGAGCCTGCATTCAATTCACTTCAGGGATATCCGGCCTTACTTCGAGTCAGAGCGTCTCAGTGTCCATTCCACTTGAGGCCACAAACTCAGGGTCCCTCTCACATACCTGTAGCTGAGAGAAGCCTCCTCTTGAGGTGCTTGTGGAAAGTTGGTATACCACTTGAGTCGAAGCCAGGGACTAAGCTCTCATCTCGAGTTGATTTAGGGTCCACGGAGCCCTTTCGTGTTGCTACAGTGACCTCAGGATCCCTCTAGACTTGAGACAGTGATCTTGGGTTTTCTCTGGAGTGCCATCAAGGAAATCAAGTCTCCTTTCACGTTTGATGTGGATCACGGAATTGCTCTGCACGCAGTGCAGGGGAATCGGGCCTCATCTCGCGGCGAGCGGGAAGTCTCAGGGTGTTTCTCGCGTTGCGCCCGGAACCTGGGGTATATTGTCGAGTTACGACGCGGAGGGCCCTTCCAGACACCTGTTTTTTCAGCAACGTCAGGACTCGGGCCTAGGTGCGAGGGACACCTCGGGATTCTCCTCGAGTCTTGGCATGGCAATTGGGACGCGTCTCCACGTGAGGCGGGAGATCCAGGGTCTCTTTCCACGGGCCAGAGGGATCCTGGGACTCCTATCCATTTTCAAGAGGAGTCAGGCATCGTCTCCTTTGGAAGCATTGATCTCTGTGGACCTCTCGAACTTTCAAAGGATTTGAGTCCTCCGGTCGCGATGAGGGGGAGAACTTGGTCTTTCTCTGTGGTCTCCAAAGTTGATTCAGACATCCCTTCGTCTTGGGAGATGCAAAACGAGCCTGGCTTCAATTCACTGCAGGGATATCTGGCCTTACTTCGAATGAGAGCATCTCGGGGTCCATTCCACTTGAGGCCACAAACTCAGGGTCCCTCTCACATACCTGTTGCTGAGCGAAGCCTCCTCTTGAGGTGCTTGAGGAAAGTTGGTATTCCTCTTGAGTCGAAGCCATGGACTAAGCTCTGATCTCCAGTTGATTTGGGCTCCAGGGATCCCTTTCCTGTTGCTACAGTGACCTCAGGATCCCTCTAGATTGAGACAGTGATCTTGGGTTTTCTCTGGAGTGCCATCAAGGAAATCAAGGCTCTTTTCACGTTTGATGTGGAACACGGAATTGCTCTGCACGCAGTGCAGGGGAATCGGGCCTCATCTCGCCTCGAGGGGGAAGTCTCATGGTTTTTCTCGAGTTGCGGCCGGAACCTGGGGTATATTCTCGAGTTACGACGGGGAGGGCCCTTCCAGACACGTGTTTTTTCAGCGACCTCAGGACACCTGCCTAGGTGCGAGGGACACCTCGGAATTCTCCTCGAGTCTTGGCATGGCAATTGGGATGTGTCTCCACGTGAAGCGGGAGACCCAGGGTCCCTTTCCACGTGCCACACGGATCCTGGGACTCCTATCCATTTTCAAGAGGAGTCAGGCATCGTCTCCTTTGGAAGCATTGATGTCTGCAGACCTCTCGAGTTTTCAAAGGATATGATGCCTCCGGTTGCGTTGAGGTGGATGACTAGGTCTTTCTCTTTGGTCTCCACAGGGGATTCAGACAACCCTTCGTCTTGGGAGATCAAAGGCGAGCCTGCATTCAATTCACTGCAGGGATATCCGGCCTTACTTCGAGTCAGAGCATCTCGGTGTCCATTCCACTTGAGGCCACAAACTCAGGGTCCCTCTCACATACCTGTAGCTGAGAGAAGCCTCCTATTGAGGTGCTTGTGGAAAGTTGCTATTACTCTTGAGTCGAAGCCCGGGACTAAGCCCTCATCTCGAGTTGATTTGGGGTCCACGCAGCCCTTTCGTGTTGCTCCAGTGACCTCAGGATCCCTCTAGACTTGAGACAGTGATCTTGGGTTTTCTCTGCAGTGCCATCAAGGAAATCAAGGCTCCTTTCACGTTTGATGTGGAACACGGAATTGCTCTGCACGCAGTGCAGGGAAATCGGGCCTCATCCAGCGGCGAGGGGAAGTCTCATGGTTTTTCGAGTTGTAGCCGGAACCTGGGTGATATTCTCGAGTTACGACGGGGAGGGCCCTTCCAGACACGTGTTTGTTCAGCGACGTCAGGACTCCTGCCTAGGTGCGAGGGAAACCTCGGGATTCTCCTGGAGTCTTGGCATGGCAATTGGGACGCGTCTCCACGTGAGGCGGGAGACCCAGGGTCCCTTTCGACGTGCCACAGGGATCCTGGGACTCCTATCCATTTCCAAGAAGAGTCAGGCATCGTCTCCTTTGGAAGCATTGATCTCCGCGGACCTCTCGAGTTTTCAAAGGATGTGAGGCCTCGGATCTCGATGAGGCGGAGAACGAGTTCTTTCTATGTGGTCTCCACAGGGGATTCAGACAACCCTTCGTCTTGGGAGATGCAAGAAGAGCCTGCATTCAATTCATTGCAGGGATATCCGGCCTTACTTCGAGTCAGAGCATCTCGGTGTCCATTCCACTTGAGGCCACAAACTCAGGGTCCCTTTCACATACCTGTAGCTGAGAGAAGCCTCCTCTTGAGTTGCTTGTGGAAAGTTGATTTTCCTCTTGAGTCGAAGCCAGGGACTAAGCTCTCATCTCGAGTTGATTTGGGGTCCACGCAGCCCTTTCGTGTTGCTCCAGTGACCTCAGGATCCCTCTAGACTTGAGACAGTGATCTTGGGTTTTCTCTGGAGTGCCATCAAGGAAATCAAGGCTCCTTTCACGTTTGATGTGGAACACGGATTGCTCTGCTCGCAGTGGAGGGGAATCGGGTCTCATCTCGAGGCAAGGGGGATGTCTCATGGTTTTTCTCAAGTTGCGGCCGAAACCTGGGGTATATTCTCGAGTTACGACGGGGAGGGCCCTTCCAGAAACGTGTTTGTTCAGCGACGTCAGGACTCCTGCCTAGGTGCGAGGGACACCTCGGGATTCTCCTCGAGTCTTGGCATGGCAATTGGGACGCGTCTCCACGTCAGGCGGGAGACCCAGGGTCCCTTTCCACGTGCCACACGGATCCTGGGACTCCTATCCATTTTCAGGAGGAGTCAGGCATCGTCTACTTTGGAAGCATTGATCTCCGCGGACCGCTCGAGTTTTCAAAGGATGTGAGGCCTCCGGTCGCGATCAGGCGGAGAACGAGGTCTTTCTCTGTGGTCTCCACTGGGGATTCAGACATCCCTTCGTCTTGGGAGATGCAAGACGAGCCTGCATTCAATCCACTGCAGGGATATCCGGCCTTACTTCGAGTCAGAGCATCTCGGTGTCCATTCCACTTGAGGCCACAAACTCAGGGTCCCTCTCACATACCTGTAGCTGAGAGAAGCCTCCTCTTGAGGTGCTTGTGGAAAGTTGGTATTCCTCTTGAGTCGAAGCCAGGGACTAAGCTCTCATCTCGAGTTGATTTGGGGTCCACGGAGCCCTTTCGTGTTGCTCCAGTGACCTCAGGATCCCTCTAGACTTGAGACAGTGAACTTGGGTTTTCTCTGGAGTGCCATCAAGGAAATCAAGGCTCCTTTCACGTTTGATGTGGAAAACGGAATTGCTCTGCACGCAGTGCAGGGGAATCGGGCCTCATCTCGCGGCGAGGGGGAAGTCTCATGGTTTTTCTCGAGTTGCGGCTGGAACCTTCGGTATATTCTCGAGTTACGACGGGGAGGGCCCTTCCAAACATGTGTTTGTTCAGCGACGTCAGGACTCCTGCCTAGGTGCGAGGGACACCTCGGGATTCTCCTCGAGTCTTGGCATGGCAATTGGGACGCGTCTCCACGTGAGGCGGGAGATCCCCGGTCCCTTTCCACGTGCCACAGGGATCCTGGGACTCCTATCCATTTTCAAGAGGAGTCAGGCATCGTCTCCTTTGGAAGCATTGTTCTCCGCGGACCTCTCGAGTTTTCAAAGGATGTGAGGCCTCTGGTCGCGATGAGGCGGAGAACTAGGTCTTTCTCTGTCGTCTCCACAGGGGATTCAGACATCCCTTCGTCTTGGGAGATGCAAGACGAGCCTGCATTCAATTCACCGCAGGGATATCCGGCCTTACTTCGAGTCAGAGCATCTCGGTGTCCATTCCACTTGAGGCCACAAACTCAGGGTCCCTCTCACATACATGTAGCTGAGAGAAGCCTCCTCTTGAGGTGCTTGTGGAAACTTGGTATTCCTCTTGAGTCGAAGCCAGGGACTAAGCTCTCATCTCGAGTTAATTTGGGGTCCACGGAGCCCTTTCGTGTTGCTCCAGTGACCTCAGGATCCCTCTAGACTTGAGACAGTGAACTTGGGTTTTCTCTGGAGTGCCATCAAAGAAATCAAGGCTCCTTTCACGTTTGATGTGGAACACGGAATTGCTCTGCATTCAGTGCAGGGAAATCGGGCCTCATCTCGCGGCGAGGGGGAAGTCTCATGGTTTTTCTCGAGTTGCGGCCGGAACCTGGGGTATATTCTCGAGTTACGACGGGGAGGGCCCTTCCAGACACGTGTTTGTTCAGCGACGTCAGGACTCCTGCCTAGGTGCGAGGGACACATCGGGATTCTCCTCGAGTCTTGGCATGGCAATTGGGACGCGTATCCACGTGAGGCGGGAGACCCAGGGTCCCTTTCCACGTGCCACAGGGATCCTGGGACTCCTATCCATTTTCAAGAGAAGTCAGGCATTGTCTCCTTTGGAAGCATTGTTCTCTGCGGACCTCTCGAGTTTTCAAAGGATATGAGGCCTCCGGTTGCTTTGAGATGGAGGAATAGGTCTTTCTCTGAGGTCTCCACAGGGGATTCAGACATCCCTTCGTCTTGGGAGATGCAAGACGAGCCTGCATTCAATTCACTGCAGGGATATCCGGCCTTACTTCGAGTCAGAGCATCTCGGTGTCCATTCCACTTGAGGCCACAAACTCAGGGTACCTCTCACATACCTGTAGCTGAGAGAAGCCTCCTCTTGAGGTGCTTGTGGAAAGTTGGTATTCCTCTTGAGTCGAAGCCAGGGACTAAGCTCTCATCTCGAGTTGATTTGGGGTCCACGGAGCCCTTTCCTGTTGGTCCAGTGACCTCAGGATCCCTCTAGACTTGAGACAGTGATCTTGGGTTTTCTCTGGAGTGCCATCAAGGGAATCAAGGCTCCTTTCACGTTTGATGTGGAACACGGAATTGCTCTGCACGCAGTGCAGGGGTTCGGGCCTCATCTTGCGGCAAGGAGGATGTCTCATGGTTTTTCTAAGTAGCGGCCGGAACCTGGGGTATATTCTCGAGTTACGACGCGGAGGGACCTTTCAGACACGTGTTTGTTCAGCGACGTCAGGACTACTGCCTAGGTGCGAGGGACACCTAGGGATTCTCCTCGAGTCTTGGCATGGCAATTGGGACGCGTCTCCAAGTGAGGCGGGAGACCCAGCGTCCCTTTCCACGTGCCACAGGGATCCTGGGACTCCTATCCATTTTCAAGAAGAGTCAGGCATCTTCTCCTTTGGAAGCATTGATCTTCGCGGACCTCTCGAATTTTCAAAGGATGTGAGGCCTCCGGTCGCGATGAGGCGGAGAACTAGGTCTTTCTCTGTGGTCTCCACAGGGGATTCAGACATCCCTTCGATTTGGGAGATGCAAGACGAGCCTGCATTCAATTCACTGCAGGGATATCCGGCCTTACTTCGAGTCAGAGCATCTCGCTGTCCATTCCACTTGAGGCCACAAACTCAGGGTCCCTCTCACATACCTGTAGCTGAGAGAAGCCTCCTCTTGAGGTGCTTTTGGAAAGTTGGTATTCCTCTTGAGTCGAAGCCAGGGACTAAGCTCTCATCTCGAGTTGATTTGGGGTCCAAGGGGAAATTTCGTGTTGCTACAGTGACCTCAACATCCCTCTAGAGTTGAGACAGTGATCTTGGGTTTTCTCTGGAGTGCCATCAAGGAAATCAAGGCTCCTTTCACGTTTAATGTGGAACACGGAATTGCTCTGCACGCAGTCCAGGGGAATCGGGCCTCAACTCGCGGCGACGGGTAAATATCATGGCTTTTCTCGAGCTGCGGACGGAACCTGGGGTATATTCTCGAGTTACGACGGGGAGGGCCCTTCCAGACACGTGTTTGTTCAACGACGTCAGGACTCCTGCCTAGGGGCGAGGGACACCTCGGGATTCTCCTCGAGTCTTGGCATGGCAATTGGGACGCGTCTCCACGTGAGGCGGGAGACCCAGGGTCCCTTTCCACGTGCCACAGGGATCCTGGGACTCCTATCCATTTTCAAGAGGAGTCAGGCATCGTCTCCTTTGGAAGCATTGATCTCCGCAGACCTCTTGAGGTTTCAAAGGATGTGAGGCCTCCGGTCGCGATGAGGCGGAGAACTAGGTCTTTCTCTGTGGTCTCCACAGGGGATTCAGACATCCCTTCGTCTTGGGAGATGCAAGCCGAGCCTGCATTCAATTCACTGCAGGGATATCCGGCCTTACTTCGAGTCAGAGCATCTCGGTGTCCATTCCACTTGAGGCCACAAACTCAGGGTCCCTCTCACTTACCTGTAGCTGAGAGAAGCCTCCTCTTGAGCTGCTTGTGAAAAGTTGGTATTCCTCTTGAGTCGAAGCCAGGGACTAAGCTCTCATCTCGAGTTGATTTGGGGTCCACGGAGCCCTTTCGTGTTGCTCCAGTGACCTCAGGATCCCTCTAGACTTGAGACAGTGATCTTGGGTTTTCTCTGGAGTGCCATCAAGGAAATCAAGGCTCCTTTCACGTTTGATGTGGAACAGGGAATTGCTCTGCATTCAGTGCAGGGGAATCGGGCCTCAACTCGATGCGAGGGGGAAATCTCATGGTTTTTCTCGAGTTGCGGCCGGAACCTGGGGTATATTCTCGAGTTACGACGGGGAGGGCCCTTCCAGACACGTGTTTGTTCAGCGACGTCAGGACTCCTGCCTAGGTGCGAGGGACACCTCGGGATGCTCCTCGAGTCTTGGCATGGCAATTGGGACGCGTCTCCACGTGAGGCGGAAGACCCAGGGTCCCTTTCCACGTGCCACAGGGATCCTGGGGCTCCTATCCATTTTCAAGAGGAGTCAGGCATCGTCTCCTTTGGAAGCATTGATCTCCGCGGACCTCTTTAGTTTTCAAAGGATGTGAGGCCTCCGGTCGCGATGAGGCGGAGAAGTCGGCCTTTCTCTGAGGTCTCCACAGGGGATTCAGACATCCCTTCGTTTTGGGAGATGCAAGACGAGCCTCATTCAATTCACTGCAGGGATATCCGGCCTTACTTCGAGTCAGAGCATCTCGGTGTCCATTCCACTTGAGGCCACAAACTCAGGGTCCCCCTCACTTACCTGTAGCTGAGAGAAGCCTCCTCTTGAGCTGCTTGTGAAATGTTGGTATTCCTCTTGAGTCGAAGCCAGGGACTAAGCTCTCATCTCGAGTTGATTTGGGGTCCACGGAGCCCTTTCGTGTTGCTCCAGTGACCTCAGGATCCCTCTAGACTTGAGACAGTGATATTGGGCTTTCTCTGGAGTGCCATCAAGGAAATCAAGGCTCCTTTCACGTTTGATGTGGAACACGGAATTGCTCTGCATTCAGTGCAGGGGAATCGGGCCTCAACTCGATGCGAGGGGGAAATCTCATGGTTTTCCTCGAGTTGCGGCCGGAACCTGGGGTATATTCTCGAGTTACGACGGGGAGGGCCCTTCCAGACACGTGTTTGTTCAGTGACGTCAGGACTCCTACCTAGGTGCTAGGGACACCTCGGGATTCTCCTCGAGTCTTGGCATGGCAATTGGGAAAAATCTCCACGTGAGGCGGGAGACCCAGGGTCCCTTTCCACGTGCCACAGGGATCCTGGGACTCCTATCCATTTTCAAGAGGAGTCAGGCATCGTCTCCTTTGGAAGCATTGATCTCCGAGGACCTCTCTAGTTTTCAAAGGATGTGAGGCCTCCGGTCGCGTTGAGGCGGAGAACTAGCTCTTTCTCTGTGGTCTCCACAGGGGATCAGACAACCCTTCGTCTTGGGAGATGAAAGACGAGCCTGCATTCAATTCACTGCAGGGATATCCGGCCTTACTTCGAGTCAGAGCATCTCGGTGTCCATTCCACTTGAGGCCACAAACTCAGGGTCCCTCTCACATACCTGTAGCTGAGAGAAGCCTCGTCTTGAGGTGCTTGTGAAAAGTGGGTATTCCACTTGAGTCAAAGCCAGGGTCTAAGCTCTCATCTCGAGTTGATTTGGGGTCCACGGAGCCCTTTTGTGTTGGTCCAGTGACCTCAGGATCCCTCTAGACTTGAGACAGTGATCTTGGGTTTTCTCTGGAGTGCCATCAAGGAAATCAAGGCTCCTTTCACGTTTGATGTGTAACACGGAATTGCTCTGCACGCAGTGCCGGGGAATTAGGCCTCATCTCGCGGCGAGGGGGAAGTCTCATGGTTTTTCTCGAGTTGCGGCCGGAACCTGGGGTATATTCTCGAGTTACGACGGGGAGGCCCCTTCCAGACACGTGTTTGTTCAGTGACGTCAGGACTCCTGCCTAGGTGCGAGGGACACCTCGGTATTCTCCTCTTGTCTTGGCATGGCAATGGGGACGCGTCTCCACGTGAGGCGGGAGACCCAGTGTCCCTTTCCACGTGCCACAGGGATCCTGGGACTCCTATCCATTTTCAAGAGGAGTCAGGCATTGTCTCCTTTGGAAGCATTGATCTCCGAGTACCTCTCTAGTTTTCAAAGGATGTGAGGCCTCCGCTCGCGTAGAGGCGGAGTACTAGGTCTTTCTCTGTGCTCTCCTAGGGGATTCAGACATCCCTTCGTCTTGGGAGATGCAAGACGAGCCTGCATTCAATTCACTGCAGGGATATCTGGCCTTACTTCGAGTCAGAGCATCTCGGTGTCCATTCCACTTGAGGCCACAAAGTCAGGGTCCCTCTCACATACCATTAGCTGAGAGTAGCCTCCTCTTGAGGTGCTTATGGAAAGTTGGTATTCCTCTCGATTTGAAGGCAGGGAATAAGCTCTCATCTCGAGTTGATTTGGGGTCCACGAAGCCCTTTCGTGTTGCTCCAGTCACCTCAGGATCCCTCTAGACTTGAGAGAGTGATTTTGGGTTTTCTCTGGAGTGTCATCAAGGAAATCACGGCTCCTTTCATTTTTGATGTGGAAACGGAATTGCTCTGCACGCAGGGCAGGGGAATCGGGCCTCATCTCGCGGCGATGGGGAAGTCTCATGGTTTTTCTCGAGTTGCGGCCGGAACCTGGGGTATATTCTCGAGTTACGACGGGGAGGTCCCTTCCAGACACTTGTTTGTTCAGCGACGTCAGGACTCCGGCCTAGGTGCGAGGGACACCTCAGGATTCTCCTCGAGTCTTGGCATGGTAATTGGGAAAAATCTCCACGTGAGGCGGGAGACCCAGGGTCCCTTTCCACGTGCTACAGGGATCCTGGGACTCCTATCCATTTTCAAGAGGAGTCAGGCATCGTCTCCTTTGGTAGCATTGATCTCTGCGGACCTCTCGAGTTTCCAAAGGATGTGAGGCCTCCTGTCGCGTTGAGGCGGAGGACTTGGTCTTTCTCTGTGGTCTCCACAGGTGATTCAGACATCCCTTCGTCTTGGGAGAGGCAAGACGAGCCTGCATTCAATTCACTGCAGGGATATCCGGCCTTACTTCGAGTCAGAGAATCTCGGTGTCCATTCCACTTGAGGCCACAAACTCAGGGGCCCTCTCACATACCTGTAGCTGAGAGAGTTCTCCTCTTGTTGTGCTTGTGTAAAGTTTGTGTTCCTCTTGAGTCGAATCCAGGGACTAAGCTCTCATCTCGAGTTGATTTGGGGTCCACGGAGCCCTTTCGTGTTGCTCCAGTGACCTCAGGATCCCTCTAGACTTGAGATAGTGATCTTGGGTTTTCTCTGGAGTGTCATCAAGGAAATCAAGGCTCCTTTCACGTTTGATGTGGAACACGGAATTGTTCTGCACGCAGTGCAGGGGAATCGGGCCTCATCCAGCGGCGAGGGGGAAGTCTCATGGTTTTTATCGAGTTGCAGCCGGAACCTGCGGTATATTCTCGACTTACGACCGGGAGGGCCCTTCCAGACACGTGTTTGTTCAGCGACGTCAGGACTCCTGCCTAGGTGCGAGGGACACCTCGGGATTCTCCTCGAGTCTTGGCATGGCAATTGGGACGCGTCTCCACGTAAGGCGGGAGACCCAGGGTCCCTTTCCACGTGCCACACGGATCCTGGGACTCCTATCCATTTTCAAGAGGAGTCAGGCATCGTCTCCTTTGGAAGCATTGATCTCCGCGGACCGCTTGAGTTTTCAAAGGATGTGAGGCCTCCGGTCGCGATGAGGCGGAGAACGAGGTCTTTCTCTGTGGTCTCCACAGGGGATTCAGACATCCCTTCGTCTTGGGAGATGCAAGACGAGCCTGCATTCAATCCACTGCAGGGATATCCGGCCTTACTTCGAGTCAGAGCATCTCGGTGTCCATTCCACTTGAGGCCACAAACTCAGGGTCCCTCTCACATACCTGTAGTTGAGAGAAGCCTCCTCTTGCGGTGCTTGTGGAAAGTTGGTATTCCTCTTGAGTCAAAGCCAAGGACTAAGCTCTCATCTCGAGTTGATTTGGTGTCCAGGGAGCCCTTTCGTGTTGCTCCAGTGACCTCAGGATCCTTCTAAACTTGAAACAGTGATCTTGGGTTTTCTCTGGAGTGCCATCAAGGAAATCAAGGCTCCTTTCACGTTTGTTGTGGAACACGGAATTGCTCTGCACGCAGTGCAGGGGAATCGGGCCTCATGTCGCGGCGAGGGGGAAGTCTCATGGTTTTTCTCGAGTTGCGGCCGGAACCTGGGGTATATTCTCGAGTTACGACGGGGAGGGCCCTTCCAGACACGTGTTTGTTCAGCGACGTCAGGACTCCTGCCTAGGTGCGAGGGACACCTCGGGATCCTCCTCGAGTCTTGGCATGGCAATTTGGACGCGTCTCCACGTGAGGCGGGAAACCCAGGTTCCCTTTCCACGTGCCACACGGATCCTGGGACTCCTATCCATTTGCAAGAGGAGTCAGGCATCGTCTCCTTTGGAAGCATTGATCTCCGCGGACCTCTCGAGTTTTCAAAGGATGTGAGGCCACCGGTCGCGAAGAGGCAGAGGACTCGGTCTTTCTCTGTGGTCTCCACAGGGGATTCAGACATCCCTTCGTGTTGGGAGATGCAAGATGAGCCTGCATTCAATTCACTGCAGGGATATCCGGCCTTACTTCGAGTCAGAGCATCTCGGTGTCCATTCCACTTGAGGCCACAAACTCAGGGTCCCTCTCACATACCTGTAGCTGAGAGAAGCCTCCTCTTGTGAGGCTTGTGGAAAGTTCGTATTCCTCTTGAGTCGAAGCCAGGGACTAAGCTCTCATCTCGAGTTGATTTGGGGTCCACGGAGCCCTTTCGGGTAGCTCCAGTGACCTCAGGATCCCTCTAGACTTGAGACAGTGATCTTGGGTTTTCTCTGGAGTGCCATCAAGGAAATCAAGGCTCCGTTCACGTTTGATGTGGAACACGGAATTGCTTTGCACGCAGTGCACGGAATCGGGCCTCATCTCGGGGCGAGGGTGAAGTCTCATGGTTTTTCTCGAGTTGCGGACGGACCCTGGGGTATATTCTCGAGTTACGACGGGAGGGCCCTTCCAGACACGTGTTTGTTCAGCGACGCCAGGCCTCGGGCCTAGGTGAGAGGGACACCTCGGGATTCTCCTCGAGTCTTGGCATGGCAATTGGGACGCGTCTCCACGTGAGGCGGGAGACCCAGGGTCCCTTTCCACGTGCCACAGGGATCCTGGGACTCCTATCCATTTTCAAGAGGAGTCAGGCATCGTCTCCTTTGGAAGCATTGATCTCCGCGGACCTCTCGAGTTTTCAAATGATGTGAGGCCTCCGGTCGCGTTGAGGCGGAGGACTAGGTCTTTCTCTGTGGTCTCCAAAGGGGATTCAGACAACCCTTCGTCTTGGGAGATGCAAGACGAGCCTGCATCCAATTCACTGCAGGGATATCCGGCCTTACTTCGAGTCAGAGCATCTCGGTATCCATTCCACTTGAGGCCACAAACTCGGGGTCCCTCAAATATACCTGAAGCTGAGAGAAGCCTCCTCTTGACGTGCTTGTGGAAAGTTGTTATTCCTCTTGACTCGAAGCCAGGGACTAAGCTCTCATCTCGAGTTGATTTGGGGTCCACGGAGCCTTTTCGTGTTGCTACAGTGACCTCAGGATCCCTCTGGACTTGAGACAGTGATCTTGGGTTTTCTCTGGAGTGCCATCAAGGAAATCAAGGCTCCTTTCACGTTTGATGTGGAACACGGAATAGCTCTGCACGCAGTGCAGGGGAATCGGGCCTCATCTCGCGGCGAGGGGGAAGTCTTGGTTTTTCGCGAGTGGCGGCCGGAACCTGGGGTATATTCTCGAGTTACGACGGGGAGGGCCCTTCCAGATACGTGTTTCTTCAGCGAAGTGAGGACTCCTGACTAGGTGCGAGGGACACCTCGGGGTTCTCCTCGAGTCTTGGCATGGCAATTGGGACGCGTCTCCATGTGAGGCGGGAGACCCAGGGTCCCTTTCCACGTGCCACAGGGATCCTGGGACTCCTATCCATTTTCAAGAGGAGTCAGGCATCGTCTCCTTTGGAAGCATTGATCTCCGCAGACCTCTCAAGTTTTGAAAGGATGTGAGGCCTCCGGTCGCGATGAGCCGGAGAACTAGTTCTTTCTCTGTGGTCTCCACAGGGGATTCAGACATCCCTTCCTCTTAGGAGATGCAAGACGAGCCTGCTTTCAATTCACTGCAGGAATATCCGGCCTTACTTCGAGTCAGAGCATCTCGGTGTCCATTCCACTTGAGGCCACAAACTCAGGGTCCCTCTCACATACCTGTAGCTGAGAGAAGCCTCCTCTTGAGGTGCTTGTGGAAAGTTGGTATTCCTCTTGACTCGAAGCCAGGGACTAAGCTCTCATCTCGAGTTGATTTGGGGTCCACGGAGCCCTTTCTTGTTGCTCCAGTGACCTCAGGATCCCTCTAGACTTGAGACAGTGATCTTGGCTTTTCTCTGGAGTGCCATCAAGGAAATCAAGGCTCCTTTCACGTTTGATATGGAACATGAAATTGCTCTGCATGCAGTGCAGGGGAATCGGGCCTCATCTCGTTGCGAGGGGGAAGTCTCATGGTTTTTCTCGAGTTGCGGCCGGAACCTGGGGTATATTCTCGAGTTACGAAGGGGGGGTCTCTTCCAGACACATGTTTGTTCAGCGACGTCAGGACTCCTGCCTAGGTGCGAGGGACACCTCGGGATTCTCCTCGAGCCTTGGCATGGCAATTGGGACGCGTCTCCACGTGAGGCGGGAGACCCAGGGTCCCTTTCCACGTGCCACAGGGATCCTGGGACTCCTATCCATTTTCAGTAGGAGTCAGGCATCGTCTCCTTTGGAAGCATTGATCTCCGCGGACCTCTCGAGTTTTCAAAGGATGTGAGGCCTCCGGTCGCGATGAGGCGGAGGACTAGGTCTTTCTCTGTGGTCTCCACAGGGGATTCAGACATCCCATCGTCTTGGGAGACGCAAGAAGAGCCTGCATTCAATTCACGGCAAAGATATCCCGCCTTACTTCTAGTCAGAGCATCTCGGTGTCCATTCCACATGAGGCCACAAACTCAGGGTCCCTCTCACATACCTGTAGCTGAGGGAAACCTCCTCTTGAAGTGCTTGTGGAAAGTAGGTATTCCTCTTGAGTCGAAGCCAGGGACAAAGCTCTCATCTCGAGTTGATTTGGGGTCCACGGAGCCCTTTCGTGTTGCTCCAGTGACCTCAGGATCCCTCTAGACTCTAGACAGTGATCTTGGGTTTTCTCTGGAGTGCCATCAAGGAAATCAAGGCTCCTTTCACATTTGATGTGGAACACGGAATTGCTCTGCACGCAGTGCAGGGGAATCGGGCCTCATCTCACGGCGAGGGGGAAGTCTCATGGTTTTTCTCGAGTTGCGGCCAGAACCTCGGGTATATTCTCGAGTTACGACGGGGAGGGCCTTTCCAGACACGTGTTTGTTCAGCGACGTCAGGACTCCTGCCTAGGTGCGAGGGACACCTCCGGATTCTCCTCGAGTCTTGGCATGGCAATTGGGACGCGTCTCCACGTGAGGCGGGAGACCCAGTGTCCCTTTCCATGTGCCACAGTGATCCTGGGATTCCTATCCATTTTCAAGAGGAGTCAGGCATCGTCTCCTTTGGAAGCATTGATCTCCGCGGACCTCTCGAGTTTTCAAAGGATGTGAGGCCTCCGGTCGCGATGAGGCGGAGGACTAGGTCTTTCTCTTTGGTCTCCACAGGGGATTCAGGCAACCCTTCGTCTTGGGAGATGCAAGACGAGCCTGCATTCAATTCACTGCAGGGATACCCGGCCTTACTTCTAGTCAGAGCATCTCGGGGTCCATTCCACTTGAGGCCACAAACTCAGGGTCCCTCTCTCATACCTGTAGCTGAGAGAAGCCTCCTCTTGAGGTGCTTGTGGAAACTTGGTATTCCTCTTGAGTCGAAGCCAGGGACTAAGCTCTCATCTCGAGTTGATTTGGGGCCCACGGAGCCCTTTCGTGCTGCTCCAGTGACCTCAGGATCCCTCTAGACTTGAGACAGTGACTTTGGGTTTTCTCTGGAGTGCCATCAAGGAAATCAAGGCTCCTTTCACGTTTGATGTGGAACACGGAATTGCTCTGCACGCAGTGCAGGGGAATCGAGCCTCATCTCGTGGCGAGGGGGAAGTCTAATGGTTTTTCTCGTGTTGCGGCCGGAACCTGGGGTATATTCTCGAGTTATGACGGGGAGAGCCCTTCCAGACACGTGTTTGTTGAGCGACATCAGGACTCCTGCCGAGGTGCGACGGACACGTCGGGATTTTCCTCGAGTCTTGGCATGGCAATTGGGACTCGTTTCCACGTGAGGCAGGAGACCAAGGGTCCCTTTCCACGTGCCACAGGGATCCTGGGACTCCTATCCATTTTCAAGAAGAGTCAGGCATCGTCTCCTTTGGAAGCATTGATCTCCGCGGACCTCTCGAATTTTCAAAGGATGTGAGGCCTTCGGTCGCGATGAGGCGGTCAACTATGTCTTTCTCTGTGGTCTCCACAGGGGATTCAGACATCCCTTCGTCTTGGGAGATGCAAGACGAGCCTGCATTCAATTCACTGCAGGGATATCCGGCCTTACTTCAAGTCAGAGCATCTCGGTATCCATTCCACTTGAGGCCACAAGCTCAGGGTCCCTCTCACATACCTGTAGTTGAGAGAAGCTTCCTCTTGAGGTGGCTGTGGAAAGTTGGTATTCCTCTTGAGTCGAAGCCAGGGACTAAGCTCTCATCTCGAGTTCATTTGGGGTCCATGGAGCCCTTTCGTGTTGTTCCAGTGACCTCAGGATCCCTCTAGACTTGAGACAGTGATCTTGGGTTTTCTCTGGAGTGCCATCAATGAAATCAAGTCTCCTTTTCATTTAATGTGGAACACGGAATTGCTCTGCACGCAGTGCAGGGGAATCGGACCTCATCTTGCGGCGAGGGGGAAGTCTCATGGTTTTTCTCGAGTTGCGGCCGGAACCTAGGGTATATTCTCGAGTTATGACGGGGAGGGCCCTTCCAGACACGTGTTTGTTCAGCGACGTCAGGACTCCTGCCTAGGTGCGAGGGACACCTCGGGATTCTCCTCGAGTCTTGGCATGGCAATTGGGACGCGTCTCCACGTGAAGCGGGAGACCCAGGGTCCCCTTCCACGTGGACAGGGATCCTGGGACTCCTATCCATTTTCAAGAGGAGTCAGGCATCGTCTCCTTTGGAAGCATTGATCTCCGCGGACCTCTCGAGTTTTCAAAGGATGTGAGGCCTCCGGTCGCGATGAGGCGGAGAACTAGGTCTTTCTCTGTGGTCTCCACAGGGGATTCAGACATCCCTTCGTCTTGGGAGATGCAAGACGAGCTTGCATTCAATTCACTGCAGGGATATCCGGCCTTACTTCGAGTCAGAGCATCTCGGGTTCAATTCCACTTGAGGCTACAAACTCAGGGTACCTCTCACATACATGTAGCTGAGAGAAGCCTTCTCTTGAGGTGCTTGTGGAAAGTTGGTATTCCTCTTGAGTCGAAGCCAGGGACTAAGCTCTCATCTCGAGTTGATTTGGGGTCCACGGAGCCCTTTCGTGTTACTCCAGTGACCTCAGGATCCCTCTAGACTTGAGACAGTGACTTTGGGTTTTCTCTGGAGTGCCATCAAGGAAATCAAGGCTCCTTTCACGTTTGATGTGGAACACGGAATTGCTCTGCACGCAGTGCAGGGGAATCGGGCTCCATCTTGCGGCGAGGGGGAAGTCTCTTGGTTTTTCTCGAGTTGCGGCCGGAACCTGGGGTATATTCTCGAGTTACAACGGGGAGGGCCCTTCCAGACACGTGTTTGTTCAGCGACGTCAGGACTCCTTCCTAGGTGCGAGGGACACCTCGGGATTCTCCTCGAGTCTTGGCATGGCAATTGGGATGCGTCTCCCCGTGAGTCGGGAGACCCAGTGTCCCTTTCCACGTGACACAGGGATCCTGGGACTCCTATCCATTTTCAAGAGGAGTCAGGCATCGTCTCCTTTGGAAGCATTGATCTCCGCGGACCTCTCGAGTTTTCAGAGGATGTGAGGCCTCCGGTCGCGATTGGGGCGGAGGACTAGGTCTTTCTCTGTGGTCTCCAGAAGGGATTCAGGCAACCCTTCGTCTTGGGAGATGCAAGACGAGCCTGCATTCAATTCACTGCAGGGATATCCGGCCTTACTTCGAGTCAGAGCATCTCGGTGTCCATTCCACTTGAGGCCACAAACTCAGGGTCCCTCTCACATACATGTAGCTGAGAGAAGCCTCCTCTTGAGGGGCTTGTGGAAAGTTCGTATTCCTCTTGAGACGAAGCCAGGGACTAAGCTCTCATCTCGAGGTGATTTGGGGTCGACGGAGCCATTTCCTGTTGGTCCAGTGACCTCAGGATCCCTCTAGACTTGAGACAGTGATCTTGGGTTTTCTCTGGAGTGCCATCAAGGAAATCAAGGCTCCTTTCACGTTTGATGTAGAACACGGAATTGCTCTGCATGCAGTGCAGGGGAATCAGGCCTCAACTCGCGGCGAGGGGTTAATCTCATGGTTTTTCTCGAGTTGCGGCCCGAACCTGGGGTATATTCTCGAGTTACGACGGGGAGGGCCCTTCCAGACACGTGTTTGTTCAGCGACGTCAGGACTCCTGCCTAGGTGCGAGGGACACCTCCGGATTCTCCTCGAGTCTTGGCATGGCAATTGGGACGCGTCTCCACGTGAGGCGGGAGACCCAGGTTCCCTTTCCACGTGCCACAGGGATCCTGGGACTCCTATACATTTTCAAGAGGAGTCAGGCATCGTCTCCTTTGGAAGCATTGATCTCCGTGGACCTCTCGAGTTTTCAAAGAATGTGAGGCCACCGGTCGCGATGAGGCAGAGAACTCGGTCTTTCTCTGTGGTCTCCACAGGGGATTCAGACATCCCTTCGTCTTGGGAGATGCAAGATGAGCCTGCATTCAATTCACTGCAGGGATAACCGGCCTTACTTCGAGTCAGAGCATCTCGGTGTCCATTCCACTTGAGGCCACAAACTCAGGGTCCCTCTCACATACCTGTAGCTGAGAGAAGCCTCCCCTTGAGGTGCTTGTGGAAAGTTCCTATTCCTCTTGAGTCGAAGCCAGGGACTAAGCTCTCATCTCGAGTTGATTTGGGGTCCACGGAGCCCTTTCGGGTAGCTCCAGTGACCTCAGGATCCCTCTAGACTTGAGACAGTGATCTTGCGTTTTCTCTGGAGTGCCATCAAGGAAATCAAGGCTCCTTTCACGTTTGATGTGGAACACGGAATTGCTCTGCACGCAGTGCAGGGGAATCGGGCCACATCCAGCGGCGAGGGGGAAGTCTCATGGTTTTTCTCGATTTGCGGCCGGAACCTGGGGTATATTCTCGAGTTACGACGGGGAGGGCCCTTCCAGACATGTGTTTTTTCAGTGACGTCAGGACTCCTGCCTAGGTGCGAGGGACACCTCGGGATTCTCCTCGAGTCTTGGCATGGCAATTGGGCCGCATATCCACGTGAGGCGGGACACCCAGGGTCCCTTTCCAGGTGCCACAGGGATCCTGGGATTCCTATCCATTTTCAGGAGGAGTCAGGCATCGTCTCCTTTGGAAGCATTGATCTCCGCGGACCTCTCGAGTTTTCAAAGGATGTAAGGCCTCCGGTCGCGATGAGACGGAGGACTAGGTCTTTCTCTGTGGTCTCCACAGGGGATTCAGACATCCCTTCGTCTATGGAGATGCAAGACGAGCCTGCATTCAATTCACTGCAGGGATATCCGGCCTTACTTCGAGTCAGAGCATCTCGGTGTCCATTCCACTTGAGGCCACAAACTCAGGGTCCCTCTCACATACATGTAGCTGAGAGAAGCCTCCTCTTGAGGTGCTTGTGGAAATTTGGTATTCCTCTTGAGTCGAAGCCAGGGACTAAGCTCTCATCTCGAGTTGATTTGGGGTCCACGGAGAACTTTCGTGTTGCTCCAGTGACCTCAGGATCCCTCTAGACTTGAGACAGTGATCTTGGGTTTTCTCTGGAGTGCCATCAAGGAAATCAAGGCTCCTTTCACGTTTGATGTGGAACACGGAATTGCTCTGCACGCAGTGCAGGGGAATCAGGCCTCATCTCGCGGCGAGGGGTAAGTCTCATTGTTTTTCTCGAGTTGCGGCCGGAACCTGGGGTATATTCTCGAGTTACGACGGGGAGGGTCCTTCCAGAAACGTGTTTGTTCAGCGACGTCAGGACTCCTGCCTAGGTGCGAGGGACACCTCGGGATTCTCCTCGAGTCTTGGCATGGCAATTGGGACGCGTCTCCACGTGAGGCCGGAGACCCAGGGTCCCTTTCCACGTGCCACAGGGATCCTGGGACTCCTATCCATTTGCAAGAAGAGTCAGGCATCGTCTCCTTTGGAAGCATTGATCTCCGCAGACCTCTCGAGTTTTCAAAGGATGTGATGCCTCCGGTCTCGATGAGGCGGAGGACTAGGTCTTTCTCTGTGGTCTCCACAGGTGATTCAGACATCCCTTCATCTTGGGAGATGCAAGACCAGCCTGCATTCAATTCACTATTGGGATATCCGGGCTTACTTCGAGTCAGAGCATCTAGGTGTCCATTCCACTTAAGGCAACAAACTCAGAGTCCCTCTCACATACCTTAGCTGAGAGAAGCCTCTTCTTGAGGTGCTTGTGGAAAGTCGGTATTCCTCTTGAGTCCAAGCCAGGGACTAAGCTCTCATCTCGAGTTGATTTGGGGTCCTCGGAGCCCTTTCATGTTGCTCCAGTGATCTCAGGATCCGCCTAGACTTGAGATAGTGATCTTGGGTTTTCTCTGGAGTGCCATCAAGGAAATCAAGGCTCTATTCACGTTTGATGTGGAACACGGAATTGCTCTGCACGCAGTGCAGGGGAATCGGGGCTCATCTCACGGCGAGGGGGAAGTCTCATGGTTTTTCTCGAATTGCGGCCGGAACCTGGGGTATATTCTCGAGTTACGACGGGGAGGGCCCTTCCAGACACGTGTTTGTTCAGCGACGTCAGGACTCCTGCCTAGGTGCGAGGGACACCTCGGGATTCTCCTGGAGTCTTGGCATGGCAATGGGGACGCATCTCCACGTGAGGCGGGAGACCCATGGTCCCTTTCCACGTGCCACAGGGATCCTGGGACTCCTTTCCATTTTCAAGAGGAGTCAGGCATCGTCTCCTTTGGAAGCATTGATCTCCGCATACCTCTCGAGTTTTCAAAGGATGTGAGGCCTCCGGTCGCGACGAGCAGGACGACTAGGTCTTTCTCTGTCGTCTCCACCGGGGACTCAGACATCCCTTCGTCTTGGGAGATGCAAGACGAGCCTGCATTCAATTCACTGCAGGGATATCCAGCCTTACTTCGAGTCAGAGCATCTCGGTGTCCATTCCACTTGAGGCCACAATCTCAGGGTCCCTCTCACATACCTGTAGCTGAGAGAACCCTCCTCTTGAGGTGCTTCTGGAAAGTTTGTATTCCTCTTGAGTTGAAGCCAGGGACTAAGCTCTAATCTCGAGTTGATTTGCGGACCACGGAACCCTTTCGTGTTGCTCCAGTGACCTCAGGATCCCTCTAGACTTGAGACAGTGATCTTGGCTTTTCTCTGGAGTGCCATCAAGGAAATCAAGGCTCCTTTCACGTTTGATGGGGAACTCGGAATTGCTCTGCACGCAGTGCAGGGGAATCTGGCCTCATGTCGCGGCGAGGGGGAAGTCTCATTGTTTTTCTCGAGTTGGGGTCAGAACCTGGGGTATATTCTCGAGTTACGACGGGGAGGGCCCTTCCAGACACTGGTTTGTTTAGCGACGTCAGGACTCCTGCCTAGGTGCGAGGGACACTTCGGGATTCTCCTCGAGTCTTGGCATGGCAATTGGGACGCGTCTCCACGTGAGGCGGGAGACCCAGGGTCCCTTTCCACGTGCCACAGGGATCCTGGGACTCCTATCCATTTTCAAGAGGAGTCAGGCATTGTCTCCTTCGGAAGTATTGATCTCCGCGGACCTCTCGAGTTTTCAAAGGATGTGAGGCCTCCGATCGCGATAAGGCGGAGAACTAGGTCTTTCTCTGTGGTCTCCACAGGGGATTCAGACATCCCTTCGTCTTGGGAGATGCAAGACGAGCCTGCATTCAATTCACTGCAGGGATATCCGGCCTTACTTCGAGTCAGAGCATCTCGGTGTCCATTCCACTTGAGGCCACAAACTCAGTGTCCCTCTCACATACCTGTAGCTGAGAGAAGCCTCCTCTTGAGGTGCTTGTGGAAAGTTGGTATTCCTCTTGAGGCGAAGCCAGGTACTAAGCTCTCATCTCGAGTTGATTTGGGGTCCACGGAGCCCTTTCGTGTTGCTCCAGTGACCTCAGGATCCCTCTAGACTTGAGACAGTGATCTTGGGTTTTCTCTGGAGTGCCATGAAGGAAATCAAGGCTCCTTTCACGTTTGATGTGGAACACGGAATTGCTCTGCACGCAGGGCAGGGGAATCGGGCCTCATCTCGCGGCGAGTGGGAAGTCTCATGGTTTTTCTCGAGTTGCGGCCCGAACCTGGGGTATATTCTCGAGTTACGACGGGGAGGGCCCTTCCAGACACGTGTTTGTTCAGCGACGTCAGGACTCCTGCCTAGGTGCCAGGGACACCTCGGGATTCTCCACGAGTCTTGGCATGGCAATTTGGACACGTCTCCACGTGAGGCGGGAGGCCCAGGGTCCCTTTCCACGTGCCACAGCGATCCTGGGACTCCTATCCATTTTCAAGAGGAGTCAGGCATCGTCTCCTTTGGAAGCATTGATCTCCGTGGACCTGTCGAGTTTTCAAAGGATGTGAGGCCACCGGTCGCGATGAGGCAGAGAACTCGGTCTTTCTCTGTGGTCTCCACAGGGGATTCAGACGTCCCTTCGTCTTGGGAGATGAAAGACGAGCCTGCATTCAATTCACTGCAGGGATATCCGGCCTTACTTCGAGTCAGAGCATCTCGGTGTCCATTCCACTTGAGGCCACAAACTCAGGGTCCCTCTCACATACCTGTAGCTGAGAGAAGGCTCCTCTTGAGGTGCTTGTGGAAAGTTGGTATTCCTCTTGAGTCGAAGCCAGGGACTAAGCTCTCATCTCGAGTTGATTTGGTGTCCACGGAGCATTTTTGTGTTGCTCCAGTGACCTCAGGATCCCTCTAGACATGAGACAGTGATCTTGGGTTTTCTCTGGAGTGCCATCAAGGAAATCAAGGCTCCGTTCACGTTTGATGTGGAACACGGAATTGCTTTGCACGCAGTGCACGGAATCGGGCGTCATCTCGGGGCGAGGGGGAAGTCTCATGGTTTTTCTCGAGTTGCGGACGGACCCTGGGGTATATTCTCGAGTTACGACGGGAGGGCCCTTCCAGACACGTGTTTGTTCAGCGACGCCAGGCCTCGGGCCTAGGTGAGAGGGACACCTCGGGATTCTCCTCGAGTCTTGGCATGGCAATTGGGACGCGTCTCCACGTGAGGCGGGAGACCCAGTGTCCCTTTCCACGTGCCACAGGGATCCTGGGACTCCTATCCATTTTCAAGAGGAGTCAGGCATCGTCTCCTTTGGAAGCATTGATCTCCGCGGACCTCTCGAGTTTTCAAATGATGTGAGGCCTCCGGTCGCGTTGAGGCGGAGGACTAGGTCTTTCTCTGTGGTCTCCACAGGGGATTCAGACAACCCTTCGTCTTGGGAGATGCAAGACGAGCCTGCATCCAATTCACTGCAGGGATATCCGGCCTTACTTCGAGTCAGAGCATCTCGGTATCCATTTCACTTGAGTCCACAAACTCGGGGTCCCTCAAATATACCTGAAGCTGAGAGAAGCCTCCTCTTGACGTGCTTGTGGAAAGTTGTTATTCCTCTTGACTCGAAGCCAGGGACTAAGCTCTCATCTCGAGTTGATTTGGGGTCCACGGAGCCTTTTCGTGTTGCTACAGTGACCTCAGGATCCCTCTGGACTTGAGACAGTGATCTTGGGTTTTCTCTGGAGTGCCATCAAGGAAATCAAGGCTCCTTTCACGTTTGATGTGGAACACGGAATTGCTCTGCACGCAGTAGAGGGGAATCGGGCCTCATCTCGCGGCGAGGGGGAAGTCTTGGTTTTTCGCGAGTGGCGGCCGGAACCTGGGGTATATTCTCGAGTTACGACGGGGAGGGCCCTTCCAGACACGTGTTTCTTCAGCGAAGTGAGGACTCCTGACTAGGTGCGAGGGACACCTCGGGGTTCTCCTCGAGTCTTGGCATGGCAATTGGGACGCGTCTCCATGTGAGGCGGGAGACCCAGGGTCCCTTTCCACGTGCCACAGGGATCCTGGGACTCCTATCCATTTTCAAGAGGAGTCAGGCATCGTCTCCTTTGGAAGCATTGATCTCCGCGGACCTCTCGAGTTTTCAAAGGATGTGAGGCCTCCGGTCGCGATTGGGGCGGAGGACTAGGTCTTTCTCTGTGGTCTCCAGAGGGGATTCAGGCAACCCTTCGTCTTGGGAGATGCAAGACGAGCCTGCATTCAATTCACTGCAGGGATATCCGGCCTTACTTCGAGTCAGAGCATCTCGGTGTCCATTCCACTTGAGGCCACAAACTCAGGGGCCCTCTCACATACCTGTAGCTGAGGGAAGCCTCCTCTTGAGGTGCTTGTGGAAAGTTGGTATTCCTCTTGAGTCGAAGCCAGGGACTAAGCTCTCATCTCGAGTTGATTTGCGTTCCACGGAGACCTTTCGTGTTGCTACAGTGACCTCAGGATCCCTCTAGACTTGAGACAGTGATCTTGGGTTTTCTCTGGAGTGTCATCAAGGAAATCAAGGCTCCTTTCACGTTTGATGTGGAACACGGAATTGCTCTGCACGCAGTGCATTGGAATCGGGCCTATTCTCGCGGCGAGGGGGAAGTCTCATGGTTTTTCTCGAGTTGCGGCCCGAACCTGGTGTATATTCTCGAGTTACGACGGGGAGGGCCCTTCCAGACACGTGTTTGTTCAGCGACATCAGGACTCCTGCCTTGGTGCGAGGGACACCTCGGGATTCTCCTGGAGTCTTGGCATGGCAATTTGAACGCGTCTCCACGTGAGGCGGGAAACCCAGGGTCCCTTTCCACGTGCCACAGGGATCCTGGGACTCCTATCCATTTTCAAGAGGAGTCAGGCATCGTCTCCTTTGGAAGCATTGATCTCCGCATACCTCTCGAATTTTCAAAGAATGTGAGGTCTCCGGTCGCGATGAGGCGGAGGACTAGGTCTTTCTCTGTGGTCTCCACAGGGGATTCAGACAACCCTTCGTCTTGGGAGATGCAAGACGAGCCTGCATTCAATTCACTGCAGGGTTTTCCGGCCTTACTTCGAGTCAGAGCATCTCGGAGTCCATTCCATTTGAGGCCACAAACTCAGGGTCCCTCTCACATACCTGTAGTTGAGAGAAGCCTCCTCTTGAGGTGCTTGTGGAAAGTTGGTATTCCTCTTGATTCGAAGCCAGGGACTAAGCTCTCATCTCGAGTTGATTTGGGGTCCCCGGAGCCCTTTCGTGTTGCTCCAGTGACCTCAGGATCCCTCTAGACTTGAGACAGTGATCTTGGGTTTTCTCTGGAGTGCCATCAAGGAAATCAAGGCTCCTTTCACGTTTGATGTGGAACACGGAATTGCTCTGCAGGCAGTGCAGGGGAATCGGGTCTCATCTCGCGGCGAGGGGGAAGTCTCATGGTTTTTCTCGAGTTGCGGCCAGAACCTGGGTTATATTTTCGTTTTACGACGCGGAGGGCCCTTCCGGACACGTGTTTGTTCAGCGAAGTAAGGACTCCTGCCTAGGTGCGAAGGACACCTCGGGATTCTCCTCGAGTCTTGGCAAGGCAATTGGGACGCGTCTCCACGTGAGGCGGGAGACCCAGGGTTCCTTTCCACGTGCCACAGGGATCGTGGGACTCCTATCCATTTTCAAGAAGAGTCAGGCATCGTCTCCTTTGGAAGCATTGATCTCCGCGGACCTCTCGAGTTTTCAAAGGATATGAGGCCTCCGGTCGTGATGAGGCGGAGGACTAGGTCTTTCTCTGTGGTCTCCACAGGGGATTCAGACATCCCTTCGTCTTGGGAGATGCAAGACGAGCCTGCATTCAATTCACTGCAGGGATATCCGGCCTTACTTCGAGTCAGAGCATCTCGGTGTCCATTCCACTTGAGGCCACAAAATCAGGGTCCCTCTCACATACATGTAGCTGAGAGAAGCCTCCTCTTGAGGTGCTTGTGGAAAGTTGGTATTCCTCTTGAGTCGAAGCCAGGGACTAAGCTCACATCTCGAGTTGATTTGGGGTCCACGGAGCCCTTTCGTCTTGCTCCAGTGACCTCAGGATCCCTCTAGACTTGAGACAGTGATCTTGGGTTTTCTCTGGAGTGCCATCAAGGAAATCAAGGCTCCTTTCAAGTTTGATGTGGAACACGGAATTGCTCTGCACGCAGTTCAGGGGAATCGGGCCTCATCTCGCGGCAAGGGGGATGTCTCATGGTTTTTCTCGACTTGGGGCCGGAACCTGGGGTATATTCTCGAGTTAAGACGGGGAGGGCCCTTTCAGACACGTGTTTGTTCAGCGACGTCAGGACTCCTGCCTAGGTGCGAGGGACACCTCGGGATTCTCCTCGAGTCTTGACATGGCCATTGGGATGCGTCTCCACGTGAGGCGGGAGACCCAGGGTCCCTTTCCCCGTGCCACAAGGATCCTCGGACTCCTATCCATTTTCAAGAAGAGTCAGGCATCGTCTCCTTTGGAAGCATTTATCTCCGCGGACCTCTCGAGTTTTCAAAGGATGTGAGGCCTCCGGTCTCGATGAGGCGGTGAACTAGTTCTTTCTCTGTGGTCTCCACAGGGGATTCAGACATCCCTTCATCTTGGGAGATGCAAGACGAACCTGCATTCAGTTCACTGCAGGGATATCCGGCCTTACTTCGAGTCAGAGCATCTCGGTGTCCATTCCACTTGAGGCCACAAACTCAGGGTCCCTCTCACATACCTGTAGCTGAGAGAAGCCTCCTCTTGAGGTGCTTGTGGAAAGTTGGTATTCCTCTTGAGTCGAAACCAGGGAATAAGCTCTCATCTCGAGTTGATTTGGGGTCCCCAGAGCCCTTTCATGTTGCTCCAGTGAACTCAGGATCCCTCTAGACTTGAGACAGTGATCTTGGGTTTTCTCTGGAGTGCCATCAAGGAAATCAAGGCTCCTATCATGTTTGATGTGGAACACGGAATTGCTCTGCACGCAGTGCAGGGGAATCGGGCCTCATCTCGCGGCGAGGGGGAAGTCTCATGGTTTTTCTCGAGTTCCGGCCGGAACTTGGGGTATATTCTCGAGTTAAGATGGGGAGGGCCCTTCCAGACACGTGTTTGTTCAGCGACGTCAGGACTCCTGCCTAGGTGCGAGGGACACCTCGGGATTCTCCTCGAGTCTTGGCATGGCAATTGGGATGCGTCTCCACGTGAGGCGGGAGACCCAGGGTCCCTTTCCACGAGCCACAGGGATCCTGGGACTCCTATCCATTTTCAAGAGGAGTCAGACATCGTCTCCTTCGGAAGTATTGATCTCCGCGGTCGTCTCGAGTTTTCAAAGGATATGAGACCTCCGTTTGCGTTGAGGTGGAGGTCTAGGTCTTTCTCTGTGGTCTCCACAGGGGATTCGGACAACCCTTCGTCTTGGGAGATGCAAGACGAGCCTGCATTCAATTCACTGCAGGGATATCCGGCCTTACTTCGAGTCAGAGCATCTCGGTGTCCATTCCACTTGAAGCCACAAACTCAGGGTCCCTCTCACATACCTGTTGCTGAGAGAAGCCTCCTCTTGAGTTGCTTGTGGAAAGTTGGTATTCCTCTTGATTCGAAGCCAGGGACTAAGCTCTCATCACGAGTTGATTTGGGGTCCACGGAGCCTTTTGGTGTTGCTCCAGTGACCTCAGGATCCCTCTAGACTTGAGACAGTGATCTTGGGTTTTCTCTGGAGTGCCATCAAGGAAATCAAGGCTCCTTTCACGTTTAGTGTGGAACACGGAATTGTTCTGCACGCAGTGCAGGGGAATCGGGCCTCATCTCGCGGCGAAGGGGAAGTCTCATGGTGTTTCTCGAGTTGTGGCCGGAACCTGGGGTATATTCTCGAGTTACGACGGGGAGGGCCCTTCCAGACACGTGTTTGTTCAGCGACGTCAGGACTCCTGCCTAGGTGCGAGGGACACCTCGGGATACTCCTCGAGTCTTGGCATGGCAATTGGGACGCGTATCCACGTGAGGGGGGAGACCCAGGCTCCCTTTCCACGTGCCGCAGGGATCCTGGGACTCCTATCCATTTTCAAGAGGAGTCAGGCATCGTCTCCTTTGGAAGCATTGATCTCCTCAGACATCTCGAGTTTTCAAAGGATGTGAGGCCTCCGGTCGCGTTGAGGCGGAGGACTAGGACATTCTCTGTGATCTCCACAGGGGATTCAGACATCCCTTCGTCTTGGGAGATGCAAAACGAGCCTGCATTCAATTCACTGCAGGGATATCCAGCCTTACTTCGTGTCGAGCATCTCGGTGTCCTTTCCACTTGAGGCCACAAACTCAGGGTCCCTCTCACATACCTGTAGCTGAGAGAAGCCTCCTCTTGAGGTGCTTGTGGAAACTTGGTATTCCTCTTGAATCGAAGCCAGGGAATAAGCTCTCATCTCGAGTTGATTTGGGGTCCCGGAGCCCTTTCATGTTGCTCCAGTGACCTCAGGATCCCTCTAGACTTGAGACAGTGATCTTGGGTTTTCCATGGAGTGCCATCAAGGAAATCAAGGCTCCTATCATGTTTGATGTGGAACACGGAATTGCTCTGCACGCAGTGCAGGGGAATCGGGCCTCATCTCGCGGGGAGGGGGATGTCTCATGGTTTTTCTCGAGTTGCGGCCAGAACTTGGGATATATTCTCGAGTTACGGACGGGGAGGGCCCTTCCAGACACGTGTTTGTTCAGCGACGTCAGGACTCCTGCCTAGGTGCGAGGGACACCTCGGGATTCTCCTCGAGTCTTGGCATGGCAATTGGGATGCGTCTGCACGTGAGGCGGGAGACCCAGGGTCCCTTTCCACGTGCCACAGGGATCCTGCGACTCCTATCCATTTTCAAGAGGAGTCAGACATCGTCTCCTTCGGAAGTATTGATCTCCGCGGTCCTCTCGAGTTTTCAACGGATATGAGGCCTCCGGATGCGTTGAGGTGGAGGACTAAGTCTTTCTCTGTGGTCTCCACAGGGGATTCAGACAACCCTTCGTCTTGGGAGATGCAAGACGAGCCTGCATTCAATTCACTGCAGGGATATCCGGCCTTACTTCGAGTCAGAGCATCACGGTGTCCATTCCACTTGAGGCCACAAACTCGGGGTCCGTCTCAAATACCTGTAGCTGAGAGAAGCCTCCTCTTGAGGTGCTTGTGGAAAGTTGGTATTCCTCTTGAGTCGAAGCCAGGGACTAAGCTCACATCTCGAGTTGATTTGGGGTCCACGGAGCCCTTTCGTCTTGCTCCAGTGACCTCAGGATCCCTCTAGACTTGAGACAGTGATCTTGGGTTTTCTCTGGAGTGCCATCAAGGAAATCAAGGCTCCTTTCAAGTTTGATGTGGAACACGGAATTGCTCTGCACGCAGTTCAGGGGAATCGGGCCTCATCTCGCGGCAAGGGGGATGTCTCATGGTTTTTCTCGACTTGGGGCCGGAACCTGGGGTATATTCTCGAGTTACGACGGGGAGGGCCCTTTCAGACACGTGTTTGTTCAGCGACGTCAGGACTCCTGCCTACGTGCGAGGGACACCTCGGGATTCTCCTCGAGTCTTGACATGGCCATTGGGATGCGTCTCCACGTGAGGCGGGAGACCCAGGGTCCCTTTCCCCGTGCCACAAGGATCCTCGGACTCCTATCCATTTTCAAGAAGGGTCAGGCATCGTCTCCTTTGGAAGCATTTATCTCCGCGGACCTCTCGAGTTTTCAAAGGATGTGAGGCCTCCGGTCTCGATGAGGCGGTGAACTAGTTCTTTCTCTGTGGTCTCCACAGGGGATTCAGACATCCCTTCGTCTTGGGAGATGCAAGACGAACCTGCATTCAGTTCCCTGCAGGGATATCCGGCCTTACTTCGAGTCAGAGCATCTCGGTGTCCATTCCACTTGAGGCCACAAACTCAGGGTCCCTCTCACATACCTGTAGCTGAGAGAAGCCTCCTCTTGAGGTGCTTGTGGAAAGTTGGTATTCCTCTTGAGTCGAAACCAGGGAATAAGCTCTCATCTCGAGTTGATTTGGGGTCCCCAGAGCCCTTTCATGTTGCTCCAGTGAACTCAGGATCCCTCTAGACTTGAGACAGTGATCTTGGGTTTTCTCTGGAGTGCCATCAAGGAAATCAAGGCTCCTATCATGTTTGATGTGGAACACGGAATTGCTCTGCACGCAGTGCAGGGGAATCGGGCCTCATCTCGCGGCGAGGGGGAAGTCTCATGGTTTTTCTCGAGTTCCGGCCGGAACTTGGGGTATATTCTCGAGTTAAGATGGGGAGGGCCCTTCCAGACACGTGTTTGTTCAGCGACGTCAGGACTCCTGCCTAGGTGCGAGGGACACCTCGGGATTCTCCTCGAGTCTTGGCATGGCAATTGGGATGCGTCTCCACGTGAGGCGGGAGACCCAGGGTCCCTTTCCACGAGCCACAGGGATCCTGGGACTCCTATCCATTTTCAAGAGGAGTCAGACATCGTCTCCTTCGGAAGTATTGATCTCCGCGGTCGTTTCGAGTTTTCAAAGGATATGAGACCTCCGTTTGCGTTGAGGTGGAGGTCTAGGTCTTTCTCTGTGGTCTCCACAGGGGATTCGGACAACCCTTCGTCTTGGGAGATGCAAGACGAGCCTGCATTCAATTCACTGCAGGGATATCCGGCCTTACTTCGAGTCAGAGCATCTCGGTGTCCATTCCACTTGAAGCCACAACCTCAGGATCCCTCTCACATACCTGTTGCTGAGAGAAGCCTCCTCTTGAGTTGCTTGTGGAAAGTTGGTATTCCTCTTGATTCGAAGCCAGGGACTAAGCTCTCATCACGAGTTGATTTGGGGTCCACGGAGCCTTTTGGTGTTGCTCCAGTGACCTCAGGATCCCTCTAGACTTGAGACAGTGATCTTGGGTTTTCTCTGGAGTGCCATCAAGGAAATCAAGGCTCCTTTCACGTTTAGTGTGGAACACGGAATTGTTCTGCACGCAGTGCAGGGGAATCGGGCCTCATCTCGCGGCGAAGGGGAAGTCTCATGGTGTTTCTCGAGTTGTGGCCGGAACCTGGGGTATATTCTCGAGTTACGACGGGGAGGGCCCTTCCAGACACGTGTTTGTTCAGCGACGTCAGGACTCCTGCCTAGGTGCGAGGGACACCTCGGGATACTCCTCGAGTCTTGGCATGGCAATTGGGACGCGTATCCACGTGAGGGGGGAGACCCAGGCTCCCTTTCCACGTGCCGCAGGGATCCTGGGACTCCTATCCATTTTCAAGAGGAGTCAGGCATCGTCTCCTTTGGAAGCATTGATCTCCTCAGACATCTCGAGTTTTCAAAGGCTGTGAGGCCTCCGGTCGCGTTGAGGCGGAGGACTAGGACATTCTCTGTGATCTCCACAGGGGATTCAGACATCCCTTCGTCTTGGGAGATGCAAAACGAGCCTGCATTCAATTCACTGCAGGGATATCCAGCCTTACTTCGTGTCGAGCATCTCGGTGTCCTTTCCACTTGAGGCCACAAACTCAGGGTCCCTCTCACATACCTGTAGCTGAGAGAAGCCTCCTCTTGAGGTGCTTGTGGAAACTTGGTATTCCTCTTGAATCGAAGCCAGGGAATAAGCTCTCATGTCGAGTTGATTTGGGGTCCCCGGAGCCCTTTCATGTTGCTCCAGTGACCTCAGGATCCCTCTAGACTTGAGACAGTGATCTTGGGTTTTCCATGGAGTGCCATCAAGGAAATCAAGGCTCCTATCATGTTTGATGTGGAACACGGAATTGCTCTGCACGCAGTGCAGGGGAATCGGGCCTCATCTCGCGGGGAGGGGGATGTCTCATGGTTTTTCTCGAGTTGCGGCCAGAACTTGGGATATATTCTCGAGTTACGACGGGGAGGGCCCTTCCAGACACGTGTTTGTTCAGCGACGTCAGGACTCCTGCCTAGGTGCGAGGGACACCTCGGGATTCTCCTCGAGTCTTGGCATGGCAATTGGGACGCGCCTCCATGTGAGGCGGGAGACCCAGGGTCGCTTTCCACGTGCCACAGGGTTCCTGGGACTCCTATCCATTTTCAAGAGGAGTCAGGCATCGTCTACTTTGGAAGCATTGATCTCCGCCCACCTCTCGAGTTTTGAAAGGATGTGAGGCCTCCGGTCGCGAGAAGGCGGAGAACTAGGTTTTTCTCTGTGGTCTCCACAGGGCATTCAGACATCCCTTCGTCTTGGGATGTGAAAGACGAGCCTGCATTCAATTCACTGCAGGGATATCCGGCCTTACTTCGAGTCAGAGCATCTCGGTGTCCATTCCACTTGAGGCCACAAACTCAGGGTCCTTCTCACATACCTGTAGCTGAGAGAAGCCTTCTCTTGAGGTGCTTGTGGAAAGTTGGTATTCCTCTTGAGTCGAAGCCAGGGACTAAGCTCTCATCTCGAGTTGATTTGGGGTCCACGGAGCCCTTTCGTGTTGCTCCAGTGACCTCAGGATCCCTCTAGACTTGAGACAGTGATCTTGGGTTTTCTCCAGAGTGCCATCAAAGAAATCAAGGCACCTTTCACGTTTGATGTGGAACACGGAATTGCTCTGCACGCAGTGCAGGGGAATCGGGCCTCATCTCGAGGCGAGGGGGAAGTCTCATGGTTTTTCTCGAGTTGCGGCCGGAACCTCGGGTATATTCTCGAGTTACGACGGGGAGGGCCCTTCCAGACACGTGTTTGTTCAGCGACGTCAGGACTCCTGCCTAGGTGCGAGGGACACCTCGGGATTCTCCTCGAGTCTTGGCATGGCAATGGGGAAGCGTCTCCACGTGAGGCGGGAGACCCAGTGTCCCTTTCCACGTGCCACAGGGATCCTGGGACTCCTATCCATTTTCAAGAGGAGTCAGGCATCGTCTCCTTTGGAAGCATTGATCTCCGCGGACCTCTCGAATTTTCAAAGGATGTGAGGCACCCGGTCGCTATGAGGCGGAGAATTAGGTCTTTCTCTGTGGTTTCCACAGGGGATTCAGACATCCCTTCGTCTTGCGAGATGTAAGACGAGCCTGCATTCAATTCACTGCAGGGATATCCGGCCTTACTTCGAGTCAGAGCATCTCGGTGTCCATTCCATTTGAGGCTACAAATTCAGGGTCCCTCAAATATACGTGGTGCTGAGAGAAACCTCCTCTTGAGGTCCTTGTGCAAAGTTGGTATTCCTCTTGAGTCTAAGCCAGGGTCTAAGCTCTCATCTCGAGTTGATCTGGGGTCCACGAAGCCCTTTCGTGTTGCTCCAGTGACCTCAGCATCCCTCTAGACTTGAGACAGTGATCTTGGGTTTTCCCTGGAGTGCCATCAAGGAAATCAAGGCTCCTTTCACGTTTGATGTGGAACACGGAATTGCTCTGCACGCAGTCCAGGGGAATCGGGCCTCATCTAGCGGCGAGGGGGAAGTCTCATGGTTTTTCTCGAGTTGCGGCCGGAACCTCGGGTATATTCTCGAGTTACGACGGGGAGGGTCCTTCCAGACACGTGTTTGTTCAGCGACGTCAGGACTCCTGCCTAGGTTCGAGGGACACCTCGGGATTCTCCTCGAGTCTTGGCATGGCAATGGGGACGCGTCTCCACGGGAGCCAGGAGACCCAGGCTCCCTTTCAACGTGCCACACGGATCGTGGGACTCGTATCCATTTTCAAGAAGAGTCAGGCATCGTCTCCTTTGGAAGCATTGATCTCCGCGGACCTCTCGAATTTTCAAAGGATGTGAGGCCCCCGGTCGCTATGAGGCGGAGAATTAGGTCTTTCTCTGTGGTCTCCACAGGGGATTCAGACATCCCTTCGTCTTGGGAGATGCAAGACGAGCCTGCATTCAATTCACTGCAGGGATATCCGGCCTTACTTCGAGTCAGAGCATCTCGGTGTCCATTCCACTTGAGGCCACAAAATCAGGGTAACTCTCATATACTTGTAGCTGAGAGAAGCCTCCTCTTGAGGTGCTTGTGGAAAGTTGGTATTCCTCTTGAGTCGAAGCCAGGGACTAAGCTCACATCTCGAGTTGATTTGGGGTCCACGGAGCCCTTTCGTGTTGCTCCATTGACCTCAGGATCCCTCTAGACTTGAGACAGTGATCTTGGGTTTTCTCTGGAGTGCCATCAAGGAAATCAAGGCTCCTTTCAAGCTTGATGTGGAACACGGAATTTCTCTGCATGCAGTGCAAGGGGAATCGGGCCTCATCTCGCGGAGAGTGGGAATTCTCATGGTTTTTCTCGAGGTGCGGCCGGAACCTGGGGTATATTCTCGAGTTACGACGGGGAGGGCGCTTCCAGACACGTGTTTGTTCAGCGCCGTCAGGACTCCTGCCTAGGTGTGAGGGACAACTCGGGATTTTCCTCGAGTCGTGGAATGGCAATTGGGACGCGTCTCCACGTGAGGCGCGAGACCCAGGGTCCCTTTCCACATGCCACAGGGATCCTGGGATTCCTATCCATTTTCAAGAGGAGTCAGGCATCGTCTCCTTTGGAAGCATTGATCTCCGCGGACCTCTCGAGTTTTCAAAGGATGTGAGGCCTTCGGTCGCGATGAGGAGGAGAACTAGGTCTTTCTCTGTGGTCTGCACAGGGTACTCAGACATCCTTTCGCCTTGGGAGATGCAAGACGAGCCTGCATTCAATTCACTGCAGGGACATTCGGCCTTACTTCGAGTCAGAGTATCTCGGTGTCCATTCCACTTGAGGCCACAAATTCGGGGTCCCTCTCACATACCTGTAGCCGAGAGAAGCCTCCCCTTGAGGTGCTTGTGGAAAGTTGGTATTCGTCTTGAGTCGAAGCCAGGGACTACGCTCTCATCTCAAGTTAATTTGGGGTCCATGGAGCACTTTCGTGTTGCTCCAGTGACCTCAGGATCCCTCTAGTCCTGAGACAGTGATCTTGGGTTTTCTCTGGAGTGCCATCAAGGAAATCAAGGTTCCTTTCACGTTTGATGTGGAACACGGAATTGCTCTGCATGCAGTGCAGGGGAATCGGGCCTCATCTCGCGGCGAGGTGGAAGTCTCATTGTTTTTCTCGAGTTGCGGCCGGAACCTGGGGTATATTCTCGAGTTACGATGGGGAGGGCCCTTCCAGACACGGGTTTATTCAGCGACGTCCTGACTCCTGCCTAGGTGCGAGGGACACCTCGGGATTCTCCTCGAGTCTTGGCAAGGAAATTGGGATGCCTCTCCACGTGAGGCGGGAGACCCAGGGTCCCTTTCCACGTGCCACAGGGATCCTGGGACTCCTATCCATTTTCAAGAGGAGTCAGGCATCGTCTCCTTTGGAAGCATTGATCTCCACGGACCTCTCGAGTTTTCAAAGGATGTGAGGCCTCTGGTCGCGATGAGGCGGAGAACTAGGTCTTTCTCTGTGGTCTCCACAGGGGATTCAGACATCCCTTCGTCTTGGGAGATGCAAGACGAGCCTGCATTCAATTCACTGCAGGGATGTCCGGTCTTACTTCGAGTCAGAGCATCTCGGTGTCCATTCCACTTGAGGCCACAAACTCAGGGTACCTCTCACATACCTGTAGCTGTGAGAAGCCTCCTCTTGAGGTGCTTGTGGAAAGTTGGTATTCCTCTTGAGTCGAAGCCAGGGACTAAGCTCACATCTCTATCTGATTTGGGGTCCACGGAGCCCTTTCTTGTTGCTCCAGTGACCTCAGGATCCCTCTAGACTTGAGACAGTTATCTTGGGTTTTCTCTGGAGTGCCATCAAGGAAATCAAGGCTCCTTTCACGTTTGATGTGGAACACGGAATTGCTCTGCACGCATTGCAGGGGAATCGGGCCTCATCTCGCGGCGAGGGGGAAGTCTCATTGTTTTTCTCGAGTTGCGGCCGGAACCTGGAGTATATTCTCGAGTTACGACGGGGAGGGCCTTTCCAGACACGTGTTTGTTCAGCGACATCAGGACTCCTGCCTAGGTGCGAGGGACACCTCGGGATTCTCCTCGAGTCTTGGCATGGCAATTGGGACGCGTCTCCACGTGAGGCGGGAGACCCAGGGTCCCTTTCCACGTGCCACAGGGATCCTGGGACTCCTATCCATTTTCAAGAGGAGTCAGGCATCGTCTCCTTTGGAAGCGTTGATTGCCGCGGACCTCTCGAGTTTTCAAAGGATGTGAGGCCTCCGGTCGCAATCAGGCGGAAAACTAGGTCTTTCTCTGTGGTCTGCACAGGGTACTCAGACATCCTTTCGCCTTGGGAGATGCAAGACGAGCCTGCATTCAATTCACTGCAGGGATATACGGCCTTACTTCGAGTCAGAGCATCTCGGTGTCCATTCCACTTGAGGCCACAAACTCAGGGTCCCTCTCACATACCAGTAGCTGAGAGAAGCCTCCTCTTGAGGTGCTTGTCGAAAGTTGGTAATCCTCTTGAGTCCAAGCCAGGGACTAAGCTTTCATCTCGAGTTGATTTGCGGTCCACGGAGTCCTTTCGTGTTGCTCCAGTGACCTCAGGATCCCTCTAGACTTGAGACAGTGATCTTGGGTTTTGTCTGGAGTGCCATCAAGGAAATCAAGGCTCCTTTCACGTTTGATGTGAAACACCGAATTGCTCTGCACCCAGTGCAGGGGAATCGGGCCTCATCTCGCGGAGAAAGGGAAGTCTCATGGTTTTTCTCGAGTTGAGGCCGGAACCTGGGGTATATTCTTGAGTTACGTGGGAGGGCCCTTCCAGACACGGGTTAGTTCAGCGACGTCAGGACTCCTGCCTAGGTGCGAGGGACAACTCGGGATTCTCCTCGAGTCTTGGCAAGGAAATTGGGATGCCTCTCAACGTGAGGTGGGAGACCCAGGGTCCCTTTCCACGTGCCAGAGGGATCCTGGGACTCCTATCCATTTTCAAGAGGAGTCAGGCATCGTCTCCTTTGGAAGCATTGATCTCCGCGGACCTCTCGAGTTTTCAAAGGATGTGAGGCCTCTGGTCGCGATTAGGCGGAGAACGAGGTCTTTCTCTGTGGTCTCCACAGGGGATTCAGACATCCCTTCGTCTTGGGAGATGAAAGACGAGCCTGCATTCAATTCACTGCAGGGATATCCAGCCTTACTTCGAGTCAGAGCATCTCGGTGTCCATTCCACTTGAGGCCACAAACTCAGGGTCCCTCTCACATACCTGTAGCTGAGAGAAGCCTCCTCTTGAGGTGCTTGTGGAAAGTTGGTATTCCTCTTGAGTCGAAGCCAGGGACTAAGCTCTCATCTCGAGTTGATTTGGGGTCCACGGAGCCCTTTCATGTTGCTCCAGTGACCTCAGGATCCCTCTAGACTTGAGACAGTGAACTTGGGTTTTCTCTGGAGTGCCATCAAGGAAATCAAGGCTCCTTTCACGTTTGATGTGGAAAACGGAATTGCTCTGCACGCAGTGCAGGGGAATCGGGCCTCATCTCGCGGCGAGGTGGAAGTCTCATGGGTTTTCTCGAGTTGCGGCCGGAACCTTCGGTATATTCTCGAGTTACGACGGGGAGGGCCCTTCCAGACATGTGTTTGTTCAGCGACGTCAGGACTCCTGCCTAGGTGCGAGGGACACCTCGGGATTCTCCTCGAGTCTTGGCATGGCAATTCGGACGCGTCTCCACGTGAGGCGGGAGATCCAGGGTCCCTTTCCACGTGCCACAGGGATCCTGGGACTCCTATCCATTTTCAAGAAGGGTCAGGCATCTTATCCTTTGGAAGCATTGATCTCCGCGGACCTCTCGAGTTTTCAAAGGATGTGAGGCCTCCGGACGCGATGAGGCGGAGAACTCGGTCTTTCTCTGTGATCTCCACAGGGGATTCAGACATCCCTTCGTCTTGGGAGATGCAAGACGAGCCTGCATTCAACTCACTGTTGGGATATCCGGACTTACTTTGAGTCAGAGCATCTCGGTGTACATTCCACTTGAGTCCACAAACTCAGGGGCCCTCTCACATACCTGTAGTTGAGAGAAGCCTCCTCCTGAGGTGCTTGTGGAAAGTTGGTATTCCTCTTGAGTCTAAGCCAGGGACTAAGCTCTCATCTCGAGTTGATTTGGGGTCGACGGATCCCTTTCGTGTTGCTCCAGTGACCTCAGGATCCCTCTAGACTTGAGACAGTGATCTTGGGTTTTCTCTGGAGTGCCATCAAGGAAATCAAGGCTCCTTTCACGTTTGCTGTGGAACACGAAATTGCTCTGCATGCAGTGCAGGGGAATCGGGCCTCAACTCACGGCGAGGGGTAAATCTCATGGTTTTTCTTGAGTTGCGGCCAGAACCTGGGGTATATTCTCGAGTAACGACGGGGAGGGCCCTTCTAGACACGTGTTTGTTCAGAGACATTAGGACACCTTCCTAGGTGCGAGGGACACCTCGGGATTCTCCTCGAGTCTTGGCATGGCAATTCGGACGCGTCTCCACGTGAGGCGGGAGATCCAGGGTCCCTTTCCACGTGCCACAGGGATCCTGGGACTCCTATCCATTTTCAAGAAGGGTCAGGCATCTTATCCTTTGGAAGCATTGATCTCCGCGGACCTCTCGAGTTTTCAAAGGATGTGAGGCCTCCGGACGCGATGAGGCGGAGAACTCGGTCTTTCTCTGTGATCTCCACAGGGGATTCAGACATCCCTTCGTCTTGGGAGATGCAAGACGAGCCTGCATTCAACTCACTGTTGGGATATCCGGACTTACTTTGAGTCAGAGCATCTCGGTGTACATTCCACTTGAGTCCACAAACTCAGGGGCCCTCTCACATACCTGTAGTTGAGAGAAGCCTCCTCCTGAGGTGCTTGTGGAAAGTTGGTATTCCTCTTGAGTCTAAGCCAGGGACTAAGCTCTCATCTCGAGTTGATTTGGGGTCGACGGATCCCTTTCGTGTTGCTCCAGTGACCTCAGGATCCCTCTAGACTTGAGACAGTGATCTTGGGTTTTCTCTGGAGTGCCATCAAGGAAATCAAGGCTCCTTTCACGTTTGCTGTGGAACACGAAATTGCTCTGCATGCAGTGCAGGGGAATCGGGCCTCAACTCACGGCGAGGGGTAAATCTCATGGTTTTTCTTGAGTTGCGGCCAGAACCTGGGGTATATTCTCGAGTAACGACGGGGAGGGCCCTTCTAGACACGTGTTTGTTCAGAGACATTAGGACACCTTCCTAGGTGCGAGGGACACCTCGGGATTCTCCTCGAGACTTGGCATGGTAATTGGGACGCGTCTCCACATGAGGCGGGAGACCCAGGGTCCCTTTCCACGTGCCACAGGGATCCTTGGACTCCTATCCATTTTCAAGAGGAGTCAGGCATCGTCTCCTTTGGAAGCATTGATCATCGCGGACCTCTCGAGTTTTCAAAGGATGTGAAGCCTCCGCTCGCGATGAGGCGGATAATTAGGTCTTTCTCTGTGGTCTCCACAGGGGATTCAGACATCCCTTCGTCTTGGGAGATGCCAGACGAGCCTGCATTCACTTCACTCCAGGGATATCCGGCCTTACTTCGAGTCAGAGCATCTCGGTGTCCATTCCACTTGAGGCCACAAACTCAGGGGCCCTCTCACATACCTGTAGTTGAGAGAAGCCTCCTCCTGAGGTGCTTGTGGAAATTTGGTATTCCTCTTGAGTCGAAGCCAGGGACTAAGCTCTCATCTCGAATTGATTTGGGGTCCACGGAGCCCTTTCCTGTTGCTCCAGTGACCTCAGGATCCCTCTAGAATTGAGACAGTGATCTTGGGTTTTCTCTGGAGTGCCATCAAGGAAATCAAGGGTCCTTTCATTTTTGATGTGGAATACGGAATTGCTCTGCACGCAGTGCAGGGGAATCGGGCCTCATCTCGCGGCGAGGGGGAAGTCTCATGGTTTTTCTCGAGTTGCGGCCGGAACCTGGGGTATATTCTCGAGTTACGACGGGGAGGGCCCTTCCAGACACGTGTTTTTTCATGGACCTCAGGACACCTGCCTAGGTGCGAGGGACACCTCGGAATTCTCCTCGAGTCTTGGCATGGCAATTGGGATGTGTCTCCACGTGAGGCGGGAGACCCAGGGTCCCTTTCCACGTGACACACGGATCCTGGGACTCCTATCCATTTTCAAGAGGAGTCAGGCATCGTCTCCTTTGGAAGCATTGATGTCTGCAGACCTCTCGAGTTTTCAAACGATATGATGCCTCCGGTTGATTTGAGGTGGATGACTAGGTCTTTCTCTTTGGTCTCCACAGGGGATTCAGACAACCCTTCGTCTTGGGAGATCAAAGGCGAGCCTGCATTCAATTCACTGCAGGGACATCCGGCCTTACTTCGAGTCAGAGCATCTCGGTGTCCATTCCACTTGAGGCCACAAACTCAGGGTCCCTCTCATATACCTGTAGCTGAGAGAAGCCTCCTCTTGAGGTGCTTGTGGAAAGTTGCTATTACTCTTGAGTCGAAGCCCGGGACTAAGCTCTCATCTCGAGTTGATTTGGGGTCCACGCAGCCCTTTCGTGTTGCTCCAGTGACCTCAGGATCCCTCTAGACTTGAGACAGTGATCTTGGGTTTTCTCTGCAGTGCCATCAAGGAAATCAAGGCTCCTTTCACGTTTGATGTGGAACACGGAATTGCTCTGCACGCAGTGCAGGGAAATCGGGCCTCATCCAGCGGCGAGGGGAAGTCTCATGGTTTTTCTCGAGTTGTAGCCGGAACCTGGGTTATATTCTCGAGTTACGACGGGGAGGGCCCTTCCAGACACGTGTTTGTTCAGCGACGTCAGGACTCCTGCCTAGGTGCGAGGGAAACCTCGGGATTCTCCTGGAGTCTTGGCATGGCAATTGGGACGCGTCTCCACGTGAGGCGGGAGACCCAGGGTCCCTTTCGACGTGCCACAGGGATCCTGGGACTCCTATCCATTTCCAAGAAGAGTCAGGCATCGTCTCCTTTGGAAGCATTGATCTCCGCGGACCTCTCGAGTTTTCAAAGGATGTGAGGCCTCCGATCTCGATGAGGCGGAGAACGAGGTCTTTCTCTGTGGTCTCCACAGGGGATTCAGACAACCCTTCGTCTTGGGAGATGCAAGAAGAGCCTGCATTCAATTCATTGCAGGGATATCCGGCCTTACTTCGAGTCAGAGCATCTCGGTGTCCATTCCACTTGAGGCCACAAACTCAGGGTCCCTCTCACATACCTGTAGCTGAGAGAAGCCTCCTCTTGAGTTGCTTGTGGAAAGTTGATTTTCCTCTTGAGTCGAAGCCAGGGACTAAGCTCTCATCTCGAGTTGATTTGGGGTCCACGCAGCCCTTTCGTGTTGCTCCAGTGACCTCAGGATCCCTCTAGACTTGAGACAGTGATCTTGGGTTTTCTCTGGAGTGCCATCAAGGAAATCAAGGCTCCTTTCACGTTTGATGTGGAACACGGATTGCTCTGCTTGCAGTGGAGGGGAATCGGGTCTCATCTCGAGGCAAGGGGGATGTCTCATGGTTTTTCTCAAGTTGCGGCCGAAACCTGGGGTATATTCTCGAGTTACGACGGGGAGGGCCCTTCCAGAAACGTGTTTGTTCAGCGACGTCAGGACTCCTGCCTAGGTGCGAGGGACACCTCGGAATTCTCCTCGAGTCTTGGCATGGCAATTGGGACGCGTCTCCACGTGAGGCAGGAGACCCAGGTTCCCTTTCCACGTGCCACACGGATCCTGGGACTCCTATCCATTTTCAAGAGGAGTCAGGCATCGTCTCCTTTGGAAGCATTGATCTCCGCGGACCGCTCGAGTTTTCAAAGGATGTGAGGCCTCCGGTCGCGATGAGGCGGAGAACGAGGTCTTTCTCTGTGGTCTCCACAGGGGATTCAGACATCCCTTCGTCTTGGGAGATGCAAGACGAGCCTGCATTCAATTCACTGCAGGGATATCCGGCCTTACTTCAAGTCAGAGCATCTCGGTGTCCATTCCACTTGAGGCCACAAACTCAGGGTCCCTCTCACATACCTGTAGCTGAGAGAAGCCTCCTCTTGAGGTGCTTCTGTAAAGTTGGTATTCCTCTTGAGTCGAAGCCAGGGACTAAGCTCTCATCTCGAGTTGATTTGGGGTTCACAGAGCCCTTTCGTGTTGCTCCAGTGACCTCAGGATCCCTCTAGACTTGAAACAGTGATCTTGGGTTTTCTCTGGAGTGCCATTAAGGAATTCAAGGCTCCTTTCACTTTTGATGTGGAACACGGAATTGGTCTGCACGCAGTGCAGGGGAATCGGGCCTCATCTCGCGGGGAGGGGGAAGTCTCATGGTTTTTCTCGAGTTGCGGCCGGAACCTGGGGTATATTCTCGAGTTACGATGGGGAGGGCCCTTCCAGACACAGGTTTGTTCAGCGACGTGAGGACTCCTGCCTAGGTGCGAGGGACACCTCGGGATTCTCCTCGAGTCTTGGCATGGCAATTTTGACGCGTCTCCACGTGAGGCGGGAGACCCAATGTCCCTTTCCACGTGCCACAGGGATCCTGGGACTCCTATCCATTTTCAAGAGGAGTCAGGCATCGTCTCCTTTGGAAACATTGATCTCCGCGGACCTCTCGAGTTTTCAAAGGATGTGAGGCCTCCGGTCGCGATGAGGCGGAGAACGAGGTGTTTCTCTGTGGTCTCCACAGGGGATTCAGACATCCCTTCGTCTTGGGAGATGCAAGACGAGCCTGCATTCAATTCACTGCAGGGATATCCGGCCTTACTTCGAGTCAGAGCATCTCGGTGTCCATTCCACTTGAGGCCACAAACTCAGGGTCCCTCTCACATACCTGTAGCTGAGAGAAGCCTCCTCTTGAGGTGCTTGTGGAAAGTTGGTATTCCTCTTGAGTCGAAGCCAGGGACTAAGCTCTCATCTCGAGTTGATTTGGGGTCCACGGAGCCCTTTCGTGTTGCTCCAGTGACCTCAGGATCCCTCTAGACTTGAGACAGTGAACTTGGGTTTTCTCTGGAGTGCCATCAAGGAAATCAAGGCTCCTTTCACGTTTGATGTGGAAAACGGAATTGCTCTGCACGCAGTGCAGGGGAATCGGGCCTCATCTCGCGGCGAGGGGGAAGTCTCATGGTTTTTCTCGAGTTGCGGCTGGAACCTTCGGTATATTCTCGAGTTACGACGGGGAGGGCCCTTCCAGACATGTGTTTGTTCAGCGACGTCAGGACTCCTTCCTAGGTGCGAGGGACACCTCGGGATTCTCCTCGAGTCTTGGCATGGCAATTGGGACGCGTCTCCACGTGAGGCGGGAGATCCCGGGTCCCTTTCCACGTGCCACAGGGATCCTGGGACTCCTATCCATTTTCAAGAAGGGTCAGGCATCTTCTCCTTTGGAAGCATTGATCTCCGCGGACCTCTCGAGTTTTCAAAGGATGTGAGGCCTCCGGTCGCGATGAGGCGGAGAACTCGGTCTTTCTCTGTGATCTCCACAGGGGATTCAGACATCCCTTCGTCTTGGGAGATGCAAGACGAGCCTGCATTCAATTCACTGCAGGGATATCCGGACTTACTTTGAGTCAGAGCATCTCGGTGTCCATTCCACTTGAGGCCACAAACTCAGGGGCCCTCTCACATACCTGTAGTTGAGAGAAGCCTCCTCCTGAGGTGCTTGTGGAAAGTTGGTATTCCTCTTGAGTCTAAGCCAGGGACTGAGCTCTCATCTCGAGTTGATTTGGGGTTCACGGAGCACTTTCGTGTTGCTCCAGTGACCTCAGGATCCCTCTAGACTTGAGACAGTGATCTTGGGTTTTCTCTGGAGTGCCATCAAGGAAATCAAGGCTCCTTTCACGTTTGATGTGGAACACGAAATTGCTCTGCATGCAGTGCAGGGGAATCGGGCCTCAACTCACGGCGAGGGGGAAATCTCATGGTTTTTCTTGAGTTGCGGCCAGAACCTGGGGTATATTCTCGAGTAACGACGGGGAGGGCCCTTCTAGACACGTGTTTGTTCAGAGACATCAGGACACCTGCCTAGGTGCGAGGGAAACCTCGGGATTCTCCTCGAGTCTTGGCATGGTAATTGGGACGCGTCTCCACATGAGGCGGGAGACCCAGGGTCCCTTTCCACGTGCCACAGGGATCCTGGGACTCCTATCCATTTTCAAGAGGAGTCAGGCATCGTCTCCTTTGGAAGCATTGATCTCCGCGGACCTCTCGAGTTTTCAAAGGATGTGAGGCCTCCGGTCGCGATGAGGCGGAGAACTCGGTCTTTCTCTGTGGTCTCCACAGGGGATTCAGACATCCCTTCGTCTTGGGAGATGCAAGACGAGCCTGCATTCAATTCACTGCAGGGATATCCGGCCTTACTTTGAGTCAGAGTATCTCGGTGTCCATTCCACTTTAGGCCACAAACTCAGGGGCCCTCTCACATACCTGTAGTTGAGAGAAGCCTCCTCCTGAGGTGCTTGTGGAAAATTGGTATTCCTCTTGAGTCGAAGCCAGGGACTAAGCTCTCATCTCGAGTTGATTTGGGGTCCACGGAGCCCTTTCCTGTTGCTCCAGTGACCTCAGGATCCCTCTAGAATTGAGACAGTGATCTTGGGTTTTCTCTGGAGTGCCATCAAGGAAATCAAGGCTCCTTTCATTTTTGATGTGGAATACGGAATTGCTCTGCACGCAGTGCAGGGGAATCGGGCCTCATCTCGCGGCGAGGGGGAAGTCTCATGGTTTATCTCGAGTTGCGGCCGGAACCTGGGGTATATTCTCGAGTTACGACGGGGAGGGCCCTTCCAGACACGTGTTTTTTCAGCGCCCTCAGGACACCTGCCTAGGTGCGAGGGACACCTCGGAATTCTCCTCGAGTCTTGGCATGGCAATTGGGATGTGTCTCCACGTGAGGCGGGAGACCCAGGGTCCCTTTCCACGTGCCACACGGATCCTGGGACTCCTATCCATTTTCAAGAGGAGTCAGGCATCGTCTCCTTTGGAAGCATTGATGTCTGCAGACCTCTCGAGTTTTCAAAGGATATGATGCCTCCGGTTGCGTTGAGGTGGATGACTAGGTCTTTCTCTTTGGTCTCCACAGGGGATTCAGACAACCCTTCGTCTTGGGAGATCAAAGGCGAGCCTGCATTCAATTCACTGCAGGGATATCCGGCCTTACTTCGAGTCAGAGCATCTCGGTGTCCATTCCACTTGAGGCCACAAACTCAGGGTCCCTCTCACATACCTGTAGCTGAGAGAAGCCTCCTCTTGAGGTGCTTGTGGAAAGTTGGTATTCCTCTTGAGTCGAAGCCAGGGACTAAGCTCTCATCTCGAGTTGATTTGGGGTCCACGGAGCCCTTTCGTGTTGCTCCAGTGACCTCAAGATCCCTCTAGACTTGAGACAGTGATCTTGGGTTTTCTCTGGAGTGCCATCAAGGGAATCAAGGCTCCTTTCACGTTTGATGTGGAACACGGAATTGCTCTGCACGCAGTGCAGGGGAATCGGGCCTCATCTCGCGGCAAGGAGGATGTCTCATGGTTTTTCTAAGTAGCGGCCGGAACCTGGGGTATATTCTCGAGTTACGACGCGGAGGGCCCTTCCAGACACGTGTTTGTTCAGCGACGTCAGGACTACTGCCTAGGTGCGAGGGACACCTAGGGATTCTCCTCGAGTCTTGGCATGGCAATTGGGACGCGTCTCCAAGTGAGGCGAGAGACCCAGCGTCCCTTTCCACGTGCCACAGGGATCCTGGGACTCCTATCCATTTTCAAGAAGAGTCAGGCATCTTCTCCTTTGGAAGCATTGATCTTCGCGGACCTCTCGAATTTTCAAAGGATGTGAGGCCTCCGGTCGCGATGAGGCGGAGAACTAGGTCTTTCTCTGTGGTCTCCACAGGGGATTCAGACAACCCTTCGTCTTGGGAGATGCAAGACGAGCCTGCATTCAATTCACTGCAGGGATATCCAGCCTTACTTCGAGTCGAGCATCTCGGTGTCCTTTCCACTTGAGGCCACAAACTCAGGGTCCCTCTCACATACCTGTAGCTGAGAGAAGCCTCCTCTTGAGGTGCTTGTGGAAACTTGGTATTCCTCTTGAGTCGAAGCCAGGGAATAAGCTCTCATGTCGAGTTGATTTGGGGTCCCCGGAGCCCTTTCATGTTGCTCCAGTGACCTCAGGATCCCTCTAGACTTGAGACAGTGATCTTGGGTTTTCTCTGGAGTGCCATCAAGGAAATCAAGGCTCCTATCATGTTTGATGTGGAACACAGAATTGCTCTGCACTCAGTGCAGGGGAATCGGGCGTCATCTCGCGGCGAGGAGGAAGTCTCATGGTTTTTCTCGAGTTGCGGCCGGAACCTGGGGTATATTCTCGAGTTACGACGGGGAGGGCCCTTCCAGACACGTGTTTGTTCAGCGACGTCAGGACTCCTGCCTAGGTGCGAGGGACACCTCGGGATTCTCCTCGAGTCTTGGCATGGAAATTGGGACGCGTCTCCATGTGAGGCGGGAGACCCAGGGTCCCTTTCCACGTGCCACAGGGATCCTGGGACTCCTATCCATTTTCAAGAGGAGTCAGGCATCATCTCCTTTGGAAGCATTGATCTCCGCGGACCTCTCGAATTTTCAAAGGATGTGAGGCCTCCGGTCGCGATGAGGGTGAGAATTAGGTCTTTCTCTGTGGTCTCCACAGGGGATTCAGACTACCCTTCATCTTGGGAGATGCAAGACGAGCCTGCATTCAATTCACTGCAGGGATATCTGGCCTTACTTCGAGTCAGAGCATCACGGTGTCCATTCCATTTGAGGCCACAAACTCAGGGTCGCTCTCACATACCTGTAGCTGAGAGAAGCCTCCCCTTGAGGGGCTTGTGGAAAGTTGGTATTCCTCTTGAGTCGAAGCCAGGGACTACGCTCTCATCTCGAGTTGATTTGGGGTCCACGGAGCCCTTTCGTGTTGCTCCAGTGACCTCAGGATCGCTCTAGACTTGAGACAGTCATTTTGGGTTTTCTCTGGAGTGCCATCAAGGAAATCAAGGCTCCTTTCACGTTTGATGACGAACACGGAATTGCTCTGCACACAGTGCAAGGGAATCGGGCCTCATCTCGCGGCGAGGGGGAAGTCTCATGGTTTTTCTCGAGTTGCGGCCGGAACCTGGGGTATATTCTCGAGTTACGACGGGGAGGGCCCTTCCAGAATCGTGTTTGTTCAGCGACTTCAGGACTCCTGCCTAGGTGGGAGGGACACCCAGGATTCTCCTCGAGTCTCGGCATGGCAATTGGGACGCGTCTCCACGTCAGGCCGGAGACCCAGGGCCTCTTTCCACGTGCCACAGGGATCCTGGGTCTCCTATCCATTTACAAGAGGAGTCAGGCATCGTCTCCTTTGGAAGCATTGATCTCCGCGGACCTCTCGAGTTTTCAAAGGATGTGAGGCCTCCGGTCGCGATGAGGCGGAGAACTAGTTCTTTCTCTGTGGTCTCCACAGGGGATTCAGACATCCCTTCGTCTTGGGAGATGCAAGACGAGCCTGCATTCAATTCACTGCAGGGATATCCGGCCTTACTTCGAGTCAGAGCATCTCGGTGTCCATTCCACTTGAGGCCTCAAACTCAGGGTCCCTCGCACATAACTGTAGCTGAGAAAAGCCTCCTATAGGTGCTTGTGGAAAGTTGGTATTCCTCTTGAGTGGAAACCAGGGACTAAGCTCTCATCTCGAGTTGATTTGGGCTCCGCGGAGCCCTTTTTTGTTGCTACAGTGACCTTAGGATCCCTCTAGACTTGAGACAGTGATCTTGGGTTTTCTCTGGAGTGTCATCAAGGAAATCAAGGCTCCTTTCACGTTTGATGTGGAACACGGAATTGCTATGCACTCAGTGCAGAGAAATCGGGCCTCATCTCGCGGCGAGGCAGAAGTCTCATGGTTTTTCTCGAGTTGTAGCCGGAACCTGGGGTATATTCTCGAGTTATGATGGGGAGGGCCCTTCCAGACACGTGTTTGTTCAGTGACCTCAGGACTCGTGCCTAGGTGCGAGGGACACCTCGGGATTCTCCTCGAGTCTTGGCATGGCAATTGGGACGCGTCTCCACGTGAGGCGGGAGACCCAGGGTCCCTTTCCACGTGCCTCAGGGATCCTGGGACTCCTATCCATTTTCAAGAGGAGTCAGGCATCGTCTCCTTTGGAAGCATTCATCTCCACAGACCTCTCGAGTTTTCAAAGGATGTGAGGCCTCTGGTCGCGATGAGGCGAGAACTACGTCTTTCTCTGTGGTCTCCACATGGGATTCAGACATGCCTTAGTCTTGGGAGATGCAAGACGAGCCTGCATTCAATTCACTTCAGGGATATCCGGCCTTACTTCGAGTCAGAGCGTCTCCGTGTCCATTCCACTTGAGGCCACAAACTCATGGTCCCTCTCACATACCTGTAGCTGAGAGAAGCCTCCTCTTGAGGTGCTTGTGGAAAGTTGGTATACCACTTGAGTCGAAGCCAGGGACAAAGCTCTCATCTCGAGGGGATTTAGGGTCCACGGAGCCCTTTCGAGTTGCTACAGTGACCTCAGGATCCCTCTAGACTTGAGACAGTGATCTTGGGTTTTCTCTGGAGTGCCATCAAGAAAATCAAGGCTCCTTTCACGTTTGATGTGGATCACGGAATTGCTCTGCACGCAGTGCAGGGGAATCGGGCCTCATCTCGCGGCGAGCGGGAAGTCTCAGGGTGTTTCTCGAGTTGCGCCCGGAACCTGGGGTATATTGTCGAGTTACGACGCGGATGGCCCTTCCAGACACCTGTTTGTTCAGCGACGTCAGGATTCGGGCCTAGGTGCGAGGGACACCTCGGTATTCTCCTCGAGTCTTGGCATGGCAATTGGGACGCGTCTCCACGTGAGGCGGGAGATCCAGGGTCTCTTTCCAAGGGCCAGATTGATCCTGGGACTCCTATCCATTTTCAAGAGGAGTCAGGCATCGTCTCCTTTGGAAGCATTGATCTCCGAGGACTTCTCGATTTTCAAAGGATGTGAGGACTCCGGTTGCTGTGTGGCGAGAACTAGGTTTTCTCTGTGCTCACCACAGGGGATTCAGACATCCCATCATTTTGGGAGATGCAAGAGGAGCCTGCATTCAATTCACTGCAGGGATATCCGGCCTTACTTCGAATGAGAGCATCTCGGTGTCCATTCCACTTGAGGCCACAAACACAGGGTCCCTCTCACATACCTGTAGCTGAGAGAAGCCTCCTCTTGAGGTGCTTGAGGAAAGTTGGTATTCGTCTTGAGTCGAAGCCAGGGACTAAGCTCTCATCTCGAGTTGATTTGGGGTCCACGGAGACCTTTCGTGTTGCTACAGTCACCTGAGGATCCCTCTAGACTTGAGACAGTGATCTTGGGTTTTCTCTGGAGTGCCATCAAGGAAATCAAGGCTCCTTTCACGTTTCATGTGGAACACGGAATTGCTCTGCACGCAGTGCAGGGTTTCAGGCCTCATCTCGCAGCGATGCGGAAGTCTCTTGGTTTTTCTCCACTTGTGGCCGGAACCTGGGGTATATTCTCGAGTTACCACGTGGGGGGCCCTTCCAGAAACGTGTTTGTTCAGCGACCTCAGGACTCCTGCCTAGGTGGGAGGGACACCCAGGATTCTCCTCGAGTCTCGGCATGGCAATTGGGACGCGTCTCCACGTCAGGCCGGAGACCCAGGGCCCCTTTCCACGTGCCACAGTGATCCTGGGTCTCCTATCCATTTACCAGAGGAGTCAGGCATCGTCTCCTTTGGAAGCATTGATCTCCGCGGACCTCTCGAGTTTTCAAAGGATGTGAGGCCTCCGGTCGCGATGAGGCGGAGAACTAGTTCTTTCTCTGTGGTCTCCACAGGGGATTCAGACATCCCTTCATCTTGGGAGATGCAAGACGAGCCTGCATTCAATTCACTGCAGGGATATCCGGCCTTACTTCGAGTCAGAGCATCTCGGTGTCCATTCCACTTGAGGCCACAAACTGAGGGTCCCTCGCACATACCTGTAGCTGAGAAAAGCCTCCTATAGGTGCTTGTGGAAAGTTGGTATTCCTCTTGAGTCGAAGCCAGGGACTAAGCTCTCATCTCGAGTTGATTTGGGCTCCGCGGAGCCCTTTCTTGTTGCTAGAGTGACCTTAGGATCCCTCTAGACTTGAGACAGTGATGTTGGGTTTTCTCTGGAGTGTCATCAAGGAACTCAAGGCTCCTTTCACGTTTGATGTGGAACACGGAATTGCTATGCACGCAGTTCAGGGAAATCGGGCCTCATCTCGTGGCGAGGCGGAAGTCTCATGGTTTTTCTCGAGTTGTGGCCGGAACCTGGGGTATATTCTCGAGTTATGACGGGGAGGGCCCTTTCAGACACGTGTTTGCTCAGTGACCTCAGGACTCGTGCCTAGGTGCGAGGGACACCTCGGGATTCGCCTGGAGTCTTGGCATGGCAATTCGGACGCGTCTCCATGTGAGGCGGGAGACCCAGGTTCCCTTTCCACGTGCCACAGGGATTCTGGGACTCCTATCCATTTTCAAGAGGAGTCAGGCATAGTCTCCTTTGGAAGCATTGATCCCCGCGGACCTCTCGAGTTTTCAAAGGATGTGAGGCCTTCGGTCGCGATGAGGCGGAGAACTAGGTCTTTCTCTGTGGTCTCCCCTGGGGATAAAGACATCCCTTCGTCTTGGGAGATGCAAGACGAGCCTGCATTCAATTCACTGCAGGGATATCCTGTCTTACTTCGAGTCAGAGCGTCCTGGTTTCCATTCCACTTGAGGCCACAAACTCAGGGTCCCTCTCACATACCTGTAGCTGAGAGAAGCCTCCTCTTGAGGTGCTTGTGGAAAGTTTGTATTCCTCTTGAGTCGAAGCCAGGGCCTAAGCTCTCATCTCGAGTTGATTTGGGGTCCACGGAGCCCTTTCGTGTTGCTCCAGTGACCTCAGGATACCTCTAGTCTTGAGACAGTGATCTTGGGTTTTCTCTGGAGTGCCATCAAGGAAATCAAGGCTCCTTTCACGTTTGATGTGGGACATGGTATTGCTCTGCACGCAGTGCAGGGGAATCGGGCCTCATCTCGCGGCGAGTCGGAAGTCTCTTGGTTTTTCTCGAGTTGCGGCCGGAACCTGGGGTATATTCTCGAGTTACGATGGGGAGGGCCCTTCCAGACACGTGTATGTTCAGCGACGTCAGGACTCCTGCCTAGGTGCGAGGGACACATCGGGATTCTCCTCGAGTCTTGGCATGGCAATTGGGACGCGTCTCCACGTGAGGCGGGAGCCACAGAATCCCTTTCCACGTGCCACACGGATCCTGGGAATCCTATCCATTTTCAAGAGGAGTCAGGCATCGTCTCCTTTGGAAGCATTCATCTCCACAAACCTCTCGAGTTTTCAAAGGATGTGACGCCTCCGGTCGCGATGAGCCGAGAACTAGGTCTTTCTCTGTGGTGTCCACAGGGGATTCAGACATGCCTTAGTCTTGGGAGATGCAAGACGAGCCTGCATTCAATTCACTTCAGGGATATCCGGCCTTACTTCGAGTCAGAGCGTCTCAGTGTCCATTCCACTTGAGGCCACAAACTCAGGGTCCCTCTCACATACCTGTAGCTGAGAGAAGCCTCCTCTTGAGGTGCTTGTGGAAAGTTGGTATACCACTTGAGTCGAAGCCAGGGACTAAGCTCTCATCTCGAGTTGATTTAGGGTCCACGGAGCCCTTTTGTGTTGCTACAGTGACCTCAGGATCCCTCTAGACTTGAGACAGTGATCTTGGGTTTTCTCTGGAGTGCCATCAAGGAAATCAAGGCTCCTTTCACGTTTGATGTGGATCACGGAATTGCTCTGCACGCAGTGCAGGGGAATCGGGCCTCATCTCGCGGCGAGCGGGAAGTCTCAGGGTGTTTCTCGTGTTGCGCCCGGAACCTGGGGTATATTGTCGAGTTACGACGCGGAGGGCCCTTCCAGACACCTGTTTTTTCAGCAATGTCAGGACTCGGGCCTAGGTGCGAGGGACACCTCGGGATTCTCCTCGAGTCTTGGCATGGCAATTGGGACGCGTCTCCACGTGAGGCGGGAGATCCAGGGTCTCTTTCCACGGGCCAGAGGGATCCTGGGACTCCTATCCATTTTCAAGAGGAGTCAGGAATCGTCTCCTTTGGAAGCATTGATCTCTGTGGACCTCTCGAACTTTCAAAGGATTTGAGTCCTCCGGTCGCGATGAGGGGGAGAACTTGGTCTTTCTCTGTGGTCTCCAAAGTTGATTCAGACATCCCTTCGTCTTGGGAGATGCAAAACGAGCCTGGCTTCAATTCACTGCAGGGATATCTGGCCTTACTTCGAATGAGAGCATCTCGGGGTCCATTCCACTTGAGGCCACAAACTCAGGGTCCCTCTCACATACCTGTTGCTGAGCGAAGCCTCCTCTTGAGGTGCTTGTGGAAAGTTGGTATTCCTCTTGAGTCGAAGCCATGGACTAAGCTCTGATCTCGAGTTGATTTGGGGTCCAGGGATCCCTTTCCTGTTGCTACAGTGACCTCAGGATCCCTCTAGACTTGAGACAGTGATCTTGGGTTTTCTCTGGAGTGCCATCAAGGAAATCAAGGGTCCTTTCTCGTTTGATGTGGAACACGGAATTGCTCGGCACGCATTGCAGGGGAATCCGGCCTCATCTCGAGGCGAGGCGGAAGTCTCAGGGTTTTTCTCGAGTTGCGGCCGGAACCTGGGGTATATTCTCAAGTTACGATGGCGAGGACCCTTCCAGACACGTGTTTGTTCAGCGACGTCAGGACTCCTGCCTAGGTGCGAGGGACACCTCGGGATTCTCCTCGAGTCTTGGCATGGCAATTGGGACGCGTCTCCACGTGAGGCGGGAGACCCAGGGTCCCTATCCACGTGCCACAGGGATCCTGGGACTCCTATCCATTTTCAAGAGGAGTCAGGCATCGTCTCCTTTGGAAGCATTGATCTCGGCGGACCTCTCGAGTTTTCAAAGGATGTGAGGCCTCGGGTCGCGATGAGGCAGACAACTAGGTCTTTCTCTGTGGTCTCCACAGGGGATTCAGACATCCCTTCGTCTTGGGAGATGCAAGACGAGCCTGCATTCAATTCATTGGAGGGATATCCGGCCTTACTTTGAGTCAGAGCATCTCGGTGTCCATTCCACTTGAGGCAACAAACTCAGGGTCCCTCTCACATACCTGTAGCTGAGTGAAGCCTACTCTTGCGGTGGTTGTGGTAAGTTGGTATTCCACTTGAGTCGAAGCAAGGGACTAAGCTCTCATCTCGAGTTGATTTGGGGTCCACGGAGCCCTTTCCTGTTGCTCCAGTGACCTCAGGATCCCTCTAGACTTGAGACAGTGATCTTGGGTTTTCTCTGGAGTGCCATCAAGGAAATCAAGGCACGTTTCACGTTTGATGTGGAACACGGAATTGCTCTGCACGCAGTGCAGGGGAATCGGGCCTCATCTCGCGGCGCGGGGATAGTCTCATGGTTTTTCTCGAGTTGCGGCCGGAACCTGGGGTATATTCTCGAGTTACGACGGGGAGGGCCCTTCCAGACACGTGTTTGTTCAGCGACGTCAGGACTCCTGCCTAGGTAGAAGGGACACCTCCGGATTCTCCTCGAGTCTTGGCATGGCAATTGGGACGCGTCTCCAAGTGAGGCGGGAGACCCAGGTTCCCTTTCCACGTGCCACAGGGATCCTGGGACTCCTATACATTTTCAAGAGGAGTCAGGCATCGTCTCCTTTGGAAGCATTGATCTCCGCGGACCTCTCGAGTTTTCAAAGGATGTGAGGCCACCGGTCGCGATGAGGCAGAGAACTCGGTCTTTCTCTGTGGTCTCCACAGGGGATTCAGACATCCCTTCGTCTTGGGAGATGCAAGATGAGCCTGCATTCAATTCACTGCAGGGATAACCGGCCTTACTTCGAGTCAGAGCATCTCGGTGTCCATTCCACTTGAGGCCACAAACTCAGGGTCCCTCTCACATACCTGTAGCTGAGAGAACCCTCCTCTTGAGGTGCTTGTGGAAAGTTCCTATTCCTCTTGAGTCGAAGCCAGGGACTAAGCTCTCATCTCGAGTTGATTTGGGGTCCACGGAGCCCTTTCGGGTAGCTCCAGTGACCTCAGGATCCCTCTAGACTTGAGACAGTGATCTTGCGTTTTCTCTGGAGTGCCATCAAGGAAATCAAGGCTCCTTTCACGTTTGATGTGGAACACGGAATTGCTCTGCACGCAGTGCAGGGGAATCGGGCCACATCCAGCGGCGAGGGGGAAGTCTCATGGTTTTTCTCGATTTGCGGCCGGAACCTGGGGTATATTCTCGAGTTACGACGGGGAGGGCCCTTCCAGACATGTGTTTGTTCAGTGACGTCAGGACTCCTGCCTAGGTGCGAGGGACACCTCGGGATTCTCCTCGAGTCTTGGCATGGCAATTGGGCCGCATATCCACGTGAGGCGGGACACCCAGGGTCCCTTTCCAGGTGCCACAGGGATCCTGGGATTCCTATCCATTTTCAGGAGGAGTCAGGCATCGTCTCCTTTGGAAGCATTGATCTCCGCGGACCTCTCGAGTTTTCAAAGGATGTAAGGCCTCCGGTCGAGATGAGACGGAGGACTAGGTCTTTCTCTGTGGTCTCCACAGGGGATTCAGACATCCCTTCGTCTATGGAGATGCAAGACGAGCCTGCATTCAATTCACTGCAGGGATATCCGGCCTTACTTCGAGTCAGAGCATCTCGGTGTCCATTCCACTTGAGGCCACAAACTCAGGGTCCCTCTCACATACCTGTAGCTGAGAGAAGCCTCCTCTTGAGGTGCTTGTGGAAATTTGGTATTCCTCTTGAGTCGAAGCCAGGGACTAAGCTCTCATCTCGAGTTGATTTGGGGTCCACGGAGCCCTTTCGTGTTGCTCCAGTGACCTCAGGATCCCTCTAGACTTGAGACAGTGATCTTGGGTTTTCTCTGGAGTGCCATCAAGGAAATCAAGGCTCCTTTCACGTTTGATGTGGAACACGGAATTGCTCTGCACGCAGTGCAGGGGAATCAGGCCTCATCTCGCGGCGAGGGGTAAGTCTCATGGTTTTTCTCGAGTTGCGGCCGGAACCTGGGGTATATTCTCGAGTTACCATGGGGAGGGTGCTTCCAGAAACGTGTTTGTTCACCGACGTCAGGACTCCTGCCTAGGTGCGAGGGACACCTCGGGATTCTCCTCGAGTCTTGGCATGGCAATTGGGACGCGTCTCCACGTGAGGCAGGAGACCCAGGGTCCCTTTCCACGTGCCACAGGGATCCTGGGACTCCTATCCATTAGCAAGAAGAGTCAGGCATCGTCTCCTTTGGAAGCATTGATCTCCGCAGACCTCTCGAGTTTTCAAAGGATGTGATGCCTCCGGTCTCGATGAGGCGGAGGACTAGGTCTTTCTCTGTGGTCTCCACAGGTGATTCAGACATCCCTTCATCTTGGGAGATGCAAGACCAGCCTGCATTCAATTCACTATTGGGATATCCGGGCTTACTTCGAGTCAGAGCATCTAGGTGTCCATTCCACTTGAGGCAACAAACTCAGAGTCCCTCTCACATACCTTAGCTGAGAGAAGCCTCTTCTTGAGGTGCTTGTGGAAAGTCGGTATTCCTCTTGAGTCCAAGCCAGGGACTAAGCTCTCATCTCGAGTTGATTTGGGGTCCTCGGAGCCGTTTCATGTTGCTCCAGTGATCTCAGGATCCGTCTAGACTTGAGAAAGTGATCTTGGGTTTTCTCTGGAGTGCCATCAAGGAAATCAAGGCTCTATTCACGTTTGATGTGGAACACGGAATTGCTCTGCACGCAGTGCAGGGGAATCGGGCCTCATCTCACGGCGAGGGGGAAGTCTCATGGTTTTTCTCGAATTGCGGCCGGAACCTGGGGTATATTCTCGAGTTACGACGGGGAGGGCCCTTCCAGACACGTGTTTGTTCAGCGACGTCAGGACTCCTGCCTAGGTGCGAGGGACACCTCGGGATTCTCCTGGAGTCTTGGCATGGCAATTGGGACGCGTCTCCACGTGAGGCAGGAGACCCAGGGTCCCTTTCCACGTTCCACAGGGATCCTGGGACTCCTTTCCATTTTCAAGAGGAGTCAGGCATCGTCTCCTTTGGAAGCATTGATCTCCGCATACCTCTCGAGTTTTCAAAGGATGTGAGGCCTCCGGTCGCGACGAGCAGGACGACTAGGTCTTTCTCTGTCGTCTCCACCGGGGACTCAGACATCCCTTCGTCTTCGGAGATGCAAGACGAGCCTGCATTCAATTCACTGCAGGGATATCCAGCCTTACTTCGAGTCAGAGCATCTCGGTGTCCATTCCACTTGAGGCCACAATCTCAGGGTCCCTCTCACATACCTGTAGCTGAGAGAACCCTCCTCTTGAGGTGCTTGTGGAAAGTTTGTATTCCTCTTGAGTCGAAGCCAGGGACTAAGCTCTAATCTCGAGTTGATTTGCGGACCACGGAACCCTTTCGTGTTGCTCCAGTGATCTCAGGATCCGTCTAGACTTGAGAAAGTGATCTTGGGTTTTCTCTGGAGTGCCATCAAGGAAATCAAGGCTCTATTCACGTTTGATGGGGAACTCGGAATTGCTCTGCACTCAGTGCAGGGGAATCTGGCCTCATGTCGCGGCGAGGGGGAAGTCTCATTGTTTTTCTCGAGTTGCGGCCGAACCTGGGGTATATTCTCGAGTTACGACGGGGAGGGCCCTTCCAGACAGTGGTTTGTTTAGCGACGTCAGGACTCCTGCCTAGGTGCGAGGGACACTTCGGGATTCTCCTCGAGTCTTGGCATGGAAATTGGGACGCGTCTCCACGTGAGGCGGGAGACCCAGGATCCCTTTCCACGTGCCACAGGGATCCTGGGACTCCGATCCATTTTCAAGAGGAGTCAGGCATTGTCTCCTTCGTAAGTATTGATCTCCGCGGACCTCTCGAGTTTTCAAAGGATGTGAGGCCTCCGGTCGCGATAAGGCGGAGAACTAGGTCTTTCTCTGTGGTCTCCACAGGGGATTCAGACATCCCTTCGTCTTGGGAGATGCAAGACGAGCCTGCGTTCAATTCACTGCAGGGATATCCGGCCTTACTTCGAGTCAGAGCATCTCGGTGTCCATTCCACTTGAGGCCACAAACTCAGTGTCCCTCTCACATAACTGTAGCTGAGAGAAGCCTCCTCTTGAGGTGCTTGTGGAAAGTTGGTATTCCTCTTGAGGCGAAGCCAGGTACTAAGCTCTCATCTCGAGTTGATTTGGGGTCCACGGAGCCCTTTCCTGTTGCTCCAGTGACCTCAGGATCCCTCTAGACTTGAGACAGTGATCTTGGGTTTTCTCTGGACTGCCATCAAGGAAATCAAGGCTCCTTTCACGTTTCATGTGGAACACCGAATTGCTCTGCACGCAGGGCAGGGGAATCGGGCCTAATCTCGCGGCGAGTGGGAAGTCTCATTGTTTTTCTCTAGTTGCAGCCAGAACCTGGGGTATATTCTCGAGTTACGACGGGGAGGGCCCTTCCAGACACGTGTTTGTTCAGCGACGTCAGGACTCCTGCCTAGGTGCCAGGGACACCTCCTGATTCTCCTCGAGTCTTGGCATGGCAATGGGGACGCATCTCAACGTGAGGCGGGAGTCCCAGGGTCCCTTTCCACGTGCCACAGGGATCCTGGGACTCCTATCCATTTTCAAGAGGAGTCAGGCATCGTCTCCTTTGGAAGCATTAATCTCCGTGGACCTCAAGAGTTTTCAAAGGATGTGAGGCCTCCGTTCGCGTTGATTCGGAGGACTAGGTCTTTCTCTGTGGTTTCCACAGGGGATTCAGACATCCCTTCGTCTTGGGAAATACAAGACGGGCTTGCATTCAATTCACTGCAGGGATATCCGGCCTTACTTCGAGTCAGAGCATTTCGGTGTCCATTCCACTTGAGGCCACAAACACAGGGTCCCTCTCACATACCTGTAGCTGAGAGAAGCCTCCTCTTGAGGTGCTTGTGGAAAGTTGGTATTCCTCTTCAGTCGAAGCCAGGGAAAAGCTCTCATCTCGAGTTGATTTGGGGTCCACGGAGCCCTTTCGTGTTGCTCCAGTGACCTCAGGATCCCTCTAGACTTGAGACAGTGATCTTGGGTTTTCTCTGGAGTGCCATCAAGGAAATCAAGGCTCCTTTCAACTTTGATGTGGAACACGGAATTGCTCTGCACCCAGTGCAGGGGAATCGGGCCTCATCCCGCTGCGAGGGGGAAGTGTCATGGTTATTCTCGAGTTGCGGTCGGAACCTGGGGTATATTCTCGACTTACGACGGGGAGGGCCCTTCCAGACACGTGTTTGTTCAGCGACGTCAGGACTCCTGCCTAGGTGCGAGGGACACCTCGGGATTCTCCTCGAGTCTTGGCATTGCAATTGGGACGCATCTCCACGTGAGGCGGGAGACCCAGGGTCCCGTTCCACGTGCCACAGTGATCTTGGGACTCCTTTCAATTTTCAAGAGGAGTCAGGCATCGTCTCCTTTGGAAGCATTGATCTCCGTGGACCTCTCGAGTTTTCAAAGGATGTGAGGCCTCCGGTCGCGTTGATTCGGAGGACTAGGTCTTTCTCTGTAGTCTCCACAGGGGATTCAGACATCCCTTCGTCTTGGGAAATACAAGACGAGCCTGCATTCAATTCACTGCAGGGATATCCGGCCTTACTTCGAGTCAGAGCATCTCGGTGTCCATTCCACTTGAGGCCACAAACACAGGGTCCCTCTCACATACCTGTAGCTGAGAGAAGCCTCCTCTTGAGGTGCTTGTGGAAAGTTGGTATTCCTCTTGATTCGAAGCCAGGGAAAAGCTCTCATCTCGAGTTGATTTGGGGTCCACGGAGCCCTTTTGTGTTGCTCCAGTGACCTCAGGATCACTCTAGACATGAGACAGTGATCTTGGGCTTTCGCTGGAGTGCCACCAAGGAAATCAAGGCTCCTTTCACGTTTGATGTGGAACACGGAATTGCTCTGCACGCAGTGCAGGGTAATCGGGCCTCATCTCGCGGCGAGGGGGAAGTCTCATGGTTTTTCTCGACTTGCGGCCCGAACCTGGAGTATATTCTCGAGTTACGACGGGGAGGGCACTTCCAGACACGTGTTTGTTCAGCGACGTCAGGACTCCTGCCTAGGTGCGAGGGACACCTCGGGCTTCTCCTCGAGTCTTGGCATGGCAATTGGGACACGTATCGACGTGAGGCGGGAGACCCAGGGTCCCTTTCCACGTGCCACAGGGATCCTGGGACTCCTATCCATTTTCAAGAGGAGTCAGGCATCGTCTCCTTTGGAAGCATTGATCTCCGCGGACCTCTCGAGTTTTCAAAGGATGTGAGGCCTCCGCTCGCGATGAGGCGGAGAACTCGGTCTTTCTCTGTGGTCTCCACAGGGGATTCAGACATCCCTTCGTCTTGGGAGATGCAAGACGAGCCTGCATTCAATTCACTACAGGAATATCCGTCCTTCCTTCGAGTCAGAGCATCTCGGTATCCATTCCACTTGAGGCCACAAACTCAGGGTCCCTCTCACATACCTGTACCTGAGAGAAGCCTCCTCTTGAGGTGCTTGTGGAAATTTGGTATTCCTCTTGAGTCGAAGCCAGGGCTAAGCTCTCATCTCGAGTTGATTTGGGGTGCACGGAGCCCTTTCATGTTGCTCCAGTGACCTCAGGATCCCTCTAGACTTGAGACAGTGACTTTGGGTTTTCTCTGGAGTGCCATCAAGGAAATCAAGGCTCCTTTCACGTTTGATGTGGAACACGGAATTGCTCTGCACGCAGTGCAGTGGAATCGGGCCTCATCCTGCGGCGAGGGGGAAGTCTCATGGTTTTTCTCGAGTTGCGGCCCGAACCTGGGGTATATTCTCGAGTTACGACGGGGAGGGCCCTTCCAGACACGTGTTTGTTCAGCGACGTCAGGACTCCTGCCTAGGTGCGAGGGACACCTCGGGATTCTCCACGAGTCTTGGCATGGCAATTTGGACACGTCTCCACGTGAGGCGGGAGGCCCAGGGTCCCTTTCCACGTGCCACAGGGATCCTGGGACTCCTATCCACATTCAAGAGGAGTCAGGCATCGTCTACTTTGGAAATATTGATCTGCGCGGACCTCTCGAGTTTTCAAATGATGTGAAGCCTCCGGTCGGGATGAGGCGGAGAACTTTGTTTTTCTCTGTTGTCTCCACAGGGGATTCATACATCCCTTCGTCTTGGGAGATGCAAGACGAGCCTGCATTCAATTCACTGCAAGGATATCTGGCCTTACTTCGAGTCAGAGCATCTCTGTGTCCATTCCACTTGAGGCCACAAACTCAGGGTCCCTCTCACATACATGTAGCTGAGAGAAGCCTCCTCTTGATGGGCTTGTGGAAAGTTCGTATTCCTCTTGAGTCGAAGCCAGGGACTAAGCTCTCATCTCGAGTTGATTTGGGGTCCACGGAGCCCTTTCCTGTTGGTCCAGTGACCTCAGGATCCCTCTAGACTTGAGACAGTGATCTTGGGTTTTCTCTGGAGTGCCATCAAGGAAATCAAGGCTCCTTTCACGATTGATGTGGAACACGGAATTGCTCTGCATGCAGTGCAGGGGAATCAGGCCCCAACTCGCGGAGAGGGGTAAATCTCATGGTTTTTCTCGAGTTGCGGCCCGAACCTGGGGTATATTCTCGAGTTACGACGGGGAGGGCCCTTCCAGACACGTGTTTGTTCAGCGACGTCAGGATTCCTGCCTAGGTGCGAGGGACACCTCGGGATTCTCCTCGAGTCTTGACATGGCAATTTGGACGCGTCTCCACGTGAGGCGGGAGACCCAGGGTCCCTTTCCACGTGCCACAGGGATCCTGGGACTCCTATCCATTTTCAAGAGGAGTCAGGCATCGTCTCCTTTGGAAGCATTGATCTCCGTGGACCTGTCGAGTTTTCAAAGGATGTGAGGCCACCGGTCGCGATGAGGCAGAGAACTCGGTCTTTCTCTGTGGTCTCCACAGGGGATTCAGACGTCCCTTCATCTTGGGAGATGCAAGATGAGCCTGCATTCAATTCACTGCAGGGTTATCCGGCCTTACTTCGAGTCAGAGCATCTCGGTGTCCATTCCACTTGAGGCCACAAACTCAGGGTCCCTCTCACATACCTGTAGCTGAGAGAAGCCTCCTCTTGTGAGGCTTGTGGAAAGTTCGTATTCCTCTTGAGTCGAAGCCAGGGACTAAGCTCTCATCTCGAGTTGATTTGGGGTCCACGGAGCCCTTTCGGGTAGCTCCAGTGACCTCAGGATCCCTCTAGACTTGAGACAGTGATCTTGGGTTTTCTCTGGAGTGCCATCAAGGATATCAAGGCTCCTTTCACGTTTGATGTGGAACACGGAATTGCTCTGCACGCAGTGCAGGGGAATCGGGCCTCATCTCGCGGCGAGGGGGAAGTCTCATGGTTTTTCTCGAGTTGCGGCCAGAACCTGGGGTATATTCTCGAGTTAGGACGGGGAGGGCCCGTCCAGACACGTGTCTGTTCAGCGATGTCAGAACTCCTGCCTAGGTTCGATGGACACCTCGGTATTCTCCCCAAGTCTTGGCATGGCATTTGGGACGCGTCTCCACGTGAGGCGGGAGACCCAGGGTCCCTTTCCACGTGCCACAGGAATCCTGGGACTCCTATCCATTTTCAAGAGGAGTCAGGAATCGTCTCCTTTGGAAGCATTGGTCTCAGCGGACCTCTCAAGTTTTCAATGGATGTGAGGCCTCCGGTCGCGATGAGGCGGAGAACTTGGTCTTTCTCATTGGTCTCCACAGGGGATTCAGACATGCCTTCGTCTTGGGAGATGAAAGACGAGCCTGCTTTCAATTCACTGCAGGGATATCCGGCCTTACTTCGAGTCAGAGCATCTCGGTGTCCATTCCACTTGAGGCCACAAACTCAGGGTCCCTCTCACATACCTGTAGCTCAGAGAAGCCTCCTCTTGAGGTGCTTGTGGAAAGTTGGTATTCCTCTTGAGTCGAAGCCAGGGACTAAGCTCTCATCTCGAGTTGATTTGGTGTCCACGGAGCATTTTTGTGTTGCTCCAGTGACCTCAGGATCCCTCTAGACATGAGACAGTGATCTTGGGTTTTCTCTGGAGTGCCATCAAGGAAATCAAGGCTCCGTTCACGTTTGATGTGGAACACGGAATTGCTTTGCACGCAGTGCACGGAATCGGGCCTCATCTCGGGGCGAGGGGGAAGTCTCATGGTTTTTCTCGAGTTGCGGACGGACCCTGGGGTATATTCTAGAGTTACGACGGGAGGGCACTTCCAGACACGTGTTTGTTCAGCGACGCCTGGCCTCGGGCCTAGGTGAGAGGGACACCTCGGGATTCTCCTCGAGTCTTGGCATGGCAATTGGGACGCGTCTCCCCGTGAGGCGGGAGACCCAGGGTCCCTTTCCACGTGCCACACGGATCCTGGGACTCCTATCCATTTTCAAGAGGAGTCAGGCATCGTCTCCTTTGGAAGCATTGATCTCCGCGGACCTCTCGAGTTTTCAAATGATGTGAGGCCTCCGGTCGCGTTGAGGCGGAGGACTAGGTCTTTCTCTGTGGTCTCCACAGGGGATTCAGACAACCCTTCGTCTTGGGAGATGCAAGACGAGCCTGCATCCAATTCACTGCAGGGATATCCGGCCTTACTTCGAGTCAGAGCATCTCGGTATCCATTCCACTTGAGGCCACAAATTCGGGGTCCCTCAAATATACCTGAAGCTGAGAGAAGCCTCCTCTTGACGTGCTTGTGGAAAGTTGTTATTCCTCTTGACTCGAAGCCAGGGACTAAGCTCTCATCTCGAGTTGATTTGGGGTCCACGGAGCCTTTTCGTGTTGCTCCAGTGACCTCAGGATCCCTCTGGACTTGAGACAGTGATCTTGGGTTTTCTCTGGAGTGCCATCAAGGAAATCAAGGCTCCTTTCACGTTTGATGTGGAACACGGAATTGCTCTGCACGCAGTGCAGGGGAATCGGGCCTCATCTCGCGGCGAGGGGGAAGTCTTGGTTTTTCGCGAGTGGCGGCCGGAACCTGGGGTATATTCTCGAGTTACAACGGGGAGGGCCCTTCCAGACACGTGTTTCTTCAGCGAAGTGAGGACTCCTGACTAGGTGCGAGGGACACCTCGGGGTACTCCTCGAGTCTTGGCATGGCATTTGGGACGCGTCTCCACGTGAGGCGGGAGACCCAGGGTCCCTTTCCACGTGCCACAGGGATCCTGGGACTCCTATCCATTTTCAAGAGGAGTCAGGCATCGTCTCCTTTGGAAGCATTGATCTCCGCAGACCTCTCAAGTTTTGAAAGGATGTGAGGCCTCCGGTCGCGATGAGCCGGAGAACTAGTTCTTTCTCTGTGGTCTCCACAGGGGATTCAGACATCCCTTCCTCTTAGGAGATGCAAGACGAGCCTGCTTTCAATTCACTGCAGGAATATCCGGCCTTACTTCGAGTCAAAGCATCTCGGTGTCCATTCCACTTGAGGCCACAAACTCAGGGTCCCTCTCACATACCTGTAGCTGAGAGAAGCCTCCTCTTGAGGTGCTTGTGGAAAGTTGGTATTCCTCTTGACTCAAAGCCAGGGACTAAGCTCTCATCTCGAGTTGATTTGGGGTCCACGGAGCCCTTTCGTGTTGCTCCAGTGACCTCAGGATCCCTCTAGACTTGAGACAGTGATCTTGCGTTTTCTCTGGAGTGCCATCAAGGAAATCAAGGCTCCTTTCACGTTTGATATGGAACATGAAATTGCTCTGCGTGCAGTGCAGGGGAATCGGGCCTCATCTCGTTGCGAGGGGGAAGTCTCATGGTTTTTCTCGAGTTGCGGCCGGAACCTGGGGTATATTCTCGAGTTACGAAGGGGAGGTCTCTTCCAGACACGTGTTTGTTCAGCGACGTCAGGACTCCTGCCTAGGTGTGAGGGACACCTCGGGATTCTCCTCGAGCCTTGGCATGGCAATTGGGACGCGTCTCCACGTGAGGCGGGAGACCCAGGGTCCCTTTCCACGTGCCACAGGGATCCTGGGACTCCTATCCATTTTCAGTAGGAGTCAGGCATCGTCTCCTTTGGAAGCATTGATCTCCGCGGACCTCTCGAATTTTCAAAGGATGTGAGGCCTCCGGTCGCGATGAGGCGGAGGACTAGGTCTTTCTCTGTGGTCTCCACAGGGGATTCAGACATCCGATCGTCTTGGGAGACGCAAGAAGAGCCTGCATTCAATTCACGGCAAAGATATCCCGCCTTACTTCGAGTCAGAGCATTTCGGTGTCCATTCCACATGAGGCCACAAACTCAGGGTCCCTCTCACATACCTGTAGCTGAGGGAAACCTCCTCTTGAAGTGCTTGTGGAAAGTTGGTATTCCTCTTCAGTCGAAGCCAGGGACAAAGCTCTCATCTTGAGTTGATTTGGGGTCCACGGAGCCCTTTCGTGTTGCTCCAGTGACCTCAGGATCCCTCTAGACTCTAGACAGTGATCTTGGGTTTTCTCTGGAGTGCCATCAAGGAAATCAAGGCTCCTTTCACATTTGATGTGGAACACGGAATTGCTCTGCATGCAGTGCAGGGGAATCGGGCCTCATCTCACGGCGAGGGGGAAGTCTCATGGTTTTTCTCGAGTTGCGGCCAGAACCTCGGGTATATTCTCGAGTTACGACGGGGAGGGCCCTTCCAGACACGTGTTTGTTCAGCGACGACAGGACTCCTGGCTAGGTGCGAGGGACACCTCCGGATTCTCCTCGAGTCTTGGCATGGCAATTGGGACGCGTCTCCACGTGAGGCGGGAGACCCAGTGTCCCTTTCAACGAGCCACAGGGATCCTGGGACTCCTATCCATTTTCAAGAGGAGTCAGGCATCGTCTCCTTTGGAAGCATTGATCTCCGCGGACCTCTCGAGTTTTCAAAGGATGTGAGGCCTCCGGTCGCGATGAGGCGGAGGACTAGGTCTTTCTCTTTGGTCTCCACAGGGGATTCAGGCAACCCTTCGTCTTGGGAGATGCAAGACGAGCCTGCATTCAATTCACTGCAGGGATACCCGGCCTTACTTCTAGTCAGAGCATCTCGGTGTCCATTCCACTTGATGCCACAAACTCAGGGTCCCTCTCTCATACCTGTAGCTGAGAGAAGCTTCCTCTTGAGGTGCTTGTGGAAACTTGGTATTCCTCTTGAGTCGAAGCCAGGGACTAAGCTCTCATCTCGAGTTGATTTGGGGTCCACGGAGCCCTTTCGTGCTGCTACAGTGACCTCAGGATCCCTCTAGACTTGAGACAGTGACTTTGGGTTTTCTCTGGAGTGCCATCAAGGAAATCAAGGCTCCTTTCACGTTTGATGTGGAACACGGAATTGCTCTGCACGCAGTGCAGGGGAATCGAGCCTCATCTCGTGGCGAGGGGGAAGTCTAATGGTTTTGCTCGTGTTGCGGCCGGAAACTGGGGTATATTCTCGAGTTATGACGGGGAGGGCCCTTCCAGACACGTGTTTGTTCAGCGACGTCAGGACTCCTGCCTAGGTGCGAGGGACACCTCGGGATTCTCCTCGAGTCTTGGCATGGCAATTGGGACGCGTCTCCACGTGAGGCGGTTGACCCAGGGTCCCTTTCCACGAGCCACAGTGATCCTGGGACTCCTATGCATTTTCAAGAGGAGTCAGGCATCGTCTCCTTTGGAAGCATTGATCTCTGCAGACCTCTCGAGTTTTCAAAGGACGTGAGGCCTCCGGTCACGATGAGGCGGAGGATTAGGTCTTTCTCTGTGGTCTCCAGAGGGGATTCAGACATCCCTTCGTCTTGGGAGTTGCAAGACGAGCCTTCATTCAATTCACTGCAGGGATATCCGGCCTTACTTCGAGTCAGAGCATCTCGGTGACCATTCCACTTGAGGCCACAAACTCAGGGTCCCTCTCACATAACTGTAGCTGAGAGAAGCTTCCTCTTGAGGTGCTTGTGGAAAGTTGGTATTCCTCTTGAGTCGAAGCCAGGAACTAAGCTCTCATCTCGAGTTGATTTGGGGTCCACGGAGCCCTTTCGTGTTGCTCCAGTGACCTCAGGATCCCTCTAGACTTGAGACAGTGATCTTGGGTTTTCTCTGGAGTGCCATCAAGGAAATCAAGGCTCCTTTCACGTTTGATGTGGAACAAGGAATTGCTCTGAACGCAGTGCAGGGGAATCGGGCCTCATCCAGCGGCGAGGGGGAAGTCTCATGGTTTTTCTCGAGTTGCGGCCCGAACCTGGGGTATATTCTCGAGTTACGACTGGGAGGGCCCTTCCCGACACGTGTTTGTTCAGCGACGTCAGCACTCCTGCCTAGGTGCGAGGGACACCACGGGATTCTCCTCGAGTCTTGGCATGGCAATTTGGACGCGTCTCCACGTGAGGCGGGAGGCCCAGGGTCCCATTCCACGTGCCACAGGGATCCTGGGACTCCTATCCATTTTCAAGAGGAGTCAGGCATCGTCTCCTTTGGAAATATTGATCTCCGCGGACCTCTCGAGTTTTCAAAGGATGTGAGGCCTCCGGTCGGGATGAGGCGGAGAACTTTGTCTTTCTCTGTGGTCTCCACAGGGGATTCAGATATCCCTTCGTCTTGGGAGATGCAAGACGAGCCTGCATTCAATTCACTGCAGGGATATCCGGCCTTACTTCGAGTCAGAGAATCTCTGTGTCCATTCCACTTGAGGCCACAAACTCAGGGTCCCTCTCACATACATGTAGCTGAGAGAAGCCTCCTCTTGAGCGGCTTGTGGAAAGTTCGTATTCCTCTTGAGACCAAGCCAGGGACTAAGCTCTCATCTCGAGTTGATTTGGGGTCCACGGAGCCCTTTCCTGTTGGTCCAGTGACCTCAGGATCCCTCTAGACTTGAGACAGTGATCTTGGGTTTTCTCTGGAGTGCCATCAAGGAAATCACGGCTCCTTTCACGATTGATGTGGAACACGGAATTGCTCTGCATGCAGTGCAGGGGAATTGGGCCTCATCTCGCGGCGAGGGGGAACTCTTGGTTTTTCTCGAGTTGCGGCCGGAACCTGGGGTATATTCTCGAGTTACGACGGGGAGGGCCTTCCAGACACGTGTTTCTTCAGCGAAGTGAGGACTCCTGCCTAGGTGCGAGGGACACCTCGGGGTTCTCCTCGAGTCTTGGCATGGCAATTGGGACGCGTCTCCATGTGAGGCGCGAGACCCAGGGTCCCTTTCCACGTGCCACAGGGATCCTGGGACTCCTATCCATTTTCAAGAAGAGTCAGGCATCGTCTCCTTTGGAAGCATTGATCTCCGCGGACCTCTCGAGTTTTCAAAGGATGTGAGGCCTCCAGTCGCGATGAGGTGGAACACTAGGTCTTTCTCTATGGTCTCCACAGGGGATTCAGACATCCATTCTTCTTGGGAGATGCAAGACGAGCCTGCATTCAATTCACTGCAGGGATATCCAGCCTTACTTCGAGTCAGAGCATCTCGGTGTCCATTCAACTTGAGGCCACAAATTCAGGGTCCCTCTCACATACCTGTAGCTGAGAGAAGCCTCCTCTTGAGGTGCTTGTGGAAAGTTGGTATTCCTCTTGAGTCGAAGCCAGGGACTAAGCTCTCATCTCGAGTTGATTTGGGTTCCACGGAGCCCTTTCGTGTTGCTCCAGTGACCTCAGGATCCCTCTAGACTTGAGACAGTGATCTTGGGTTTTCTCTGGAGTGCCATCAAGGAAATCAAGGCTCCTTTCACGTTTGATGTGGAACACGGAATTGCTCTGCACGCAGTGCAGGGGAATCTGGCCCCATCTCGAGGCGAGGGGGAAGACTCATGGTTTTTCTCGAGTTGCAGCCCGAACCTGTGGTATATTCTGGAGTTACGACGGGGAGGGCCCTTCCAGACACGTGCTTGTTCAGCGACGTCAGGACTCCTGCCTAGGTGCGAGGGACACCTCGGGATTCTCCTCGAGTCTTGGCATGGCAATTGGGACGCCTCTCTATGTGAGGTGGGAGCCCCAGGTTCCCTTTCCAGGTGCCACAGGAATCCTGGGACTCCTATCCATTTTCAAGAGGAGTCAGGCATCGTCTCCTTTGGAAGCATTGATCTCCGCAGACCTCTCGAGTTTTCAAAGGATGTGAGGCCTCCAGTCATGATGAGATGGAGGACTAGGTCTTTCTCTGTGGTCTCCATGAGGATTCAGACATCCCTTCGTCTTGGGAGATGCAAGACGGGCCTGCATTCAATTCACTGCAGGGATATCCGGCCTTACCTTAGTCAGAGCATCTCAGTGTCCATTACACTTGAGGCCACAAATTCAGGGTCCCTCTCACATAACCGTAGCTGAGAGAAGCCTCCTCTTGAGGTGCTTGTGGAAAGTTGGTATTCCTCTTGAGTCGAAGCCAGGGACTAAGCTCTCATCTCGAGTTGATTTGGGGTCCACGGAGCCCTTTCGTGTAGCTCCAGTGACCTCAGGATCCCTCTAGACTTGAGACAGTGATCTTGGGTTTTCTCTGGAGTGCCAACAAGGAAATCAAGGCTCCCTTCACGTTTGATGTGGAACACGGAATTGCTCTGCATGCAGTGCAGGGGAATCGGGCCTCATCTCGTGGCAAGGGGGATGTCTCATGGTTTTTCTCAAGTTGCGGCCGGAACCTGGGGTATATTCTCGAGTTACGACGGGGAGGGCCCTTCCAGACACGTGTTTGTTCAGCGACGTCAAGGCTCCTGCCTAGGTGCGAGGGATACCTCGGGATTCTCCTCGAGTCTTGGCATGGCAATTGGGACGCGTCTCCATGTGAGGCGGGAGACTCAGGGTCCCTTTCCACGTGCCACAGGGATCCTGGGTCTCCTATCCATTTTCAAGAAGAGTCAGGCATCGTCTCCTTTGGAAGCATTGATCTCCGCGGACCTCTCGAGTTTTCAAAGGATGTGAGACCTCCGGTCGCGTTCAGGCGGAGGACTAGGTCTTTCTCTGTGGTCTCCACAGGGGATTCAGACAACCCTTCGTCTTGGGAGATGCAAGACGAGCCTGCATTCAATTCACTGCAGGCATATCCGGCCTTACTTCGAGTCAGAGCATCTCGCTGTCCATTCCACTTTGGCCAAAAACTCAGGGTCCCTCTCACATACCTGTAGCTGAGAGAAGCCTCCTCTTGAGTGGCCTGTGGAAAGTTCGTATTCCTCTTGAGTCGAAGCCAGGGACTAAGCTCTCATCTCGTGTTGATTTGGGGTCCCCGGAGCCCTTTAATGTTGCTCCAGTGACTTCAGGATCCCTCTAGACTTGAGACAGTGATCTTGGGTTTTCTCTGGAGTGCCATCAAGGAAATCAAGGCTCCTATCATATTTGATATGGAACACGGAATTGCTCTGCACGCAGTGCAGGGGAATCGGGCCTCATCTCGCGGCGAGGGGGAAGTCTCATGGTTTTTCTCGAGTTGCGGCCGGAACTTGGGGTATATTCTCGAGTTACGACGGGGAGGGCCCTTCCAGACACGTGTTTGTTCAGCGACGTCAGGACTCCTGCCTTGGTGCGAGGGACACCTCGGGATTCTCCTCGAGTCTTGGCATGGCAATTGGGACGCGCCTCCATGTGAGGCGGGAGACCCAGGGTCGCTTTCCACGTGCCACAGGGTTCCTGGGACTCCTATCCATTTTCAAGAGGAGTCAGGCATCGTCTCCTTTGGAAGCATTGATCTCCGCCCACCTCTCGAGTTTTCAAAGGATGTGAGGCCTCCGGTCACGAGAAGGCGGAGAACTAGGTTTTTCTCTGTGGTCTCCACAGGGCATTCAGACATCCCTTCGTCTTGGGATGTGAAAGACGAGCCTGCATTCAATTCACTGCAGGGATATCCGGCCTTACTTCGAGTCAGAGCATCTCGGTGTCCATTCCACTTGAGGCCACAAACTCAGGGTCCCTCTCACATACCTGTAGCTGAGAGAAGCCTCGTTTTGAGGTGCTTATGAAAAGTGGGTATTCCTCTTGATTCGAAGCCAGGGTCTAAGCTCTCATCTCGAGTTGATCTGGGGTCCACGGAGCCCTTAGGTGTTGCTCCAGTGACCTCAGGATCCCTCTAGACTTGAGACAGTGATCTTGGGTTTTCTCTGGAGTGCCATCAAGGAAATCAAGGCTCCTTTCACGTTTGATGTGGAACACGGAATTGCTCTGCACGCAGTGCAGGGGAATCGGCCTCATCTCCCGGCGAGGGGGAAGTCTCATGGTTTTTCTCGAGTTGCGGCCGGAACCTGGGGTATATTCTCGAGTTACGACGGGGAGGGCCCTTCCAGACACGTGTTTGTTCAGCGAAGTCAGGAATCCTGCCTAGGTGTGAGGGACACCTCGGTATTCTCCTCGAGTCTTGGCATGGCAATGGGGAAGCGTCTCCACGTGAGGCGGGAGACCCAGGGTCCCTTTCCACGTGCCACAGGGATCCTGGGACTCCTATCCATTTTCAAGAAGAGACAGGCATCGTCTCCTTTGGAAGCATTGATATAGGAGGACCTCTCGAATTTTCAAAGGATGTGAGGCCCCCGGTCGCTATGAGGCGGAGAATTAGGTCTTTCTCTGTGGTCTCCACAGGGGATTCAGACATCCCTTCGTCTTGGGAGATGCAAGACGAGCCTGCATTCAATTCACTGCAGGGATATCCAGCCTTACTTCGAGTCAGAGCATCTCGGTGTCCATTCCACTTGAGGCCACAAAATCAGGGTAACTCTCATATACTTGTAGCTGAGAGAAGCCTCCTCTTGAGGTGCTTGTGGAAAGTTGGTATTCCTCTTGAGTCGAAGCCAGGGACTAAGCTCTCATCTCGAGTTGATTTGGGGTCCACGGAGCCCTTTCCTGTAGCTACAGTGACCTCAGGGTCCCTCTAGACTTGAGACAGTGATCTTGGCTTTTCTCTGGGGTGCCATCAAGGAAATCAAGGCTCCTTTCACGTTTGATTTTTCACACGGAATTGCTCTGCACGCAATGCAGGGGAATCGGGCCTCATCTCGCAGAGAGGGGGAAGTCTCATGGTTGTTCTCGAGTTGCGGCTGGAACCCGGGGTATATTCTCGAGTTACAATGGGGAGGCCCCTTCCACACACGTGTTTGTTCAGCGACGTCAGGACTCTTGCCTAGGAGTGAGGGACACCTCGGGATTCTCCTCGAGGCTTGGCATGGCAATTGGGACGCGTCTCCACGTGAGGCGGGAGACCCAGGGTCCCTTTCCACGTGCCACAGGGATCCTGGGACTCCTATCCATTTTCAAGAGGAGTCAGGCATCGTCTCCTTTGGAAGCATTGATCTCCGCGAACCTCTCGAATGTTCAAAGGATGTGAGGCCTCCGGTCGCGATGAGGCGGAGAACTAGTTCTTTCTCTGTGGTCTCCACAGGGGATTCAGACATCCCGTCGTCTTGGGAGATGCAAGACGAGCCTGCATTCAATTCACTGCAGGGATATCCGGCCTTACTTCGAGTCAGAGCATCTCGGTGTCCATTCCACCTGAGGCCACAAATTCAGGGTCTTTCTCACATACCTGTAGCTGAGAGAAGCCTCCTCTTGAGGTGCTTGTGGAAAGTTGGTATTCCTCTTGAATCGAAGCCAGGGACTAAGCTCTCATCTCGAGTTGATTGGGGGTCCAGGGAGCCCTTTCCTGTTGCTCCAGTGACCTCAGGATCCCTCTAGACTTGAGACAGTGATCTTGGGTTTTCTCTGGAGTGCCATCAAGGAAATCAAGGGTCCTTTCAAGTTTGAGGTGGAACACGGAACTGCTCTGCCCGCAGTGCAGGGGAATCGGGCCTCATCTCGCGGCGAGGGGGAAGTCTCATGGTTTTTCTCGAGTTGCGGCCGGAACCTGGGCTATATTCTCGAGTTACGACGGGGAGGGCCCTTCCAGACACGTGTTTGTTCAGCGACGTCAGGACTCCTGCCTTGGTGCGAGGGACACCTCGGGATTCTCCTTGAGTCTTGGCATGGCAATTGGGACGTATCTCCACGTGAGGCGGGAGACGCAGGGTCCCTTTCCTCGTGCCACAGGGATCCTGGGACTCCTATCCATTTTCAAGAGGAGTCAGGCATCGTCTCCTTTGGAAGCATTGATCTCTGAAGACCTCTCGAGTTTTCAAAGGATGTGAGGCCTCCGGTCGCAATGAGGCGGAGAACTTGGTCTTTCTCTGCGGTCTCCACAGGGGATTCAGACATCCCTTCGTCTTGGGAGATGCAAGACGAGCCTGCATTCAATTCACTGCAGGGATATCCAGCCTTACTTCATGTCAGACCATATCGGTGTCCATTCCACTTGAGGCCACAAACTCAGGGTCCCTCTCAAATACCTGTTGCTGAGAGAAGCCTCCTCTTGAGGTGATTGTGGAAAGTTGGTATTCCTGTTGAGTCGAAGCCAGGGACTAAGCTCTCATCTCGAGTTGATTTGGGGTCCACGGAGCTCTTTCGTGTTGCTCCAGTGACCTCAGAATCCCTCTAGACATGAGACAGTGATCTTGGGTTTTCTCTGGAGTGCCATCAAGGAAATCAAGGCTCCTTTCACGTTTGATGTGGAACACGGAATTGCTCTGCAGGCAGTGCAGGGGAATCGGGCCTCATCTCGCGGCAAGGGGGAAGTCTCATGGTTTTTCTGGAATTGCGGCCGGAACCTGGGGTATATTCTCGAGTTACGACGGGGAGGGCCCTTCCAGACACGTGTTTGTTCAGCGACGTCAGGACTCCTGCCTAGGAGCGAGGGACACGTCGGGATTCTCCTCGAGTCTTGGCATGGCAATTGGGACGCGTCTCCACGTGAGGCACGAGACCCAGTGTCCCTTTCGACGAGCCACAGGGATCCTGCACTCCTATCCATTTTCAAGAGAGGTCAGGCATCGTCTCCTTTGGAAGCATTGATCTCCGCAGACCTCTCGAATTTTCAAAAGATGTGAGCCCTCCGGTCGCGATGAGGCGGAGGACTAGGTCTTCCTCTTTTGTCTCCACTGGGGATTCAGACATCCCTTCATCTTGGGAGATGCAAGACGAGCCTGCTTTCAATTCACTGCAGGGATATCCGGCCTTACTTCGAGTCAGAGCATCTCGGTGTCCATTCCACTTGAGGCCACAAACTCAGGGTCCCTCTCACATACCAGCAGCTGAGAGAAGCCTCCTCTTGAGGTGCTTGTGGAAAGTTGGTATTCCTCTTGAGTCGAAGCCAGGGACTAAGCTCTCATCTCGAGATGATTTGGGGTCCACGGAGCCCTTTCGTGTTGATCCAGTGACCTCAGGATCCCTCTAGATAGAGACAGTGACTTTGGGTTTTCTCTGGAGTGCCATCAAGGAAATCAAGGCTCCTTTCACGTTTGATCCGGAACACGAAATTGCTCTGCACGCAGTGCATGGGAATCTGGCCTCATGTCGCGGCGAGGGGAAAGTCTCATTGTTTTTCTCGAGTTGCGGCCGGAACCTGGGGTATATTCTCGAGTTACGATGGGGAGGGCCCTTCCAGACTCTGGTTTGTTCAGCGACGTCAGGACTCCAGCCTAGGTGCGAGGGACACCTCAGGATTCTCCTCGAGTCTTGGCATGGCAATTCGGATGCCTCTCCACGTGAGGCGGGAGACCCAGGGTCCCTTTCCACGTGCCACAGGGATCCTGGGACTCCTATACATTTCAAGAGGAGTACGGCATCGTCTCCTTTAGAAGCATTGATCTCCGCGGACCTCTCGAGTTTTCAAAGGATGTGAGGCCTCAGGTCGCGATCAGGCGGAGAACTAGGTCTTTCTCTGTGGTCTGCACAGGGTATTCAGACATCCTTTCGCCTTGGGAGACGCAAGACGAGCCTGCATTCAATTCACTGCAGGGATATCCGGCCTTATTTCGAGTCAGAGCATCTCGGTGTCCATTCCACTTGAGGCCAAAAACTCAGGGTCCCTCTCACATACCTGTAGCTGAGAGAAGCCTCCTCTTGAGGTGCTTGTGGAAAGTTGGTATTCCTCTTGAGTGGAAGCCATGGACTAAGCTCTCTTCTCGAGTTGATTTGCGGTCCATGGAGCCCTTTCGTGTTGCTACAGTGACCTCAGGATCCCTCTAGACTTGAGACAGTGATCTTGGGTTTTCTCTGGAGTGCCATCAAGGAAATCAAGGCTCCTTTCACGTTTGATGTGGAACTCGGAATTGCTCTGCACGCAGTGCAGGGGAATCTGGCCTCATCTCGCGGCGAGGGGGAAGTCTCATTGTTTTTCTCGAGTGGCGGCCGGAACCTGGGGTATATTCTCGAGTTACGACGGGGAGGGCCCTTCCAGACACGTGTTTGTTCAGCAAAGTCAGGCCTCGGGCCAAGGTGCGAGGGACACCTCCGGATTCTCCGCGAGTCTTGGCATGGCAATTGGGACGCGTCTCCACGTGAGGCGGGAGACCCAGTGTCCCTGTCCACGTTCCACAGGGATCCTGGGACTCCTATCCATTTTCAAGAGGAGTCAGGCATCGTCTCCTGTGGAAACATTGATCTCCGCGGACCTCTCGAGTTTTCAAAGGATGTGAGGCCTCAGGTCGCGATGAGGCGGAGAACTAGGTCTTTCTCTGTGGTCTCCACAGGGGATTCAGACATCCCTTAGTCTTGGAAATGCAAGACGAGCCTGCATTCATTTCACTGCAGGGATATCCGGCCTTACTCCGAGTCAGAGCATCTCGGTGTCCATTCCACTTGAGGCCACAAACTCCGGGTCCCTCTCAAATACCTGTAGCTGAGAGAAGCCTCCTCTTGAGGTGCTTGTGGAAACTTGGTATTCCTCTTGATTCGAAGCCAGGGACTAAGCTCTCATCTCGAGTGGATTTCGTGTCCATAGAGCCCTTTCGTGTTGCTACAGTGACCTCAGGATCCCTCTAGACTTGAAACAGTGATCTTGGGTTTTCTCTGGAGTGCCATCAAGGAAATCAAGGCTCCTTTCACGTTTGATTGGGAACACGGAATTGCTCTGCATGCAGTGCAGGGGAATCGGGCCTCATCTAGGGGCGAATGGGAAGTCTCATGGCTTTTCTCGAGTTGTGGACGGACCCTGGGTTATATTCTCGAGTTAGGACGGGGAGGGCTCTTCCAGACACGTGTTTATTCAGCGACGTCAGGACTCCTGCCTAGGTGCTAGGGACACCTCGGGATTCTCTTCGAGTCTTGGCATGGCAATTTGGACGCGTCTCCACGTGAGGCGGGAGACCCAGGGTCCCTTTCCAAGTTACACAGGAGTCCTGGAACTCCTATCCATTTTCAAGAGGAGTCAGGCATCGTCTCCTTTGGAAGCATTGATCTCCGCGGACCTCTCGAGTTTTCAAAGGATGTGTGGCCTCCGGCCGCGATGAGGCAGAGAACTAGGTCTTTCTCTGTGGTCTACACAGGGGATTCAGACATCCCTTCGGATTGGGAGATGCAAGACGAGCCCGCATTCAATTCACTGCAGGGATATCCAGCCTTACTTCGAGTCAGAGCATCTCGGTGTCCATTCCACTTGAGGCCACAAACTCAGGGTCCCTCTCACATACCTGTAACTGAGAGAAGCTTCCTCTTGAGGTGCTTGTGGAAACTTGGTATTCCTCTTGAGTTGAAGCCAGGGACTAAGATCTCATCTCGAGTGGATTTCGTGTCCACGGAGCCCTTTCGTGCTGCTCCAATGACCTCAGGATCCCTCTAGACTTGAGACAGTGATCTTGGGTTTTCTCTGGAGTGCCATCAAGGAAATCAAGGCTCCTTTCACGTTTGATTTGGAACACGGAATTGTTCTGCACGCAATGCAGATGAATCGGGCCTCATCTCGCCGCGAGGGGGAAGTCTCATGGTTTTTCTCGAGTTGCGGCCGGAACCTGGGGTATATTCTCGAGTTACGACGGTGAGGGCCCTTCCAGACACGTGTTTGTTCAGCGATGTCAGGACTCGTGCCTAGGTGCGAGGGACACGTCGGGATTCTCCTCGAGTCTTGGCATGGCAATTGGGACGCGTCTCCACGTGAGGCGGGAGACCCCGGGTCCCTTTCGACGAGCCACAGGGATCCTGGGACTCCTATCCATTTTCAAGAGGAGTCAGGCATCGTCTCCTTTGGAAGCATTGATCTCTGCAGACCTCTCGAGTTTTCAAAGGATGTGAGGCCTCCGGTCGCGATGAGGCGGAGGACTAGGTCTTTCTCTGTCGTCTCCACAGGGGATTCAGACATCCCTTCGTCTTGGGAGATGCAAGACGAGCCTGCATTCAATTCACTGCAGGGATATCCGGCCTTACTTCGAGTCAGAGCATCTCGGTGTCCATTCCACATGAGGCCACACACTCAGGGTCCCTCTCACATACCTGTAGCTGAGAGAAGCCTCCTCTTGAGGTGCTTGTGGAAAGTTCGTATTCCTCTTGAGTCGAAGCCAGGGACTAAGCTCTCATCTCGAGTTGATTTGGGGGCAACGGAGCCCTTTCGTGTTGCTACAGTGACCTCAGGATCCGTCTAGACTTGAGAAAGTGATCTTGGGTTTTCTCTGGAGTGCCATCAAGGAAATCAAGGCTCCTTTCACGTTTGATGTGGAACACGGAATTGCTCTGCATGCAGGGCAGGGGAATCGGGCCTCATCTCGCAGCGAGGGGGAAGTCTCATGGTTTTTCTCGAGTTGCGGCCGGATCCTGGGGTATATTCTCGAGTTACGACGGGGAGGGCCCTTCCAGACACGTGTTTGTTCAGCGACGTCAGGACTCCTGCCTAGGTGCGAGGGACACCTCGGGATTCTCCTCAAGTCTTGGCATGGCAATTGGGACGCGTCTCTACATGAGGCGGGAGACCCACGGTCCTGTTCCACGTGCCACAGGGATCCTGGGACTCCTATCCATTTTCAAGAAGAGTCAGGCATCGTCTCCTTTGGAAGCATTGATCTCCGCGGACCTCTCGAGTTTTCAAAGGATGTGAGGCCTCCGGTCTCGATGAAGCGGGGAATTAGGTCTTTCTCTGTGGTCTCCACAAGGGATTCAGACATCCCTTCGTCTTGCGAGATGCAAGACGAGCCTGCTTTCAATTCACTGCAGGGATATCCGGCCTTACTTCGAGTCAGAGCATCTCGGTGTCCATTCCACTTGAGGCCACAAATTCAGGGTCCCTCTCACATACCTGTAGCTGAGAGAAGCTTCCTCTTGAGGTGCTTGTGGAAAGTTGGTATTCCTCTTGAGTGGAAGCCAGGGACTAAGCTCTCATCTCGAGTTGATTGGGGTCCACGGAGCCCTTTCGTGTTGCTCCTGTGACCTCAGGATCCCTCTAGACTTGAGACAGTGATCTTGGGTTTTCTCTGGACTGCCATTAAGGAAATCAAGGCTCCTTTCAGGTTTGATGTGGAACACGGAATTGCTCTGCACGGAGTGCAGGGGAATCGGGCCTCATCTCTCAGCGAGGGGGAAGTATAATGGTTTTTCTCGAGTTGCGGCCGGATCCTGGGGTATATTCTCGAGTTACGACGGGGAGGGCCCTTCCAGACACGTGTTTGTTCAGCGACGTCAGGACTCCTGCCTAGGTGCGAGGGACACCTCGGGATTCTCCTCGAGTCTTGGCATGGCAATTGGGACGCGTCTCCACGTGAGGCGGTTGACCCAGGGTCCCTTTCCACGAGCCACAGTGATCCTGGGACTCCTTTCCATGTTCAAGAGGAGTCAGGCATCGTCTCCTTCGGAAGTATTGATCTCCGCGGTCCTCTCGAGTTTTCAAAGGATGTGAGGCCTCCGGTCGGGATGAGGCGGAGAACTTTGTCTTTCTCTGTGGTTTCCACAGGGGATTCAGACATCCCTTCGTCTTGGGAGATGCAAGACGAGCCTGCATTCAATTCACTGCAGGTATATCCGGCCTTACTTCGAGTCAGAGCATCTCTGTGTCCATTCCACTTGAGGCCACAAACTCAGGGTCCCTCTCACATACATGTAGCTGAGAGAAGCCTCCTCTTGAGGGGCTTGTGGAAAGTTCGTATTCCTCTTGAGACGAAGCCAGGGACTAAGCTCTCATCTCCAGTTGATTTGGGGTCCACGGAGACCTTTCCTGTTGGTCCAGTGACCTCAGGATCCCTCTAGACTTGAGACAGTGATCTTGGGTTTTCTCTGGAGTGCCATCAAGGAAATCACGGCTCCTTTCACGATTGATGTGGAACACGGAATTGCTCTGCATGCAGTGCAGGGGAATCAGGCCTCAACTCGCGGCGAGGGGGAAGTCTCATGGTTTCTCTCGAGTTGCGGCCCGAACCTGGGGTATATTCTCGAGTTAGGACGGGGAGGGCCCTTCCAGACACGTGTTTGTTCAGCGACGTCAGGACTCCTGCCTAGGTGCGAGGGACACCTCGGGATTCTCCTCGAGTCTTGACATGGCAATTGGGACGCGTCTCCACGTGAGGCGGGAGACCCAGGGTCCCTTTCCACGTGCCACAGGGATCCTGGGACTCCTATCCATTTTCAAGAGGAGTCAGGCCTCGTCTCCTTTGGAAGCATTGATCTCCGCAGACCTCTCGAGTTTTCAAAGGATGTGAGGCCTCCAGTCACGATGAGGCGGAGGACTAGGTCTTTCTCTGTGGTCTCCACAGAGGATTCAGACATCCCTTCGTCTTGGGAGATGCAAGACGGGCCTGCATTCAATTCACTGCAGGGATATCCGGCCTTACCTGAGTCAGAGCATCTCGGTGTCCATTACACTTGAGGCCACAAATTCAGGGTCCCTCTCACATAACCGTAGCTGAGAGAAGCCTCCTCTTGAGGTGCTTGTGGAAAGTTGGTATTCCTCTTGAGTCGAAGCCAGGGACTAAGCTCTCATCTCGAGTTGATTTGGGGTCCACGGAGCCCTTTTGTGTAGCTCCAGTGACCTCAGGATCCCTCTAGACTTGAGACAGTGATCTTGGGTTTTCTCTGGAGTGCCAACAAGGAAATCAAGGCTCCCTTCACGTTTGATGTGGAACACGGAATTGCTCTGCACGCAGTGCAGGGGAATCGGGCCTCATCTCGTGGCGAGGGGGAAGTCTCATGGTTTTTCTCGATTTGCGGCCGGAACCTGGGGTATATTCTCGAGTTACGACGGGGAGGGCCCTTCCAGACACGTGTTTGTTCAGCGACGTCAAGACTCCTGCCTAGGTGCGAGGGACACCTCGGGATTCTCCTCGAGTCTTGTCATGGCAATTGGGACGCGTCTCCATGTGAGGCGGGAGACTCAGGGTCCCTTTCCACGTGCCACAGGGATCCTGGGTCTCCTATCCATTTTCAAGAAGAGTCAGGCATCGTCTCCTTTGGAAGCATTGATCTCCGCGGACCTCTCGAGTTTTCAAAGGATGTGAGGCCTCCGGTCGCGTTCAGGCGGAGGACTAGGTCTTTCTCTGTGGTCTCCACATGGGATTCAGACAACCCTTCGTCTTGGGAGATGCAAGACGAGACTGCATCCAATTCACTGCAGGGATATCCGGCCTTACTTCGAGTCAGAGCATCTCGGTGTCCATTCCACTTGAGGCCACAAACTCGGGGTCCCTCAAATATACCTGAAGCTGAGAGAAGCCTTCTCTTGTGGTGCTGGTGGAAAGTTGTTATTCCTCTTGACTCGAAGCCAGGGACTAAGCTATCATCTCGAGTTGATTTGGGGTCCACGGAGCCTTTTCGTGTTGCTACAGTGACCTCAGGATCCCTCTGGACTTGAGACAGTGATCTTGGGTTTTCTCTGGAGTGCCATCAAGGAAATCAAGGCTCCTTTCACGTTTGATGTGGAACACGGAATTGCTCTGCATGCAGTGCAGGGGAATTGGGCCTCATCTCGCGGCGAGGGGGAACTCTTGGTTTTTCTCGAGTTGCGGCCGGAACCTGGGGTATATTCTCGAGTTACGACGGGGAGGGCCTTCCAGACACGTGTTTCTTCAGCGAAGTGAGGACTCTTGCCTAGGTGCGAGGGACACCTCGGGGTTCTCCTCGAGTCTTGGCATGGCAATTGGGACGCGTCTCCATGTGAGGCGCGAGACCCAGGGTCCCTTTCCACGTGCCACAGGGATCCTGGGACTCCTATCCATTTTCAAGAGGAGTCAGGCATCGTCTCCTTTGGAAGCATTGATCTCCGCAGACCTCTCGAGTTTTGAAAGGATGTGAGGCCTCCGGTCGCGATGAGCGGGAGAACTAGTTCTTTCTCTGTGGTCTCCACAGGGGATTCAGACATCCCTTCCTCTTGGGAGATGCAAGACGAGCCTGCTTTCAATTCACTGCAGGAATATCCGGGCTTACTTCGAGTCAGAGCCTCTCGGTGTCCATTCCACTTGAGGCCACAAACTCAGGGTCCCTCTCACATACCTGTAGCTGATGGAAGCCTCCTCTTGAGGTGCTTGTGGAAAGTTGGTATTCCTCTTGAGTCGAAGCCAGGGACTAAGCTCTCATCTCGAGTTGATTTGGGGTTCACGGAGCGCTTTCGAGTTGCTCCAGTGACTTCAGGATCCCTCTGGACTTGAGACAGTGATCTTGGGTTTTTGCTGGAGTGCCATCAAGGAAATCAAGGCTCATTTCATTTTTGATGTGGAACACGGAATTGCTTTGCACGCAGTGCAGGGGAATCGGGCCTCATCTCGCGGCGAGGGGGAAGTCTCATGGTTTTTCTCGAGTTGCGGCCGGAACCTGGGGTATATTCTCGAGTTAGGACGGGGAGGGCCCGTCCAGACACGTGTCTGTTCAGCGACGTCAGAACTCCTGCCTAGGTTCGATGGACACCTCGGTATTCTCCCCAAGTCTTGGCATGGCAATTCGGACGCGTCTCCACGTGAGGCGGGAGACCCAGGGTCCCTTTCCACGTGCCACAGGAATCCTGGGACTCCTATCCATTTTCAAGAGGAGTCAGGAATCGTTGCCTTGGGAAGCATTGGTCTCCGCGGACCTCTCAAGTTTTCAATGGATGTGAGGCCTCCGGTCGCGATGAGGCGGAGAACTAGGTCTTTCTCATTGGTCTCCACAGGGGATTCAGACATGCCTTCGTCTTGGGAGATGAAAGACGAGCCTGCTTTCAATTCACTGCAGGGATATCCGGCCTTACTTCGAGTCAGAGCATCTCGGTGTCCATTCCACTTGAGGCCACAAACTCAGGGTCCCTCTCACATACCTGTAGCTGAGAGAAGCCTCCTCTTGAGGTGCTTGTGGAAAGTTGGTATTCCTCTTGAGTCGAAGCCAGGGACTAAGCTCTCATCTCGAGTTGATTTGGTGTCCACGGAGCATTTTTGTGTTGCTCCAGTGACCTCAGGATCCCTCTAGACATGAGACAGTGATCTTGGGTTTTCTCTGGAGTGCCATCAAGGAAATCAAGGCTCCTTTCACGTTTGATGTGGAACACGGAATTGCTCTGCACGCAGTGCACGGAATCGGGCCTCATCTCGGGGCGAGGGGGAAGTCTCATGGTTTTTCTCGAGTTGCGGACGGACCCTGGGGTATATTCTCGAGTTACGACGGGAGGGCCCTTCCAGACACGTGTTTGTTCAGCGACGCCAGGCCTCGGGCCTAGGTGAGAGGGACACCTCGGGATTCTCCTCGAGTCTTGGCATGGCAATTGGGACGCGTCTCCACGTGAGGCGGGAGACCCAGGGTCCCTTTCCACGTGCCACACGGATCCTGGGACTCCTATCCATTTTCAAGAGGAGTCAGGCATCGTCTCCTTTGGAAGCATTGATCTCCGCGGACCTCTCGAGTTTTCAAATGATGTGAGGCCTCCGGTCGCGTTGAGGCGGAGGACTAGGTCTTTCTCTGTGGTCTCCACAGGGGATTCAGACAACCCTTCGTCTTGGGAGATGAAAGACGAGCCTGCATCCAATTCACTGCAGGGATATCCGGCCTTACTTCGAGTCAGAGCATCTCGGTATTCATTCCACTTGAGGCCACAAACTCGGGGTCCCTCAAATATACCTGAAGCTGAGAGAAGCCTCCTCTTGACGTGCTTGTGGAAAGTTGTTATTCCTCTTGACTCGAAGCCAGGGACTAAGCTCTCATCTCGAGTTGATTTGGGGTCCACAGAGCCTTTTCGTGTTGCTACAGTGACCTCAGGATCCCTCTGGACTTGGGACAGTGATCTTGGGTTTTCTCTGGAGTGCCATTAAGGAAATCAAGGCTCCTTTCACGTTTGATGTGGAACACGGAATTGCTCTGCACGCAGTGCAGGGGAATCGGGCCTCATCTCGCGGCGAGGGGGAAGTCTTGGTTTTTCGCGAGTGGCGGCCGGAACCTGGGGTATATTCTCGAGTTACGACGGGGAGGGCCCTTCCAGACACGTGTTTCTTCAACGAAGTGAGGACACCTGACTAGGTGCGAGGGACACCTCGGGGTTCTCCTCGAGTCTTGGCATGGCAATTGGGACGCGTCTCCGTGTGAGGCGGGAGACCCAGGGTCCCTTTCCACGTGCCACCCGGATCCTGGGACACCTATCCATTTTCAAGAGGAGTCAGGCATCGTCTCCTTCGGAAGTATTGATCTCCGCGGACCTCTCGAGTTTTCAAAGGATGTGATGCCTCCGGTCGCGTTGAGGCGGAGGACTAGGTCTTTCTCTGTGGTCTCCACAGGGGATTCAGACAACCCTTCGTCTTGGGAGATGCAAGACGAGCCTGCATTCAATTCACTGCAGGGATATCCGGCCTTACTTCGAGTCAGAGCATCTCGGTGTCCATTCCATTTGAGGCCACAAATTCAGGGTCCCTCTAACATACCTGTAGCTGAAAGAAGCCTCCTCTTGAGGTGCTTGTGGAAAGTTGGTAGTCCTCTTTAGTAGAAGCCAGGTACTAAGCTCTCATCTCGAGTTGATTTGGCGTCCACGGAGCCCTTTCGTGTTGCTCCAGTGACCTTAGGATCCCTCTAGACTTGAGACAGTGATCTTGGGTTTTCTCTTGAGTGCCATCAAGGAAATCAAGGCTCCTTTCACGTTTGATGTGGAACACGGAATTGCTCTACACGCAGTGCAGGGGAATCGGGCCTCATCTCGCGGCGAGGGGGAAATCTCATGGTTTTTCTCGAGTTGCGGCCGGAACCTGCGGTATATTCTCGAGTTACGACGGGGAGGGCCCTTCCAGACACGTGTTTGTTCAGCGACGTCGGACTCCTGCCTAGGTGCGAGGGACACCTCGGGATTCTGCTCGAGTCTTGGCATGGCAATTGGGACGCGTCTCCACGGGAGCCGGTAGACCCAGGGTCCCTTTCAACGTGCCACAGGGATCGTGGGTCTCCTATCCATTTTCAAGAAGAGTCAGGCATCGTCTCCTTTGGAAGCATTGATCTCCGCAGACCTCTCGAGTTTTCAAAGGATGTGAGGCCTCCGGGCTTGATGAGGCGGAGGACTACGTCTTTCTCTGTGGTCTCCACAGGGGATTCAGACATCCCTTCGTCTTGGGAGATGCAAGACGAGCCTGCATTCAATTCACTGCAGGGATATCCGGCCTTACTTCGAGTCAGAGCATCTCGGTGTCCATTCCACTTGACGCCACAAACTCAGGGTCCCTCAAATATACGTGTAGCTGAGAGAAGCCTCCTCTTGAGGTGCTTATGGAAAGTTGGTATTCCTCTTGAGTCGAAGCCAGGGACTAAGCTCTCATCTCGAGTTAATTTGGGGTCCAAGGGGAAATTTCGTGTTGCTTCAGTGACCTCAGCATTAATCTAGAGTTGAGACAGTGATCTTGGGTTTTCTCTGGAGTGCCATCAAGGAAATCAAGGCTCCTTTCACGTTTGATGTGGAACACGGAATTGCTCTGCACGCAGTCCAGGGGAATCGGGCCTCAACTCGCGGCGAGGGGGAAATCTCATGGTTTTTCTCGAGTTGCGGCCGGATCCTGGGGTATATTCTCGAGTTACGACGGGGAGGGCCCTTCCGGACACGTGTTTGTTCAGCGACGTCAGGACTCCTGCCTAGGTGCGAGGGACACCTCGGGATTCTCCTCGAGTCATGGCATGGCAATTGGGACGCGTCTCCACGTGAGGCGGGAGACCCAGGTTCCCTTTCCACGTGCCACACGGATCCTGGGACACCTATCCATTTTCAAGAGGAGTCAGGCATCGTCTCCTTTGGAAGCATTGATCTCCGCGGACCTCTCGAGTTTTCAAAGGATGGGAGGCCTCCGGTCGCGATGAGGCGGAGAACTAGGTCTTTCTCTGTGGTCTCCACAGGGGATTCAGACATCCCTTCGTCTTGGGAGATGCAAGACGAGCCTGCATTCAATTCACTGTAGGGATATCCGGCCTTACTTCGAATCAGAGCATCTCGGTGTCCATTCCATTGAGGCCACAAACTCAGGGTCCCTCTCACATACCTGTAGCTGAGAGAAGCCTCCTCTTGAGGTGTTTGTGGAAAGTTGGTATTCCTCTTGTGTCGAAGCCAGGGACTAAGCTCTCATCTCGAGTTGATTTGGGGTCCACAGAGCCCTTTCATGTTGCTCCAGTGACCTCAGGATCCCTCTAGACTTGAGACAGTGATCTTGGGTTTTCTCTGGAGTGCCATCAAGGATATCAAGGCTCCTTTCACGTTTGAGGTGGAACACGGAATTGCTCTGCACGCAGTGCAGGGGAATCGGGCCTCATCTCGCGGCGAGGGGGAAGTCTCATGGTTTTTCTCCAGTTGCGGACGGACCCTGGGGTATATTCTCGAGTTATGACGGGGAAGGCCCTTCCAGACACGTGTTTGTTCAGCGACGTCAGGACTCCTGCCTAGGTGCGAGGGACACCTCCGGATTCTCCTCGAGTCTTGGCATGGCAATTGGGACCCGTCTCCACGTGACGAGGGAGACCCAGGTTCCCTTTCCAAGTTACACAGGAGTCCTGGAACTCCTATCCATTTTCAAGAGGAGTCAGGCATCGTCTCCTTTGGAAGCATTGATTTCCGCAGACCTCTCGAGTTTTCAAAGGATGTGACGCCTCCGGTCGCGTTGAGGCGGAGGACTAGGTCTTTCTCTGTGGTCTCCACAGGGGATTTAGACATCCCGTCGTCTTTGGAGATGCAAGACGAGCCTGCATTCAATTCACTGCAGGGATATCCGGCCTTACTTCGAGTCAGAGCATCTCGGTGTCCATTCCACTTGAGGCCACAAACTCAGGGTCCCTCTCACATACCTGTAGCTGAGAGAAGCCTCCTCTTGAGGTGCTTGTGGAAAGTTGGTATTCCTCTTGAGTCGAAGCCAGGGACTAAGCTCTCATCACGAGTTGATTTGGGGTCGACGGATCCCTTTTGTGTTGCTCCAATGACCTCAGGATCCCTCTAGACTTGAGACAGTGATCTTGGGTTTTCTCTGGAGTGCCATCAAGGAAATCAAGGCTCCTTTCACGTTTGATATGGAACACGGAATTGCTCTGCCCGCAGTGCAGGGGAATCGGGCCTCATCTCGGGGCGAGGGGTAAGTCTCATGGTTTTTCTCTAGTTGCGGCCAGAACATGGGGTATATTCTCGAGTTACGACGGGGAGGGCCCTTCCAGACTCGTGTTTGTTCAGCGACGTCAGGACAACTGCCTAGGTGCGAGGGACACGTCGGGATTCTCCTCGAGTCTTGGCATGGCAATTGGGACGCGTCTCCTCGTGAGGCGGCAGACCCAGGGTCCCTTTCCAAATGCCACAGGGATCCTGGGGCTCCCATCCATTTTCAAGAGGAGTCAGGCATCGTCTCCTTTGAAAGCACTGATCTCCCCGGACCTCTCGAGTTTTCAAAGGATGGGAGGCCTCCCGTCGCGATGAGGCGGAGAACAAGGTCTATCTCTGTGTTCTCCACAGGGGAATCAGACATCCATTGATCTTGGGAGATGCAAGACGAGCCTGCATTCAATTCACTGCAGGGATATCCGGGCTTACTTCGAGTAAGAGCATCTCGGTGTCCATTCCACTTGAGGCCATAAACTCAGGGTCCATCTCACATACCTGTAGCTGAGAGAAGCCTCCTCTTGAGGTGCTTGTGGAAAGTTGGTATTCCTCTTGAGTCGAAGCCAGGGACTAAGCTCTCATATCGAGTTGATTTGGGGTCCTCGCAGCCCTTTCGTATTGCTCCAGTGACCTCAGGATCCCTCTAGACTTGAGACAGTGATCTTGGGTTTTCTCTGGAGTGCCATCAAGGAAATCAAGGCTCCTTTCAATTTTGATGTGGAACACGGAATTGCTCTGCACGCAGTGCAGGGGAATCGGGCCTCATCTCGCGGCGAGGGGGAAGTCTCATGGTTTTTCTCGAGTTGCGGCCGGAACCTGGGGTATATTCTCGAGTTACGACGGGGAGGGCCCTTCCAGACACGTGTTTGTTCAGCGACGTCAGGACTCCTGCCTAGGTGCGAGGGACACCTTGGGATTCTCCTCGAGTCATGGCATGGCAATTGGGATGCGTCTCCACGTGAGGCGGGAGACTCAGGTTCCCTTTCCACGTGCCACACGGATCCTGGGACACCTATCCATTTTCAAGAGGAGTCAGGCATCGTCTCCTTTGAAAGCACTGATCTCCCCGGACCTCTCGAGTTTTCAAAGGATGGGAGGCCTCCGGTCGCGATGAGGCGGAGAACTAGGTCTTTCTCTGTGGTCTCCACAGGGGATTCAGACATCCCTTTGTCTTGGGAGATGCAAGACGAGCCTGCTTTCAATTCACTGCAGGGATATCCGGCCTAACTTCGAGTCAGAGCATCTCGGTGTCCATTCCACTTGAGGCCAGAAACTGAGGGTCCCTCTCACATACCTGTAGCTGAGAGAAGCCTCCTCTTGAGGTGCTTGTGGAAATTTGGTATTCCTCTTGAGTCGAAGCCACGGACTAAGCTCTCATCTCGAGTTGATTTGGGGTCCACGGAGCCCTTTCCTGTTGCTCCAGTGACCTCAGGATCCCTCTAGACTTGAGACAGTGATCTTGGGTTTTCTCTGGAGTGCCATCAAGGAAATCAAGGCTCCTTTCACGTTTGATGTAGAACTCGGAATTGCTCTGCACGCAGTGCAGGGGAATCGGGCCTCATCTCGCGGCGAGGGGGAAGTCTCATGGTTTTTCTCGAGTTGCGGCCCGAACCTGGGGTATATTCTCGAGTTACGACGGGGAGGGCCCTTCCAGACACGTGTTTGTTCAGCGACGTCAGGACTCCTGCCTAGGTGCGAGGGACACCTCGGGATTCTCCTCGAGTCTTGGCATGGCAATTGGGATGCGTCTCCACGTGAGGCCGGAGACCCAGGGTCCCTTTCCACGTACCACAGGGATCCTGGGACTGCTATCCATTTTCAAGAGGAGTCAGGTGTCGTCTCCTTTGGAAGCATTGATCTCCGCGGACCTCTCAAGTTTTCAAAGGATGTGAGGCCTACGGTCGCGGTGAGGCGGAGGACTAGGACTTTCTCTGTGGTCTCCACAGGGGATTCAGACAACCCTTCGTCTTGGGAGATGCAAGACGAGCCTGCATTCAATTCACTGAAGGGATATACGGCCTTACTTCGAGTCAGAGCATTTCGGTGTCCATTCCACTTGAGGCCACAAACTCAGGGTCCCTCTCACATACATGTTGCTGAGAGAAGCCTCCTCTTGAAGTGCTTGTGGAAAGTTGGTATTCCTCTTGAGTCGAAGCCAGGGACTAGGCTGTCACCACGAGTTTATTTGGGGTCCACGGAGCCCTTTCATGTTGCTCCAGTAACCTCAGGATCCCTCTAGACTTGAGACAGTGATCTTGGGTTTTCTCTGGAGTGCCATCAAGGAAATCAAGGCTCCTTTCACGTTTGATGTGGAACTCGGAATTGCTCTGCACGCAGTGCAGGGGAATCGGGCCTCATCTCGCGGCGAGGGGGAAGTCTCATGGTTTTTCTCGAGTTACGGCCGGAACCTGGGGTATATTCTCGAGTTACGACGGGGAGGGCCCTTCCAGACACGTGTTTGTTCAGCGACGTCAGGACTCCTGCCTAGGTGCGAGGGACTCCTCGGGATTCTTCTCGAGTCTTGGCATGGCAATTGGGATGCGTCTCCACGTGAGGCAGGAGACCCAGGGTCCCTTTCCACGTGCCACAGGGATCCTGGGACTCCTATCCATTTTCAAGAAGAGTCAGGCATCGTCTCCTTTGGAAGCATTGATCTCCGCATACCTCTAGAATTTTGAAAGGATGTGATGCCTCCGGTCTCGATGAGGCGGAGGGCTAGGTCTTTCTCTGTGGTCTCCACTGGGGATTCAGACATCCCTTCGTCTTGGGAGATGCAAGACGAGCCTGCATTCAATTCACTGCAGGGTTATTCGGCCTTACTTCGAGTCAGAGCATCTCGGTGTCCATTCCACTTGAGGCCACAAACTCAGGGGCCCTCTCACATACCTGTGGCTGCGAGAAGCCTCCTCTTGAGGTGCTTGTGGAAAGTTAGTATTCCCCTTGAGTTGAAGCCAGGGACTAAGCTCTCATCTCGAGTTGATTTGGGGTCCACGGAGCCCTTTCGTGTTGCTACAGTGACCTCAGGAACCCTCTAGACTAGAGACAGTGATCTTGGGTTTTCTCTGGAGTGGCATCAAGGAAATCAAGGCTCCTTTCACTTTTGATGTGGAACACGCAATTGGTCTGCACGCAGGGCAGAGGAATCGGGCCTCATCTCGCGGCGAGGGGGAAGTCTCATGGTTTTTCTAGAATTGCCGCCGGAACCTGGGGTATATTCTCGAGTTACGACGGGCAGGGCCCTTCCAGACACGTGTTTGTTCAGCGACGTCACGACTCCTGCCTAGGTGCTAGGGACACCTCGGGAATCTCCTCGAGTCTTGGCATGGGAATTGAGACGCGTCTCCACGTGAGGCGGGAGACCCAGTGTCCTTTTCCACGTGCCACAGGGATCCTGGGACTCCTATCCATTTTCAAGAGGAGTCGGGCATCGTCTCCTTTGGAAGCATTGATCTCCGCAGACCTCTCGAGTTTTGAAAATATATGAAGCCTACGGTCGCGATGAGGCGGAGGATAGGTCTTTCTCTGTGGTCTCCACAGGGGATTCAGACATCCCTTCGTCTTGGGAGATGCAAGACGAGCCTGCATTCAATTCACTGCAGGGATATCCGGCCTTACTTCGAGTCAGAGCATCTCGGTGTCCATTCCACTTGAGGCCACAAACTCGGGGTCCCTCAAATATACCTGTAGCTGAGAGAAGCCTCCTCTTGAGGTGCTTGTGGAAAGTTGGTATTCCTCTTGAGTCTAAGCTAGGGACTAAGCTCTCAACTCGAGTTGATTTGGGGTCCACGGAGCCCTTTCGTGTTGTTACAGTGACCTCAGGATCCCTCTAGACTTGAGACAGTGATCTTGGGTTTTCTCTGGAGTGCCATCAAGGATATCAAGGCTCCTTTCACGTTTGATGTGGAACACGGAATTGCTCTGCATGCAGTGCAGGGGAATCCGTCCTCAACTCGCGGCAAGGGGGAAATCTCATGCTTTTTCTCGAGTTGCGGCCCGAACCTGGGGTATATTCTCGAGTTACGACGGGGAGGGCCCTTCCAGACACGTGTTTGTTCAGCGACGTCAGGACTCCTGCCTAGGTGCGAGGGACCACTCGGGATTCTCCTCGAGTCTTGGCATGGCAATTGGGACACGTCTCCACGTGAGGCGGGAGACCCAGGGTCCCTTTCCACGTGCCACAGTGATCCTGGGACTCCTATCCATTTTCAAGAGGAGTCAGGCATCGTCTCCTTTGGAAGCATTGATCTCCGAGGACCTCTCGAGTGTTCAAAGGATGTGAGGCCTCCGCTCACGATGAGGCGGAGAATTAGGTCTTTCTCTGTGGTCTCCACAGGGGATTCAGACATCCCTTCGTCTTGGGAGATAGAAGACGAGCCTACATCCAATTCACGGCAGGGATATCCGGCCTTACTTCGAGTCAGAGCATCTCGGTGTCCATTCCACTTGAGGCCACAAACTCAGGGGCCCTCTCACATACCTGTAGCTGAGAGAAGCCTCCTCTTGAGGTGCTTGTGGAAAGTTGGTATTCCTCTTGAGTCGAAGCCAGGGACTAAGCTCTCATATCGAGTTGATTTGCCGTCCACGGAGCCCTTTCGTGTTGCTACAGTGACCTCAGGATCCCTCTAGACTTGAGAAAGTTATCTTGGGTTTTCTCTGGAGTGCCATCAAGGAAATCAAGGCTCCTTTCACGTTTGATGTGGAACACGGAATGGCTCTGCACGCAATGCAAGGGAATCGGGCCTCATCTCACGGTAAGGGGAAATCTCATGGTTTTTCTCGAGTTGCGGCCGAACCTGGGGTATATTCTCGAGTTACGACGGGGAGGGCCCTTCCAGACACGTGTTTGTTCAGCGATGTCAGGACTGTTGCCTAGGTGCGAGGGACACCTCGGGATTCTCCACGAGTCTTGGCATGGCAATTGGCACGCGTCTCCACGTGAGGAGGCAGACCCAGGGTCCCTTTCCACGTGCCACAGGGATCCGGGGACTCCTATCCATTTTCAAGAGGAGTCAGGCATCGTCTCCTTTGGAAGCATTGATCTCCGTGGACCTCCCGAGTTTTCAAAGGATGTGAGGCCTCCGGACGCGATGAGGCGGAGGACTACTTCTTTCTCTGTCGTCTACAAGGGAATTCAAACATCCCTTCATCTTGGGAGATGCAAGACGAGCCTGCTTTCAATTCACTGCAGGAATATCCGGCCTTAGTTCCAGTCAGAGGATCTCGGTGTCCATTCCACTTGAGTCCACAAACTCAGGGTCCCTCTCTGATACCTGTAGCTGAGAGAAGCCTCCTTTTGAGGTGCTTGTGGAAAGTTGGTATTCCTCTTGAGTCGAAGCCAGGGAATAAGCTCTCATCTCGAGTTGATTTTGGGTCCACGGAAAACTTTCGTGTTGCTCCAGTGACCTCAGGATCCCTCTAGACTTGAGACAGTGATCTTGGGTGTTCTCTGGAGTGCCACCAAGGAAATCAAGGCTCCTTTCACGTTTGATGTGCAACACGGAAGTGCTCTGCACGCAGTGCAGGGGAATCGGGCCTCATCTCGCGGCGAGGGAGAAGTCTCAAGGTTTTTCTCGAGTTGCGGCCGGAACCTGGGGTATATTCTCGAGTTAGGACGGGGAGGTCCCTTCCAGACACGTGTTTGTTCAGCGACGTCAGGACTCCGGCCTAGGTGTGAGGGACACCTCGGGATTCTCCTCGAGTCTTGGCATGGCAATTGGGACCCGTCTCCACGTGAGGCGGGAGACCCAGGGTCACTTTCCACGTGCGACAGGGATCCTGGGACTCCTATCTATTATCAAGAGGAGTCAGGCATCGTCTCCTTTGGAAGCATTGATCTCCGCGGACCTCTCGAGTTTTCAAAGGATGTGAGGCCTCCGGTCGCGATGAGGCAGAGATCTAGGTCTTTCTCTGTGGTCTGCCCAGGGTATTCAGACATCCATTCGTCTTGGGAGAGGCAAGACGAGCCGGCTTTCAATTGACTGCAGGGATAATGGCCTTACTTCGAGTCAGATCATCTCGGTGTCCATTCCACTTGAGGCCACAAATTCAGGGTCCCAATCACATACCTGTAGCTGAGAGAAGCCTCCTCTTGAGGTGCTTGTGGAAAGTTGGTATTCCTCTTGAGTCGAAGCCAGGGACTAATCTCTCATCACGAGTTGATTTGGGGGCCACGGAGCCTTTTGCTGTTGCTCCAGTGAACTCAGGTTCCCTCTAGACATGAGACAGTGATCTTGGGTTTTCTCTGGAGTGCCATCAAGGAAATCAAGGCTCCTTTCACGTTTGATGTGGAACACGGAATTGCTCTGCACACAGTGCAGGTGAATTGGGCCTCATCTCACGTGAGGGGGAAGTCTCATGGTTTTTCTCGAGTTGTGGCCGGAACCTGGGGTATATTCTCGAGTTGCGACGGGGAGGGCCCTTCCAGACACGTGTTTCTTCAGCGACGTCAGGACTCATGCCTAGGTGCGAGGGACAACTCGGGATTCTCCTCGAGTCTTGGCATGGCATTTGGGACGCGTATCCACGTGTGGCGGGAGACCCAGTGTCCCTTTCAACGTGCCACAGGGATCCTGGGACTCCTATCTATTTTCAAGAGGAGTCAGGCATCGTCTCCTTTGGAAGCATTGATCTCCGCGGACCTCTCATATTTTCATAGGATGTGAGGCCTCCGGTCGCGTTGAGGCGGTGGACTAGGTCTTTCTCTGTGGTCTCCACAGGGGATTCAGACATCCCTTCGTCGTGGGAGATGCAAGACGAGCCTGCATTCAATTCACTGTAGGGATATCCAGCCTTACTTCGAGTCAGAGCATCTCGGTGTCCATTCCACTCGAGGACACAAACTCAGGGTCCCTTTCACATACCTGTAGCTGAGAGAAGCCTCCTCTTGAGGTGCTTGTGGAAAGTTGGTATTCCTCTTGAGTCGAAGCCAGGGACTAAGCTATCATCTCGAGTTGATTTGGGGTCCACGGAGCCTTTTCGTGTTGCTCCAGTGACCTCAGGATCCCTCTAGACTTGAGACAGTGATCTTGGGTTTTCTCTGGAGTGCCATCAAGGAAATCAAGACTTCTTTGATGTGGAACATGGAATTGCTCTGCACGCAGTGCAGGGGAATCGGGCCTCATCTCGCGGCGAGGGGGAAGTCTCATGCTTTTTCTCGAGTTGCGGCCGGAACCTGGGGTACATTCTCGAGTTACGACGGGGAGGGCCCTTCCAGACACGTGTTTGTTTAGCGATGTCAGGACCCCTGCCTAGGTGCGAGAGACACCTCGGGATTCTCCTCGAGTCTTGGCATTGCAATTGGGACGCGTCTCCACGTGAGGCGGGAGACCCAGGGTCCCTTTCCACGTGCCACAGATATCCTGGGACTCCTATCCATTTTCAAGAGGAGTCAGGCATCGTCTCTTTCGGAAGTATTGATCTCCGCGGACCTCTCGAGTTTTCAAAGGATATGAGGCCTCCGGTCGCGAGGAGGCGGAGAACTAGGTCTTTCTCTGTGGTCTCCACAGGGCATTCAGACATCCCATTGTCTTGGGAGGTGAAAGACGAGCCTGCCTTCAATTCACTGCAGGGATATCCGGCCGTACTTCGAGTCAGAGCATCTCGGTGTCCATTCCACTTGAGGCCACAAACTCAGGGTCCCTCTCACATACCTGTAGCTGAGGGAAGCGTCTTCTTGAGGTGCTTGTGGAAAGTTGGTATTCCTCTTGAGTCGAAGCCAGGGACTAAGTTCTCATCTCGAGTTGATTTGGGGTCCACGGACCCCTTTCATGTTACTACAGTGACCTCAGGATCCCTCTAGACTTGAGACAGTGATCTTGGGTTTTCTCTGGAGTGCCATCAAGGAAATCAAGGCTCCTTTCACGTTTGATGTGGAACACGGAATTGCTCTGCACGCAGTGCAGGGGAATCGGGCCTCATCTCGCGGCGAGGGGAAGTCTCATGGTTTTTCTCGAGTTGAGGCCAGAACCTGGCGTATATTCTCGAGTTACGACGGGGAGGGCCCTTCCAGACACGTGTTTGTTCAGCGACGTCAGGACTCTTGCCTAGGTGCAAGGGACAACTCGGGATTCTCCTTCACTCCTGGCATGGCAATGGGGACCCGTCTCCACGTGAGGCAGGAGACCACGGCTCCCTTTCCACGTGCCACAGGGATCCTCGGACTCCTATCCAATTTCAAGAGATTCAGCAACGTCTCCTTTGGAAGTATTGATCTCCGCGGACCTTTCGAGTTTTCAAACGATGTGAGGCCTCCGGTCGCGATGAGGCGGAGAACTAGGTCTTTCTCTGTGGTCTCCACAGGGGATTCAGACATCCCTTCGTCTTGGGAGATGCAAGACGAGCCTGCATTCAATTCATTGGAGGGATTTCCAGCCTTACTTCGAGTCAGAGCATCTCGGTGTCCATTCCACTTGAGGCAACAAACTCAGGGTCCCTCTCACATACCTGTAGCTGAGCGAAGCCTACTCTTGCGGTGGTTGTGGTAAGTTGGTATTCCACTTGAGTCGAAGCAAGGGACTAAGCTCTCATCTCGAGTTGATTTGGGGTCCACGGAGACCTTTCCTGTTGCTCCAGTGACCTCAGGATCCCTCTAGACTTGAGACAGTGATCTTGGGTTTTCTCTGGAGTGCCATCAAGGAAATCAAGGCACCTTTCACGTTTGATGTGGAACACGGAATTGCTCTGCACGCAGTGCAGTGGAATCGGGCCTCATCTCGCGGCGCGGGGATAGTCTCATGGTTTTTCTCGGGTTGCGGCCGGAACCTGGGGTATATTCTCAAGTTACGACGGCGAGGACCCTTCCAGACACGTGTTTGTTCAGTGATGTCAGGATTCCTGCCTAGGTGCGAGGGACACCTGGGATTCTCCACGAGTCTTGGCATGGAAATTGGGACGCGTCTCCACGTGAGGCGGGAGACCCAGGGTCCCTTTCCACGTGCCACAGGGATCCTGGTACTCCTATCCATTTTCAAGAGGAGTCAGGCATCATCTCCTTTGGCAGCATTGATGTCCGCGGACCTCTCGAATTTTCAAAGGATGTGAGGCCTCCGGTCGCGATGAGGGTGAGAATTAGGTCTTTCTCTGTGGTCTCCACAGGGGATTCAGACTTCCCTTCATCTTGGGAGATGCAAGACGAGCCTGCATTCAATTCACTGCAGGGATATCCGGCCTTACTTCGAGTCAGAGCATCTCAGTGTCCATTCCACTTGAGGCCACAAACTCAGGGTCCCTCGCACATACCTGTAGCTGAGAAAAGCCTCCTATAGATGCTTGTGTAAAGTTGGTATTCCTCTTGAGTGGAAGCCAGGGACTAAGCTCCCATCTCGAGTTGCTTTGGGCTCCGCGGAGCCCTTTCTTGTTGCTACAGTGACCTTAGGATCCCTCTAAACTTGAGACAGTGATCTTGGGTTTTCTCTGGAGTGTCATCAAGGAAATCAAGGCTCCTTTCACGTTTGATGTGGAACACGGAATTGCTCTGCACACAGTGCAGGGGAATCGGGCCTCATCTCGCGGCGAGGGGGAAGTCTCATGGTTTTTCTCGAGTTGCGGCCGGAACCCGGGGTATATTCTCGAGTTACGACGGGGAGGGCCCTTCCAGACACGTGTTTGTTCAGCGACGTCAGGACTCCTGCCTAGGTGCGAGGGACACCTCGGGATTCTCCTCGAGTCTTGGCATGGCAATTGGGACGCGTCTCCACGTGAGGCGGGAGACCCAGGGTCCCTTTCCACGTGCCACAGGGATCCTGGGACTCCTATCCATTTTCAAGAGGAGTCAGGCATCGTCTCCTTTGGAAGCATTGATCTCCGCGGACCTCTCGAGTTTTCAAAGGATGTGAGGCCTCGGGTCGCGATGAGGCGGAGAACTACGTCTTTCTCTGTGGTCTCCACAGGGGATTCAGACATCCCTTCGTCTTGGGAGATGCAAGACGAGCCTGCATTCATTTCACTGGAGGGATATCCGGCCTTACTTCGAGTCAGAGCATCTCGGTGTCCATTCCACTTGAGGCAACAAACTCAGGGTCCCTCTCACATACCTGTAGCTGAGCGAAGCCTACTCTTGCGGTGGTTGTAGTAAGTTGGTATTCCACTTGAGTCGAAGCAAGGGACTAAGCTCTCATCTCGAGTTGATTTGGGGTCCACGGAGCCCTTTCCTGTTGCTCCAGTGACCTCAGGATCCCTCTAGACTTGAGACAGTGATCTTGGGTTTTCTCTGGAGTTCCATGAAGGAAATCAATGCACCTTTCACGTTTGATGTGGAACACGGAATTGCTCTGCACGCAGTGCAGGGGAATCGGGCCTCATCTCGCGGCGCGGGGATAGTCTCATGGTTTTTCTCGAGTTGCGGCCGGAACCTGGGGTATATTCTGAAGTTTCGACGGCGAGGACCCTTCCAGACACGTGTTTGTTCAGCGACGTCAGGATTCCTGCCTAGGTGCGAGGGACACCTCGGGATTCTCCTCGAGTCTTGGCATGGAAATTGGGACGCGTCTCCACGTGAGGCGGGAGACCCAGGGTCCCTTTCCACGTGCCACAGGGATCCTGGGACTCCTATCCATTTTCAAGAGGAGTCAGGCATCATCTCCTTTGGAAGCATTGATCTCCGCGGACCTCTCGAATTTTCAAAGGATGTGAGGCCTCCGGTCGCGATGAGGGTGAGAATTAGGTCTTTCTCTGTGGTCTCCACAGGGGATTCAGACTACCCTTCATCTTGGGAGATGTAAGACGAGCCTGCATTCAATTCACTGCAGGGATATCTGGCCTTACTTCGAGTCAGAGCATCACGGTGTCCATTCCATTTGAGGCCACAAACTCAGGGTCGCTCTCACATACCTGTAGCTGAGAGAAGCCTCCCCTTGAGGTGCTTGTGGAAAGTTGGTATTCCTCTTGAGTCGAAGCCAGGGACTACGCTCTCATCTCGAGTTGATTTGGGGTCCACGGAGCCCTTTCGTGTTGCTCCAGTGACCTCAGGATCGCTCTAGACTTGAGACAGTCATTTTGGGTTTTCTCTGGAGTGCCATCAAGGAAATCAAGGCTCCTTTCACGTTTGATGACGAACACGGAATTGCTCTGCACACAGTGCAAGGGAATCGGGCCTCATCTCGCGGCGAGGGGGAAGTCTCATGGTTTTTCTCGAGTTGCGGCCGGAACCTGGGGTATATTCTCGAGTTACGACGGGGAGGGCCCTTCCAGAATCGTGTTTGTTCAGCGACTTCAGGACTCCTGCCTAGGTGGGAGGGACACCCAGGATTCTCCTCGAGTCTCGGCATGGCAATTGGGACGCGTCTCCACGTCAGGCCGGAGACCCAGGGCCTCTTTCCACGTGCCACAGGGATCCTGGGTCTCCTATCCATTTACAAGAGGAGTCAGGCATCGTCTCCTTTGGAAGCATTGATCTCCGCGGACCTCTCGAGTTTTCAAAGGATGTGAGGCCTCCGGTCGCGATGAGGCGGAGAACTAGTTCTTTCTCTGTGGTCTCCACAGGGGATTCAGACATCCCTTCGTCTTGGGAGATGCAAGACGAGCCTGCATTCAATTCACTGCAGGGATATCCGGCCTTACTTCGAGTCAGAGCATCTCGGTGTCCATTCCACTTGAGGCCTCAAACTCAGGGTCCCTCGCACATAACTGTAGCTGAGAAAAGCCTCCTATAGGTGCTTGTGGAAAGTTGGTATTCCTCTTGAGTGGAAACCAGGGACTAAGCTCTCATCTCGAGTTGATTTGGGCTCCGCGGAGCGCTTTTTTGTTGCTACAGTGACCTTAGGATCCCTCTAGACTTGAGACAGTGATCTTGGGTTTTCTCTGGAGTGTCATCAAGGAAATCAAGGCTCCTTTCACGTTTGATGTGGAACACGGAATTGCTATGCACTCAGTGCAGAGAAATCGGGCCTCATCTCGCGGCGAGGCAGAAGTCTCATGGTTTTTCTCGAGTTGTAGCCGGAACCTGGGGTATATTCTCGAGTTATGATGGGGAGGGCCCTTCCAGACACGTGTTTGTTCAGTGACCTCAGGACTCGTGCCTAGGTGCGAGGGACACCTCGGGATTCTCCTCGAGTCTTGGCATGGCAATTGGGACGCGTCTCCACGTGAGGCGGGAGACCCAGGGTCCCTTTCCACGTGCCTCAGGGATCCTGGGACTCCTATCCATTTTCAAGAGGAGTCAGGCATCGTCTCCTTTGGAAGCATTCATCTCCACAGACCTCTCGAGTTTTCAAAGGATGTGACGCCTCTGGTCGCGATGAGGCGAGAACTAGGTCTTTCTCTGTGGTCTCCACATGGGATTCAGACATGCCTTAGTCTTGGGAGATGCAAGACGAGCCTGCATTCAATTCACTTCAGGGATATCCGGCCTTACTTCGAGTCAGAGCGTCTCCGTGTCCATTCCACTTGAGGCCACAAACTCAGGGTCCCTCTCACATACCTGTAGCTGAGAGAAGCCTCCTCTTGAGGTGCTTGTGGAAAGTTGGTATACCACTTGAGTCGAAGCCAGGGACAAAGCTCTCATCTCGAGGGGATTTAGGGTCCACGGAGCCCTTTCGAGTTGCTACAGTGACCTCAGGATCCCTCTAGACTTGAGACAGTGATCTTGGGTTTTCTCTGGAGTGCCATCAAGAAAATCAAGGCTCCTTTCACGTTTGATGTGGATCACGGAATTGCTCTGCACGCAGTGCAGGGGAATCGGGCCTCATCTCGCGGCGAGCGGGAAGTCTCAGGGTGTTTCTCTCGTTGCGCCCGGAACCTGGGGTATATTGTCGAGTTACGACGCGGATGGCCCTTCCAGACACCTGTTTGTTCAGCGACGTCAGGATTCGGGCCTAGGTGCGAGGGACACCTCGGGATTCTCCTCGAGTCTTGGCATGGCAATTGGGACGCGTCTCCACGTGAGGCGGGAGATCCAGGGTCTCTTTCCAAGGGCCAGATTGATCCTGGGACTCCTATCCATTTTCAAGAGGAGTCAGGCATCGTCTCCTTTGGAAGCATTGATCTCCGAGGACTTCTCGATTTTCAAAGGATGTGAGGACTCCGGTTGCTGTGTGGCGAGAACTAGGTTTTCTCTGTGCTCACCACAGGGGATTCAGACATCCCATCATTTTGGGAGATGCAAGAGGAGCCTGCATTCAATTCACTGCAGGGATATCCGGCCTTACTTCGAATGAGAGCATCTCGGTGTCCATTCCACTTGAGGCCACAAACACAGGGTCCCTCTCACATACCTGTAGCTGAGAGAAGCCTCCCCTTGAGGTGCTTGAGGAAAGTTGGTATTCGTCTTGAGTCGAAGCCAGGGACTAAGCTCTCATCTCGAGTTGATTTGGGGTCCACGGAGACCTTTCGTGTTGCTACAGTCACCTGAGGATCCCTCTAGACTTGAGACAGTGATCTTGGGTTTTCTCTGGAGTGCCATCAAGGAAATCAAGGCTCCTTTCACGTTTCATGTGGAACACGGAATTGCTCTGCACGCAGTGCAGGGTTTCAGGCCTCATCTCGCAGCGATGCGGAAGTCTCTTGGTTTTTCTCCACTTGTGGCCGGAACCTGGGGTATATTCTCGAGTTACCACGTGGGGGGCCCTTCCAGAAACGTGTTTGTTCAGCGACCTCAGGACTCCTGCCTAGGTGGGAGGGACACCCAGGATTCTCCTCGAGTCTCGGCATGGCAATTGGGACGCGTCTCCACGTCAGGCCGGAGACCCAGGGCCCCTTTCCACGTGCCACAGTGATCCTGGGTCTCCTATCCATTTACCAGAGGAGTCAGGCATCGTCTCCTTTGGAAGCATTGATCTCCGCGGACCTCTCGAGTTTTCAAAGGATGTGAGGCCTCCGGTCGCGATGAGGCGGAGAACTAGTTCTTTCTCTGTGGTCTCCACAGGGGATTCAGACATCCCTTCATCTTGGGAGATGCAAGACGAGCCTGCATTCAATTCACTGCAGGGATATCCGGCCTTACTTCGAGTCAGAGCATCTCGGTGTCCATTCCACTTGAGGCCACAAACTGCGGGTCCCTCGCACATACCTGTAGCTGAGAAAAGCCTCCTATAGGTGCTTGTGGAAAGTTGGTATTCCTCTTGAGTCGAAGCCAGGGACTAAGCTCTCATCTCGAGTTGATTTGGGCTCCGCGGAGCCCTTTCTTGTTGCTAGAGTGACCTTAGGATCCCTCTAGACTTGAGACAGTGATGTTGGGTTTTCTCTGGAGTGTCATCAAGGAACTCAAGGCTCCTTTCACGTTTGATGTGGAACACGGAATTGCTATGCACGCAGTTCAGGGAAATCGGGCCTCATCTCGCAGCGAGGCGGAAGTCTCATGGTTTTTCTCGAGTTGTGGCCGGAACCTGGGGTATATTCTCGAGTTATGACGGGGAGGGCCCTTTCAGACACGTGTTTGCTCAGTGACCTCAGGACTCCTGCCTAGGTGTGAGGAACACCTCGGGATTCGCCTGGAGTCTTGGCATGGCAATTCGGACGCGTCTCCATGTGAGGCGGGAGACCCAGGTTCCCTTTCCACGTGACACAGGGATTCTGGGACTCCTATCCATTTTCAAGAGGAGTCAGGCATAGTCTCCTTTGGAAGCATTGATCCCCGCGGACCTCTCGAGTTTTCAAAGGATGTGAGGCCTTCGGTCGCGATGAGGCGGAGAACTAGGTCTTTCTCTGTGGTCTCCCCTGGGGATAAAGACATCCCTTCGTCTTGGGAGATGCAAGACGAGCCTGCATTCAATTCACTGCAGGGATATCCGGCCTTACTTCGAGTCAGAGCGTCCTGGTTTCCATTCCACTTGAGGCCACAAACTCAGGGTCCCTCTCACATACCTGTAGCTGAGAGAAGCCTCCTCTTGAGGTGCTTGTGGAAAGTTTGTATTCCTCTTGAGTCGAAGCCAGGGCCTAAGCTTTCATCTCGAGTTGATTTGGGGTCCACGGAGCCCTTTCGTGTTGCTCCAGTGACCTCAGGATACCTCTAGTCTTGAGACAGTGATCTTGGGTTTTCTCTGGAGTGCCATCAAGGAAATCAAGGCTCCTTTCACGTTTGATGTGGGACATGGTATTGCTCTGCACGCAGTGCAGGGGAATCGGGCCTCATCTCGCGGCGAGTCGGAAGTCTCTTGGTTTTTCTCGAGTTGCGGCCGGAACCTGGGGTATATTCTCGAGTTACGATGGGGAGGGCCCTTCCAGACACGTGTATGTTCAGCGACGTCAGGACTCCTGCCTAGGTGCGAGGGACACATCGGGATTCTCCTCGAGTCTTGGCATGGCAATTGGGACGCGTCTCCACGTGAGGCGGGAGCCACAGAATCCCTTTCCACGTGCAACACGGATCCTGGGAATCCTATCCATTTTCAAGAGGAGTCAGGCATCGTCTCCTTTGGAAGCATTCATCTCCACAGACCTCTCGAGTTTTCAAAGGATGTGACGCCTCCGGTCGCGATGAGGCGAGAACTAGGTCTTTCTCTGTGGTGTCCACAGGGGATTCAGACATGCCTTAGTCTTGGGAGATGCAAGACGAGCCTGCATTCAATTCACTTCAGGGATATCCGGCCTTACTTCGAGTCAGAGCGTCTCAGTGTCCATTCCACTTGAGGCCACAAACTCAGGGTCCCTCTCACATACCTGTAGCTGAGAGAAGCCTCCTCTTGAGGTGCTTGTGGAAAGTTGGTATACCACTTGAGTCGAAGCCAGGGACTAAGCTCTCATCTCGAGTTGATTTAGGGTCCACGGAGCCCTTTCGTGTTGCTACAGTGACCTCAGGATCCCTCTAGACTTGAGACAGTGATCTTGGGTTTTCTCTGGAGTGCCATCAAGGAAATCAAGGCTCCTTTCACGTTTGATGTGGATCACGGAATTGCTCTGCACGCAGTGCAGGGGAATCGGGCCTCATCTCGCGGCGAGCGGGAAGTCTCAGGGTGTTTCTCGCGTTGCGCCCGGAACCTGGGGTATATTGTCGAGTTACGACGCGGAGGGCCCTTCCAGACACCTGTTTTTTCAGCAACGACAGGACTCGGGCCTAGGTGCGAGGGACACCTCGGGATTCTCCTCGAGTCTTGGCATGGCAATTGGGACGCGTCTCCACGTGAGGCGGGAGATCCAGGGTCTCTTTCCACGGGCCAGAGGGATCCTGGGACTCCTATCCATTTTCAAGAGGAGTCAGGCATCGTCTCCTTTGGAAGCATTGATCTCTGTGGACCTCTCGAACTTTCAAAGGATTTGAGTCCTCCGGTCGCGATGAGGGGGAGAACTTGGTCTTTCTCTGTGGTCTCCAAAGTTGATTCAGACATCCCTTCGTCTTGGGAGATGCAAGAGGAGCCTGCATTCAATTCACTGCAGGGATATCTGGCCTTACTTCGAATGAGAGCATCTCGGGGTCCATTCCACTTGAGGCCACAAACTCAGGGTCCCTCTCACATACCTGGTGCTGAGCGAAGCCTCCTCTTGAGGTGCTTGTGGAAAGTTGGTATTCCTCTTGAGTCGAAGCCATGGACTAAGCTCTGATCTCGAGTTGATTTGGGGTCCAGGGATCCCTTTCCTGTTGCTACAGTGACCTCAGGATCCCTCTAGACTTGAGACAGTGATCTTGGGTTTTCTCTGGAGTGCCATCAAGGAAATCAAGGGTCCTTTCTCGTTTGATGTGGAACACGGAATTGCTCGGCACACATTGCAGGGGAATCCGGCCTCATCTCGAGGCGAGGCGGAAGTCTCAGGGTTTTTCTCGAGTTGCGGCCGGAACCTGGGGTATATTCTCAAGTTACGATGGCGAGGACCCTTCCAGACACGTGTTTGTTCAGCGACGTCAGGACTCCTGCCTAGGTGCGAGGGACACCTCGGGATTCTCCTCGAGTCTTGGCATGGCAATTGGGACGCGTCTCCACGTGAGGCGGGAGACCCAGGGTCCCTATCCACGTGCCACAGGGATCCTGGGACTCCTATCCATTTTCAAGAGGAGTCAGGCATCGTCTCCTTTGGAAGCATTGATCTCGGCGGACCTCTCGAGTTTTCAAAGGATGTGAGGCCTCGTGTCGCGATGAGGCAGACAACTAGGTCTTTCTCTGTGGTCTCCACAGGGGATTCAGACATCCCTTCGTCTTGGGAGATGCAAGACGAGCCTGCATTCAATTCATTGGAGGGATATCCGGCCTTACTTTGAGTCAGAGCATCTCGGTGTCCATTCCACTTGAGGCAACAAACTCAGGGTCCCTCTCACATACCTGTAGCTGAGTGAAGCCTACTCTTGCGGTGGTTGTGGTAAGTTGGTATTCCACTTGAGTCGAAGCAAGGGACTAAGCTCTCATCTCGAGTTGATTTGGGGTCCACGGAGCCCTTTCCTGTTGCTCCAGTGACCTCAGGATCCCTCTAGACTTGAGACAGTGATCTTGGGTTTTCTCTGGAGTGCCATCAAGGAAATCAAGGCACGTTTCACGTTTGATGTGGATCACGGAATTGCTCTGCACGCAGTGCAGGGGAATCGGGCCTCATCTCGCGGCGCGGGGATAGTCTCATGGTTTTTCTCGAGTTGCGGCCGGAACCTGGGGTATATTCTCAAGTTACGACGGCGAGGACCCTTCCAGACACGTGTTTGTTCAGCGACGTCAGGACTCCTGCCTAGGTACGAGGGACACCTCGGGATTCTCCTCGAGTCTTGGCATTGCAATTGGGACGCATCTCCACGTGAGGCGGGAGACCCAGGGTCCCTTTCCACGTGCCACAGTGATCCTGGGACTCCTTTCAATTTTCAAGAGGAGTCAGGCATCGTCTCCTTTGGAAGCATTGATCTCCGTGGACCTCTCTAGTTTTCAAAGGATGTGAGGCCTCCGGTCGCGTTGATTCGGAGGACTAGGTCTTTCTCTATAGTCTCCACAGGGGATTCAGACATCCCTTCGTCTTGGGAAATACAAGACGAGCTTGCATTCAATTCACTGCAGGGATATCCGGCCTTACTTCGAGTCAGAGCATCTCGGTGTCCATTCCACTTGAGGCCACAAACACAGGGTCCCTCTCACATACCTGTAGCTGAGAGAAGCCTCCTCTTGAGGTGCTTGTGGAAAGTTGGTATTCCTCTTGATTCGAAGCCAGGGAAAAGCTCTCATCTCGAGTTGATTTGGGGTCCACGGAGCCCTTTCGTGTTGCTCCAGTGACCTCAGGATCACTCTAGACATGAGACAGTGATCTTGGGCTTTCGCTGGAGTGCCACCAAGGAAATCAAGGCTCCTTTCACGTTTGATGTGGAACACGGAATTGCTCTGCACGCAGTGCAGGGTAATCGGGTCTCATCTCGCGGCGAGGGGGAAGTCTCATGGTTTTTCTCGACCTGCGGCCCGAACCTGGAGTATATTCTCGAGTAACGACGGGGAGGGCCCTTCCAGACACGTGTTTGTTCAGCGACGTCAGGACTCCTGCCTAGGTGCGAGGGACACCTCGGGATTCTCCTCGAGTCTTGGCATGGCAATTGGGACGCGTATCGACGTGAGGCGGGAGACCCAGGGTCCCTTTCCACGTGCCACAGGGATCCTGGGACTCCTATCCGTTTTCAAGAGGAGTCAGGCATCGTCTCCTTTGGAAGCATTGATCTCCGCGGACCTCTCGAGTTTTCAAAGGATGTGAGACCTCCGCTCGCGATGAGGCGGAGAACTCGGTCTTTCTCTGTGGTCTCCACAGGGGATTCAGACATCCCTTCGTCTTGGGAGATGCAAGACGAGCCTGCATTCAATTCACTACAGGGATATCCGTCCTTCCTTCGAGTCAGAGCATCTCGGTGTCCATTCCACTTGAGGCCACAAACTCAGGGTCCCTCTCACATACCTGTACCTGAGAGAAGCCTCCTCTTGAGGTGCTTGTGGAAAGTTGGTATTCCTCTTGAGTCGAAGCCAGGGACTAAGCTCTCATCTCGAGTTGATTTGGGGTGCACGGAGCCCTTTCATGTTGCTCCAGTGACCTCAGGATCCCTCTAGACTTGAGACAGTGATCTTGGGTTTTCTCTGGAGTGCCATGAAGGAAATCAAGGCTCCTTTCACGTTTGATGTGGAACACGGAATTGCTCTGCACGCAGTGCAGTGGAATCGTGCCTCATCCTGCGGCGAGGGGGAAGTCTCATGGTTTTTCTCGAGTTGCGGCCCGAACCTGGGGTATATTCTCGAGTTACGACGGGGAGGGCCCTTCCAGACACGTGTTTGTTCAGCGACGTCAGGACTCCTGCCTAGGTGCGAGGGACACCTCGGGATTCTCCACGAGTCTTGGCATGGCAATTTGGACACGTCTCCACGTGAGGCGGGAGGCCCAGGGTCCCTTTCCACGTGCCACAGGGATCCTGGGACTCCTATCCATATTCAAGAGGAGTCAGGCATCGTCTACTTTGGAAATATTGATCTGCGCAGACCTCTCGAGTTTTCAAATGATGTGAAGCCTCCGGTCGGGATGAGGCGGAGAACTTTGTTTTTCTCTGTGGTCTCCACAGGGGATTCAGACGTCCCTTCGTCTTGGGAGATGCAAGATGAGCCTGCATTCAATTCACTGCAGGGTTATCCGGCCTTACTTCGAGTCAGAGCATCTCGGTGTCCATTCCACTTGAGGCCACAAATTCAGGATCCCTCTCACATACCTGTAGCTGAGAGAAGCCTCCTCTTGAGGTGCTTGTGGAAAGTTCCTATTCCTCTTGAGTCGAAGCCATGGACTAAGCTCTCATCCCGAGTTGATTTGGGGTCCACGGAGCCCTTTCAGGTTGTTCCAGTGACCTCAGGATCCCTCTAGACTTGAGACAGTGATCTTGGGTTTTCTCTGGAGTGCCATCAAGGATATCAAGGCTCCTTTCACGTTTGATGTGGAACACGGAATTGCTCTGCACGCAGTCCAGGGGAATCGGGCCTCATCTCGCGGCGAGGGGGAAGTCTCATGGTTTTTCTCGAGTTGCGGCCGGATCCTGGGGTATATTCTCGAGTTACGACAGGGAGGGCCCTTCCAGACACGTGTTTGTTCAGCGACGTCAGGACTCCTGCCTAGGTGCGAGGGACACCTCGGGATTCTCCACGAGTCTTGGCATGGCAATTGGGAGGCGTCTCCACGTGAGGCGGGAGACCAAGGGTCCCTTTCCACGTGCCACAGGGATCCTGGGACTCCTATCCATTTTCAATAGGAGTCAGGCATCGTGTCCTTTGGAAGCATTGATCTCCGCAGACCTCTCGAATTTTCAAAGGATGTGAGGCCTCCGGTTGCTTTGAGGTGGAGGACTAGGTCTTTCTCTGTGGTCTCCACAGGGGATTCAGACATCCCTTCGTCTTGGGAGATGCAAGAAGAGCCTGCATTCAATTCACTGCAGGGATATCCGGCCTTACTTCGAGTCAGAGCATCTCGGTGTCCATTCCACTTGAGGCCACAATCTCAGGGTCCCTCTCACATACCTGTAGCTGAGAGAAGCCTCCTCTTGAGGTGCTCTTGGAAAGTTGGTATTCCTCTTGAGTCGAAGCCAGGGACTAAGCTCTCATCTCGAGTTGATTTGGGGTCCACGGGGCCCTTTCGTGTTGCTCCAGTGACCTCAGGATCCCTCTAGACTTGAGACAGTGATCTTGGGTTTTCTCTGGAGTGCCATGAAGGAAATCAAGGCTCCTTTCACGTTTGATGTGGAACACGGAATTGCTCTGCATGCAGTGCAGTGGAATCGTGCCTCATCCTGCGGCGAGGGGGAAGTCTCATGGTTTTTCTCGAGTTGCGGCCCGAATCTGGGGTATATTCTCGAGTTACGACGGGGAGGGCCCTTCCAGACACGTGTTTGTTCAGCGACGTCAGGACTCCTGCCTAGGTGCGAGGGACACCTCGGGATTCTCCACAAGTCTTGGCATGGCAATTGGGAGGCCTCTCCACGTGAGGCGGGAGACCAAGGGTCCCTTTCCACGTGCCACAGGGATCCTGGGATTCCTATCCATTTTCAAGAGGAGTCAGGCATCGTGTCCTTTGGAAGCATTGATCTCCGCAGACCTCTCGAATTTTCAAAGGATGTGAGGCCTCCGGTTGCTTTGAGGTGGAGGACTAGGTCTTTCTCTGTGGTCTCCACAGGGGATTCAGACATCCCTTCGTCTTGGGAGATGCAAGAAGAGCCTGCATTCAATTCACTGCAGGGATATCCGGCCTTACTTCGAGTCAGAGCATCTCGGTGTCCATTCCACTTGAGGCCACAATCTCAGGGTCCCTCTCACATACCTGTAGCTGAGAGAAGCCTCCTCTTGAGGTGCTCTTGGAAAGTTGGTATTCCTCTTGAGTCGAAGCCAGGGACTAAGCTCTCATCTCGAGTTGATTTGGGGTCCACGGGGCCCTTTCGTGTTGCTCCAGTGACCTCAGGATCCCTCTAGACTTGAAAGAGTGTTCTTGGGTTTTCTCTGGAGTGCCATCAAGGAAATCAAGGCTCCTTTCACGTTTGATGTGGAACACGGAATTGCTCTGCACGCAGTGCAGGGGAATCGGGCCTCATCTCGTGGCGAGTGGGAAGTCTCATTGTTTTTCTCGAGTTGCGGCCGGAACCTGGGGTATATTCTCGAGTTACGACGGGGAGGGCCCTTCCAGACACGTGTTTGTTCAGCGACGTCAGGACTCCTGCCTAGGTGCGAGGGACACCTCGGGATTCTCCTCGAGTCTTGGCATGGCAATAGGGACGCGTCTCCACGTGAGGCGGTTGACCCAGGGTCCCTTTCCACGAGCCACAGTGATCCTGGGACTCCTATGCATTTTCAAGAGGAGTCAGGCATCGTCTCCTTTGGAAGCATTGATCTCTGCAGACCTCTCGAGTTTTCAAAGGATGTGAGGCCTCCGGTCACGATGAGGCGGAGGATTAGGTCTTTCTCTGTGGCCTCCAGAGGGGATTCAGACATCCCTTCGTCTTGGGAGATGCAAGACGAGCTTTCATTCAATTCACTGCAGGGATATCCGGCCTTACTTCGAGTCAGAGCATCTCGGGTTCAATTCCACTTGAGGCCACAAACTCAGGGTCCCTCTCACATAACTGTAGCTGAGAGAATCTTCCTCTTCAGGTGCTTGTGGAAAGTTGGTATTTCACTTGAGTCGAAGCCAGGGACTAAGCTCTCATCTCGAGTTGATTTGGGGTCCACGGAGCCCTTTCGTGTTGCTCCAGTGACCTCAGGATCCCTCTAGACTTGAGACAGTGATCTTGGGTTTTCTCTGGAGTGCCATCAAGGAAATCAAGGCTCCTTTCACGTTTGATGTGGAACACGGAATTGCTCTGAACGCAGTGCAGGGAATCGGTCCTCATCCAGCGGCGAGGGGGAAGTCTCATGGTTTTTCTCGAGTTGCGTCCCGAACCTGGGGTATATTCTCGAGTTACGACGTGGAGGGCCCTTCCAGACACGTGTTTGTTCAGCGACGTCAGGACTCCTGCCTAGGTGCGAGGGACACCTCGGGATTCTCCACGAGTCTTGGCATGGCAATTGGGAGGCGTCTCCACGTGAGGCGGGAGACCCAGGGTCCCTTTCCACGTGCCACAGGGATCCTGGGACTCCTATCCATTTTCAAGAGGAGTCAGGCATCGTATCCTTTGGAAGCATTGATCTCTGCAGACCTCTCGAGTTTTCAAAGGATGTGAGGCCTCCGGTCACGATGAGGCGGAGGATTAGGTCTTTCTCTGTGGTCTCCACAGGGGATTCAGACATCCCTTCGTCTTGGGAGATGCAAGACGAGCCTTCATTCAATTCACTGCAGGGATATCCGGCCTTACTTCGAGTCAGAGCATCTCGGGTTCAATTCCACTTGAGGCTACAATCTCAGGGTCCCTCTCACATACCTGTAGCTGAGAGAAGCCTCCTCTTGAGGTGCTCTTGGAAAGTTGGTATTCCTCTTGAGTCGAAGCCAGGGACTAAGCTCTCATCTCGAGTTGATTTGGGGTCCACGGGGCCCTTTCGTGTTGCTCCAGTGACCTCAGGATCCCTCTAGACTTGAAAGAGTGTTCTTGGGTTTTCTCTGGAGTGCCATCAAGGAAATCAAGGCTCCTTTCACGTTTGATGTGGAACACGGAATTGCTCTGCACGCAGTGCAGGGGAATCGGGCCTCATCTCGTGGCGAGTGGGAAGTCTCATTGTTTTTCTCGAGTTGCGGCCGGAACCTGGGGTATATTCTCGAGTTACGACGGGGAGGGCCCTTCCAGACACGTGTTTGTTCAGCGACGTCAGGACTCCTGCCTAGGTGCGAGGGACACCTCGGGATTCTCCTCGAGTCTTGGCATGGCAATAGGGACGCGTCTCCACGTGAGGCGGTTGACCCAGGGTCCCTTTCCACGAGCCACAGTGATCCTGGGACTCCTATGCATTTTCAAGAGGAGTCAGGCATCGTCTCCTTTGGAAGCATTGATCTCTGCAGACCTCTCGAGTTTTCAAAGGATGTGAGGCCTCCGGTCACGATGAGGCGGAGGATTAGGTCTTTCTCTGTGGTCTCCAGAGGGGATTCAGACATCCCTTCGTCTTGGGAGATGCAAGACGAGCCTTCATTCAATTCACTGCAGGGATATCCGGCCTTACTTCGAGTCAGAGCATCTCGGGTTCAATTCCACTTGAGGCCACAAACTCAGGGTCCCTCTCACATAACTGTAGCTGAGAGAAGCTTCCTCTTCAGGTGCTTGTGGAAAGTTGGTATTCCACTTGAGTCGAAGCCAGGGACTAAGCTCTCATCTCGAGTTGATTTGGGGTCCACGGAGCCCTTTCGTGTTGCTCCAGTGACCTCAGGATCCCTCTAGACTTGAGACAGTGATCTTGGGTTTTCTCTGGAGTGCCATCAAGGAAATCAAGGCTCCTTTCACGTTTGATGTGGAACACGGAATTGCTCTGCACGCAGTGCAGGGGAATCAGGCCTCATCTCGCGGCGAGGGGTAAGTCTCATGGTTTTTCTCGAGTTGCGGCCGGAACCTGGGGTATATTCTCGAGTTACGACGGGGAGGGTGCTTCCAGAAACGTGTTTGTTCAGCGACGTCAGGACTCCTGCCTAGGTGCGAGGGACACCTCGGGATTCTCCTCGAGTCTTGGCATGGCAATTGGGACGCGTCTCCACGTGAGGCAGGAGAACCAGGGTCCCTTTCCACGTGCCACAGTGATCCTGGGACTCCTATCCATTTGCAAGAAGAGTCAGGCATCGTCTCCTTTGGAAGCATTGATCTCCGCAGACCTCTCGAGTTTTCAAAGGATGTGATGCCTCCGGTCTCGATGAGGCGGAGGACTAGGTCTTTCTCTGTGGTCTCCACAGGTGATTCAGACATCCCTTCATCTTGGGAGATGCAAGACCAGCCTGCATTCAATTCACTATTGGGATATCCGGGCTTACTTCGAGTCAGAGCATCTAGGTGTCCATTCCACTTGAGGCAACAAACTCAGAGTCCCTCTCACATACCTTAGCTGAGAGAAGCCTCTTCTTGAGGTGCTTGTGGAAAGTCGGTATTCCTCTTGAGTCCAAGCCAGGGACTAAGCTCTCATCTCGAGTTGATTTGGGGTCCTCGGAGCCCTTTCATGTTGCTCCAGTGATCTCAGGATCCGTCTAGACTTGAGATAGTGATCTTGGGTTTTCTCTGGAGTGCCATCAAGGAAATCAAGGCTCTATTCACGTTTGATGTGGAACACGGAATTGCTCTGCACGCAGTGCAGGGGAATCGGGCCTCATCTCACGGCGAGGGGGAAGTCTCATGGTTTTTCTCGAATTGCGGCCGGAACCTGGGGTATATTCTCGAGTTACGACGGGGAGGGCCCTTCCAGACACGTGTTTGTTCAGCGACGTCAGGACTCCTGCCTAGGTGCGAGGGACACCTCGGGATTCTCCTGGAGTCTTGGCATGGCAATGGGGACGCATCTCCACGTGAGGCGGGAGACCCATGGTCCCTTTCCGCGTTCCACAGGGATCCTGGGACTCCTTTCCATTTTCAAGAGGAGTCAGGCATCGTCTCCTTTGGAAGCATTGATCTCCGCATACCTCTCGAGTTTTCAAAGGATGTGAGGCCTCCGGTCGCGACGAGCAGGACGACTAGGTCTTTCTCTGTCGTCTCCACCGGGGACTCAGACATCCCTTCGTCTTGGGAGATGCAAGACGAGCCTCCATTCAATTCACTGCAGGGATATCCAGCCTTACTTCGAGTCAGAGCATCTCGGTGTCCATTCCACTTGAGGCCACAATCTCAGGGTCCCTCTCACATACCTGTAGCTGAGAGAAGCCTCCTCTTGTGAGGCTTGTGGAAAGTTCGTATTCCTCTTGAGTCGAAGCCAGGGACTAAGCTCTCATCTCGAGTTGATTTGGGGTCCTCGGAGCCCTTTCATGTTGCTCCAGTGATCTCAGGATCCGTCTAGACTTGAGATAGTGATCTTGGGTTTTCTCTGGAGTGCCATCAAGGATATCAAGGCTCCTTTCACGTTTGATGTGGAACACGGAATTGCTCTGCACGCAGTGCAGGGGAATCGGGCCTCATCTCGTGGCGAGTGGGAAGTCTCATTGTTTTTCTCGAGTTGCGGCCGGAACCTGGGGTATATTCTCGAGTTACGACGGGGAGGGCCCTTCCAGACACGTGTTTGTTCAGCGACGTCAGGACTCCTGCCTAGGTGCGAGGGACACCTCGGGATTCTCTTCGAGTCTTGGCATGGCAATAGGGATGCGTCTCCACGTGAGGCGGTTGACCCAGGGTCCCTTTCCACGAGCCACAGTGATCCTGGGACTCCTATGCATTTTCAAGAGGAGTCAGGCATCGTCTCCTTTGGAAGCATTGATCTCTGCAGACCTCTCGAGTTTTCAAAGGATGTGAGGCCTCCGGTCACGATGAGGCGGAGGATTAGGTCTTTCTCTGTGGTCTCCAGAGGGGATTCAGACATCCCTTCGTCTTGGGAGATGCAAGACGAGCCTTCATTCAATTCACTGCAGGGATATCCGGCCTTACTTCGAGTCAGAGCATCTCGGGTTCAATTCCACTTGAGGCTACAATCTCAGGGTCCCTCTCACATACCTGTAGCTGAGAGAAGCCTCCTCTTGAGGTGCTCTTGGAAAGTTGGTATTCCTCTTGAGTCGAAGCCAGGGACTAAGCTCTCATCTCGAGTTGATTTGGGGTCCACGGGGCCCTTTCGTGTTGCTCCAGTGACCTCAGGATCCCTCTAGACTTGAAAGAGTGTTCTTGGGTTTTCTCTGGAGTGCCATCAAGGAAATCAAGGCTCCTTTCACGTTTGATGTGGAACACGGAATTGCTCTGCACGCAGTGCAGGGGAATCGGGCCTCATCTCGTGGCGAGTGGGAAGTCTCATTGTTTTTCTCGAGTTGCGGCCGGAACCTGGGGTATATTCTCGAGTTACGACGGGGAGGGCCCTTCCAGACACGTGTTTGTTCAGCGACGTCAGGACTCCTGCCTAGGTGCGAGGGACACCTCGGGATTCTCCTCGAGTCTTGGCATGGCAATAGGGACGCGTCTCCACGTGAGGCGGTTGACCCACGGTCCCTTTCCACGAGCCACAGTGATCCTGGGACTCCTATGCATTTTCAAGAGGAGTCAGGCATCGTCTCCTTTGGAAGCATTGATCTCTGCAGACCTCTCGAGTTTTCAAAGGATGTGAGGCCTCCGGTCACGATGAGGCGGAGGATTAGGTCTTTCTCTGTGGTCTCCAGAGGGGATTCAGACATCCCTTCGTCTTGGGAGATGCAAGACGAGCCTTCATTCAATTCACTGCAGGGATATCCGGCCTTACTTCGAGTCAGAGCATCTCGGGTTCAATTCCACTTGAGGCCACAAACTCAGGGTCCCTCTCACATAACTGTAGCTGAGAGAAGCTTCCTCTTCAGGTGCTTGTGGAAAGTTGGTATTCCACTTGAGTCGAAGCCAGGGACTAAGCTCTCATCTCGAGTTGATTTGGGGTCCACGCAGCCCTTTCGTGTTGCTCCAGTGACCTCAGGATCCCTCTAGACTTGAGACAGTGATCTTGGGTTTTCTCTGGAGTGCCATCAAGGAAATCAAGGCTCCTTTCACGTTTGATGTGGAACACGGAATTGCTCTGAACGCAGTGCGGGGAATCGGTCCTCATCCAGCGGCGAGGGGGAAGTCTCATGGTTTTTCTCGAGTTGCGTCCCGAACCTGGGGTATATTCTCGAGTTACGACGGGGAGGGCCCTTCCAGACACGTGTTTGTTCAGCGACGTCAGGACTCCTGCCTAGGTGCGAGGGACACCTCGGGATTCTCCACGAGTCTTGGCATGGCAATTGGGAGGCGTCTCCACGTGAGGCGGGAGACCCAGGGTCCCTTTCCACGTGCCACAGGGATCCTGGGACTCCTATCCATTTTCAAGAGGAGTCAGGCATCGTATCCTTTGGAAGCATTGATCTCTGCAGACCTCTCGAATTTTCAAAGGATGTGAGGCCTCCGGTTGCTTTGAGGTGGAGGACTAGGTCTTTCTCTGTGGTCTCCACAGGGGATTCAGACATCCCTTCGTCTTGGGAGATGCAAGAAGAGCCTGCATTCAATTCACTGCAGGGATATCCGGCCTTACTTCGAGTCAGAGCATCTCGGTGTCCATTCCACTTGAGGCCACAAACTCAGGGTCCCTCTCACATACCTGTAGCTGAGAGAAGCCTCCTCTTGAGGTGCTCTTGGAAAGTTGGTATTCCTCTTGAGTCGAAGCCAGGGACTAAGCTCTCATCTCGAGTTGATTTGGGGTCCACGGGGCCCTTTCGTGTTGCTCCAGTGACCTCAGGATCCCTCTAGACTTGAAACAGTGTTCTTGGGTTTTCTCTGGAGTGCCATCAAGGAAATCAAGGCTCCTTTCACGTTTGATGTGGAACACGGAATTGCTCTGCACGCAGTGCAGGGGAATCGGGCCTCATCTCGTGGCGAGTGGGAAGTCTCATTGTTTTTCTCGAGTTGCGGCCGGAACCTGGGGTATATTCTCGAGTTACGACGGGGAGGGCCCTTCCAGACACGTGTTTGTTCAGCGACGTCAGGACTCCTGCCTAGGTGCGAGGGACACCTCGGGATTCTCCTCGAGTCTTGGCATGGCAATAGGGACGCGTCTCCACGTGAGGCGGTTGACCCAGGGTCCCTTTCCACGAGCCACAGTGATCCTGGGACTCCTATGCATTTTCAAGAGGAGTCAGGCATCGTCTCCTTTGGAAGCATTGATCTCTGCAGACCTCTCGAGTTTTCAAAGGATGTGAGGCCTCCGGTCACGATGAGGCGGAGGATTAGGTCTTTCTCTGTGGTCTCCAGAGGGGATTCAGACATCCCTTCGTCTTGGGAGATGCAAGACGAGCCTTCATTCAATTCACTGCAGGGATATCCGGCCTTACTTCGAGTCAGAGCATCTCGGGTTCAATTCCACTTGAGGCTACAAACTCAGGGTACCTCTCACATACATGTAGCTGAGAGAAGCCTTCTCTTGAGGTGCTTGTGGAAAGTTGGTATTCCTCTTGAGTCGAAGCCAGGGACTAAGCTCTCATCTCGAGTTGATTTGGGGTCCACGGAGCCCTTTCTTGTTACTCCAGTGACCTCAGGATCCCTCTAGACTTGAGACAGTGATCTTGGGTTTTCTCTGGAGTGCCATCAAGGAAATCAAGGCTCCTTTCACGTTTGATGTGGAACACGGAATTGCTCTGCATGCAGTGCAGGGGAATCAGGCCTCAACTCGTGGCGAGGGGTTAATCTCATGGTTTTTCTCGAGTTGCGGCCAGAACCTGGGGTATATTCACGAGTTACGACGGGGAGGGCCCTTCCAGACACGTGTTTGTTCAGCGACGTCAGGACTCCTGCCTAGGTAGAAGGGACACCTCCGGATTCTCCTCGAGTCTTGGCATGGCAATTGGGACCCGTCTCCAAGTGAGGCGGGAGACCCAGGTTCCCTTTCCACGTGCCACAGGGATCCTGGGACTCCTATACATTTTCAAGAGGAGTCAGGCATCGTCTCCTTTGGAAGCATTGATCTCCGCGGACCTCTCGAGTTTTCAAAGGATGTGAGGCCACCGGTCGCGATGAGGCAGAGAACTCGGTCTTTCTCTGTGGTCTCCACAGGGGATTCAGACATCCCTTCGTCTTGGGAGATGCAAGATGAGCCTGCATTCAATTCACTGCAGGGATAACCGGCCTTACTTCGAGTCAGAGCATCTCGGTGTCCATTCCACTTGAGGCCACAAACTCAGGGTCCCTCTCACATACCTGTAGCTGAGAGAAGCCTCCTCTTGAGGTGCTTGTGGAAAGTTCCTATTCCTCTTGAGTCGAAGCCAGGGACTAAGCTCTCATCTCGAGTTGATTTGGGGTCCACGGAGCCCTTTCGGGTAGCTCCAGTGACCTCAGGATCCCTCTAGACTTGAGACAGTGATCTTGCGTTTTCTCTGGAGTGCCATCAAGGAAATCAAGGCTCCTTTCACGTTTGATGTGGAACACGGAATTGCTCTGCACGCAGTGCAGGGGAATCGGGCCACATCCAGCGGCGAGGGGGAAGTCTCATGGTTTTTCTCGATTTGCGGCCGGAACCTGGGGTATATTCTCGAGTTACGACGGGGAGGGCCCTTCCAGACATGTGTTTGTTCAGTGACGTCAGGACTCCTGCCTAGGTGCGAGGGACACCTCGGGATTCTCCTCGAGTCTTGGCATGGCAATTGGGCCGCATATCCACGTGAGGCGGGACACCCAGGGTCCCTTTCCAGGTGCCACAGGGATCCTGGGATTCCTATCCATTTTCAGGAGGAGTCAGGCATCGTTTCCTTTGGAAGCATTGATCTCCGCGGACCTCTCGAGTTTTCAAAGGATGTAAGGCCTCTGGTCGCGATGAGACGGAGGACTAGGTCTTTCTCTGTGGTCTCCACAGGGGATTCAGACATCCCTTCGTCTATGGAGATGCAAGACGAGCCTGCATTCAATTCACTGCAGGGATATCCGGCCTTACTTCGAGTCAGAGCATCTCGGGTTCAATTCCACTTGAGGCTACAAACTCAGGGTACCTCTCACATACATGTAGCTGAGAGAAGCCTTCTCTTGAGGTGCTTGTGGAAAGTTGGTATTCCTCTTGAGTCGAAGCCAGGGACTAAGCTCTCATCTCGAGTTGATTTGGGGTCCACGGAGCCCTTTCTTGTTACTCCAGTGACCTCAGGATCCCTCTAGACTTGAGACAGTGATCTTGGGTTTTCTCTGGAGTGCCATCAAGGAAATCAAGGCTCCTTTCACGTTTGATGTGGAACACGGAATTGCTCTGCATGCAGTGCAGGGGAATCAGGCCTCAACTCGTGGCGAGGGGTTAATCTCATGGTTTTTCTCGAGTTGCGGCCAGAACCTGGGGTATATTCACGAGTTACGACGGGGAGGGCCCTTCCAGACACGTGTTTGTTCAGCGACGTCAGGACTCCTGCCTAGGTAGAAGGGACACCTCCGGATTCTCCTCGAGTCTTGGCATGGCAATTGGGACCCGTCTCCAAGTGAGGCGGGAGACCCAGGTTCCCTTTCCACGTGCCACAGGGATCCTGGGACTCCTATACATTTTCAAGAGGAATCAGGCATCGTCTCCTTTGGAAGCATTGATCTCCGCGGACCTCTCGAGTTTTCAAAGGATGTGAGGCCACCGGTCGCGATGAGGCAGAGAACTCGGTCTTTCTCTGTGGTCTCCACAGGGGATTCAGACATCCCTTCGTCTTGGGAGATGCAAGATGAGCCTGCATTCAATTCACTGCAGGGATAACCGGCCTTACTTCGAGTCAGAGCATCTCGGTGTCCATTCCACTTGAGGCCACAAACTCAGGGTCCCTCTCACATACCTGTAGCTGAGAGAAGCCTCCTCTTGAGGTGCTTGTGGAAAGTTCCTATTCCTCTTGAGTCGAAGCCAGGGACTAAGCTCTCATCTCGAGTTGATTTGGGGTCCACGGAGCCCTTTCGGGTAGCTCCAGTGACCTCAGGATCCCTCTAGACTTGAGACAGTGATCTTGCGTTTTCTCTGGAGTGCCATCAAGGAAATCAAGGCTCCTTTCACGTTTGATGTGGAACACGGAATTGCTCTGCACGCAGTGCAGGGGAATCGGGCCACATCCAGCGGCGAGGGGGAAGTCTCATGGTTTTTCTCGATTTGCGGCCGGAACCTGGGGTATATTCGCGAGTTACGACGGGGAGGGCCCTTCGAGACACGTGTTTGTTCAGCGACGTCAGGAGTCCTGCCTAGGTGCGAGGGACACCTCGGGATTCTCCTCGAGTCTTGGCATGGCAATTGGGACGCGTCTCCACGTGAGGTGGGAGACCCAGGGTCCCTTTACACGTGCCACAGGGATCCTGGGAATCCTATCCATTTTCAGGAGGAGTCAGGCATCGTCTCCTTTGTAAGCATTGATCTGCGCAGACCTCTCGATTTTTCAAAGGATGTGATGTCTCCGGTCGCAATGAGGCTGAGGACTAGTTCTTTCTGTGTCGTCTCCACAGGGGATTCAGACATCCCTTCGTCTTGGGAGATGCAAGACGAGCCTGCATTCAATTCACTGCAGGGATATCCGGCCTTACTTCGAGTCAGAGCATCTCGGTGTCCATTCCACTTGAGGCCACAAACTCAGGGTCCCTCTCACATACCTGTAGCTGAGAGAAGCCTCCTCTTGAGGTGCTTGTGGAAAGTTGGTATTCCTCTTGATTCGAAGCCAGGGACTAAGCTCTCATCTCGAGTTGATTTGGGGTCCACGGAGAAATTTCGTGTTGCTCCAGTGACCTCAGGATCCCTCTAGACTTGAGACAGTGATCTTGGGTTTTCTCTGGAGTGCCCTCAAGGAAATCAAGGCTCCTTTCACGTTTGATGTGGAACACGGAATTGCTCTGCACGCAGTGCAGAGGAATCGGGCCTCATCTCGCGGCGAGGGGGAAGTCTCATGGTTTTTCTCGAGTTGCGGCCGGAACCTGGGGTATATTCTCGAGTTACGACGGGGAGGGCCCTTCCAGACACGTGTTTGTTCAGCGACGTCAGGACTCCTGCCTAGGTGCGAGGGACATCTCGGGATTCTCCTCGAGTCTTGGCATGGCAATTGGGACGTGTCTCCACGTGAGGCGGGAGACCCAGGTACCCTTTCCACGTGCCACAGAGATCCTGGGACTCCTATCCGTTTTCAAGAAGAGTCAGGCATCGTCTCCTTTGGAAGCATTGACCTCCGCAGACCTCTCGAGTTTTCAAAGGATGTGATGCCTCCGGTCTCGATGAGGCGGAGGACTAGGTCTTTCTCTGTGGTCTGCACAGGGGATTCAGACATCCCTTCATCTTGGGAGATGCAAGACGAGCCTGCATTCAATTCACTGCAGGGATATCCGGCCTTTTTTGAGTCAGAGCATCTAGGTGTCCATTCCAATTGAGGCCACAAACTCAGGGTCCCTCTCACATACCTGTAGCTGAGAGAAACCTCTTCTTGAGGTGATTGTGGAAAGTTGGTATTCCTCTTGATTCGAAGCGAGGGACTAAGCTCTCATCTCGAGTAGATCTGGGGTCCTCGGAGCCTTTCGTGTTGCTCCAGTGACCTCAGGATCCCTCTAGACTTGAGACAGTGATCTTGGGTTTTCTCTGGAGTGCCATCAAGGAAATCAAGGCTCCTTTCACGTTTGATGTGGAACACGGAATTGCTCTGCACACAGTTTAGGGGAATCGGGCCTCATCTCGCGGCGAGGGGGAAGTCTCATGGTTTTTCTCGAGGTGCGGCCGGAACCTGTTGTATATTCTTGAGTTACGACGGGGAGGCCCCTTCCAGACACGTGTTTGTTCAGCGACGTCAGGACTCCTGCCTAGGTGCGAGGGACACCTCGGGATTCTCCTCGAGTCTTGGCATGGCAATTGGGACGCGTCTCCACGTGAGGCGGGAGACCCAGGGTCCCTTTCCACGTGCCACAGGGATCCTGGGACTCCTATCCATTTTCTAGAGGAGTCAGGCATCGTCTCATTTGGAAGCATTGATCTCCGCGGACCTCTCGAGTTTCAAAGGATGTGAGGCCTCCGGTCGCGATGAGGCGGAAGACTAGGTCTTTCTCTGGGGTCTCCACAGCAGATTCAGACATCCCTTCGTCTTGGGAGATGCAAGACGAGCCTGCATTCAATTCACTGCAGGGATATCCGGCCTTACTTCGAGTCAGAGCATCTCGGTGTCCATTCCACTTGAGGCCACAAACTCAGGGGCCCTCTCACATACCTGTAGCTGAGAGAAGCCTCCTCTTGAGGTGCTTGTGGAAAGTTGGTTTTCCTCTTGAGTCGAAGCCAGGGACTAAGCTCTCATCTCGAGTTGATTTGGGGTCCACGGAGCCCTTTCGTGTTGCTACAGTGACCTCAGGATCCCTCTAGACTAGAGACAGTGATCTTGGGTTTTCTCTGGAGTGCCATCAAGGAAATCAAGGCTCCTTTCACTTTTGATGTGGAATACGGAATTGCTCTGCACGCAGGGCAGCGGAATCGGGCCTAATCTGGCGGCGAGGGGGAAGTCTCATGGTTTTCCTCGAGTGGCGGCCGGAACCTGGGGTATATTCTCGAGTTACGACGGGTAGGGCACTTCCAGACACGTGTTTGTTCAGCGACGTCAGGACTCCTGCCTAGGTGCGAAGGACCTCGGGATTCTCCTCGAGTCTTGGCATGGCAATTGGGAGGCGTCTCCACGTGAGGCGGGAGACCGAGGATCCCTTTCCACGTGCCACAGAGATCCTGGGACTCCTATCCATTTTCAAGAGGAGTCAGGCATCGTCTCGTTTGGAAGCATTGATCTCTGCGGACCTCTCGAGTTTTCAAAGGATGTGAGGCCTCCGGTCGCGATGAGGCAGAGAATTCGTTCTTTCTCTGTGGGCTCCACAGGGTATTCAGACATCCCTTCGTCTTGGGAGAGCAAGACGGCCTGCATTCAATTCACTGCAGGGATATCCGGCCTTACTTCGAGTCAGAGCATCTCGGTGTCCATTCCACTTGAGGCCACAAACTCAGGGTCCTTCTCACATACCTGTAGCTGAGAGAAGCCTCCTCTTGAGGTGCTTGTGGAAAGTTGGTGTTCCGCTTGAGTCGAAGCCAAGGACTAAGCTCTCATCTCGAGTTGACTTGGGGTCCACGGAGCCCTTTCATGTTGCTCCAGTGACCTCAGGATCCCTCTAGACTTGAGACAGTGATCTTGGGTTTTCTCTGGAGTGCCATGAAGGAAATCAAGGCTCCTTTCACGTTTGATGTGGAACACGGAATTGCTCTGCACGCAGTGCAGGGGAATCGGGCCTCATCTCGCGGCGAGGGGGAAGTCTCATGGTTTTTCTCGAGTTGCGGCCGGAACCTGGGGTGTATTCTCGACTTACGACGGGGAGGGCCCTTCCAGACACGTGTTTGTTCAGCGACGTCAGGACTCCTGCCTAGGTGCGAGGGACACCTCGGGATTCTCCTCGAGTATTGCCATGGCAATTGGGACGCGTCTCCACGTGAGTCGGGAGACCCAGGGTCCCTTTCCACGTGCCACAGAGATCCTGGGACTCCTATCCATTTTCAAGAGGAGTCAGGCATCGTCTCGTTTGTAAGCATTGATCTGCGCAGACCTCTCGATTTTTCAAAGGATGTGAGGCCTCCGGTCGCGATGAGGCGGAGGACTAAGTCTTTCTCTGTGGTCTCCACAGCGGATTCAGACATCCCTTCGTCTTGGGAGATGCAAGACGAGCCTGCATTCAATTCACTGCAGGGATATCCGGCCTTACTTCGAGTCAGAGCATCTCCGTGTCCATTCCACTTGAGGCCACAAACTCTGGGTCCCTCTCACGTACCTGTAGCTGAGAGAAGCCTCCTCTTGAGGTGCTTGTGGAAAGTTGGTATTCCTCTTGATTCGAAGCCAGGGACTAAGCTCTCATCTCGAGTTGATTTGGGGTCCACGGAGAAATTTCGTGTTGCTCCAGTGACCTCAGGATCCCTCTAGACTTGAGACAGTGATCTTGGGTTTTCTCTGGAGTGCCCTCAAGGAAATCAAGGCTCCTTTCACGTTTGATGTGGAACACGGAATTGCTCTGCACGCAGTGCAGAGGAATCGGGCCTCATCTCGCGGCGAGGGGGAAGTCTCATGGTTTTTCTCGAGTTGCGGCCGGAACCTGGGGTATATTCTCGAGTTACGACGGGGAGGGCCCTTCCAGACACGTGTTTGTTCAGCGACGTCAGGACTCCTGCCTAGGTGCGAGGGACACCTCGGGATTCTCCTCGAGTCTTGGCATGGCAATTGGGACGCGTCTCCACTTGAGGCGGGAGACCCAGGTACCCTTTCCACGTGAAACAGAGATCCTGGGACTCCTATCCATTTTCAAGAAGAGTCAGGCATCGTCTCCTTTGGAAGCATTGACCTCCGCAGACCTCTCGAGTTTTCAAAGGATGTGATGCCTCCGGTCTCGATGAGGCGGAGGACTAGGTCTTTCTCTGTGGTCTCCACAGGGGATTCAGACATCCCTTCATCTTGGGAGATGCAAGACGAGCCTACATTCAATTCACTATTGGGATATCCGGCCTTTTTTGAGTCAGAGCATCTAGGTGTCCATTCCAATTGAGGCCACAATCTCAGGGTCCCTCTCACATACCTGTAGCTGAGAGAAACCTCTTCTTGAGGTGATTGTGGAAAGTTGGTATTCCTCTTGATTCGAAGCGAGGGACTAAGCTCTCATCTCGAGTAGATCTGGGGTCCACGGAGCCTTTCGTGTTGCTCCAGTGACCTCAGGATCCCTCTAGACTTGAGACAGTGATCTTGGGTTTTCTCTGGAGTGCCATCAAGGAAATCAAGGCTCCTTTCACGTTTGATGTGGAACACGGAATTGCTCTGCACACAGTGCAGGGGAATCGGGCCTCATCTCGCGGCGAGGGGGAAGTCTCATGGTTTTTCTCGAGGTGCGGCCGGAACCTGTTGTATATTCTCGAGTTACGACGGGGAGGCCCCTTCCAGACACGTGTTTGTTCAGCGACGTCAGGACTCCTGCCTAGGTGCGAGGGACACCTCGGGATTCTCCTCGAGTCTTGGCATGGCAATTGGGACGCGTCTCCACGTGAGGCAGGAGACCCAGGGTCCCTTTCCACGTGCCACAGGGATCCTGGGACTCCTATCCATTTTCTAGAGGAGTCAGGCATCGTCTCATTTGGAAGCATTGATCTCCGCGGACCTCTCGAGTTTCAAAGGATGTGAGGCCTCCGGTCGCGATGAGGCGGAAGACTAGGTCTTTCTCTGGGGTCTCCACAGCAGATTCAGACATCCCTTCGTCTTGGGAGATGCAAGACGAGCCTGCATTCAATTCACTGCAGGGATATCCGGCCTTACTTCGAGTCAGAGCATCTCGGTGTCCATTCCACTTGAGGCCACAAACTCAGGGGCCCTCTCACATACCTGTAGCTGAGAGAAGCCTCCTCTTGAGGTGCTTGTGGAAAGTTGGTTTTCCCCTTGAGTCGAAGCCAGGGACTAAGCTCTCATCTCGAGTTGATTTGGGGTCCACGGAGCCCTTTCGTGTTGCTACAGTGACCTCAGGATCCCTCTAGACTAGAGACAGTGATCTTGGGTTTTCTCTGGAGTGCCATCAAGGAAATCAAGGCTCCTTTCAGTTTTGATGTGGAATACGGAATTGCTCTGCACGCAGGGCAGCGGAATCGGGCCTAATCTGGCGGCGAGGGGGAAGTCTCATGGTTTTCCTCGAGTGGCGGCCGGAACCTGGGGTATATTCTCGAGTTACGACGGGGAGGGCACTTCCAGACACGTGTTTGTTCAGCGACGTCAGGACTCCTGCCTAGGTGCGAGGGACCTCGGGATTCTCCTCGAGTCTTGGCATGGCAATTGGGAGGCGTCTCCACGTGAGGCGGGAGACCGAGGATCCCTTTCCACCTGCCACAGAGATCCTGGGACTCCTATCCATTTTCAAGAGGAGTCAGGCATCGTCTCCTTTGGAAGCATTGATCTCTGCGGACCTCTCGAGTTTTCAAAGATGTGAGGCCTCCGGTCGCGATGAGGCAGAGAATTCGTTCTTTCTCTGTGGTCTCCACAGGGGATTCAGACATCCCTTCGTCTTGGGAGAGCAAGACGGCCTGCATTCAATTCACTGCAGGGATATCCGGCCTTACTTCGAGTCAGAGCATCTCGGTGTCCATTCCACTTGAGGCCACAAACTCACGGTCCTTCTCACATACCTGTAGCTGAGAGAAGCCTCCTCTTGAGGTGCTTGTGGAAAGTTGGTGTTCCGCTTGAGTCGAAGCCAAGGACTAAGCTCTCATCTCGAGTTGACTTGGGGTCCACGGAGCCCTTTCATGTTGCTCCAGTGACCTCAGGATCCCTCTAGACTTGAGACAGTGATCTTGGGTTTTCTCTGGAGTGCCATGAAGGAAATCAAGGCTCCTTTCACGTTTGATGTGGAACACGGAATTGCTCTGCACGCAGTGCAGGGGAATCGGGCCTCATCTCGCGGCGAGGGGGAAGTCTCATGTTTTTTCTCGAGGTGCGGCCGGAACCTGTTGTATATTCTCGAGTTACGACGGGGAGGCCCCTTCCAGACAAGTGTTTGTTCAGCGACGTCAGGACTCCTGCCTAGGTGCGAGGGACACCTCGGGATTCTCCTCGAGTCTTGGCATGGCAATTGGGACGCGTCTCCACGTGAGGCGGGAGACCCAGGGTCCCTTTCCACGTGCCACAGGGATCCTGGGACTCCTATCCATTTTCTAGAGGAGTCAGGCATCGTCTCCTTTGGAAGCATTGATCTCCGTGGACCTCTCGAGTTTTCAAAGGATGTGAGGCCTCCGGTCGCGATGAGGCGGAAGACTAGGTCTTTCTCTGTGGTCTCCACAGCAGATTCAGACATCCCTTCGTCTTGGGAGATGCAAGATGAGCCTGCATTCAATTCACTGCAGGGATATCTGGCCTTACTTCGAGTCAGAGCATCTCGGTGTCCATTCCACTTGAGGCCACAAACTCAGGGGCCCTCTCACATACCTGTAGCTGAGAGAAGCCTCCTCTTGAGGTGCTTGTGGAAAGTTGGTTTTCCTCTTGAGTCGAAACCAGGGACTAAGCTCTCATCTCGAGTTGATTTGGGGTCCACGGAGACCTTTCGTGTTGCTACAGTGACCTCAGGATCCCTCTAGACTAGAGACAGTGATCTTGGGTTTTCTCTGGAGTGCCATCAAGGAAATCAAGGCTCCTTTCACTTTTGATGTGGAATACGGAATTGCTCTGCACGCAGGGCAGCGGAATCGGGCCTAATCTGGCGGCGAGGGGGAAGTCTCATGGTTTTTCTCGAGTGGCGGCCGGAACCTGGGGTATATTCTCGAGTTACGACGGGGAGGCCCCTTCCAGACACGTGTTTGTTCAGCGACGTCAGGACTCCTGCCTAGGTGCGAGGGACACCTCGGGATTCTCCTCGAGTCTTGGCATGGCACTTGGGATGCGTCTCCACGTGAGGCAGGAGACCCAGGGTCCCTTTCCACGTGCCACAGGGATCCTGGGACTCCTATCCATTTTCAAGAGGAGTCAGGCATCGTCTCCTTTGGAAGCATTGATCTCCGCGGACATCTCTAGTTTTCAAAGGATGTGAGGCCTCCGGTCGCGAAGAGGCGGAGGACTAGGTCTTTCTCTGTGGTCACCACTGGGGATTCAGACATCCCTTCATCTTGGGAGATGTAAGACGAGCCTGCATTCAATTCACTGCAGGGATATCCGGCCTTACTTCGAGTCAGAGCATCTCGGTGTCCATTCCACTTGAGGCCACAAACTCAGGGTCCTTCTCACATACCTGTAGCTGAGAGAAGCCTCCTCTTGAGGTGCTTGTGGAAAGTTGGTATTCCTCTTGAGTCGAAGCCAGGGACTAAGCTCTCATCTCGAGTTGATTTGGGGTCCACGGAGCCCTTTCGTGTTGCTCCAGTGACCTCAGGATCCCTCTAGACTTGAGACACTGATCTTGGGTTTTCTCTGGAGTGCCATCAAGGAAATCAAGGCTCCTTTCACGTTTGATGTGGAACACGGAATTGCTCTGCACGCAGTGCAGGGGAATCGGACCTCATCTCGCGGCGAGGGGGAAGTCTCATGGTTTTTCTCGAGTTGCGGCCGCAACCTGGGGTATAATCTCGTGTTACAACGGGGAGGGCCCTTCCAGACACGTGTTTGTTCAGCGACGTTAGGACTCCTGCCTAGGTGCGAGGGACCTCGGGATTCTCCACGAGTCTTGGCATGGCAATTGGGACGCGTCTCCACGTGAGGCGGGAGAACCAGTGTCCCTTTCCACATGCCACAGGGATCCTGGGACTCCTATCCATTTTCAAGAGGAGTCAGGCATCGTCTCCTTTGGAAGCATTGATCTCTGCGGACCTCTCGAGTTTTCAAACGATGTGAGGCCTCCGGTCGCGATGAGGCAGAAAATTCGTTCTTTCTCTGTGGTCTCCACAGGGGATTCAGACATCCCTTCGTCTTGGGAGATGCAAGACGGCCTGCATTCAATTCACTGCAGGGATATCCGGCCTTACTTCGAGTCAGAGTATCTCGGTATCCATTCTACTTGAGGCCACAAACTCAGGGTCCCTCTCACATACCTGTAGCTGAGAGAAGCCTCCTCTTGAGGTGCTTGTGGAAAGTTGGTGTTCCGCTTGAGTCGAAGCCAAGGACTAAGCTCTCATCTCGAGTTGACTTGGGGTCCACGGAGCCCTTTAGTGTTGCTCCAGTGACCTCAGGATCCCTCTAGAGTTGAGACAGTGATCTTGGGTTTTCTCTGGAGTGCCATCAAGGAAATCAAGGCTCCTTTCACGTTTGATGTGGAACACGGAAATGCTCTGCACGCAGTGCAGGGGAATCGGGCCTCATCTCGCGGCGAGGGGGAAGTCTAATGGTTTTTCTCGAGTTGCGGCCGGAAACTGTGGTATATTCTCGAGTTACTACGGGTAGGGCCCTTCCAGAAACGTGTTTGTTCAGCGACGTCAGGACTCCTTCCTAGGTGCGAGGGACACCTCGGGATTCTCCTCGAGTCTTGGCATGGCAATTGGGACACGTCTCCACGTGAGTCGGGAGACCCAGGGTCCCTTTCCACGTGCCACAGGGATCCTGGGACTCCTATCCATTTTCAAGAGGTGTCAGGCATCGTCTCCTTTGGAAGCATTGATCTCCGCGTACCTCTCGAGTTTTCAAAGGATGTGAGGCCTCCGGTCGCGATGAGGCGGGGAACTAGGTCTTTCTCTGTGGTCTCCACAGGGGATTCAGACATCCCTTCGTCTTGAGAGATGCAAGACGAGCTTGCATTTAATTCACTGCAGGGATATCCGGCCTTACTTCGAGTCAGAGCATCTCGGTATCCATTCCACTTGAGGCCACAAACTCAGGGTCCCTCTCACATACCTGTAGCTGAGAGAAGCCTCCTCTTGAGGTGTTTGTGGAAAGTTGGTATTCCTCTTAAGTCGAAGCCGGGGACTAAGCTCTCATCTCGAGTTGATTTGGGGTCCACGGAGCCCTTTCATGCTGCTACAGTGGCCTCGGGATCCCTCTAGACTTGAGACATTGATCTTGGGTTTTCTCTGGAGTGCCATCAAGGAAATCAAGGCTTCTTTCACGTTTGATGTGGAACACGGAATTGCTCTGCACGCAGTGCAGGGAAATCGGGCCTCACCTCACAGCGAGTGGGAAGTCTCATGGTTTTTCTCGAGCTGCGGCCGGAACCTGGGGTATATTCTTGAGTTACGATGGGGAGGGCCCTTCCAGACACGTGTTTGCTCAGCGACGTCAGGACTCCTGCCTAGGTGTGAGGGACACCTCGGGATTCTCCTCGAGTCTTGGCATGGCAATTGGGACGCGTCTCCACGTGAGGCGGGAGACCCCGGGTCCCTTTCCATGTGCCACAGGGATCCTGGGACTCCTATCCATTTTCAAGAGGAGTCAGGCATCGTCTCCTTTGGAAGCATTGATCTCCGCGCACCTCTCGAGTTTTCAAAGGATGGGAGGCTTCCGGTCGCGATGAGGCGGAGAACTAGGTCTTTCTCTATGGTCTCCACAGGGGATGCAGACATCCCTTCGTCTTGGGAGATGCAAGACGAGCCTGCATTCAATTCACTGCAGGGATATCCGGCCTTACTTCGAGTCATAGCATCTCGGTGTCCATTCCACTTGAGGCCACAAACTCAGGGGCCCTCTCACATACCTGTAGCTGAGAGAAGCCTCCTCTTGAGGTGCTTGTGGAAAGTTGGTATTCCTCTTGAGTCGAAGCCAGGGACTAAGCTCTCATTTCGAGTTGATTTGGGGTCCCCGGAGCCCTTTCGTGTTGCTCCAGTGACCTCAGGATCCTTCTAGACGTGAGACAGTGATCTTGGGTTTTCTCTGGAGTGCCATCGAGGAAATCAAGGCTCCTTTCACGTTTGATGTGGAACACGGAATTGCTCTGCATGCAGTGCAGGGGAATCTGGCCTCATCTCGCGGCGAGGGGGAAGTCTCATGGTTTTTCTCGAGTTCCGGCAGGAACCTGGGGTATATTCTCGAGTTACGACGGGGAGGGCCCTTCCAGACACGTGTTTGTTCAGCGACGTCAGGACTCCTGCCTAGGTGCGAGGGACACCTCGGGATTCTCCTCGAGTCTTGGCATGGCAATTGGGACGCGTCTCCACCTGAGGCGGGAGACCCAGGGTCCCTTTCCACGTGCCACAGGGATCCTGGGACTCCTATCCATTTTCAAGAGGAGTCAGGCATCGTCTCCTTTGGAAGCATTGATCTCCGCAGACCTCTCGAGTTTTCAAAGGATGTGAGGCCTCCGGTCTCGATGACGGGGAGGACTAGGTCTTTCTCTGTGGTCTCCACAGGGGATTCAGACATCCCTTCGTCTTGGGAGATGCAAGACGAGCCTGCATTCAATTCACTGCAGGGATATCCGGCCTTACTTCGAGTCAGAGCATCTCGGTGTCCATTCCACTTGAGGCCACAAACTCAGGGTCCCTCTCATATACCTGTAGCTGAGAGAAGCCTCCTCTTGAGGTGCTTGTGGAAAGTTGGTATTCCTCTTGAGTCGAAGCCAGGGACTAAGCTCTCATCTCGAGTTGATTTGGGGTCCACGGAGCCCTTTCGTGTTGCTCCAGTGACCTCAGGAACCCTCTAGACTTGAGACAGTGATCTTGGGTTTTCTCTGGAGTGCCATCAAGGAAATCAAGGCTCCTTTCACGTTTGATGTGGAACACGGATTTGCTCTGCACGCAGTGCATTGGAATCGGGCCTGATCTCGCAGCGAGGGGTAAGTCTCATGGTTTTTCTCGAGTTGCGGCCGGAACCTGTGGTATATTCTCGAGTTACGACGGGGAGGGCCCTTCCAGACACGTGTTTCTTCAGCGACGTCAGGACTCCTGCCTAGGTGCGAGGGACACCTCGGGATTCTCCTCGAGTCTTGGCATGGCAATTGGGACGCGTTTCCACTTGAAGCGGGAGACCCTGGGTCCCTTTCCACGTGCCACAAGGATCCTGGGACACCTATCCATTTTCAAGAGGAGTCAGGCATCGTAGCCTTTGGAAGCATTGATCTCCGCGGACGTCGTGAGTTTTCAAAGGATGTGAGGCCTCCAGTCGTGAAGAGGTGGAGACCTAGGTCTTCTCTGTGGTCTCCACAGGGGATTCAGACATCCCTTCGTCTTGGGAGATGCAAGACGAGCCTGCATTCAATTCACTGCAGGAATATCCAGCCTTACTTCGAGTCAGAGCATCTCGGTGTCCATTCCACTTGAGGCCACAAACTCAGGGTCCCTCTCACATACCTGTAGCTGAGAGAAGCCTCCTCTTGAGGTGCTTGTGGAAAGTTGGTATTCCTCTTGATTTGAAGCCAGGGACTAAGCTCTCATCTCGAGTTAATTTGGGGTCCAGGGAGCATTTTCGTGTTGCTCCAGTGACCTCAGGATCCCTCTAGACTTGAGACAGTCATCTTGGGTTTTCTCTGGAGTGCCATCAAGGAAATCAAGGCTCCTTTCACGTTTGATGTGGAACACGGATTTGCTCTGCACGCAGTGCAGGGGAATCAGGACTCTTCTCGCGGCGAGGGGGAAGTCTCATGGTTTTTCTCGAGTTGCGGCCGGAACCTGTGGTATATTCTCGAGTTACGACGGGGAGAACCCTTCCAGACACGTGTTTGTTCAGCGACGTCAGGACTCCTGCCTAGGTGCGAGGGACACCTCGGGATTCTCCTCGAGTCTTGGCATGGCAATTGGGACGCGTCTCCACGTGAGGCGGGAGACCCAGCGTCCCTTATAACGTGCCACAGGGATCCTGGGACTCCTATACATTTGCAAGAGGAGTCAGGCATCGGCTCCTTTGGAAGCATTGATCTCCGCGGACGTCTCGAGTTTTCAAAGGATGTGAGGCCTCCGGTCGCGATGAGGCGGAGAACTAGTTCTTTTTCTGTGGTCTCCACAGGGGTTTCAGACATCCCTTCATCTTGGGAGATGCAAGACGAGTCTGCATTCAATTCACTGCAGGGATATCCGGCCTTACTTCGAGTCAGAGCATCTCGGTGTCCATTCATCTTGAGGCCACAAACTCAGGGGCCCTCTCACATACCTGTAGCTGAGAGAAGCCTCCTCTTGAGGTGCTTGTGGAAAGTTGGTATTCCTCTTGAGTCGAAGCCAGGGACTAAGCTCTCATCTCGAGTTGATTTGGGGTCCAGGGAGCCCTTTCGTGTTGCTCCAGTGACCTCAGGATCCTTCTAGACGTGAGACAGTGATCTTGGGTTTTCTCTGGAGTGCCATCAAGGAAATCAAGGCTCCTTTCACGTTTGATGTGGAACACGCAATTGCTCTGCACGCAGTGCAGGGGAATCGGGCCTCATCTCGCGGCGAGGGGGAAGTCTCATGGTTTTCCTCGAGTTGCCGCCGGAACCTGTGGTATATTCTCGAGTTACTAAGGGGAGGGCCCTTCCAGACACGTGTTTGTTCAGCGACGTCAGGACTCCTGCCTAGGTGCGAGGGACACCTCGGGATTCTCCTCGAGACTTGGCATGGCAATTGGGACGCGTTTCCACTTGAGGCGGAAGAACTAGGGTCCCTTTCCACGTGCCACAAGGATCCTGGGACTCCTATCCATTTTCAAGAGGAGTCAGGCATCGTATCCTTTGCAAGCATTGATCTCCGCAGACGTCTTGAATTTTCAAAGGATGTTAGGCCTCCAGTCGTGAAGAGGTGGAGAACTAGGTCTTCTCTGTGGTCTCCACAGGGGATTCAGACATCCCTTCGTCTTGGGAGATGCAAGACGAGCCTCCATTCAATTCACTGCAGGGATATCCGGCCTTACTTCGAGTCAGAGCATCTCGGTGTCCATTCCACTTGAGGCCACAAACTCAGGGTCCCTCTCATATACCTGTAGCTGAGAGAAGCCTCCTCTTGAGGTGCTTGTGGAAAGTTGGTATTCCTCTTGAGTCGAACCCAGGGACTAAGCTCTCATCTCGAGTTGATTTGGGGTCCACGGAGCCCTTTCGTGTTGCTCCAGTGACCTCAGGAACCCTCTAGACTTGAGACAGTGATCTTGGGTTTTCTCTGGAGTGCCATCAAGGAAATCAAGGCTCCTTTCACGTTTGATGTGGAACACGGATTTGCTCTGCACGCAGTGCATTGGAATCGGGCCTGATCTCGCAGCGAGGGGTAAGTCTCATGGTTTTTCTCGAGTTGCGGCCGGAACCTGTGGTATATTCTCGAGTTACGACGGGGAGGGCCCTTCCAGACACGTGTTTCTTCAGCGACGTCAGGACTCCTGCCTAGGTGCGAGGGACACCTCGGGATTCTCCTCGAGTCTTGGCATGGCAATTGGGACGCGTTTCCACTTGAAGCGGGAGACCCTGGGTCCCTTTCCACGTGCCACAAGGATCCTGGGACACCTATCCATTTTCAAGAGGAGTCAGGCATCGTAGCCTTTGGAAGCATTGATCTCCGCGGACGTCGTGAGTTTTCAAAGGATGTGAGGCCTCCAGTCGTGAAGAGGTGGAGACCTAGGTCTTCTCTGTGGTCTCCACAGGGGATTCAGACATCCCTTCGTCTTGGGAGATGCAAGACGAGCCTGCATTCAATTCACTGCAGGAATATCCAGCCTTACTTCGAGTCAGAGCATCTCGGTGTCCATTCCACTTGAGGCCACAAACTCAGGGTCCCTCTCACATACCTGTAGCTGAGAGAAGCCTCCTCTTGAGGTGCTTGTGGAAAGTTGGTATTCCTCTTGATTTGAAGCCAGGGACTAAGCTCTCATCTCGAGTTAATTTGGGGTCCAGGGAGCATTTTCGTGTTGCTCCAGTGACCTCAGGATCCCTCTAGACTTGAGACAGTCATCTTGGGTTTTCTCTGGAGTGCCATCAAGGAAATCAAGGCTCCTTTCACGTTTGATGTGGAACACGGATTTGCTCTGCACGCAGTGCAGGGGAATCGGGACTCTTCTCGCGGCGAGGGGGAAGTCTCATGGTTTTTCTCGAGTTGCGGCCGGAACCTGTGGTATATTCTCGAGTTACGACGGGGAGAACCCTTCCAGACACGTGTTTGTTCAGCGACGTCAGGAATCCTGCCTAGGTGCGAGGGACACCTCGGGATTCTCCTCGAGTCTTGGCATGGCAATTGGGACGCGTCTCCACGTGAGGCGGGAGACCCAGGGTCCCTTATAACGTGCCACAGGGATCCTGGGACTCCTATCCATTTGCAAGAGGAGTCAGGCATCGGCTCCTTTGGAAGCATTGATCTCCGCGGACGTCTCGAGTTTTCAAAGGATGTGAGGCCTCCGGTCGCGATGAGGCGGAGAACTAGTTCTTTTTCTGTGGTCTCCACAGGGGTTTCAGACATCCCTTCATCTTGGGAGATGCAAGACGAGTCTGCATTCAATTCACTGCAGGGATATCCGGCCTTACTTCGAGTCAGAGCATCTCGGTGTCCATTCATCTTGAGGCCACAAACTCAGGGGCCCTCTCACATACCTGTAGCTGAGAGAAGCCTCCTCTTGAGGTGCTTGTGGAAAGTTGGTATTCCTCTTGAGTCGAAGCCAGGGACTAAGCTCTCATCTCGAGTTGATTTGGGGTCCAGGGAGCCCTTTCGTGTTGCTCCAGTGACCTCAGGATCCTTCTAGACGTGAGACAGTGATCTTGGGTTTTCTCTGGAGTGCCATCGAGGAAATCAAGGCTCCTTTCACGTTTGATGTGGAACACGGAATTGCTCTGCATGCAGTGCAGGGGAATCTGGCCTCATCTCGCGGCGAGGGGGAAGTCTCATGGTTTTTCTCGAGTTCCGGCCGGAACCTGGGGTATATTCTCGAGTTACGACGGGGAGGGCCCTTCCAGACACGTGTTTGTTCAGCGACGTCAGGACTCCTGCCTAGGTGCGAGGGACACCTCGGGATTCTCCTCGAGTCTTGGCATGGCAATTGGGACGTGTCTCCACGTGAGGCGGGAGACCCAGGGTCCCTTTCCTCATGCCACAGGGATCCTGGGACTCCTATCCATTTTCAAGAGGAGTCAGGCATCGTCTCCTTTGGAAGCATTGATCTCCGCGGACCTCTCGAGTTTTCAAAGGATGTGAGGCCTCCGGTCTCGATGAGGGGGAGGACTAGGTCTTTCTCTGTGGTCTCCACAGGGGATTCAGACATCCCTTCGTCTTGGGAGATGCAAGACGAGCCTGCATTCAATTCACTGCAAGGATATCCGGCCTTACTTCGAGTCAGAGCATCTCGGTGTCCATTCCACTTGAGGCCACAAACTCAGGGTCCCTCTCACATACCGGTAGCTGAGAGAAGCCTCCTCTTGAGGTGCTTGTGGAAAGTTGGTATTCCTCTTGAGTCGAAGCCAGGGACTAAGCTCTCATCTCGAGTTGATTTGGGGTCCACGGAGCCCTTTCGTGTTGCTCCAGTGACCTCAGGATCCCTCTAGACTTGAGACAGTGATCTTGGGTTTTCTCTGGAGTGCCATCAAGGAAATCAAGGCTCCTTTCACGTTTGATGTGGAACACGGATTTGCTCTGCACGCAGTGCATCAGAATCGGGCCTGATCTCGCGGCGAGGGGTAAGTCTCATGGTTTTTCTCGAGTTGCGGCCGGAACCTGTGGTATATTCTCGAGTTACGACGGGGAGGGCCCTTCCAGACACGTGTTTCTTCAGCGACGTCAGGACTCCTGCCTAGGTGCGAGGGACACCTCGGGATTCTCCTCGAGTCTTGGCATGGCATTTGGGACGCGTTTCCACTTGAAGCGGGAGACCCTGGGTCCCTTTCCACGTGCCACAAGGATCCTGGGACACCTATCCATTTTCAAGAGGAGTCAGGCATCGTAGCCTTTGGAAGATTGATCTCCGCGGACGTCGTGAGTTTTCAAAGGATGTGAGGCCTCCAGTCGTGAAGAGGTGGAGACCTAGGTCTTCTCTGTGGTCTCCACAGGGGATTCAGACATCCCTTCGTCTTGGGAGATGCAAGACGAGCCTGCATTCAATTCACTGCAGGAATATCCAGCCTTACTTCGAGTCAGAGCATCTCGGTGTCCATTCCACCTGAGGCCACAAACTCAGGGTCCCTCTCACATACCTGTAGCTGAGAGAAGCCTCCTCTTGAGGTGCTTGTGGAAAGTTGGTATTCCTCTTGATTCGAAGCCAGGGACTAAGCTCTCATCTCGAGTTAATTTGGGGTCCAGGGAGCATTTTCGTGTTGCTCCAGTGACCTCAGGATCCCGCTAGACTTGAGACAGTCATCTTGGGTTTTCTCTGGAGTGCCATCAAGGAAATCAAGGCTCCTTTCACGTTTGATGTGGAACACGGATTTGCTCTGCACGCAGTGCAGGGGAATCGGGACTCTTCTCGCGGCGAGGGGGAAGTCTCATGGTTTTTCTCGAGTTGCGGCCGGAACCTGTGGTATATTCTCGAGTTACGACGGTGAGGGCCCTTCCAGACACGTGTTTCTTCAGCGACGTCAGGACTCCTGCCTAGGTGCGAGGGACACCTCGGGATTCTCCTCGAGTCTTGGCATGGCAATTGGGACGCGTTTCCACTTGAAGCGGGAGACCCTGGGTCCCTTTCCACGTGCCACAAGGATCCTGGGACACCTATCCATTTTCAAGAGGAGTCAGGCATCGTAGCCTTTGGAAGCATTGATCTCCGCGGACGTCGTGAGTTTTCAAAGGATGTGAGGCCTCCAGTCGTGAAGAGGTGGAGACCTAGGTCTTCTCTGTGGTCTCCACAGGGGATTCAGACATCCCTTCGTCTTGGGAGATGCAAGACGAGCCTGCATTCAATTCACTGCAGGAATATCCAGCCTTACTTCGAGTCAGAGCATCTCGGTGTCCATTCCACTTGAGGCCACAAACTCAGGGTCCCTCTCACATACCTGTAGCTGAGAGAAGCCTCCTCTTGAGGTGCTTGTGGAAAGTTGGTATTCCTCTTGATTCGAAGCCAGGGACTAAGCTCTCATCTCGAGTTAATTTGGGGTCCAGGGAGCATTTTCATGTTGCTCCAGTGACCTCAGGATCCCTCTAGACTTGAGACAGTCATCTTGGGTTTTCTCTGGAGTGCCATCAAGGAAATCAAGGCTCCTTTCACGTTTGATGTGGAACACGGATTTGCTCTGCACGCAGTGCAGGGGAATCGGGACTCTTCTCGCGGCGAGGGGGAAGTCTCATGGTTTTTCTCGAGTTGCGGCCGGAACCTGTGGTATATTCTCGAGTTACGATGGGGAGGACCCTTCCAGACACGTGTTTGTTCAGCGACGTCAGGACTCCTGCCTAGGTGCGAGGGACACCTCGGGATTCTCCTCGAGTCTTGGCATGGCAATTGGGACGTGTCTCCACGTGAGGCGGGAGACCCAGAGTCCCTTATAACGTGCCACAGGGATCCTGGGACTCCTATCCATTTGCAAGAGGAGTCAGGCATCGTCTCCTTTGGAAGCATTGATCTCCGCGGACGTCTCGAGTTTTCAAAGGATGTGAGGCCTCCGGTCGCGATGAGGCGGAGAACTAGTTCTTTTTCTGTGGTCTCCACAGGGGATTCAGACATCCCTTCGTCTTGGGAGATGCAAGACGAGCCTGCATTCAATTCACTGCAGGGATATCCGGCCTTACTTCGAGTCAGAGCATCTCGGTGTCCATTCATCTTGAGGCCACAAACTCAGGGTCCCTCTCACATACCTGTAGCTGAGAGAAGCCTCCTCTTGAGGTGCTTGTGGAAAGTTGGTATTCCTCTTGAGTCGAAGCCAGGGACTAAGCTGTCATCTCGAGTTGATTTGGGGTCCGCGGAGCACTTTCGTGTTGTTCCAGTGACCTCAGGATCCCTCTAGACTTGAGAGAGTGATCTTGGGTTTTCTCTGGAGTGCCATCAAGGAAATCAAGGCTCCTTTCACGTTTGATGTGGAACACGCAATTGCTCTGCACGCAGTGCAGGGGAATCGGGCCTCATCTCGCGGCGAGGGGGAAGTCTCATGGTTTTTCTCGAGTTGCCGCCGGAACCTGTGGTATATTGAGGAGTTACGACGGGGAGGGCCCTTCCAGACACGTGTTTGTTCAGCGACGTCGGACTCCTGCCTAGGTGCGAGGGACACCTCGGGATTCTCCTCGAGACTTGGCATGGCAATTGGGACGCGTTTCCACTTGAGGCGGGAGAACTAGGGTCCCTTTCCACGTGCCACAAGGATCCTGGGACTCCTATCCATTTTCAAGAGGAGTCAGGCATCGTATCCTTTGCAAGCATTGATCTCCGCAGACGTCTTGAATTTTCAAAGGATGTTAGGCCTCCAGTCGTGAAAAGGTGGAGAACTAGGTCTTCTCTGTGGTCTCCACAGGGGATTCAGACATCCCTTCGTCTTGGGAGATGCAAGACGAGCCTGCATTCAATTCACTGCAGGAATATCCGGCCTTACTTCGAGTCAGAGCATCTCGGTGTCCATTCCACTTGAGGCCACAAACTCAGGGTCCCTCTCACATACCTGTAGCTGAGAGAAGCCTCCTCTTGACGTGCTTGTGGAAAGTTGGTATTCCTCTAGAGTCGAAGCCGGGGACTAAGCTCTCATCTCGAGTTAATTTGGGGTCCAGGGAGACCTTTCGTGTTGCTCCAATGACCTCAGGATCCCTCTAGACTTGAGACAGTCATCTTGGGTTTTCTCTGGAGTGCCATCAAGGAAATCAAGGCTCCTTTCACGTTTGATGTGGAACACGGATTTGCTCTGCACGCAGTGCAGGGGAATCGGGACTCTTCTCGCGGCGAGGGGGAAGTCTCATGGTTTTTCTCGAGTTGCGGCCGGAACCTGTGGTATATTCTCGAGTTACGACGGGGAGGACCCTTCCAGACACGTGTTTGTTCAGCGACGTCAGGACTCCTGCCTAGGTGCGAGGGACACCTCGGGATTCTCCTCGAGTCTTGGCATGGCAATTGGGACGCGTCTCCACGTGAGGCGGGAGACCCAGGGTCCCTTATAACGTGCCACAGGGATCCTGGGACTCCTATCCATTTGCAAGAGGAGTCAGGCATCGTCTCCTTTGGAAGCATTGATCTCCGCGGACGTCTCGAGTTTTCAAAGGATGTGAGGCCTCCGGTCGCGAAGAGGCGGAGAACTAGTTCTTTTTCTGTGGTCTCCACAGGGGATTCAGACATCCCTTCGTCTTGGGAGATGCAAGACGAGCCTGCATTCAATTCACTGCAGGGATATACGGCCTTACTTCGAGTCAGAGCATCTCGGTGTCCATTCATCTTGAGGCCACAAACTCAGGGGCCCTCTCACATACCTGTAGCTGAGAGAAGCCTCCTCTTGAGGTGCTTGTGGAAAGTTGGTATTCCTCTTGAGTCGAAGCCAGGGACTAAGCTCTCATCTCGAGTTGATTTGGGCTCTGAGGAGCACTTTCGTGTTGCTCCAGTGACCTCAGGATCCCTCTAGACTTGAGACAGTGATCTTGGGTTTTCTCTGGAGTGCCATCAAGGAAATCAAGGCTCCTTTCACGTTTGATGTGGAACACGCAATTGCTCTGCACGCAGTGCAGGGGAATCGGGCCTCATCTCGCGGCGAGGGGGAAGTCTCATGGTTTTCCTCGAGTTGCCGCCGGAACCTGTGGTATATTCTCGAGTTACTAAGGGGAGGGCCCTTCCAGACACGTGTTTGTTCAGCGACGTCAGGACTCCTGCCTAGGTGCGAGGGACACCTCGGGATTCTCCTCGAGACTTGGCATGGCAATTGGGACGCGTTTCCACTTGAGGCGGAAGAACTAGGGTCCCTTTCCACGTGCCACAAGGATCCTGGGACTCCTATCCATTTTCAAGAGGAGTCAGGCATCGTATCCTTTGCAAGCATTGATCTCCGCAGACGTCTTGAATTTTCAAAGGATGTTAGGCCTCCAGTCGTGAAGAGGTGGAGAACTAGGTCTTCTCTGTGGTCTCCACAGGGGATTCAGACATCCCTTCGTCTTGGGAGATGCAAGACGAGCCTCCATTCAATTCACTGCAGGGATATCCGGCCTTACTTCGAGTCAGAGCATCTCGGTGTCCATTCCACTTGAGGCCACAAACTCAGGGTCCCTCTCACATACCTGTAGCTGAGAGAAGCCTCCTCTTGAGGTGCTTGTGGAAAGTTGGTATTCCTCTTGAGTCGAAGCCAGGGACTAAGCTCTCATCTCGAGTTGATTTGGGGTCCACGGAGCCCTTTCGTGTTGCTCCAGTGACCTCAGGAACCCTCTAGACTTGAGACAGTGATCTTGGGTTTTCTCTGAAGTGCCATCAAGGAAATCAAGTCTCCTTTCACGTTTGATGTGGAACACGGATTTGCTCTGCACGCAGTGCATCGGAATCGGGCCTGATCTCGCGGCGAGGGGTAAGTCTCATGGTTTTTCTCGAGTTGCGGCCGGAACCTGTGGTATATTCTCGAGTTACGACGGTGAGGGCCCTTCCAGACACGTGTTTCTTCAGCGACGTCAGGACTCCTGCCTAGGTGCGAGGGACACCTCGGGATTCTCCTCGAGTCTTGGCATGGCAATTGGGACGCGTTTCCACTTGAAGCGGGAGACCCTGGGTCCCTTTCCACGTGCCACAAGGATCCTGGGACACCTATCCATTTTCAAGAGGAGTCAGGCATCGTAGCCTTTGGAAGCATTGATCTCCGCGGACTTCGTGAGTTTTCAAAGGATGTGAGGCCTCCAGTCGTGAAGAGGTGGAGACCTAGGTCTTCTCTGTGGTCTCCACAGGGGATTCAGACATCCCTTCGTCTTGGGAGATGCAAGACGAGCCTGCATTCAATTCACTGCAGGAATATCCAGCCTTACTTCGAGTCAGAGCATCTCGGTGTCCATTCCACTTGAGGCCACAAACTCAGGGTCCCTCTCACATACCTGTAGCTGAGAGAAGCCTCCTCTTGAGGTGCTTGTGGAAAGTTGGTATTCCTCTTGATTCGAAGCCAGGGACTAAGCTCTCATCTCGAGTTAATTTGGGGTCCAGGGAGCATTTTCATGTTGCTCCAGTGACCTCAGGATCCCTCTAGACTTGAGACAGTCATCTTGGGTTTTCTCTGGAGTGCCATCAAGGAAATCAAGGCTCCTTTCACGTTTGATGTGGAACACGGATTTGCTCTGCACGCAGTGCAGGGGAATCGGGACTCTTCTCGCGGCGAGGGGGAAGTCTCATGGTTTTTCTCGAGTTGCGGCCGGAACCTGTGGTATATTCTCGAGTTACGACGGGGAGGACCCTTCCAGACACGTGTTTGTTCAGCGACGTCAGGACTCCTGCCTAGGTGCGAGGGACAACTCGGGATTCTCCTCGAGTCTTGGCATGGCAATTGGGACGTGTCTCCACGTGAGGCGGGAGACCCAGGGTCCCTTATAACGTGCCACAGGGATCCTGGGACTCCTATCCATTTGCAAGAGGAGTCAGGCATCGTCTCCTTTGGAAGCATTGATCTCCGCGGACGTCTCGAGTTTTCAAAGGATGTGAGGCCTCCGGTCGCGATGAGGCGGAGAACTAGTTCTTTTTCTGTGGTCTCCACAGGGGATTCAGACATCCCTTCGTCTTGGGAGATGCAAGACGAGCCTGCATTCAATTCACTGCAGGGATATCCGGCCTTACTTCGAGTCAGAGCATCTCGGTGTCCATTCATCTTGAGGCCACAAACTCAGGGGCCCTCTCACATACCTGTAGCTGAGAGAAGCCTCCTCTTGACGTGCTTGTGGAAAGTTGGTATTCCTCTTGAGTCGAAGCCAGGGACTAAGCTCTCATCTCGAGTTAATTTGGGGTCCAGGGAGACCTTTCGTGTTGCTCCAGTGACCTCAGGATCCCTCTAGACTTGAGACAGTGATCTTGGGTTTTCTCTGGAGTGCCATCAAGGAAATCAAGGCTCCTTTCACGTTTGATGTGGAACACGCAATTGCTCTGCACGCAGTGCAGGGGAATCGGGCCTCATCTCGCGGCGAGGGGGAAGTCTCATGGTTTTTCTCGAGTTGCCGCCGGAACCTGTGGTATATTCTCGAGTTACTAAGGGGAGGGCCCTTCCAGACACGTGTTTGTTCAGCGACGTCTGGACTCCTGCCTAGGTGCGAGGGACACCTCGGGATTCTCCTCGAGACTTGGCATGGCAATTGGGACGCGTTTCCACTTGAGGCGGGAGAACTAGAGTCCCTTTCCACGTGCCACAAGGATCCTGGGACTCCTATCCATTTTCAAGAGGAGTCAGGCATCGTATCCTTTGCAAGCATTGATCTCCGCAGACGTCTTGAATTTTCAAAGGATGTTAGGCCTCCAGTCGTGAAAAGGTGGAGAACTAGGTCTTCTCTGTGGTCTCCACAGGGGATTCAGACATCCCTTCGTATTGGGAGATGCAAGACGAGCCTCCATTCAATTCACTGCAGGAATATCCGGCCTTACTTCGAGTCAGAGCATCTCGGTGTCCATTCCACTTGAGGCCACAAACTCAGGGTCCCTCTCACATACCTGTAGCTGAGAGAAGCCTCCTCTTGACGTGCTTGTGGAAAGTTGGTATTCCTCTTGAGTCGAAGCCAGGGACTAAGCTCTCATCTCGAGTTAATTTGGGGTCCAGGGAGACCTTTCGTGTTGCTCCAGTGACCTCAGGATCCCTCTAGACTTGAGACAGTCATCTTGGGTTTTCTCTGGAGTGCCATAGAGGAAATCAAGTCTCCTTTCACTTTTGATGTGGAACACGGAATTGCTCTGCACGCAGGGCAGGGGAATCGGGCCTCATCTCGCGGCAAGGGTTATGTCTCATGGTTTTTATCAAGTTGCGGCCGGAACATGGGGTATATTTTCGACTTACGACGGGGACGGCCCTTCCAAACACGTGTTTGTTCAGCGACGTCAGGACTCCTACCTAGGTGTGAGGGACACCTCTGGATTCTCCTCGAGTCCTGACATGGCAATTTGGACGCTTCTCCACGTGAGGCGGGAGACCCAGGGTCCCTTTCCACGTGCCACACGGATCCTGGGACTCCTATCCATTTTCAAGAGGAGTCAGCCATCGTCTCCTTTGGAAGCATTGATCTCCACGGACCTCTCGACTTTTCAAAGGATATGAGGCTTCCGGTCGCCATGAGGTGGAGAACTAGGTCTTTCTCTGTGGTCTCCACAGGGGATTCAGACATCCCTTCGTCTTGGGAGATGCAAGACGAGCCTGCATTCAATTCACTGCAGGGATATACGGCTTAACTTCGAGTCAGAGGTTCTCGGTGTCCATTCCACTTGAGGCCACAACCTCAGGGTCGCTCTCTCATACCTGTAGCTGAGAGAAGCCTCCTCTTGAGGTGCTTGTGGAAAGTTGGTATACCTCTTGAGTCGAAGCCAGGGACTAAGCTCTCATCTCGAGTTGATTTGGGGTCCACGGAGCCCTTTCGTGTTGCTACAGTGACCTCAGGATCCCTCTAGACTTGAGACAGTGATCTTGGGTTTTCTCTGGAGTGCCATCAAGGAAATCAAGGCTCCTTTCACTTTTGATGTGGAATACGGAATTGCTCTGCACGCAGGGCAGGGGAATCGGGCCTAATCTCGCGGGGAGGGGGAAGTCTCATGGTTTTTCTCGAGTTGCGGCCGGAACCTAGGGTATATTCTCGAGTTACGATGGGAAGGGCCCTTCCAGACACGTGTTTGTTCAGCGACGTCAGGACTCCTGCCTAGGTGCGAGGGACACCTCGGGATTCTCCTCGAGTCTTGGCATGGCAATTGGGACGCGTCTCCACGTGAGGCGGGAGACCCAGGGTCCCTTTCCACGTGCCACAGGGATCCTGGGACTCCTATCCATTTTCAAGAGGAGTCAGCCATCGTCTCCTTTGGAAGCATTGATCTCCGCGGACCTCTCGAATTTTCAAAGGATGTGAGGCCTCCGGTCGCGATGAGGCGGAGAAGTCGGTCTTTCTCTGAGGTCTCCACAGGGGATTCAGACATCCCTTCGTCTTGGGAGATGCAAGACGAGCCTGCATTCAATTCACTGCAGGGATATCCGGCCTTACTTCGAGTCAGAGCATCTCGGTGTCCATTCCACTTGAGGCCACAAACTCAGGGTCCCTCTCACATACCTGTAGCTGAGAGAAGCCTCCTCTTGAGGTGCTTGTGGAAAGTTGGTATTCCTCTTGAGTCGAAGCCAGGGACTAAGCTCTCATCTCGAGTTGATTTGGGCTCTGAGGAGCACTTTCGTGTTGCTCCAGTGACCTCAGGATCCCTCTAGACTTGAGACAGTGATCTTGGGTTTTCCCTGGAGTGCCATCAAGGAAATCAAGGCTCCTTTCACGTTTGATGTGGAACACGGAATTGCTCTGCATGCAGTGCAGGGGAATCGGGCCTCATCTCTTGGCGAGGGGGAAGTCTCATGGTTTTTCTCGAGTTGCGGCCGGAACCTGTGGTATATTGAGGAGTTACGACGGGGAGGGCCCTTCCAGACACGTGTTTGTTCAGCGATGTCAGGACTCCTGCCTAGGTGCGAGGGACACCTCGGGCTTCTCCTCGAGTCTTGGCATGGCAATTGGGACACGTCTCCACGTGAGGCGGGAGACCCAGGGTCCCTTTCGACGTGCCACAGGGATCCTGGGACTCCTATCCATTTTCAAGAGGAGTCAGGCATCGTCTCCTTTGGAAGCATTGATCTCCGCGGACCTCTCGAATTTTCAAAGGTTGTGAGGCCTCCGTTCGCGTTGAGGCGGAGGACTAGGTCTTTCTCTGTGGTCTCCACAGGGGATTCAGACAACCCTTCGTCTTGGGGAATGCAAGATGAGCCTGCATTCAATTCACTGCAGGGATATCCGGCCTTACTTCGAGTCAGAGCATCTCGGTGTCCATTCCACTTGAGGCCACAAACTCAGGGTCCCTCTCACATACCTGTAGCTGAGAGAAGCCTCCTCTTGAGGTGCTTGTGGAAAGTTCGTATTCCTCTTGAGTCGAAGCAAGGGACTAAGCTCTCATCTCCAGTTGATTTGGGTTCCACGGAGCCCTTTCGTGTTGCTCCAGTGACCTCAGGATCCCTCTAGACTTGAGACAGTGATGTTGGGTTTTCTCTGGAGTGCCATCAAGGAAATCAAGTCTCCTTTCACGTTTGATGTGGAACACGGAATTGCTCTGCACGCAGTGCAGGGGAATCGGGCCTCATCTCGCGGCGAGGGGGAAGTCTCATGGTTTTTCTCGAGTTGCAGCCGGAACCTGGGGTATATTCTCGAGTTACGCCGGGGAGGGCCCTTCCAGACACGTGTTTGTTCAGCGACGTCAGGACTCCTGCCTCGGTGCGAGGGACACCTCGGGATTCTCCTCGAGTCTTGGCATGGCAATTGGGACGCGTCTCCACGTGAGGCGGGAGACCCAGGGTCCCTTTCCACGTGCCACAGGGATCCTGGAACTCCTATCCATTTTCAAGAGGAGTCAGGCATCGTCTCCTTTGGAAGCATTGATCTCCGCAGACCTCTCGAGTTTTCAAAGGATGTGAGGCCTCCGGTCGCGTTGAGGCGGAGGACTAGGTCTTTCTCTGTGGTCTCCACAGGGGATTCAGACATCCCTTCGTCTTGGGAGATGCAAGACGAGCCTGCATTCAATTCACTGCAGGGATATCCGGCCTTACTTCTAGGCAGAGCATCTCGTTGTCCATTCCACTTGAGGCCACAAACTCAGGGTCCCTCTCACATACCTGTAGCTGAGAGAAGCCTCCTCTTGAGGTGCTTGTAGAAAGTTGGTATTCCTCTTGAGTCGAAACCAGGGACTAAGCTCTCATCTCGAATTGATTTGGGGTCCTCGGAGCCCTTTCCTGTTGCTCCAGTGACCTCAGGATCCCTCTAGACTTGAGACAGTGATCTTGGGTCTTCCCTGGAGTGCCATCAAGGAAATCCAGGCTCCTTTCATGTTTGATGTGGAACACGGAATTGCTCTGCACGCAGTGCAAGGGAATCGGGCCTCATCTCGCGGCGAGGGGGAAGTCTCATGGTTTTTCTCGAGTTGCGGCCGGAACCTGTGGTATATTGAGGAGTTACGACGGGGAGGGCCCTTCCAGACACGTGTTTGTTCAGCGACGTCAGGACTCCTGCCTAGGTGCGAGGGACACCTCGGGATTCTCCTCGAGTCTTGGCATGGCAATTGGGACACGTCTCCACGTGAGGCGGGAGACCCAGGGTCCCTTTCGACGTGCCACAGAGATCCTGGGACTCCTATCCATTTTCAAGAGGAGTCAGGCATCGTCTCCTTTGGAAGCATTGATCTCCGCGGACCTCTCGAGTTTTCAAAGGATGTGAGGCCTCCGTTCGCGTAGAGCCGGAGGACTAGGTCTTTCTCTGTGGTCTTCACAGGGGATTATGACAACCCTTCGTCTTGGGGAATGCAAGATGAGCCTGCATTCAATTCACTGCAGGGATATCCAGCCTTACTTCGAATCAGAGCATCTCGGTGTCCATTCCACTTGAGGCCACAAACTCAGGGTCCCTCTCACATACCTGTAGCTGAGAGAAGCCTCCTCTTGAGGTGCTTGTGGAAAGTTGGTATTCCTCTTGAGTCGAAGCCAGGGACTAAGCTCTCATCTCGAGTTGATTTGGGGTCCACGGAGCCCTTTCGTGTTGCTCCAGTGACCTCAGGATCCCTCTAGACTTGAGACAGTGATCTTGGGTTTTCTCTGGAGTGCCATCAAGGAAATCAAGGCTCCTTTCACGTTTGATGTGGAACACGGAATTGCTCTACACGCAGCGCAGGGGAATCGGGCCTCATCTCGCGGCGAGGGGGAAGTCTCATGGTTTTTCTCGAGTTGCGGCCGGAACTTGGGGTATATTCTCGAGTTACGACCAGGAGGGCCCTTCCAGACACGTGTTTGTTCAGCAATGTCGGACTCCTGCCTAGATGCGAGGGACACCTCGGGATTCTCCTCAAGTCTTGGCATGGCAATTGGGACACGTCTCCACGTGAGGCGGGAGACCCAGGGTCCCTTTCGACGTGCCACAGGGATCCTGGGACTCCTATCCATTTTCAAGAGGAGTCAGGCATCATCTCCTTTGGAAGCATTGATCTCCGTGGACCTCTCGAGTTTTCAAAGGTTGTGAGGCCTCCGTTCGCGTTGAGGCGGAGGACTAGGTCTTTCTCTGTGGTCTCCACAGGGGATTCAGACAACCCTTCGTCTTGGGGAATGAAAGATGAGCCTGCATTCAATTCACTGCAGGGATATCCGGCCTTACTTCGAGTCAGAGCATCTCGGTGTCCATTCCACTTGAGGCCACAAACTCAGGGTCCCTCTCACATACGTGTAGCTGAGAGAAGCCTCCTCTTGAGGTGCTTGTGGAAAATTCGTATTCCTCTTGAGTCGAAGCAAGGGACTAAGCTCTCATCTCGAGTTGATTTGGGTTCCACGGAGCCCTTTCGTGTTGCTCCAGTGACCTCAGGATCCCTCTAGACTTGAGACAGTGATGTTGGGTTTTCTCTGGAGTGCCATCAAGGAAATCAAGGCTCCATTCACGTTTGATGTGGAACACGGAATTGCTCTGCACGCAGTGCAGGGGAATCGGGCCTCATCTCGCGGCGAGGGGGAAGTTTCATGGTTTTTCTCGAGTTGCAGCCGGAACCTGGGGTATATTCTCGAGTTACGCCGGGGAGGGCCCTTCCAGACACGTGTTTGTTCAGCGACGTCAGGACTCCTGCCTCGGTGCGAGGGACACCTCGGGATTCTCCTCGAGTCTTGGCATGGCAATTGGGACGCGTCTCCACGTGAGGCGGGAGACCCAGGGTCCCTTTCCACGTGCCACAGGGATCCTGGAACTCCTATCCATTTTCAAGAGGAGTCAGGCATCGTCTCCTTTGGAAGCATTGATCTCCGCAGACCTCTCGAGTTTTCAAAGGATGTGAGGCCTCCGGTCGCGTTGAGGCGGAGGACTAGGTCTTTCTCTGTGGTCTCCACAGGGGATTCAGACATCCCTTCGTCTTGGGAGATGCAAGACGAGCCTGCATTCAATTCACTGCAGGGATATCCGGCCTTACTTCGAGTCAGAGCATCTCGGTGTCCATTCCACTTGAGGCCACAAACTCAGGGTCCCTCTCACATACCTGTAGCTGAGAGAAGCCTCCTCTTGAGGTGCTTGTGGAAAGTTGGTATTCCTGTTGAGTCGAAGCCAGGGACTCAGCTCTCATCTCGAGTTGATTTGGGTCCACGAATCCCTTTCATGTTGCTCCAATGACCTCAGGATCCCTCTAGACTTGAGACAGTGATCTTGGGTTTTCTCTGGAGTGCCATCAAGGAAATAAAGGCTCCTTTCACGTTTGATGTGAAACACGGAATTGCTCTGCATGCAGTGCAGGGAAATCGGGCCTCATCTCGCGGCGAGGGGGAAGTCTCAAGGTTTTTCTCGAGTTGCGGCCGGAACCTGGGGTATATTCTCGAGTTACGACGGGGAGGGCCCTTCCAGACACGTGTTTGTTCAGCGACGTCACGACTCCTGCCTAGGTGCGAGGGACACCTCGGGATTCTCCTCGAGTCTTGGCATGGCAATTGGGACGCGTCTCCACGTGAGGCGGGAGACCCAGTGTCCCTTTCGACGTGCCACAGGGATCCTGGGACTCCTATCCATTTTCAAGAGGAGTCAGGCATCGTCTCCTTTGGAAGCATTGATCTCCGCAGACCTCTCGAGTTTTCAAAGGATGTGAGGCCTCCGGTCGCGTTGAGGCGGAGGACTAGGTCTTTCTCTGTGGTCTCCACAGGGGATTCAGACATCCCTTCGTCTTGGGAGATGCAAGACGAGCCTGCATTCAATTCACTGCAGGGATATCCGGCCTTACTTCGAGTCAGAGCATCTCGGTGTCCATTCCACTTGAGGCCACAAACTCAGGGTCCCTCTCACATACCTGTAGCTGAGAGAAGCCTCCTCTTGAGGTGCTTGTGGAAAGTTGGTATTCCTCTTGAGTCGAAGCCAGGGACTAAGCTCTCATCTCGAGTTGATTTGGGGTCCACGGAGCCCTTTCTGTTGCTCCAGTGACCTCAGGATCCCTCCAGACTTGAGACAGTGATCTTGGGTTTTCTCTGGAGTGCCATCAAGGAAATCAAGGATCCTTTCACGTTTGATGTGGAACACGGAATTGCTCTGCATGCAGTGCAGGGGAATCGGGCCTCAACTCGCGGCGAGGGGGAAATCTCATGGTTTTTCTCGAGTTGCGGCCGGAACCTGGGGTATATTCTCGAGTTACCACGGGGAGGGCCCTTCCAGATACGTGTTTGTTCAGCGACGTCAGGACTCCTACCTAGGTGCTAGGGACACCTCGGGATTCTCCTCGAGTCTTGGCATGGCAATTGGGACGCGTCTCCACGTGAGGCGGGAGACCCAGGGTCCCTTGCCACGTGCCACAGGGATCCTGGGACTCCTATCCATTTTCAAAAGGAGTCAGGCATCGTCTCCTTTGGAAGCATTGATCTCGGCGGACCTCTCGAGATTTCAAAGGTGTGAGGCCCCCAGTCGCTATGAGGCGGAGAATTAGGTCTTTCTCTGTGGTCTCCACAGGGGATTCAGACATCCCTTCGTCTTGCGAGATGCAAGACGAGCCTGCATTCAATTCACTGCAGGGATATCCGGCTTTACTTCGAGTCAGAGCATCTCGGTGTCCATTCCACTTGAGGCCACAAAATCAGGGTCCCTCTCACACACCTGTAGCTGAGAGAAGCCTCCTCTTGAGGTGCTTATGGAAAGTTGGTATTCCTCTTGAGTCGAAGCCAGGGACTAAGCTCTCATCTCGAGTTGATTTGGGGTCCAAGGGGAAATTTCGTGTTGCTCCAGTGACCTCAGGATCCCTCTAGACTTGAGACAGTGATCTTGGGATTTCTCTGGAGTGCCATCAAGGAAATCAAGTCTCCTTTCACGTTTGATGTGGAACACGGAATTGCTCTGCCTGCAGTGCAGGGGAATCGGGCCTCAACTCGCGGCGAGGGGTAAATCTCATGGTTTTTCTCGAGTTGCGGCTGGAACCTGGGGTATATTCACGAGTTATGACGGGGAGGGCCCTTCCAGACACGTGTTTGTTCAGCGACGTCAGGACTCCTGCCTAGGCGCGAGAGACACCTCGGGATTATCCTCGAGTCTTGGCATGGCAATTGGGACGCGTCTCCATGTGAGGCGGGAGACCCAGGGTTCCTTTCCACGTGCCACAGGGATCCTGGGACTCCTATCCATTTTCAAGAGGAGTCAGGCATCGTCTCCTTTGGAAGCATTGATCTCCGCGGACCTCTTGAGGTTTCAAAGGATCTGAGGCCTCCGGTCGCGATGAGGCGGAGAACTACCTCTTTCTCTGTGGTCTCCACAGGGGATTCAGACATCCCTTCATCTTGGGAGATGCAAGACGAGTCTGCATTCAATTCACTATTGGGATATCTGGCCTTACTTCGAGTCAGAGCATCTAGGTGTCCATTCCACTTGAGGCCACAAACCTAGGGTCCCTCTCACATACCTGTAGCTGAGAGAAGCCTCCTCTTGAGGTGCTTGTGGAAAGTCGGTATTCCTCTTGAGTCGAAGCCAGGGACTAAGCTCTCATCTCGAGTTGATTTGGGGTCCACGGAGCCCTTTCATGTTGCTCCAGTGACCTCAGGATCCCTCTAGACTTGAGACAGTGATCTTGGGTTTTCTCTGGAGTGCCATCAAGGAAATCAAGGCTCTTTTCACGTTTGATGTGGAACACGGAACTGGTCTGCCCGCAGTGCAGGGGAATCGGGCCTCATCTCGCGGGGAGGGGGAAGTTTCATGGTTTTTCTCGAGTTGCGGCCGGAACCAGGGGTATATTCTCGAGTAACGACGGGGAGGGCCCTTCCAGACACGTGTTTGTTCAGCGACGTGAGGACTCCAGCCTAGGTGCGAGGGACATCTCGGGATTCTCCTCGAGTCTTGGCATGGCAATTTGGACGCGTCTCCACGTGAGGCGGGAGACCCAGGGTCCCTTTCCCCGTGCCACAGGGATCCTGGGACTCCTATCCATTTTCAAGAGGAGGCAGGCATCGTCTCCTTTGGAAGCATTGATCTCCGCGGACCTCTCGAGTTTTCAAAGGATGTGAGGCCTCCGGTCGCGATGAGGCGGAGAACTCGGTCTTTCTCTGTGGTCTCCACAGGGGATTCAGACATCCCTTTGTCTTGGGAAATGCAAGACGAGCCTGCATTCAATTCACTGCAGGGATATCCGGCCTTACTTCGAGTCAGAGCATCTCGGTGTCCATTACCCTTGAGGCCACAAACTCTGGGGCCCTCTCACATACCTGTAGCTGAGAGAAGCCTCCTCTTGAGGTGCTTGTGGAAAGTTGGTATTCCTCTTGAGTCGAAGCCAGGGACTAAGCTCTCATCTCGAGTTGATTTGGGGTCCACGGAGCCCTTTCGTGTTGCTCCAGTGACCTCAGGATCCCTCTAGACTTGAGACAGTGATCTTGGGTTTTCTCTAGTGCCATCAAGGAAATCAAGGCTCCTTTCACGTTTGATGTGGAACACGGAATTGCTCTGCACGCAGTGCAGGGGAATCGGGCCTCATCCAGCGGCGAGGGGGAAGTCTCATGGTTTTTCTCGAGTTGCGGCCGGAACCTGGGGTATATTCTCGAGTTACGACGGGGAGGGCCCTTCCAGACACGTGTTTGTTCAGCGACGTCAGGACTCCTGCCTAGGTGCGAGGGACACCTCGGGATTCTCCTCGAGTCTTGGCATGGCAATTGGGATGCGTCTAAACGTGAGTTGGGAGACCCAGGGTCCCTTTCCACGTGCCACAGGGATCCTGGGACTCCTATCCATTTTCAAGAGGAGTCAGGCATCGTCTCCTTTGGAAGCATTGATCTCCGCAGACCTCTCGAGTTTTCAAAGGATGTGATGCCTCCGGTCTCGATGAGGCGGAGGACTAGGTCTTTCTCTGTCGTCTCCACAGGGGATTCAGACATCCCTTGGACTTGGGAGATGCAAGACGAGCCTGCATTCAATTCACTGTTGGGATATCCGGCCTTACTTCGAGTCAGAGCATCTAGGTGTCCATTCCACTTGAGGCCACAAACTCAGGGTCCCTCTCACATACCTGTAGCTGAGAGAAGCCTCCTCTTGAGGTGCTTGTGGAAAGTTGATATTCCTCTTGAATCGAAGCCAGGGACTAAGCTCTCATCTCGCGTTGATTTGGGGTCCACGGAGCCCATTCGTGTTGCTCCAGTGACCTCAGGATCCCTCTAGACTTGAGACAGTGATCTTGGGTTTTCTCTGGAGTGCCATCAAGGAAATCAAGGCTCCTTTCACGTTTGATGTGGAACACGGAATTGCTCTGCACGCAGTGCAGGGGAATTGGGCCTCATCTCGCGGCGAGGGGGAAGTTTCATGGTTTTTCTCGAGTTGCGGCCGGAACCTGGGGTATATTCTCGAGTTACGACGGGGAGGGCCCTTCCAGACACGTGTTTGTTCAGCCACGTCAGGACTCCTGCCTAGGTGCGAGGGACACCTCGGGATTCTCCTCGAGTCTTGGTATGGCAATTGGGACGCGTCTTCACGTGATGCGGGAGACCCCGGGTCCCTTTCCACGTGCCACAGGGATCCTGGGACTCCTATCCATTTTCAAGAAGAGTCAGGCATCGTCTCCTTTGGAAGCATTGATCTGCGCAGACCTCTCGAGTTTTCAAAGGATGTGATGCCTCCGGTCTCTAAGAGGCGGAGGACTAGGTCTTTCTCTGTCGTCTCCACAGGTTATTCAGACATCCCTTGGTCTTGGGAGATGCAAGACGAGCCTGCATTCAATTCACTGCAGGGATATCCGGCCTTACTTCGAGTCAGAGCATCTCGGTGTCCATTCCACTTGAGGCCACAAACTCAGGGGCCCTCTCACATACCTGTAGCTGAGAGAAGCCTCCTCTTGAGGTGCTTGTGGAAAGTCGGTATTCCTCTTGAGTCGAAGCCAGGGACTAAGCTCTCATGTCGAGTTGATTTGCCGTCCACGGAGCCCTTTCGTGTTGCTACAGTGACCTCAGGATCCCTCTAGACTTGAGACAGTGATCTTGGGTTTTCTCTGGAGTGCCATCAAGGAAATCAAGGCTCCTTTCACGTTTGATGTGGAACACGGAATTGCTCTGCACGCAGTGCAGGGGAATCGGGTCTCAGCTCGCGGCGAACGTGAAGTCTCATTGTTTTTCTCGAGTTGCGGCCGGAACCTGGGGTATATTCTCGAGTTACGACGGGGAGGGCCCTTCCAGACACGTGTTTGTTCAGCGACGTCTGGACTCCTGCCTAGGTGTGCGGGACACCTCGGGATTCTCCTCGAGTCTTGGCATGGCAATTGGGACGCGTCTCCACGTGAGGTGCGAGACCCAGGGTCCCTTTCCACGTGCCACAGGTATCCTGGGACTCCTATCCATTTTCAAGAAGAGTCAGGCATCGTCTCCTTTGGAAGCATTGATCTCCACGGACCTCTCGAGTTTTCAAAGGATGTGAGGCGTCAGGTTGCGATGAGGCGGAGAACTAGGATTTCTCTGTGGTCTGCACAGGGGATTCAGACATCCCTTCATCTTGGGAGATGCAAGAAGAGCCTGCATTCAATTCACTGCAGGGATATCCGGCCTTACTTCGAGTCAGAGCATCTCGGTGTCCATTCCACTTGAGGCCACAAACTCAGGGTCCCTCTCACATACCTGTAGCTGAGAGAATCCACCTCTTGACGTGCCTGTGGAAAGTTGGTATTCCTCTTGAGTCGAAGCCAGGGACTAAGCTCTCATCTCGAGTTGATTTGCGGTCCACGGAGCCCTTTCGTGTTGCTCCAGTGACCTCAGGATCCCTCTAGACTTGAGACAGTGATCTTGGGTTTTCTCTGGAGTGCCATCAAGGAAATCAAGGCTCCTTTCACGTTTGATGTGGAACTCGGAATTGCACTGCACGCAGTGCAGGGGAATCGCGCCTCATCTTGCGGCGAGGGGGAAGTCTCATGGTTTTTCACGAGTTGCGGCCGGAACCTGGGGTATATTCTCGAGTTACGACGGGGAGGGCCCTTCCAGACATTTGCTTGTTCAGCGATGTCAGGACTCCTGCCTAGGTGCGAGGGACACCTCGGGATTCTCCTTGAGTCTTGGCATGGCTATTGGGACGCGTCTCCACGTGAGGCGCGAGTCCCAGCGTCCCTTTCCAAGTGCCACAGGGATCCTGGGAATCCTATCCATTTTCGAGAGGAGTCAGGCATCGTCTCCTTTGGAAGCATTGATCTTCGCGGACCTCTCGAATTTTCAAAGGATGTGAGACCTCCGGTCGCGATGAGGCGGAGAACTAAGGCTTTCTCTGTGGTCTTCACAGGGGATTCAGACATCGCTTCGTCTTGGGAGATGCAAGACGAGCCTGCATTCAATTCACTGCAGGGATATCCGGCCTTACTTCGAGTCAGAGCATCTTGGTGTCTATTCCACTTGATGCCACAAACTCAGGGTCCATCTCACATACCTGTAGCTGAGAGAAGCCTCCTCTTGAGGGGCTTGTGGAAAGTTCGTATTCCTCTTGAGTCGAAGCCAGGGACTAAGCACTCATCTCGAGTTGATTTGGGGTCCACGGAGCCTTTTCGTGTTGTTCCACTGACCTCAGGAACCCTCTAGACTTGAGACAATGATCTTGGGTTTTCTCCGGAGTTCCATCAAGGAAATCAAGGCTCCTTTCACGTTTGATGTGGAACACGGAATTGCTCTGCACGCAGTGCAGGGGAATCGGGCCTCATCTTGCGGCCAGGGGGAAGTCTCATGGTTTTTCTCGAGTTGCGTCCGGAACCTGGGGTATATTCTTGAGTTACGACGGGGAGGGCCCTTCCAGACACGTGTTTGTTCAGCTATGTCAGGACTCCAGCCTAGGTGCGAGGGACACCTAGGGATTCTCCTCGAGTGTTGGCATGGCAATTCAGATGCCTCTCCACGTGAGGCGGGAGACCCAGGGTCCCTTTCCACGTGGCACAGTGATCCTGGGACTCCTATCCATTTTCAAGAGGAGTAAGGCATCATCTCCTTTGGAAGCATTGATCTCCGGGGACCTCTCGAGTTTTCAAAGGATGTGAGGCCTCCAGTCGCGATGAGGTGGAGACCTAGGTCTTTCTCTTTGGTCTCCAAAGGGTATTCAGACATCCATTCGTCTTGGGAGATTCAAGACGAGCCTGCATTCAATTCACTGCAGGGATATCCGGCCTTACTTCGAGTCAGAGCATCTCGGTGTCCATTCCACTTGAGGCCACTAACTCAGGGTCCGTCTCACATACCTGTAGCTGAGAGAAGCCTCCTCTTGAGGTGCTTGTGGAAAGTTGGTATTCCTCTTGAGTCGAAGCCAGGGATTAAGCTCTCATCTCGAGTTGATTTGCGGTCCACGGAGTCTTTTTGTGTTGCTCCAGTGACCTCAGGATCCCTCTAGACTTGAGACAGTGATCTTGGGTTTTCTCTGGAGTGCCATCAAGGAAATCAAGGCTACTTTCACGTTTGATGTGGAACACGCAATTGCTCTGCACGCAGTGCAGGGGAATCGGGCCTCATCTCGCGGCGAGGGGGAAGTCTCATGGTTTTTCTCGAGTTGTGGCCGGAACTTGGGGTGTATTCTCGAGTTATGACGGGGAAGGCCCATCCAGACACGAGTTTGTTCAGCGACGTCAGGACTCCTGCCTAGGTGCGAGGGACACCTCGGGATTCTCCTCGAGGCTTGGCATGGCAATTCGGATGCCTCTCAACGTGAGGCGGGAGACCCAGGGTCCCTTTCCCCGTGCCACAGGGATCCTGGGACTCCTTTCCATTTTCAAGAGGAGTCAGGCATCGTCTCCTTTGGAACCATTGATCTCCGCGGACCTCTCCAGTTTTCAAACGATGTGAGGCCTCCGGTCGCGATCAGGCGGAGAAATAGATCTTTCTCTGTGGTCTCCACAGGGGATTCAGACATCCCTTCGTCTTGGGAGATGCAAGACGAGCCTACATTCAATTCACTGCAGGGATATCCGGCCTTACTTTGAGTCAGGGCATCTCGATGTCCATTCCACATGAGGCCACAAACTCAGGGTCCCTCTCACATACCTGTAGCTGAGAGAAGCCTCCTCTTGAGGTGCTTGTGGAAAGTTGGTATTCCTCTTGAGTCGAAGCCAGGGACTAGCTCTCATCTCGAGTTGATTAGGGGTCCACTGAGCCCTTTCCTGTTGCTCCAGTGACCTCAGGATCCCTCTAGACTTGAGACAGTGATCTTGGGTTTTCTCTGGAGTGCCATCAAGGAAATCAAGGCTCCGTTCAAGTTTGATGTGGAACATGGAACTGCTCTGCACGCAGTGCAGGGGAATCGGGCCTCATCTCGCGTCGAGGGGAAGTCTCATGGTTTTTCTCGAGTTACGGCCGGAACCTGGGGTATATTCTCGAGTTACGACGGGGAGGGCCCTTCCAGACACGTGTTTGTTCAGCGATGTCAGGACTCCAGCCTAGGTGCGAGGGACACCTCGGGATTCTCCTCGGGTCTTGGCATGGCAATTCGGATGCCTCTCCACGTGAGGCGGGAGCCCCAGGGTCCCTTTCCACGTGGCACAGTGATCCTGGGACTCCTATCCATTTTCAAGAGGAGTACGGCATCGTCTCCTTTGGAAGCATTGATCTCCGGGGACCTCTCGAGTTTTCAAAGGATGTGAGGCCTCCGGTCGCGATGAGGTGGAGAACTAGGTCTTTTTCTTTGGTCTCCAAAGGGTATTCAGACATCCATTCGTCTTGGGAGATGCAAGACGAGCCTGCATTCAATTCACTGCAGGGATATCCGGCCTTACTTCGAGTCAGAGCATCTCGATGTCCATTCCACTTGAGGCCACAAACTCAGGGTCCGTCTCACATACCTGTAGCTGAGAGAAGCCTCCTCTTGAGGTGCTTGTGGAAAGTTGGTATTCCTCTTGAGTCGAAGCCAGGGACTACGCTCTCATCTCGAGTTGATTAGGGGTCCATGGAGCCCTTTCCTTTTGCTCCAGTGACCTCAGGATTCCTCTAGACTTGAGACAGTGATCTTGGGTTTTCTCTGGAGTGCCATCAAGGAAATCAAGGCTCAGTTCAAGTTTGATGTGGAACACGGAACTGCTCTGCACGCAGTGCAGGGGAATCGGGCCTCATCTCGCGTCGAGGGGGAAGTCTCATGGTTTTTCTCGAGTTGCGGCTGGAACCTGGGCTATATTCTCGAGTTACGACGGGGAGGGCCCTTCCAGACATTTGTTTGTTCAGCGATGTCAGGACTCCTGCCTAGGTGCGAGGGACACCTCGGAATTCTCCTCGAGACTTGGCATGGCTATTGGGACGCGTCTCCACGTGAGGCGCGAGTCCCAGGGTCCCTTTCCACGTGCCACAGGGATCCTGGGACTCCTATCCATTTTCGAGAGGAGTCAGGCATCCTCTCCTTTGGAAGCATTGATCTCCGCGGACCTCTCGAATTTTCAAAGGATGTGAGATCTCCGGTGGCGAAGAGGCGGAGAACTAAGGCTTTCTCTGTGGTCTCCACATTGGATTCAGACATCCCTTCGCTTGGGAGATGCAAGACGAGCCTGCATTCAATTCACTGCAGGGATATCCTGCCTTCCTTCGAGTCAGAGCATCTCGGTGTCCATTCCACTTGAGGCCACAAACTCAGGGTCCCTCTCACATACCTTTAGCTGGGAGAAGCCTCCTCTTGAGGTGCTTATGAAAAGTTGGTATTCCTCTTGAGTCGAAGCCAGGGACTAAGCTCTCATCTCGAGTTGATTTATCGTCCACGGAGCACTTTTGTGTTGCTCCAGTGACCTCAGGATCCCTCTAGACTTGAGACAGTGATCTTGGGTTTTCTCTGCAGTGCCATCAAGGAAATAAAGGCTCCTTTCATTTTTGATGTGGAACACGGAATTGCTCTGCATGCAGTGCAGGGGAATCAGGCCTCATCTCACGGCGAGGGGGAAGACTCATGGTTTTTCTCAGGTTGCGGGCCGAACCTGTGGTATATTCTGGAGTTACGAAGGGGAGGGCCCTTCCAGACACGTGCTTGTTCAGCGATGTCAGGACTCCTGCCTAGGTGCGATGGACACCTCGGGATTCTCCTCGAGTCTTGGCATGGCAATTGGGACGCCTCTCTATGTGAGGCGGGAGCCCCAGGTTCCCTTTCCACGTGCCACAGGAATCCTGGGACTCCTATCCATTCTCAAGAGGAGTCAGGCATCGTCTCCTTTGGAAGCATTTATCTCCGCGGACCTCTCGAGTTTTCAAAGGATGTGAGGCCTCCGGTCGCGATGAGGCAGAGAACTAGGTCTTTCTCTGTGGTCTCCACAGGGTATTCAGACATCCCTTCGTCTTGGGAGATGCAAGACGAGCCTGCATTCAATTCACTTCAGGGATATCCAGCCTTACTTCGAGTCAGAGCATCTCGGTGTCCATTCCACTTGAGGCCACAAACTCAGGGTCCCTCTCACATACCTGTAGCGGAGAGAAGCCTCCTCTTGAGGTGCTTCTGGAAAGTTGGTATTCCTCTTGAGTGGAAGCCAGGGACTAAGCTCTCATCTCGAGTTGATTTGGGGTCCAGGGAGACCTTTCGTGTTGCTACAGTGACCTCAGGATCCCTCTAGACATGAGACATTGATCTTGGGTTTTCTCTGGAGTGCCATCAAGGAAATCAAGGCTCCTTTCACGTTTGATGAGGATCACGGAATTGCTCTGCACGCAGTGCAGGGGAATCGGGCCTCATCTCTTGGCGAGGGAGAAGTCTCATGGTTTCTCTCGAGTTCCGGCCGGAACCTGGGGTATATTCTCGAGTTACGACGAGGAGGGCCCTTCCAGACACATGTTTGTTCAGCGACGTCAGGACTCCTGCCTAGGTGCGAGGGACACCTCGGGATTCTCCTCGAGTCTTGGCATGGCTATTGGGACGCGTCTCCACGTGAGGCGCGAGTCCCAGCGTCCCTTTCCACGTGCCACAGGGATCCTGGGACTCCTATGCATTTTCGAGAGGAGTCAGGAATCGTCTCCTTTGGAAGCATTGATCTCCGCAGACCTCTCGAATTTTCAAAGGATGTGAGACCTCCGGTCGCGATGAGGCGGAGAACTAAGGCTTTCTCTGTGGTCTCCACATTGGATTCAGACATCCCTTTGCTTGGGAGATGCAAGACGAGCCTGCATTCAATTCACTGCAGGGATTTACTGCCTTCCTTCGAGTCAGAGCATCTCGGTGTCCATTCCACTTGATGTCACAAACTCAGGGTCCCTCTCACATACCTGTAGCTGAGAGAAGCCTCCTCTCGAGGTGCTTGTGGAAAGTTGGTATTCCTCTTGAGGTGAAGCCAGGGACTAAGCTCTCATCTCGAGTTGATTTGGGGTCCACGGAGCCCTTTCGTGTTGCTCCAGTGACCTCAGGATCCCTCTAGACTTGAGACAGTGATCTTGGGTTTTCTCTGGACTGCCATCAAGGAAATCAAGGCTCCTTTCACGTTTGATGTGGAACACGGAATTGCTCTGCACACAGTGAAGGGGAATCGGGCCTCATCTCGCGGCGAGGGGGAAGTCTCATGGTTTTTCTCGAGTTGCGGCCGGATCCTGGGGTATATTCTCGAGTTACGACGGGGAGGGCCTTTCCAGACACGTGTTTGTTCAGCGACGTCAGGACTCCTGCCTAGGTGCGAGGGATAACTGGGGATTCTCCTCGAGTCTTGGCATGGCAATTGGGACTCGTCTCGACGAGAGGCGGGAGACCCAGGGTCCCTTTCCACATGCCACAGGGATCCTGGGACTCCTATCCATTGTCAACAAGAGTCAGGCATCATTTCCTTTGAAAGCATTGATCTCCGCGGACCTCTCGAGTTTTCAAAGGATGTGAGGCCTCCGGTCTCTATGAGGCGGAGGACTAGGTGTCTCTGTGGTCTCCACAGGGGATTCAGACATCCCTTCGTCTTGGGAGATGCAAGACGACCCTGCATTCAATTCACTGCAGGGATATCCAGCCTTACTTCGAGTCAGAGCATCTCGGTGTCCATTCCACTTGAGGCCACAAACTCAGGGTCCCTCTCACATACTTGTGGATGAGAGAAGCCTCCTCTTGAGGTGCTTGTGGAAAGTTGGTATTCCTCTTGAGTCGAAGCCAGGGACTAAGCTCTCCTCTCGAGTGGATTTGGGGTCCACGGAGCTGTTTCGTGTTGCTCCAGTGACCTCAGGATCCCTCTAGACTAGAGACCGTGATCTTGGGTTTTCTCTGGAGTGCCATCAAGGAAATCAAGGCTCCTTTCACGTTTGATGTGGAACACGGAATTGCTCTGCACGCAGTGCAGGGGAATCAGGCCTCATGTCGCTGTGAGGGGGAAGTCTCATGGTTTTTCTCGAGTTCCGGCCGGAACCTGGGGTATATTCTCGAGTTACGATGGGGAGGGCCCTTCCAGACACGTGTTTGTTCAGCGACGTCAGGACTCCTGCCTAGGTGCGAGGGACACCTCGGGATTCTCCTCGAGTCTTGGCATGGCAATTGGGACGCGTCTCCACGTGAGGCGGGAGACCCAGGGTCCCTGTCCACGTGCCACAGGTATCCTGGGACTCCTATCCATTTTCAGGAGGAGTCAGGCATCGTCTCCTTTGGAAGCATTGATCTCCGCGGACCTCTCGAGTTTTCAAAGGATGTGAGACCTCCGCGCGCGATTAGGCGGAGAATTAGGTCTTTCTCTGTGGTCTCCACAGGGGATTCAGACATCCCTTCGTCTTGGGAGATGCAAGACGAGCCTGCATTCAATTCACTGCAGGGATATCCGGCCTTACTTCGAGTCAGAGCATCTCGGTGTCCATTCCACTTGAGGCCACTAACTCAGGGTCCCTCTCAGATACTTGTAGATGAGAGAATCCTCCTCTTGAGGTGCTTGTGGAAAGTTGGTATTCCTCTTGAGTCAATACCAGGGACTAAGCTCTCATCTCGAGTTGATTTGGGGTCCGTGGAGCCCTTTCGTGTTGCTACAGTGACCTCAGGATCCCTCTAGTCTTGAGACAGTGATCTTGGGTTTCCTCTGGAGTGCCATCAAGGAAATCAAGGCTCCTTTCACTTTTGATGTGGAATACGGAATTGCTCTGCACGCAGGGCAGGAGAATCGGGCCTCACATCGCGGCGAGGGGGAAGTCTCATGGTTTTCCTGGAGTTGCGGCCGGAACCTGGGCAATATTCTAGAGTTACGACGGGGAGGGCCCTTCCAGACACGTGTTTGTTCAGCGACGTCAGGACTCCTGCCTAGGAGCGAGGGACACGTCGGGATTGTCCTCGAGTCTTGGCATGGCAATTGGGACGCATCTCCACGTGAGGCACGAGACCCAGTGTCCCTTTCGACGAGCCACAGGGATCCTGGGACTCCTATCCATTTTCAAGAGGAGTCAGGCATCGTCTCCTTTGGAAGCATTGATCTCCGCGGACCTCTCGAATTTTCAAAGGATGTGATGCCTCCGGTCTCGATGAGGCGGAGAACTAGGTCTTTCTCTGTGGTCTCCACATGGGATTCAGACATCCCTTCTTCTTGGGAGATGCAAGAGGAGCCTGCATTCATTTCACTGCAGGGATATCCGGCCTTACTTCGAGTCAGAGCATCTCGGTGTCCATTCCACTTGAGGCCACAATCTCAGGGTCCCTCTCACATACCTGTAGCTGAGAGAAGCCTCCTCTTGAGGTGCTTGTGGAAAGTTGGTATTCCTCTTGAGTCTAAGCCAGGGACTAAGCTCTCATCTCGAGTTGATTTGGGGTCCACAGAGCCCTTTCGTGTTGCTCCAGTGACCTCAGGATCCCTCTAGACTTGAGACAGTGATCTTGGGTTTTTTCTGGAGTGCCCTCAAGGAAATCAAGGCTCCTTTCACGTTTGATGTGGAACATGGAATTGCTCTGCACGCAGTGCAGGGGCATCGGGGCTCATCTCGCGGCGAGGGGGAAGTCTCATATTTTTTCTCGAGTTGCGGCCGAAACCTGATTCATATTCTCGAGTTACGACGGGGAGGGCCCTTCCAGACACCTGTTTGTTCAGCGACGTCAGGACTCCTGCCTAGGGGCGAGGGACACATCAGAATTCTCCTTGATTCTTGGCATGGCAATTGGTAGGCGTCTCCACGTGAGGCGGGAGACCCAGGGTCCCTTTCCACGTGCCACAGGGATCCTGGGACTCCTATCCATTTTCAAGAGGAGTCAGGCATCGTCTCCTTTGGAAGCATTATTCTGCGCGTACCTCTCGAGTTTTCAAAGGATGTGAGGCCTCCGGGCGCGATGAGGCGGAGAACTAGGTCTTTCTCTGTGGTCTCCACAGGGGATTCAGACATCCCGTCGTCTTGAGAGATGCAAGACGAGCCTGCATTCAATTCACTGCAGGGATATCCGGCCTTACTTCGAGTCAGAGCATCTCGGTGTCCATTCCACTTGAGGCCACAAACTCAGGGTCCTCTCACATACCAGTAGCTGAGAGAAGACTCCTCTTGAGGTGCTTGTGGAAAGTTGGTATTACTCTTCAGTCAAAGCCAGAGACTAAGCTCTCATCTCGATTAGATTTGGGGTCCACGGAGCCCTTTCGTGTTGCTCCAGTGACCTCAGGATCCCTCTAGACTTGAGACAGTGATCTTGGGTTTTCTCTGGAGTGCCATCAAGGAAATCAAGGCTCCATTCACGTTTCATGTGGAAGAAAGAATTGCTCTGCACGCAGTGCAGGGGAATCGGGCCTCAACTCGCGGCGAGGGGGAAGTCTCATGGTTTTTCTCCAGTTGCGGACGGAACCTGGGGTATATTCTCGAGTTACGACGGGGAGGGCCCTTCCAGACACGTGTTTGTTCAGCGACGTCAGGACTCCTGCCTAGGTGCGAGGGAAAACTCGGGATTCTCCTCGAGTCTTGGCATGGCAATTGGGACGCGTCTCCACGTGAGGCCGGAGACCCAGTGTCCCTTTCTACGTGCCACAGGGATCCTGGGACTACTATCCATTTTCAAGAGGAGTCAGGCATCGTCTCCTTTGGAAGCATTGATCTCCAGAGACCTCTCTAGTTTTCAAAGGATGTGAGGACTCCGGTCTTGATGAGGCGGAGGACTAGGTCTTTCTCTGTGGCCTCCCCAGGGGATTCAGACATCCCTTCGTCTATGGAGATGCAAGACGAGCCTGCATTCAATTCATGCAGGGATATCCGGCCTTACTTCGAGTCAGAGCATCTCGGTGTCCATTCCTCTTGAGGCCACAAACTCAGGGTCCCTCTCACATACCTGTAGCTGAGAGAAGCCTCGTCTTGAGGTGCTTGTGAAAAGTGGGTATTCCTCTTGAGTCTAAGCCAGGGTCTAAGCTCTCATCTCGAGTTGATTTGTGGTCAACGAAGCCCTTTCCTGTTGGTCCAGTGACTTCAGGATCCCTCTAGACTAGAGACAGTGATCTTGGGTTTTCTCTGGAGTGCCATCAAGGAAATCAAGGCTCCTTTCACGTTTGATGTGGAACACGGAATTGCTCTGCATTCAGTGCAGGGGAATCGGGCCTCAACTCGCGGCGAGGGGGAAATCTCATGGTTTTTCTCGAGTTGCGGCCGGAACCTGGGGTATATTCTCGAGTTAGGACAGGGAGGGCCCTTCCAGACACGTGTTTGTTCAGCGACATCAGGACTCCTGCCTAGGTGCGAGGGACACCTCGGGATTCTCCTCGAGTCTTCGCATGGTAATTTGGACGCGTCTCGACGTGACGCGGGAGACCCAGGGTCACTTTCCACGTGCCACAGGGATCCTGGGACTCCTATCCATTTTCAAGAGGAGTCAGGCATCGTCTCCTTTGGAAGCATTGATCTCTGCGGACCTCTTGAGGTTTCAAAGGATGTGAGGCCTCCGGTCGCGATGAGGCGGAGAACTAGGTCTTTCTCTGTGGTCTCCACAGAGGATTCAGACATCCCTTCGTCTTGGGAGATGCAAGACGAGCCTGCATTCAATTCACTGCAGGGATATCCGGCCTTACTTCGAGTCAGAGCATCTCGGTGTCCATTCCACTTGAGGCCACAAACTCAGGGTCCCTCTCACTTACCTGTAGCTGAGAGAAGTCTCCTCTTGAGCTGCTTGTGAAAAGTTGGTATTCCTCTTGAGTCGAAGCCAGGGACTAAGCTCTCATCTCGAGTTGATTTGGGGTCCACGGAGCCCTTTCGTGTTGCTCCAGTGACCTCAGGATCCCTCTAGACTTGAGACAGTGATCTTGGGTTTTCTCTGGAGTGCCATCAAGGAAATCAAGGCTCCTTTCACGTTTGATGTGGAACACGGAATTGCTCTGCACGCAGTGCAGGGGAATCAGGCCTCATCTCGCGGCGAGGGGGAAGTCTCATGGTTTTTCTCGAGTTGCGGCTGGAACCTGGGGTATATTCTCGAGTTACGACGGGGAGGGCCCTTCCAGACACGTGTTTGTTCAGCGACGTCAGGACTCCTGCCTAGGTGCGAGGGACACCTCGGGATTCTCCTCGAGTCTTGGCATGGCAATTTGGACGCGTCTCCACGTGAGGCGGGAGACCCAGGGTCCCTTTCCACGTGCCACAGGGATCCTGGGACTCCTATCCATTTTCAAGAGGAGTCAGGCATCGTCTCCTTTGGAAGCATTGATCTCCGCAGACCTCTCGAGTTTTCAAAGGATGTGAGGCCTCCGGTCGCGATGAGGCGGAGAAGTCGGTCTTTCTCTGAGGTCTCCACAGGGGATTCAGACATCCCTTCGTCTTGGGAGATGCAAGACGAGCCTGCATTCAATTCACTGCAGGGATATCCGGACTTACTTCGAGTCAGAGCATCTCAGTGTCCATTCCACTTGAGGCCACAAACTCAGGGTCCCTCTCACACACCTGTAGCTGAGAGAATCCTCCTCTTGAGGTGCTTATGGAAAGTTGGTATTTCTCTTGAGTCGAATCCAGGGACTAAGCTCTCATCTCGAGTTGATTTGGGGTCAAAGGGGAAATTTCGTGTTGCTCCCTTGACCTCAGGATCCCTCTAGACTTGAGACAGTGATCTTGGGTTTTCTCTGGAGTGCCATCAAAGAAATCAAGGCTCCTTTCACGTTTGATGTGGAACACGGAATTGCTCTGCATGCAGTGCAGGGGAATCGGGCCTCAACTCGCGGCGAGAGGGAAATCTCATGGTTTTTCTCGAATTGCGGCCGGAACCTGGGGTATATTTTCGAGTTACGACGGGCAGGGCCCTTCCAGACACGTGTTTGTTCAGCGACGTCAGGACTCCTACCTAGGTGCGAGGGACACCTCGGGATTCACCTCGAGTCTTGGCATGGCAATTGGGACGCGTCTCCACGTGAGGCGGGAGAGCCAGTGTCCCTTTCCACGTGCCACAGGGATCCTGGGACTCCTATCCATTTTCAAGTGGAGTCAGGAATCGTCTCCTTTGGAAGCATTGATCTACGCGGACCTCTCTAGTTTTCAAAGGATGTGAGGCCTCCGGTCGCGTTGAGGCGGAGGACTAGGTATTTCTCTGTGGTCTCCACAGGGGATTCAGACAACCCTTCGTCTTGGGAGATGCAAGACGAGCCTGCATTCAATTCACTGCAGGGATATCCGGCCTTACTTCGAGTCAGAGCATCTCGGTGTCCATTCCACTTGAGGCCACAAACTCATGGTCCCTCTCACATACCTGTAGCTGAGAGAAGCCTCCTCTTGAGGTGCTTGTGGAAAGTGGGTATTCCTCTTGAGTAGAAGCCAGCGTCTAAGCTCTCATCTCGAGTTGATTTGGGGTCCACGGAGCCCTTTTGTGTCGCTACAGTGACCTCAGGATCCCTCTAGACTTGAGACAGTGATCTTGGGTTTTCTCTGGAGTGCCATCAAGGAAATCAAGGCTCCTTTCACGTTTGATGTGGAACACGGAATTGCTCTGCATTCACTGCAGGGGAATCGGGCCTCAACTCGCGGCGAGGGGAAAATCTCATGGTTTTTCTCGAGTTGCGGCCGGAACCTGGGGTATATTCTCGAGTTACGACGGGGAGGGCCCTTCCAGACACGTGTTTTTTCAGCGACGTCGAACTCCTGCCTAGGTGCGAGGGTCACCTCGGGATTCTCCTCGAGTCTTGTCATGGCAATTGGGACGCGTCTCCACGGGAGCCGGGAGACCCAGTGTCCCTTTCAACGTGCCACAGGGATCGTGGGACTCCTATCCATTTTCAAGAAGAGTCAGGCATCGTCTCCTTTGGAAGCATTGATCTCCGCAGACCTCTCGAGTTTTCAAAGTATGTGAGGCCTCCGGTCTTGATGAGGCGGAGGACTAGGTCTTTCTCTGTGGTCTCCACAGGGGATTCAGACATCCCTTCGTCTTGGGAGATGCAAGACGAGCCTGCATTCAATTCACTGCAGGGATATCCGGCCTTACTTCGAGTCAGAGCATCTCGGTGTCCATTCCACTTGAGGCCACAAACTCAGGGTCCCTCTCACATACCTGTAGCTGAGAGAAGCCTCCTCTTGAGGTGCTTGTGGAAAGTTGGTATTCCTCTTGAGTCGAAGCCAGGGACTAAGCTCTCATCTCGAGTTGATTTGGGGTCCACGAAGCCCTTTCCTGTTGGTCCAGTGACTTCAGGATCCCTCTAGACTTGAGACAGTGATCTTGGGTGTTCTCTGGAGTGCCATCAAAGAAATCAAGGCTCCTTTCACGTTTGATGTGGAACACGGAATTGCTCTGCACACAGTGCAGGGGAATCGGGGCTCAACTCGCGGCGAGGGGGAAATCTCATGGTTTTTCTCGAGTTGCGGACGGAACCTGGGGTATATTCTCGAGTGACGACGGGGAGGGCCCTTCCAGACACGTGTTTGTTCAGCGACGTCAGGACTCCTGCCTAGGGGCGAGGGACAGCTCGGGATTCTCCTCGAGTCTTGGCATGGCAATTGGGACGCGACTCCACGTGAGGCCGGAGACCCAGGGTCCCTTTCCACGTGCCACAGGGATCCTGGGACTCCTATCCATTTTCAAGAGTAGTCAGGCATCGTCTCCTTTGGAAGCATTGATCTCCGCAGACCTCTCGAGTTTTCAAAGGATGTGAGGCCTCCGGTCTTGATGAGGCGGAGGACTAGGTCTTTCTCTGTGGTCTCCACAGGGGATTCAGACATCCCTTCGTCTTGGGAGATGCAAGACGAGCCTGCATTCAATTCACTGCAGGGATATCCGGCCTTACTTCGAGTCAGAGCATCTCAGTGTCCATTCCAGTTGAGGCCACAAACTCAGGGTCCCTCTCACATACCTGTAGCTGAGAGAAGCCTCCTCTTGAGGTGCTTGTGGAAAGTTGGTATTCCTCTTGAGTCGAAGCCAGGGACTAAGCTCTCATCTAGAGTTGATTTGGGGTCCACGGAGCCCTTTCGTGTTGCTCCAGTGACCTCAGGATCCCTCTAGACTTGAGACAGTGATCTTGGGTTTTCTCTGGAGTGCCATCAAGGAAATCAAGGCTCCTTTCACGTTTGATGTGGAACACGGAATTGCTCTGCACTCAGTGCAGGGGAATCGGGCCTCATCTCGCGGCGAGGGGGAAGTCTCATGGTTTTTCTCGAGTTGAGGCCGGAACCTGGGGTATATTCTCGAGTTACGATGGGGAGTGCCCTTCCAGACACGTGTTTGTTCAGCGACGTGAGGACTCCTGCCTAGGTGCGAGGGACACCTCGGGATTCTCCTCGAGTCTTGGCATGGCAATTGGGACGCGTCTCCACGGGAGCCGGGAGACCCAGGCTCCCTTTCAACGTGCCACAGGGATCGTGGGACTCCAATCCATTTTGAAGAAGAGTCAGGCATCGTCTCCTTTGGAAGCATTCATCTCCGTGGACCTCTCGAGTTTTCAAAGGATGTGAGGCCTCCGGTCGCGATGAGGCGGAGAAGTCGGTCTTTCTCTGAGGTCTCCACAGGAGATTCAGACATCCCTTCGTCTTGGGAGATGCAAGACGAGCCTGCATTCAATTCACTGCAGGGATATCTGGCCTTACTTCGAGTCAGAGCATCTCGGTGTCCATTCCACTTGAGGCCACAAACTCAGGGTCCCTCTCACATACCTGTAGCTGAGAGAAGCCTCCTCTTGAGGTGCTTGTGGAAAGTTGGTATTCCTCTTGAGTCGAAGCCAGGGACTAAGCTCTCATCTCGAGTTGATTTGGGGTCCACGAAGCCCTTTCCTGTTGGTCCAGTGACTTCAGGATCCCTCTAGACTTGAGACAGTGATCTTGGGTGTTCTCTGGAGTGCCATCAAAGAAATCAAGGCTCCTTTCACGTTTGATGTGGAACACGGAATTGCTCTGCACACAGTGCAGGGGAATCGGGGCTCAACTCGCGGCGAGGGGGAAATCTCATGGTTTTTCTCGAGTTGCGGACGGAACCTGGGGTATATTCTCGAGTGACGACGGGGAGGGCCCTTCCAGACACGTGTTTGTTCAGCGACGTCAGGACTCCTGCCTAGGGGCGAGGGACAGCTCGGGATTCTCCTCGAGTCTTGGCATGGCAATTGGGACGCGACTCCACGTGAGGCCGGAGACCCAGGGTCCCTTTCCACGTGCCACAGGGATCCTGGGACTCCTATCCATTTTCAAGAGTAGTCAGGCATCGTCTCCTTTGGAAGCATTGATCTCCGCAGACCTCTCGAGTTTTCAAAGGATGTGAGGCCTCCGGTCTTGATGAGGCGGAGGACTAGGTCTTTCTCTGTGGTCTCCACAGGGGATTCAGACATCCCTTCGTCTTGGGAGATGCAAGACGAGCCTGCATTCAATTCACTGCAGGGATATCCGGCCTTACTTCGAGTCAGAGCATCTCAGTGTCCATTCCAGTTGAGGCCACAAACTCAGGGTCCCTCTCACATACCTGTAGCTGAGAGAAGCCTCCTCTTGAGGTGCTTGTGGAAAGTTGGTATTCCTCTTGAGTCGAAGCCAGGGACTAAGCTCTCATCTAGAGTTGATTTGGGGTCCACGGAGCCCTTTCGTGTTGCTCCAGTGACCTCAGGATCCCTCTAGACTTGAGACAGTGATCTTGGGTTTTCTCTGGAGTGCCATCAAGGAAATCAAGGCTCCTTTCACGTTTGATGTGGAACACGGAATTGCTCTGCACTCAGTGCAGGGGAATCGGGCCTCATCTCGCGGCGAGGGGGAAGTCTCATGGTTTTTCTCGAGTTGAGGCCGGAACCTGGGGTATATTCTCGAGTTACGATGGGGAGTGCCCTTCCAGACACGTGTTTGTTCAGCGACGTGAGGACTCCTGCCTAGGTGCGAGGGACACCTCGGGATTCTCCTCGAGTCTTGGCATGGCAATTGGGACGCGTCTCCACGGGAGCCGGGAGACCCAGGCTCCCTTTCAACGTGCCACAGGGATCGTGGGACTCCAATCCATTTTGAAGAAGAGTCAGGCATCGTCTCCTTTGGAAGCATTCATCTCCGTGGACCTCTCGAGTTTTCAAAGGATGTGAGGCCTCCGGTCGCGATGAGGCGGAGAAGTCGGTCTTTCTCTGAGGTCTCCACAGGAGATTCAGACATCCCTTCGTCTTGGGAGATGCAAGACGAGCCTGCATTCAATTCACTGCAGGGATATCTGGCCTTACTTCGAGTCAGAGCATCTCGGTGTCCATTCCACTTGAGGCCACAAACTCAGGGTCCCTCTCACATACCTGTAGCTGAGAGAAGCCTCCTCTTGAGGTGCTTGTGGAAAGTTGGTATTCCTCTTGAGTCGAAGCCAGGGACTAAGCTCTCATCTCGAGTTGATTTGTGGTCCACAGAGCACTTTCGTGTTGCTACAGTGACCTCAGGATCCCTCTAGAATTGAGAGAGTGATCTTGGGTTTTCTCTGGAGTGCCATCAAGGAAATCAAGGCTTCTTTCACGTTTGATGTGGAACACGGAATTGCTCTGCACGCAGTCCAGGGGAATCGGGCCTCAACTCGCGGCGACGGGGAAATCTCATGGTTTTTCTCGAGTTGCGGACGGAACCTGGGGTATATTCTCGAGTTAAGGCGGGGAGGGACCTTCCAGACACGGGTTTGTTCAGCGACGTCAGGACTCCTTCCTAGGTGCGAGGGACACCTCGGGATTCTCCTCGAGTCTTGGCATGGCAATTGGGTCGCGTCTCCACGTGAGGCGGGAGACCCAGGGTCCCTTTCCACGTGCCACAGGCATCCTGGGACTCCTATCCATTTTCAAGAGGAGTCAGGCATCGTCTCCTTTGGAAGCATTGATCTCCGCAGACCTCTTGAGGTTTCAAAGGATGTGAGGCCTCCGGTCGCGATGAGGCGGAGAACTAGGTCTTTCTCTGTGGTCTCCACAGGGGATTCAGACATCCCTTCGTCTTGGGAGATGCAAGACGAGCCTGCATTCAATTCACTGCAGGGATATCAGGCCTTATTTCGAGTCAGAGCATCTCGGTGTCCATTCCACTTGAGGCCACAAACTCAGGGTCCCTCTCACTTACCTGTAGGTGAGAGAAGCCTCCTCTTGAGCTGCTTGTGAAAAGTTGGTATTCCTCTTGAGTCGAAGCCAGGGACTAAGCTCTCATCTCGAGTTGATTTGGGTTCCACGGAGCCCTTTCGTGTTGCTCCAGTGACCTCAGGATCCCTCTAGACTTGAGACAGTGATCTTGGGTATTCTCTGGAGTGCCATCAAGGAAATCAAGGCTCCTTTCACGTTTGATGTGGAACACGGAATTGCTCTGCACACAGTGCAGGGGAATCAGGCCTCATCTTGCGGCGAGGGGGAAGTCTCATGGTTTTTCTCGAGTTGCGGCCGGAACCTGGGGTATATTCTCGAGTTACGACGGGGAGGGCCCTTCCATACACGTGTTTGTTCAGCGACGTCGGACTCCTGCCTAGGTGCGAGGGACACCTCGGGATTCTCCTCGAGTCTTGGCATGGCAATTGGGACGCGTCTCCACGGGAGCCGGGAGACCCAGGGTCCCTTTCAACGTGCCACAGGAATCGTGGGACTCCTATCCAATTTCAAGAAGAGTCAGGCATCGTCTCCTTTGGAAGCATTGATCTCCGCAGACCTCTCGAGTTTTCAAAGAATGTGAGGCCTCCGGTCTTGATGAGGCGGAGGACTAGGTCTTTCTCTGTGGTCTCCACAGGGGATTCAGACATCCCTTCGTCTTGGGAGATGCAAGACGAGCCTGCATTCAATTCACTGCAGGGTTATCCGGCCTTACTTCGAGTCAGAGCATCTCGCTGTCCATTACACTTGAGGCCACAAATTCTGGGTCCCTCTCACATACCTGTAGCTGAGAGAAGCCTCCTCTTGAGGTGCTTATGGAAAGTTGGTATTCCTCTTGAGTCGAAGCCAGGGACTAAGCTCTCATCTCGAGTTGATTTGGGGTCCAAGGGGAAATTTCGTGTTGCTCCAGTGACCTCAGTATCCCTCTAGAGTTGAGACAGTGATCTTGGGTTTTCTCTGGAGTGCCATCAAGGAAATCAAGGCTCCTTTCACGTTTGATGTGGAACACGGAATTGCTCTGCACGCAGTCCAGGGGAATCGGGCCTCAACTCGCGGCGACGGGGAAATCTCATGGTTTTTCTCGAGTTGCGGACAAAACCTGGGGTATATTCTCGAGTTACGACGGGGAGGGCCCTTCCAGACACGTGTTTGTTCAGCGACGTCAGGACTCCTGCCTAGGTGCGAGGGACACCTCGGGATTCTCCTCGAGTCTTGGCATGGCAATTGGGTCGCGTCTCCACGTGAGGCGGGAGACCCAGGGTCCCTTTCCACGTGCCACAGGGATCCTGGGACTCCTATCCATTTTCAAGAGGAGTCAGGCATCGTCTCCTTTGGAAGCATTGATCTCCCCGGACCTCTCGAGTTTTCAAAGGATGTGAGGCCTCCGGTCGGGATGAGGCGGAGAAGTCGGTCTTTCTCTGAGGTCTCCACAGGGGATTCAGACATCCCTTCGTCTTGGGAGATGCAAGACGAGCCTGCATTCAATTCACTGCAGGGATATCCGGCCTTACTTCGAGTCAGAGCATCTCGGTGTCCATTCCACTTGAGGCCACAAACTCAGGGTCCCTCTCACACACCTGTAGCTGAGAGAAGCCTCCTCTTGAGGTGCTTATGGAAAGTTGGTATTCCTCTTGAGTCGAAGCCAGGGACTAAGCTCTCATCTCGAGTTGATTTGGGGTCCAAGGGGAAATTTCGTGTTGCTCCAGTGACCTCAGGATCACTCTAGACTTGAGACAGTGATCTTGGGTCTTCTCTGGAGTGCCATCAAGGAAATCAAGGCTCCTTTCACGTTTGATGTGGAACACGGAATTGCTCTGCATGCAGAGCAGGGGAATCGGGCCTCAACTCGCGGCGAGTGGGAAATCTCATGGTTTTTCTCGAGTTTGGCCGGAACCTGGGGTATATTCACGAGTTATGACGGGGAGGGCCCTTCCAGACACGTGTTTGTTCAGCGACGTCAGGACTCCTGCCTAGGGGAGAGGGACACCTCGGGATTCTCCTCGAGTCTTGGCATGGCAATTGGGACGCGTCTTCACGTGAGGCGGGAGACCCAGGGTCCCTTTCCACGTGCCACAGGGATCCTGGGACTCCTATCCATTTTCAAGAGGAGTCAGGCATCGTCTCCTTTGGAAGCATTGATCTCCGCGGACCTCTAGAATTTTCAAAGGATGTGAGGCCTCAGGTCGCGTTGAGGCGTAGGACTAGGTCTTTCTCTGTGGTCTTCACAGGGGATTCAGACAACCCTTCGTCTTGGGAGATGCAAGACGAGCCTGCATTCAATTCACTGCTGGGATATCCGGCCTTACTTCGAGTCAGAGCATCACGGTGTCCATTCCACTTGAGGCCACAAATTCAGGGTCCCTCTCACATACCTGTAGCTGAGAGAAGCCTCCTCTTGAGGTGCTTGTGGAAAGTTGGTAGTCCTCTTGAGTAGAAGCCAGGGACTAAGCTCTCGTCTCGAGTTGATTTGGGGTCCACGGAGCCCTTTCTTGTTGCTCCAGTGACCTCAGGATCCCTCTAGACTTGAGACAGTGATCTTGGGTTTTCTCTGGAGTGCCATCAAGGAAATCAAGGCTCCTTTCACGTTTGATGTGGAACACGGAATTGCTCTACACGCAGTGCAGGGGAATCGGGCCTCATCTCGCGGCGAGGGGGAAGTCTCATGGTTTTTCTCGAGTTGCGTCCGGAACCTGGGGTATATTCTCGAATAACGACGGGGAGGGCCCTTCCAGACACGTGTTTGTTCAGCGACGTCGGACTCCTGGCTAGGTGCGAGGGACACCTCGGGATTCTCCTCGAGTCTTGGCAGGGCAATTGGGACGCGCCTCCACGAGAGCCGGGAGACCCAGGGTCCCTTTCAACGTGCCACAGGGATCGTGGGACTCCTATCCATTTTCAAGAAGAGTCAGGCATCGTCTCCTTTGGAAGCATTGATCTCCGCAGACCTCTCGAGTTTTCAAAGGATGTGAGGTCTCCGGTCGTGATTAGGCGGAGGACTAGGTCTTTCTCTGTGGTCTCCACAGGGGATTCAGACATCCCTTCGTCTTGGGAGATGCAAGACGTGCCTGCATTCAATTCACTGCAGGGATATCCGGCCTTACTTCGAGTCAGAGCATCTCGGTGTCCATTCCACTTGAGGCCACAAACTCAGGGTCCCTCTCACATACCTGTAGCTGAGAGAAGCCTCCTCTTGAGGTGCTTATGGAAAGTTGGTATTCCTCTTGAGTCGAAGCCAGGGACTAAGCTCTCATCTCGAGTTGATTTGAGGTCCAAGGGGAAATTTCGTGTTGCTCCAGTGACCTCAGCATCCCTCTAGAATTGAGAGAGTGATCTTGGGTTTTCTCTGGAGTGCCATCAAGGAAATCAAGGCTCCTTTCACGTTTGATGTGGAACACGGAATTGCTCTGCACGCAGTCCAGGGGAATCGGGCCTCAACTCGCGGCGACGGGGAAATCTCATGGTTTTTCTCGAGTTGCGGACGGAACCTGGGGTATATTCTCGAGTTAAGGCGGGGAGGGACCTTCCAGACACGGGTTTGTTCAGCGACGTCAGGACTCCTGCCTAGGGGCGAGGGACACCTCGGGATTCTCCTCGAGTCTTGGCATGGCAATTGGGTCGCGTCTCCACGTAAGGCGGGAGACCCAGGGTCCCTTTCCACGTGCCACAGGCATCCTGGGACTCCTATCCATTTTCAAGAGGAGTCAGGCATCGTCTCCTTTGGAAGCATTGATCTCCGCAGACCTCTTGAGGTTTCAAAGGATGTGAGGCCTCCGGTCGCGATGAGGCGGAGAACTAGGTCTTTCTCTGTGGTCTCCACAGGGGATTCAGACATCCCTTCGTCTTGGGAGATGCAAGACGAGCCTGCATTCAATTCACTGCAGGGATATCAGGCCTTATTTCGAGTCAGAGCATCTCGGTGTCCATTCCACTTGAGGCCACAAACTCAGGGTCCCTCTCACTTACCTGTAGCTGAGAGAAGCCTCCTCTTGAGGTGCTTGTGAAAAGTTGGTATTCCTCTTGAGTCGAAGCCAGGGACTAAGCTCTCATATCGAGTTGATTTGGGGTCCACGAAGCCCTTTCGTGTTGCTCCAGTGACCTCAGGATCCCTCTAGACTTGAGACAGTGATCTTGGGTTTTCTCTGGAGTGCCATCAAGGAAATCAAGGCTCCTTTCACGTTTGATGTGGAACACGGAATTGCTCTGCATGCAGTGCAAGGGAATCGGGCCTCATCTCGCGGCGAGAGGGAAATCTCATGGTTTTTCTCGATTTGCGGCCGGAACCTGGGGTATATTCTCGAGTTACGACGGGGAGGGCCCTTCCAGACACGTGTCTGTTCAGCGACGTCTGGACTCCTGCCTAGGTGCGAGGGACACCTCGGGATTCTCCTCGAGTCTTGGCATGGCAATTGGGATGCGTCTCCACGTGATTCGGGAGACCGAGGGTCCTTTTCCACGTGCCACAGGGATCCTGGGACTCCTATCCATTTTCAAGAGGAGTCAGGCATCGTCTCCTTTGGAAGCATTGATCTCCGTGGACCTCTCGAGTTTTAAGGGATGTGAGGCCTCCGGTCGCGTTGAGGCGGAGGACTAGGTCTTTCTCTGTGGTCTCCACAGGGGATTCAGACAACCCTTCGTCTTGGGAGATGCAAGACGAGCCTGCATTCAATTCACTGCAGGGATATCCGGCCTTACTTCGAGTCAGAGCATCTCGGTGTCCATTCCACTTGAGGCCACAAACTCAGGGTCCCTCTCACTTACCTGTAGCTGAGAGAAGCCTCCTCTTGAGCTGCTTGTGAAAAGTTGGTATTCCTCTTGAGTCGAAGCCAGGGACTAAGCTCTCATCTCGAGTTGATTTGGGTTCCACGGAGCCCTTTCGTGTTGCTCCAGTGACCTCAGGATCCCTCTAGACTTGAGACAGTGATCTTGGGTTTTCTCTGGAGTGCCATCAAGGAAATCAAGGCTCCTTTCACGTTTGATGTGGAACACGGAATTGCTCTGCATGCAGTGCAGGGGAATCGGACCTCAACTCGCGGCGAGGGGGAAATCTCATGGTTTTTCTCGAGTTGCGGCCGGAACCTGGGGTATATTCACGAGTTATGACGGGGAGGGCCCTTCCAGACACGTTTTTGTTCAGCGACGTCAGGACTCCTGCCTAGGGGAGAGGGACACCTCGGGATTCTCCTCGAGTCTTGGCATGGCAATTGGGACGCGTCTCCACGTGAGGCGGGAGACCCAGGGTCCCTTTCCACGTGCCACAGGGATCCTGGGACTCCTATCCATTTTCAAGAGGAGTCAGGCATCGTCTCCTTTGGAAGCATTGATCTCCGCGGACCTCTCGAGTTTTCAAAGGATGTGAGGCCCCCGATCGCGATGAGGCAGAGGACTAGGTCTTTCTCTGTGGTCTGCAGAGGGGATTCAGACAACCCTTCGTCTTGGGAGATGCAAGACGAGCCTGCATTCAATTCACTACAGGGATATCCGGCCTTACTTCAAGTCAGAGCATCTCGGTGTCCATTCCACTTGAGGCCACAAATTCAGGGTCCCTCTCACATACCTTTAGCTGAGAGAAGCCTCCTCTTGAGGTGCTTGTGGAAAGTTGGTAGACCTCTTGAGTAGAAGCCAGGGACTAAGCTCTCATCTCGAGTTTATTTGGGGTCCAAGGGGAAATTTCGTGTTGCTCCAGTGACCTCAGCATCCCTCTAGAGTTGAGACAGTGATCTTGGGTTTTCTCTGGAGTGCCATCAAGGAAATCAAGGCTCCTTTCACGTTTGATGTGGAACACGGAATTGCTCTGCACGCAGTCCAGGGGAATCGGGCCTCAACTCGCGGCGACGGGGAAATCTCATGGTTTTTCTTGAGTTGCGGACGAACCTGGGGTATATTCTCGAGTTACGACGGGGAGGGCCCTTCCAGACACGTGTTGGTTCAGTGACGTCAGGACTCCTGCCTAGGTGCGAGGGACACCTCGGGATTCTCCACGAGTCTTGGCATGGCAATGGGGAAGCGTCTCCACGTGAGGCGGGAGACCCAGGGTCCCTTTCCATGTGCCACAGGGATCCTGGGACTCCTATCCATTTTCAAGAGGAGTCAGGCATCGTCTCCTTTGGATGCATTGATATCCGCGGACCTCTCGAATTTTCAAAGGATGTGAGGCCCCCGGTCGCTATGAGGCGTAGAATTTGGTCTTTCTCTGTGGTCTCCACAGGGGATTCAGACATCCCTTCGTCTTGGGAGATGCAAGACGAGCCTGCATTCAATTCACTGCAGGGATATCCGGCCTTACTTCGAGTCAGAGCATCTCGGTGTCCATTCCACTTGAGGCCACAAACTCAGGGTCCCTCAAATATCCGTGTAGCTGAGAGAAACCTCCTCTTGAGGTCCTTGTGGAAAGTTGGTATTCCTCTTGAGTCTAAGCCAGGGACTAAGCTCTCATCTCGAGTTGATTTGGGGTCCACGAAGCCCTTTCCTGTTGGTCCAGTGACTTCAGGATCCCTCTAGACTTGAGACAGTGATCTTGGGTGTTCTCTGGAGTGCCATCAAAGAAATCAAGGCTCCTTTCACGTTTGATGTGGAACACGGAATTGCTCTGCACACAGTGCAGGGGAATCGGGGCTCAACTCGCGGCGAGGGGGAAATCTCATGGTTTTTCTCGAGTTGCGGACGGAACCTGGGGTATATTCTCGAGTTACGACGGGGAGGGCCCTTCCAGACACGTGTTTGTTCAGCGACGTCAGGACTCCTGCCTAGGGGCGAGGGACAGCTCGGGATTCTCCTCGAGTCTTGGCATGGCAATTGGGACGCGACTCCACGTGAGGCCGGAGACCCAGGGTCCCTTTCCACGTGCCACAGGGATCCTGGGACTCCTATCCATTTTCAAGAGTAGTCAGGCATCGTCTCCTTTGGAAGCATTGATCTCCGCGGACCTCTTGAGTTTTCAAATGATGTGAGGCCTCCGGTCGCGATGAGGCCGAGGACTAGGGCTTTCTCTGTGGTCTCCACAGGGGATTCAGACATCCCGTCGTCTTGGGAGATGCAAGACGAGCCTGCTTTCAATTCACTGCAGGGATATCCGGCCTTACTTCGAGTCAGAGCATCTCGGTGTCCATTCCACTTGAGGCCACAAATTCAGGGTCCCTATCACATACCTGTAGCTGAGAGAATCCTCAGCTTAAGGTGCTTGTGGAAAGTTGGTAGTCCTCTTGAGTCGAAGCCAGGGACTAAGCTCTCATCTCGAGTTAATTTGGGGTCCACGGAGCCCTTTCGTATTGCTCCAGTGACCTCAGGATCCCTATAGACTTGAGACAGTGATCTTGGGTTTTCTCTGGAGTGCCATCAAGGAAATCAAGGCTCCTTTCACGTTTGATGTGGAACACGGAATTGCTCTGCACGCAGTACAGGGGAATCGGGCCTCATCTTGCGGCGAGGGGGAAGTCTCATGGTTTTTCTCGAGTTGCGGCCGGAACCTGGGGTATATTCTCGAGTTACGACGGGGAGGGCCCTTCCAGACACGTGTTTGTTCAGCGACGTCGGACTCCTGCTGAGGAGCGAGGGACACCTCGGGATTCTCCTCGAGTCTTGGCATGGCAATTGGGACGTGTCTCCACGGGAGCCGGGAGACCCAGGTCACTTTCAACGTGCCACAGGTATCGTGGGACTCCTATCCATTTTCAAGAAAAGTCAGGCATCGTCTCCTTTGGAAGCATTGATCTCCGCAGACCTCTCGAGTTTTCAAAGGATGTGAGGCCTCCGGTCTTGATGAGGCGGAGGACTAGGTCTTTCTCTGTGGTCTCCACAGGGGATTCAGACATCCCTTCGTCTTGGGAGATGCAAGACGAGCCTGCATTCAATTCACTGCAGGGATATCCGGCCTTACTTCGAGTCAGAGCATCTCAGTGTCCATTCCAGTTGAGGCCACAAACTCAGGGTCCCTCTCACATACTTGTAGCTGAGAGAAGCCTCCTCTTGAGGTGCTTGTGGAAAGTTGGTATTCCTCTTGAGTCGAAGCCAGGGACTAAGCTCTCATCTAGAGTTGATTTGGGGTCCACGGAGCCCTTTCGTGTTGCTCCAGTGACCTCAGGATCCCTCTAGACTTGAGACAGTGATCTTGGGTTTTCTCTGGAGTGCCATCAAGGAAATCAAGGCTCCTTTCACGTTTGATGTGGAACACGGAATTGCTCTGCACTCAGTGCAGGGGAATCGGGCCTCATCTCGCGGCGAGGGGGAAGTCTCATGGTTTTTCTCGAGTTGAGGCCGGAACCTGGGGTATATTCTCGAGTTACGATGGGGAGTGCCCTTCCAGACACGTGTTTGTTCAGCGACGTGAGGACTCCTGCCTAGGTGCGAGGGACACCTCGGGATTCTCCTCGAGTCTTGGCATGGCAATTGGGACGCGTCTCCACGGGAGCCGGGAGACCCAGGCTCCCTTTCAACGTGCCACAGGGATCGTGGGACTCCTATCCATTTTGAAGAAGAGTCAGGCATCGTCTCCTTTGGAAGCATTCATCTCCGTGGACCTCTCGAGTTTTCAAAGGATGTGAGGCCTCCGGTCGCGATGAGGCGGAGAAGTCGGTCTTTCTCTGAGGTCTCCACAGGAGATTCAGACATCCCTTCGTCTTGGGAGATGCAAGACGAGCCTGCATTCAATTCACTGCAGGGATATCTGGCCTTACTTCGAGTCAGAGCATCTCGGTGTCCATTCCACTTGAGGCCACAAACTCAGGGTCCCTCTCACATACCTGTAGCTGAGAGAAGCCTCCTCTTGAGGTGCTTGTGGAAAGTTGGTATTCCTCTTGAGTCGAAGCCAGGGACTAAGCTCTCATCTCGAGTTGATTTGTGGTCCACAGAGCACTTTCGTGTTGCTACAGTGACCTCAGGATCCCTCTAGAATTGAGAGAGTGATCTTGGGTTTTCTCTGGAGTGCCATCAAGGAAATCAAGGCTTTTTTCACGTTTGATGTGGAACACGGAATTGCTCTGCACGCAGTCCAGGGGAATCGGGCCTCAACTCGCGGCGACGGGGAAATCTCATGGTTTTTCTCGAGTTGCGGACGGAACCTGGGGTATATTCTCGAGTTAAGGCGGGGAGGGACCTTCCAGACACGGGTTTGTTCAGCGACGTCAGGACTCCTTCCTAGGTGCGAGGGACACCTCGGGATTCTCCTCGAGTCTTGGCATGGCAATTGGGTCGCGTCTCCACGTGAGGCGGGAGACCCAGGGTCCCTTTCCACGTGCCACAGGCATCCTGGGACTCCTATCCATTTTCAAGAGGAGTCAGGCATCGTCTCCTTTGGAAGCATTGATCTCCGCAGACCTCTTGAGGTTTCAAAGGATGTGAGGCCTCCGGTCGCGATGAGGCGGAGAACTAGGTCTTTCTCTGTGGTCTCCACAGGGGATTCAGACATCCCTTCGTCTTGGGAGATGCAAGACGAGCCTGCATTCAATTCACTGCAGGGATATCAGGCCTTATTTCGAGTCAGAGCATCTCGGTGTCCATTCCACTTGAGGCCACAAACTCAGGGTCCCTCTCACTTACCTGTAGGTGAGAAAAGCCTCCTCTTGAGCTGCTTGTGAAAAGTTGGTATTCCTCTTGAGTCGAAGCCAGGGACTAAGCTCTCATCTCGAGTTGATTTGGGTTCCACGGAGCCCTTTCGTGTTGCTCCAGTGACCTCAGGATCCCTCTAGACTTGAGACAGTGATCTTGGGTATTCTCTGGAGTGCCATCAAGGAAATCAAGGCTCCTTTCACGTTTGATGTGGAACACGGAATTGCTCTGCACACAGTGCAGGGGAATCAGGCCTCATCTTGCGGCGAGGGGGAAGTCTCATGGTTTTTCTCGAGTTGCGGCCGGAACCTGGGGTATATTCTCGAGTTACGACGGGGAGGGCCCTTCCATACACGTGTTTGTTCAGCGACGTCGGACTCCTGCCTAGGTGCGAGGGACACCTCGGGATTCTCCTCGAGTCTTGGCATGGCAATTGGGACGCGTCTCCACGGGAGCCGGGAGACCCAGGGTCCCTTTCAACGTGCCACAGGAATCGTGGGACTCCTATCCAATTTCAAGAAGAGTCAGGCATCGTCTCCTTTGGAAGCATTGATCTCCGCAGACCTCTCGAGTTTTCAAAGAATGTGAGGCCTCCGGTCTTGATGAGGCGGAGGACTAGGTCTTTCTCTGTGGTCTCCACAGGGGATTCAGACATCCCTTCGTCTTGGGAGATGCGAGACGAGCCTGCATTCAATTCACTGCAGGGTTATCCGGCCTTACTTCGAGTCAGAGCATCTCGCTGTCCATTACACTTGAGGCCACAAATTCAGGGTCCCTCTCACATACCTGTAGCTGAGAGAAGCCTCCTCTTGAGGTGCTTATGGAAAGTTGGTATTCCTCTTGAGTCGAAGCCAGGGACTAAGCTCTCATCTCGAGTTGATTTGGAGTCCAAGGGGAAATTTCGTGTTGCTCCAGTGACCTCAGTATCCCTCTAGAGTTGAGACAGTGATCTTGGGTTTTCTCTGGAGTGCCATCAAGGAAATCAAGGCTCCTTTCACGTTTGATGTGGAACACGGAATTGCTCTGCACGCAGTCCAGGGGAATCGGGCCTCAACTCGCGGCGACGGGGAAATCTCATGGTTTTTCTCGAGTTGCGGACAAAACCTGGGGTATATTCTCGAGTAACGACGGGGAGGGACCTTCCAGACACGTGTTTGTTCAGCGACGTCAGGACTCCTGCCTAGGTGCGAGGGACACCTCGGGATTCTCCTCGAGGCTTGGCATGGCAATTGGGTCGCGTCTCCACGTGAGGCGGGAGACCCAGGGTCCCTTTCCACGTGCCACAGGGATCCTGGGACTCCTATCCATTTTCAAGAGGAGTCAGGCATCGTCTCCTTTGGAAGCATTGATCTCCCCGGACCTCTCGAGTTTTCAAAGGATGTGAGGCCTCCGGTCGGGATGAGGCGGAGAAGTCGGTCTTTCTCTGAGGTCTCCACAGGGGATTCAGACATCCCTTCGTCTTGGGAGATGCAAGACGAGCCTGCATTCAATTCACTGCAGGGATATCCGGCCTTACTTCGAGTCAGAGCATCTCGGTGTCCATTCCACTTGAGGCCACAAACTCAGGGTCCCTCTCACACACCTGTAGCTGAGAGAAGCCTCCTCTTGAGGTGCTTATGGAAAGTTGGTATTCCTCTTGAGTCGAAGCCAGGGACTAAGCTCTCATCTCGAGTTGATTTGGGGTCCAAGGGGAAATTTCGTGTTGCTCCAGTGACCTCAGGATCACTCTAGACTTGAGACAGTGATCTTGGGTCTTCTCTGGAGTGCCATCAAGGAAATCAAGGCTCCTTTCACGTTTGATGTGGAACACGGAATTGCTCTGCATGCAGAGCAGGGGAATCGGGCCTCAACTCGCGGCGAGTGGGAAATCTCATGGTTTTTCTCGAGTTTGGCCGGAACCTGGGGTATATTCACGAGTTATGACGGGGAGGGCCCTTCCAGACACGTGTTTGTTCAGCGACGTCAGGACTCCTGCCTAGGGGAGAGGGACACCTCGGGATTCTCCTCGAGTCTTGGCATGGCAATTGGGACGCGTCTTCACGTGAGGCGGGAGACCCAGGGTCCCTTTCCACGTGCCACAGGGATCCTGGGACTCCTATCCATTTTCAAGAGGAGTCAGGCATCGTCTCCTTTGGAAGCATTGATCTCCGCGGACCTCTAGAGTTTTCAAAGGATGTGAGGCCTCAGGTCGCGTTGAGGCGTAGGACTAGGTCTTTCTCTGTGGTCTTCACAGGGGATTCAGACAACCCTTCGTCTTGGGAGATGCAAGACGAGCCTGCATTCAATTCACTGCTGGGATATCCGGCCTTACTTCGAGTCAGAGCATCACGGTGTCCATTCCACTTGAGGCCACAAATTCAGGGTCCCTCTCACATACCTGTAGCTGAGAGAAGCCTCCTCTTGAGGTGCTTGTGGAAAGTTGGTAGTCCTCTTGAGTAGAAGCCAGGGACTAAGCTCTCGTCTCGAGTTGATTTGGGGTCCACGGAGCCCTTTCTTGTTGCTCCAGTGACCTCAGGATCCCTCTAGACTTGAGACAGTGATCTTGGGTTTTCTCTGGAGTGCCATCAAGGAAATCAAGGCTCCTTTCACGTTTGATGTGGAACACGGAATTGCTCTACACGCAGTGCAGGGGAATCGGGCCTCATCTCGCGGCGAGGGGGAAGTCTCATGGTTTTTCTCGAGTTGCGTCCGGAACCTGGGGTATATTCTCGAATAACGACGGGGAGGGCCCTTCCAGACACGTGTTTGTTCAGCGACGTCGGACTCCTGGCTAGGTGCGAGGGACACCTCGGGATTCTCCTCGAGTCTTGGCAGGGCAATTGGGACGCGCCTCCACGAGAGCCGGGAGACCCAGGGTCCCTTTCAACGTGCCACAGGGATCGTGGGACTCCTATCCATTTTCAAGAAGAGTCAGGCATCGTCTCCTTTGGAAGCATTGATCTCCGCAGACCTCTCGAGTTTTCAAAGGATGTGAGGTCTCCGGTCGTGATTAGGCGGAGGACTAGGTCTTTCTCTGTGGTCTCCACAGGGGATTCAGACATCCCTTCGTCTTGGGAGATGCAAGACGTGCCTGCATTCAATTCACTGCAGGGATATCCGGCCTTACTTCGAGTCAGAGCATCTCGGTGTCCATTCCACTTGAGGCCACAAACTCAGGGTCCCTCTCACATACCTGTAGCTGAGAGAAGCCTCCTCTTGAGGTGCTTATGGAAAGTTGGTATTCCTCTTGAGTCGAAGCCAGGGACTAAGCTCTCATCTCGAGTTGATTTGAGGTCCAAGGGGAAATTTCGTGTTGCTCCAGTGACCTCAGCATCCCTCTAGAATTGAGAGAGTGATCTTGGGTTTTCTCTGGAGTGCCATCAAGGAAATCAAGGCTCCTTTCACGTTTGATGTGGAACACGGAATTGCTCTGCACGCAGTCCAGGGGAATCGGGCCTCAACTCGCGGCGACGGGGAAATCTCATGGTTTTTCTCGAGTTGCGGACGGAACCTGGGGTATATTCTCGAGTTAAGGCGGGGAGGGACCTTCCAGACACGGGTTTGTTCAGCGACGTCAGGACTCCTGCCTAGGGGCGAGGGACACCTCGGGATTCTCCTCGAGTCTTGGCATGGCAATTGGGTCGCGTCTCCACGTAAGGCGGGAGACCCAGGGTCCCTTTCCACGTGCCACAGGCATCCTGGGACTCCTATCCATTTTCAAGAGGAGTCAGGCATCGTCTCCTTTGGAAGCATTGATCTCCGCAGACCTCTTGAGGTTTCAAAGGATGTGAGGCCTCCGGTCGCGATGAGGCGGAGAACTAGGTCTTTCTCTGTGGTCTCCACAGGGGATTCAGACATCCCTTCGTCTTGGGAGATGCAAGACGAGCCTGCATTCAATTCACTGCAGGGATATCAGGCCTTATTTCGAGTCAGAGCATCTCGGTGTCCATTCCACTTGAGGCCACAAACTCAGGGTCCCTCTCACTTACCTGTAGCTGAGAGAAGCCTCCTCTTGAGGTGCTTGTGAAAAGTTGGTATTCCTCTTGAGTCGAAGCCAGGGACTAAGCTCTCATATCGAGTTGATTTGGGGTCCACGAAGCCCTTTCGTGTTGCTCCAGTGACCTCAGGATCCCTCTAGACTTGAGACAGTGATCTTGGGTTTTCTCTGGAGTGCCATCAAGGAAATCAAGGCTCCTTTCACGTTTGATGTGGAACACGGAATTGCTCTGCATGCAGTGCAAGGGAATCGGGCCTCATCTCGCGGCGAGAGGGAAATCTCATGGTTTTTCTCGATTTGCGGCCGGAACCTGGGGTATATTCTCGAGTTACGACGGGGAGGGCCCTTCCAGACACGTGTTTGTTCAGCGACGTCTGGACTCCTGCCTAGGTGCGAGGGACACCTCGGGATTCTCCTCGAGTCTTGGCATGGCAATTGGGATGCGTCTCCACGTGATTCGGGAGACCGAGGGTCCTTTTCCACGTGCCACAGGGATCCTGGGACTCCTATCCATTTTCAAGAGGAGTCAGGCATCGTCTCCTTTGGAAGCATTGATCTCCGTGGACCTCTCGAGTTTTAAAGGATGTGAGGCCTCCGGTCGCGTTGAGGCGGAGGACTAGGTCTTTCTCTGTGGTCTCCACAGGGGATTCAGACAACCCTTCGTCTTGGGAGATGCAAGACGAGCCTGCATTCAATTCACTGCAGGGATATCCGGCCTTACTTCGAGTCAGAGCATCTCGGTGTCCATTCCACTTGAGGCCACAAACTCAGGGTCCCTCTCACTTACCTGTAGCTGAGAGAAGCCTCCTCTTGAGCTGCTTGTGAAAAGTTGGTATTCCTCTTGAGTCGAAGCCAGGGACTAAGCTCTCATCTCGAGTTGATTTGGGTTCCACGGAGCCCTTTCGTGTTGCTCCAGTGACCTCAGGATCCCTCTAGACTTGAGACAGTGATCTTGGGTTTTCTCTGGAGTGCCATCAAGGAAATCAAGGCTCCTTTCACGTTTGATGTGGAACACGGAATTGCTCTGCATGCAGTGCAGGGGAATCGGGCCTCAACTCGCGGCGAGGGGGAAATCTCATGGTTTTTCTCGAGTTGCGGCCGGAACCTGGGGTATATTCACGAGTTATGACGGGGAGGGCCCTTCCAGACACGTTTTTGTTCAGCGACGTCAGGACTCCTGCCTAGGGGAGAGGGACACCTCGGGATTCTCCTCGAGTCTTGGCATGGCAATTGGGACGCGTCTCCACGTGAGGCGGGAGACCCAGGGTCCCTTTCCACGTGCCACAGGGATCCTGGGACTCCTATCCATTTTCAAGAGGAGTCAGGCATCGTCTCCTTTGGAAGCATTGATCTCCGCGGACCTCTCGAGTTTTCAAAGGATGTGAGGCCCCCGGTCGCGATGAGGCAGAGGACTAGGTCTTTCTCTGTGGTCTCCAGAGGGGATTCAGACAACCCTTCGTCTTGGGAGATGCAAGACGAGCCTGCATTCAATTCACTACAGGGATATCCGGCCTTACTTCAAGTCAGAGCATCTCGGTGTCCATTCCACTTGAGGCCACAAATTCAGGGTCCCTCTCACATACCTTTAGCTGAGAGAAGCCTCCTCTTGAGGTGCTTGTGGAAAGTTGGTAGACCTCTTGAGTAGAAGCCAGGGACTAAGCTCTCATCTCGAGTTGATTTGGGGTCCAAGGGGAAATTTCGTGTTGCTCCAGTGACCTCAGCATCCCTCTAGAGTTGAGACAGTGATCTTGGGTTTTCTCTGGAGTGCCATCAAGGAAATCAAGGCTCCTTTCACGTTTGATGTGGAACACGGAATTGCTCTGCACGCAGTCCAGGGGAATCGGGCCTCAACTCGCGGCGACGGGGAAATCTCATGGTTTTTCTTGAGTTGCGGACGAACCTGGGGTATATTCTCGAGTTACGACGGGGAGGGCCCTTCCAGACACGTGTTGGTTCAGTGACGTCAGGACTCCTGCCTAGGTGCGAGGGACACCTCGGGATTCTCCTCGAGTCTTGGCATGGCAATTGGGACGCGTCTCCACGTGAGGCGGGAGACCCAGGGTCCCTTTCCACGTGCCACAGGAATCCTGGGACTCCTATCCATTTTCAAGAGGAGTCAGGCATCGTCTGCTTTGGAAGCATTGATCTCCGCGGACCTCTGGAGTTTTCAAAGGATGTGAGGCCCCCGGTCGCTATGAGGCGGAGAATTAGGTCTTTCTCAGTGGTCTCCACAGGGGATTCAGACATCCCTTCGTCTTGGGAGATGCAAGACGAGCCTGCATTCAATTCACTGCAGGGATATCCGGCCTTACTTCGAGTCAGAGCATCTCGGTGTCCATTCCACTTGAGGCCACAAATTCAGGGTCCCTCTCACATACCTGTAGCTGAGAGAAGCCTCCTCTTGAGGTGCTTGTGGAAAGTTGGTATTCCTCTTGAGTCTAAGCCAGGGTCTAAGCTCTCATCTCGAGTAGATTTGGGGTCCACAAAGCCCTTTCCTGTTGTTCCAGTGACCTCAGGATCCCTCTAGACTTGAGACAGTGATCTTGGGTTTTCTCTGGAGTGCCATCAAGGAAATCAAGGCTCCTTTAACGTTTGATGTGGAACACGGAAATGCTCTGCATGCAGTGCAGGGGAATCGGGCCTCAACTCGCGGCGAGGGGGAAATCTCATGGTTTTTCTCGAGTTGCGGCCGGAACCTGTGGTATATTCACGAGTTACGACGGGGAGGGCCCTTCCAGACACCTGTTTGTTCAGCGACGTCAGGACTCCTGCCTAGGGGCGAGGGACACCTCGGGATTCTCCTCGAGTCTTGGCATGGCAATTGGGACGCGTCTCCACGTGAGGCGGGAGACCCAGTGTCCCTTTCCACGTGCCACAGGGATCCTGGGACTCCTATCCATTTTCAAGAGGAGTCAGGCATCTTCTCCTTTGGAAGCATTGATCTCCGCGGACCTCTCGAGTTTTCAAAGGATGTGAGGCCTCCGGTCGCGATGAGGCGGAGAACTAGGTCTTTCTCTGTGGTCTCCACATGGGATTCAGACATCCCTTCGCTTGGGAGATGCAAGACGAGACTACATTCAATTCACTGCAGGGATATCCGGCCTTACTTCGAGTCAGAGCATCTCGGTGTCCATTCCACTTGAGGCCACAAACTCAGGGTCCCTCTCAAATACCTGTTGCTGAGAGAAGCCTCCTCTTGAGGTGCTTGTGGAAAGTTGGAATTCCTGTTGAGTCGAAGCCAGGGACTAAGCTCTCATCTCGAGTTGATTTGGGGTCCACGGAGCTCTTTCGTGTTGCTCCAGTGACCTCAGGATCCCTCTAGACATGAGACAGTGATCTTGGGTTTTCTCTGGAGTGCCATCAAGGAAATCAAGGCTCCTTTCACGTTTGATATGGAACACGGAATTGCTCTGCACGCAGTGCAAGGGAATCGGGCCTCATCTCGCGGCGAGAGGGAAATCTCATGGTTTTTCTCGATTTGCGGGCGGAACCTGGGGTATATTCTCGAGTTACGACGGGGAGGGCCCTTCCAGACACGTGTTTGTTCAGCGACGTCTGGACTCCTGCCTAGGTGCGAGGGACACCTCGGGATTCTCCTCGAGTCTTGGCATGGCAATTGGGATGCGTCTCCACGTGATTCGGGAGACCGAGGGTCCTTTTCCACGTGCCACAGGGATCCTGGGACTCCTATCCATTTTCAAGAGGAGTCAGCCATCTTCTCCTTTGGAAGCATTGATCTCCGTGGACCTCTCGAGTTTTAAAGGATGTGAGGCCTCCGGTCGCGTTGAGGCGGAGGACTAGGTCTTTCTCTGTGGTGTCCAGAGGGGATTCAGACAACCCTTCGTCTTGGGAGATGCAAGACGAGCCTGCATTCAATTCACTGCAGGGATATCCGGCCTTACTTCGAGTCAGAGCATCTCGGTGTCCATTCCACTTGAGGCCACAAACTCAGGGTCCCTCTCACTTACCTGTAGCTGAGAGAAGCCTCCTCTTGAGCTGCTTGTGAAAAGTTGGTATTCCTCTTGAGTCGAAGCCAGGGACTAAGCTCTCATCTCGAGTTGATTTGGGTTCCACGGAGCCCTTTCGTGTTGCTCCAGTGACCTCAGGATCCCTCTAGACTTGAGACAGTGATCTTGGGTTTTCTCTGGAGTGCCATCAAGGAAATCAAGGCTCCTTTCACGTTTGATGTGGAACACGGAATTGCTCTGCATGCAGTGCAGGGGAATCGGGCCTCAACTCGCGGCGAGGGGGAAATCTCATGGTTTTTCTCGAGTTGCGGCCGGAACCTGGGGTATATTCACGAGTTATGACGGGGAGGGCCCTTCCAGACACGTTTTTGTTCAGCGACGTCAGGACTCCTGCCTAGGGGAGAGGGACACCTCGGGATTCTCCTCGAGTCTTGGCATGGCAATTGGGACGCGTCTCCACGTGAGGCGGGAGACCCAGGGTCCCTTTCCACGTGCCACAGGGATCCTGGGACTCCTATCCATTTTCAAGAGGAGTCAGGCATCGTCTCCTTTGGAAGCATTGATCTCCGCGGACCTCTCGAGTTTTCAAAGGATGTGAGGCCCCCGGTCGCGATGAGGCAGAGGACTAGGTCTTTCTCTGTGGTCTCCAGAGGGGATTCAGACAACCCTTCGTCTTGGGAGATGCAAGACGAGCCTGCATTCAATTCACTACAGGGATATCCGGCCTTACTTCAAGTCAGAGCATCTCGGTGTCCATTCCACTTGAGGCCACAAATTCAGGGTCCCTCTCACATACCTTTAGCTGAGAGAAGCCTCCTCTTGAGGTGCTTGTGGAAAGTTGGTAGACCTCTTGAGTAGAAGCCAGGGACTAAGCTCTCTTCTCGAGTTGATTTGGGGTCCAAGGGGAAATTTCGTGTTGCTCCAGTGACCTCAGCATCCCTCTAGAGTTGAGACAGTGATCTTGGGTTTTCTCTGGAGTGCCATCAAGGAAATCAAGGCTCCTTTCACGTTTGATGTGGAACACGGAATTGCTCTGCACGCAGTCCAGGGGAATCGGGCCTCAACTCGCGGCGAGGGGGAAATCTCATGGTTTTTCTCGAGTTGCGGCCGGAACCTGTGGTATATTCACGAGTTACGACGGGGAGGGCCCTTCCAGACACCTGTTTGTTCAGCGACGTCAGGACTCCTGCCTAGGGGCGAGGGACACCTCGGGATTCTCCTCGAGTCTTGGCATGGCAATTGGGACGCGTCTCCACGTGAGGCGGGAGACCCAGTGTCCCTTTCCACGTGCCACAGGGATCCTGGGACTCCTATCCATTTTCAAGAGGAGTCAGGCATCTTCTCCTTTGGAAGCATTGATCTCCGCGGACCTCTCGAGTTTTCAAAGGATGTGAGGCCTCCGGTCGCGATGAGGCGGAGAACTAGGTCTTTCTCTGTGGTCTCCACAGGGGATTCAGACATCCCTTCGCTTGGGAGATGCAAGACGAGACTACATTCAATTCACTGCAGGGATATCCGGCCTTACTTCGAGTCAGAGCATCTCGGTGTCCATTCCACTTGAGGCCACAGACTCAGGGTCCCTCTCAAATACCTGTTGCTGAGAGAAGCCTCCTCTTGAGGTGCTTGTGGAAAGTTGGAATTCCTGTTGAGTCGAAGCCAGGGACTAAGCTCTCATCTCGAGTTGATTTGGGGTCCACGGAGCTCTTTCGTGTTGCTCCAGTGACCTCAGGATCCCTCTAGACATGAGACAGTGATCTTGGGTTTTCTCTGGAGTGCCATCAAGGAAATCAAGGCTCCTTTCACGTTTGATGTGGAACACGGAATTGCTCTGCACGCAGTGCAGGTGAATCGGGCCTCATCTCGCGACGAGGGGGAAGTCTCATGGTTTTTCTCGAGTTGCGGCCGGAACCTGGGGTATATTCTCGAGTTACGACGGGGAGGGCCCTTCCAGACACGTCTTTGTTCAGCGACTTCAGGACTCCTGCCTAGGTGCGAGGGACACATCGGGATTCTATTCGAGTCTTGGCATGGCAATTGGGACGCGTCTCCACGTGAGGCAGGAGACCCAGTGTCTCTTTCGACGAGCCACAGGGATCTTGGGACTCCTATCCATTTTCAAGAGGGGTCAGGCATCGTCTCATTTGGAAGCATTGATCTCCGCAGACCTCTCGAGTTTTCAAAGGATGTGAGGCCTCCGATCGCGTTGAGGCGGAGGACTAGGTCTTTCTCTGTCGTCTCCACAGGGGATTCAGACAACCCTTCGTCTTCGGAGATGCAAGACGAGCCTGCATTCAATTCACTGCAGGGATATCCGGCCTTACTTCGAGTCAGAGCATCTCGGTGTCCATTCCACTTGAGGCCACAAACTCAGGGTCCCTCACACATACCTGTAGTTGAGAGAAGCCTCGTCTTCAGGTGCTTGTGAAAAGTGGGTATTCCTCTTGAGTCGAAGCCAGGGACTAAGCTCTCATCTCGAGTTGATTTGAGGTCCAAGGGGAAATTTCGTGTTGCTCCAGTGACCTCAGCATCCCTCTAGAATTGAGAGAGTGATCTTGGGTTTTCTCTGGAGTGCCATCAAGGAAATCAAGGCTCCTTTCACGTTTGATGTGGAACACGGAATTGCTCTGCACGCAGTCCAGGGGAATCGGGCCTCAACTCGCGGCGACGGGGAAATCTCATGGTTTTTCTCGAGTTGCGGATGGAACCTGGGGTATATTCTCGAGTTAAGGCGGGGAGGGACCTTCCAGACACGGGTTTGTTCAGCGACGTCAGGACTCCTGCCTAGGGGCGAGGGACACCTCGGGATTCTCCTCGAGTCTTGGCATGGCAATTGGGTCGCGTCTCCACGTGAGGCGGGAGACCCAGGGTCCCTTTCCACGTGCCACAGGCATCCTGGGACTCCTATCCATTTTCAAGAGGAGTCAGGCATCGTCTCCTTTGGAAGCATTGATCTCCGCAGACCTCTTGAAGTTTCAAAGGATGTGAGGCCTCCGGTCGCGATGAGGCGGAGAACTAGGTCTTTCTCTGTGGTCTCCACAGGAGATTCAGACATCCCTTCGTCTTGGGAGATGCAAGACGAGCCTGCATTCAATTCACTGCAGGGATATCAGGCCTTATTTCGAGTCAGAGCATCTCGGTGTCCATTCCACTTGAGGCCACAAACTCAGGGTCCCTCTCACTTACCTGTAGCTGAGAGAAGCCTCCTCTTGAGGTGCTTGTGAAAAGTTGGTATTCCTCTTGAGTCGAAGCCAGGGACTAAGCTCTCATCTCGAGTTGATTTGGGGTCCACGAAGCCCTTTCGTGTTGCTCCAGTGACCTCAGGATCCCTCTAGACTTGAGACAGTGATCTTGGGTTTTCTCTGGAGTGCCATCAAGGAAATCAAGGCTCCTTTCACGTTTGATGTGGAACACGGAATTGCTCTGCATGCAGTGCAAGGGAATCGGGCCTCATCTCGCGGCGAGGGGGAAATCTCATGGTTTTTCTCGAGTTGCGGCCGGAACCTGGGGTATATTCTCGAGTTACGATGGGGAGGGCCCTTCCAGACACGTGTTTGTTCAGTGACGTCTGGACTACTGCCTAGGTGCGAGGGACATTTCGGGATTCTCCTCGAGTCTTGGCATGGCAATTGGGATGCGTCTCCACGTGATTCAGGAGACCGAGGGTCCTTTTCCACGTGCCACAGGGATCCTGGGACTCCTATCCATTTTCAAGAGGAGTCAGGCATCGTCTCCTTTGGAAGCATTGATCTCCGTGGACCTCTCGAGTTTTAAAGGATGTGAGGCCTCCGGTCGCGTTGAGGCGGAGGACTAGGTCTTTCTCTGAGGTCTCCACAGGGGATTCAGACATCCCTTCGTCTTGGGAGATGCAAGACGAGCCTGCATTCAATTCACTGCAGGGATATCCGGCCTTACTTCGAGTCAGAGCATCTCGGTGTCCATTCCACTTGAGGCCACAAACTCAGGGTCCCTCTCACTTACCTGTAGCTGAGAGAAGCCTCCTCTTGAGCTGCTTGTGAAAAGTTGGTATTCCTCTTGAGTCGAAGCCAGGGACTAAGCTCTCATCTCGAGTTGATTTGGGTTCCACGGAGCCCTTTCGTGTTGTTCCAGTGACCTCAGGATCCCTCTAGACTTGAGACAGTGATCTTGGGTTTTCTCTGGAGTGCCATCAAGGAAATCAAGGCTCCTTTCACGTTTGATGTGGAACACGGAATTGCTCTGCACGCAGTGAAGGGGAATCAGGCCTCATCTCGCGGCGAGGGGGAAGTCTCATTGTTTTTCTCGAGTTGCGGCCGGAACCTGGGGTATATTCTCGAGTTAAGACGGGGAGGGCCCTTCCAGACACGTGTTTGTTCAGCGACGTCAGGACTCCTGCCTAGGTGCGAGGGACACCTCGGGATTCTCCTCGAGTCTTGGCATGGCAATTGGGACGCGTCTCCACGTGAGGCGGGAGACCCAGCGTCCCTTTGCACGTGCCACAGGGATCCTGGGACTCCTATCCATTTTCAAGAGGAGTCAGGCATCGTCTCCTTTGGAAGTTTTGATCTCCGCGGACCTCTCGAGTTTTCAAAGGATGTGAGGCCTCTGGTCGCGATGAGGCGGAGAAGTCGGTCTTTCTCTGAGGTCTCCACAGGGGATTCAGACATCCCTTCGTCTTGGGAGATGCAAGACGAGCCTGCATTCAATTCACTGCAGGGATATCCGGCCTTACTTCGAGTCAGAGCATCTCGGTGTCCATTCCACTTGAGGCCACAAACTCAGGGTCCCTCTCACACACCTGTAGCTGAGAGAAGCCTCCTCTTGAGGTGCTTGTGGAAAGTTGGTATTCCACTTGATTCGAAGCCAGGGACTAAGCTCTCATCTCGAGTTGATTTGGGGTCCACGGAGCCCTTTCGTGTTGCTCCAGTGACCTCAGGATCCCTCTAGACTTGAGACAGTGATCTTGGGTTTTCTCTGGACTGCCATCAAGGAAATCAAGGCTCCTTTCACGTTTGATGTGGAACACGGAATTGCTCTGCACGCAGTGCAGCGGAATCCGGCCTCATCTCGCGTCGAGGGGGAAGTCTCATGGTTTTTCTCAAGTTGCGGCCGGAACCTGGGTATATTCTCGAGTTACGATGGGGAGGGCCCTTCCAGACACGTGTTTGTTCAGCGACGTCAGGACTCCTGCCTAGGTGCGAGGGACACCTCGGGATTCTCCTCGAATCTAGGCATGGCAATTGGGACGCGTCTCCACGTATGGTGGGAGACCCAGGGTCCCTTTCGACGTGCCACAGTGATCCTGGGACTCCTATCCATTTTCAAGAAGAGTCAGGCATCGTCTCCTTTTGAAGCATTGATCTCCGCGGACCTCTCGAGTTTCCAATGAATGTGAGGCCTCCGGTCGCGTTGAGGCGGAGGACTAGGTCTTTCTCTGTGGTCTCCACAGGGGATTCAGACAACCCTTCGTCTTGGGAGATGCAAGACGAGCCTGCATTCAATTCACTGCAGGGATATCCGGCCTTACTTCGAGTCAGAGCATCTCGGTGTCCATTCCACTTGAGGCCACAAACTCTGGGTCCCTCTCACATACCTGTAGCTGAGAGAAGCCTCCTCTTGAGGTGCTTGTGGAAAGTTGGTATTCCTCTTGAGTCGAAGCCAGGGACTAAGCTCTCATCTCGACTTGATTTGGGGTCCACGGAGCCATTTCGTGTTGGTACAGTGACCTCAGGATCCCTCTAGACTTGAGACAGTGATCTTGGGTTTTCTCTGGAGTGCCATCAAGGAAATCAAGGCTCCTTTCACGTTTGATGTGGAAAATGGAATTGCTCTGCACGCAGTGCAGGGGAATCGGGCCTCATCTCGCGGCGAGGGGGAAGTCTCATTGTTTTTCTCGAGTTGCGGCCGGAACCTGGGGTATATTCTCGAGTTACGACGGGGAGGGCCCTTCCAGACACGTGTTTGTTCAGCGACGTCAGGACTCCTGCCTAGGTGCGAGGGACACCTCGGGATTCTCCTCGAGTTTTGGCATGGCAATTGGGACGTGTCTCCACGTGAGGCGGGAGACCCAGGGTCCCTTTCGACGTGTCACAGGGATCCTGGGACTCCTATCCATTTTCAAGAGGAGTCAGGCATCGTCTCCTTTGGAAGCATTGATCTCCGCGGACCTCTCGAGTTTTCAAAGGATGTGAGGCCTCCGCTCGCGATGAGGCGGAGAATTAGGTCTTTCTCTGTGGTCTCCACAGGGGATTCAGACATCCCTTCGTCTTGGGAGATGCAAGACGAGCCTGCATTCAATTCACTGCAGGGATATCCAGCCTTACTTCGAGTCAGAGCATCTCGGTGTCCATTCCACTTGAGGCCACAAACTCAGGGGCCCTCCCACTTACCTGTAGCTGAGAGAAGCCTCCTCTTGAGGTGCTTGTGGAAAGTTAGTATTCCTCTTGAGTCGAAGCCAGGGACTAAGCTCTCATCTCGAGTTGATTTGGGGTCCATGGAGCCTTTTCGTGTTGGTACAGTGACCACAGGATCCCTATAGCCTTGAGACAGTGATCTTGGGTTTTCTCTGGAGTGCCATCAAGGAAATCAAGGATCCTTTCACTTTTGATGTGGAATACGGAATTGCTCTGCACGCAGGGCAGGGGAATCGGGCCTCATCTCGTGGCGAGATAGAAGTCTCATGGTTTTTCTCTAGTTGCGGACGGACCCTGGGGTATATTCTCGAGTTACGACGGGGAGGCCCCTCCAGACACGTGTTTGTTCATCGACGCCAGGACTCGGGCCTAGGTGCGAGGGACACCTCGGGATTCTCCTCGAGTCTTGGCATGGCAATTGGGACGCGTCTCCACGTGAGGCGGGAGACCCAGTGTCCCTTTCCACGTGCCACAGGGATCCTGGGACTCCTATCCATTTTCAAGAGGAGTCAGGCATCGTCTCCTTTGGAAGCATTGATCTCCGCGGACCTTTCGAGTTTTCAAAGGATGTGAGGCCTCCGGTCGCGATGAGGCGGAGAACTAGGTATTTCTCTGTGGTCTCCACAGGGGATTCAGACATCCCTTCGTCTTGGGAGATGCAAGACGAGCCTGCATTCAATTCACTGCAGGGATATCCGGCCTTACTTCGAGTCAGAGCATCTCGGTGTCCATTCCACTTGAGGCCACAAACTCAGGGTCCCTCTCACATAACGGTAGCTGAGAGAAGCCTCCTCTTGAGGTGCTTGTGGAAAGTTGGTATTCCTCTTGAGTCGAAGCCAGACACTAAGCTCTCATCTCGAGTTGATTTGGGGTCCACGGAGCCCTTTCGTGTTGCTCCAGTGACCTCAGGATCCCTCTAGAATTGAGACAGTGATCTTGGGTTTTCTCTGGAGTGCCATCAAGGAAATCAAGGCTTCTTTCACGTTTGATGTGGAATACGGAATTACTCTGCACGCATTGCAGGGTAATCGGGCTTCATCTCGCTGCGAGGGGGAAGTCTCATGGTTTTTCTCGAGTTGCGGACCGAACCTGGGGTATATTCTCGAGTTCAAAGGGAAGGGCCTTTCCAGACACATGTTTGTTCAGCGACGTCAGGACTCCTGCCTAGGTGCTAGGGACACCTCGGTATTCTCTTCGAGTCTTGGCATGGCAATTGGGACGCGTTTCCACGTGAGGCGGGAGACCAAGGATCCCTTTCCAAGTTCCACAGGAGTCCTGGAACTCCTATCCATTTTCAAGAGGAGTCAGGCATCGTCTCCTTTGGAAGCATTGATCTCCTCGGACCTCTCGAGTTTTCAAAGGATGTGAGGTCTCCGGCCGCGATGAGGCGGAGAACTAGGTCTTTATCTGTGGTCTCCACAGGGGATTCACACATCCCTTCGTCTTGGGAGATGCAAGACGAGCCTGCATTCAATTCACTGCAGGGATATCCGGCCTTACTTCGAGTCAGAGCATCTCGGTGTCCAGTCCACTTGAGGCCACAAACTCAGGGTCCCTCTCACATAACTGTAGCTGAGAGAAACCTCCTCTTGAGGTGCTTGTGGAAAGTTGGTATTCCTCTTGAGTTGAAGCCAGGGACTAAGCTCTCATCTCGAGTTGATTTGGGTTCCACGGAGCATTTTCGTGTTGCTCCAGTGACCTCAGGATCCCTCTAGACTTGAGACAGTGATCTTGGGTTTTCTCTGGAGTGCCATCAAGGAAATCAAGGCTCCGTTCATATTTGATGTGGACACGGAATTGTTCTGCACGCAGTGCAGGGGATCGGGCCTCATCTCGCGGCGAGGGGCAAGTCTCATGGTTTATCTCGAGTTGCGAACGGACCCTGGGGTATATTCTCGAGTTACGACGGGGAGGGCCCTTCCAGACACGTGTTTGTTCAGCGACGCCAGGACTCGGGCCTAGGTGCGAGGGACACCTCGGGATTCTCCTCGAGTCTTGGCATGGCAATTGGGACGCGTCTCCACGTGAGGCGGGAGACCCAGTGTCCCTTTCCACGTGCCACAGTGATCCTGGGACTCCTATCCATTTTCAAGAGGAGTCAGGCATCATCTCCTTTAGAAGCATTGATCTCCGCGGACCTCTCGAGTTTTCAAAGGATGTGAGGACTCCTGTCGCGATGAGGCGGAGAACTAGGTCTTTCTCTGTGGTCTCCACAGGGTATTCAGACATCCCTTCGTCTTGGGAGATGCAAGACGAGCCTGCATTCAATTCACTGCAGGGATATCTGGCCTTACTTCCAGTCAGAGCATCTCGGTGTCCAGTCCACTTGAGGCCACAAATTCAGGGTCCCACTCACATACCTGTAGGTGAGAGAAGCGTCGTCTTGAGGTGCTTGTGGAAACTTGGTAATCCTCTTGAGTTGAAGCCAGACACTAAGCTCTCATCTCGAGTTGATTTGGGGTCCACGGAGCCCTTTTGTGTTGCTCCAGTGACCTCAGGATCCCTCTAGAATTGAGACAGTGATCTTGGGTTTTCTCTGGAGTGCCATCAAGGAAATCAAGGCTCCTTTCACGTTTGATGTGGAACACGGAATTGCTCTGCACGCAGTGCGGGGGAATCGGGCCTCATCTCGCGGCGAGGTGGAAGTCTCATGGTTTTTCTCGAGTTGCGGCCGGAAACTCAGGTATATTCTCGAGTTACGACGGGGAGGGCCCTTCCAGACACGTGTTTGTTCAGCGACGTCAGGAATCCTGCCTAGGTGCGAGGGACACATCGGGATTCTATTCGAGTCTTGGCATGGCAATTGGGACGCGTCTCCACGTGAGGCAGGAGACCCAGTGACCCTTTCGACGAGCCACAGGGATCTTGGGACTCCTATCCATTTTCAAGAGGGGTCAGGCATCGTCTCATTTGGAAGCATTGATCTCCGCGGACCTCTCGAGTTTTCAAAGGATGTGAGGCCTCCGATCGCGTTGAGGCGGAGGACTAGGTCTTTCTCTGTGGTCTCCACAGGGGATTCAGACAACCCTTCGTCTTCGGAGATGCAAGACGAGCCTGCATTCAATTCACTGCAGGGATATCCGGCCTTACTTCGAGTCAGAGCATCTCGGTGTCCATTCCACTTGAGGCCAGAAACTCAGGGTCCCTCACACATACCTGTAGTTGAGAGAAGCCTCGTCTTCAGGTGCTTGTGAAAAGTGGGTATTCCTCTTGAGTCGAAGCCAGGGACTAAGCTCTCATCTCGAGTTGATTTGGGGTCCACGGGACCCTTTCTTGTTGCTCCAGTGACGTCAGGATCCCTCTAGACTTGAGACAGTGATCTTGGGTTTTCTCTGGAGTGCCATCAAGGAAATCAAGGCTCCTTTCACGTTTGATGTGGAACACGGAATTTCTCTGCACGCAGTGCAGGGGAATCGGGCCTCATCTCGCGGCGAGGGGGAAGTCTCATGGTTTTTCTCGAGTTGCGGCCGGAACCTGGGGTATATTCTCGAGTTACGACGGGGAGGGCCCTTCCAGACACGTGTTTGTTCAGCAACATCAGGACTCCTGCCTAGGTGCGAGGGACACGTCGGGATTCTCCTCGAGTCTTCGCATGGCAATTGTGACGCGCCTCCACGTGAGGCAGGAGACCCAGTGTCCCTTTCGACGAGGCACAGGGATCCTGGGACTCCTATCCATTTTCAAGAGGGGTCAGGCATCGTCTCCTTTGGAAGCATTGATCTCCGCGGACCTCTCGAGTTTTCAAAGGATGTGAGGCCTCCGCTCGCGATGAGGCGGAGAATTAGGTCTTTATCTGTGGTCTCCACAGGGGATTCAGACATCCCTTCGTCTTGGGAGATGCAAGACGAGCCTGCATTCAATTCACTGCAGGGATATCCAGCCTTACTTCGAGTCAGAGCATCTCGGTGTCCATTCCACTTGAGGCCACAAACTCAGGGGCCCTCCCACTTACCTGTAGCTGAGAGAAGCCTCCTCTTGAGTTGCTTGTGGAAAGTTAGTATTCCTCTTGAGTCGAAGCCAGGTACGAAGCGCTCATCTCGAGTTGATTTGGGGTCCATGGAGCCTTTTCTTGTTGGTACAATGACCTCAGGATCCCTCTAGACTTGAGACAGTGATCTTGGGTTTTCTCTGGAGTGCCATCAAGGAAATCAAGGATCCTTTCACTTTTGATGTGGAATATGGAATTGCACTGCACGCAGGGCAGGGGAATCGGGCCTCATCTCGTGGCGAGATGGAAGTCTCATGTTTTTTCTCTAGTTGCGGACGGACCCTGGGGTATATTCTCGAGTTACGACGGGGAGGGCCCTTCCAGACACGTGTTTGTTCATCGACGCCAGGACTCGGGCCTAGGTGCGAGGGACACCTCGGGATTCTCCTCGAGTCTTGGCATGGCAATTGGGATGCGTCTCCACGTGAGGCGGGAGACCCAGTGTCCCTTTCCACGTGCCACAGGGATCCTGGGACTCCTATCCATTTTCAAGAGGAGTCAGGCATCGTCTCCTTTGGAAGCATTGATCTCCGCGGACCTTTCGAGTTTTCAAAGGATGTGAGGCCTCCGGTCGCGATGAGGCGGAGAACTAGGTATTTCTCTGTGGTCTCCACAGGGGATTCAGACATCCCTTCGTCTTGGGAGATGCAAGACGAGCCTGCATTCAATTCACTGCAGGGATATCCGGCCTTACTTCCAGTCAGAGCATCTCGGTGTCCAGTCCACTTGAGGCCACAAACTCAGGGTCCCTCTCACATACCAGTTGCTGAAAGAAGCCTCCTCTTGAGGTGCTTGTGGAAACTTGGTAATCCTCTTGAGTCGAAGCCAGACACTAAGTTCTCATCTCGAGTTGATTTGGGTTCCACGGAGCCCTTTCGTGTTGCTCCAGTGACCTCAGTATCCCTCTAGAATTGAGACAGTGATCTTGGGTTTTCTCTGGAGTGCCATCAAGGAAATCAAAGCTTCTTTCACGTTTGATGTGAAATACGGAATTACTCTGCACGTAGTGCAGGGTAATCGGGCTTCATCTCGCTGCGAGGGGGAAGTCTCATGGTTTTTCTCGAGTTGCGGACCGAACCTGGGGTATATTCTCGAGTTAGAAGGGAAGAGCCTTTCCAGACACATGTTTGTTCAGCGACGTCAGGACTCCTGCCTAGGTGCGAGGGACACCTCGGTATTCTCTTCGAGTCTTGGCATGGCAATTGGGACGCGTTTCCACGTGAGGCGGGAGACCAAGGATCCCTTTCCAAGTTCCACAGGAGTCCTGGAACTCCTATCCATTTTCAAGAGGAGTCAGGCATCGTCTCCTTTGGAAGCATTGATCTCCGCGGACCTCTCGAGTTTTCAAAGGATGTGAGGCCTCCGCTCGCGATGAGGCGGAGAATTAGGTCTTTATCTGTGGTCTCCACAGGGGATTCAGACATCCCTTCGTCTTGGGAGATGCAAGACGAGCCTGCATTCAATTCACTGCAGGGATATCCAGCCTTACTACGAGTCAGAGAATCTCGGTGTCCATTCCACTTGAGGCCACAAACTCAGGGGCCCTCCCACTTACCTGTAGCTGAGAGAAGCCTCCTCTTGAGTTGCTTGTGGAAAGTTAGTATTCCTCTTGAGTCGAAGCCAGGTACGAAGCGCTCATCTCGAGTTGATTTGGGGTCCATGGAGCCTTTTCTTGTTGGTACAATGACCTCAGGATCCCTCTAGACTTGAGACAGTGATCTTGGGTTTTCTCTGGAGTGCCATCAAGGAAATCAAGGATCCTTTCACTTTTGATGTGGAATATGGAATTGCACTGCACGCAGGGCAGGGGAATCGGGCCTCATCTCGTGGCGAGATGGAAGTCTCATGTTTTTTCTCTAGTTGCGGACGGACCCTGGGGTATATTCTCGAGTTACGACGGGGAGGGCCCTTCCAGACACGTGTTTGTTCATCGACGCCAGGACTCGGGCCTAGGTGCGAGGGACACCTCGGGATTCTCCTCGAGTCTTGGCATGGCAATTGGGATGCGTCTCCACGTGAGGCGGGAGACCCAGTGTCCCTTTCCACGTGCCACAGGGATCCTGGGACTCCTATCCATTTTCAAGAGGAGTCAGGCATCGTCTCCTTTGGAAGCATTGATCTCCGCGGACCTTTCGAGTTTTCAAAGGATGTGAGGCCTCCGGTCGCGATGAGGCGGAGAACTAGGTATTTCTCTGTGGTCTCCACAGGGGATTCAGACATCCCTTCGTCTTGGGAGATGCAAGACGAGCCTGCATTCAATTCACTGCAGGGATATCCGGCCTTACTTCCAGTCAGAGCATCTCGGTGTCCAGTCCACTTGAGGCCACAAACTCAGGGTCCCTCTCACATACCAGTTGCTGAGAGAAGCCTCCTCTTGAGGTGCTTGTGGAAACTTGGTAATCCTCTTGAGTCGAAGCCAGACACTAAGTTCTCATCTCGAGTTGATTTGGGTTCCACGGAGCCCTTTCGTGTTGCTCCAGTGACCTCAGTATCCCTCTAGAATTGAGACAGTGATCTTGGGTTTTCTCTGGAGTGCCATCAAGGAAATCAAAGCTTCTTTCACGTTTGATGTGAAATACGGAATTACTCTGCACGTAGTGCAGGGTAATCGGGCTTCATCTCGCTGCGAGGGGGAAGTCTCATGGTTTTTCTCGAGTTGCGGACCGAACCTGGGGTATATTCTCGAGTTAGAAGGGAAGAGCCTTTCCAGACACATGTTTGTTCAGCGACGTCAGGACTCCTGCCTAGGTGCGAGGGACACCTCGGTATTCTCTTCGAGTCTTGGCATGGCAATTGGGACGCGTTTCCACGTGAGGCGGGAGACCAAGGATCCCTTTCCAAG